>NW_022681465.1:96565598-97918931 GCF_009764315.1 Trachypithecus francoisi
CCCCACCCAGATCTCACCTTGAATTGTAATCCCCATAATCCCCACATGTCTAGGGCAGGACCAGGTGGAAGTGATTGGATCATAGAGGCATTTTCTCCCTTACTGTTCTTGTGATAATGAGTGAGTCTCATAAGATCTGGTGGTTTTATAAGCATCTGGCATTTCCCCTGCTTGCACTCACTCCGTCCCACTACCTGAAGAAACTGCCTGCTTCTCCTTTGCCATCCACCATGATTGTAAGTTTCCTGAGGCCTCCGCCCAATGTGGAACTGTCAGTTAATTAAAACTCTTTCCTTTATAAATTATCCAGTCTCAAGTATTTCTTCATAGCAGTGTGAAAATGGACTAATATCCCCCTTCTCCACCCACAGCGCCCAGCAACCACCAATCTATTTTCCATCTCTGCAGATTTACCTATTCTAGATATTTCTTATAAATGGAGTCAGATAGTATGTGACTCTGTGTTTGGGTTCTTTCACTTAGCATGTTTTTGAAGTTCATCCATTTTGTAGCATGTATCAGTATTTCATTCCTTTTTGTGACAGTCATATTCCATCATATGTATATATCACATTTTATTTATCCATTCATCCATTGATAGACATTTGAATTGTTTACACCTGTTGGCTCTTGTGACTGGTGCTGCTATGAACATTTGTGTGTGAGTATTTGAGTACTTGTTTTCAACTCTTTTGGATATATATACATATATATATTTTGGATGTATATGTAAACAATCGATTCTTTTGGATATATAAACAATATATGTAAATATATGATATTTCATAAAAGCAAATCAGATCATGTGCACAGTGATATATTATATATTGTTTATATATCAAACAATATATATCAAAATTACTTATAACTACTATTATAATTACTTATATATTATATATTGTTTATGTGAACTATATATATTTACACTTAAAAACTATATATTAATATATAAACATATATATTACTTGTATACACATACACCTAGAAGCATAATTGCTGGATTACATGCTAATTCTGTGTTTAACTTTTTACACTATTTTATATTCCCACCAGCAATGTAAACGGGTTCCAGTTTCATCACATCCTTACCAACACTTACTCTTCTAAGGTTTTTGATGTTAGCCATTCTAGTGGGTGTGAAGTAGTATCTGATTGTGGTTTTGATTTGCATTTCTCTAATGACTAATAATATTGAGCATCTTTTCTTATGCGTTTTGGCCATTATTGCTACTTCTTAATATAAATTCTCTTATTCAGGCAAACTCTAATTCCTGCTCCCCACTCAATTTTTCACTTACACTTTGACTCACTGAGATGCCATGCTTCTGCCATTCCCAAGTTAACTTCCTTTTCTTCTATGAAGTACCCTAATGATTTTAGGTTCCAGATAATATATAGTATAGGAGGTCATATACAATCTCTCCTGTATATTTATGAGTTCTAAATTATATACTCCAATTGTATATTTTTGAATTACATATAATTATGAATAATTTATTTAAATCATTTAGCAAACCAATTGAACTAATTGGACTCAAGTATGTATTGTGTTATTTGTTTTGTTTATTCCGAGTTTCTTGAGGAGGGTGTATTGATGGTTTCATACCTATAACTAATAAGTAATTTTGATATATTATGAGTTTGTATATTAATAAATTAATTTTCTGTGAGGAAAAGAGGAAGCAGTCGGAAATAAGGTGTTCATCTTTGCCGGGGTTTCTCAGTCTCCACACAGTTGACATTTTGGGCTGGTAATTCTCTGTTGTGGGGACTGTCTTTTGCAGTATAGGATGTTTAGCAATATCCTGCCCCCTACTCACTAGATGCCAATAGTATCCCCCATTTCTGAAAAATATTTTCAGAAATTGACAAATGTCTCCTGGGGCACAATATTGCTTCTCCTTCCTGCCAGAACTCTCTAATTTCTATTTTGAAAACCAATCCAGAGTTTGAGAGAATCCTAGAAATAAAAACAAAAAGTCAACAATGATGGTTTCTGTAGAAATGTGTGCTGCTTTCAGAAGTAACTATTTTTTAAGAAGGAGGATACAAAAGGTTTTGGCTTGGGAGCCTATTTAACATTCTGGAAAATAAATCTTTTGATTCTAGCTGTATTAATTTTGGTAACTGTAGATATGATTAATTTTAGACATTGATAAATTACTTTTATTTTTTTTCAGCTTATTATGACAATACCATTTTTCATAGAGTTGTGCCTGGTTTTATAGTCCAAGGCGGGGATCCTACTGGCACAGGGAGTGGTGGAGAGTCTATCTATGGAACACCATTCAAAGTAAGACTGAATTATTATTTTTATTACTATTTTTGTTGTTATTATTTCCAAGTCAGTTTGGATTGCTTAATCGAAAATGATTGTGTTCCACAAGAGGAAAAAACATTTCACATTAGTATTTAAAAATCAGGCTGGGTGCAGTAGCTCATGCCTGTAATTCCAGCACTTTAGGAAGCCAAGGGGGGCGGATCATTTGAGGTCAGGAGTTTGAGACCAGCCTGGCCAACATGGTGAAACCCCGTCTCTACTAAAATTATAAAAAGTAGCTGGGCATGGTGGCACACACCTGTAATCCCAGCTACTCAGGAGGCTGAGGCAGGAGAATTGCCTGAACCTGGGAGTTGGAGGTTGCAGTGAGCTGAGATCGCACCAATGCACTCTAGCCTGGGCGACCGAGCGAGACTCTGTCTCAAAAAAATAAATAAATAAATAAATTGTCTGTAAAAGATGCATTAATCAAGAATAGGTCAGTGATTTCTTATCTGCCAACATAGATCTAAGAAGAAAAAGAGTTAATGTCATAGTGAAGATATTAAGAACAATAGCAGGTTCAAGTAAAAGCTAAAAGTTGTGTTTGTTATTAATTTGATGGCACCGATATCATGTTCTTTGAGTGAGTAAACATTGCTATCTCTTAAAATATGGGAGTTTTTGAAAAATTCATTTTTATACTAATGGAATAGATTGTCTGCATTTTCCTTTCATCTTTTACCAAGTCATTGTGTCATTCTTGAAGAAAATACTTGAACTGTTTGCTTTAATTTCCAGATGATAATGGCCTTAGAAATGTGGAATAGTTATTTTAAAAGTCTCAGATGTCACTTTTAGACTGTTTTATATTTTACCATAGTAAGACTTCTCATGATTTTAGGTACCTCGTCTAGTCGGAAGCATTCTTTTATTCTTTTATTTAGTGTAACAGAATAGTTGTTTTTGACAATTCCTTCCTAACTTGAGATTTTTGCTTAATTATTTTCAGGTAATACAATTATCTTGTTACATTTTTCAATTAGGTCATTTTGAATACAGTATACAGAGTTGTGATCCATTGAGTTCAGATCTCTTGAGAATTATTTATTAAGGAAAAAATCTTCCTTTGTGAAAAGCATTTATGATATAACATGGCTACATTTATAAATGACTTCAATATCAGGTTGGAAGGAAATTCTGTTAACTAAGAGACTAATATATTTGTTAAGTAGCCCTATCATGGTGAGAAAACCACCTTAGAAAGACTTGTTCCTGCTCTTTTGAAAACTGGCAAATAGAATCAGTGCCATTTCAGAGAAGATTCAACTTAGGACTTTAAAAAGACATGGTAAAATTACATGACACAATAATAGTAGATTATTTGAATTAAAAAACAAGAAGAAAGCAATTGTTTAATGACATTTAGAATGAGATGGGAAGGAGTAATAATTGAAGACTCTCCAATGGCTCAAAAGTAGTTTTCTGGGAGAAGTAAGAGAAGATTTCAAAAGCTTACCTGACTTTGGGATGAGAATAGGGAAATAACTTAGACATCCATTCCACCTTGGGTACTCTTCCTTTGGGTATAACTAAGCAGCTTTCTACAAAATAGGGTATATTTCTGTATGAGTATATTTAGAAAATACAGTCTAGTGAATTCAAGTTTAATAACATTGAAAGAATAGTAAGTGCTCAAAAATCAATTAAGTAAAATGTCTGCATTTTTTATTAGAAGTTGTACAGGACCTTGTGGGTCAAGTTGAATAACTGCATATGATGGGTCTTATAACTGAGGACATTCACTAGATCTTTTTTACATTTCAGGATGAATTTCATTCACGGTTGCGTTTTAATCGGAGAGGACTGGTTGCCATGGCAAATGCTGGTTCTCATGATAATGGCAGCCAGTTTTTCTTCACACTGGGTCGAGCGGATGAACTTAACAATAAGCATACCATCTTTGGAAAGGTTAGTGTCCAGTGATTTTAAACCTGTGGTTCAGTTTTTGGTTTTATGTTATTCCTTAGGCTTCTAAGATACATATGATTAACTTATCTAAGAGCTACCTTCATCAAAACATTCCATAGGATATGTTTATTCTTTTCAAAAATGATGGAATATATTCCTATTATAGTGCACTATGAGGGAGCAGCTAAATTCTTTTTTTTGCATCTTTCAATTCAGTCATTAGTTGTGACTTTAGTGTATTTCTTCTTTAAAACCATAGTAATGGTATGAGCTAATAATGTGCCACTTAGCCAGTATTGATTTTACATTTTTGGAAAGACATTTAAGTAATAACATTTAGTAGTTTAAAGTTTAGTTTCTTAATGATGGATTTTTTAAAGTCTAAAGTGGAATTTGTGTTGACATTGAAACTTCTCACTGTAAATATTACTTTGAATGGTACCTATTTAATCCTGCTCACATTTCATGTCATATTAGGAAACGTCCTTTCTATAGAATTTTCAACAATTCCCTTTAAAAAGGGATTCTGAAGGTTTTCTTCTCTCACTCTTCTCCCTTCTCATAAATATATTTCTATATGTTTTAAGTCTTAGGCATATTAGACATCACTAGTGTGTCAGCGCCCTCTGCTGGTTCAGTAAGAATGGTTTCCCCATATGCCGGGCAAAACTAGAGTTTGTGATGATGAAAGGGAAAAAAACAAATTCAGTACAACTGGAAAGCTTGGTGTTGTTTTAAAACTCTTGAGAAACACTGAATGAAGGGAATCATACTAAAACCATATATTGCAATGTTGTTGGTTAATACTTATTAATAATAACAATGGGTTAAGAAATATGCATTGGCACATTCTTTTGAGCCACTCCAACACAGTCTGTCTGATGTTTATAGATTCCCTCCATTTATTTCTTAAAAATAAGAGTGTATAATAAAATGAGATTTAAGTTGCCATTCTGCATCAGTTTTTACAATTGGGATTATATAACTAACACATCAGAGACAATGTGTAGCATAGTTAGAAGTTAGAAAGGCCATCACTGTTGGTTCTATAGCTTCTTTAAGCCTCATTTTTCTTATCTGTAGAAGGATAATGATAGTTCCTACTTTTAGGATGTTTGTGAGCATCAAATGAGATAATGTCTCTAAAGCATTTACCACATTGTTATTGTTATTATTTGCTTATTTTATCCTATTCCAAAGTTTAAATTTGTTTATGATCTTTGAATGAAAAGTTGTCATTCAGTAAGAGATTATTTGGCATTATATTGTTAATAAAAACTTACATTAAATATATATTGGAAATTTCCAAAACACTTACTGAGGGATTGATCTCCATCCACACTTTTCTCCTTTAGGATAAAGTTGCTTTATTTGCATTATTAAATGTATATATTTTATGTAATCATATGAAATTTCCTTTTAATTATTTGAAAAATACTTTCAAAGGTTTTCTCTTAATTCAAAGGATGAGTGCAATAATTTTCAATTACATTATATTTTTAATTTGATAGGTTACAGGGGATACAGTTTATAACATGTTGCGGCTGTCAGAAGTAGACATTGATGATGAAGAAAGACCACATAATCCACACAAAATAAAAAGCTGTGAGGTAGGAGCATGATTATTATGAGATACAGCACTTAAATTGTCATTTAAGAGGAATTGATTCTTAGCATTTTTAAACTATTGGATGAAAGCTTTGTACTAAGTAAACATCACACTTCAAATTTTATCTCTGATTTATTTGGGCACAATTTCTAGTTAATAATTTTTTAAATTAAAGATTTTAATTCAAAGATGAAACTTTATCTGATAATCCAATGACTGAAAAGCTTACCTCATAATAGAAAGTTAAAGGAATTAGGTTTATTTAGCCCAAAGAAGTGACTTCATAGGTAATTTAAGAGTGATCTGCTGGGCACAGTGACTCACGCCTATAATCCCAGCACTTTGGGAGGCCGAGGTGGTTGGATCATGAGGTCAGGAGATGGAGACCGTCCTGGCTAACATAGTGAAACCCTGTGTTTACTAAAAATACAAAAAAATGGCTGGGCATGGTGGCACGCGCCTGTAGTCCCAGCTACTAGGGAGGCTGAGGCAGGATAATCACTTGAACCTGAGAGGCAGAGGTTGCAGTGAGCGGAGATCACACCACTGCACTCTGCAGCAACAGAGCAAGACTCCGTCTCAAAAAAAAAAAAAAAAAAGAGTGATCCTTCATTGAGGAAGCAAAAATAAGAAAATCAGAGCATCTGAGTTGGTCTTGCTTACTCTGTATCATTTACATTTTCTTAAATATTTTTCCCTTTTGTAAAATGGGGATAAAATATCCCTTAGTAGATAGCACATAGGATTATTGAGCGAATCCAATTTGGCCGTGTAAGTGGAAGCATGTTGTGTAGTAAATATATATCACTATACTAATAATGTTTGTGTTGGGAAAAATATAGACACTATACCAATGGAATTACATACTGGGTTTAATTTTTTGTGAAATGTTAAAAATGGAATAATGTTTTCAAAATATTTTTTTCATAGGTTTTGTTTAATCCTTTTGATGACATCATTCCAAGGGAAATTAAAAGGCCGAAAAAAGAGAAACCAGAGGAGGAAGTAAAGAAATTGAAACCCAAAGGCACAAAGTAATCATAGTGGAGAGATTTTTCTTCAGCTTGAAAAATGACACTCATTCATTTAATTTACTTTATTTCCTTTTATAGTAATTGTTTACTAGCAAAGCAGAGGCCAGTTTGAACCAGAGAGATATTGGAATTATGAGTGTGTGGTTGTATTAGTTCATTTTTACACTGCTGTAAAGACATGCCTGAGACTGAGAGATATTGGAATTATGAGTGTGTGGTTGTATTAGTCCATTTTCACACTGCTGTAAAGATATACCTGAGACTGGGTAATTTACAAAGGAAACAGGTTTAATTGACTCACAGTTCCGCATGGCTAGGGAGGCCTCAGAAAACTTCAATCGTGGAGGAAGGCGAAGCAGGCGCCTTCTTCACAAGGCAGCAGGAGAGAGAGCGAGTGTGAAGGAGGAACTGTCAAACACTTGTAAAACCATCAGATCTTATGGGAACTCACTCAGTATCATGAGAACAGCTTTGGAGACACCACCCCATAATCCAATCACCACCCACCAGGGTCCCTCCCATAAAACACGTGGGGATTATGGGAATTACTGGAGATGAGATTTGGGTGGGGACACAGAGCCCAAACCATATTAGTGTGGTTTTTGTTTGTTTGTTTGTTTTCCTAAATGAGCAACTCTTGTATTCAGGTGCAGTATATCTTAAACTTAAGCTACAAACATGTCATCTCAGTTGTTCATATGAAATCTGTGTTAATAAATAGATACGTATTTTATGATCCCTGTAACAATTATTTATATAAATGATTTATTGAGAAACTTTTGTTTGTTGCTTATTTTAAAATTAATATATGCTCACTCAGTATAAATAGAAAGTAGAGAAAAGTATAAAGAATATTTTTAATGACTGCATGATTGCATTATGCAATTTAACTTGTATTTAACTTTTCAATCCTTTTTTGGTGCCATTAAAAATAATCTTATCATAAACATTTTAAATTATAAAGCTGTTTCATTCAGTATTCTGGTTTATTTCCAGAAGATAATTTTCCAAAGAATAGGAATAAAAATAAATTTCATTATTTTGGACAATATTCTACATTATTAATACTGTCTGTATATACTGCAACGTATTCTTTTACTGAACTGTAGGATCCTTATTAAGGATTTTATTGTACCTATAATTGTTAGATTTGATCAATTCTAGATATAATCCTGCCAAACCTAGTTAATGAAAAGCAAAGTGGATTCAAATTTCTAAGCTTCAGTTACCTCTTCCTATAAAATAGAGATTAGAATAAGTTCAACTTCTGGTTGTTATGAGGATTACATGAGAAGAGGTATGTTAAAACACCCAGTAGTATAGGCATTCAATACCTATTAGCCTTTTTCGTTGACATCCTACAAATATAAAGTTAAATTGTTTTATAAACTGTCAGATATGACCAGACACTTTAATGAGCAGTTAATTCCTTGTGGCAAGATGACTGCTTATTGGAATTATTTATTTGATTTTTAAAATTTCTTTGATCAGCTTATTTTGATTAATCTATCTCTGGATGAAAGGTCACTGTCACTATATTCACATACAGTATGTCATCACTATGATTTATCTTAACAATAAACTCTAAAGTCATTTTTTTTGGTGTGTTTTGCTTTGTTTTTGTTTCCAGCAAATATGTTAGGGATGACATGTTGGTCATTGCTTGCTTCTAGGTTTTGCGGAAAAAAAAATCTGTTTTGCTGCCATATCTTTAATTTTTCTATTTGAGAGAGAATTTTAGTAACTTATTGTTTATCTTACTTGAGATTACTTTTGTTTGATGAATCAGAGGAGACAAATGTAGTTTTTTCTCCTTGTGGGCTATTTTAGTTGTTTATTGCTCATTTTTTTTTGTCTGACAATTTTGTATACATATTAATTTTAAAATATTAAAAAATATTTTGCCCAATACTGGATTAATTACTTCCCATTTGTAGCACTCAGGGATATATACTTATTAGTTTTTCAGAAACCCCCATTTTGCTACCAGTTTGATAAATATAAAAAGCTTAATTATTTCTGTCATGCTTGACTCAGTACAGGAGGGATCCCTTAGCTCAGGAAGGATTTTGGTCATTAAAAGTTAGTATGATATGGGAAACATGATGCTGTGAGGCAAAAGCCTTAACATACTGAAAATATAGATCATTAGAATACTTCTGCTGAATACTGAGTAATATGGTCTTTTTTACAACAGTCAGAATGTATTTCTTCTTGTAAATTCTATTTTCTTGCTCTGAAAATAAGGTATTTATAAGTTTGATTTGACTTTTTCTTTCTATCTTTTTCTTTCTTTTTTTTGGACTAGAAATTTTAGTTTACTTTCATTTGGAGAGGAAGCTGAGGAAGAAGAGGAGGAAGTAAATCGAGTTAGTCAGGTAATCTCTAATTTATTGTAACTTATAAAAGAGATTAGGGTCTATATCTTACTATTGTATTTCCTGCTATATCTGGCACAGCAGGTTTTACTTGGGGCAGGCTCAGTAAGTGTTCATTGGATTTGTAAATTGATTTGTAGTCAGTAATATTTGCAACTTTTGAGATTATCCACATAAAATCATAGTGTTCATTTATGTTTAATGTTGGCATTTTTAAAAAGTCAGTTTGAACTAGACTTGCAGTTTTTTGAATGGTCGGACTTTATGATTCAAATCCTAACTGCTGTTTATTCAGGTAGTATGATAGATGATAATGATTATTATCATTACTGTTATAAACAGTCGCATTCCAAAACTCTTATATTCATTTTAATGTTTTTTATATATATTTTGTTTATTTCATTCTCATCACAGCCCTTTGAGATCAGTGGTATTATTATCCTCATTTTACTCATGAATAAATTCAGCTATAGTTTATAATTTGCTCAAAGTAACATAACCAATAAGTAGCTACAGCAGGGAAATGAACCCAGGTCTTTGTAACTATTAAATCCATGTCCTTGAATTATGTAGCACCTCCTGGCCTTTTTATTCTGCTAGTCCTTCCTGTAGGCCTTTACATGTGGTTTTCTTGAATATTGCTTGCACCATAATACTCATTACTGAAACACAGTGTCTTGCCATTGTTTAGAGCAGTAATTCTGGTATGTATACTACAAGAAAACTATCTTCAAGGGTTTTTACTCCTAAAGGTTCTGATATGCCTTTCTTTTTTGAAAATCAGTGAATACTGAGACCTAAAGGATTAGGTTCATAGTCTTTATTGTTGTAATTAAAACTTTATAACCTATGAGCCTTACTTGCTTAACATAATTATCTATTTCTTACCAACTCTAACAATAACATTGAATTAAAAGCAATTATTATTATTATTATTTTTACTTCTTTACCCACATGTTCCCTTATTAGTGAGCATGGTTTTTGTAGGCTAATGTTGGACACTTGGTAAGCATTCTACTTAATACCCCTTGCATTAAAATGTAATTAAAATGGGTGTGTATATGAAATGTTTTGGTCATTTTTTTTGTTGCTTTTTATTGTATCCTTGAGTGATGTATTTGATGGGATGGATTCAATTTCCACTTACCTATACACCAACATTCTAAACTCTAGGAGATAAGGCCAAATATTTCTCCTGGGCTCTTATCCCTTGTTCAGAGCTCCTTTAGGAAACGTCTCTACTTTAGATATCAAAACTGAACTCATTTTTTTACAAAAGCTTCATTTCCCAATTCCTTAATGTCACCAATCACTCTGTCACCTCAATATCCGAAGAGTCGTCTTCTTTAGATGTCAGTGCACTACTAGTCTTGCATTGTTCATGATTCAAATTTATGCCTCATCAAAATGATTTACTATGTGTCATGATTCTGTGGTTATGTTTGTGAATGGACAAAACCACGAATATTAGATCTGGAAATTGTCAGGGTTCCTTTTCATTGATGTTTTCTAAAGATGTCAAGTTTCCTTGCACACCCATACCTTCCTCACAGCTTCCCCACCCCTGTTTTTCCTTTTGCTAGGAGTGTGCTCTCTCCTTAAAGTGTTTTTCCTTTAAGATTTAGCTCTACTATCACCTTCTACTACTTCTACCTCTCCCTGCCACTGAACTCCCACCCAGGCTATAAGCTAGGTACTTCTTTCCATGATAATCTGTCTATGCCCATCAAAGCATTTATCATACTGCATTACAGTAATTTATTTTCTTATCTGCTAACTATACTATTTATTTTATGTAATCCCTATAACAACCATGCAATACAGATAATTATTTTCCTTATTTTGTGGAATAAAGAAAGTGAAGCTCAGAGAAGATTAAATCACTCGTCCACAATCATGCAGTTAAGAGGTGGTAGAAACAGAATTTTGAACTGAGGTGTGTTTTTTAGCTAGTTAGGTCTCTCATATGCTTATGAATGCTGTAGACACTGTCTCCTTCAAGCCCAAGACATCTCAAAGGTTGGTGAGATATTTCACTGGTAGCATAGCATTCTAGGGTAGAAGGCAGCTGGGGAAGGCAGTTGGCCCATTGTCCTTCCCTAAATCCCATAGGGTCCTAGATAGTAGGTTGAGCGGCCTTGGAGAGCAAGGGCAGGAGAAAGTTTTTCTGCCAGCTTTTTTTGTTGAAACTAAATTTCTAGTCTAAAGTAAATTTTGTTCACAATTACTTTGAGATAGACTTGATTAGGAAATTAGTATGAATTTTTTCTATTTGTAACAGCAGCATGTGTTAAATGTTCAAAGATTATGTTCCTTCTGCTGTTTTCTACTGTGCAAAGTAGAAAAACAATGTTTAAATTATACTGAATATTGTGGACTTATACTCCAAAAGCAATTTGCATTTCAGATTGAAATGGACAAGGATACCACCACAGATAGTGCTGTCTTGCTCTTTATTTTCTTTCTTAAACCTGAAAAACTCTCTAAACACTTTTAGAAGGACTGAGTAAAATCTTTTCTCTCTGCCAAAAAAATTACAACCCAAATACCATTCATTATCAAAGTATTATTATTATCTTAGTATTGTGTCATCATAGTTTTCTCATCTGGCTCTTTCACAGGGGGTGCTTTGTAATAAAGTTATCATCAAACGCTTGTATCTGACCCTCACGTCTATATATCTAGGCTGGTTTACTCTTTTTTTCTCCAGCTGTTTATTGGACACTAGTTTCTCAAGCCCTGGCCAAGTCTTAACTCACTATCTTTTTCTTCTCAAACTTCTTATTTTGGGACTTTGTATTCCCTGGTGTCAGTATCTTCCAAAGAAGGACTTTAGATTCCGTTGTGATTTTTTCACATATTTTTTCATTGCACTGTCCTGGCAATTTTTTATCCAAGATGTATCTATATCTCAAATCTATTTTTTCCCTTTAATTTATTGTTGCTACTACCCTTGTTCAGCCTTCAGTATCTCTAGACTGGACTGGTGTGGTAGTCTGTAGACTGGTCTCCCAGCTCCCTTCTCCTATTCCTTCCACTACCAGAGCAGCCTTCCTGAAGCTTAAAATGTTATTTTTACTGTCTGTTTACTATAGAAATAAGGCCAAATCTCTTGTCCTATTATTTCAAGATTCAACTTTCATGACTCTTCTTCACCAACTCTGCTCTTTCGACTAGTACTTGTTAAACTTTCCCGGTGATAAAAATCACTTGACATACTTTTTAAAAATTAAGAATCCTAGGCCTTATCTCAGACCCACTGAATTAGAATTTCCAAGCGAGGGGACTGGGAAGCTGTGCTTTTAATGAATTCCAGAGGAATTCATGCCGAGGAAATGTAGGAGACAATACTTTAGCAGATCTGAATGATTTGCTGCTCTATATGTATACCTTATCATTTCCATTTTTTGTGCCTTTTGTTCATATTCTTTTTCCCACCTGAAAGGTCCCATCCCACCTCTGGATATCAAAGTCATATTTGTTTTCAACACCTGAAATGCCATCTTTTCTAAATGTCTTTTCCAGCTTTTAAAAATCTTCTTTTTCTTACCCAACCTTTGCCTTTCTTGTGATACTTTACATTTTCCTTTTAAACACATCTTTTTTGCTTTATTACAGAAGAAGCATATGGCTATGTTTGCATTATACACTAGTCCAACATTATACCCTTTACTTTATAACTTATTAATTGTGTAGAGTCCTGGGCTGTGAGCTTGTTGCAGATAGAGTCTGCGTCATCTTTGAGTGACAGTGTGCTAGAGTAGAAATAACATGGATTTGGGATCATATAAATTCATATTAAAACTTTAATTTCCCCTGACACCCTGTGAGCTTTGATAACTTAGCCTTTCTGATCCTCAGTTTTCCTTTCTGAACATGAAAATAATATGTCCCACTTACTGTTATAAGGATATAGTTTTAATTTTGATTTATTGTACAATATTGAAAAATGTCCTTGAAAGTCAAATGCCTTAAAATAGAACAATATACTATACATTATAACTGGTATTTTAATCTCAGATAACTAAAGAATATAAGATTTCTCTAATATGATCATAACTGTTATCTAGAATCTTATGCCCTTATGCCCAATCTAGAGGGCTGGTGAGAAATTTCATTATCAGCTCAGCCTTTTTGGGTAGGAAGCCATAATCTTGACACAATTGGCCTAGTGACCTTCATGAGCATTCCAATAGAGTCCTAGATAGTGGCTTGTGCAGCCCAGCCTCATTATTACCCACCAACAACCCATTCTTCACATATGATTGCATCTTGGCACACTACAGAATTTAAAAAGTTAAAATCTACAGAATTTAACTTTTTTGTCTGCTTTATGTAATGGACAAGTAGGTAAGTTTAGTTGGAGAAAATAGAGTAACAAGAACAATACTGTTGGAATTTACTGGCTTAGAAAAAGGGAAATTGTTTTTGATTACATGAGATTAAATTCTGGAGAGAATCCAAGTAGAAGTGTATTTTTGTTTATTTTGCTTATATACAGTTTTTTACACTACCATCACTGTTCAAATACCTTGGTAAGAAGAAGGAAGACTAGCCTGAATGTTGGAAAACTGTGGCTAATAGAATATATTTCTTCAAAATTTAGCTTTACTATTTTTAAGTGTATGAAATGACTAGAGCCAAAGCCAAATAACTGTCTGTTCTAATGGCTAAGAATAATTTGCAGTTTCAGTGGTTGCATGAAATTAAATATTTCTAAAGTGCTTAAAAATAATTGTTTCATTCTTCATTTGCTTATCAAGTTTCTTTTTTCAGTGACTGCACAGTATTAATCTTTATTCCAGAACCTTTCTCCCCGATCACGAGTTAATAATCGGTAAAGTCTGAATTGAGGCTTTACTTTATGTGAAAGGAGAAATAAGAGTCCTCTCTGGTTTGTGGATTATCAGTGTGGGATTACAGGCACCCCTTCACCCCACTCACTTATTCATGACAAGGTGCCTCTCCCACATGGGTTAGCTTTCCTTCATTATTTATTTCAGTATCTTTCTAATGCCTGATAAAATCTCTTAGAATTATAGAATTTTATAGCTCAAAGGGATTTTGTCCAACTTCCTTTCTTTATAGATGAGGAAACTGAGCCTCTGGTTAAGTGACTTGCCAGACTGACTTCATTTCCTTTTTGATAGGATTGCATGATAGGGGGATGCCGTAATAATCATATCTTGAGTTCAGAAAAGCACATTGTCAGACTCTCTCTTTATATTCTTTTGGACAACATGAAGAAATGTGATCTGGGAGATAGTACAGTCAGATAGATTTATAGCTAATTGAATACTTCTGCCCAAAGGGTGCTTTGTTGTCAACCCATGCCTATTTGAACTACTAAGTTGAAATGTAATAGGAGTACATGTAAATTCTGTACTTGAGTTCAATAAAATCAGCTGAATAGGTATGACATAATAGCCTGTAAGTCCTTGTTGAATTACTAAGAGTAAGATCTCTGGAGTAAGGAATTTAACATTCTCTGCATTGTTTAGATCATGTTTGCAGCATTTTGTCCAGTTCTGAATGTATTTAAGGAAGATCTTGACAAACTAGATGCATCCAGAGGAAGGGAAGGTAGTGGGGAGAACGGGGGTGATGCCAAAAATCACCTCACATAGGGAATACAATGAGGAACTGGATATAATAATACTTTAGAGAAATAAAACTAAGTGAAAATATGATCCTAGACTTCAAAGATTTGAAATATTTTTATCTGGAATACTGCTCCCTTCATATTGCTTTCTTAAACAATGCTTTTATTCGAATGTCTGTATTGGTTTAAAATTTATTCATGAATCTTTACATATAACTTAAATATAAATGTCAGGAAATATTTTTCAAGTTAAAGCTTACAATCAAGATAACTAGTTATGAGGTAAGTTAAACAACAGGCCCATTTTAAAAGTATCTCAAATAGCTAGATTTTTGTTCAGTGATCAAATTGTGCCACATTCAAAGTGAAACACAGAGCATTTCTTTCCCTACAAGACATAGTAACATTTTTACTTCAAATCCAGAGTTATAAAAGGGCTTTTTCCTCACCCAGAAAAAGTTATCTTGGTAGACAGTTTCACCACTTTTGAGACTAAAGTAAGGATGTTTTGTCCTATTCTAGTTTATTTTATGAAATTAAATTTTCCCAAAAATCTTGGAAGGTGGCCATGGCATGGAGAATGCTGCTAGGCTACTTGCAAAGAAGAGGTCAGAAATGTTAAACAGTGTGATGTGTAAAATGTTTCTGCCTCATCAAATTGTATTCAACTTTAATTTGCTTATCTTTCTAGTTGTGTAGACTTAGCTAATTTTACAAAGGTGTTAACATATTTTATTAATTTCATATTGCTGTTTTAACAAATTGCCGTAAATTTAGTGGCTTTAAGCAAAGCAAATTTAGTATCATATATTTCTGTAGGTCAGAAGTCTGCAATAGGTTTCACTGGGCTAAATATCAAGGCATTTGCAGGGCCTTCCTTCTGGAGTCTCTGGGGAGAATCTATTCCCTTGCCTTTTTCAACCTCTAGAGACTGCCTGTATTCTTTGGCATGCCCCTTCTTCTATCTTCAAAGCCAGTAATAACTGGTAAAGTCTTTCCCATGCCGCATCACTCTAAATTTAACTCTATTGCCTCCCTCTTTCGCTTGTAAGGACTCCTGTAATTACATTTGGACCCATCTTGATAATCCAGGACAATGTCCCCACCTCAAAATCTTTCATTTATATGCAAAGTCTCTTTTGCCATTCAAGGTGATATGTTCATAGGTTCTGAGGGATTAGGACATGGACATCTTAGGGGGCCATTATTCTGTCTAATGAATGTCTAAACTACTCTATATAGTATGCCTAATAACAGGCCTTATTTGTAGTTCTAGAAGGTAGAAGGTAGGGTTGGTTGGATGGTTGGAAAATATACATGAATTTTTTTTTTCTCTCCAATCAGAGAATTTCCTAATAATAGAAGCCATTTAAACAGAAATGTGTTTGTGTGTGCATATGTGTGTGTGTGTGTGTGTGGGTGTGGGTGGGTGGGTGTGGGTGTGTGTGTATTAATAAGCTCATTTGAGGTGTTGAGACATGGTTGACCAGTCAGCAGTGATGTCAAGGAGATTCCTGCATTGCCTGGGAGAAAAGATTGTGGCCCCTACAATCCCCTTTTTATCTAGTAAGTTTTTCTGGTTCTGTGCTGAAGGTCTCATAGTATATTAGTCAGGGTTCTACAGAGAAACAGAAGCAGCCAATAGGATGTGAGAGAGAGAGACCGAGAATAAACTAGATCCTTTTATCTATTAATCTATCACTTTATCTCTTTATTTGTAGGAATTGGCTCTTGCAATTGTGGGAGCTGGCAATTCCAAAATATGCAGAATAGGCCAGCAGGCTGGAGCCTCGGGGAATAGTTGATAAGTCTAAAATACATAGGCTGGAAACTCAGGCAGGGTTTCTTTGTGACAGTCTTGAGGCAAAATTGTTTCTTTCTTGGGAAACCTCAGTTTTTGCTCTTAAGGCCTTCAACTGTTTAGATGGTGCCCACCCACATTATGGAGTGTAATCTGCCTTCTCAAAGCCTACTAATCTAAATACTAATCTTATCTAAAAAATATTTTCATAGCAACATCTAGACTGGTGTTTCACTAAACGGTTGGGCACCATTGCCTAGCCAAGTTGACTCATAAAATTATCCACACAGAGTTAGCGACTGAGCCCCAGACCTTCCAGCTGCTTGGTCAGTGTTGCTCCTGTGTACCTTCCTCCTCCCTCCCTCCCTCCCTCCCTCGCTCTTTCTCCTCCCTCCCTCCCTCGCTCTTTCTCCTCCCTCCCTCCCTCCCTCGTTCCCTCCTCCCTCCCTCCCTCCCTCCCTTGTTTCCTCCTTCCTTCCTTCTTTCCTCTCTTTCTCCATCCCTCCCTTCCTTCCTTTCTTTCTTCTCTTTCTCTCCCTGTCTCCCCCATCACTTCCCCCACCTCTTCTCCTCTCTTCCTGTGCTCCCTTCTGCCTGTATTCTATGTAGTTCCTACTGTTTTGCTGCCTCTTTGTTTTTGGATATGAAGTTCTAGACAAAAAATTACTAGACAACGTAATTTTTCTGTGTTGCTCTGATTTTCATTTGTACATTTGTTTGCAGATAGTTTTGAAATTTCTGTGAAGCCCCTAACACTGAATTCACTAAATATATTTAGTATTTCATTCATCATCTAAACCTTTTAATTAGTCAACTTATTTAAGCAATTTTTAAAACATTAAAAAATATATTTGGTGTTTGTTCTTCCTTCAAATTCACTGTTACCTGATGGTATAAATAAGAACCTTAAAGTAGGTCATTCAGAAAGAATAGGCATTAAAGGGAAATGTCTGAATTCATTTTCACCCTCTTAATGATTGTCTCCTAATTTCTTCAGTTCATCTCCAATTTGCTTTCTCTCCCTACAGGATTCAGAGTCTAGTGTAGTGGGAAAAGAGGCCTAAAAATTTACCTTTTCATATATTTCTATACTAATTTAGTTTTAAAAGTTAATTAAAATTTGAAATGGTAATGATTATTAAAATTAAACACAGGTTATTGTCAAGTCTTATTTTAAATTCATGTAAAACAAGTTTTTTCTTTTTCCTTCCAGCTGTTTATTTATTTATTTATTTATTTATTCCACCTGTTCTTTTTTTTTTTTTTTTTATTATACTTTAAGTTCTAGGGTACATGTGCATAACGTGCAGGTTTGTTACATATGTATACTTATGCCATGGTGGTGTGCTGCACCCATCAACTCGTCAGCACCCATCAATTCATCATTTATATCATGTATAACTCCCCAATGTAATCCCTCCCTCCTCCCCCCTCCCCATGATAGGCCCCAGTGTGTGATGTTCCCCTTCCCGAGTCCAAGTGATGTCATTGTTCAGTTCCCACCTATGAGTGAGAACATGCGGTGTTTGGTTTTCTGTTCTTGTGATAGTTTGCTAAGAATGATGGTTTCCAGCTGCATCCATGTCCCTACAAAGGATGCAAACTCATCCTTTTTTATGGCTGCATAGTATTCCATGGTGTATATGTGCCACATTTTCTTAATCCAGTCTGTCACAGATGGACATTTGTGTTGATTCCAAGTCTTTGCTATTGTGAATAGTGCCGCAATAAACATACGTGTGCATGTGTCTTTGTAGTAGAATGATTTATAATCCTTTGGGTATATACCCAGTAATGGGATGGCTGGGTCATATGGTACATTTAGTTCTAGATCCTTGAGGAATTGCCATACTGTTTTCTATAATGGTTGAACTAGTTTACAATCCCACCAACAGTGTAAAAGTGTTCCTATTTCTCCACATCCTCTCCAGCACCTGTTGTTTCCTGACTTTTTAATGATTGCCATTCTAACTGGTGTGAGATGGTATCTCATTGTGGTTTTGATTTGCATTTCTCTGATGGCCAGTGATGATGAGCATTTTTTCATGTGTCTGTTGGCTGTATGGATGTCTTCTTTTGAGAAATGTCTGTTCATATCCTTTCCCCACTTTTTGATGGGGTTGTTTGTTTTTTTCTTGTATATTTGTTTGAGTTCTTTGTAGATTCTGGATATTAGCCCTTTGTCAGATGAGTAGATTGCAAAAATTTTCTCCCATTCTGTAGGTTGCCTGTTCACTCTGATGGTAGTTTCTTTTGCTGTGCAGAAGCTCTTTAGTTTAATGAGATCCCATTTGTCAATTTTGGCTTTTGCTGCCATTGCTTTTGGTGTTTTAGACATGAAGTCCTTGCCCATGCCTATGTCCTGAATGGTACTACCTAGATTTTCTTCTAGGGTTTTTATGGTATTAGGTCTGACATTTAAGTCTCTAATCCATCTTGAATTAATCTTCGTATAAGGGGTAAGGAAAGGATCCAGTTTCAGCTTTCTACTTATGGCTAGCCAATTTTCCCAGCACCATTTATTGAATAGGAAATCCTTTCCCCATTTCTTGTTTCTCTCAGGTTTGTCAAAGATCAGATGGCTGTAGATGTGTGGCATTATTTCTGAGGACTCTGTTCTGTTCCATTGGTCTATATCTCTGTTTTGGTACCAGTACCATGCTGTTTTGGTTACTGTAGCCTTGTAGTATAGTTTGAAGTCAGGTAGCATGACACCTCCAGCTTTGTCCTTTTGACTTAGGATTGTCTTGGCAATGCGGGCTCTTTTTTGGTTCCATATGAACTTTAAAGCTGTTTTTTCCAATTCTGTGAAGAAACTCATTGGTAGCTTGATGGGGATGGCATTGAATCTAAATAACCTCGGGCAGTATGGCCATTTTCACGATATTGATTCTTCCTATCCATGAGCATGGTATGTTCTTCCATTTGTTTGTGTCCTCTTTGATTTCACTGAGCAGTGGTTTGTAGTTCTCCTTGAAGAGGTCCTTTACATCCCTTGTAAGTTGGATTCCTAGGTATTTTATTCTCTTTGAAGCAATTGTGAATGGAAGTTCATTCCTGATTTGGCTCTCTGCTTGTCTGTTACTGGTGTATAAGAATGCTTGTGATTTTTGCACATTAATTTTGTATCCTGAGACTTTGCTGAAGTTGCTTATCAGCTTAAGGAGATTTTTGGGCTGAGACGATGGGGTTTTCTAAATATACAATCATGTCATCTGCAAACAGAGACAATTTGACTTCTTCTTTTCCTAACTGGATACCCTTGATTTCTTTATCTTGCCTGATTGCCCTAGCCAGAACTTCCAACACTATGTTGAATAGGAGTGGTGAGAGAGGGCATCCCTGTCTTGTGCCAGTTTTCAAAGGGAATTTTTCCAGTTTTTGCCCATTCAGTATGATATTGGCTGTGGGTTTGTCATAAATAGCTCTTATTATTTTGAGGTACGTTCCATCAATACCAAATTTATTGAGCGTTTTTAGCATGAAGGGCTGTTGAATTTTGTCAAAAGCCTTTTCTGCATCTATTGAGATAATCATGTGGTTCTTGTCTTTGGTTCTGTTTATATGCCCTTCCAGCTGTTTAAAGTAAGTTTTGGAAGACAAACAAGCACTTTTTTTAAAAAAATTAATTAATTTTTAAATTAGCTAAATGAAGCTAATTAACATATGAATTACCTCACATACTTATCATTTCTTACAGGGAGAAAACTTAAAATCGCTCTTAGTGATTTTCAAGAGTACAATACAAGAACTCATTTTAAAAATATATTAACAATGAAATTAACAATTGTAAACTAACATTCACAAAGAAGTAAAATAATATAGCTCATTAATGGACCAAGAGCTTACTTAGAGATCTAAATTCTAATCTTGCTTTTGCTATTTATTAGTGTAAATATTTTTACATTTTCTGATCAGTGGACTCAAAAGCTAGAACAGGGGATCTGAGGTCAATTCTGACTGTGGTGTTTATGGTTGTGGCTTTATAAGGGAACCAGGTGGGGAGAATTAATAAAGGGCTATTTCTGAGGGTAGATGAAAATAATCTGATGGCCAGAGATACAGGAGAAAGGAATTTTAAGGAAGGAAAGCATGAATGAAAGATGTTCAGGCTTTTATTCTTGTTTAAGTTATTTGATGTTCACTGTACACTTTTGCAGATAATCTCATTTAATTCTCTGATGTGAAATAGGCAAGGCTGTTACGATTATTATTTCCATTTTGTAGGCAATGTTTCTGAGGTCTCTTGAGATCACTGTGTTTCAACAAATGGTACATGTTTTAGACTAAACCCCATGTAATTGTGGAATATTACATTTTGAAACTCATTTGGTCCAACCATCATCTTTCTTCTTGTCCTGTGTTCTTTCTACTATACCACCTTCTGTTTTGTGAATATTTCCCCCATTTTTCATACTTGGACAAACATTATCCAGTAATTAGATGACATTTTGCTTTTTCATCTTTCCTCAGTTTAGGTAAGTTTATGAAATTAGACATATAGATTAGTTGCATAATTCAGATTCTATGGCTTTTTAAAACTACGAATAATGGCATATTTAGATTAACTGTTGGAGAAAATTTTATATTGTGAAATTGCACTATATGCATGTTTTAATTGATTAAATCTGTAGAGAGCTCCATATTAATACAGAAATTAAAATCTATTTAAGAGCCTGTTTTTCAAATTAAAAGTGGTGGAGGGAGCTTAAGAGGTATTTTCATCTCTCTGTGTCTGTCTAGATGTCATTTAAACATTTTAGTTAACATACTTTGTAATAAATTTTCCATATAAAATTTTCTTCAAAAATTTTCAAAGCAGAAATTATTCTTTCTGTCAACTCTAATCTCTTAACTATTCACTTTTATATGATTAGTTGGGAGTTGGGGTGGTGAGCATCTTCCCACCTCAAGATACAGGGTGTAAGTTTGAGGTGTCCCACCCCACAGTAGGGAAATCTGTAGAATAGGAGATTGCAGCTCTGAAACCCGGCCAGTGTTCTGGGCCCATAGGGGCCTAGAGGAAAATAAAATGGATACATTTAGATTTTTGATCTACAGGTACTTTTGTCAGATAGACCTGGATTTAAACCCTAGATCCTCTACCACTGACTAGTTTTGTGACCTTTAGTAAATTACTTAATCTCTTTAATCATCTGTAAAATGGGGCTAATAATTTCCACCTCATATACTTTAATTTGGGGAGAGAAGAGAGGAGTAGCAATACTATTTGAAGCACAGTGCCTAGCACAAAGAATATACTTAATTCTTGGCTGGGCACAGTGGCTCATGCCTGTAGTCCCAATACTTGGGAGGCCAAGGCGGGCAGATCACGAGGTCCTGGCCAACATGGTGAAACCCCCTCTCTATTAAAAATACAAATATTAGCTGGGCATGGTGGTGCACACCCACTTGGGAGGCTGAGGCAGGAGGATTGTTTGAACCCCAGATGGGATGTTGCAGTGAGCTGAGATTGCACCACTGCACTCCAGCCTGGTGACAGAGCAAGACTCCATCTCAAAAAAAAAAAAAAATATATATATATATATACACACACACACACATACACACACATATATATATACACACATATATACACACATATATATACACAAATGTATATTTAATACTTAATAGCAGCAGTAGTTTTTGTTTTATAATGCTACTTCTTAAACCTTTTTATGTCTTGTTTCCCTTCTAAAATGTACATTTGTTGAAAATATGAACTTTGAAATTAAAGCATTTAATAAATATTTGGTCATTGATAAATATTCTCATGCTCAAGAGGCTCTTCTACATCTTTTTTTGCTGTTGGTAAGTAGTTCCTTGGGGATGTACTCATCTTTTGCTTGAGTAACATTTTAAAAAGTGATTCTGTGTAGTATAGGTGGCATATTTGAAGAATAATAGAGTGCATTTATTTCAAAGTACTCTTGTGATCTAGCTTCTAAGTTATAGGGGTCATAAAAATGAACTAGTTTCATTGCATACAAATTATGATGAGAATTTAGTGCTTCAAGTTGGTAATTCAGCAGACTTCTTTTTAATGATATATCTTTTTTTAAAGAAAAGGTGTTTTTAAAATACTATTTTCAGTCAATAGAAGGATAGGATTCTTACTTATAAAACTTTAGTTTGTATTGAACCTTTTAGGAATACGTCTTTTGCTAACCATATTATATCATTGCTAGGTTTTATGTAAATTTGTTAACTCATCATTTAGGAATACTGTTTATTTCCCCCTTCATGATTATATTGTACATTCTTTCCAGAGCATGAAGGGCAAAAGCAAAAGTAGTCATGACTTGCTTAAGGATGATCCACATCTCAGTTCTGTTCCAGTTGTAGAAAGGTTAGTCCATTGTTGATGTGATCGTAAGTTCTTAATTTTCTGGGTCAGATAATTTTCTTGCTTCTTCTGTGAGTAAACAGTTGGTACTCATAAATCAAAAATTTCAAAACCAGCCAAAAAAATAAAGCATTTTGATAACAGAGATAGAGAACTTCAAGCTTGATAGAGAGAAACACTCTAGTCACTTTTGCACTTGCTCTCTACCTCTGTTGAATAAATTATATTTAAAATTGTTTTACCATTACGTGTTAGGACTGGAAACTGTTTGCTTTAACAGTTTAATGTTTAATTCAAGGTTGTTTTGCTGTTTTTCCTTGAAGCATTTTTGCCTTAATTGTGTCATGAATGAACAAATTAGAGTTGAAGGTTTTTGTGAAGAAGTTCCCAGTTTGGGGGCCACTCCGCTGACTGTAAATTCTCACATACTTTGAGGAGTTAACAGAAAGTTGTCTTGCTACCTCCTTTGTTCTTCTCTTTGAGAAGGGAACATGTCTTGGTGTTAGATGTAATTGCACAAGATAAACTGGGCCAGTATCTCAAGGGGCACTACAATGCTGTTGTGCTCAGTTTAGCTCATTTTTGAAACTCCTGTTTTAGGACAATCTTTTCTTAATATCCTTTTATTTGAAGGATTTGGGGTTTTTTAGCCAGAATATTTCAAGCCAATAGAAGAAATTGTTCTTTGCAGACCATCGTTCATAAAAATAGCACTGTTGGTTGTTGTTTGCTTTTTTCTTTCAAATTCTAGTGAATGCATATATTTGCTAATGAATCATACTTGTTCCACTTATAAAGAGTGTTTCCATCTGTTCTATAATTCCCTTCTTAAATTCCTATGTTGAAATACATTTTTGGAATGTTATTCCCAGCAAACTATTCTAGATTTTTGGTTTATAAAATAATTGTATTAGTTTTACCTTGAAACTAAAATTTGTTTTGCTTATTTTTTTATAGTGAAAAAGGTGATACAGCGGGAGATTTAGATGATGTAAGTATTTATTTTGGTATAAATATAGTTTGAACAATTCATAGAAAGTATAAATTTTTTACAAAAACTTAATTTTGTTCTTAAAAAGTAATGTATATTACTTTTTATAGTATAGTATAATGTATAACTTTTATAGTTATATGTGTCAAATTTTGGAAAAATATGAAAAATAGAAATTATCTGTTTAGGTATTAGAATATTTCCTTACTCTAGGGGTGTGCGTGAGTGTGTGTATATATCTCTCTACAACATTAGAAATCTTATATATGAATTTCTAGTCTGTTTTTTTCTCCCCCTCACATAACATTACATTAATACTCAAACTTGAGATGTTATAATTTTATTGTGTTAAAAGTTTAAGTGTTGGCGTGTGGGCATCCTACATGATACATGGGAAATGCTTCAGTCATTTATAGTAGTGTCCCCTTTTTATATACACATTTCAAAAGATTCTCATTCAAGACTGTAGTGATCTTTATTGGTTGTGTTGGGTAATAAAGCTAACAAAACAGAAGGAAGATTTTCCTTTAATACATAAGAGTCAAGTTTTGCAAATTATACATATGCCACTTTGTATATAAAAACCCATTAATCTGTGCATTATATAATTTACTAGGAAGTACATAACTTTCCATGCATGAACACAGATTTATCTATTATCACAGTCAAAAGAGAAGGCTCTCTCTGGCTATCAGTAGGAGATAGAGAGAGGATGAATATCTGACCTTGTCAAGAAACCTTCCTGGAAGAGATGATGCTGTTTATGTCTTATATGAGAGTTAGGAGTTAGATAAGTAAGAAAAGAAAGTGGTGAAGGGTGGGGTCCCTCTAGCTCAGAGAACAGCATATACTAAAGCATGGAAATAAGGAGAGATTATACCTTATTTAGGAAATACAAACCGAGATTTAAAGTTTCAAGGAGTCTGTCTTGTGAAGAGCAAGGAAGAAGAGTATTGAAGGTAAGGGGAATTGCATATACAAAATAGTCCGAAGCAGGAGAGTTTGGTGTTTTCTAAGAGCTGCAAGCAGGCCAGCGTGAACAGGATGTGGTGACAGGCTGGAGCTTCATTACAGAGCTTCACAGGCCGTGGTGAGGAGTTTGAATTTTTTCTCAAAAGGAAGTGAGGAACAGTTGAAGGTGTTTGTTAAAAAGAAGGATGCTGTGATCAATTTTGCATTTCAGGAAGATCACCATTGGTGATATTATAGAGGACAAATTAGAGGAAACAGACTGATGTCAAGGACAGCCACTGGGAAGATATTGCAGGAGGAGAGCTTGATATAAGACCACAGCTGTGAGATGGGAAAGAGGTAGATTTGAAAGAGGTCTAGGAGGTGACTGATTCCGTACTACGAGGTGAGGGAGGAGTAGTCCAAGACAACCACAAGGTCTCCGGTTTGGGCAACTTGTTAGATGGGTACAAAAGAAAGCATAGAGTTGAGATGGAGAGAAGGGTGAAAAGTAATGAGCTTAATTTTATACATTTCAAGATTGAGGTAATTTGGAGACATCTGTGTAACATAATATGGGTCTAGAAGATAGGATCAATGTATAGGATAGAATGTAAAAGTATAGATTTGCTCTTAATATCATGGGTGGGTGACTAAAACTGTGGATCCTTTCCCAGGAAAATGTCCTACATTCACAACCAAAATTATATGAATTTGCCGGGAATTTTTTTCAGATCTCCTGAGGCCTGAGCATGGAAGGCCTAGGTTGGTGGTTGTCAACTTTTAGTGCTTAAACATCTTGTTGAAAACATTCATAATTTCTGCCCCCAGAGATTTTGGTTCAATAAATCTGCAATGAGGACTAGAATTTCAGGTGTTAATAAACAACTACGTAATACCATCTAAGGACCAGACTTTGAGGACCACTGCTTTAGGGGTCCCCAAGTCTCAAATTAAGAATCCTGATTTCACTACGACTCACCAGATCAAAGAAAGAATCACGAAAGAAAAATGATCCACTTGGGGTTATTTCTTCCTTCTCCTTCTCTCCCCTCTTTCTTCCCTTCGTTCCTCCCTCTGTTAATGCTGGGCACCATTCTAGGAGTTAGAACAGTAAGCAAAACAGGCCAGAATTTTAGCCCTCATGGAGTGTATGCTATAGTTGGATGAGAGACAATACACATACAAATAATTAAAATATATGGTGTATCAGATAGGTGATAAGTACTTTGGAAAATAAGCCAGGGAAGGGGAAAGAGTACTGGAGGTAAGTGTGTGGTTCTGCCATTTTAATAGGGTAATCTCATCACCAAGAGGATAATATTTGAGCAAAGATCCGAAGGAGATGAAAGAGCAAGCAATGAAGAGATATCTGGAATAGAGTGTTTGTTTCAGGCTGGAGAGAACAGCAACTCCAAAGTTGGCTAGTGTTACTGGGCTGGAGTTGTAGGAGATGATGTCAGGGAGGTTTAGACTGCATAGGGCCTTGAGTGAGTTGGGGACCCACTAGAGGGTTTTCAGAAGAGAAGTGATTGCTATGACTCGGATTATAGAAATCTCAGCTTCTGCACTACACCTCTTCTACTTGAGTTGATCCGTATTGAGGTCAGTATGCTGGCCAACTGCCTTCAGAAGCCACATTTCCCACTGAGATAAGAATAGGAATATAGATAGATACAATAGCTCGGGTGATATAGAGGGTGAAGTCTGCCGCACAAAGGAGCTGGGCATGAATTGAACAAACAACCTTTCCTGGGGTATCCCATAATTACATAGTTGGCTTAGAGCAGAACCCAGGGCTATTCCCACCTGTAGCAGATTCTTCAAAGGCTTATAATTCAAAACAAAAGAAAACAAAATAAAGAAAAACCTAGTTTAGAATGCAATAAGGAGATTCAGTGGATGCAGTAGATCTCTAGAAATGAAAGGGGAAATTGAGTGCCTGGCAAATACTCATTTTCCATTTCTACAGGATGGAGAAGATGAAAGTGCAGAGTATGATTTATATATTGATGGTGATGAAAAGAACCTGATGAGAGAAAGAATTGCCAAAAAGTTAAAAAAGGACACAAGCGCAAATGTTAAATCAGCTGGAGAAGGAGAAGTGGAGAAGAAATCAGTCAGCCGCAGGTGAGTCAGTTACTGTGCTAGGTATCAGAGTTTTTGTCTTTTTATATTTCACTTTAACTCAGATTGAATCCTCTCTTCAGCTAATTTTTAAAATACTATTTTCATAATGTTTGATAAACATAACAGTTGTACAAATTGGCCCAGTAGCGGGCCTAAAATAAAATACACCAAGCTTAAAGTAAACATAGCAATGATCCTGTCAGTTCAATTCCATTTTATTTCTCTCTGATCCTTTTTTAGAAAGGCTCTATAAGTTCATATATATAGGCTAATAATGTATTACCTAGATGTGAAAGAATGCATTTGTTAAATACCAATGAGAGCAGTAGAGTAATTGTATAGAAAGAAAAGAGACATCCTCAAATAATTTAGGTGAGCAAAATTTGTCAAAATTGATGAAGAAAATGTATGGGCCTGAAAACATTCTTAAATATCTTTTCAAGTCTGATTTACCAAATACCATATACATATCCTAAGCTCAGTAGTATCATAAAATAAATTTCAGCAAATGATGAAAAGTTTACTGTCTGGTGATAAAAGTTTGTTGGATTTATAACTCAACATTTTATTCTCCTGAAATTCAACTTAATTGAAAAAATTATCTCCTTTGTGATTCTATTTCAACTTCATAGTATACATTTTAAATAACATTGCTTTAATTATTTAAAGCAATATTTAAAATAATTAATTATTGTTTTCTTCAAATACTATTTGGGGATAAGATGAATGTAACTACATTTAAATAACATTCTTTTTCTCTATCATGTTTCTCAACCACATGTAGAAAAACTGAAAAAGGATTTCCACACTATCATTGCATAGCTCCCTCAATTTTTTTCTTTATGTAATCAAATAAAAATGATTCCCAGAAATTTCCACTAAAAGTGTAGCTTTGAACATTTAGAAATGGCACTTAGGAGTCATCTTAAATGTCTTTTTTCCAGCAATATTCACCCGACACTCAAGTAATCACTGTTGAATAATTTTATATACTAAATTATATTATATATACTATATATAGTAGCTAATATAGACTAAAGATTTTAGTGATCATATGCATGCTTCTAGATTCATAGAGTTGAAAAACCTCTCATTAGCACTGTGACTTTTAGTTAAATCATGAATATAATTATGGATACATAATGTTTTATTCCACTCATTCAAGGCATGTGTTTTCTTATTTTAAAAAATTATGAATTTTCTTAAAGGTTAGGTTTATAATGTAACAAAAATATATTTTAAAATTTTAATAGATGAACCAACCAAATATTTATGTATATTTAAGTGTTCCTTAAACTCCCAACTCTGTCTTGTAGGCTTTAATAAATCTCAAATATTTATATACCCTATAATATAAATTATAATTTAGCAATGCTAAATTTTGTATAAGAACTGAAGTTTATTTTTAATGCACCTTTCATAAGTGACTTTAAAAAATTATTTAACTAATGTTAAGAAAAGTCAAAGTTTGCATTTTCCAAAATTGTGTTCAGTCTTACAATTAAGAGTTATTCTTAAAATATTTCCTTGGCTGTAGTTTGGGCCTGATGACCAAACATGGCATTGATAGCTAGATTTAGGAATCTGATCTATCATGAGAATACTGGAGAGCCATTGAAGTTTTACAGGCAAATGATACATTCAGATTGTATTTAGTATGGAGAATGGATTGATAGAGGAGTGTTTTAGGCTATTATACAAAATACCATAGACTGGATGACTTAAACAACAGATATTTAAAGCATAGTTTTTATGCTGATTTCTTACATAGGAACATATATATCCATTTACTCATATAAGCAGTTTTTCTCTTTTTATAAATCAGTATAATTTGCAAAATTAAAAATCACATAATTTGTACTATTCACTGTAGAGGAAAAAGCTATATTCAAGTGCATTGCAAATCTACTAAGAAAAGTAAATTAAATAAATTTAAAAAGTAAAGTAAATACTTTTCTACTAAGAAAAGTAAATTAAATAAGAAATAAGTCTCCAAAGGTGGCTTGAATATTTTAGGTAAACATGAGCATTGTGGACATTATTGGATTCTTTTAGGTAAAATAATTGGCAAAGTGTGCCTTTGTAAATGGTGCAAACAGCACCCATTTATTTATAACTGTTTTGTTCCCCCACATTTTCATTATTCACATTCTCTACTCTCCCTCCTTCATCCTATCTCTCCTACCTACAAAGAGAAACAAAAGAAAAATAAGGTCAGGATAGTAGAGAAAGTACAGAATTTCAAAGGGAAGAAACAGTTTTTTCCTCTAGTGTAGAAATTTCCATGATTGTCTCATGACCACGTATTTTTTCAGTTCGTAAAGTTGCCAAAATCAGACCCTGGCATGGTGGCTCATGCCTGTAATCCCAGCTGCTCAGCAGGCTGAGGTGGGAGAATTGCTTGAGCCTAGGAGCTCTAGGCTGCAGTGAGCTATGATTGTGCATGGGTGACACAGCAAGACCCTGTCTCTAAAAAAATAAAAATAAATTTAAAAAAATTTCCGGATCATTAGTATTTTCGGTTATTTATACCGGTTGTCTCTGGAGTTAACTTTATGGTTAAAAAATAAAACAACAAAACACAGGAAAGCTCCAAATGTACTGAAAAATTACAATGTGGTAAAAAGGATAATTATATTTAAAGGAAAGTCACTGCTCAGTTTGAGTTGTGATGGGTATAGCTGCCAGCCAGATAGGATGTCAGTGTGAAATCATTATCTATTAAAAAATGAGTACTCTTGATACATAACTTCTCATCTGGTTGTGCTTGAAGTACTCTATTATCATTTAGTCATTTTTCCATTTAAGCAGTAGGATCAGAGACTAGACTAGCCTACCAGCCCTTTAAGCAAGGAGCCATTCAAAGTATAATTTTACTGAAAATGTGTGGTATTGCTTCTTTTGGTAAGGAAACATCCAGAATCTGTTAAAACTGTTTATCACTTTGGATGTTAAACCTACACATGTATTTATTGAGTGCTTAATATTTAAACTAGAGAATGATATTTAACAGTATAATTTTCAACAAGTTTACATACAGTAGGATCTTCTCCTAGTAATGTGTTCGCAACAGTGTCTCTAGTTGTTCATTTGGAAAAAGGGCTCAGGGGAAATACAAATCCAAAATGCTTCCTAGTGTCTCTCCTTAGAGAATAGGCACCTTATATCTATTCTGACTTCCTGGGATTTCTAATCCCTTTCCTCTTCCCTTTTTAAAATGTACCAACCCCACTTTCTTTCCAGCCCACCTTCTCTATGCCTATATCTTGACTACTGGATACAGCTCAGCAGAATCACACAGCTATATACAAGCTGGTATTATTATGGATTTCTAGATTCCAGCCTCAGCTGTGTCTCCAGTGCTTCCTTATTACTCACTCGCCACAATGTTTACTTCATACTTCAAACTCACTCACTCAGTCGATCACCTTGCTGCTGGTTTTTTTATGAAATGAGAGTAAATTTCTTCAACTCATATTCCTTTCTCTTCCTTGCTTCGAGAGTAAAAACTAACTAAACCATTCCATTTTATTTCCTATCCCTACCTCCTTCCTATTTATTTCTAAATACACATCATTTAGCTTCTTGCCTACCACTCCACTGAACCTACTCCCACTAAGGCCATCTTATTGATAACTGACTGGCTACTTTCCAATTTTTTTTTTCTTGGTCTTCCTGCTATGGAGATCTTTGTCTCTTCTCTCTCGAGACTAATCTCTCTCAAGAACCTTACTATTTAAAGTGTGATCTGTGAAGCAGTAGCATTAGTATCACTTGGGAACTTGTTAGAAATACCGAGTCTCAGGTCCTGTCCTACACATTTTTAATTAGAATTTGCATTTTAACAAGATCCCCAGGTTATTTGTATGTGCATTAGTTTGAGAAGCAGTCCTGTAGAATATTAATTTTTATCCCTAGTGCTCCTGGACAAGTTCAAGTTTGTATCATGTTAGTTCCAAGGTCAGCAAGTTGGTACTATGTTCCCTGACTCCCTAGTGCAAACCTATGTGCACCCTTTCCATACTTCTGTAATAGTATGGTATTAGGTTATATATATATATTTTTCTTCTTTGTGTATCCTTATACTGTAATTTTCTTGAAAGTAGTGATCATGTCCATTTACATTTGTATCTCCATGTTCAAACAGCATAGGTACCCAAATATTTTTGTAAATACATGAGTAAAACATGAATACATTCTTCTTTGACAAATCACTTTCTCCTCTGGGTCTTGTAAGTAGCTTGCTAGTATTTTCTTTTTTTCTTTTTTTTTTTTTTTTTGAGGCAGAGTCTCGCTCTGTCGCCCGGACTGGAGTGCAGTGGCCGGATCTCAGCTCACTGCAAGCTCCGTCTCCCAGGTTTACGCCATTCTCCTGCCTCAGCCTCCCGAGTAGCTGGGACTACAGGCGCCCGCCACCTCGCCCGGCTAGTTTTTGTATTTTTAGTAGAGACGGGGTTTCACCATGTTAGCCAGGATGGTCTCGATCTCCTGACCTCGTGATCCGCCCGTCTCGGCCTCCCAAAGTGCTGGGATTACAGGCTTGAGCCACCGCGCCCGGCCGCTTGCTTGTATTTTCAATTGGGATTTATTGATTTGCCTCTCCTTTGCCTAAACTAAGCTCTTTAGAGACTACATCTTATTTATCTTTATATCCTCAGAGGCGGCTAATATCGTAAGCATATAGTAACTGGTCATTAAAGCTTGTGGAATGAGTGGATAAATAAAAGATTGAATTCATTGTGTTCCATGATAGGACTGGTTTTCACTCCCAACTGCACATGAGGCTCACAGAGGAGGCTTTGAAAAATACTAATTCCTAGGCCCTTCACCCAGAGATTGAGAATTGTTTGGTCTGAAGTAAAGTCTGGGAAGATCCTTTTTTAACTTTTAAACTCTTAATTTAAGTATAATATACAAACAGTGTGTCTATTAACTATATTTCATGGTGCACATAAGTATACAGCTAGCTAAATTTTTACAAACTAAATATATCCATATACCCATCACCCAGATCAGAAACAAAAAATTACCATTGCCCATAAATTCACCTCTTTCCCCATTCTAGTTACTTACCCCTCATCTCCTAATATTAACCACGTTTCTAACTTTTCAAATAATCTTATTTTTAATTGACAAATAGTAATTGTATATATTTATAGGTTACTATGTGATGTTTTGCTGTATGTATTCATTGTAGAAAGATTCGATCAGGCTAATTAACATATTTATCCACTTCAGCAACTTACGTTTTTTGTGTGTAGTGAGAACATTAAAAATGTATTCTTTTAGCAATTTTGAAATACATTAACTATGGTAAGGATGCATTACAAAGCTTTTTCCTTTTTTTATTTTTGAGACGGAGTCTTGCTGTGTCACCCAGGCTGGAGCGTAGTGACGCAACCTCAGCTCACTGCAACCTCTGCCTCGTGGGTTCAAGCGATTCTCCTGCCTCAGCCTCCTGAGTAGCTGGGACTACAGGCGCCCGCCACCACGCCCGGCTAATTTTTTGTATTTTTAGTAGGGACGGGGTTTCACCATGTTAGCCAGGATGGTCTCTATCTCCTGACCTCGTGATCCGGCCGCCTCTGCCTCCCAAAGTGCTGGGATTATAGGCATGAGCTACCGTGCCAAGCCACGAAACTTATTCTAGTCTAAGCAAACTTTGAGAAATGTCTGTTTAGATCTTTTGCCTATTTTGTAGTTGGGTTATTTGTTTTACTGCTGTTGAATTGTTTAAGTTCCTTTTGCAAATGTTTTCTCCCAATCCATGGGTTGTCTCTTTATTCATTTCCTTTGCTGTGCAGAAGTTTTTTGGTTTGACGCAATCCTACTTGTCTATTTTTACTTTTGTTGACTGTGTTTTGGGAGTCCTATCCAAGAAATCATTGCTGAAATCAGTGTCAGCGAGCTATTCCCCGCCCCCCCCCTTTTTTTTCTAGTAGCTTTACAGTTTCAGGCCTTATCCTTAAGTCTTTTGTACATTTTGAGTTGAGTTTTGCATATAGTTTGAGATAAAAGTCCAATTTCATTCTTCTGCAGGTGAATATTCAGTTTTCCCAACATTTATTGAAGAGACTTTTCTTTATATATTGTGTGTTCTTGATGCCTTGTTGAAAATCAATTGACTGTAAATACCTGAGTTTATTTCTATACTCTCTCTTCTATTTCGTTGGTTGAGGTGTCTGTTTTTATGCAAATACCATGCTGTTTTGATTAAAATAGCTTTATAATACATTTTAAAATCAGAGAGCCTGATGCCTCCCACTTCGTTCTTTTTGGTCAAGACTGCTTAGGCTATTTGGGGTCTTTCCTGGTTCTATACTAATTTTAGGATTCTTTTTTTCTATTTCTGTGAAAAATGACATTGTAATTGGGATAGAAATTGCCTGGAATCTGTAGATCACTCTGGGTAGTATGGACATTTTAATATTAATTCTTCTAATCCATGAATCCAGAATGGGATATCTTTCCATTTATTTGTGCCTTCTTCAATTTCTTTCAATGTTACATAGTTTTCAGAAGACAGATCTTTTAGCTTCTTGGTTAAATTTATTCCTGTAAGTATTTTTTTAATGCTATTTCTAACATCTAAGAGCATACATTAATTTGGGGCACTATACTTTATCAAAACTCTCTAGATATTCTAATATGCATTCAGTGTTAAGAATTCTACTCCCGGCCGGGCGCGGTGGCTCAAGCCTGTAATCCCAGCACTTTGGGAGGCCGAGACGGGCGGATCACGAGGTCAGGAGATCGAGACCATCCTGGCTAACACGGTGAAACCCCGTCTCTACTAAAAATACAAAAACTAGCTGGGCGAGGTGGCGGGCGCCTGTAGTCCCAGCTACTCGGGAGGCTGAGGCAGGAGAATGGCGTAAACCCGGGAGGTGGAGCTTGCAGTGAGCTGAGATCCGGCCACTGCACTCCAGTCCGGGAGACAGAGCGAGACTCCGCCTCAAAAAAAAAAAAAAAAAAAAAAAAAAAAAAAGAATTCTACTCCCAAACACATACCTCCATGATTATTTCTGAGGTGTAGAATAATGTAAAAGTGGACGATATTTTGTAAGGTTACCTCAGGTCTTTCACAGGACTTTTGCAGTTCAACAGGGTTAAAGACATTTATCTCAGCTGCACTTGGTTTTAATCTTAAGAAAGATAAAAGGGTCAAGAAAGTGAGAATCAAGTAATTTTAGAGAAAGAAAATAAGATATTTGAGTGTTCCTAATGTTTTTTTAAAATGTGGCTGATAAGGAATAAAATCAGTATCTCTCAACCTTGTTGGTGCATTTGAATCAACCCATTCCTGAACAAGCTGTTCATAAATTTTGTTATTCAGCCATAAGAAATTTTTAAAAACACTCCAGGTAAGTCTAATATACAGCCAAGGTTGATGAAAACTGTGGGGGTAGTTTGCAGCTTGTGTTTTGGAAAGTACTATTTTAAAGCTTATTGTAAGAAATCGTTTTTTGCCTGTAGGTGGAGCTCAGCTACTGCAAGTTGATCATGTAAACCAGATTGAGTTGTCTTCCCTGCTTGTTTTTAGCATCTGTATATTGATACATAATAAATGACTAAACAATAAAATCAGCTGTAATAAGTGGACCAGATAGTAAAAACTCAGTGGTTTGTTAGGACGATTACAGCATTATGGTAATGATATCTTTTATTATGCAATTTCTATCATCTATAATTTTATTGTCTTTCTAAATTTTTATTGTGATTCTAAATTAATTATATCAAATTGAAATATAATGAAAGAAATCTTAAGATATACCTTAAAATCACAATCATTAAAAATTTCCTGATAATCTTTTAGGGTTAACTAGAAGGGCATCAGTCTTAGTGTTTGAACAGGTTCTAACTTTATCAGCCATGTTCTATTTATATGCCGTGTTTAGTTGACTGCAGCTCTTTTCCGTTTTTATGAGAAAATGATCTTGTTTGATAAAGTTAACTGAAATTTGTGTTTTGCTCAGGAGTTCTGTTAGGTTGACTGAATATAAGATATATTACTATAATGATGGCATTAGGAATTTAGATATGAATATTGAAGTCGAAATTAAAGATCTTATGAATTGATTAAACTCTAAATTATGGAGCATGGGATAATAGAGTCATGTTTTCATACCTTCTGAGGCCTGGATGAACATCTAAATTAGCTGTTAGTGTTTCAAATCTTCTTTTGTTGGGTTTGAAATATATGATTAGGATTTCTTATGGAACTTTGAATATTTTTTTCCCCAGGATTTCTAGACTTCAGAAACATTAATAAGCTTCTTCTCATACTTAGATAATTTTTGACTCTTACTATATTTTGTGTCTAGCTTCTCTTACTTTATGATTAGACTTAGGAAGTACAGAGTTATCCTTAGTAAATAAACATGGTTTGCTTTAGGAAATTAAAAAAGATAGTTCAATATTTAAATTTCAAAAATTTAAAGGATAGCGCACATTTTAAAATGATAGTACAAATTTAAAAAAACAGGTTAGTAAACATTGAAACCCACAGATATTATAACAACCCAATTCAAACCATTGAAATTATCATCTCTAGGATGTGCCCCTCTTCATCTCACAGAACATTTATAGCAAAGAGTGAAAGTAACCAGCTAGAACATTTCTGCTTCCTTTCATTCTCTTTTGTCCCAATGTTGTTGGACTGAAGCATACAGTAAAAGAGAGGAAGATAAATAGAAATCCAAGATGTATACACTGGGTAGTTGGTCTCTGAATAAAGAAAATTTGCAGTTGTTTTTTTGCTTTGGTATGGAGTAGTAGTAATCCAAATGTTGTATTTTCAGGAAATCTTTCTGTTTAACAGCAAATATTAAGCTTTGGACCAGTCCCAGATTTAATTAAATTTACATTCTAATTTTTACTAGAACTTGATTTTTATTTTTATATATATTTTTTGCTAACCAATCATTCTATTCTCAAATATATGTTATTCTTGTTCCCAGCCACTGTGTAAGAACTGATATGTGCCAGGAAGTGGTAGGCTCCAGGAACATGAAAATAAAGGAGACATGGTTTCTATCTGCAAATGTTCACAATATAGTGTAAGAATAAGAATTGTCATCAATTAATTACAATTCAGCTCTGCTAGATGTGCATACAAAGTACTATGGATGTTAAGTAGGCAGTATATATTTAGGAAAAGATCAAAATACCAGGTTTAAAAGGGTTGAACACAAAATTGCCATTTTTTCAAATCAAAAACAGTCAAATATCAGCGATTTCATATGTATGACTCTGATGCTAATAAAGTAAGTCAGTTTTTGGAGCCACTATTTAAAAGAAATAACACTTTAACATTACATTCAATTCTTTAAATAATGTTGCATAATCTCTCAATGTAGACTAGGTGGTTTGTTTTAATTGCCTTTACCAATTATGGTTAAAATTTTGGAGTAGCATTAATTGTAATAGAAACCATACTATATTTGGCATTTCTGGCAAGCTTCTATTTTTCTTCTGTTTGGACATTGATAGCAAGAATTTTTGGATATTCTGGACTAAACCGTTTCTTGGGCCACTTGAAATAAAAATACCACTTTTAAAGTGCCTATTCAGTTCATTGAGAACCAGTTAATCCATATCCAAGGAATCACCTTCAAAATAAAAAGAAAAAATCCTTGAACTCCAGCTATATATATCAGAAATATGGCAACCCTACTGTTTTTACAATTAGATTTTGTATGGCAGACAGGAAGCAGTGAAATGCATATGTGGGGGAAGCTTGTCCTTTCAAAATAGAAAAGAGGTATTTGCATCTCTTTAGAATGTATTGATTTATATTACCCTTGAGAGTTACAATCCATTGATCTCACTGCATCAGTTTATAGGGAATGGAATTGTGCATTTGAAACATAGATTTGAGATTACGTGCAGAAAAACATTCTTTAAGTTATTCAGCATTCGTCTCTACCCCGGAACAAATATAGTCATGTTGAAAAATTGTGAAATATTCGCTACTTTCTGGCCTTCCTAGACCATATACTGTGAATTCCCTGTAAATTAAATTGGCAAGTATAGTTTGGGAAGATAAGGAAGAGAAGGACCACGGAAGAAGTAAAGTTCTTCTTTGTTTTACACAAAGTCGAAAGTACACAAAGTTATGCAAGAGTCTGAGGGAAAATTATAATTAGCGATTTTATTTTTGCTATCTCTAGCTCTTCTTTTACTCCCCTTTTCCTCTAACCCAAGCTTGTCCAACCCGTGGCCCATGGATCACATGCAGCCCAGGACGGCTTTGAATGCAGCCCAACACAAATTTGCAAACTTCCTTAAAACATTATGAGTTTTTTTTTTTTTTAGGTCATCAGCTATTATTAGTGTTAGGGTATTTTATGTGTGCCCCAAGGCAACTCTTCTTCTTCCAATGTGGACCAGGGAAGCCAAAAGATTGAACACCCCTGCAAAGGACTTTACTACCCTTTGGATACCACTTCGATTCTTCCTTTGAACTAGGTACTGCGCTAGGGCCCAAAATGCTGAAATTAGTAAGCATCAGTCTCTTTTCAAGTTGCTTAGTTTCTAATAAGCAACTTGAAAACAATATCTAAGCTATACAAATAAATAAGGGCTGTGAAGGTTTCATAGGTGTTCTAGCTAGGAAATTGTTCTGTTATTCCAGAAATATTTATTATTATTCTACCTTGGGGCCAGACACTTTGCTAAATCAACTTATTTCCCTAATATAACTTCCACAGCAAAGGTATAAGATATACTTTGTTTTATGATCCTTCTTTTACAAATGTAAAAGCTGTACTTTAAGAGGTTAAGTGACTTGTGTTATGTCCCATGGCTAGAAAGCAGCGAAACCAGTACTTGAACCTGCAATGATATGACACCTCTACAGAGCCTAGAGAGGGGTTGGCCAGAGCCAAGTCGTGTGTGTCCAGCTAAAGAAAGACTGACACGAAATGTTTCTAGCAAAAATGTGACATTATTTCACATATATTATAATATAACTCTATGTAAGCGTAGGGGATGGATGAGAAGAAGACTGAAGCAGAAAGACGAATTGGTAGATTTCTACACTCATCCAGGGAGAAGTAATAAGGGCCTAACTAAGGTGTAGTATCTGTGGGGATGGATTTGAGAGATATTAAGGCGATAGACTTATTAAGACTTGGTAGCAGATTGGATGTAGGAGACCTGAAGGTATATTTCAAATATACCAAGGATATATTCCAGATGACTCCTAGCTTTCTGGCTTGGAAGACTGGCTAAGAAGTAGTAGTGATAAGCATCGAGATAGGAACACTGGATGTTCCTAGTGCTGTCCTCAGATATTTTCGCCCTGTTGGACCTTTCTAATATACCTCAGTTTTGCTACACATAAACATATATCCTGAATTGTTTCTTATTCAATTGCTTTCTTTATTAGTCAGCAGTATTGGGTTATGCACCCAAATCTCAGTGGCTTAAAAAAACAGCTAATGTTTGTTTTCTTGCTCTGGCTACATCCCAGTGGGCAGCTGTGGATCTGCTCCACGTCATCTTCTAGGCCTGGGATGAAGGAACAGCTCCTCTCTGAAATGTGCTACTCTCATGGCAGAAGGAAAGGAGTGCTGAAGGAATCATATGCTGGCTCTAAAAGTGTCTGCTTAGAATTGGCATATGCTACTTTATTTCACTGGCCAAAGCAAGTGATATGGTTAAGCCTGATGTCAATAAGATGAAGTATAAACCTTTCATAGGGAGGAGCAATGAACTGTTGGAAAAGATAATGCAATCAACTGCAGTCTCTATGATTTAAACAGAAATTGCTGTCAACATCTGTGACTATGTAGTAAATTTAATCATCATATTCCTGGCAGCCCGGAGGAAGAACACAGCAAATATAATAAAAATTATACAATTACCATTACCTGAATTTTAAAAAGAACTATATATCAATTCCTAGTTAATTCAGACTTCTAGAAGTACAAAATTCTAAAGGAAATTTTATCTTTTCAGTCTTTACACCCAAGGGTGGAGAAGAATACAATGGATATCTTCCATAATTTCACAGATGAAAAACACTTCATATACATACAACATTAAATTGTAACTTTCTTATTAGGTATCTTAAGAATCCTTTGGTTATAAGGAATAGAAACCCACTCAAATTAGCTCAAGTAAAGGAATTTCTGTATGAAGGAATAGGGGAGTTGTACAGAATCCAGATGAAAAAATTGCATACAGTCTTTTCAAGAAAGCAAGTTGTCAGGAAGTTACAGTTTCTTCTTTTGCAGCTTTTCTGTTACACTTTTATTCATTTGTTCCATTATCCTCTACATACCTGTTTTCTCCGTAGAACTCTATTCTGCTACTTCTTGCACTTCAGTTCTTCAGAAGTAAATTGACTGGATTTCTGTGTCCAAAATCTGAATGTTTGGGAGAGAGGATCTTATTGGCATGGCCCAAGTCAGGTGTCTGCTCAATTATGCCATTGATAGAGGAAATAGAAAGCCATGAAGTATGCAGATGTGGCAAGGATGAGTAGCTCCTCCATCATCTATCCTTCCCTCTTACCAGAATGCCACTGTTTAACTGGAGTCATGGCTGCTTAGCTGAAACACATTCATCAGTCTCGTTTGTTGCTAAGTATGGTCGTATGACCAAATTTTGGCTAAAATGAACAGAAGGTGAAACAGAAGTGTGTCAGACATTCAGGCAGTCTTTTTTAAAGGAAGGAAGAAAGAAGCTAGTCCTCTTTCATACCTACCTCTTCCTGTCAGCCTGGCACACAGATTTGATGACTTGAGCTAAGGACGGTAGAATAGAGAGGTAGAAGGAGCATGCATCCTTAAATACTTTGTGGAACCATTGTTACAGCGTGAAATGCCTACCTCTGGACATTTCCTGTATGAGATAAAGTACCTTTCAGGTTGATTCAGTCACATTATTTGGAATTTCTCTTATGTGCGGTAGAACCCAAACCGATACAAGGCTGCTTTCTTTCAGACCTGTGAATAGGGCAGGTTCTCTAAGATGGGAATCCAGCAGGGAGGAATGAATGGCTGCATCATTATTTCTAATAGTTTTTGTAGTTGATTTTCTTGTTTTTCCTGGAAGAGAGTCATACCACTTTGCAACACCCAGCATCTCTACCCCACTTCTCACTTTTGACTGATCACCTTGTATTTCATTAAGAAACAGAGGCCGGGCGCGGTGGCTCAAGCCTGTAATCCCAGCACTTTGGGAGGCCGAGACGGGCGGATCACGAGGTCAGGAGATCAAGACCACCCTGGCTAACACGGTGGAACCCTGTCTCTACTAAAAATACAAAAAAAAAAAAAAAAAAAAAAAAAAATTAGCCGGGCGCGGTGGCGAGCGCCTGTAATCCCAGCTACTCGGGAGGCTGAGGCGGGAGAATGTTGTGAACCCGGGAGGCGGAGCTTGCAGTGAGCTGAGATCCGGCCACTGCACTCCAGCCTGGGTGGCAGAGCGAGACTCTGTCTCAAAAAAAAAAAAAAAAAAAAAGAAACAGAGGCAGTGAGAGAGGACTTGTTCCTTTTCCCACCACCAAATCTACCCATCTGCATCTGAATCTGTTTTCTTCAGGCAAAGGTAACTCCTTCACTCTGTGTCCTGGTCCTCATATCCTTTTACTTTCTCACGTTTTGGCCGTGCTATTATCCACTTTACTCTTTTTGCTGACTTTGCACCAAGCATATTCTTCTCATACCAAGGTCACTCCTCTTTCAGCCCTCTGCACTTCTAGTTACCTCAGCATGAAACTTTCGTCTCTGAGTTATTCTTAGTAGCCATTCATTCTTTTTGTTCAGTCCCTTGCTCAAATATCATCTTAACAGAGAGGCCTTTTCAGACTATACTATTTAAAACAATTGCCTCTATTCTACCAGGAGTACTTATTCAAGTGACCTAAAGACAAATTTATAAAATTTGCCTGGCTTTCATAAAATACCTTATGTTAGGATCTACTCCCTCTAAAACAACAACAACAAAAACCTCAGTAGGTTTAGTATATAATTTAGAAATCATTTTTTTCTACAAAGTTCTACAACTTTTTAAGAACTAACCACCACTGTAGTGTTTATCAACATTAATCTTGTAAATGAGTGGATTTGTTTTATTTTGTTAGTTTTATTGAATCTTGGCCTTTACGTGTAATTATCTTATAACAGTAGACACAATATAAACCATTCAGTAATGACCTATTTTGAAGTCTCACAGAATTCATTATGATTATTTCCTAGCTTTTTGCTAATTTTGATATGTTAGTGATATTTGATCTCTTCTCCCTCCTTACTCTTTATTATTTAGATATAGCTGTACCCTGAGTCTCAGTGGATTTATGTTGCATTTATGTGTGCATTTATGTTGTGTGCATTTACGTTGATTTAATTATGTTTTTAAATGCACCTATGTGAGTGTTAAACCTTCAGTAGGATTTCCATTTTTATTTTGAAGCCCTTCAGTCCCTTGTTATATTTTTAAATGTAATTTCACATTTGATTTATTTTTTGTATACTCACATTTCTTTTACAGATCCTTAATACATGTTAATGCTTTTTGTAATTCCTAATTTTATGTTATGAACTTAGCCTGCTTTTCATTTTAACATTTGTGGTGTTGATTTACCTACTTATTTACAGTTATCTTATTTTAAAAGTCTAAAAATTATATGATAATTGGTGGGTTTTTGCTCTTTCTGAAAAGTACTTTTCTTAAGGTCAAAGGCAGATGTTAATTGGCATATGAGTTCAAGTTGCTGAATCACTTCTTTTTAATCTGTATTTTCAGTTTGTTCTGGAAATTCATGAGATCAAAGGTATGTATGTACTCAATAGATAGGAAGTTAGATTTGTCCTTACTGTATATTTGATTTTCTTGATTCCATTGAAAAAAGAATGTTTTCTTAGCTTTGAAAGTTATATAATGACTTCCTGCCAATTTCTTCTTCCTTTTAGATAAGCATTTACTTTAGTTTTATTAGTCATTATAAATTAATAGAAAATTTCCGGATATGCTTTTTTGTTCACAATATTGACAGCAACTTGAAATATTTTAAAGACAGGCTTTGTTTAACGAAGTTAAAACCTTTGGCTTGGCTCCAAAGCATCCAGATAGATATCGTGTAGGCCTGGGACAAAGACTAGGGTGTTATAGGACCTTGTATTTTATATTCTGCTGCTGTTTGGAAAGAGTCAGTTTTGGGTGAAGTTTGTATGTACTTGTCTAGTCGTCTATAAAAAATGATATATGTAGCTGACCTGTGGAAATACATTTAGTGTGATAGAAGGTGAGGATATCTAATCCTGATGGTATTGGAGAATAGCCCAGAAATTAAAGACCAGGATAACATTGCAGAGTTATTCAACAGCCTTATTGTTTGGCTTTATGCTCTTTCTCAGGTAGGATTTCTTAGTATTTTAGTGAAGTTTTAAAAATTACGTTTTGTTCCTTTTATTGTTTTAGCCTGTGCTGTGTAGTATGAAAATAATTATGGAACAAAATGTGCTCACCTTTTAGTAGCTATTTAAAGATCTTTGTTCCTAGGTTTTGTGGTCAATTAATTAGTAATAAAGATACACATGTTGCTTAGCTTTTTCCTATATGTTGAGAGCATTGGTGAATCAAGGCAAATAAAGTTAAAAAGCAAGTTGGGATCTAGATTATTTTGTCTTTTTAATGCTAGGTTCAGATGTTTGCAGAAGACAATGGTCACTTGACTTTAAGGAGACAAAGTGAGAGGGTTCCTTTTGTTAGCCAAACTAGCTTTATTTCTAAGTTGTGTCAGTGAACTGTAATAATTTTCAGTGGGGAAAAAAGGGACATCATACTGGACTTAATAATACCTGGGTGATGAAGTAATATGTACAAGAAACCCCTCTGACACATATTTACCTATGTAAGAAACCTTTTCGTATACCCCCGAACCTAAAATAAAGTTGAAAAAGGGGTGGCTGATATGGTTTGGCTATGTCCCCACCCAAATCTCCTCTTGAATTGTAGCTCCCATAATTCCCACATGTTGTAGGAGGGACCCAGTGGGAGGTAATTAATCATGAGGCTGGGTCTTTTCTCACGCTGTTCTCATGATAGTAAGCTTCACAAGATCTGATGGATTTTTTTCTTGTCTTGTTTTTGTTGTTTTGTTTTTTTTTGAGGCAGAGTCTCGCTCTGTCGCCCAGGCTGGAGTGCAATGGCGAAATCTCAGCTCACTGCAAGCTCCGCCTCCCGGGTTCACGCCATTCTCCTGCCTCAGTCTCCTGAGTAGCTAACTTTTTGTGTTTTTAGTAGAGACAGGGTTTCACCGTGTTAGCCAGGATGGTCTCGATCTCCTGATTTTGTGATTTGCCCACCTCAGCCTCCCAAAGTGCTGGGATTACAGGCGTGAGCCACCATACCCGGCCTGTGATGGTTTTATAAAGGGGAGTTCCCCTGCACATGCTCTATTTGCCTGTCACCATGTAAGATGTGACTTTGCTCTCCCTTTGTCTTCTGCCATGATTGTGAGGCCTCCCCAGCCATGTGGAACTGTGAGTCAGTTAAACCTCTTTCCTTTACCCAGTCTTGGTTATATCTTTATTAGCAGCATGAGAATGGACTAATACAGGGACAAAACACCTATTATAGTACTTAAGCATGGCCTGCAACACAAATTGACAACTTAGGACTCTTGCCTTTTGAAAGGAATTACAACCTAAGGATGGTTAAATTGCAGCATCACTGCTTTCAGTCTTTGGTATTATGGTCATAGTATGAGAGGATGTTTGAATTACCTTAATTCATGTAGTTTAAGGTCATTCAGAGCTTTTTGCTATTCATACATATAAAAACCCCTAGTAAATACTTTTCATAAAATTGATAAATAGTGTTATTCCAACAAAGAAACGTATGAGAAATTTCTCAGTTTATTTTTTCAAAAGTTTTAACTAATATTTTAACAGTGTTTGAAAGCTGATGCTGTGTATTTATTTGAACTGTTCTTTTTTTTAAATACTGTAACTGCTCAAGATTACTTTAGATGAACACCTGGCACCTAAACCAGATATACACAAAATGGAAACAAACAAAACCTTACAAAGCTGTAAATCTGACATGGAAATATACTATACCAAAGGGAACACTTTATCTGGGCTCTTTAAGGTGAAACAACTCCCAATTTCCAGCCAGAGCAGTGACCTGGCCTTAGTATATTGTGTCATTGTACAACAGTCTTTATCTGCTTCACATCACTCAAGTTCTATTTAACTTTTTGTTGTTGTTGTTATATTTTCATTCTAATTTTTAGAACAAAAATAAATCCTTTTACAGAGTATGATACCTTGAACTAGAAGAGCCACTTAAGTATATGTTAACCAAAATCTAGAGTATGACATACCTATTAAATCTTACAGAAGGAAAAAAAAAAAGATGGTTGAAAGAGAGAGAGATAGATCAGTGGGACAGAATACAGAGTCCACAAGCAGACCTACATAAATACAGTCATCTGATTTTTTTTGACAAAAGTACAAAGATAATTTGATTGAAAAATGATAGTCCTTTCAACAAATGGTACTGGAATAATTGGAGGTCTATGTGCAAATAAATAAATCGTAATACATACCTTACACTTTATATAAAAATTTACTCAAAATGGATCATAGACCAAAACGTAAAACTATTACACTTCTAGAAGAAAAAGTAAGAGAAAATCTGTATGAACTTGGGTTTGACAGTGAGTTTTTAAACACAAAAGCATTATCTGTGAACAAAAATGACGAAGTAGACTTTATCAAAAAAAAAAAAAACAAACAAACCTTTGGCTCTGTAATAGATGCTTTTAAGGAGATTAAAAAACAAGCCACAGACTGGGAAAACAATATTTGCAAACCATGTATCTGATAAAAGACTTGTATCTAGAATATATAAAGAACTCTTAAAATTCAACAATAAGAAAACAAAACAATTTTTTTTTTTTTTTTTTTTTGAGACACTCTCGCTCTGTCATCAGGCTGGACTACAGTGGAGCAATCTTGACTCACTGCAACCTCCAACTCCCTGGTTCAAGTGATTCTCCTACCTCAGCCTCCCGAGTAGCTGGGATTACAGGCACGTGCCACCACGCCCAGCTAATTTTTGTACTTTTAGTAGAGACAGGGTTTCACCATGTTGGCCAGGATGGTCTCAATCTCCTAACCTCATGATCCACCTGCCTCGGCCTCCCAAAGTGCTGGGATTACAGGTGTGAACCACCATACCCAGCCAACAAAGCAATTTTTTAAATGGTCACAAGATCTTAACAGATATTTCCCCAAAGATAATAGATGAGGCAAATAAATGTGAAAATATGTTAATATCCTTGCTGAGATAGATTATTAAGCAAAAAAGGATTTAACATTTTCTGTGTATTGTTACTTCACACTTCAGCATGTAGTGAATAAGGAACTAGAAGAAAAGAAAGTTTAAAGCATATTTGTTTTTAAAACTTACCGTTTTAATCTTCTACTGCAGGGAACATAGAGCTTACATTCTAATTCTGACCCTTAGTTTTTTGTTTTGCAGAAAATCCAGAAGCTGCTCACTTTACCATAGGATCAGAGTGGTATTGCAAAAAGAGTAGGGAGAGAATGGTGAAGTTAGAGAGCTTTTCCACCTTTCCCTAATTGTGTTTTTAAAAGTTTAACTTATTCAGGATTACTCTCCCAGAACTCAACAATCTAGGATTTAAACACAGATATCCTTGACTTAACTGCCATATTATACCTCCCTTGAGATGAGGGTTAAGGAATGGGATATTAGAATGGATTACCAAGGATACAGAAAGTAAGTGCAAGGGGATAGGTGAGAGTTTGATATCCTGATATCTGCAGGAACTTTTGTACACGTGGTTGCCTGTCTGCAGGAACTGGTAGAAAGTGTTAGAGAAATAGACTGGGGCCAGGTCATGACGGGCCTTATATGGTATATTTGGAAACTGGGCTCTGTCCTTTAGATGGTAGAAAACAATACAAAGATTTAAAATTGGAAAGTGACATGTTTAGGGTTTGTTTTTGAGAGATCACCATTGTATAATAATAATATGGAAAATTAACTGGGAGGAGCCAAGGTTAGAGATTGAGGAGACAGACATGACATGATGAAAACCTTAAGGCAGTGTTCTGTTTGATAGGTAATTTACATCCATCAAATAGTTTTTCAGACATCTGCAACATCTGCAACATCCAAGTGGCAGATAGAAAGATTAAGACACTACCTTCCCCACCAAAAAAGCTCTGAGCTGAGCCAGATAGTTAGCTGTCTGTATACAATGAAATCTATATAAAACACAAGGTTAGAGAAAGTACAGTAGCTTCATGGAACACGGAGAGATTAATTTTGAATTTATGGATTAGGAAGTCTGCATGTATGCAAGTAGCATTAATTTTAGGCCTTGAAGAAGGGGCAGAGTTTGAATAAGAGGAAATGGGTGGGGAAGGGAATTTCCAGAAGAGGAAACTGAGAAAAGTACAGGGTGTATTTGAGGAATAATCTATTGTGACCAGAGGAGAGAATATAGTTGGAAATAAAGCTGGAAAAGATAGGTTGGAACCAGATAATGATTTACCTTCCTGGATAATAAACTGTAAATATAACTCATTTTGCTTTGTGTGTTAATTCAAGTGTACAGATAAACATATTAATGGATTAATTTTTTTAACACTAGAGTAAATCAATTTGAAGGATTCAAGGCTGGATTAATATTGAATTTCTGCATTTTTGGAAAAGAATAATATGAGTAGGAAGGTTTGGTAAGATTACTATATTAGATTATTATTTCACCTTTTGTAATTTGAAAATGAATATCAAATCACTACAGTAAGTGAGGTAGTGATTTAGTGAGAAGAATGAATTTACATAGGACCATGATGAAATCAAATTTTATTTGTAGCACTAGTCTACAATTTATTTGAATAACAAATGTTACTCAAATTTAATGACAACTGTGATCTATGAAGATTTAGGTTCTGATGCCAACATTGTTTGCTAGAAATGAGATCTGAGTAAATCAACTTTTCCGAATCTCCTGCTTCCTCATCAGCAATGCAATCCATACCTGCTTTTCCTATTTCAGTAGTGTTTTGATAAAGTCGGATGAAATATGTACATGAGACTACTTTTAAAACATGATGCCATTGATGGCCTATAATTATAAAGTTTAAAGTACCATTGATACCACACAGTCCACTTCTGTTATTTAACAACCATAGAGCAGCCCACTCTGGAAGAGAGTTTGATACTCTCTTCCAACCATGGCATATTTCAAAGTAAAATTAAAAATTAATTTGTCAGGTAATTGACAGCAGTTATTAAGCCTATATGGCAACCAGATTAGTATTTTTTAAGCGACTGTATTTAAAGGGTGTAGTTCCAATGAAGTAGAATTGATGGAGGCAGTCTATGGGGATAGGGAGACAAGACAAGCCTGCCTACAAAATTAGTAGCTATTATCCTTCATAAGCATCCTGGTTCTCCCACCTCCTACATCCCTCTGTTGGATACAGAGAATGACTTGGCATCAGATGCAGTTACTGCCTAACTCATGCTCTGTAAAACATGAGCACATGAAATTAAGAAAGTAATACATTAAAAAGTACCAAATGGTATAAACAGACTGAGTACTCTAAATACATAGAAAATCTCTGTAAAATGTTAAGTCAAGTGAGGTTAAATAGAATTTTCCTGAAGGTGCGTTTTAAGGCAGGTTTATGCTGCCAGCCAGTCAGAACTCAAACTGCAGTAAGTAGGATATTTTTGCTAGTGAAAGGAATGGTCTCTTAATAATCGTGCCTCAGATAAACCTCATTGGCTACAATACTGCCACTGCTCAAAGCTAGGAATGGTCTCTTTTAAGATAATGTTTGCTAACTGTATTTTATTAAAATTGTTAATTATTTTTATTTCTTTTGTTTAATTTTGAATGTTGATAAAAATGAAAGCATTATACTTGAGAACATCCTTTATAATAAAAACTTTATGACAACCTCATAGAACAAAAATAACCTGTCTACCAATGTGATTATAGATATGTTCACTGAGGGAAACAAATTTAAAAGATAAAGTTCTAACTTTATCTAGCTAGTGTATGCAAGTGTTTTATTTTAGAAACATAAATGTCCTTGCTGAAAACCCAATGACATTTATTGCTTAGGAAAACATCTTGCTTTATTTTTTCCATCTATGTGTTTTTTAAATATAGCACTTACAAAAACACTTCAAATCTTACTAAAGAAAACAAACATAAAATATCACTCTTTAAAAGAAATACCACTCTTTAAAAGAAAGCGTTGGTAATAAAGTCTTCCTCTTTTAATATTGTTATTTTACTAGAGTATTTACAATATTAGAACTTTTTTATGCCAAGAGTTTTAAGGTATAGCTTAAGAGTTTTAAGATATTGTTTTAAAAGATTTTTTTTTCTGTATATGATTCATTTATGAATGGAATATTTTTATGGACTAACATTACTTGATTTTCTGCATTCAGCAAGATGGTGAATGATTAGTAAGTGGACTACTAACGTTGGTTGTGGAGATTGTGACCTGAAAAGGGAAGCTTAGTTATGGAATGTGAGTATGGGCTGAAGTCTAGCTGGGGCTCTACTCACCAAGCCTTCTGCACTGGTATGAGGCTATGTCAGTCTTAAGGGTATCTTCTTCTTTTTTTTTTTTTTTTTTGAGACGGGAGTCTGGCTGGAGTGCAGTGGCGCGATCTCGGCTTACTCCAAGCTTCGCCTGCCGTGTTCACGCCGTTCTCCTGCCTCAGCCTCCTGAGTAGCTGGGACTACAGGCGCGTACCACCATGCCCGGCTAATTTTTTTTTTTTTTTTTTTTTTTTTGAGACGGAGTCTCGCTCTGCCACCCAGGCTGGAGTGCAGTGGCCGGATCTCAGCTCACTGCAAGCTCCGCCTCCCGGGTTCACACCATTCTCCTGCCTCAGCCTCCCGAGTAGCTGGGACTACAGGCGCCCGCCACGTCGCCCGGCTAGTTTTTTGTATTTTTAGTAGAGACGGGGTTTCACCATGTTAGCCAGGATGGTCTCGATCTCCTGACCTCGTGATCCGCCCGTCTCGGCCTCCCAAAGTGCCCGGCTAATTTTTAGTAGAGGCGGGATTTCACCGCATTAGCCAGGATAGTCTCGATCTCCTGACCTCCTAATCCGCCCGCCTCGGCCTCCCAAAGTGTTGGGATTACAGGCGTGAGCCACCACGCCCGGCCAGGAAGTGTTCTTTTCTAATTCACAAAAAGGTGCCTCTCATGGTAGCCTGTGGATATATTTAAGAAGTAAAAGAAAATGAGCAAGTAGGTATAATGGCATGTTTTCCCAACAGCTACAGCACTGTAAATCAGGTGTGTCAAATTTTTAGTAACGTATAAGGCAACTTGGAGACTGTACATTGCAATGGAAAGAGCTCTGGGAGGGAGTTTGGAAACCATGCTTATAGTTTTGCATATCTCTTCCCCAACTATTTGACATTCGGTGTTCTTTTCTTAAAAATTTAAGAATTGAACTACCTGCTACCTTTAAGGGTGCAAATAGGTCTCAACTTGTGTGAAAGTTATATCTGGAACGTGGTAAGCAGGGAGAGGTTGGAACTAAGAATTTAACAAATTGGCAAGTTTCCTATGTTATTAAAAGTCCTTGAGATATATATTTACATGATCTGTATTAGTATGCCTTGAAATCATGTAGTTCTCCAGCTTCCTTTTTTCTACTTATTTAATTTGCTCCTTCTGCTCTTCCCCTGTTTCTTCTTGTCTGTTTTGGTGTTTTGTTTTTTAGCTTTTAAAGATGGAAGTTTAGATGATTGCTTCTGAACCCCTCTTCTTTTCTGATGTATGCATTTAAAACTTGAAATTTCCCTCTCAGCACTGCTTTGCCTGCATCTCACCAATTTTGATATGTTGTTTGGATGGTTGGTTTTGTAAGTCAGCTTTGCTGGGCAATTTCCAGTTATTCTGTCAAACACTAATCTAGGTTTTGGTGTGATGTTATATTGTAGTTGTGCTTAACATCTCTACTCACTGACTTTAGGTAAAGCAGATTATCACAGATAATCTGGGGACCTGGTTCAATCATTTGAAAGTCCAAAGAGCAGAGCTCAGACTTCCCTGAAAAAGAAGAAATTTCATCTGTGAATAGTAGCTTCAGTTCATGCCCAAAAGTTCTAGCATGCCCTTCCTGATGGCTTGCTTGCTCTACAGATTTCAGATCTGCCTAGACAGCTCCCACAATTGTATAAGCTAATTCTTTGTAATAAATCTATCTATCTATCTATCTATCTATCTATCTATCTATCTATCTATTATCTATTTATCTGTCTTCTACTGATTCTGTTTCTCTGGTTGAACCTGGGCTGATAAAATTGGATTCCCATTTTCATTCAGCTCAAAATGTTTCCTAATTTCCCTTGTGACGTTTTCTTTGACCTGTGGGTTATTTAGAAGTGTGCTGTTTAATTTCCAAATGTTTGGGAATTTCTCAAATTTTTTTTGTTACTGATGTCTACGTTAATTTCATGGTGGTCAAAGGACATATTCTGTATGATTTCAGTTGTTTGACATTTATTGAGACTTGTTTTTTGTCCCAGCCTATAGTGAATGTTGGTATATGTTCCGTGTGCACTTGAAAAGAATGTGTATTCTGCTGTGGTTGTTGGAATGTCCTATAAATGCCCCCAATATTTTTGATGGCACTTTATACTTGCATGTTAATGTTTAGATTGTACTTAGAAACTTGCAAATTTCCTTGATCAATCAGTTTTTTTGACAGGATGGCATTCTTGATAAACTAAAGGACAAATAGTAAGTTCCAACTTCATAGTTGGAATTATTTTGGTTAATAAGTTAGTAGTAATTTTTAACTTTGTTTTTTTTCTTTTTGCTAAGATCACAGTATAATACAACTGTTAGTTTCATGTCTTCTGCTTTCAGTTTTATCCTGTATAATACTTAGAAATTTTAGTTTCCTTTTCATTATCCAAGATAAATTTTTAGTTGGTAAATTTTCTTGGACATGTCCTCCTTAATTTTCTTCAGAGCATTGTGCGTGTATGTGTGTGGCAATTTTGTTGTCTCACCCTAAGAAAAGAACAAGTAAATGGAAATGAAAAAGCAAATCAGCATATTCTTCTCTGGAACAATTTTTTCCCACTTTTAAGCAAACGCTAGTAACCTAGGTTAAAATTGCCTTATGAATTTTCAATGTGTTTTTCTTTTAAGCAAGCACATTGAAAGAAAATGGAAAGTTAACATAGCAGGGCTTCGCATCCTTTCCTTAGAAGATTCCCCCAATCCTCTCAATAATATACTTGATATTTGTATTTAATTTACAATTCATTTAACAAAATATTGTAAATTTCTCTAATGAGTAGGAAATTGGAGTAATCTGTTTAAATTTCAATGAATTGGGAATATTATTCACATTTAAGATTTGAAAGGTACCTAGAACCATCTGACCCAGTATCTTACCTAGCCTCAGAACTCATCTTACTGATATTTATTACATGTCATAAGCTTTTATACCATGTTTGTGTGAGTTTTATTTTTCCATGTTGTTCCTTTTCCCATTACCATTAGCAATTGAAACTTGACTGTAAAAAGAGAACTTGTTTGTAGGAATCAGGAATACAGTGTTTTTATAGAGGAAACAGTATTGCTTTGGAGTTAAACACATCCAAGTTGGAATACCAGCTGTACCACTTTTTAACTTAGTATCTTTGCCTGACTTATTTAATCTCTTTGATCCTCAGTTTCCTTATTTAAAAACAGAAATAAAAATAGCTATTTTACCAGATTGTTGTAATGCTAATATGAATTAGTAGGCATTTAATATATTATAACTATTTAAATTATATCATATTCTCTTTTTCTGTTTTCAAAATACTACATACTTATTAAGGACACAATAGTCCACCTTTATCCATGGTTTTGCTTTCCATAGTTTTGGTTGCCCACAGTCCAAAAATATTAAATGGAAAATTCCAGAAATATATAATTCATAAGTTTTAAATTGCATGCCATTCTGAGTAGTGTGATGAAATCTTACACCATCCTGTTTTGTGCTGCCCAAGATAATGAATCATTCCTTTGTGCAATGTATCCACACTCTATATGCTAGCTGCCTGGTAGTCACTTAGTAGCCATCTTGGTATCAAATTGAAAAACGTAGTATATATGGGGTTTCATACTATGCACGTTTCCACAGTTTTATCCACCGAGAGTCTTGGAATGTATCCCTCTTAGATAAGGCAGGGGGACTATGTATTCTCTAATAATTTTCAGAATTTTTCAGGTGATTCTTTCTTAATCCTATTCATTTTACTATGTGACATTTTTAATTTAAGAAAAATGTATTAGACATTTTTAAAGTAGCTAGCATGAGTCATTTGTACTACCATTGTTTTCCTATTAAGTAACACTTAATCCTCTGTCCCACTTAATCTTCCTGTGCCAAATGTTTACAGCACCTAAATAGAATTATGGAAGTTTAAAGTTGAAAGAACCATATCAACTATCTCCCAGTATCTTAGTCCATTTGGGCTCCTATAACAAAATACCATAGTCCAGCTGGCTTATAAATAACTGAATTTTTTTTTCTCACAGTTCTGGAGGCTGGGAAGTCCAAGATGCAGGCACTGGCAGATTTGATGTCTAGTGAGTGCTCACTTCCTTGTTCATAGGCAGCTGTCTTTTGCTGTATCCTCAAATGGCAGACCCAGGGGCTTGGGACCTCTCTTGGGCCTCTTTTATAAGTATGATTAGTGCCCTTGTAAAAGAGCCCAAGAGAGGTTGTAAACATTCAGAGCATAGTACCCAGTTTCCTTATTTTACAAATAAAGCTTTTATGAATAGAAGATAAGTGACTTGTTCAAGATTATTTTGTTACTGAAAACCTAGGTCGTTTGAGTCTGAATGTAAATCTGGCTTAGTTTTACCTGTGCTATCCTCTGAAAGCTCCCAGGCCACTCACCAATTTACAACAACACATCAAATTCAGAGACAGTTACTAAATTCACATTATTTCCCCCTACCCATAAAATAGTTAATCAAAAGAGTACATGGAAGCAAAAGGGCAGGAAGCCACCTAGAGAAGCTGATCACAGCCATCTGTGGTATGTGGTATATGGTAAATATTCACCCATTTATTTAATGGAATGAGTGAATGTTCAATCTGTGATCATGCAAATGATAATATCAATGTGCAAAATGAAAATGTGATTTTTAGTAGTTCTGTATTTATTTGAAACAGATTGTATTATAACAGGATACTTAGATTGCTAATGTCATTTTTTATAAAATGATTTTTCATGATTTGAATTTTCTAAAAACAAGCCTCACTCGTATCCTTTATGACTCATGTGTTTTATTCTTTTTCTTGTGAGATTATTTGTTAGGTCCAGGAAATTCAGTCAATTTCCAATTTTAGAATTAATGGCTTAATGTCAGTACTGACTCAACTTATGAATGGATTGTGTTTGTAATTTTATTTGTATGTTATTTAGAATTTAAGTAAAATTTTCCTCCAGAAACAGGCTATAATTGATATTAATTTTTCCCCAATTTGAAAACTTTAATTTGGGATCTATTAGAACTCTACCAGGAAAAAAATAGGTATTGAGAAAGAAATATGTAACTTATATTTGTATACATATACAAATGTGTATGTGCATGTGTGTATATATGTGTAAAATACATGGAATACCGTTAGAACTACACAGAAGACCTCCTATACTTAATTGCTGAATATATGCTGACAATAACTTCAATGGCAAGTATGAGGAAGGAAAATCATTTTAATACATTTATTCACTTTTTTTTTCTACTATATTTTAAGTTCTGGGGTACATAGGTATACATGTGCCATGGTGGTTTGCTGCACCCATCAATGCATCACCTACATTAGGTATTTCTTCTAATGTTATCCCTCACCTAGCCTCCCACCCCCTGACAGGCCCCGTTGTGTGATGTTCCTCTCCCTGTGTCCATGTGTTATCATTGTTCAGCTCTCACTTATAAGTGAGAACATACAATGTTTGTTTTTCTGTTCTTGTGTTAGTTTGCTGAGAATGATGGTTTCCAGCTTCATCCATGTCCCTGCAAAGGACATGAATTCATCCTTTTTTATGACTGCATAGTATTCCGTGGTGTATATGTGCCACATTTTCTTAATCCAGTCTATCATTGATGGACATTTGGGTTTGTTCCAAGCCTTTGCTATACATTTAGTGAGCATCTGATGTGTGATTAGGGCACATTTAAAAATGCTATGTCTCAGCTGGTTCTTCAAGACTTGAATATGTTGTTTATTATATTATGTTATGCTTATATCAGTAATTCCCTTACATTACAAATATGGTTTATTTTTGAGCCACAATTTGATTTTTTATACTTCAGACATTCAGGAGTACTCAAACAGGTTTACTACTCATCAGACCTCTGATAGTTTTCTAGCTTATTATTTCTATTTTCTGCTAAGTGCAGATGCTAGTTTTTAAAATGTTGAATGACAATTTCTTGAATTAATAGAATTATAATTGCTAAGATAATTTTCATGTTTGCCAGTTAATACATTTTCTTCCCCTTAGGGAAGTTGAAAATCCCTACTTTCCTCCCCTCCCCTCTGCCACTATGTGTATATGTACACACTCACTCCCACATGTAGAAGAGAGTGTAGTTTTATTCAGCATTTCTCAAACTTTTTGGCCTCAGGACCCTTTACAATCTTAAAAATTATTGAGGACTCCAAAAAGTTTTTATTTATTTGAGTTATATATATATTAATATTTACTTTATTAGAAATTAAAACAGAAATTTTAAAAAACATTTGAAAAATTACACATAAGGTTTTATGCTGATTACCTGGGTGATAAAATTATCTATACACCAAAACCCTGTGACACATAATTTACTCGTGTAACAAACCTGCTCATATACCCCTTAAACCTAAAATAAAAGTTGGAAAGGAAAACTAATAATAAACTCCATTAAATCTTCACATAAATAACATACATTTTAGAAAAAAATAATCATTTTGCCAAAAAAATTTTGGGAAAATGAGAAGAGTGGAAATGAGAAGAGTGGTTTTATTTTACATTTTTATAACTAATAACTGGTTTAATAGAAGGCAGCTAGATTCCTATATCTGTCTCTTTATTCACTCTGTTACATGTACTATGTTGTCTTGGTCAAACTGTAGAAGGCAAATCTGGCTTTACATAGATATATAATGTGAGAAAGGAGGAGTATTTAATAGCACATATATTTGTGGTTATTCTTTTTTTAATACTTAACCAAAACTCAACAAGTAGTAATTTCTTATAAGTTACATGCAATGTAAAATCTAAAACCAAATAAATAAACCCTTCCTAGTCTTTTTTTTTTTTTTTTTTCATCTGGTCCTAGTCTCTTATACATTAAAATCCATTGGTTTATTTTGCACTTTAAGTGAATCTTTTACCCATGTATGATTTTGTAATATTGTGCATTGGTCATGTGGAAAGCATTGATCCATCAGGTTATGCAGATCTTCCAAATGTTGATACATCTTGTTCTGCAATATCCAAAAAAATCACATTTGTTAATGTCATCACTTGTTTTCAAAAACATCTTTCAGTGTTTGGGTAATTCCATGGTAGTGGTTTTGAGTTTTCTAAAATTCCAATTTTTGCTTGAAAGCTCAAATTTTATTATTGTCTACTAATAGTTTCAGTCTTTTTTTTTTTTTTTGAAGTAAGAGGCTCACTTTGTTTCCAGATTAGAATAACAAAGTTTGTCCGTTTTTCTTTCAAATATGGAGTATACCATAAAGAAAACCAGACAGTTTTAGCTCACAATTCATATATTCGCACAAGTGTTTTTCTTCAAAACAACTATCATACTTATGTCTACAGTAGAAGTGCTTTGTGCATACTTCTGTTCCATAACACAAAATACTGTATTCAAGTTGAAACTTCATAAAATTAATATTTTTTTTTACTGCTTCATCAAGGATATTAAATGAAACTGGCATTTTTTAAAAACTGCTGTGAGTGCCTGGCAGAGACAAATACAACAACTTTTAGACTTGCTACACCACTTTGACTCATCCAGCAGTTGTACCCTCAGTACAAATGTCAAAACAGTGAAAGGGCAAATCACATTTAATATTATTAAAGTAGTATTTACCTCATAGACCCTCTTGAAATGATTTCAGAGTTTCCCAGGGTCCACGAACCATACTTATGAACTGCTTGTATAGTGGCTTAAGAGCATAGAGCACAGACTCTAGGACCAAACAAATCTGGCTCTGCCCAGCTATGAAATCTAGAGATCTAGAGCAAGTTGTAACCTCAGTTTTCTCATTTGTAAAGTGAGCTTATAATAGTATTACATTATAGGACTGGTGTGGGGTTACATGATTTAAAATATGTAAAGCTCTTAGAACAGTAACTGGTAGATGGTAAGCCCACGTATTTCCAAATTATTTTGTATTATACATACATACCCCCACACACAGATTTCTGTATGTATTCCATTGGTTCTGGATATTTGAAAACTCCATTTAGGTTCATCTCATGGCTTTCAAATCAGCTCATGCTTAAACCAGACCAGATAAATGACACATAGTTTAGTTCTAAAGATCCTCAGATACAGTTCTTTTTGTATTTTGTTTATACTATTTTAGGTTGTAAAGCATCTACTTTGAATTTCTTTGGTATCAGCGATGGAGGAATAAATGCCACCATCTGTATATAACTGGATTCTCTTATTGACCAATGCGTGCTTTTGAGATGATTCCTCAGCAGTTTAAATGTCCTTGAGAAGTATTTGGTGTGATATAAAGAGGCTGTTAGATTGTTTTGGACTTCAATGTTAAGTGATGGCACAACTTGGTTAATCTTAGAAGTTAAACAACCACTTGTATTGTTCTATGTAGGCTTTTATTTTCAGTTCATGTATTCTTTGTAACCTAAATTTATTTGGATGTTGATAACTCAGTGATATACTCAAATAGTTTTGATTCTCTTTTTCCTATGACCTTCACCCAGAACTTTGTGCTGAAGCTAGTTATCATTTTTGCCACACAATGTAGGAGGAGAATGTTGAGTGTCTGAATATAATCAAAATTATTTTTTCCGTAAGTTAGATCCATCATTTATTCAGAACATATAAGCTCTTAATTGCTCCTGTCTTTCTTGAACATATTTGCTGGAACTTCTGAATGAAAGTAAAAGTACCTAATCATACTTTTGGAGCCAACAGGAAACTTTATTATATTATATTGATCATTAATAACACCGGGTGAAATTATTCTGTTAGGAGAGTAAATGAGAATTACCAAAAATATTATGTATAGTATCGCTAAACATGAGATGGAGGGAAAATCAGCTGTGAATTGTTTTATGGACGCAATCTCAAAAGTTGTCACATCCCTCCCTTTTTTAAAAAAAAAATCACATATCAAATATTCAAATACATTCTAAAAAATATTCAAATACATTCTAAAGAAAGTAAAACCAAATTAAAAAAAAAAAAAACTTTCAACCTTTATTGAATTATATCTGTTTGCATAATAAGGCAACAAGTACAACTTTTTTCTGTGATTTTTGTAACCAGCAGCATAACTCTGCTCTTTTCTGATTTGAACTTTCAATGAACTCCTCTGTAAAGCTCTGATGTTAAGTCTCCTCATACTACTTCAGTATTCTTTTATGTATCATAAACACAAAGAGAACTTTTTCTTTTTTTCTTTTTTTAAACTAAGGGAACTTTGATGTAATTTTCTAGGTCCCTACAAGAGATCTGGAATAACTTCACATTTTGTTTTAACCTCATGTTTATAATTTAGTTTTTGGAGTTCTATGAAACACCTTTCACTCTCAGTTAAAGTAGATGATAATCACTCTTCTTAGTTTGGCCAAAAGGTAACGCTCACTACAGTGACACATTCAAAAGGAAAGTGGAGGGATTTCCAAGCATTTATCTTCACTGTATTTTTACTGATGTCTGTCCTTCCTTGTCTTTCTGCTGTTTGTTTCTGTTGAAACTAAAGTGTTTCTTTGTAAACTCCAAGGACACATGTGTATTCTATACCTAGGATCCAAGTTTCCCATTCAAATGCTTATACTATCCTGTTTCTTCAGGCTGTGTACACCTAAGCTCTTAATCCTTTCCCCTGAGCCATCTCCAAAAGCAAGCTTTATATTTGGTGAAGCAAGAATTGTTTCTAAAGATTGTCCTTGGATTCAGTTGTAGACAGGAAAAGAGTTTGCAATTCTGGGAGTGTCCCTGGGTCCCACCGCCAAAACAACTGAATGTTTCTGGAGATTGCATAGTATAGAAACCTCTTGCATAGTATAGAAACCTCTTGGTAGTATAGAAACACATCTTTTAAAATCCAAATTAACAAAACAGAAATGGGTAATTTTATTAAAAATATTTTTTCTTATGGGTTTTACATTTATAAGTATAATTTTATTTATTTTTGTGAATAAAAAGCTACCATTTCAGGCACATAATAGACTGAAGACAGTTTTCTAACAATAGATGATTTCCACAAAAGTTATTCATTGTGCATTAACATAGTGTCTTTACAGAGTTGTTCTAATATCAGAATTAGAAATTTTAGTTTTCAAAAAGTTGTTGAATAAATGAATATTTCTGTTTAAAGTAAAAGTCCAAATCACATTTTATAAACGATTATAGACTTTTTACATGGATGTCCATAAAACAGATGTAATCCTGGCTATGGATGTCTTATGCATTCAGGCCCTGTAGATTGCTGAACGTTTGGCAAAGATAATTATATATTTTGGCTTGGCATGTGGAAACAGCAAACTTTTCCACTTTCCATTATGTAAATTAGCAGTGGAAATAGCTCTATATTTCTCTATGATGTGATCTTGCTAAATATAGGTAATGTAGATTCATTTCTATTAGAAGGAATAATTTGCCACGAACTGATGGTCAAGTTTTTGGTATAACTTAAATATCATTTTGATATTTGTTCGTTGTATGGAACCTCAGTCTCTTTTGACAGTTTATTTTTTTGTCCTGAACATCTAAGTCATTATAGGTTCTAGCAAAATTGATTAGACTTTTCTGGTGACTTTTGTTTTATATCTTTATGTTTTATATTTTTTATGAAGGAAACCACGGTATTTTTGCCTAAGGAAAAGGACTTGAGTCTTGTCATGATATGTGTTCCTTCTATATCTCTTGTTTCTTTGTGAGCCTATCATAATCCTTGGGACTGTTGAAATGTGGGCAATCAAAACTAAACAAAGATTTAAAAACTGTTAGTTTAATTTTGGTGATAAAATGATTAGACATTAAATTACCAAACCCAAGAATAAAATATTTAATGAAGCAGTAAAGTAGTTTATAAATTATATCACACAATCAGTTTAGCAAGTATTTGAATGTTATATTCAAATAAGTAAAGTTACATTGAAGCCACCCACTCAGATGAGAGTATATTATTCTTTTAACGTTTATAGATAATAATGGTATCATTTAGTGAACCTTAAGCTTACAATTAAGTTTAAATATTGCTGAAACCCCTCTTTTTCCTCAAAGTGCTTAGAAATGTTACACCTTTGAGGTAACCTAATGTTCATTAGTGGCTCTAGAAGACAATGGACAGGAAAGAGAAAAGTTAATCTCAAGGCAGTCAGGCACAAATAGCACTGATTGCCTGTTACTTTGCAAAGCATTATGTGGTATGTTCTATTTTTAAATTTCACTTTACTGTTTTTACTTTCATTCAATTGTTAATCAGAAATATCTCCTCTGTGGAGATGTTTTTACCATTCTTGGAACTGCATGGAGTTTTCCCTTTAATAATACTACTGTTTGCAGAGGTCCCAGGCATGTGGACCTTAAAACAAAACAAAACAAAAGGCAAATCATTTTCCTACTTTTAATAGGTGGCTAGGAGTGGGTTGGCTCATTCACATCAAGCCTAATTTCATGTGAGTTAGTATGAACCTTTGACAAAATCCATGGTTTAGAATTTAGACTGGAAGGAGACAATAAATCTTACTGTTTAAATCACCCAACAGAGTAACAGTACTGTTTGTAACATTTCTCCAGGCCTCTTTCCCAAATCTGTTACTCTGTGATGTAAAGCCTTGGTTACTTTTCAGTACTTTTAAATTTGTTTGCAGAAGGTGGAGCCCAGAAACTGTGCCCATCATTGAGTGCTCTAAGTTTAGCCGAGGAAAGCAAGGACGTGGTAATATTTCTGTTCCAACGAGTTGTATTTATCTGAGTTACAGGACTGGTTTACATAAATGAGAAACTAAGATTTTCCATACACCGGGAAAAGTTTCAAAAGGATGGCTTTTGTGCTTGCCACTTCATACCCACCAAATGTTACAAACAAATACTCATGTCTGCAGTAAGCCATTTGTGGGTGTGCGTAATTGCGGTTCACAAGTCATTCAAGCTCAAGTCTTTTCCAGGTGCAAATGAGAAACCCTTAGAAAATGAGTGCTGTCTCTGCATTTTTGGAATGAGTTCAGCTATTAAGATTTAAGAATTTATTTTTTTTTTTGCACAAAAGTAGATATATCAGAGGGTCTTTTGTTTCAGGAAGAAGTTCTAACACCTTTGGTGTAAAATGGCATTCTTGTAATCTTTATCATATGTAACTACATTTTTGGTTGTTGAGATTAGGAGTTAAAGATGTTAAGCTCTTCAATAGCCTGCATAGTTTTAATTAACTTTTAAATACACAGACCTTTTGTAGACTGATAAGTTTTTAATGTGACTCCATTGCTTACTTTGGCTACTAAAGTGTCAAATTTGGTTCCAAAACTCATGAGAAGATTCAAAACTCATTCTGTTGTTTGTGGAGAAACCAGAAGAGATTTCAATAAAGTTACTGGGTTTAATGTCTAGCATTAGTCCTATCTCTTTTAAATAGCAAAATGACTTTCTCTTAGCAAGAATATGAAGCAAGTCCAGGGTTAGATAAATTCACTTTACCATTTTACCACTATATTTTCTATTTTTGATGTTAAAAAAAAAGCCAAACCTCACCTCACAGGGGTCTCTCTTATTTAGAATTTTACTACTTAGTTAAGCTATATAATTTTGCTGAACATTTTCAAACTACAAAATATGAAATAGTTGTTGCCGATCATAGAAACCTCCTTACTTTCAAAGTATTTTTGAAGTTGAAAACTTTTCTTGGTATTTCCTTCAGAAGGCATTTTAACCTTTTCAGTCTTTTGGATGTCATATCTAAAAAGCTGAAGTGTCCCTCAAAAAACACCTTAATTAATACTACATTTTTTCCTAGAGATTTTTGGAGGTCTACATTTATCCTGCGCAGAAGTTCAGCTCCTTAGTGACTCTTCAACTTATCAAATGAGCATTCTCTACAATTAGTGTTGGTCATATAGTTGATTTATTCCTTAGGAATTAGCATTACTTATTTGATCAAAGTCATTAGATTGCTTTTACTATCTTAGTTTTCCTCTAAGTCTTGTACAGCATTTTGGGTAGGTTATGGATTGACAGGAGGGGAACATACACACATACATATGTACAATCACATGTGTGCTTTTAGCTTTAAGTTTCCAATTTAGTTAACCAAAGATCCAATGTTTTTAGAAGTAAAGTCAGAGTTGAAACAGATGCAATATATCAGCATAATTTCTCTTCATCACAAAGGCCCTCAATAGAGATAAACAGCTGCTAATAACAATATACATATAGGTTATGTACATACAATATACAGATAGTGTTCCTCAATCAGGAAAGTTCATTTCTTACTATGTCACTGCCCTTTTAAAGTCAGTATTCTAAAAGAGCTCAAAATCTGTGGGCTATTGCATTTTCATCACTATTCCAGAGAACACGAACTAATAATCTGTGGGCTTCCTTTTAAGGGAATGTTTATAATTACCAGACTTTCCTGGTTGTTGAAGTGAACTCAGTGTCAGCAAGGACACGTTCTCATCCAGAGGGAGAAAGCAGAGCTAATACCCAGGTGTTCTCTGCCACGAACTTACAAGTGCTCTGGAAAGCCCATTTCCCCATAAGTATTAAAGCTGAAATTTATAACTTTGAATTTTAGAGTAACCCAGTAAGCTCTTGATTATTTTATGTCAGAGAAAAGAACAGAGAAGGATGGCAATCAAAATTGACCTAATTTGTAAAATCACTTATGTTTGGATTTAGAATGATTTTTATACTTGGGTTTGAATGTGGCCGTATCTGTCATATCTGCTTAGGGGATTTATGAAAAATAATCAGTCATACTATGAAAATAATCAGTCATACTATAAAAATTTGACCTAAGAGGAAGTGAGAAGCTGTTTGGTCTATCTCTTTTTGATGAGGAAAGAATATCTTTCAAAACAATGGAAGGTGGGGCCATTTTCAGAACTTCAATGTAATCCTTTTTGTGAATTCCTAACCTCTGTCTGGCATATACTGGGTACTCAGGAAATGTTTATTGAATGAGTAAATAAGGAAGTATTTGCATTGATTGAGGCCTTTAAATGTGTGAGGTGCACAGAATTTAGATATATGAGGACAAAGTCTTGACTCTTAAATTATTTGTTGAGAAGAAACATTCACTCAGTATTCATCCACTGGATTTTGAATTGTGATGGCCCTGTGAAGAGTTCAAGAATGAAGAAGATGAGAATTTGAAAGCCTGTAGTATAAGGAAGTATGTAATGGGTGCAGGGATAGAAGTCGGTGAGTAGTTATATATGATACAGGCAGTGTTAAGGAATTTAAGGCAAGGATAGTTGATTTTTGTGAACAAGGAAAGCTTAATGGAATAGGTAGCATTTAAGCTAGTCATAAATGTAGTAAAGTGAAGCAGGTAGGAAGTCATTTATTTTTGGAGGGGACTTGAGAAAGTACTTGGAAACAGGAAAGCACAGGGCCTGATGAGGGCAGGGCACTGTAAAAGGCCTATCTCCACTGGAAAATAGTGGGAATAGAAGTGTTGGGCTGGGATATAGAGATCTTGAAGCAGACTATTTTGGCTTTCTTTTGGGATCTATTTAATATTTTTGAGTACTATCTTAATCAGATAGATTACAGTGAGGGAAGAAGAGTAGAGGCAAAAAGATCAGTTAGGAATCTGTGGCACTTATCTAAGGGGAGATTAAAGCACTTGAAAAGAACACAGAAAAGATGGGGAAAAATTGGTTGTGAAAAAAGAAGTGGCAAGTTGCAATGGAAACTGATTGAGTGCCCAAAGAGGAAGAAGCCAAAGAGGACTCCTGACACATCCTATAAAGGGACATTGTAACTTCAGGGTCATCTGTGGTCAGAAGACTGTAAATTATAAACTCCCTTAGATCTAGTCTCTAGGGGTTCTCTTTGGAGGAAACTAGTGCTTGTAGGCTCCCTGCCAGGGACATGGCCCTTCGGGCCTGCCCTCTCCCGAGCTAAATCTCTGAGTCTGTGGCTGGGAATTAGGAACCAAGTAGTCGGTGTGGTGGGAAAAAGTGGTTTAGTGTGCCAAGTGGAGAAGTGAGCACTGCAGAAGCTGAGATCAGGAAGACCAACAGCAAGAGCCAGACAGGAGAGGACTTACTTACTGCTGCACCCAAGCAATGTTCTCAAGGGATGGGAAGATAAAGCTTTCCCAAGGACTGAGCAGAAGGAGTTGGCAGAAAAGAGGGTTGATTGTTGTTGGCCTTTGTGTGTTTTTACCCTTTTTCATAAAACAAACAAACAAAATATATATATATGTATATATATATACTCATTAAGGACATTTTAGAAAACAGAGGCAGGTAAAAATGGAAAAAAACCTATTTTTTCGATCTGCATTGAACTCTTAATATCACAATTTTACAAGTCTTTCTATGAGGCAGGTTTTTTTCAGCTGAATGTAACAGTATATACCATATAAATGCAAAAGATAGCTATTAATGCTATTGTTGTTTGTTACTGTTAGTTGACAATAAGTAGACAGTAGTCAGATCATAAAAGAGCTTGTATTTTGTTGGGAGCTACTGAAGAATTTTCAGCAGGGAAGGGGCATAATCAGATTTATGTTTTAGAATGATTTATTTGGCCTAAATATGAACAGTGGATTAGAAGGCCCTGAGGCTTGAAGTCTGGAAATCAGTTTTGAGGCCAGATCATAGGAGCTAATCAAGGCATTGGGAATGGCCAGACCAGGGGCAGGGGGACTGGATAGCAAAGAAATTTGAGAGCTTTGTAAGGAAGAATTGACAGGATGTGGGGATTGATAAGTTGTGAAGGTAGAAAAGCATGCTATAGCTGTCTCAATTAGATGTCCCACAGGGACTTCAAATTCAACATTTCCAAAACAGAAATTGTAATCATTCTTACCAAATTTACACCATGTCTATCTTTATCCATTTTCTGCTGCTATAACAGAATATGAAAGAATGGGTCATTATAACAACAGAAGTTTGTTTGGCTTATAGCTCTGGAGGCAAGGAAGTCCAAGACCATGGTGCTGGCATCTGACAAGAGCCTTTGTGCTTTGCCCATGGTAGGAGGAGGAAGGCAGAAGACTGAAAGACAAGTGGGGCTGCAGGACAGAGGGAGAAAATAAGTCCAAGCATCTTTTTTCAGGAGCTCACACCCATAATGATGAACCTATTCACATGATAATGGCATTAATCTACTCATGAGGGCAGATTGCTCATGGCCTAATCCCCTCGTAAAGGTCCCACCCCTTAATACTATCACAATGGCACTTGAATTTCAACATGAGTTTTGGAGGGGACATTTAAAACATAGCACTGTTCTAGATTCCCTCTCCCAGTGAATATACCCTTACCTACCCAGTTACCAAGCTAAAAATTTGGAAGTCATCCTAAAGTCTTATTTCTATAATATCTATTACTATATCTAGTCAATCACCAAAACCTATCAGATCTTCCACATAAATATTTAAGATTTTTTTTTTATATCTTTGTTACCACTGTATTTGCCAAGTTTAGGTTTTCTTTGTTTTGTTTTTTTATTTACTTGTTTGTTTGTTTTTGAGGTGGAGTTTTGCTCTTGTTGCCCAGACTAGAGTGCAATGGCACAATCTTGACTGACTGCAACCTCCGCCTCCCGGATTCAGGCGATTCTCCTGCCTCAGTCTCCTAGTAGCTGGGATTACAGACATGCGCCACCATGCCCGGCTAATTTTTGTGTTCTTTTTTAGTAGAAATGGGGTTTCTCCATATTGGTCAGGCTAGTCTCAAACTCCTGACCTAAGGTGATCCACCCACCTCGGCCTCCCAAAGTGCTGTGATTACAGGTGTGAGCCACTGTGCCCAGCCAAATTTAGGTATTTACTTTTGACTTAAAATAGTAGTTGACAAACTACAGACTACAGACCTAATCCAGCCTACCATCTGTTTTTGAAATAATATTTTAATAGAATATAGCCACTCATTTACATTTTGTCTATTGCTGCTTTTATGCTACTATGACAGATTTGAGTAGTTGTGATTGAGACCATGTGGCCTACAAACCCTAAAATATGTATTTAATACTACCTGGTCCTATACAGAAAGTTTGCTTACCCCTGGTTTGCAATATTGTAATATAACTGAATTCCCTACTTTTAGGCTTCAATCTGACCTTTCCTTCACTGATGTTTTATTTTATTTTATTTTTATTTATTTATGAGACAGGGTCTCACTCTGTCGCCCAGGCTGGAGTGCAGTGGTGTGGTCTTGGCTCACTACAACCTCTGCCTCCTGGGTTCAAGCGATTCTCCTGCCTCAGCCTCCTGAGTAGCTGGGAGGCGCCTGCCACCATGCCGGCTAACTTTTGTATTTTTAGTAGAGACGAGGTTTCACCATGTTAGCCAGGAGTATTGATTTTAACATCTCAATTCTAATTAACTCATCTTGAGATAACTTTTTGAAGTGTTAATGCATTTTATTTGTAGGTTTAGTCTCAAACAAATTCCACTGACATGACTCCCAGGAGAGATTGGCAATATCCAGAAATCAGTCCACTTTTTATCCTCCACCCAATTAAAATATAATATTATGTAAATATTTTGACATATCTATATCTAGTAGGAAGAATTATAACAGAAGAGAAAAACCTTATTTGCTAGACAAACAAGTGAAATGAATTGGTAGATTTTAATCTGGAGAAGTTCACAGGCACTTAAAAATTACTTGCTTATCTTTTTCTAAACATTAACAGAATTTTTTGTAGTGCTGGAAAATCAAAATGGAAATATAGTTATAGTCATTCAAATACCTACATGATTTTTTAAAAATACTGGGTCTGCTGACTAGCGACATCAGCAAAATAACAGAATAGGAAGTCTTAAGCTCCAGTTCCATGCCCTGCCTCCCAACCCCGCCCCTCCGCCACCCTGCGGCCCCGACCCACAAAATTCAGCTAAGCTAGACTAGGGCATCCTTTTGAAAACTGCAACAGTTGGAAACAAGCCTGAGATACCCTCATGATTTGCAGAACTGAATAAAACCTGAATTAGAAGTGTAAGAATGGTCTTATTACAACAGTGCTGCCCCTCCCCTTCCCCTAAGTCAAGCACAACACCTGATGGAGATTTTTTCTCTGAACCCAGAATTTCAACAGTGGGGAAGGGAATTGGATGCAGTCGTCCAGCATACCTAGCATTCTGATACGCTTCTTATGAAACCCACTCCGAAGCAATGAGCATGGCTAGACTGCCTGGAGTCGAGTAGAAATAAAGAGGCAGAAGTCATATTGACCAGTGCATGGATCTTGATGGTACCTCTGTTTTCCTGACAGCTGTGATGCCTGGTCACAGATACCAGCCAACCTCATGGTTGACCCCCAAAGCTGAGCTAGTTGCCTTCAGAAGGATGATGGGAAGTTCATCATAGCCTGAGTCCTTCGGCTGCTAGTTTCCTACCCAGCCTCAGAGCCCACCTCTGTGACCCTGCTATGCAGGGAGATGCCCACTTCCTCCCATTTTAGAGAAGTGAAGGGTCTATACCAGTTTGACTTGAGAAGTCAAGCAGCAGCTCCCCCCACCCTCAGCCAAAAAACCTGCTTTACAACCCCACCCAGGCAGAGAGACTCTCCACCTTTATGAATTTCAGAGAATTAAATGGTCTAGACTGACTTGACATGGGTGCTCAAGCAGTGGCTCCATTCAGCCAATAAGCCATTCCAGTGACTTTGCACAGGCAGGGAGATTTCCACGTTCACACATCTTAGAGAAGCATAGAGCCTAGACCTGCTTGACCCAGGCAGTCAAACAGCCACTAAACTCACCCACAGGGCAATCCGATGGCTCTACCCTGACAGGGAGGTAATCTTCAATTGTGCTATTCTTTTTTTTTTTTTTTTTTTTATGATACTTTAAGTTCTAGGGTACATGTGCATAACGTGCAGGTTTGTTACATATGTATACTTGTGCCATGTTGGTGTGCTGCACCCATCAACTCGTCATTTACATCAGGTATAACTCCTAATGCAATCCCTCCCCCCTGCCCCCTCCCTGTGATAGGCCCCGGTGTGTGATGTTCCCCTTCCCGAGTCCAAGTGATGTCATCGTTCACTTCCCACCTATGAGTGAGAACATGCGGTGTTTGGTTTTCTGTTCTTGTGATAGTTTGCTAAGAATGATGGTTTCCAGCTGCATCCATGTCCCTACAAAGGATGCAAACTCATCCTTTTTTATGGCTGCATAGTATTCCATGGTGTATATGTGTCACATTTTCTTAATCCAGTCTGTCACAGATGGACATTTGGGTTGATTCCAAGTCTTTGCTATTGTGAATAGTGCCGCAATAAACATACGTGTGCATGTGTCTTTGTAGTAGAATAATTTATAATCCTTTGGGTATATACCCAGTAGTGGGATGGCTGGGTCATATGGTACATGTAGTTCTAGATCCTTGAGGAATTGCCATACTGTTTTCCATAATGGTTGAACTAGTTTACAATCCCACCAACAGTGTAAAAGTGTTCCTATTTCTCCACATCCTCTCCAGCACCTGTTGTTTCCTGACTTCTTAATGATTGCCATTCTAACTGGTGTGAGATGGTATCTCATTGTGGTTTTGATTTGCATTTCTCTGATGGTCAGTGATGATGAGCATTTTTTCATGTGTCTGTTGGCTGTATGAATGTCTTCTTTTGAGAAATGTCTGTTCATATCCTTTGCCCACTTTTTGATGGGGTTGTTTGTATTTTTCTTGTAAATTTGTTTGAGTTCTTTGTATGTTCTGGATATCAGCCCTTTGTCAGATGGGTAGATTGCAAAAATTTTCTCCCATTCTGTAGGTTGCCTGTTCACTCTGATGGTAGTTTCTTTTGCTGTGCAGACGCTCTTTAGTTTAATCATATCCCATTTGTCAATTTTGGCTTTTGCTGCCATTGCTTTTGGTGTTATAGACATGAAGTCCTTGCCCATGCCTGTGTCCTGAATGGTACTACCTAGGTTTTCTTCTAGGGTTTTTATGGTATTAGGTCTAACATTTAAGTCTCTAATCCATCTTGAATTAATTTTTGTATAAGGAGTAAGGAAAGGATCCAGTTTCAGCTTTCTACTTATGGATAGCCAATTTTCCCAGCACCATTTATTAAATAGGGAATCCTTTCCCCATTACTTGTTTATTGATGGAACGTACCTCAAAATAATAAGAGCTATTTATGACAAACCCACAGCCAATATCATACTGAATGGGCAAAAACTGGAAAAATTCCCTTTGAAAACTGGCACAAGACAGGGATGCCCTCTCTTACCACTCCTACACTTCAGCATAGTGTTGGGAGTTCTGGCTAGGGCAATCAGGCAAGAGAAAGAAATCAAGGGTATTCAGTTAAGAAAAGAAGAAGTCAAATTGTCCCTGTTTGCAGATGACATGATTGTATATTTAGAAAACCCCATTGTCTCAGCCCAAAATCTCCTTAAGCTGATAAGCAACTTCAGCAAAGTCTCAGGATACAAAATTAATGTGCAAAAATCACAAGCATTCTTATACACCAGTAACAGACAGAGAGCCAAATAATGAATGAACTTCCATTCACAATTGCTTCAAAGAGAATAAAATACCTAGGAATCCAACTTACAAGGGATGTAAAGGACCTCTTCAAGGAGAACTACAAACCGCTGCTTGATGAAATCAAAGAGGACACAAACAAATGGAAGAACATACCATGCTCATGGATAGGAAGAATCAGTATCGTGAAAATGGCCATACTGCCCAAGGTTATTTATAGATTCAATGCCATCCCCATCAAGCTACCAATGAGTTTCTTCACAGAATTGGAAAAAACTGCTTTAAAGTTCATATGGAACCAAAAAAGAGCCCGCATTGTCAAGACAATCCTAAGTCAAAAGAACAAAGCTGGAGGCATCACGCTACCTGACTTCAAACTATACTACAAGGCTACGGTAACCAAAACAGCATGGTACTGGTACCAAAACAGAGATATAGACCAATGGAACAGAACAGAGTCCTCAGAAATAATGCCACACATCTACAGCCATCTGATCTTTGACAAACCTCAATTGTGCATTTCTAAGGGTCACAGCTTCTGGTATTTCCTCTCTCCCAAGAAATTACTCTGCCTCACCTTGGAGCCCAGCCTACAGCCCAGCCCAACTGCAGATCTCAAATAGCAGAATTGTCCATCCAGGGAATACAGCTTGCAACTGGCCTGATGAGAAGCCATTACAGTATCTAGCCCTTAACTCTGCCTAATAGCAGAGCCCAGCCACTGATCTCACCAGACAGTGAAGTCTATCCAGCAGCCCCATGTAACATCAGAGGAAAGGCATCTGCCCAGCAAATTAGAGAACTCCCAGCAAGCTCTGACTCCCTGGGATCATCACCAGCTGGCCCTTCACAGGCTAAACTAAATAGTGAACCTCTATCCATGCCAAAGAACATCTATTGTAAAGGCTAGAAGGGGGCTTTCTCCTCAAATGCATAGACAGTAACACAAGGATACAAGAACTACAAAGAATCAAAAGAAATCCCAAAAGAAACTAATAAAAGCTGCAGAGAAATGGAGATCTTTGGAATGACTGAGGAAGAATTGAGAATACTACTCATAAAGATATTCAGTGATGTACAAGAATATGTGGATAGAAAATGTAATAAAGTTTGGAAACTGATACATAACAAAAATGACAAGTTTGACAGAAATAGAAACAATATAAGAAAAACACAAATTCTAGAGCTGACGAATACAGTGACTGAAGTAAAAATTCAATAGAAAGCATCAGTGGTGGATTTGATAGAGCAGAAGAAAGAATCAACGAGCTGGAAGACAACATTTGATATTATCCAGTTAGAGGACCAAAAAGACAAAAGAGTGAAAAAGAATGAAGAAAGCTTGTGGGACTTATGAGACACCATCAAGAGATCAAACCTTTGCACTAGGATTTGCAAAAGAAGAAAGAGAAAAAGAGTCACAAAGCCTATTTAAGGAAAGAATGGCTGAAAAATCCCCTAATCTGGGAATAGATATGAATATCCAGGTACAAGAAACACAGAAATTTCAATCAAATTCAACACACAGAGGGGTATACCAAGGCATACAATAATCAAACTGTCAAAAGTCAAAGACAAAATATTTTGAGAACAGCAAGAGATAATAAACACATCACATACAAAGGAGACAATATGACTATCAGCAGATTTCCCAGCAGAAACCCGGTAGGCCAGGAGAGAGTGGCATGATATAATTGAAATGCTGAAGGAAAACAAACACAAAAACTACCAATCAAGAATACTTTACCCAGCAAAGCTGTCTTTCAAAATTGAGGGGGAAATAATACTTTCTCTCTCAATTTCATGAAACATATGAAATTGCAAAACTCAATGGTATATGTAAAATAGTGCCATATTCAGACAACTCTAGGACTGTAATAATGGTGTGTAAGGCAATTTCATCCCTAGTACATGGGTTTAAAAACAAAAATATTAATAGCAGCTATAGCTAAAATAAATTATCAAGGTATACACATTAAAAAATGATGTAAATTCTGCCATTAAAAACATAATGTTGAAGGGGTATGCAAAAGTGTAGAATTGTTGTATGCAAAGTTAAGTTGCTATCAGCTTATACTTGATTGTTTATAAGATGTTCTGTGTAAACCTCATGGTAATCACAAAGCAAAAATCTTTAGTGGAAGTGTAAAGCAAAAATAGAAAGGATTCAAAGCATACCACTACAGAAAACCATCAAATCACAAAGGAAGACAGCAGGAGAGGAAGACAGAAAGAATTATTTACCAAACATCCAGAAAAAAACTAAGAAAATGACAATAGGCCGGGGACAGTGGCTCATGCTTGTAATCCCAGCACTTTGGAAGGCCGAGGCAGGCAGATCACTTGAGGCCAGGAGTTTGAGACCAGCCTGGCCAATATGGTAAGACCCCATCTCTACTGAAAATACAAAAATTAGCTGAGCATGGTGGCATGCACCTGTAATCCCAGCTACTTGGTAGGGTGAGATGGGAGAATTGCTTGAACCCAGGAGGTGGAGGTTGCAGTGAGCCAGGATCACGCCACTGCACTCCAGCCTGGGTGACAGAATGAGAATCCACCTCAATAAAAAGAAAAGAAAAGAAAATGGCAATAGTACATCCTACATGTTAATAATTACCTTGATTATAAATGGATTAAATTCTCTAATCAAAAGACAGTTACTGAATGGATTAAAAAACAAGACTTAGCTATATGCTGTATACAAAAGATACATCTCACTTTTAGGGATACACATAGATGGAAACTGAAGGGATAGATAGATATTCCATGCAAATTCAAACCAAAAGAGAGTAGGGGTAGCTATACATACATAAGACAAAATTGATTTTAAGTCAAAACCCATAAAATGAGACAAAGGACATGATATAATGATAAAGGGGTCAATTTACCAAAAGGATACAACAATTATAAATATGTTTGCACCCTACATTGGAGCATCTAAATATATAAAACAGATAAAAAGATCTGAAGGGAGAAATAGATTGCAGCACAATAACAACAGGGGACTTCTATACCTCAGTTTCAAAAATGGACAGATTAGCAATCCAGAAAATTAATAAGGAAACATTGGACTGTAACAATACTTTTGACCAAAGGAACCTCACAGACATATCTAAAATATTCCATTCAACAGCAACAGAATACACATTTTCCTTGAGGACATGTAGAACATTCTTCAGCTTAGATAACAAAATAAGCCCCAGCAAATTTAAGATGATTGAAATTATATTAAGTATATTTTCTGACCACAATGATATGAAAGTAGAAATCAATAACAGGAAGAATTTTGGAAAAATTTAAAAATACATGGAAATTGCACAACATGTTTCTAAAAACAAATGAGTCAATGAAGAAATTAAATGGGAAATTTAAAAATATATTGGGAAAAATGAAAATGTAAACACAGTATACTAAGACTTACGGGATACAGCAAAAGCAGTTCTATGAGGAATGTTTATACCAAAAAAAAAAAAAAAAAAAAGCCTATATCATAAAAAGAGAAAGATCTCAAACAACTTAATGTTAAAACTCAAGGAAATTTAAAAAAGAACAAACTAAGCCTAAAGCTAGGAGAGAAAAAATACAATAAAGATCAGAGCAGGGATAAAGAAATAGAGACTAGAAAAATAATACAAAACATTAACAAAATTAAGGGTTGATTTTTGAAAAAATAAAATTGACAGATTTTAGCTAACTTAAGAGAAAAGGAGAGAAGGGTAAAATAAATAAAGTCAGTAATTAAAAGAGAAGACAATAGAACTTATACCATGGAAATACCAAGGATCATAAGAGACTATTATGAATAATTATGCACCAACAGATAGGACAACCTAGGAGAAACGGATAAATTCCTAGACATATACCACTTACCAAGAAGCTGAACAGACCAATAATGAGTAAGCAAATTGAATTAGTAATTCTTAAAATCTCCCACCAAAGGAAAGCACAGCCCATGGTAGTTGCACAGCTGAATTATAGTAAACATTTAAAGAACTGGTATCAATCCTTCTCAAACTCTTCCAAAAAACCAAAGAGGAGGGAATACTTTCAAACCCTTTTTATGAATCCAGCATTGCTGTGATATCAAAGCCAGACAATTAGGTTACCAGAAAAGCAAATTACAAGTCAATATTCTTGATGAGCATAGATGCAAAAATCCTCAAGAAAATACTGGAAAACCAAATTCAATTATATATTAAAAGGATTCTCCACCATGATCAAATGGGATTTATCCCTGAGATACACAAAAGACTCAACATACACAAATCAATAAATGTGGTACATCACATTAACAAAATGAAGTATAAAAACCTTATGATCATGTCACTAGATGCAGAAAAAGCATTTGATAAAATTCAACATTCTTTTATTATAAAAACTCACCAAATTAGGTATAGAAGGAATGTGCCTCAATGCAATAAAAGCCATGTAAGAGAAGCCTACAGCTAATAATATACTCAATGGTGAAAAGCCGAAAGCTTTTTCTCTTAAAATCCGAAACAAGGTAAGGATGCCCATTCTCACCACTTCTATTCAAAGAGCACTAGAATTCCTTTCCAGAGCAGATAGGCAAGAGAAAGAAAAGGCACACAAATAGGAAAGGAAGAAGTAACATTGTGAATGTTTTCTACAATGTTATATGTAGAAAACTCTACAGACTCCACCAAAGAGCTGTATGAACTAATAAAGTTGCAGGATACAAAATCAACACAAAGAGCAGTAGCACTTTTGTACACTAACAATGAACTATCTGAAAAAGAAATCAAAAGAACACTCCTATTTCCAATAGCTACCAAAAAAATAAAGAAAAAAGTTAGGAATAAATTTAACTATGAAGGTAAAAGACCTGTACACTGAAAACTGTAAAAAGAAATTAAAGAAGACAAAGAAATGGAAAGATATCACATGTTCTTGGATTGGAAGAATTAATATTGTTAAAATGTCCATACTAATTGATATGGTTTGGATCTGTGTACCTGCACAAATCTCATGTTGAGTTGTAATCATCAGTATTGGAGTTGGGACCTGGTGGGAGGTGATTAGATCATGAGTTGGTTTCTCATGAATGGGTTAGCACCATCCCACAAGTGCTGTTCTCGTGAAAGAGTTCTCACAAGATCTAGTTGTTTGAAAGTATGTAGCACCTCCCCTATCTTTCTTACTCCTGCTCTGCCTGCTTTCTCTTTACCTTCTGCCATGATTTCCTGAGGCTTCCCCAGAAGCAGAAGCCACTATGCTTCCTGTACAGCATGCAGAACCATGAGCCAATTAAATCTCTTTCATTTATAAATTACTCAGTCTCAGGTATTTCTTTGTAGCAATGGGAGAACACACTAATACACTATCCAAAGTCATTGTATGGTTTGACTGCATGTCCCCACCCAGATCTCATCTCAAATTGTAATTCCCATATGTCGAGGGAGGGACCTGGTGGGGAGCAATAGGATCACAGGGGAGGTTTTGCCCATGCTGTTCTTGTGATAATGAGTTCTCATGAGATCTGAGAGTTTAAAAGTATATGGCAGTCCACTCTCTCTCCCTCGTCTCTCTCTCTCTCTCTCTCTCTTTCTCTCTCTCTCTCTCTCTCTCTCTCTCCTGCTGCCTTGTGAAGAAGGCGCTTGCTTCTCCTTTGCCTTCTGCCATGATTGTCAGTTTCCTGAGGCCTTCCCAGCCATCTGGAACTGTGCCAATTAAACCTCTTTTCTTTGTAAAATAACTCAGTCTCAGGTAGTTCTTTATAGCAGTGTGAGAATGGACCAATACAGTGATCAATGGATTTAATGCAATTACTATGAAAATTCCAATGTTAGTTTTCATATAAATAGAAAAAACAATCTTAAAATTCATATGAAACGACGTACAAATACACACAAAAAAATCCCTCAAATAGCCAAGGCAATTACAAGCACAGAGAGCTAAGCTGGAGGTATCATACTACCTGATTTTAAACTATACTACAAAGTTGTAGTAATTAAAACAGCTTGGTACTGGCAAAAAAAAAAAAATCAACCAATTGAAGGGCATAATAGAAAACTCAGAAATAAACCCATGCATGTATGATCAATTGATTTTTGACAAAGGGCCAAAAACCTGCACTGGGAAAAGGATAGTCTCATCAATAATTGGTTTTGGAAAAACTGGATATCCACACGGAGAACAATGAAATTGGGCCCATATGCAAAAATCAACACTAAATAAGTAGACTTAATCTTAAGACCAGAAACTGTAAAACTGACAGAAGAAAACATAGGGGGAAAAATGACATATTAGTACAGTTAATGGTATTTTGGATTTGGATTTGACAAGAGGTAACGAAAGATAAATGGGATTACATACACGGAAAAGCTTCCACACAGCAAAAGAAACAACAGTGTGCAGAGTCAAACTACAATTGGAAAAAAAAATTTGCAAGCCAGATGTCTAATAAAGGGCTAACATCTAAAATATATAAGAAGCTCAAATAATAGCAAGAAAACAAAACAAAAAAATTAAAACCCAGGGATGGGATCTGAAAAGACATTTCTCAAAAGAAGACACAAATGGCCAACAGATACATGAAAAAATGCTCAATATCACTAATGATTAGGGAAAGGCAAATTAAAACCATGATGAGATATCACCTCACACCTGTCAGAATGGCTATAATAAAAAGAGAAAAGAGAAGTGTTAGCAAGGATGTGGAGAAAAGGGAACCCTTGTACACTGTTGGTAGGAATGTAAATTAGTACAGCCATTATGAAAACTATATGATGATTCCTCAAAAATCTAACATTAGCATTATCATATGAATCAGCAATACCACTTTTACATATTCACCTAAACGATTTGAAATTCATTTGTTGAAGAGATGTCTACACTACATGTTCATTGCAGCATTATTCACAGTCGCCAAGTTACGGACTCAAGTGTCCATAAACAAATGAATAGGTAAGGAAAATGTGGTGTATTATATATGCACAACGGAATGCTTTTCAGCTTTGCAAAAGAAGCAAATTCTATCACAACATCAATGGAACTAGAGAACATTAAGCTAAGTGAAGTAAGCCAGGCACAGAAAGACAAATACCCTGTGTTCTCATTTACATGTGGACTCAAACAGTTAAACTCATAGAAGCACAGTAGAATGGTGGTTAGAGAGGCTAGAGGGGTGGGAGGAACAGGGAGATGATGCTCACAGGGTACAAAATCATACAGGAGGAATATGTTACTGGTTTGTTTTTTAGTTCTATTGCACAGCATCGTTAATGTAGTTAACAATGGAGTATTATACATCTCAAAATGGCTAAGAAAATGAATATCTAATGTTCACACCACAAAAGTAGGTTAAGTATTTGAAATGATGGATGTTAACTAGCTTGATTTAATTTTTCTACATTCATAAATCATAACATCACTTTGTACTACAAAAAGTTTATACAATTATAAATTATCAATTTACAATTTTAAAAAATACTAGAAAATTTTTGAAAGGCATCAAACTTAGCTATATGATTTAGTTTAGATGCTAGCTAAGCAATACCAAGTAAAAATCTTTACTCATTTCAATTCAAGATGTATTGAACACTTACTAAGTGCAAGGAAGTATGCAGCATGCTCATTTATTTGATACTTTGTTGAAAAGTTAACTATATTTAATTTATCTCACTCGTTTTCTTTTGTCTTTTAAAGGTGAGAATTCTAACTCTTTTAGAAACTAAAAACAGTTTCAATTAACTTCTTGAAACCAGATTTTCAGAAAAGTTTGTAAACAACTATTTCAGTGTGTGACATAACCTTTCAGTATAATTTGGAGAGCATGATATTGTTACCTGAATTACTTCTCTTTCTACTACTAGTACATAATAATCTTCTACTAGTATTAAAACACAGAAATGTTCTTAGAGATGGAAACATAAGTAACTGGTTAGAGTGCTTTAATAATTCTGTATCTGCTACTAACTAATGCCTGGTATTTGTTCATGTTTTTATGTGCACAAATAAACCAAAAGATCACAGTGACTAAAAATGTTTTAATAACTTTAGGTTGTATACGTGCTGAATGGCTAAAATCTCCAGCATAAATGAAAATGAAATAAATGACTACTAATAAAAGATCATGCCTCTATCATATTCTTCAGCCCAAAGCATTTTTGCTGACAGCATTTATTAGATGTCTAAGGTCTACTTCAGGGAGGGACAAAAGAGCCAAACAGTGTTTCAGAGTCAGATGCTTCAAGAAGAAAAACCATTTTTTTTTTCACACTGCAACTTCCGCCTTCCAAGTTCAAGTGATTCTCCTGCCTTAGTCGCTGGAGTAGGTGGGATTACAGGTGCCCGCCACCACACCCAGCTGTTTTTGTATTTTTAGGAGAGATAGGGTTTCACCATGTTGATCAGGCTGGTCTTGAACTCCTGACCTCAGGTGATCTGCTCGCCTCACCCTCCCAAAGTGCTGGAATTACAGGTGTGAGCCACTGCTCCAGGCCACTTTTTTTTTTAATTAAATTAAGGGCTTTTCATATTTTCATTTTCAAATTAAAGCAAACCCAAACTTACAAATAATTTGAAATAAATTACTGTTCCTTTGAAAACTTATAATTACAACATTTTAAACCCTTTTAAGAGAAAATGACTTAGAATAGTATGGGTCCCATTCCCTATCCTTTAGGGCATTGATTCAATGAACTTGCTGTCTAAGAAACTACAGACTATGGTAATATGGCATTCTCCTCTAACTCCTTACATTGAAAGGTATTCACACAAAAGAAGGACTCGGTTATTTCTATTCTTTATAGAGTTCCTAGAAGGACAGAATCACGATTGGTGAGTCAAAGTGACTAGGAGGCAGATTTGGGCTCAACAATATGGAAAAACTTTCTAACAGGTAGACCAGGCCCAAAATGGAATAAATCTGTGATATCAGAAAGCTGAAACATGGACAATTTTATTTGTGGGTATATAATACATTAATTTTATTGCTTCTTTTGACTTGAATCATGAACTCCTGTTCCTGCCTGAGGGAGCGTTGCAAAACTTCTGGACCCTATTTCAACAGATGACCAAGAATTTAATTATCTTAATATTTATTGAGCACTGTCATATGCAAAGTATTGACATAATCTTCTTGTCCCCCATTCGTAGAATGCAAATTTTTTTAAATTTTTATTTTTAATTATGGAAAATACATATAACATAAAATTTACCATCTTAACCGTTGTATTAGTCCATTCTCGTGTTGCTATAAAGAAATATTTGAGGGTAAGTAATTTCTAAGAAAAAGAGGTTTAACTGGCTTACAGTTCTGTAGGCTGTAAGCATTGTATCAACATCTGTTTGGCTTCTGGTGAGGGCCTCAGGAAGCTTACAATTATGGTGGAAGGTGATGGGGAGCCAGCATGTTTTTTTTTTTTTTTTTTTTTTTTGAGGCGGAGTCTCGCTCTGTCGCCCAGGCTGGAGTGCAATGGCCGGATCTCAGCTCACTGCAAGCTCCGCCTCCCGGGTTTACGCCATTCTCCTGCCTCAGCCTCCCGAGTAGCTGGGACTACAGGCGCCCGCCATCTCGCCCGGCTAATTTTTTTTATATTTTTTTAGTAGAGACGGGGTTTCACTGTATTAGCCAGGAGGGTCTCGATCTCCTGACCTCGTGATCCGCCCGTCTCGGCCTCCCAAAGTGCTGGGATTACAGGCTTGAGCCACCGCGCCCGGCCAAGCCAGCATGTTTTAAACAACCAGATCTTGTGAGAACTCACTCATTGTCATGAGGACAACGATGAACCATTCAGGAGGAATCTGCCCCCATGACCCAAACACCTCCCACTCGGGCCAACCTTCAAAACTGGGGATGACATTTCAACATGAGAGTTGGAGGAGACAAACATCCAAACTATATCAACCATTTTTAAGTTAAGTCGTGTTAGGTATATTTACATTGTTGTGCAACCAAACTCCAGAACTTTTTCCTCTGGCAAAACTGAAACTCTGTACCTATTAAATAACGCCTCATTTCCCTGTGCCCCCAGCCTCTGATAGCCACCATTCTACTTTCTGTTTCTATTAATTCAGTTACTCTAGACACTTCATGTAAGTGAAATCATGCAGACTTTTCTGTGACTGGCTTATTTTACTTAGCATAATCTTCTCAAAGTTTATGCATGTCATACTATGTATCAGAGTTTCCTTTTTAAGGCTGGATAATATTCTGTTTTATGTATATACCAAATTTTCTTTATTCCTTCATCTGCTGATGGACATTTAGGTTGCTTCCACCTCTTGGCTATTGTGGATGATGCTGTTATTAACATGTGTGTGCAAAAATCTTCAATTCTTTTGAATATATACCTAGACATGGGATTGCTGGGCCATATGGCCATTCCGCTTTAAATATTTTGAGGAAGTGCTATACTGTTTTTCATAGCGACTGCATCATTTTACATTCCCACCATCAGTGCACAAGGGTTCCAATTTCCCTACATCCTCACCGCCACTTATTATTTCTGCTTTTTAAAAAGTGACCTTTTTTTTTTTTTTTTTTTTTTTTTTTTTGAGACAGAGTCTGGCTCTGTCTCCTAGGCTGGAGTGCAGTGGCCGGATCTCAGCTCACTACAAGCTCCGCCTCCCGGGTTTACGCCATTCTCCTGCCTCAGCCTCCGGAGTAGCTGGGACTACAGGCGCCCACCACCTCGCCCGGCTAGTTTTTTGTATCTTTTAGTAGAGACGGGGTTTCACCGTGTTAGCCAGGATGGTCTCGATCTCCTGACCTTGTGATCCGCCCGTCTCGGCCTCCCAAAGTGCTGGGATTACAGGCTTGAGCCACCGCGCCCGGCCAATAGTGACCATTTTAAGAGGTGTGAGGAATACTGACATAATTCTGACTTCAGTGCCCTGTGCAATAAACTATACATAACAGCTACTGAATAAAAGTTTATGATTGAGATGGACTGAAACTTTAGATTTTCATAATGTTTGCTTTATAAAGTTGATCTTGGATAGAGATTATTAATAGAGTCTATGTTCTGTGCTTCAGGAAGAAATAAAGACATATCTTAGAAATAGTTCTTCTTATGGCTGTTACTCTATTTCAGTTTTCAGCATTGATGTTGATTTGTGTATGTTATTCTCATAAATACCCATTGCTGTCCTAGCTTAGGGTAATAAGCTATCACGGCTTTAATAATCTGCTTCTCTCCTTGATTCTAGCAATTTTTTAAAAAATAACACTTGGGAAAGATAGACATGCTAATTCCTCTGTAAGGAGACTATTGAGTATACCTTGGAATTAAGGGTTTTGAAGTTCTTTTTTGAAAGATTATTGTCAAAAAATCTAGTTTAGTATGTCTAGAATTGTGTTGTTTAGTTTTTCTCTTTTTCCTTCCCCCCTGCAATGCCTACAGGCTGACATGAGATCACTGGTGCTCAGAGCCAAGTTTACAGTGAATTTGGTCATGTTTAAACTTTTGCTATCTTTAATAAATGCTTGGTAACCTGGTGGCTCAAGCCTGTAATCCCAGCACTTTGGGAGGCCGAGACGGGCGGATCACGAGGTCAGGAGATCGAGACCATCCTGGCTAACACGGTGAAACCCCGTCTCTACTAAAAATACAAAAAACTAGCCGGGCAAGGTGGCGGGCGCCTGTAGTCCCAGCTACTTGGGAGGCTGAGGCAGGAGAATGGCGTAAACCCGGGAGGCGGAGCTTGCAGCGAGCTGAGATCCGGCCACTGCACTCCAGTCCGGGCGACAGAGCGAGACTCCGCCTCAAAAAAAAAAAAAAAAATGCTTGGTAACCTCAATATTAATGGTCTAACAATTAGCAATTCTTGGCCTGTTGAAAAAGAGACGTTGTTGTCATATTTGAAAAAGAAGTGATTTGGGAATAAGTAAGAGCAGAAAGTTTTCATCCACAAGTAATTATTCAGAAGAATGTTTTCAGTAGTATTTTATTTGCAGTGAGTGAAATCAGCACTCTCAGGGACTAGTGTTTGCAACTAGAAAACATATGTCTTTCTCTGAACATGTCGGCATAATAAACAGCCAGGTGCTTTGTAGCTACTTCCGATTATACAGATAATGTCTAAAGCAGGATTCAGTGAGTTCTATGTTTAAAATAAAGAGATTTCAGTTAATTTATTGCTTCTTTGAGAGCAATATAAGAAATGTGTAAGGTATAGTTGTCCTTTACATATGAATCAAAACTAAGTGCCATGAGGAACAAGTAGAACATTTTTTAAACTTACAGAAGTAAATGTTTCTTGAATAATTACCCAAGCAAGCCTACAAAGAGGATTTGGGGATAATCTGGTAATACTATTCCTATTTAAATAATGCCCATCATGACATTTCACAAATAACGTTTTGTTGAATATAAGAAAATTTCTACAGAAAGATTCTTCAGGTTCTCCTTTTTTTACTTAAAAAAAAAAATAAGACAGTTGAGGGTGTGGAGGTATGAATAACTACCAGATCGAATACATGGGAATAACCTTTTGATTTGGACATTTTCCCTCATTCTTGCTTTTAGAGAAAGAAATTATTTCCTGTTTTAGGCCTCCAAGGGATAAATGGAGAAACAAAATAGCTGTTCATAAGAAATCCATAATATGAACAAGTCAAATATAAATTCAGCTATCAGGAAGATGCCCGGCTTAAGACGAGTGTTATTAACATCACCATCCATCCTCATTAGTCCAAAAGCTTACAGATAATTCTTTTTGGATGCAGATTTTGTGGGGTTTTTAAGATGACTACAAACTCCAATATTAATTATAAAGCAGATATCTCATTTTCTTTTGAAAAAACAAATAGAGGTCTTTTCATGGGCCAATTTTATCACTAGAACCTAATATCAATATCGATACTTATGGATAATTTTTTTAATACTTTCTTTTTAAAATGGTAATACACTTATATTTTAATTGAAGCTTTTGTAGACTATATTTCAAATGTGAATAGTTTCCCTAGTTAGGATAAATATTATACTGTAATTTACTGTAAAACTGATAGTTTTATTACATTGTCTGAAAACAATTTTCTGTATTTATATTTTGAGAGTTGTTATTCCACTTCCATATATATCTTTAAGAAACTTTGTGTGTGTGTGTGTGTGTGTCCAAACTTATAATAGTTTAGCCTTTCAACAAGTTTTTTTTTTGTTTTTATTTTTTAGTGGTGACATTTTGGAATAAGAAATTTGTGACTTATTGCTCTTTGTAAACATAATTTCACAAATAATTAGGGACTTGGATCATTCAGGGATACCATGTTTATTGGAAGAAAAGATATTAAGTAGCTGGCAGTTTAAAGAGGTAGAAATTAAGTTAAAGATAAGCATTTGGAAGAATATTTGGAAGCAGTAGAAACTGACTAACTTAGTTGTCTACACATAGCCATTTCTATAACAAATTCCATTTTTTTATAACTCTGAAAATCAATTCTGCATTAAATTTTACTATTTCTGTAAATGATCTTCACACAGTAACACTTTGTGATGGACCAGATGTTGTTAGCTTATATAATTAACCCAGGTAAAAATATAAGTTATGTCAATGAAAATCTATAAATGTATAAAAGCAATAAAGAATAGTAGTATTTTAGTAGCAAAGAGAAACGTGTAGGTTTACTGCATCTTCTAGCCCATTCTCCCTAAGAAGGTACCATATTGGAGATGTTATAAGCTCATGCTTGATTTAAGGTTTCAATAAATTAATGGCTGGGCAATATGTTGTTTTAAAGAATAAAGTCGAGGCAGCACCATTTATTATTAATTTAAATTTCAGTATTCAGTTTATTCATCACTGCCTAATAAAGACCCTACTTCCTTTTTCACCACATTTACTCACTGACTGATGTTGTATCACTGCCCAAATGAAGACAAAGACAGATGTCTCTGTGTGGGCAGAAGATGCTTAGTCAGAATGGCTGTGTGATGTCTACCAGGTTTAACAAATCTGGCAACATAAAGCATATAAAAGTGGACTCCTGAAAAAGATCTACTGTTAAGTAATTGAAGGATCGCACTCTCAAAGGTCCTGTTTGTAGCTTTTAGTAACCTGGAGGGCAGATTGAGTAGGCACCTGTTCGACATAATGTCTAATTTGTTGACATTGAAAAAAGAGTTCAAGATTATACTCAATATATTTGCATAAATAAGGTAGCCTTACTAAACTACGAGAGGCCAGGGAAAAGCAACCTAAAAATGGAAAGCCATTTAGTCAGGTCATATATATCAGAATAGTGGAAGATCAGATCAGAAGTCAGGGACAGATCCAAGTCTCCTGTTAAAAACTCATCGTTGGCCTCATGCTTTCTTCTGGATTTAATAAGTAGTTATTAGAATTGTGATTGTGTTTTATATTATTTCAGTATCAGTTGCACTTTAAGGGAATAGCAAGAACTTCAACAAAGTTTAAAATTTCTGCCTATTAAAAGATATTGTTTTAAAAATGAATAGGAAGCTGGCCTGGCACGGTGGCTCACGCCTGTAATCCCAGCACTTTGGGAGGCCGAGGTGGGTGGATCACAAGGTCAGGAGATTGAGACCATCCTGGCTTACATGGTGAAACCCTGTCTCTACTAAAAACACACAAAAAAATTAGCTGGGGGTGGTGATGGGCGCCTGTAGTCCCAGCTACTCAGGAGGCTGAGGCAGGAGAATGGCGTGAACCCGGGAGGCAGAGCTTGCAGAGAGCCAAGATCATGCCGCTGCACTCCAGCCTGGGCAACAGAGCAACACTCCATCTCAAAAAATAAATAAAATAATTAATAGGAAGCCACAGATTCAGAGAAAATATTGACAACACATATACATATATATTTGATAAAAGATTTGTATCTAGAATCTTACCATTCAAAAATAAGACAATGTTTTAAGTGGGCAAAATACTTGACCAGACATTCATGAGAAGAAAGATTGGGGCCAATAAACACACAGAAAATATTCAAACCATATTCAGAGCAATACAAATTAAACCACTATGAGATAACACCCACTCGATTGACATTGTAAAAAAGTGAAAAAACTAGATGTTAGCAAGGATGTAGAGAACCAGGACTGTCAAACACAAGTCTCTGGTTGGAGTATAAAATGTGACAAGCAATTTGACAGTCTTTATAAAGTTAAGCATATATATTCTTTATGACCCATCATTTCTAGTTATTTATGATACCCAAGTTTTTTATCAAAGATATGAAAACATTTATTCACAAAAAGATCTGCACATGTGCATCGTAACAGTTCATAATAGCCAAACACTGGAAGCAACCCAAATTCACTTTAATAGGATAATGAATAAACAATTACTGGAAATGTTTATGGAATGTATTGGAAATGTTTATGGAGTACTAGTTAGTAATAAAAAGAAACAAACAACTGACACTACAGTAATTTCGATGAATCTCAAAAATACTTTGTGTTGAGTGAAGAAGCCTGACATTAAAAAGAACGTAGTGTGTGATTCCATTTTTTTGAATTGTTAGAAGTAGCAAAACTAATCTATGATGATAGAAAGCAGAACAGTGGTTGTGGGAGGGGGTGGTGGCAGTGGCAGGAAGGAGGGATGTTAGAGATTATGTGGAAAGTGGTACAAGGGAACTTTATGAGATGACAAAAAAAAAAAATTCTAGGAGGTTGGGTTAGACAGGCATATCCATCTATCAAAACTTGTTGAACCATATACACTTGAGATACAGTTGATTACACTATAACTAAATTATATCTCAAAGGAAAAAAAGTTTTTTAAATGTTTCAAAGACAGCAAAACCTGATTAGAATTCCAAAATATTAGAGAAGAAGAAACACTTCTAAATTCAATCTGTAAGACAAGTATTACCCTGATACCAAACCTAGGCAAACACAGTATAAGAATTCATAGTAGAATGGCAAGTATGACTATAGTGATAGAAAGTAGATCTATCAGGAATGGTAGAGTGTTTTCAGCATATTACTAAAAACTAAAGAGATCATTTATATCAAGGTTTGTCTAAGGAAGGTACTATGTGTGCAGCAGCATTCTAGAAGCAGAATCAGATGATTTCTTAAGATCCTCTCCTATTATTTCCTATTAGGATTCTATTATTATTATGAGTGCTTATTATGTCTCAGGGGCTGTACTGAATCCTGTATGTTCATTTTTTCATTCTTAGACCATTTCCAGAGGACATGAAAGTTTAAAATGTGAGTGCTCTTTTGAAATAGTAGTATCAAATTTTTATTGTTGACAAAGTTAAAATATAACAATAGTAACAAGTGTTGGTGCATCCTTGTATACACTCTAATATGTTAACTCTTTAAACCTTCACAACAACCCTACAAGGTAGTTACTATTATTAGACCCATTTTTAAATTCAGGAGTCACAGTCACAAGCTAAAAAGTGCCAGAGCCAAAATTCCAACCCTGTAGTTTCACTTCAGATAACCATGCATTTAACTGCTATGCCATTCTTACCCACCATTACATTCTTAACCTTAACAATCCTTACAATTTAATAATGTTATTTATCTGCTGATATTTAAATGAATTAAAATATTAATGGAATAATTATAATATTTAATATGATACTATATTTTTAAATATATTGAAACCCTCAATATGAATAAAATGCAAAAATTATTAGCATTTTAGTAAACAAAACACCAAACATCTCTATCTGTCTAAACAAAGCTTTTGCCTACCCAGACTGTTGGGGCCACATGCCTGTTACCCTATGAACTGCCCTTGGTTTGATTTCTAATCATACCACCATTGTGTGATAGATATCAAGATAAAGCTGAAATGCCAGGTTAGACTCCAGATTTTCTGGCTAGATTTTCAGTTTTACCTTTGGTTGTTTTGACCATGTTTTATATTGGGTACCTAGTCAACATAAGTAATTCATTAGGATCAGCTCTGCTTTTTAATGCTGTTGATGTAACATCAGTCTTTCTGGCTTAAAATTTCTTATCAAATTTTTGAGTATTTTGCATATATAACAGTGTGTTTTAAAGTTATACTAGAAACACTTGTATTTCTTCATAACTTTAAGTACTTTGGTCTAACTCTTTACATGTAGAGTTTGAAATATTAATGAATTTCATCAAAATGTATAATTAGTTGGTAAACTGTGAGTATTCTTGGTATGTTATCATCATACAAATAACTATACATTATAGTATAGTCCTGTTTCACTTATCTATTGCTGTGTAAAAATGACCCCAAATTCAGTAACTAAAACAAGCGGCTCATAATTTTTGCAGGTCAGGGATTTGGATAAGGTACAAATTGGATGGTTCATAATGTTCTGCAATATCTGGGACCTTAATTGGGGCTCCTCAAATGGTTAGGAGCTGCCTAGAATACTCCATGGATGTTTCAACTCATAGGGTCATATGTCTCAAGCCTTGACTCTGCCTGTTGGACCAAGTCCTTAGTTCTCCATGTGTGGCTTTTCCATATGCTACCTTTGGTTGTTTCACAACATGGTGGTCTCGGGTTCTAAGAAGACATATTCCTAAAGTATCAGCTCTAATGTCCTAGCAGTTATCAAGTCTCTTCTTTTTTTCTTTTTTTTTTTCCACTCACTACCATACTAATAAGGATCAAGCCTCTTCTTACATCAGAATTTTTTTTGTGGCCAAATCAGATATGTATGTATGTGTATATATATATATAAAACCAGTCTTCTCTGTTATAGAGTTATGTTTTTCTTAGCAGCTATCTCATGGTCAGGCCTAGAGTCAATGTGGGAAGAGACTATACAAGGGTGTGAATCACTTATACACTTATGTGTAAGTGATGGTTCACTGGAAACCACCAATGTACCAAAATAGTTGACTAAACATGCTTATCACACTTCTGTGTTCATATCAGGTATTCTGTACTTAGTGATTGATTTAAAAATCAAGGACATTGTTGTATATGCTTTTTCTATTTATGTGAATTGTTACATTTTGCCACATTAACCTTTAATATATGAATAAAGTTAAAACAATGAAGAGACTTGAGTAAGTACTGTTTCTAATGGATATCCTAGAACTGAGGTCCTTCTACGTGCTTCCATTAACAGCAATGTAATATCAGATCTCAACTGCCATTGTGCTGCCTTACATTATATTTCCATGTAATATTTGCATCTCTATAGGAATATAGGTTACTGAACTATCATTCTCATTACTTTCCAAAGAAATGTTCAATGTCATGCCATTTAAAGACTAAATATGATAATGATTTTAATACAGTGTCATTCTTCCAGTGTTACATAGATACATGTATTTATCCTGTGCCTCTTGGTACGAGGATTTAAAAATCCATTTTAGAGGAAAGTTTTATGTGCAGAGCACAGAGTGCTAGATATCAAGTAGGTTTATGTAAATAGTGTATTGCTTCATGTTCTTGGTGCCATATAACAGAATCCTTTCTGCTCATTTAAGTCACAAATGAATATATCATAATGATATCAGCAAACCCACGGAATGTGTGGGAAGGCTGAAGAGCCAGGCTGAGTCAGGATGCAAGGCACTGCCTACCTGATGATGTCACTACTAGGAATCTACCTCCGCAGTTGCTGGCACAGCCCCACTGCATATTTATGGACTCCGTGCTACTATGGCCAGGGCAAATAATCTTTTATCTTATCAAAAATAATTTAGGCATATCAGGAAGTAAAGATAATATACCCTTCCTCAAAAACAAACAAAACCCTAGAAGAAAGCACTCATATACTTACCACTTGGATTTAACAGTTACTGATAGTTTGCTCTATTTACTTTAAAATACTTCAACACAGAAAAAAATTACAGAAGTCATGTTTTACCACTAAAAATATGAATATGAACACTTTAAATGGAAAAACTTATATAACCATAATAAAATTCATATATGTAATGAATTAATAATTCCCTAATAATCGTCTAATACCCAGCCTGTGTTCAAATTTTCCCAAGTGTTTGCAAAATGTTTTTTATAGCTTGTCTGTATATGTCCAGATCCAGTCAAGGTTTACATGTTGAATTTTTTTTAGTCTCTTTAGTTTTGCTTTAGACCATTCAAGCTACTTTAACAAAATGCCATCAACTGGGTGGCTTTTCAACAAGAAAATAGAATTTTCTTTCTCTCAATTCTTGAGGCTGAGAAGTCCAAGATCAAGGCATTAGCAGATTTGGTGTCTCATGAGGGCCTACTTCCTGGTTCATAGATGGCCATCCTCTCATTGTGTCCTCATGTGGTGGACAGGATGAGAAACCTTTCTGGGATTTTTTATAAGGGCACTAAACCCATTTGTGAGGGCTTCACCCTCATGACCTACTCACCTTCCAAGGCCCCCACCTCCAAATACCATCACATTGGGAATTAAGTTTCAACACATGAATATGGGAAGGACAAAAACATCAGTATCTCCTACCCTTTTCATTTTTCTCATACCTTTGACTTGATAAAGTTGGGCTAGTTGTCCTGTATAGAATAACTCACACTCTGGACTTGTTAGATTTTTTTTCTATGTAGCATCATGTAACTTATTCCTGTATCATCTATATTTTCTGCTACCTGTAAGTTAGATTTAAAAGCTTGGTTCAGATTAAACATTCTTGGGATGGGTGATACTGTGATGGGTAACACTGCTTACAGTGTCAAATTAAGGGGTTGTATGATGTCTAGTTACTTCTCTGTTACTCAAGATTAATAAAATACATTCAGGTATTTTGTTTCTTTTCTCTCCTCCTCTCTTCTCCCCTCCCCTGCCCTCGCCACCTTTCCTCTCCCCTACACCCTCCCTTTCCCTGTGCTCCTCCCATCCCCTCCCTTGTTCTTCTTGTTCTTCTTTACAACAGGATATCACTCTGTTGCCCAAGCCAGAATGTAGTGGTGTGATCATAGCTCACTGGATTCTTGAACTCCTGGGCTCAAGTGATCCTCCCAAGTCAGCCTCCCGAGTAGCTATGACTACAGGAATGCAACATCATACCTTGCTACTTTTTAAATTTTTTTGCCACTCTCACTATATTGCCCAGGCTGGTCTCAAACTCCTGGCTTCAAGTGATCCTCCCACCTTGGCCTCCAAGAGTGCTGGGATTACAGGTGTGAGACACTACATTCAGCCCTTCCTTAATTTAGAGTTATGCTTTTCTTAGCACATATTCTATGAAGTGATACTTTGATATCACATGAATATATAGTTTCCCATCAATGCTTTATGTAAAAATTTTGTCATCCGTTGGTGATTCTTGTCCTGAATCAGTTACCTCAGTGGGAGTTGCAAAATAATTATTTTCTGTCGTTCCATTTATATTTATTATCTTGCATTAATCAATAAAGAAAAACTTTTACTCATCAACTGAGGCTTTGATTATTTTGAGATATGCTTCCTGTAGAAAAGGTTGTATAATTCTTAATATTTTTATTACCAATTTGTTATAGTGACAAGTGCAATAGTCACCTCTAAGGGTGGCAAATGAGGTTTTCTTATTTGTATATCTGGCTTTATCTTTTGTGAGTATTATTTATGGCTCGTGGATTTTTATATTTTCAATATCATTACATAAATGACAACCGTTATTCTTTTTGGAACTCAAATCATCTCAAATTTGGCCTCTTTTACTTTTCCAGTATTTCAAGATTTGGAGTCCTGGGCAAGAGCACCTCCTTGGCTCTGCTAAGGTCATATATACATGCCCTGGCTGACAGGTGAATAAGATAAGATCTTTCCAGGTCATGGGCTTCTGAAGTGGGAGGCAGTTCTGCCTTCAAACTACCTTGGGATTCTTTTAAAATACAAAGGCTGTTTGGGTGCTGCTTGGCCCAAACAACAAATGCTCCCATTATAGTATTAGAGCCTCTGAATTTATATTTTCTAATATCTTCCTTTAGAACCCGAAAGGTTAATTTCCCAGATGTCACCTACCTGTATGTTAATATGTTTTATGGAATAATTAGTATTATTTGTTATAAATTTCTGAATTAGGATAAGTAGTATTTTTACTTATGATCTTTTTAGTAGGTCTCAGGTATTGTGGATTAATCCTAATCCTTGGTTCACAATGCATTTTGTCATTAAGAAATACATTTTTAGAAAAATTTTAAATGACAAATAATAATTGTGTATATTTATGGTATACAATGTGAGATTTTAATATATGTATATATTGTGGTATGATTAAATCAAGCTAATTAACATACCCATCACCTCATATCCTTATGTTTTATGGTGAGAACATTTGAAATTTACTCTCTTAGCAATTTTTACATATACAGTACATTATTATTAACCATGGTCATCGTGTTGTGCAGTAGATCTCAAAAATGTATGCCTCCTATATAATTGAAATGTTGATCAAAGAGAAATATGTTTAAAATTATTTTTGAAATAGTTATTCCACAAACATTTATTATGCATCGACTGTGTATTTGGTAGAAAATACAGTGCAACATACTAAATGCATTAAAAAAAAAAAAAAACTTGGCCAGGCACGGTGGCTCACGTGAGCCTGTGATCCCAGCACTTTGGGAGGCTGAGGCGGGCGGATCACGAGGTTAGGAGATTGAGACCATCCTGGCTAGCACGGTGAAACCCCGTCTCTACTAAAAATACAAAAAAAAAAAAAAAAAAAAAAATTAGCCGGGCATGGTGGTGGGTGCCTGTGGTCCCAGCTACTCAGGAGGCTGAGGCAGGAGAATGATGTGAACCCGGGAGGCGGAACTTGCAGTGAACCGAGATCATGCCACTGCACTCCCAGCCTGGGCGACAGAGCGAGACTCTATCTCAAAAAAAAAAAAAAAAAAAAAAAAACTTGGGGTAACACCAAGCATAGAAGAGTATTACTTTGTTTGGCTGAATAGACTACATTAATATTTACAGTGAGACAGGATGTGGCTCTGGTTGTTAAATATTCAGGGAATAAATAACCTCAGAAAGACTGTGATTTCATCAAACTCACACAAGCAACTAGTGGAATGAGCCCAAATGGCCCACTTCTTAGTCTTTTTCTAAGAATTGTGTGTTTAGTTTTAGAAGAATTATTTCAAAGTTCCATAGTAGAAGTTAGTTAGTACTCACTTGTAAGTGTTCTGTGGTATAAATATATAAAGGGAAAGAAAGGATATTCATGATATAGCATAGGATTTGACATAATTTTGCCTAATTTATATAGATTGGTATGACATAAACAAGGACTTTGGGAATGGATGTGATTGGAAATGATGATATCAAATAGAGGAATTTAAATGATTGGATCATTGGTTAATTTTGTTATTGGGATAAACTTGAGAGTAAATTTGCCTGCCCTATTTTTAGAGGGAAGGTGGTTTAATTTTTGGTGTAAGGGCTAAATCTCTCAATATTTTTACTTTATAATGTTAAAGTTTTTGTTCATAAAGCTACACATTACTGGTAATTATTCTGGGCTCTAACAGCCAACAAATGAGTAAAGAAGAAGAGTCACGTTGGGCATATTTTTCAGGATGTGATGAATCTGTCTAGTCATATATATAAACATTATCTTCTTGAAATATTAATGTTAAAATAACAGTACATCTTGAATCATCTTTTAATGGCTCTGCTTATTTTGAAGTCTTCCAGCCACATCTGTCATATGTTGTGCCTTACAAGAAAATGAATCTGGTTTTAAAATGTTTAGAACTCAGAATAAGTCATTATAACCAAAGCACATTAGAAAGCCTTTGTTAAAATAGTTACAAATGTATATAACAGAGATTTTACATGTCACTGGAACTTGAGACCCCGTCTTTCAAGGAGATTTTTTAATTAGAGCCTTGGTTTTCATGTCTGTAAAGCAGTTGATAAGCCCATGACCTGCCCACTCTCTGAGACTCCAGTTAGATTATATGTGTACACATACTTTGCTGATAAGATTTGAATGTATGATTCAGAAACCAAAGCTGGTGATTTTCTCTCCAAATCATCACATTAACTTGTAGAACTCCCAGAAGTACAATTCCGAATTGGTAATTGACAAGAGAGATCACTGGTTGATTCTTTTCTAAATATGGTGTATAGTGCCTAGCAGGAAAAAAATATCAGAAATGTACTAGGTTGTAAGAATAACTATATTGATGACTTATGTTTTACCTAAGGCTTAAGATGTGACAAAGCAGTACACTGTTCTTTTCTAGTTTCTTAGGGTAGAAGGTTATGTTATTGATTTAAAATCCTTCTTTTTTAATGTAGACATTTACTTGCAGGTATAAATTTCCCTCTAAGTATGTTTTAGCTGCATCCTGTAAGTTTTGGTATGTTGGGCTGTCATTTCATTCAACTCAGAGTACCTTGATTTGCCTGTGAATTCTTCTTTGATCCATTGGTTGTTTAGGAATATGTTGTTAATTTCCACATATTTATGAATTTCCCAAATTTATCTCTGTTATTGACTTCTAATTTCATTCATATGGTTGGAGAACATACTTCGTATGATTTCAATCCTTTAAATATATTGAGGCTCATTTTATGTGTTAGAATATGGTCAATCTTGAGACCGTTTCATATGTATTTGAGAAGAATGTATATTCTGTTCTCATTGGCTAAAGTATTCTATATATTAGAGCCCACACCTTTGATCACTCACTACAAGGTATGGGGAGGAATGTAGGAAAAATATATGATACTTTTGCTTTGATATTTTCTACATAAATATGTATAAACATTTCACAGACCTGAGGATTATGGATAAATATAATTTAGCAGCTCCTAGCAAAAAGGGAAGCAATTTGGGTTAGTTTTAAGAATGTTCAAAAGAAAAGAGAATCAAGATTTGTTCAAACTCCCAACACCATTGTGGATATTCCTACTTTTCACATATAAGGAAGCAACCTCAGGAAGTTTTGTATAAATTTTTCCAATGTCACACAGCTAGTGTGGTGTTGAGCCAGGACTTGAACCCATATTCTGGTTGCAAAGCTTATGATCTTTCCATGCAGGACTTAGAAATAGGAGGATATAACTGATGCTTGCCTTTGGTATTATTATATTATTGTTGGTTTTACTGTATATTGATACATTGTGAAGTTTTATGATAGATATTACAGTGTGAATTTTTACTTTAACAAGAATAAGTTTCTATTTTATTGACACACTTTTCAAGTAGATGTTGAGATCTCCTAATAAAGCAGTCAGTGCTTCATTGTTAACTTATTCCTAACAACTAGCATAACGGAGTCAATCAGAATCTGAACCATGTGGTAAGACTGCAGTGAGTCTAAGTTTGTAGAGTGAGTCAGAGGTCCTGGCAAAGAAAGCCTTGTTAGGCATTAGGACAAGCCTCCTGTGAATTATAAGGAATTGCCTTGCAAATTGATGGAACATGAGAAAGTAATATCAGCCATAATATTCCAGCACTTTTTAAGAAGACCTGACCTCATGTGTGAAGTCTGAGCCATAGTCCACTGAAAGACATAGCAGAGCCCACCTAGGGTACCTAAGCATAGTGAGAGTTGGAGATTACTTTTAATTCACAACATTAGGACTTGTCTGTAACACTAACATCTTCTTTCCCAGAGCTAGGAAGGCTCCTTAAAGGAAGAAGGGGAATATAACTTCAAGAGATACATCCAGAACCCATTTGTTGTTCATCTTTGTTGTGTTTTGAGGGGGGGGGGCTGGTTGTTGTTGTTGTTGTTGTTGTTGTTGATATTAGCTTTAGATACTGACATATCACATACCAGATTTATTTCCTTTTGAACTACAATAGTATTGTGCTACAGATTCTGAATAAATGTAAAATCAGAGTGGAGTACCAGCCACAAAGCTAATAGCAATAATATTGAAAATTCATCAAGAAATTGCCAAGATTCTAGAAGACTACATTCCTCACCCAAAACATACTATCCCCATCTAACTCACATATAAGAAAAGTCGTTCTGAAAACTCTGTGCTAACTGCAACAATGAAAGAACATTTAGCTTGTAAAGGGGCACCTGTGTTCCTCTGGCCCCTGGAAAATACCTGAATTTGTTTATTATTGAATTTACCTGAGAGCAAAACTTTCTTTACTTAACTATTTCCCAGTTGCCTCTTAGTTTTTAGTGTTTCTAATGATAAATATTGAAGTTTGATCAAATGTAAAGTAACTAATTCAGTTCATCTCCTAAGTTTGTTTTCAAAACTAAGAAAATATTAATAAAGTCTCAGACTTACATACATAACATTGTTCTTGACTATTGGTTCTCAAAGTGTTGTCCCCAAAGCAGCTTCTCTTTCTCAAGGTGTAGGCCCCACCCCAAACCTACAGAATCAGAAACTCTGGGAGTAAAGACCAGCAATCTGTGTTTTAACAAGCCTTCAGGTGATGCTGATATCAGCTAAAGTTTTGGAATTACTGTTTATACTATATTCCATTGAAACTACTTTCAACCTGACCCTATTTTCTTAAGTGGTCTTCAAATTCATATAGCCAATGAACCTTTTTTTTTTTTTTGTATTTAGGGTGAAATATATCAAGTTTTGTTTCCTCAGGTTTATTTTTTGTAGTTCTAGTTGTTGTATAGCATCTTTCAGGTAAGCTGAAGTGTTGCCTCATTGCCTTGCTCTTTCTTACCTTATTATCTTTGCATATACCCTACCCTCTGTCAAATTTCCACACCATTGCCTCTCTTCAATTCCCCACCTGTAAAAATAACATCCCTTTAGAATTTGATGTGAGAATTCAATGAGAAGGTATATGTGGATGTATACATACTTGGAATTTTTGGAATAGAGAAAAAGAAAGCCATGTGAAAGTCTAATTAATTATTTTATCAATTATAATTTTTAATAAATTTACTTCATAAAAGAAAATTTTGGTTTATTCATAAAATTAAGGGCAAATACTGAAACTTGCCACGTATCTCAGTTTGGTTTAATGAAGAGCAGTAGAGGTGTATGTAGGCCAGCTGTTCACCTTATTCTATAAAATGGTAGTTTTCATGCATGAAGCATGAATCAAACCCAAATTAAGAACCCACATAAATATAAATACAGCATCTTTTCCATTTGGGCTGAACTACTTTGGATTTCATATTAGCTAAATTAAAAATATGTTTTTATTAGGTGCAAGTAGTTTCCAAAGTGCTTTTCCTGGCTCACATCTTGTCGTTATTTTCTTGAAGGGTTGGTCTAGCACAGTTTAAGCAAGTTTTCTGGTCCTGTTTGTCTGCCAGGTGGTAACGGAGTAGGAAACCCACAGAGAGGTTAAGTCTATGAAGCCTTATGGAAAAGAAAAACTGACCTTTTCTACAGCGATGGCCGAGGAATGAGTCAGCTCTTGCATCCAGTCACTAGTGACTCTGAGAATGAAGCTTGTTTTCAGCTAAATGCCAATTAAGGTTTCAGAGGCAGAGTATGTGCAGATTCAGGTAGAGCAAATCTTTAAGCCACTATAATATAGGTGAGAGTTTTTACAAAAGTCAAGCAACACAGATGATGACCCCTGCTGTAGCTTGGTGTCTATTGTATTCAAAAAGCTTTTATACCATATTATGTGTTTTATGTGTCTAGATGGCTAGAGAGAAAAGAAAACTCGGTTTGGGATGTTTTTTTCCCCTTAAAGTAGGAGCTTTATTGTTACAGTTGGAAAAATTACAAAAACTTCCCTTTTCTCTCCTTACTGATTCCTTGCTTCCTTCTGCCTATGCCCTACCCCCATGGCTCTTAGGATGAGGAAAAAAACTAAAAATTGAGAGTGAAAAGGTATTGTATTAATTCTCTAAAAACACCCTTTTAGTGGCATAGTGGCCGTATGCAAGAGCTGAATCATTCCCAGAATAGAAGCATGTATCAGTGTAGTTCCCAAAATGTTTAATTTTGAGAGGTGAGATCAAATTTGAGCTAAATGTTTTTGTGTGATTTGGACTTGCAGTTTTATTAAACTCATACAGCCAGTTTATTCCTCATCATGGTTAATAAAATTGCAATGGAAATATTAAGAAACCTTTTTAAAAGTCTCAATGCTGTCTTTGTAGTTGTAGATGTATTACTTAGTACAAATTGAAATACACCCTATGATAAAATTTATTCTGCAAAAATAAAAAATCTGTGTTGCATAAGCATTCAAATATGTCACACTTTTTGTTCTTGACTTAATATAGTCGCTCCAAAATATTTGAGATTTTGCATGAGATCATGGTAGAAATCAAAATGTTTTAACAAGTGGATTCTTAAATTGGTAAAAAAAAAAAAAAAAAATACACGATGCATTAAGTGTCTTGAACACTGGAGTATTTTTATTTGATTAAATTTAACTTTATAATGATGATTTCTTTTAGTTTTAGAAATGAGCAGAGAAAGAATGGTGAATCATAATGTCTACCAAATTTGTTCAAGGAAAATTATTTGAAATATTCCCCTCAAAAGAGAAACTTATTTTTTTCTAAATAGAAATAAATTTTTCTTTATAACCAGAATAGTTTATAAAATCATTAAGTCATGTGATACTGCATTCTACAGAGCTAGCCATTGTTTTCATTTTGGTAAACTACCTTTGAAATCTTTGGTTTTGTTTGGTGGCATGTACACATATATTCACAAACATACAATTTTATATAAAGTGAATAATTATTTGCTTTTATTATATTTATAAATAGTGTTGTCATGAACACCCATTACATTCTTCTTTTGTGCTTAACAAGGAGCTTGAGCACTTTGGGATTCTTATGATAAATGTATAGAATTGCTGAGTGGAAGGGTACACACATGTAGCATGATACATTTTGCCAGTGCTTGAGAGAGCTGAATTATTTTTTCATACCTTTAAAAAAAATCCAATGATATTATAATAACAAAAAATTGCAGCTTTAGGCAATCTTAAAGAATCATTAGCACTACCAACAGTTTAGTTTGGTTTAATGTATTTATTGAGTATTGAATGCTGATTTTATGTTAGATTTGGTGCTATTTATTGGAGTTGCAAAAGTGAAGTGATACAGTTTTATTGGACTACTGGAGATTGCAAAGAAAATAAACAGGCTGCTAAAATACAATATGATAAGCTTGATGGTAAGGATAATATAGGGAGCTTGTGCATCAGTATTGAGAGTTCAGAAAAGTCTTTATGGAGAACATGGCATGAAAGCTGAGAACTAAAGGATGATTATGAGTTATGAGCAGAAGGGAAGTGGAAGAGAGAGGAGTGTTTTAGGTCATACGGAATAGATGTCAAAGATTATATTATACATTCTGAGAACTGACAGGATTTTAGGATGTGGGAATGCATGCAAAAAGTGAGGCAAGAGATAAAGATGGAGAATAAAGCAGAGCTGAGACCATGAAGAACCTTGCAGTCCTAGGTAGTTTGAACTTTGAGAATTAAGGGTCACTGTAGCATTGAAATGATGAGATCAAATTTCAGCTTTAAAATATTATTCTTGCTCTAGTTTGGGCAGGGACTTGCAGGCAAGCAAATCACAGAGCCCCAAGGTCAAAAAGATGTGATACACTTGATTTGGGCAGGCATCTGTACCAAAAGAGTCCAAGCTTGTCAGTTAGACAAGGAAGTAAGAAAAGACAAATTTTAAGGTCAGGTGAGCAAAAGCACAATTTGTCTAATGGCTCTTCTGTCTTGAAAAAGCAAGCAAAGTACTTTCTGGGAGACTTGGAAACTTCAACCTATGCAGTGAGGAAAGAGTCTGGATTTAGAATTTGATAAATGCATCGTAACAGTAATATCATCATCAACATCATACTATGTTGTTATTATCAGGAAGGCCACATTTAGGTATACTTGATTATAGACCTAAGGTAAGGATAAATATAGAAATATAGGGAGTTTGTGCATCAGTATTGAGAGTTCAGAAAAGTCTTTGCAGAGAAGATGGCATGGAAGCTGAGATCTGAAGGATGATTTTGAGTTGTGAGGAGAAGGGAAGTGGAAGAGAGAGAAGTGTTTTAGGAGGAATAGGTGTGAGTCAAACAGAATGGCTCATTTTAGGCCTTATTGTTGAATAGATGCTCATGATATGTCTCTTGTCCATAACTGGTTCAGGACCCAGGTGGAATGGACTTGCACGTAAAGGAGGCACTTCAATGTCTGTACCTGCACTGGATGAGAGAGGCAGGGCCAAAAGTTCCTAAACGTTAAATGTGAAAAGCTTCAGTAATTCAAGAGGATCACTGATATGTAGCTTCATTTGTGAAACACTTTGTACAGCTTTATGATGTCCTGGAAGCCATTTTATATAATTTTGATCCATGCTGATGAAAGTCTAGATGAATGCCAGAAAAACTTCCACCTCATATTTTTTCTTATTTAATCTATACCATGTACTATATTTAAAATCATTTGTCCATATATTCATTTTTTTACATAACGTTGAAAATGTTTTGATGTCGGTAAAGCAAATTTAACAAGGCGAGAACACTATGGGAAATGGGAAATCTTAAAGAATTTACATACTTGTCTATTACCTAGTATGACCTTCACAAAAATAACCTCATCCTCTTTAAATCCTGATCGACTTCATTCTATCTGATGCTCTTATCTCAGTGATTTTTATTCTGTGTGCTATATTTTAGATGTCTATCTTCACAACAAAATTTCTCCTCTTCCCAAACCCCCACATTTCCCTCTGATGGGTCCCAGGATTAGTATTCTATACTCTTTTTCCCTTAGTGTATGCCTATATTTATTTAGCACCAACAACATATTGAGTCACAGTGTTGAATACTGTGATAAATGTGGTTCATTAGTTTTTTCCCTAATGACTTCAGTTTTTTTATGAAAATGATGCCTACTCAGTATCAAAAATTAAGGCAATAGAGCAGAAAGAAAAGAAAATGGAAACCTAAAAGAGCAACACACCTAAAAATATTCTGTGAACACTGGTGCAAAAGGAATGCATAAGCTTTTTGTTTTGTTTTGTTTTGTTCACTTAGAAGCATTATTTTAAAAATAGTCAAAGAAAGCAAGCTTTTTTCCAAGGACAGTAAAGGTCAATCAGTTAAAGGAAGTCTATTAATGTAATGTAGTGTATTAACAGATTGATTAATAGTATTTCAATTTTTTAAATACGTAAATTAAGTAACAAAACAACATTCCTTCTAATACAAATATTAAATATAATATAGGACTTCTCTGTGATAAATAGTAGTTCCTCTTCTAAACCAAAATTAAAAGTATTATAGCAATAGACCCTTCTCTCTTAAATTAAGGTAGTATACATCTTCTTTTAAGAAATGTCTATTCCTATCCTTTGCCCATTTTTAAATAGGATTATTGGTTTTTTTATTGTTGAGTTGTTTGAATTGTTTGTATTTTCTGGATATTAGCTCCTTGTCAGATGAGTAGTATGCAAATATTTTTTCCCATTCAACAAGTTGTCTGTTCACCTTGTTGATTATTTCCTTTACTTTGCAGAAGCTTTTTAGTTTAATGTAGTCCCATTTGTCTATTTTTGTTTTAGTTGTTCTGTGATTTTGAGGTCTTAGATGTAAAAATCTATGCCTAAACCAATGTCCTGAAGTGTTTTCCCTATGTTTTCTTTTAGTAGTTTTATAGTTTTAGGTCTTATGTTTAAGTCTTTAATCCATCTTGAGTTGATCTTTGTATATGGTTAGAGATAGGAGTCTAGTTTTATTCTTCTGCATGTTTTCCCAGCACTATTTCTGGAAGAGGGTATTCTTGTCCCAGTGTATGTTCTTGGTGCCTTTGTTGAAAATCAGTTGACTCTAAATATGTGTGATGATTCACATATTTTGTCAGTTTATGGTGTCTCATGTGTCATGAAGGCTTTGCTCATTTAAAAATTCTTTTTTCTTGATATTTGTCTGACTGGGTTATTTCAAAAGATCTGTATTCAAGTTCTGAGATTCTTTCTTCTGCTTGATCTAGTCTATTGTGGATTTTTTTTTTTCTTTCTTTTTTTGAGACAGAGTCTCGCCCAGGCTGGAGTGCAGTGGCATAATCTCGGCTCACCGCAACCTCCGCCTCCTGGGTTCAAGTGATTCTTCTGCCTCAGCCTCCTGAGTAGCTGGGATTACAGGCTCATGCCACCTTGCCTGGCTAATTTTTGTATTTTTGGTAGAGATGGGGCTTCACCATGTTGGACAGGCTGGTGTCAAACTCCTGACCTCATGATTCGCCTGCCTCAGCCTCCCAAAGTGCTGAGATTACAGGCATGAGCCACCGCGCTCAGCCGATTCTTTTTTTGTTTGTTTTTTAGACAGTCTTGCCCTGTCACCCAGGATGGAGTGCAGTGGCACAATCTTGGCTCATTGCAACCTTCGCCTCCCATGTTGAAGCGATTCTCCTGCCTCAGCCTCTTAAGTAGCTGGAGTTACAGAAACGCACCACCACACCTATGATTGTTAAAATCTGCATTTATAGGTTACTGAGACCAGTAACTCAGAGTATACAAATATCAGTTCCAATGCTTATTGCTCTGGTTTTCAGTCCCCCTCCTCATTTTCCAAACCCTGGGTATTGCCCTTGATTTCTAGTGAGCTAAACATATGTTTTTAAAGGTATTTTTTAGGCTGGGTGCAGTGACTCACACCTGTAATCCTAGCATTTTGGGAGGCCGAGGCGTGTGGATCACAAGGCCAGGAGATCGAAACCATCTTGACTAACACAGTGAAACCCAGTCTCTACTAAAAATGCAAAGCATTAGCCGGACGTGGTGGCGGGCACCTTTAGTCCCAGCTACTCGGGAGACTGAGGCAGGAGAATGGCGTGAACCCGGGAGGCGGAGGCTGCAGTGAGCCGAGATCATGCCACTGCACTCCAGCCTGGGTGACAGAGCGAGACTCCGTCTCAAAAAAATAAATTAATTAATAAAAGTAAAGGTATTTTTTTTAAATGTACTCTATTCAGCACTTCTATGTGTTAGGTTGCAAGAGAGTTTTCAGGTTATCTAGTATACTGCCTTACTAGAAATGGAAATCTAATTTGTTTTTCGTGTTGAATTAATATCATTTGTAAAGTTGGATTGTAAAATAGACATTTGGCTAAAGACCGGGTTTCTGCCACAGCAAATGTACTCCAATTCTGTGAAATCTTGGCTAAGTTTTTGTTATGAAGTAACATATTTGATTCTGAGATTTTTACTTGGTGCTTAGACAGAATAGCAATATCACCTACTAATATTATTGGCATTTATGATTTTGTTTAAGATACACTGTTGTTTATTGTGTTTTGAAAAAAAAGAATAAAATTTTCTAAGGTTTGAAAAAGATCTTACAAAGATTAGGGGTAATCTGCATTAAACTTCTAATCTTTTCATTAAAAATACATGTGATCTTTCATATGAAAGGAGTAACATTGTAAGTTTAAAGGCTATATACAAGTGCATTTATATTTCTCCTTTTCTTTCTAAATTACAGTATATTTAAAGATACGGATATAGTCTTTCTATTCGTAAGTAGTGGTGTAGCAGATTATAAAGGGCACGTAGAACATTAGCTCTCAGATTAAATGTTATCTTTTGATAGATACCTTTCAGGATCACTTAGACTAAAATAAGGTAGGTTCTCTGTTAGCCTTCTTCATACTTCCTCTAAGTATGTATACATTTCTTTGTTGACTTGCTTATTCCTTGCCTTTTCAACTAGGTTATAATGAAAGAAAATAAGCAATTCACTTTCAAGCATTTAGTGACCACAGTTAGGATATGGGAATTTTGTAATTTTTAGTTTTTTTAAACTGTTACATTTCTCACTTTCATAGTATATATTTAATCTAAGCGGTGCCCCAAACACAAAAACTAATCAGTGTGCTTTCGAAATCTGTATCTCTATGGGAACAATGGAAAAACTTGCCTTTTTAATCTCTTTTGTTAAACTGAGATCTCATTTTGTCAATAACAGATTATGTAAATAGCAAGAATAGTAATAGTGGTAGTGGTGGAGGTGAGAACAATAATAATAAGAGAAGCAAATTTCTGTTTAGTATTATCTTGGGCCAACTACTATGCTAAGTATGCTAAGTAATTTCCATAGAATCTTAGTTCTTTCTTACAACAACCTTACTGTTCTTTTCATTTCTAGGTGAGTGAACTGAGACTTAGATTGGTTAACTTAGTTGTCCAATGCTATACTTCTAGTAATAGGTAGAACAGAGCTTCAAACACACAGTGGATTTTTATTGATTAACTTTTGTTAGATATTTGCATGATATAAGTATATATTTTCAAAATGTGTGTATAAATTACAGTATATTTTGGCACTTTTTGAAATATGGTAAACCTACATCTCTGCTACAGCTGATGATACCGTAAGTCTAAAAACTGTATGAAACATCTACAATTTTAATACATATGATGGGCTTTTATTACAGCTATTTTATGATTTCATCAACAGCCAAGCTGTTGTTTCACTACAAACAGATTGGATATCTTTTGATTAAAGCAGCAGGCTAAAGACCATGAAGGGTTTACTGTTTGGTTTTCAATCGTTTCCATGTGTTATGAATTCTTATCAGATGTTGGGAAATAGCAGGCTTAAACTAACTGCAAGTACTACATCTGTGGTCCAAGAGACAACAGTCTGTAATGGGCATGTGTTTAGCCATCAGCTTGTTTAACAAGGCCTCTAAGCAAGTTCCTTTACCATCATATGTAAGAAGCTAACACATATATTCCATTTATATAGATTTAATATCTCTTCAACAGCATGTCAAACACTCAGGTCTTGATAATCTGTATCAATTTTTTAAATGTGAATATTAGAGAAGATCAGTGCTTGACTTCATCACCCTTATATTAAAATAATATTTCTCATGACATAAGAAAAAATAATAGATATAACTAAAAGTTTTCCTAAGGCACATTCCTAGAAACTGGAAAAAATGAGAAAAGCATCTGGGAAAAAGTAAAAACTAGACTGACAGTTATGCAAGATACTTGACATTGCCATTTTAAATCCTCAATCTCATGTTCAAAAGCTGCACGTTAAAAAATAATTGCAGGATTTTAAAAAACTACTTCAATCAAGTAATATGAACAAGCTTATAAAAATTGTAAATATATTGATATTGTAGTAATAAAAAGTTTCTTATGTAGCTATTTATTGATAATATCTCTTGTCCTATAGAAAATATTCAGCTTAAATCCCTCTACTGGGTATTTATTTAAAGAAAAGGAAATTGTTATATCAAAGGGATACCTATAACCCCATGTTTATTGCAGCACTATTCACAATAGCCAAGATGTGGAATCAACCTTAGAGTCCATCAGTGGACGAATGGAAAAAGAAGCTGTGGTGTACATACACAATGGAATATTACTTGGCCGTAAAAGGATGAAATCCTATCATTTGCAGCAACATGGATGGAACAAGAGGTCATTGTGTTAAGTGAAATAAGCCAAGCACAGAAAGACAATTATCGTATATTCTCAATCATATGTAGGAGCTGAAACCTTGATCTCATGGAGGTAGAATGTAGAATGATGGATACCAGAGGCATCTGGGTTCGTGTGCTGGTGGCGGGGGTGGATGAAGAGAGATTGGGTAATGAGTATAAACAAACAGCTGAATAGAAAGAACAAGCTCCATGCTCAATAGCAGAGTAGGGTGACTATAGTTAACAATAATGGATTGTATATTTCAAAACAGCTAGAAGGGAGGACTTGAAATTTACACAACATTTAGAAATGTTAAGTACTTGAGGTGATAGATACCCTTAATATCCTGACTTTACCATTACATATTCTACAACTGTAACAAAATATGACATGTAGCCCATAAAAATGTACAAATATTAGAAATCAATAAAAATTGTACATTAATAAAATATTCAGCTTAAAGGTAAGGTATGAGTCTAAAAGTACTTTTCACTTAGTAGGTGGTTAGCAGGTTAAGTGAAAACTGCATAAAGAATTAAGATGTCAGTGTCACGTTGATAATTCTGTTATTGACTTGGATAATTTTGAAAAATCTCTTGCCATCTCTATACTTCAGCTTTTTTGTGTCTAAGATAAAGATGTCAACATTCAGCATCTCACTACTTCCTTAGATGTGAATGAAAACTAAGGAAATAATTTTAATTCAAAATGGGCTTTAAAATGCCAAATCAAAAGGAATTAAAATGATCTGCATGGTATAACTTTTTACACTTATAATTTTGATTGTGCATTTCAGAAACATTATTTTTTGCCTTGCTTAAACTATTTTTCTGTGATGATGAAACTGAGGCAAAGAAGGAGAATTAATTGCCTTTTCGTGGCCAAATAATGATGTTTAGTCTAGGTCTTTTGGTAAACACATTTCTTCCCACGACCCCCACCCAAATACTTTGTCTAATCATTTGGAATGCTGTAAGTTGACATTAGTTTTAGATGAAGAAAACAACTCATCACTGGCATTAGAGTAGATATCTTTAGCATAATAATTAGTATCATTTTATTATTAATTTTCACAGTTTTAATTCTAAATCTTGGAATATTACATGTCTTGAATATAGACACAATTTATAGATGTTTTACATATTACATATATTGAATATAGACACAATTTATAGATGAGAAAACTGAGGATCAATGAGATTAACAACTTTCCCCAAAGCTATACTCAAGTGCCACTTTTTCCATGAAGACTTAAAAGATGAGGAAGATTTTAGTGGCCAGAAATAGGGGGAAAACACCATTTTAAGTAGTGGAAATGGCATGAACAAAGGAGTGTGTGTACTGGATCTCAAAGTTTGCCAAGGTAATTATGACTAGTATGTTTTGACTGAAATTTAGAGTAACTGTAGAGGATATGTGGGGGATAAAGTTGAAAAAAAGTAGTTTGAAGTTAGGTCATGAGAGAGATTTAATTACTTAAGAAATTAGTGCATAATTCACTAGGATTTAGAGAGCTATGAAGATCATGGAAGTAGAACTGTACGATTTGGGATGTGTGTTATAAAATGAATGGAAGAAAGGTCAGACCAGAGGCACATAGACAAAGTAGGAGACTGTTGACCAAGTGAAGTCCTGATGGCCCAAACTAGATTGCTGTCACTAACCATAGAAAGGAAGAGACTTTTTAAAGGAAAAGGAAAAATGTAGTAAGTAAGGGAGTGATACTAGAAGGTGGGCTTCACAACCAGCATTGTGGTAGCTTTATCAGAAATAGAAAAGAGAGAAATTAGTTGGTGTTCATTGAGGAGCCGACATTATCAGTCTGACTTTTTAAATGGTAAATTTGATGCATTTGTGGTGTGTCTAGTGGAAGTTTTCATCTGGCAGTTAGAAATGTCAATTTAATCTTGAAAGTGGAAATATGTAAAGAGCATAGGCTAATAATCTTGATTTTATATGTTGGGTGCATTAAGGCAGAGAGAATTGAAGTCCTGAGTGCGGATGAAATTTACAGAGAGGAAAAGAAGGTTGAGAAGCATCTAATTTTGAGGAGCAGAAGGTAGAAAAGTAGAACCAGTGGAAGCAGAGAAAGAATATCAAAGAGGTAGGATAAGATCCTAAGTGTCCTAAGATCTCATGACACTATGTTTGAGATAGCAGAGGGGCAAAGAGGGGTAAGGTGTTCAACAAAGTTGGATTCTTTTCAAGGTCTAAGTTACAATCCAGCAGGAAGTCATTGAAATTTGTGATTAGGAGGTCGTAAGTTACTTTTGAGACAGCCATTTAAGGAGTGTGTGGATTACTAGTAAGGTGTTAAAATGGGTGGATAGTGGGTTAAATGAAGACACTAAGAGCAGTTGAGAAATCGGTTGCAAAGAAAATTGGAAAGGCCAAAGGTGTGGAAAAACTGAAGGAAAATATTGTCACTTTACTCACAAAAGCTTGGCATTTATACTTTACCCCAGATCCTTTTCCCAGCTCTATCTTTCATTACTAGTTACCTTGCCCCACTTTAAATTATTTTATGCAATAGCCAAATATCTTCATGTTTTAGCATGTACCCTGTTTTTCCATCTCTCTGTCTTGGTTTCGACACACTGCTTGGATGCATCTTCATTCTGTCTGTAAATAGCTAATTCCTACTTACCTTTCACGTCCCAGTTCACATGCTTCCTCTGTGAGGCCATCTCTTATTTGTCCTGCAGTACTCTTTCCTTCACTGAATTTCAAAATACTTCAGTTGTTTATTTGTCGTGAAAGTTGCTGCTTTTTGTTATGTACTGTTTTTATTATTCATGTACATGGCTTATATCCCTCCTTGGAATTTAGGTTCCTTGAAGTTTTTCTCAAGGTATCCATGAAACAACATGGAAAGAGCATAGACCTGGAGTTCAGATAGTCCCATTTTAAAATTTCTAGCTCTGTCACTTACTCACTATGTGACTTCTAAAAAGGTATTTATTTGATCTTCATAAATGTCAGCCTTTTTACCTATAAAATGCCTATATCACAGCTCATTGAAAAGATTATTAAGTGATATAGGAGGTAACTGATTTAAAGAACCTAGCAAAGTGAGGTTCCCTTCCTTCATCATCTTAATTTCCATGCCAGTACCCAGAATGTTACCATATAAATATTAAGTGCTCCAAAAATTGCTAAATGAATTAGTAACTTCTTTGCTATTTCTAAATATATAAAGCTACTGTAATTTCTAGGCTGCTGATATTTTATTGAGTTTTTTTTTTTTTTAAGAAATTCTTTTTTCCATTAAGGAGTAACTTATTGCAGATTTACTAATAAAAAATATAGAAATATCTGGTGGATAAATGCTGATGTCATACAAACCATATTAAAATTCAAATGAAATATAACTGTGAGAAAAACAATTAATGGCTTAGAGTTAGTAACAGTTTATAAAAGATATTTCTTTTACCATTTAAGCAGAGACTAGGCTTTGAGTAGGCGAAGACAATGCTTTCTGGACTCTGAAGTAAGCCCATAATTTGGCAGTATATGGTGACATATACTCCAAGCTTACAATTTTAATTCTCATTTTAATATATTTAAATATATTCTGATGCCAGTGGATAGGATGATATTCCAGAGAATGTAAGATTGGGAATCCTAAAATTAGACTGTGATCTAAAAATTGGTTTAAAAACTTGTGCTTCGTTTCAATAGTCATAGATTCCACAGTACTAGCAAATGGTGTTGCTTGAATAGTCTCAAAGATTTTGACAACATTGTAAATCTTCAATCACTTGAAATATTTAGCATAATAAAGCAATTTTTAATAATCTGTATAGACCTACCCTTCTCTGTCTCACCTTGTCATTTTTGAGTTTTTATTCAACATTGCTCAGTTTGTATATTATATGGCTACATCAATAGTGTGTCTAAATCTTTGACTATTTAAGGATAGATTTTTAGAAGGAAGCATTATGCATTCATTGCCCTTTTAAAACGATGAACAAAGTTGTTTGCTGTATATAGTAGAGATAACATTTGTTTATAATAAATAATGTAATAAAGAACTATGCCCATATGACAGACAGCTCTTAACAGTGGTGCTGTTTTAAATAGATGACCTAAATCATAATAGCTACCATTTGTTGAACATGTCTTATGTGCTCAATATTTTACATACCTTACCCCTAATTTATAGTTGAATAAACTGAGTCTCAGAGAAGTTAAGTAACTATTCTCAGGTCACCTGGCTAATAAGTGATAGAGTTGGATTTTAAATCAGTACTTTCTGCATCCAAAGTTAAGTCTTATAATAACTATGTTGTTCTCCCACTACAAATAGTATCATAAACAGTATATACTTTCTTTGCCTCATTCTTTGTGTACTTCAAATTATTCTCGTAACTAGTTTGTCTACCCTAGAAATGCACCATTTGCTCTTCAACTCTCAAAATAATCTCTACCTCAAAGACCTTAGTCTTCGGAAAATATCATCTAAATGACTGAATTACTTACCAAATTGAAAACTATACAAAGTAGCATAATAAAAAGATAGTAATGTTTGGTGGAGTAAATGGAAGATGTGCTTGCGGTTCCCTGTGCAGCAGCTACCCAGTTCCATTTTTATGTCATGCCGAGTAAATATGGGATTTCTACAGTTGTGTTCATATAGCTTTAAGAAATAGGAAGTAATTGTACTTACCTGAGAACACGTAATGAGAGCCTAAACTGGGCATTGATGGTTAGAGTCAAGAGGAACTATTATATGTGAGAGAGATTAGAAAATGGTGTACTTCAACACTGATTCAATGAGAGGAAAGGGAGAAGAGTCCAAGGGAAGTTTAAAGTCTGGTCATTAGAAAGATTATTGTTCCATGATCAAATAGAGACTACAGGAGAAGGAACAAATTTGGACAAGAAGGAGAGGATTTCAGGTTTGGACATAAAGAATTTGTAATTATGTTGAGATGTCCAGCCTGCTGTTTCTCTAGAGTTGAGTCCTTGAAATGAGTCTAGTCTCAATTGAGATTTGCGGTAAATGTAAAATGCACACTGGATTTTGAAGACTTAGTACAAAAGAGAGTACAAAAGAGAAGATTTTTAGTACAAAAGAGAGTGTAGAATATCACATTAATTTTCTTTATATCGGTTTCATGTTAATTGGTAATATTTTAGATATATTAAGTATGTAAAAATTAATGTTTCCTTTTAGTTTTTAAATCTGACTACTAGGAAACTTAAAATTGTTTGTGTATTAGTCTGTTCTTATGCTGCTAATAAAGACATACCCAAGACTGGGTAATTTATAAAGAAAAGAGGTTTAACTGACTCACAGTTCTGCATGGCTGGAGAGGCCTCAGGAAACTTACAATCATGGTGGAAGGCACCTCTTCACAGGCTGGCAGGAGAGAGAATGAGTGCCAGGAGGGGAAATACCAAATGCTTATAAAACCATCAGAACTTGTGAGAACTCACTATCATGAGAACAGCGTGGGAGAAACTGCCACCATGATCCAATCACTTTCCTCCGGGTCCCTCCCACAACACGTGGATATTACGGGAACTGCAATTCAAGATGAGATTTGGGTGGGGATACAGCCATACCATATCAGTATGTGTCTTACCTTAAATTTCTGAGTTAATCTACACAGAAATTTGTAGAAGATAGCTAGAAAGGCAGGACCATAATCAAGGCAAAACATCTACGTTTGGAAATAACTTATATAGGAGTGATAGTTGATGTTATGAGATTAGATTAAAATGCCAGTGTACAAAGTATAGAGATGAGAAAAATGTCAGCAATTATAATATGGGAAGAAAAAGAGTAACCAGGAGAAGAAGTGGAGATTCAAAATGCTAAAATGGTATATAAGCCTGACTGGGATAGAATTCCAAGAAGAAAGGAGAAGGAAGGAATAATTAACATCATTGAATGATAGAGGCCAAAAAGGAAGAGGAGGAATGAGAAAAGGCCATTGAATTTGGTTGATATAGAAGCAGTTTCAGTAGACTGTAAGAGGGATAGATTGCAAGAGATTAAGAAGTTAGAGGTTAATAAAGCACACTGTATATGTAAACTGTTCTTTCAAGAATGAAGTCCATTTGTGAATATAATAATCACTTGGTTTGAGCTGAGTCCAGAGAAATTTGAGCATGTTTGTTTGCTGAATAAAAGGATCAGTGAAGTGAGAGTATTTGAAATTGTAAAAGAGAGAAGATAATTTCTATAATAAGATCCTAGAGCATTGGATCCCAAACCTGAGTACATACTGGAATCACCTGGGGATCTTGTTACAAGGGCAAATTTCCAGGCAACATTCCACATCTAAGGTTATTACATTCCCTGGAGATTTGTCTACCCCAACATGTTGCTAGCAAGTTCTTCTAGGTGATTATGATGTATCCACAGGACAAACAAGTCAAGGAAATTATGGGTGCTGATGAGGTCATCAGTGAAATGACTGGTCATAGCATCCAGTATGGATAGACAGCTAGATAGACAGCTAGATAGACAGTATGGATAGACAGCTAGATAGACAGCTAGACAGTATGGACAGATAGATAGACAGCTAGACAGTATGGATAGACAGTATGGATTAGGGCTAGAATGGGGCTGATGGACCATGAACTACAGTTAAGGAATTGGCTTTCATTATTATGGGAATACGTGCAAGTTTAGTAGGAATGAAAGGCTGAAAAAGTTAAAACGTAGTGGATTTTGATCACTGAGGGAACTTTCAGAATTCAGGATCTTGGAGGCCAAGCAGATGCAAAATGTGGCTGTGTGTGTCTGATGTGGAAAAAAGATGTAAAGAACTGAGTTACGCACATCATAAGGCCCAGTAGTTCGGTAACTAATACATGGCAGTGGTAAAAAGGTATAGGATTTGGGATTAGTAAAAAGCACTAAAGGTTCAGTCAGGTATGTAATTATCTAGACTTCAGATTCCACTAAACCTTAGCTTGAATATCTTTGATAAACATTTTCAGAGTGGAGTGCCTGCTTGGGTTCATAGCCTTTGAGTTTCCATGATTCACTCTAGATTTTGTTGAAAATACAGTGGGTACTTGACATTCATAGAGAATATATGCACAGACTTGACTGGTCGCAAGTAACCCTAAAGGTTTACGATAATGCATAGTTAATAATTCTTGGCCGGGCGCGGTGGCTCAAGCCTGTAATCCCAGCACTTTGGGAGGCCGAGACGGGTGGATCACGAGGTCAGGAGATCAAGACCATCCTGGCTAACACCGTGAAACCCCGTCTCTACTAAAAAATACAAAAAACTAGCCGGGCGAGGTGGCAGGCGCCTGTAGTCCCAGCTACTCGGGAGGCTGAGGCAGGAGAATGGCGTAAACCCGGGAGGCGGAGCTTGCAGTGAGCTGAGATCTGGCCACTGCACTCCAGCCTGGGCGGTAGAGCGAGACTCCGTCTCAAAAAAAAAAAAAAAAAAAAAAAATAATTCTTTGCAAGGCATGAATTTGAATCTCCTGCCCTGAAACTGGCATGGAGAAGCAAGTCACTTAGCTAGTGCCTTGTAGTGAAGGTAACATTTACTTCTAAGTTTGTCTGTAACACATAAGTATATTAATCGTCAGACCTCACCCTGGTAGATTTAACTACCAGGAAATTAAAAGGAAATTATATGCCAAACTGTAGTATTAAATGAGTTAAAAACTTGGGTTTAAAAATCAAATGAGTTTTAAAAGTTTTTAGCATGAAACTTAGCATGTAATAATTACTTAATAAATGATAGTTGCTGGTACCAGTTCAGGAATTCAACCATTTTTGAAGCCAAATTTTTTGCATATGTCCATGCTTAATGAGTAATATTTATATTAAAATTTTTGTTTTGATCCAGTGTCTCCATAAGTTATTAAACTAAAACTAGAATGTTAAATTTGTTAATGAACTAGGAAGATAATGGGTCATTTATCACTTATGTTTGATAGGGGATATATTTTATAGTAATTCATACTGCTATTATGAAAAAATTAGAACTTTTAAAATCCTTTAAGTGTATTTCTATACCACAAGTATACATACACAGAAACAAAATAAATGAATTACATTATTCACTTTATTTCTCTTAGATGTAGTATACCAACGATTCTGTTTTTGCAAAACAACTTGTACTCTCAATATATTATATGCTTACATAACTCTTTTTGCTTTATAGCGAAGAGCTCAGAAAAGAAGCAAGACAATTAAAACGGGAACTCTTAGCAGCAAAACAAAAAAAAGTAGAAAATGAAGCAAAACAAGCAGCAAAAAGAAGTGAAGGTAAGGGCATTCATCAGGCTTATTTTTTCACTTGATACTCCCCCTTCTCTGAATTTTCTTAGCTCCTCCTTGCTCTCTCCCATTTTCATCCCTTCCTTTCTCCTTTCCTTCTCATTTTCTCTTCCCTGTTTCTTTCCCTCCTTCTTGAGTTAGGGTGTGTGTATGTGTGTGTGTGTGTGTGTGTGTGTGTGTGTGTGTATGTGTGTGTGTGTGTGTAAAATAGTTTCTTTGAACTGTTAGCCAGTAAAATAAATTTCCACCCAGGAAATTTGTCTGAGAAGTAAATTCAGTGCAAATGGGATTATAACTATTGTTTTTAAGTAAGATTCATGAAAACTAACAGAATACTTGAAATCTAGCAAATCTTAAAGGTTGCCATAGCATCTAACTGGATTAAAAGTACACAATGGTGGAATGTTGATAGATAGATAGATAGATAGATAGATAGATAGATAGATAGATAGATAGATAGATGAGACATAGATATATATTGCCTATTCTTTAAAACATTTTTAAAAAGTGTTTGAGCCCTATGTTGGAGACTTAGGTAAACATTTGTGTGTTGGTTTGAATAGTATTAAATGCCTAATATTGTTTTTTGTTTGTTTTTTTTTTACTCTTATGTTAAGACATAGAAAATCTAAAGTATTGATAAAGCTGATGAAAATAACATCTTGCTGTTTATACAGGTTAATTAGGTTCTTTGTTTCACTATGATTTTTATTAAGCTTTAAAGAAAAGCTTTTTCATTGATGATCTTTAATTTAGTTTAAAATTGTTTCAGCTATAAAGCATGTAATGTTCAGTTTCCAAAATAACAGCTTGGAACCCTCATCTGTTTTCTTTTTACAGTGATAAATTATATTGTACATTCAGTGAATATGATCAGAAATTTTATTCAATTGCCTCTTATAATGTATACTAAATTTGGTATAACAAATTTGCTTGTGCATATACATTCTGTATTTTTATGCTTTTGAAAGCTTGGAGTGTTTTATCTACTAGATTCTATTGACAGTCACTGGAGGCGTATTAAAGAATAAGATGTAGCATCTAGCCTTAAAGACTACACATTCTAATACAGAACAGTGGTACAATGTTTGGCCATAGGTATTATTATTGTTTATTTTAAGTAGTATGAGTAATACCATATAACTATTTAAAGAGCATAGTTCTCAATTCTCAGATTATTTGTACAAAATCCCCAATGACTATTTTCATAAAGGCAGATATTATACATACTTCATGAAGATTTGAAAGTCACTAAAGTATATATTTGAATGAAACTAATTATTTAAAAATTAACTGAGGTATAATGGCACAAATAATAAACTGAATTTAGAAGAAGGGATAAACTTATTTGTGGCTAGATCATGAAGGCAAAATATAACCCAGAATATAAACAATATATTAGCAATAATGAGATTTGAAACAAGTACAGTCAGGATTATTTTATTTTTAGGTTTATAAGTAATTATCTTAGAAGACTGTTTCTTATAATTAAAAGTATTTTAAATATATGAAAATAATTTCAACTAGAAAGAATAAAATATAAAACTTAAATATTTTATTCGCTTTTGAGCTAATAATTATTAGTACCCTCATGTCTTAAACACTATGCTAGATGAGGAGTGTAACATTGTGACTTATAGTTATGATCTACTAGGAGTGAAGGAAATGCAGTAGGTATACTATAATAGTGCCATACAGGTGAGGCCTACATTAGACATAAACAGTGCTACGTTTATTTATTTGTCTCCCTTTGAAATAATAAATAGGTAAAGAAAGACATTAGTCTTAAAGACTGATTTCTTAATACAAAAGAGAAGATTCTTAACAGAGCTCATTTCAATCTGCTTTTATTTATTTATTTATTGAGAGGAAGTCTCACTCTGTCACCATGCAGTGGCGTGATCTTGGCTCACTGCAACCCCCGCCTCCCGGGTTCAAGTGATTCTAGTGCGTCAGCCTCCCGTGTAGCTGAAACTACAGGCACGTGCCACCATGCCTGTCTGATTTTTTGTATTTTTAATAGAGACAGGGTTTCACCATGTTGACCAGCTGGTCTCGAACTCCTGACCTCAGGTGATCTGCCTGCCTCAGCCTCCCAAAGTGCTGGGATTACGGGCGTGAGCCACGGTGCCTGGCCTCAATCTGCTTTTATGATTGTTAACCATGTGAAAATATTTTTATGCCATAATTAGAAAGAGAATTATATTACTAATTATTTTTCTGTTAACTTTCCTTATATCCTATAGAAATACCTGGATTTTCTCTAAATCCAAATGATTGTTAAAATTAGCTTCCCTCAAAATTGGGTCATTTGATTGTTTTTGTTTTTTCTCATCTCAAAATATGCCATTTTATTTATTTATTTTTATTGTTTTATTCTGAAATTATTTTAGACTTACACAGAAGTTGCAAAAATAATAGTTACCATATACCTTTAATGTTAAGGCCTTCCGTGACCATAGATTAGTGATCAAAACCATGCCATTAATGTTGGAACAATACTATTAACTAACTTCAGACGTTATCAGAATTTCACCATTTTCCACACTAATATCCTTTTTTTTTGTTCTATGATTTTATCTAGGATCGAATTGCATTTATTTGTCATGTCTTCTTGGTCTCTTCTGATCTGTGACAATTCCTCAGTCATTCCTTGTCTTTCATGACCTTGACACTTTGAAGAGTCTTGGTTAGATATTTTGTAGAATGTTTCTCAATTTGAGTCTGATGTTTTCTAATTGAATTATGATTACTTCTTTTTTGGGAAGATTACCACAGAAATAGTATTCCTTCTCAGTGCATTATATCAGGAGTAACACAATGTCTCCTGTCTTATTCCCGGTGATATTACCTTGATCCCTTGGATAAAATGGTATCTGCTGAGTTGCTGTACTCTTTACAGTTTACAGTACAGTTGCTGTACTGCTTTACAGTTGCTGTAAAAAGACTCTTTTTACTTTTGAGTTTTATAAATATTTAGGGGAAGATACTTTGACACTATACAAATATTCTGTTTCTCTTCAAGTTTCTCTCTACTAACTTCAGCATCTGTTGGTAGATGGTAGATCTTACCTATTGAAAACAATTATTTACTGTGGTGTTCTAATGGTGCCTTTCTAGTTCTCTGATTTCTACTTTAATTACTTGGAATTCTGTAAGAAAGAACTTTCTCTTTTGATATTTACATCTTAATTTCAGTATGAGCCGTGAATATTTATATTATTTATAAGTATGCTAATATATTTATAAATATATATTATTTATATAATATATTGACATTTGTAAATAATGTTATAATAATAGATGTTATTTATATATTTGTATTTAAATGTAAATGATATGTTATAATCCCAAAATATATATTATTTACATAATATATTGACATTTATAATGTTATAAAAATAAATATGTTATTTATATATTTATATTTAAGCATAAATTATATAGTTTATACTATTTATTATACTATATATAGTTAATAGTATTAACTATATTATATATATAGTTAATTATATGAAACTATTATTATTTATTTTGCTCAAATTTTTCCAGCTTTGGCCATTGGTAGCTCTTTCAGGGTTGACTTGTGTGCCCTTTTAGCTTGTCCCCATCCTTTGAGCACTTCTTACTTCCTGGCACCACAAGATACTTCCAGCTGATCTTGTATTTTCCCTTCTCCAGACCTGCAATCAACCACTTCTTTGAGGAACTGTGGTTACTCTAATCGGTGTATCGTTTTTAGAAACCTAGAGCTGGGCACTAAGTAGACCATTTGATTTTGATTCTAATACTGTTAGAGTGCTATTAGGAGCAATATTTTATTATGTTTTATTATCAGCATCTTGTTAGAAGGCTTAGCAAAATTCCTTTTTAGAACCATCTATGATGTACATTGTGGATTACCTTTTTCTTAGAATTGTATTTCCTCTAAAGTTACTGTGATCTTTTCAAATTGGTAAGTATTGCTGTTATAATGGTAAAAAATTGACTATGAATTTATTATGAAAAATGTGTGATTTTAGTCAAGTATTGCTGTTATAATGGTAAAAAATTGACTATGAATTTATTATGAAAAATGTATGATTTTAGTCAAGTATTGCTGTTATAATGGTAAAAAATTGACTATGAATTTATTATGAAAAATGTGTGATTTTAGTAAATATTACATTGTATTCGACATTCTTCTTTCCTCATGATTAAAAATGATACCATGAGATTTCTCACTACATAGCATTATGGAAACAAAGTAAAATTTTAGGAATCCTTGAATGTGTGTCAGAACTTAGCCTATCTTCCCAAACAGTAGATATACCAAGGTTAGAACTACAAGAACTCTGGGAACAGATCCAGAGGTTCTCATAGGTATTTGCATAGTAAGATTCTCACAAGAAAAGAAGTTGAAAGTGTTATTTAACCTTGGCTCTGAAATTTCTCAGTTGAGCTGTATACCCTAATGAACCTATTCAGGAAATTTTTTTTTTATTGGACTATATGGCTACATATCTGGCTTTTATAAAGCACTTTATTTTAATCCAAAACAAAATCTAAGTATTCTGGCAAATCTGAATGATTTGGTCTTTTGAACATTTTATCTATATCTAGCCATTTAGTTTACCAATAAACTGAAAGGCAGATATAGATTTTTAAAAACACTTTGCTTAGCTTGATATACCGAATTGTTGTATAATATAGACCTATCTTCTGTATGAATTTCCGTTTGGATGCATGTAACACCTACCAATATGGAGAGACTAAAAATACATTAATTTTGGAAATTTTAATGGTAATTTTGTTAGTAATACTTGATGCTTGTTATATGTAACACTGATGGTTATAAGGATGCTTTGGAATATTATATCTCCTGAGAAAATAAGTATGGCAGTATTAAGACTCTTACAGTTACAAACAGTGAAGTTATCTAAGCCTTTGTGACTCAGTTTTCTTTTCATAAATCCACGGGTAAAATGCCTTGGACACTCCTCAGGGATCTTATAAGAAGCAAATTAACAAGAAAATCCTTAACAAATGTACATTACTATATAAAATTAATAATTGTAGATTTTAAAAAAGAAAAATATAGCTATTCTTGGTTCTATTTTGTTTCCTATCCAAATTGTATATGTTGAAAATGTGAATTTTAGTACTGTGTTAGTTGCAGTTAACGCTTATAATCAATATGGCTATATGTAAATATTGCATAAGTTAAAATCCCAAAATAAGCTTTTCTTCGTGTTTTTCAAATTTTGAAGTTGCATGTCTATAATCATAATCATATTCTTTGTTAAAAAGGGTGTGTGTGAACTTGTGTAAATTCTTAAGTAAAGCTTCTAGTGATATTATTTCCTGGTTTTATGAATCCATCTGTCAAGTCTTAACACTTACTGATTATTGCCACTTCATTTCAGAATTTAATATATTATCCTTGGGTTAAAGCACTTGGGCAGGAACTCATAAAAACAAAAAAGCTTTGTGTTCTTTTTTAATTTTAATTTTTAATTTTAGATTCAGGGATTACATGTGCAGGTTTGTTACATGGGTATATTGCGTGATGCTGAGATTTGTTCTTCTAATGATCCCATCACCCAAGTGGTGAAATAATAGCCAACAGGTAGTTTTTCAACCCTTGTCCTCCTCCCTGTCTTGTTGCTTTTGGAATCTCAAGTTTCTTATTGTTTCCTTGTGTCCATATGTACGTGGCGTTTAGTTCTCATTTATAAGTGAGAAAATGCGGTATTTGGTTTTCTGTTTCTACATTAGTTTGCTTAGGATAATGTCTCCAGCTGCATCCATGTTGCTGCAAACAACATGATTTTTTTCCTTTTTATGACTGTGTAGTTTTCAATGGTGTATATGTATAAAATTTTCTTTATCCAGTTCACTGTCGGTGGGCACCTAGGTTGATACCACGTCTTTGCTATTGTGAATAGTGAATAACAATAAACATACGAGTACAGGTGTCTTTTTGGTAGAATGATTTCTCTTTCTTTGGGTAGGTACCCAGTAATGGGATTGCTGAGTCAAATGGTAATTCTACTTTTAATTCTCTAAGAAATCTCCACAGTGCTTCCCACAAAAGATAAACTGATTTACATTCCCATCACCATTGTATAAGCATTCTCTTTTCTCTGCAATGCTGCCAACATCTGTTATTTTCTGACTTGTTAGTAACAGCCATTCTGACTAGTGTGAGATGGGTGTCTCATTATGGTTTTGATTTCCATCTTTCTGATGGTTAGTGATGTTGAACATTTTTTTCATGTTTTTTTTTTCTAGCCACTTGTATGTCTTCTTTTGAGAAGTGTCTGTTCATGTCTTTTGCTTATTTTTAATAGAGCTGGGTTTTCTTTCTTGTTGATTTGTTTAAATTCTTTATAGATTTTGGATATTAGTTCTTTGTTGGGTGCATACTTTGCAAATATTTTCTCCCATTCTGTAGGTAGAGTTTACTCTGTTGATAGTTTATTTTGCTGTGTAGGAGTTCTTCAGTTTAGTGAGGTTCCAATCAACAATTTTTGGTTTTGTTACATTTGCCTTTGGGGACTTAGTCATAAATTATTTCCATAGGCCAATGTCTAGAAGAGGGCTTTTTCTAGTATTTTTGTAGTGTGAGGTCTTACATTTAGGTCTTTAGTCTATCTTGTGTTAATTTTTGTGTATGGTGAGAGGTAGGGGTTCAGTTTCATTCTTCGGCATATGGTTAGCCAGTTTCCCAAGCACCATTTATTGAATAGAGTATCCCTTCCCTATTGCTTATTTTTTTTCAACTTTGTCAAAGATCATTTGGTTGTATTTATGTGGCTTTATTTCAGGGGTCTCTATTCTGTTCAATCAGTTTTTGTGACTATTTTTGTACCAGTAGTATGCTATTTTGGTTACTATAGACTGGTAGTGTAATTTGAAGATGGGTAATGTGATGCCTCTAGCTTTATTCTTATTCTTGGGGTTGCTTTGTATATTAGTCCATTTTCACACTACTATAAAGATACTACTTGAGACTGGGTAATTTATAAAGGAAAGAGGTTTAATTGGCTCACAGTTCCATGTGGCTGGGGAGTCCTCAGGAAACTTACAATCATGGCAGAAGGTGAAGGAGAAGAAAGTACCTTCTTCACAAGGCCATAGAAAAAGAGAGGGAGATTGCCACTTTTAACCATTAGATATTGTGAGAACCATCAGATCTTGTGAAAACTCACTCACTATCCTGAGAACAGCATGAGGGAAACTGCTCCCATGATCCAGTCACCTCCCACCAGGTTCCTCCTTCAACACAAGGGGATTACAATTCAAGATGAGATTTGGATGGGGACACAGAGTCAAAACATCGTTCTACCCCTGGCCTCTCTGAAATCTCATGTCCTTCTCACATTTCAAAACACAATCATGCCTTCCCACAGTCCCCCAAAGTCTTAACTCATTCCAGCATTAACCCAAAAGTCCAAGTCCAAAGTCTTATCTGAGACAAGGCAAGTCCTTTCTGCATAGGAGCCTGTACAAATCAAAAGTCTGTTAGTTACTTCCAAGATACAATGGGGATACAAGTATTGGGTAAATGCCACCATTCCAAGTGGGAGAAATTGGTCAAAACAAAGGGGCTACAGGCCCCATGGAAGCCAGAATTCAGCCAGGCAGTCATTAAATCCTAAAGCTCCAAAATGATCTCTTTTGCCTCCATGTCCCACATCCAGGGAACACTGATGGAAAGGATGGATTCCCAAGGTGTTGGGAAGCTCTATCCCTACGGCTTTGCAGGGTTCAGCCACTGAGGCTGCTCTCATGGGCTGGCCTTGAGTGCCTGCAGCTTTTCTAGGAGTACAGGTCAAGCCACTGGTGGATCTACTATCCTGGGGCCTGGAGGACAGTGACCTTCTTCTCATAGCTCCAGGAGGCAGTACCCCAGTGGGGACTCTCTGTGCGGGCTCCAACCTCACATTTCCCTTGTGCACTGCCCTAGCAGAGGTTCTCCATGAGGGCTCCACCTCTGCAGTAGATTTCTGCCTGGACATTCAAGATGAGATTTGGGTGGTGACACAAAGCCAAACCATATCACCTTGGCTATTTGGACTCTTTTTTGGTTCCATATAAATTTTAGAATAGTTTTTCTAATGCTGTGAAAAATGATATTGGTAATTTATAGAAATAGCATTGAATCTACATATTGCTTTGGGCAATATGAACATTTTAATGATACTGATTCTTCCAACCCACAAGCATGGAATGTTTTCCCATTTGTTTGTGTCATTTATGGTTTCTTTCAGCAGTGTTTTATAGTTCTTCTTGTAGAGATCTTTACCTTTTTGGTCAGATGTATTCCTAGGTATTTTATTTATTGTGGCTATTGTAAGTGGGATTGCATTTGTGATTTGATTCTCACCTTGATCACTATTTGGTATATAGAAATACTACTGATTTTAGTACATTGATCTTGTATCCTCAGACTTTGCTGAAGTGGTTTATCAGGTAGAAGTCTTTCCACAGAATCTTAAGGGTTTTCGCGGTATAGAATCATATCATCAGTGAAAAGAGGTAATTTGACTTCTCTTTGTCCAATGTAGAAGTCTTTTATTTATTTATCTTGCCTACCTGCTCTGAAAAGCTTTGGGTTCTACTGGTTGTGCATTGAAATATCTAGTTTTGTTCTTCTTGCAGAAATGGAGATCTCCCATTTAGCCAGGTGCTTTAATAGGCATAAAACTTTCTTCAGGGATTCTGCCATCTTAGGAAATCCACCTTTAATCAATGGATTATTTTTTCATTGTTTTTTTAATCTTTACCCAGGTTCCTGGGCCAGATCCTTAACCAGATTTGTATAGATAATTAGAGACTTACATTGTATTCACAGTTTCACTTTTAAATTTATTCTATCACATTAGGCAAGTCACTTTAAAATCTGGACCCATCTGTTACTCCATATATAAAGTTAAATATAAATAGGATCTCTTATTACTTATATCACAAGGATGTTGTCAGGTAGTAGATATAATTATACGCTTTAGGAATAAATATATATGTATAACTTTGTAAGTTTTGCCATTGGTTTGTCATCTACTTACTTTTTAAAGACTTCAGATAATGTATAAGGGAATGCTTTAGTAAATGTAAGAAATAGAACATCAAGGAATTAAGCCATTTTATAGTCATATAATCAGAAGTTTTTATAATAGCATGATATTTTTAAAATTCAAAACAGTTACATTTCTTCATTGAATATAGAATTTGCAGTAGGCTCTAACCCCCCTAATTTAGGTAAACAAAAAATGTGGTGTTTTACTTTAGATACCAGCAATGTCAAAAGAGATGTACTGCAGGACAATCCTGTTTACAGCCTTGGAGTGTCTTTAGTCCCATTGTAAATCATCCAGGCCTGTGCATAAGGTTGTTGTGGGGAGTGGGAGGATAATAAATTTCGAATAAGATTGATAGTTAATTGGAGATAGAGTTGGTTTCCTGTGTTGGCTCTGTCAGGTTCTTTAATAAACTATATAATCCTTTTCATTAAATCATGTCTCTTAAGTCTTTTCCAGATTTCTTTAAGTTTCATATCAAAACCAGTACCAAACTGAACGTAGTCACCCAGAGATGACAGGTTTGGACATATCCTCTAATCAGCTTTAAAGAGATAAGGTGTTAGGTCCTCTTTCAAAGTTCTAGGCAGACAATACCTGCTCTATGACTGGTGCCAGAAATTAGAGGAGAAGGGTCAGGCTGAGCTTGTAAATCAAGAAATAATTTTAAAGCCTCTTCATGAAACATATCCCTGAGATGCCTAGTTGCACTGGGCTATTTCACATTTCTTCAGACTATCTTTTTAATACTGGATTAAATCAGACTAGAGTCCTCAGGCTTAATAGGTTATGAAAGTATATAGTTTTTGAGTAGTTTTCATCTGGCTAATATATAGTATTAAACTGGCTTGGTCTTAGTTGGTATAAGAAACAAAAACCCTCTTTGAGTGTTAGCTCTGTGTTCTACTTAATACCATGTAAAATTATCTTATTGAGCAAACTGGTTCTCTTTTCCAAAGCAGTTAACTTTCTTTAGGTACTATTGAGTTATTTTTTTTCTTGGAACTCAGAAGTATCAGACTTATTTTTCTTTCTACTCTTAATCTGTGTGCTAATTTTTACTTTATTTACATTAAGTAAAAGTATATTTGCACTTGATTCATAGGATGCATCTCAGGCCAGCCATCATTTTCTAGTTCTTCTTACTTTGGGCAGGGCCACTAACAAATTGATTATCTGGTTTTCTAAGCTAAAATCCAATTAAAGAATAAAAGTGAGGGAGTGTATACTCTAAAAGGGTGAATTTTATGGTGAATTTTATGGTAAAAGGGTGAAGTATATCTCAATAATTTAATAAATAAATAAACAAGCAAAAGAAAAAACAGAAAAGGCACTGAGCTCTGAACCTTTCTAGCCCAGTATTTTACTGGGCTAAAAAGAAATTTTTTTTAAGTGTGAGAGAAAAGCATGGCTAGAGACATTCATTCATTTTGGTAGCAGCAAGAGGTGATCGCCAACCAGCTGACACTAGGTCAGGAGACACAAGAACATAAGAGTCAAATATTATGGAAACACTTGTTATACATGCTTTACTCTGAATGTGTATATCTTTAAAAGATAAAGTTATCCCTACGTATTATAATGACCTTGATTCATTAAGAGAAGGTTAAATTGTATTTATTATTCTTTAATAAGATAGAGAATGGGCAATGATTCCAGCCTAATTACTTTAAAAAAATTAATTATTTTCATCAGTTAAAGATAAGGTTCTCTTATCTAGACTATTCAATTGTGTGGAATACCTCATTTCCTGAAAGTCCTGGAAAAATAGAACTTTATTCTGTAGCTAGGACAGTCGGCCTCTCAACTGAAATTTTCTTGAACCCCTTACTACATTTAAGTGCTGGAAACCATGCAATATTTTAAACAAGGTATCTTTCGATAATATGATTTCTTAAATAGTAAAGATTTTTAAAGGTCTGTAGCAAATGTGAAGATGAACATACCCTCGCAACTACATCAAGAATTTAATCTTTTGGTAAAGTAAATAAGAGATGATCATCTTTAAGAGTCCATAAAGTACTTTGTTCTTTTTTAGACAATATGTCTCAAACTTTCTTCCAAGTCATAATTAGTGAATCTTGTTGAGCTTTACTTTGTGAACCCTACATTATAGGCATATTTAACTTTTATGAGCAGTAAAAAATAAATTCTAACCAATTCACATATTTTTATGTCTTAAATTCTGGGTCATCTTGCAGACCTCCTAATGTTGCTTAGGATACTTTGTTGGTGGTGGTGGTGGTGGTGTTGAGACAGAGTCTCGCTTTGTCTCCCAGGCTGGAGTGCAGTGGTGCGATCTCAGCTCACTGCAACCTCTGCCTCCTGTGTTCAAGCAATTCTCTTGTCTCAGCCCCCTAAGTAGCTGAGATTACAGGCATGTGCCACCACACCCGGCTAACTTTTTTATTTTTAGTATAGACGGGATTTCGCCATATTGGTCAGGCAGGTCTCGAGCTCCTGACCTTGGGTGATCTGGCTGCCTCAGCCTCCCAAAGTTTGGGATTACAAACTTTGGATTACAAAAAATGGGATTGTAATCCCATTACAAACATGGGATTACAGGCATGAGCCACCGCGCCCAGCCCATCTGTTGCAGCTTTTAAGAACCAATGTATTTAGGATATCTCTCTGCATCCCTTTGCTGTCTTAACACAGTTTTATAATAACCCTTCTTTCTGGCCTGGTGGTTGTACTTTCAATGTTGAGAATTTGACAAGAGCCTTTAGCTATATTTTTAGTGACTGCAGTTTGTCCTCCTATTACTAATATCTGTGTCATTCTTGACCCGGTAAAAATAGATTGCTTAATTCATACAGGTAAATATTAGTTTTGAGTCGTCTCTTTGTTTTTTTTTTGTTTTTTTAAAAAAGCTGTATTTCTTACATTGTAAAAGTAACATTTATTCTTTGCAAAAATATCAGAAATGTAGAAAAGCATAAAGGATAAAAAGAAGTATTACCCCATAATACTTCGCCAAAGATAACCAGTTAACTTTGTGATATTTATTTTTTCTGGACTTGTTTTTTTTCATGCTAGAAACACACATGTGTTTTTTTCCCCATAATGTCATTTTGTTATAATTTTGTATATAATATACCTTTTTAAAAGAATGTTTATATTTAAATTGACCAAAAATTCTTAAGGGGGCGACTTGCTTTAGGAGTATGTCTTCTTAATTCTCTTACATCACACAACATGAGATATAGAGGATGATGGATGTGAAGACCATACAAATGTAGTTAAGACATTAAAAATTCCCACTACTTCAGCTCTAGGGTTTAGAATATGTGGGAGCAATGATAGCCAGGGACTACATTTTCATTGCTGATGAGAATTCTCTAAATCTCTCATTCTTTAAAAAAAAAAAAAATCATTTAAAAAGTCATTAAAATAAATCCTGAGATCATGTTATAGTTTGTTACCTCTTCCTTTCTCAACTGGCCACTAAAAATTCTGCAAGGAAAGATGAGATTCAGTTAGGTATTTGGAGCCTACATTGAAATAATTACAAATTTGTCCATTCTTGGAAAGTAGAAGAGGTGAAGGTTTTGTGCATGTGTGCACGCACATGTGCATGTGTGCATGCGCACACACACGTGTTTTATTGTTTTGTTTTGTTTGGATATTTAGATTGTCTCAAGAGAGGAACTAATATCATCATTAAAAGTTTGATTGGAACCAGTGTTCCTATTTGGGAATGGAGTTGTTAACTTTTCCAGACTGCTGTCAAGACCTTATTTTAAGTAAGATGTTTTTCTTTTATGTGACATTTTCTGAAGTTTTGCCAAAAATGACATCAAACATATAATTCATTTGAGTGCTGAGTTTCTTCAACATCTTGCAGCACTTAATCAAATTTGGGAAAGATATTCTTTTCACAACTCTATAGTGTAAACCTGTGAATATGTTGCATTAAAACTTACTTTGGACAGTTTAATCTGCATAGTATTAGGTTGATTTTTAAAAAATGATTAATGCAATATGCTGATAATTTTTAATAGTTATATTTTCAAATTATTCACATAAACTCCAGGCAGATGGTACAGTTGCAGCTTTTGAGTGTTAGTATTTTTTCACACAAAACTCAGATACTCCCTAAATTATGTTAATAGCTACATTAAAGAATTTGAAATGCCAAAAAGAACACAAGGAATACTGAAGTTCTCAGAAAACTAACAAGATGCCCAAATATTGGGAAATCATTGAGAATCATTTTGATATACAAAAATATTTTATATTGACTTTTTTAAGAAGAATATGGCCACGCCAGAATGTAAGTTTGTTTAAAACATTATGCTGCAGTATGTTAAAATGTGAAAGTAAGCTAACCTTAACGAATGTCTTACTCATTAGAAACTCTCATCTTGGGTGTGCTCTATTTGTATCTGTTACTTCTGTGCAATAATCACAGTCCTGAAGGGATCATCTGGGCCAACCCCTCCTTTTTTTTTTTAGACGGAATCTCGCCCTGTTACTGAGGCTGGAGTGCAGTGGCATGATCTCAACTCACTGCACCTTCCTTCTCCCAAGTTCAAACGATTCTCCTACCTCAGCCTCCCGAGTAGCCAGGATTTCAGGTACCCACCACCACACCCAGCTATTTTTTGTATTTTTAGTAGAGATGGGGTTTCACTATGTTGACCAGGCTGGTATTGAACTCCAAACCTCGTGATCCACCCACCTCAGCCTCCCAAAGTGCTGGGATTATAGGCATGAGCCACCACGCCTGGTCCCTCCGTTTTGTATATATAGGAAACCTAGAGCTAGCCAGTTAAGGTACTTACCCAATATTACACAGCAAAGTAATAGAACTAGGACCCAGGACCCTTAGATTTGTGTCCAGTGCCCTTTCTACTACTTGTTTTTCAGAATGATCCAACCTTGAGTGGATGTGGTCTATATAAAGTTTTAATTAGTATTTATTAAAATCCACCTTGGTTTTGGCTGGAATAATTGTTTCTAAAACCCCCCTAGGCAAACTTAAGAGTCTTTTGGAGAGCATATTATTATCATAAACCTATACCTTTTTAAAGATTACACATGTAATTTGGGAATTAATGACAAAAAATTATTATGTAATGGAACACATCAATTTCTGTCACTATGGCAGCCTAGGAGTCCAAACTGATCCCCTCACTAAAAACAACGAAAAATGTTGGATATAATACAAAAATATTTTTTTCATATGTTCCTATGACTTGTAAAAATGCAAGGAATACTTAAGCCAGGGAATAAATAAAGGTATGAACTAAGATAAGTAAGTGGAGCACTAAGTCAGGCTTTAACCCTAAGGACATTTGTTAAACTGAGTGAACTGGAGCATTGCTTTTTGAAATCTCACAAAGTTCAGGGAAGATAATGTAAAACTTAAGGTTTTCCCAAGGTAGGGAGGGTCTAACAAGACTATTCTGTGTAGTTGAGAGCCCAAAGGAACACATCCTTAGTGGCAGGAATAATTAGAAATAAGCAGGGTCACCTCATTTCCATCAGTGGACTACAAGGGAACCTGTCTTGAATCATGGCACAAAATATTTGGGAACAAGAGCATCTCTTGGGAACTCTAGCAACAAAGCAGCCTTCCCATCAGTTAGAAGTCTAAATTCACACTGCCTGAGTGGTCTCCAAATCTTCCAGCCAAGGATTTAGTTGCAGTGATAGTCTTGGAGGAAAATATGAGCAATATGTGTTCACAGACAATATGTGAGCACCCTATGCAATGTAGCAGTCTCCTTATGCATCAGAGAAAAATATGAACAGCATCTATACCATATGATATGTGAAAAAGTGCTTTAGATCTGTAATAAAAGACCAACAAACAGGGGAAAAAAAAAGGATCAGAACACAGAAAAGTCATAAAAGAAAAAATTTGAGGGGCATCATGGTCACTTTCAAGTTTTGACAATTATGAACAATTTTGTATGCAATAACAAACAATAAAAGGGTTTAGTTGGAAATGGTCCTCAATCTTAAGTGCCTACAGAAGCCTGATACAAACAAGCATAAATCTTTCCAGGAGAATCCTACTTTCATTCCCAGTCCTCAAGGAAAGTATAAAAAGAAAAAGAACAGCTCAGAAGACACATATGCATTGAATGCAGACATCCTGACCAAAAGCTAGTAGAAACTTCAGACAACAGAATGAGATCCACAAAATGTTCAGAATTTATTCAGACACTAAATGTTAAGTAAGTGTATGTAATATATTTCAAGAAATGATAGGCTTGAAAATATAAAGAACATGTGATTTAAAAACAAAGAAGATGTAGAAATGAAAAATATAGTAGTTAACCTTAAAATCTTGACATATTTTATAGCAAATTTGACATAGCTAAAAAGAACATTAGTGACTTGAAAGATAGCATTAAAAAAAATTATTTAGAACTCAGCCCAAAAAGAAATAGGGAACCTAGAAGATCTAATAAAGTCTAATCAAATTCTAGGAGGAGACCAAAGGGCAAATAGAGGCAATATTTGAAGAGATGATACTGAGTATTTTATATGACTAATGAAGAGATCAATTTTACAGAATGAGGAAGTCTCCCCAAAACTAAAAGAGGATAAAGAAAAATAAATTCAGTACTTGATACATTATGGTAATACTTCAGAGCGTTCAACACAAAGATATCTTAAAAGCAGACAGAAAAGATATTACCATTAAAAAAGCAAGAGCTGATTTCTCAACAGCAACAAGTGAGGACATAAGGAAGAATCTTATCTTCAGTGGACTGAGGGAAATGTCCTTCTGACAAACAAAAACTGAAAGACATTGCTACCTGCAGACCTTCACCAAAGGAAATTCTAAAGGACATACTTATCGCAAAAGATAAGTGAGCCCAGATGTAAGACCTATAATACAAAGAGTTAGGAACATGGAAAGTTGTAAATATATGAATAAATCTAAATAAATATTGAAGGAATAAAACAACAATAACAATGTCTTATGTTAAACAATAAAGGTAAAATTAAAATACATAAGAACATGGTATACAACTTTGGTGAGCAGGTAAAAGGTGCTTGGAAAAGCATTCTATGGCCCTTGTATTGTTTGGGAAGAAGGTAAAGACACAAGATAAACTGTGGTTTTTAAGACATTAATTATACATGTTAAAATTTTTAGGGAAACTACTAACAGGATAAGAAAGGGTATTAACTTCCAAACCAGTAGAGGAAAAGATGGATTAGAAAAAAAAAAAAATCAACCCAAAGGGGATAAGAAAGGAAAGAAAAAGAAACATGGACTGGCAGGATATTAAAAAAAAAAAAAAAAAAAAAAGATGGCATAAGACATAGGAGAAGTAAAATGCAGATGTATCAATAATTGTATTGAAATAATGTAAAAAGTCAAATACTTCACCTAAAAAACTACGTTTGTCAAACTGGAAATTCAATCATATGCTACTTATGTAAGAAACATCTTAAAAATATTGGACAATCAGGCCAGGTGCGGTGGCTCATGCCTGTAATCCTAGCACTTTGGGAGGTCAAGGTGGGTGGATTGCCTCAACTCAGGCGTTCAAGACCAGCCTGGGCAACTCAGTGAAAGCTCATTTCTACTAAAATACAAAAAATTAGCCAGGCGTGGCATTGTACACCTGTAATCCCAGCTACTGGGGAGGCTGAGGAAGGAGAATTGCTAGAACCTGGGAGGCGGAGGTTGCAGTGAGGCAAGATTGTACCACTGCACTCCAGCCTGGGTGACAGAGTGAGAATCTAGAACTAGAAATACCATTTAACCCAGCCATCCCATTACTGGGCATATACCTAAAGGAGTATAAATCATTCTATTATAAAGACACATGCACATGTATGTTTATTGCAGCGCTATTTACAATAGCAAAGAGTTGGAACCAACTCGAATGCCCATCAATGATAGACTGTATAAAGTAAATGTGGCACATATACACCATGGAATACTATGCAGCCATAAAAAAGGATGAGTTCATGTCCTTTGCAGGGACATGGATGAAGCTGGAAACCATCATTCTTAGCAAACTACCACAAGAACAGAAAACCAGATACCACATGTTCTCACTCATAGGTGGGAGTTGAACAATGAGAACACATGGACACAGGGCAGGGAACATCACACAACAAGGCCGGTCGGGGGTGGGGGATAGGGGGAGGGATAGCATTAGGAGAAATACCTAATGTAAATGATGAGTTGATGGGTGCAGCAAACCAACATGTCACGTGTATACCTATGTACCAAACCTGCACATCGTGCACATGTACCCTAGAACTTAAAGTATAATAATTTTAAAAATTAGACAATCAAATTGTTAAGACAAAATGTATTACTAGGCATAGAATCTCCACATAACACAAAAACCTCAATTTATCAGTAAAATTTAATAATCCCTAACTTGCATAGACCTAATAACATGTACTCAAAATATATGAAGCAAAGATTGGTAGACCTAGAATAAGTAAGCAATTACATTATAGTGAGAGATTTTAATATAGTTCTCTCAGTAACTGATTAAAGCATGTTAAAATTTAATAAGAATGTAGATTTGAACCCCACAATTAACAAGTTTGATATAATGTACAAAAACACAATTAACAAGTTTGATATAATGTACAAAAGGGAATATTGCTTCAGAATGCACATTATTTTCTAGCTCTCTTGAAACATTTATAGAAAGTGGCCACATAATGGACCATAAATAAAGAAAATTTTCAGAGGATTGTTTTTAAACAGACTACATCTTCTGACACAATGCAGTTGTTAGGAATTAGTAACAATTGCTTTTAGAGTTACTGATTTCCAAGTATGTTAATGCAGCCATAGCAGTACTTAGAAGCAGTTATTGCATTAGATGCTAATATTTCAGGAAATTATTGTAGAAGTTCCCCATGTAAAGAAGCCCTAAAAAAAAAAAAAAATACAAAAAGCAGGCAAAATTAGCCCAATGAAGTAGAAGGAAGAAAGGAATAAAGAGCAGAAATCAGTAAAATAGAAAACAGTTTTTAGAACTGGGTTATAATAATTAAAATGACCAGAAGTATAACTTCTTAATCCTTACACATAGTAGATAGCCAGAAAATTAATGTGACTTTGTTGTATTAGACATTTGTCACTTTTTTTTCCCCAGATGTCTTTCTAATGCAGAGAAAGCAAGATCTAGTTGCTATGTATAAGGAGTGTCATTAGTGAAATTTCTATTAATAGTGCTAGTTTTATTAGCTACAAAAGAAGTTGCTGTTAAAAAAGAAAGAGGGAGAGAGAGGTAGACAGATGGATAAAGACTCAAAAAATGCCATGTTTAAATAAGATTGAGGATTATTTCTCTCATGCAGAACCGTTCAGGAGGAGCGCTTCAGAACCAGCAGGTATTTAAGGACCCAAGTTTTTTTCATTTTTGTCTTTCTGCCATCTCCTAAGGTGTTATCATTGACCACATGATTCAACCGGACCCACCTCCATGTCTATATTCCAGCAACAGGGAAGAGGAAAGAGCAAGTACCAGACTGGTGACTTCATCTTTAAGGAGATGACCCAAAAGTTGCACGAAGCACTTTCACTCTTACCGTATTATACTGAAATCACATGGCCATACCTAGCTGTAAAAAAAAGGCTGAGGAATAAAGTCTCCAGTTGGGTGTCCACGTGGCTGGCTAACTAAATATCAAGGATGGGAGATATATGGGGTTGATTCTTTTACTAAAAGGTGAAAGGGATGACTGAATCCAGGGAGAAAATTAGCAGAGTCTGTTATATAATATAAACAAAATCCTAGGAAGAACCAAATAGGCAGTAGTCTATTGGGTCAGGGAAAGCTTGACCAAGTATCTGAGCTATGTTTTGAGAGACAAATCCACTGCAAAATGAAGGGCAATCAGTATAACAGTAGTTGGAAAGGTACCTGGCAGAGCAGGGGCCATAGATTCATCTCTATATGCCTAATACTTTGCATAGCAATGGGCAAAATAATAAGCATTCAACAAACAGTTGCTGAAGTAATGAATGAAACTGTTAAGTGTTTGCTTAAGTGAATAATCACATTGTTTGTAAACTAAGGGGAAAAAGAATAACCATGAAAAAGACAATTTTTTGAGGATGAATCTATGATAACATGAAGAGCACAGATGCACATTTAAATAATGGGCAAAATTCCAGATAAGAGCTATGAACTTATTATGAAACAGTACAATGTGATTTGGTGGTATGTAGCAGAAAGGGCCCAGTCAAGAGATGGAATCCACAAACAGTGATTTGAACAGAAACAAAAACATTTGTAATAGCTTTATTGCAGAATAATTTAAAGTGAACAATTTGACATGTTTTGACATATGTCTATACCTGTGAAAACGTCACCACAATCTAGATAGTGAACATATTCCTCAAGGCCCAACATGTTCTCATGCCCCTTGCTAACCCCCTCTCTGATCCCCTGGCAACCACTAAAGTTTTCTACCACTATAAAATAGTTGTATTTTCTAAATCTTATTTAAATGAAATCATATTCTCTATGTACTTTTTTGTCTAACTTCTTTCAATCAAAATATGCATTTTCATATTTATCCATGTTGTATATATGTAGTTTATTCCTTTTATTGCTAAGTAGTATTCCATTATATAGATATACCACAAGTATTTTATAACCATATACTATTATTTTGCTTGAGCAAATATCTGGAAGTGGAATGGCTAAGTAATGTGATAGGTGTATGTTCAACTTTTTGAAAACTGCCAAACTCTTTTCCAAACTGGTTGTGCCATTTTACACCCTACAAGTAGTGCATAAACTATCCTGTTAACTCCGTATCCTTGCTAACACTTGGTGTGGTCACTCTCTAATTTTAGCCATTCTAATAGTTTGCAGTGTTACTTTGTGGTTTTGATTTACATTTAATTAATAATGATGTTGAGCATTTCATGTGCTTGTTTGTCATCCGTATATATTCTTTGGTGCAGTATATATTCAAATCCTTTTATCCATTTTTTATTGTGGTGTTTGTTATTTACTATTGATTTTGAGACTTCTTTATGTTCTTTGGATACAAATCCTTTATCAGATATATGATTTGTAAATATTTCTCTCAAACAGTAGCTTATTTTTTTTTGTTTTCTTAATGGTGTCTTTCAAAAAACAAAACTTAAATTTTGGGAAAGTCTAACTTACTAACTTTTTTCATTTTTGAATCAAGTTACTGGATCTAAGAAATCTTTGCCTGACTCAAAGTCACAAAGATATTCTATGTGGTTTTTTTTAAGAAATTTTTTAGTTTTAAGATTTTACATTAAGGTGTGATTCACTTCGACTTAATGTTTATATATACAGTCACACATCCCTTAACAATGGGGATACATTCTGAGAAATGTGTTGCTGGGTGATTTTATCATTGTGCAAACACTATAGAGTGTTCTTACACAAAGCTTGCCCAGAGCTAGCTAGTATAGTCTACTATACACCTAGGGTATATGGTGTGACCCAAGCTTGTCCAGTCTGTGGCCAGTGGGTCGCATGCGGCCCAAGACAGCTCTGAATGTGCCCCAACACAAATTCATAAACCTTCTTAAAACATCATGAGATTTTTTTGTGATTTTTTTTTTTTGTTTTAGCTCATCAGCTATCGTTAGTGTTAGCGTATTTTATGTATGACCCAAGACAATTCTTCTTCCAGTGTGACCCAGGGAAGCCAAAAGATTGGATACCCCTGGTATTGACTATTGTTCCTAGACTATAATCCTATACAGCATATTACCATACTGAATGTTGCAGGCTTACCCAGGTAAGTATTTGTGTATTTAAACATATCTAAACATTAAAAAAGTACAGTAAAAATATGGCATAAAAGAGATCGAGACCATCCTGGCTAACATGGTGAAACCCTGTCTCTACTAAAAATGCAAAAAATTAACTGGGTGTGGTGGCAGGTACCTGTAGTCCCAGCTACTTGGGAGGCTGAGGCAGAAGAATGGCATGAACCCGGGAGGCAGAGCTTGCAGTGAGCCCAGATTGTGCCACTGCACTCCAGCCTGGGTGACAGAATGAGACTCCATCTCAAAAAAAAAAGAAAAAAAGGTATAAAAGATAATAAGTGGTATACCTGTATAGGCACTTATCATGAATGGAGCTCGCAGGACTGGAAGTCACTCTGAGTCAGAGAATGAGTGGTGAGTTAATGTGAAGGCCTAGGACATTACACTGCCGTAGGATTTATAAACACTGTACATTTACGCTACACTGAATGTATTTAAATGTTTTCTCTCTTTAATAATAATCTTGGCTTACTATAACTTTTTTACTTTATAAACTTTTTAATTTTTAACTTTTGACTGTTTTGTAATCACACCTAGCTTAAAACACAAACATATTGTACAACTGTACAAAAATATTCAAAAATATTTTCTTTCTTTAGATCTTTATTCTGTAAGCTTTTTTCTGCTTTGAAACTTTTTTTCCTTTTAAAGTTTTTTTCTTAAAAAGAAGACAAAATCACAGCAAAGCCTAAGCCAACATAAGGTCAAGATCATCAATATCACTGTCTTCCACTTCCACATCTTGTTCCACTGGTAGGTCTTCAGGGGCAATAACATGCATGGAGCTGTCATCTCTTATGATAACAATGCCTTCTTCTGGAATGCCTCCAGTCGGACCTGTCTGAGGCTATTTTACAATTAAAATTTTCTTTTTATAAGTAGGAGTACACTCTAAAATAACAATAAAAATTACAGGATAATAAATATATAGTCATTTATTGTTATCAAATATGTACTGTACATAATTGTATATGCTATACTTTTATAAAACTGTCAGTGTAGATTTGTTTACACCAGCATCACTGCAAACGCATGAGTAATGTGTTGCTCTACGACATTATCACAGCTACAATGTCACCAGGTCATAGGAATTTTTCAGCTCCATTATAATTAATCTTATGACACCATCTTTGTGTATGCAGTCCATCGGTTACTGAAACATTGTTAAATAGGGCATAACTGTAGTGCAAAGTATGGATCAAAGTACACATATTTCCATGTTGATGTCTGTTTGGTCTAGACCATTTATTGAAAAGACAATCCTTTCCCTACTGAATTGACCTTGAACTTTTGTTGAAAATCAATTGCCTATATATACGTGGGTTTATTCTATACTCTCTATTCTGTCCCATTCATCTATTTGTCTATCTTTACATCAATACTAGTGTTTTGATCACTATGGTTTTATAAGTCTTGAAGTCAAGTGTATGTCCTCCAACATTTTTTAAAGTTGTTTAGTCTGTTCTAGGTCATCTGCATTTCCATGTAAATTTTGGATCAACTAATCAATTTCTACAAACAAACAAACAAACAAACAAAGCCTGCGAGAATTTTCACTGGGATTACATTGAATATATAAATCAATTTGAAGAAAATTGACATCTTACTACTATTGGGTAGTACCATCCATGAGTGTGTTATATCTTTCAGTTTATTAAGGTCATCTTTAATTTCCCAGAGCACTGTTTTGTAGTTTTCAATGTAGAGGTCTTGTATATATTTGTCAGATTTCTCCGTATTTTATATTTTTGTGCTACCATAAATGGTATTATCTTTTGTAATTGATGGACTTTTAGTCAGGAAACAACAAATGATGGTGAGGATGTGGAGAAATAGGAAAACTTTTACACTGTTGGTGGGAGTGTAAATTAGTTCAACCATTGTGAAAGATAGTGTGGCAATTCCTCAAGGATCTAGAACCAGAAATACCATTTGACCCAGCAATCCCATTACGAGGTATATACCCAAAGGATTATAAATCATCCTACTATAAAGATACATACACATGTATGTTTATTGCAGCACTATTTACAATAGCAAAGACTTGGAACCAACTCAAATGCCCATCAATGATAGACTGGATAAAGTAAATGTGGCACATATACACCATGGAATACTATGCAGCCATAAAAAAATAATGAGTTCATGTCCTTTGCAAGGACATGGATGAAGTTGGAAACCATCATTCTCAGCAAACTAACACGGGAGGAGAAAACCAAACACTACATGTTCTCGCTCATAAGTAGGGGTTGAACAATGAGAACACATGGACCCAGGGAGGGGAACATCACACACCGGGGCCTGTTGAGGGGTCGGGGGCAAGGAGAGGGAGAGCATTAGGACAAATACCTAATGCATATGGGACTTAAAACCTAGATGATAGAGTTCCCACATACCCTCCTTTCTGCCACCCCTCACAGTTTCACCCATTAACATTGTGCATTAGTTTTTTGTGACTAAATTCTTTTACCTAGCTTAATGTTTTCAAGGTTTATCCACATTATATCAAGTATCAGTACTTAGTTCCTTTATCACCAAATAATATGCCATTGTATAACACATTTTGTTCATCCACTAAATCACTTGAAGGACATGTGTGTTTTTTTCCACCTCTTGGCTATTATGAATAATGCTACGGCGAACATCCTTGTGCATTCACTTTGATTTAAGCCTTCATGAGCAGTCTCCTCAAAGGCCACCATGCTTCTACAAACAGTTTAAGAGTCTCCAATTTTTCATTAACAAATTCTTCCAAGTCCTTCTAGCTTCTGCCCACTACAAGGTTTCAAACCATTCACATACTTTAGGTTTTTCTTTAGGTCAGCACCCCACCCCGGGATACCAAAATTCTGTATTACTTACCTATTACTGCATAACAAATGACTCCAAAATTAAGAGGCTTAAAAAAAATTAAATATTTCATAGTTTCTATGGATCAGGAATTTGGAACAACTTAGCTGAGAAGTTTTGCAACTTATGAGGCTGTAGGCAAAATGTTGATGAAGGCTATAAATCTGAAGACTTGATTTAGCTAGAGAACCTACTAAGATGACTCATTCTCATGGCTATTAACAGGAAGCCTTGGTTCTTCACCATATGGACCTCTCCATAGTGCTGCTTTCTTATCCTTATGATATGGTATCGGGTTTCCCCAGAACAAGTGATTCCTTTGGTATGGTGGGAAGAAGAGGAGGCCTGAGAAAGCTATAATGCCTGCTATTAACTATTCTGTAAAGTGACACATGTCACTAAGTCTACCCACATTCAAGGGAAGGAGAGTTAGTCTTCATCTTTTAAATCCCTTCAAAGAAACTGTAGACATACTTTAACTACCACAGATAGCAACCCAGAATTCCAAAACTGACTGATAAACACACTGAATGCAACTATGACTCAGATAAGGATCAGAATAGATGACTTCCTAAGATATCTTTCAGCTCATAGGAATTTAACTGTAAGACCTATCTACATGCAACCTGAAGATACTAGAACAGCTCTGTATGCCCCTTTGAAGTACTAATAAATATGGGCCAGAAACAGTGGCTCATGCCTATAATCCCAGCACTTTGGGAGGCCAAGGTGAGTGGATCACCTGAGGTCAGGAAGTTTGAGGCCAGCCTGGCCAACATGGTGAAACCCGGTCTCAAAAATTAGCCGGGCATGGTGGTGCATGCCTGTAGTCCCAGCTACTCAGAAGTCTGAGGCAGGAGAATTGCTCGAACGTGGGATGCAGAGGTTGCAGTGAGCCGAGATCGCACCACTGCACTCCAGCCTGACCGACAGAACCACACTACATCTCAAAAAAATAAATAAATAAATAAAATTGCTGATGAATATGTATCTTTTCTCTCCTGGCTCGGCTTCATGATTACTGCCTTCTCCACACTCAAGCTAAGATGCCCTTAATAGGATCATGTTACTTACCATTAGATCAAATCTTTCAGCCTCCTCCCAACTTTTCCGACTTCTGGTCCATGCAGGGCCAGTTTCTTTACTTTCTGTCTTTTAGAACAGTGGTCTCCAAAATGGCACAGAGATGGCCCGTTAGAGTATAGGGAGAAAGCGTCTGAACTTCTATTTCTGTTTATCTTTTAATCTGAAAATAAAAGACTGAATGAAAGAACAAAAAAAATCAAGACTAGTAATGCACATAATTTATATAAATTTGAATAAATATACAAATTTTTGAGGGTGAATGCTCAAAATTTTTTTACAAATTAAGATACATGAGTCCAAAGAACATTGGTCTAGATGTAGCACTGAAATTCTTTTGTTATTATTATACTTTAACTTCAGTCTATCATTGATGGACATTTGGGTTGTTTCCAAGTCTTTGCTATTGTGAATACTGCCACAATAAACATACATGTGCATGTGTATTTATAGTAGCATGATTTATAATCCTTTGGGAATATAGCCAGTAATGGGATCAGTGGGTCAAATGGTACTTCTAGTTCTAGATCCTTGAGGAATCGTGACATCGTCTTCCACAATGGTTGAACTAGTTTACGTTCCCACCAACAGTGTAAAAGCATTCCTATTTCTCCACATCCTCTCCAGCATCTGTTTTTTCCTGACTTTTTAATGATCACCATTCTACCTGGTGTAAGATGGTATCTCATTGTGGTTTTGATTTGCATTTCTCTGATGACCAGTGATGATGAGCATTTTTTCATGTGTCTGTTGGCTGCATAAATGTCTTCTTTTGAGAAGTGTCTGTTCATACCCTTTGCCCACTTTTTGATGGGGTTGTTTTTTTCTTGTAAATTCGTTTAAGTTCTTAGTAGATTCTGGATATTCGTTGTCAGATGGATAGATTGCAAAAATTTACTTCCATTCTGTAGGTTGCCTGTTCACTCTGATAGTAGGTTCTTTTGCAGTGCAGAAGCTCTTTAGTTTAATTAGATCCCATTTGTCTATTTTGGCTTTTGTTGTCATTGCTTTTGGTGTTTTAGTCATGAAGTCCTTGCCCATGCCTATGTCCTGAATTGCCTAGGTATTGCCTAGGTTTTCTTCTAAGGTTTTAATGGTTTTAGGTCTAACATTTAAGTCTTTAATTCATCTTGAATTAATTTTTGTGTAAGGTGTAAGGAAGGGATCCAGTTTCAGCTTTCTACATGTGGCTAGCCAGTTTTCCCTGTACCATTTATTAAATAGGGAATCCTTTCCCCATTTCTTGTTTTTCTCAGGTTTGTCAAAGATCAGATGGTTGTAGATGTGTGGTGTTATTTCTGAGGCCTCTGTTCTGTTCCATTGGTCTATATCTCTGTTTTGGTACCAGTACCATGCTGTTTTGGTTACTATAGCCTCGTAGTATAATTTGAAGTTGGGTAGCATGACACCTCCAGCTTTGTTCTTTTTGCTTAGGATTGTCTTGGCTATATGGGCTCTTTTTTGGTTTCATATGAACTTTAAAGTAGTTTTTTCCAATACTGTGAAGAAAGTCATTGGTAGCTTGATGGGGATGGCATTGAATCTATAAATTACCTTGGGCAGTATGGCCATTTTCATGATATTGATTCTTCCTATCCATGAGCATCAAATGTTCTTCCGTTTGTTTGTGTCCTCTTTTATTTCGCTGAGCAGTGGTTTGTAGTTCTCCTTGAAGAGGTCCTTCACATCCCTTGTAAGTTGGATTCCTATGTATTTTTTTCTCTTTGTAGCAATTGTGAATGAGAATTCCCTCATGATTTGTCTCTCTGTTTGTCTGTTACTGGTGTATAGGAATGCTTGTGATTTTTGCATATTGACTTTGTATCCTGAGACTTTGCTGAAGTTGCTTATCAGCTTAAGGAGATTGTAGACTGAGACAATGGGGTTTTCAATCATGTCATCTACAAACAGAGTCAATTTGACTTCCCCTTTTCCTAATTGAATACCAATTATTTCTTTCTTCTGCCTGATTTCCCTGGCCAGAACTTCCAACACTATGTTGAATAGGAGTGGTGAGAGAGGGCATCCCTGTCTTATCCCGGTTTTCAAAGGGAATGCTTCCAGTTTTTGCCCATTCAGTATGATATTGACTGTGGGTTTGTCATAAATAGCTCTTATTATTTTGAGATACGTCCCATCAATACCTAGTTTATTGAGAGTTTTAGGATGAAGGGCTGTTGAATTTTGTCGAAGGTCTTTTCTGCATCTTTGAGATAATCATGTGGTTTTTGTCATTAGTTCTGTTTATGTGATGGATTACATTTATTGATTTGCATATATTGAACCAGCCTTGCATCCCAGGGATGAAGCCAACGTGATCGTGGTGGATAAGCTTTTTGATGTGCTGCTGGATTCGGTTTTCCAGTATTTTATTGAGGATTTTTGCATCAATGTTCATCAGGGATATCAGTCTAAATACTCTTTTTTTTGTTGTGTCTCTGCCAGGCTTTGGTATCAGGATGATGCTGGCCTCATAAAATGAGTTAGAGAAATTCCCTCTTTCTCTATTGATTGGAATAGTTTCAGAAGGAATGGTACCAGCTCCTCTTTGTACCTCTGGTAGAATTTGGCTGTGAATTTGTCTGGTCCTGGACTTTTTTTGGTTGGTAGGCTATTAATTATTGCCTCCATTTCAGGGCCTGTTATTGGTCTATTCAGAAATTCAACTTCTTCCTGATTTAGTCGTGGGAGGGTGTATGTGTCCAGGAATTCATCCATTTCTTCTAGATTTTGTAGTTTATTTGCATAGAGGTGTTTATAGTATACTCTGATGGTAGTTTGTATTTCTGTGGGGTCGGTGGTGATATCCCCTTTATCATTTTTTATTGCATTTATTTGATTCTTCTCTCTTTTCTTTTTTATTAGACTTGCTAGTGGTCTATCAATTTTGTTGATCTTTTCAAAAAACCAGTTCCTGGATTCACTGATTTTTTGAAGGGTTTTTTGTGTGTCTATCTCCTTCAGTTCTGCTCTGATCTTAGTTATTTCTTCTCTTCTGCTAGCTTTTCAATTTGTTTGCTCTTGCTTCTCTAGTTCTTTTAATTGTGATGTTAGGGTGTCGATTTTAGATCTTTCCTGCTTTCTCTTGTGGGCATTTAGTGCTATAAATTTCCCTCTACGCACTGCTTTAAATGTGTCCCAGAGATTCTGGTATGTTGTGTCTTCGTTCTCATTGGTTTCAAAGAACATCTTTATTTCTGTCTTCATTTCGTTATGTACCCAGTAGTCATTCAGGAGCAGGTTGTTCAGTTTCCATGTAGTTGTGTGGTTTTTAGTGAGTTTCTTAATCCTGAATTCTAATTTGATTGCACTGTGGTCTGAGAGACAGTTTGTTATGATTTCTGTTCTTTTACATTTGCTGAGAAGTGCATTACTTCCAACTATGTTGTCAGTTTTGGAATAAGTGCAACATGGTGCTGAGAAGAATGTATATTCTGTTGATTTGGGGTAGAGAGTTCTGTAGATATCTATTAGGTCCACTTGGTGCAGAGCTGAGTTCGAGTCCTAGATATCCTTGTTAACCTTCTGTCTCATTGATCTGTCTAATATTGACAGTGGGGTTTTAAAGTCTCCCATTATTACTGTGTGGAGTCTAAGTCTCTTTGTAGGTTTCTAAGGACTTGCTTTATGAATCTATGTGCTCCTGTTTTGGGTGCATATATATTTAGGATAGTTAGCTCTTCTTGTTGAATTGATCCCTTTACCATATGTAATGGCCTTCTTTGTCTCTTTTGATCTTTGTTGATTTAAAATCTGTTTTATCAGAGACCAGGATTGCAACCCCTGCTTTTTTTGCTTTCCATTTGCTTAGTAGATCTTCCTCCATCCCTTTATTTTGTGCAAAGACATGTGTGTCTTTGCATTTGAGATGGGTCTCCTGAATACAGCACACTGATGGGTCTTGACTCTATCCAGTTCGCCAGATTGTGTCTTTTAATTAGGGCATTTAGCCCATTTACATTTAAGGTTAATATTGTTATGTGTGAATTTCATCCTGTCATTATGATGTTAGCTTGTCATTTTGCCCATTAGTGGATGCAGTTTCTTCCTAGCATCGATGGTCTTTACAATTTGGCATGTTTTTGCAGTGGCTGGTACCAGTTGTTTCTTTCCATATTTAATGCTTCCTTCAGGAGCTCTTGTAAGACAGGCCTGGTGGTGACAAAATCTCTCAGCATTTGCTTCTCTGTAAAGGATTTTATTTCTCCTTCACTTGTGAAGCTTAGTTTGGCTGGATATGAAATTCTGGGTTGAAAATTCTTTTCTTTCAGAATGTTGAATATTGCCCCCCTGCCGTTCTGGCTTGTAGAGTTTCTGCCGAGAGATCCACTGTTAGTCTGATGGGCTTCCCTTTGTGTGTAACCCTACCTTTCTCTCTGGCTGCCCTTAACATTTTTTCCTTCATTTCAACCTTGTTGAATCTGACAATTATATGTCTTGGGGTTGCTCTTCTCAAGGAGTATCTTTGTGGTGTTCTCTGTATTTCCTGAATTTGAATGTTGACCTGCCTTGCTAGGTTGGGGAAGTTCTCCTGGATAATATCCTGAAGAGTGTTTTCCAGTTGGATCCATTCTGCCCATCCCTTTCAGGTACACCAATCAAACATACATTTGGTCTTTTCACATAGTCCCGTATTTCTTGGAGGCTTTGTTCGTTTATTTTTACTTTTTTTTTTTTTTTCTAATCTTGTCTTCTCATTTCATTAATTTGATCTTCAATCACTGATAACCTTTCTTCCACTTGATCAAATCAGCAATTGAAGTTTGTGCATGCATCATGTAGTTCTTGTACCATGGTTTTCAACTCCATCAGGTCATTTAAAGTCTTTGCTACACTGTTTATTCCAGTTAGCTATTAGTCTTTTTTCAGTGTTTTTAGCTTCCTTGTGATGGGTTCAAACATCCTCCTTAGCTCAGAGAAGTTTGTTATTAACGACCTTCTGAAACCTACTTCTGTCAGCTCGTCAAAGTCATTGTCCATCCAGCTTTGTTCTGTTACTGGCAAGGAGCCACTGTCCTTTGGAGGAGAAGAGGCACTCTGGTTTTTAGAATTTTCCGCTTTTCTTCTCTGGTTTCTCCCCATCTTTGTGGTTTTACCTACCTTTGATCTTTGATGTTGGTGACCTACAGATTGGGTTTTGGCGTGGATGACCTTTTTGTTGATGTTGATGCTATTCCCTTCTGTTTGTTAGTTTTCCTTTTAACAGTCAGGTCCTTCAGCTGCAAGTCTGTTGGGAGTTTCCTGTAGGTCCACTCCAGACCCTGTTTGCCTGGGTATCACCACCAGAGGCTGCAGAACAGCAAATATTGCAACACAGCAAATATTGCTGCCTGATCCTTCCTCTGGAAGCTTCGTCTCAGAGGGGCACCCGCCTGTATGAGGTGTCAGTCAGCTCCTACTGGGTGGTGTCTCTCAGGCTACATGGGGGTCAGGGACCCACTTGAGGAGGCAGTCTGTCCGTTCTCAGAGCTCAAGCACCATGCTGGGAGAACCACTGCTCTCTTCAGAGCTGTCAGACAGGGACATTTAAGACTGCAGATGTTTCTGCTGCCTTTTGTTCAGCTATGCCCTGCCCCCAGAGGTGGCGTCTACAGAGGCAGCAGGCCTTACTGACCTGTGGTGGGCTCCGCCCAGTTCCAGCTTCCCCGGCTGCTTCATTTACTTACTCAAGCCTCAGCAATGGCGGACACCCCTCCCGCTGCCAGGCTGCTGCCTCACAGGTCAATGTCAGACTGCTGCACTAGCAGGTGAGCAAGGCTCCGTGGGCATGGGACCAGCCGAGCCAGGCACGGGATATAATCTCCTGGAGTGCCATTTGCTAAGACCTTTGGAAAAGTACAGTATTTGGGCAGGAGTGTCCTGTTTTTCCAGGTACAGTCTGTCATGGCTTCCCTTGGCTAGGAAAGGGAAATCTCCCGACCCTTTGTGCTTCCCGGGTAAGACAATGCCCCACCCTGCTTCAGCTTGCCCTCTGTGGGCTGCATCCACTGTCCAGCCAGTCCCAGTGAGATAAACCACGTACCTCAGTTGGAAATGCAGAAATCACCTGTCTTCTGCGTCGATCACACTGGGAGCTACAGACCGGAGCTGTTCCTATTCGGCCATCTTGAAACAGACAGCACTGAAATTCTATTGACACTTTGAACATTTCTCTGATCTTCTGTAAACTTGTGGATTGATTCTCAGATGCCAGCGCTTTCCTTCCTCCATTTTAACAATCATTACATTTTATCTCTTTCTTGTTCTTCACTTGTCTCATTTGACCTGCTTGGACTGTAGATCACTGTCCAATGCACCCATATTACCTCTAACCTGTAGTCACAGAGTAAAATATTTTACTATTTTACAAATAAATAGAAATATTAGTGTAGAGTGGGGAATTAACTAAGACATATGGCTTAATCATGAAAGGTTGAGGCAGTGTGAGGAGTCTTGTGCTTTCAGGAAAGGCAGACCACATAATTTGGACTCAGAATAACTAGAAGAGCTGAATAAATATTTAAAATTCTTTTAAAAATAAATCTCTGTAAGACTTTAGAGAACTGATAAGAAAAGTTAAGAATTTCAAGGCTAAAGGCCAGTGGAGAATGGAGGATCAGAGTTTGGGGCAACCCTTTCCATGGGAAAATCTGCTGAATTTAGAGGGTATAGTTGTGAGTCTAAAACGTACTGTGGTGTTTTTAACAGTCTCTTGAGAAGAGGAAATAGTAACTGAAGTCCAGGGCCTGCTAAGGGGATGTTTGTAAATATATCTCACTTTGGGTCTGGCTATCTAAAGGCTTTTCTCTAGTAGTAAATGTTAACTGAAAGTAGACAGACCTGTATAGGTATATAGTTTCAAATCATCTCAGTACCTGAAATTGGATTAAGGTGGTTCTGGATTGCCAGTGCCTTTAGGCACTGGTAGAAGCCATGTGAAAATCCTCACTGGGAGAAAGTAATATCCTAAGCACCACTTTTTCTGTAAGCACTTTGGCAAATACGGGTCCAACACACAATAAAAAATAGCCAGGTGCACAAACAGACAAAATTAGTTGACCAAACCCAGCAGAAACAACAAATAGAAAGAGTCCTAAAGGGACTTCAGATATTGAAATTATCAGAAAGAGACTTTAAAATAAATATGCTTACTTTGTACAAGGTGTTCAAAGACAAGATTGAGTAGACCTTTTAAGAAATTTTTTTATATAGAACAGGAAGTTAAACCTAAAGAAAGAAGGAAATAATAAACAATAAAAGCAAAACTTAGTGCAGTAGAAAAAAAATGCATGTAGTATAGGGATGACCAAGCCAAAAACTGGTTCTTTTAAGGACTAATCGTATTGATAAACTCTTAATGAGATTGAATAAGAAAAAAAGAAGGTACGGCTAATCATAAGTTTTTGTTTGTTTGTTTTTTGGTTTTTGTTTTTTGAGGTGGAGTCTCGCTCTGTTGCCCAGGTTGGAGAGTGCAGTGGCAAGATCTTGGCTTACTGCAAGCTCCGCCTCCTGGGTTCATGCCATTCTCCTGCCTCAGCCTCCCCAGTAGCTGGGACTACAGGCGCCCGGCACCATGCACAACTAATTATTTTGTATTTTTAGTATAGATGGGGTTTCAACATGTTAGCCAGGATGTTCTCAATCTCCTGACCTCATGATCCACCCACCTCGGCCTCCCAAAGTGCTGGAATTACAGCCGTGAGCCACCGCACCCTGCCGAGTTTTAAAAAGGATTTAATTACAGGACCCACCAACATAAAAATGCTCTCAAAATCTATTATAAACAACCTTCTACTCCTTAGAAGTACTGCATTTACCAAGACTGATCTAAGAAGAAATAGAATTCTGAATTTTACTCTTAGAGAAATCAAATTTATAATTTAAAACTCTTAAATAACACCAATCTTAAAGAAACTCATCCAGAGAACAGGAAAAGGGCAGAAGAGCAATTTGTTATTCGATTTATGAAGCCAACATATCTTGATAACAAAAACCTTGTGAAGATAAATATGAGAAAACTATAGACTACCCTCCTTAAATTCAAAGCAAAATACTTTCATATTAAATAAGGGAATCTTTTAATAATACATCATACATCCTGACAAATTTGAATTTATTCTAGGAATGCAGTTTTGGCTTAGCAATCAAAATAGATCAATATAATTTATCACATTAATAGAACCAAAGGAAAAAATCATTTCATCATTTTGATAGAAGGAGAGAAAATTCAGCATGCATTCATGATTTTTTTTTTTTTTTTTTGAGACGGAGTCTTGCTCTGTCACCCAGGCTGGAGTGCAGTGGCACAATTTCAGCTCACTGCAAGCTCTGCCTCCTGGGTTCACGCCATTCTCCTGCCTCAGCCTCCCCAGCAGCTGGGACTACATGCACACGCCATCACGCCTGGCTAATTTTTCTGTATTTTTAGTAGAGACGGGGTTCCACCGTGTTAGCCAGAATGGTCCTGATCTCCTGACCCTGTGATCCGCCCGCCTTGGCCTCCCAAATTGCTGGCATTACAGGCGTGAGCCACCGCTCCCAGCCAATTCATGAATTTTTTTTTTTTTTTTTTTACAAGGTGATCATTTATTCTTTTTGTTTTTGTTTTTGTTTTTGGGGTTTTTTTTGTTTTTTTTTATTATACTTTAAGTTCTAGGGTACATGTGCATAATGTGCAGATTTGTTACATATGTATACTTATGCCATGTTGGTGTGCTGCACCCATCAACTCGTCAGCACCCATCAACTCGTCATTTACATCAGGTATAACTCCCAATGCCATCCTTCCCCCCTCCCCACCCCCATAATAGGCCCCAGTGTGTGATGTTCCCCTTCCCGAGTCCAAGTGATCTCATTGTTCAGTTCCCACCTATGAGTGAGAACATGCGGTGTTTGGTTTTCTGTTCTTGCGATAGTTTGCTGAGAATGATGGTTTCCAGCTGCATCTATGTCCCTACAAAGGACACGAACTCATCCTTTTTTATGGCTACATAATATTCCATGGTGTATATGTGCCACATTTTCTTAATCCAGTCTGTCACAGATGGACATTTGTGTTGATTCCAAGTCTTTGCTATTGTGAATAGTGCCGCAATGAACATATGTGTGCATGTGTCTTTATAGCAGCATGATTTATAATCCTTTGGGTATATCCCCAGTAATGGGATGGCTGGGTCATATGGTACTTCTAGTTCTAGATCCTTGAGGAATCGCCATACTGTTTTCCATAATGGTTGAACTAGTTTACAATCCCACCAATAGTGTAAAAGTGTTCCTATTTCTCCACATCCTCTCCAGCACCTGTTGTTTCCTGACTTTTTAATGATTGCCATTCTAACTGGTGTGAGATGGTATCTCATTGTGGTTTTGATTTGCATTTCTCTGATGGCCAGTGATGCTGAGCATTTTTTCATGTGTCTGTTGGCTGTATGAATGTCTTCTTTTGAGAAATGTCTGTTCCTATCCTTTGCCCACTTTTTGATGGGGTTGTTTGTTTTTTCAATTCATGATTTTAATAAAATGTTCTAGCACACTAGAAATAGGACAGTAGTATGCCCTACAAAAAACCTACAGCAAGTATTATACTTAATGGTGTGATAGGAACTATCAAATAACACACACTATAACCTCTTATTCAACGTTATTATATTCATAATGATTTACTGGAGATCCCAGCCAGTGTAATAAGGCAATAATTAGAAGTAAAAGGTTTGAAAAGGAAGAAACTGTTTTCTTGCTCAGATACAATTATGTACATACAAAATCCAAAAGAATCTATAGAAAAATTATAAAATTAACGTGATTATACCTGATAGCTGAGTATAAATTCAGTAATTCAGTATATATGACTCAGCTGTATTTTCTATATGGAAATAACAAAGATTGAGAAAATGAAATTTTGAAAGAAATTCTATTTACAGTACCATAAAAATGTCAAATACCATGGAATTACTATACAGACATACAGGATACAGAACACTTTCAAGCCTTATTGAATAATATTGAAGATTGTCTATAAAATGGAGGGACATAGCATGTTTATGGATTGGATAGATTCACTACTATAAAGATATTTCCCCTAAACTGTTCTATAGTTTAAATGCAATTTCAATCAAAATCTAACAGGTTCTGAAGAACTTGATAAGCTTATTGTAAAGTTTATAGGAAAATCTAAGCAGCATAAACAGTCAACATTGAGGAAAAAACAAAAGTCAAAAATGAGATAGACAATTTTGTCTATCTAATATCAAGACTTGTTATAAGACAGTGTGGAATTGATATGATGACTGACAAATAGACTTGTGATATAGGATAAAGAGCCTGAAACAGACCCACACACATAAAGGTAGTGCTGAAAAGCAAGGAAAAAGGAGGATGTTTTCCATGATGGTGCTGGAATTAGAGGATAATTAATTTGAGGAGAGAAAAATACTTGACTTTTAACTCACACCAGACATAAAAACTGATTCCAGATAGACTGTTGATCTACATGTGAATGACAAAGCAATAAAACTTCTCGAAAATATTTTAGGAGAATGTCATTATGACCTTCATGTGGAGATTGAAGGATTAAGATATAAGAAAAAGTAATCGTAAAGGAAACATTTGCTGAACTTTTACTCTATTAAAATTAAGAACCTCTGTTCAGCAAGATACCTGACATAAGTGAAGAGGCAAGCCACAAAATGGGAGAGGAAATATACAGCATAGCCAGGATATCTAAAGAGTGATTATTAATCAATAAGAGAAATAAATAACCCAAAGAAAAATGGGAAAGAGACTTCACTAGGCGCTTCACAAAGGAAAATATCTAATGTCCGCTAATCATATGAAAATTTATTCAACTTCATGAGTATTCAGGAAAATGCAAATTAGAGCCAAACCACACATTCTCCAGAATACCTAAAAAGATTAACGGTAGCAGTTGTTACTGAGAATGTGGAGCATTGGAACTCTCATCCTCTGGTGTCAGGAGTGTAAACTGATGCAACCACTTTAGAAAACAGTAGACATTTTCTGCCAAAGTTAAAAATACAGTCCATGATTCACTGGTTCTACCCTTACATACATAATTATCAGACATGTGTGCACATGTACAGGAGTGTTCAGTATTATTATTTTTAATAGTCAGAAACAAGAAACAGGACAAATATCTATCATCAACAGAGTGGTAAAAATTGTGGTATACTCATCCAATGGGATACTATGTACAAGTGAAAATGAAGGAACTATAGCTGCATGCAGCAATGTGGGTAAATCACAAACATAAAGTTGAGCAAAACTAGCTAGACACAAAAGAATATAGATGATGTTATTTCATTTTGTATAATATGCACAAGAAAACAAGCAAAATTAAGTAGTGTTTTTTGGGTTTGGGTTTTGTGTTTGTTTATTTAGTATTACTAGGCAAATATCTGAAAAAAAATGTAGTTTGTTTTTGTTTTCAGAAGAAACACTGTTTTGTTTTGGTTTTTTTTTTTTCCTGTAGCCCCTCCTTGTTTGTTCAATAACTCACTGACTTGGTGTTCAAATACTTTTTGCAAGTGGTAGTATAGGCTTGTATATTTACAATAGCAAAAATTAGGTAGTAGTGTTTAGTAGCACATGCTTAAGTGATAAAATTATATAGAAAAGAATGTTTGTGATTGTCCCATAGGGAAAGATCATGGTTACTTTTATAGCGAAGGGAGAGGTTAATAAATGGGACGTGCAACAGGGATGCTTCTGCAAGAGGTTTGACAAACAACAGAACTGCTTGATTTGAGTGTTCACTTTGTGACAAATCATTGAGCTATATACCTTTTTAACTTGTGTACTTTTCAGTATCTCTGTTACATTTAAAGAATGCATACAAGATTAAATACACACACACAGGCAAGAGATGCTAGCAAATAACTAAACATTCTTATCCATTAAGTATTTTTATCCTTTTGGTTCCCAACTATGTCTTACTCCCAGGGTCCTCTCAGCAGCCTTCTCTGGTTGGCCCTGCAAGCATCATCACGACTCAGTTTAATGACAGCTCCAATAATAGCAACTACCATTTCATAAATGCTTACTATATGCCAAGCTCTATAGTAAAAGCTTTATATGTATTATTTACTTTAATTCTTACCCAACAACCCTATAAAAATATGTACTAATTTTCCATTTTACAAATAAGAAAACCTATATCATGGAGAGATTGCTTTGATTATGTAATATAATTGTGGAGCTGGAAGAATCTGAATGTTTTGTTCTTTCTATTGTATTTACCTGTAACAGAAAGCCTGTGCTCTTTTCACTTTGTTCATCTGCTTCTCTGGAAGGCTTTTAAAGGTTTAGTTCTCATTTCGTCTCACTGATTGAGAAAGAGCAAAGTTCAAGTACCATTTTCTTATATCTTTGGCTGTTCCTTTTATACAACATTCAAATAACCCAACTTTAATATGCCCACTAAAGATTTTCCCTTTCAACAACGAAGTTATATTTTATAGACTAATTTTACAAGATTTTCCATATTTGCTTAAATATCTTCCAAAATTTTACAAAAGAATCCAAAATATAAAATCAAGAGAATGCTTTACTTTCTTTTGGTGGCAGGTAGCATTACAGAATACCAGTTTTCAAAAGCCAGTGGAGTATCATGGTTAAGAGTACAGCCTTTAAAGTCAGACAAACCTAGATTTGAGTCAACTCTTCCAATTTAGGCCTATGTGATCTTGGATAAATTATACAATGTATCCATGTATTCACATTTCTTGGCCATAACCAAGTACAATTTAAGCCACAAGATGGGATACTTAGGTAACACACAAAATGAAACTAAGCACTAAATAGTTACACTTCAGGAGGTGCAGAAAGACCAGGGACAACTCCAGAGCCTTCAGTGCAGAAACTCTTGTACTAGTTCTAGGTTCTATCATCAGATAGCTCACTTAGCTTCTTTCCAGCCTTTTTGAACACCCAGCTCCCCAGACAGATATTAATTGCTGATTGATCGTGGGTCACTCTGTCGTCAGGGGCAGAATCTGTTATCAGAAGAAGAAGTCAAAAACATACTTGGAAAACAAAAACCTATACCTATAACACGTGGCCTCTCTTAGCCTCACTTTCTTTATCTGTAAAATTGGCATGTTCATTTGTTTATTGCGAGGTTACAGTATGTAGCCTCTGAAATATGTGATAACTTTGGTGGCAGTAGTAGTAGTAGTAGTAGTAGTGGTAGTAGTAGTAGTAGTAGTAGTAGTGGCAGCAGTAGTAGTAATAATAGTCGTAGTCGTAGTAGTAGTAGTAGATGACTTGTACTGACCGGTAGCTCTTTGTTGCAAGGTGATCTTCAGGTTCAGGACTTCAAGTGGTATTTTTGAAGGATTAATAGGGATGTTATCACCTTTTACCCTGAGCTGCTTAAAGAGATAGTCAAAGTTCCCATGTACTTATAAGGCTTGTGTTCTCATTCCTCTACAAAACTGACTGTGTTCTCTAATAACTATATGATGGGCTGGGAGATTAATTTTGCAGTATTTTGTGATGTCCAGCTCTTCCCCTGCATTTTCACTACTTCTACCCATGTTCTCATCCAAGGTGCCATCCATCTTCGGTAGCCCTCTGCATACATATTGTGACTAGAGGAGACAAACTGAGGCACTAGAGCTCCGGCATTAGTTGGCATATTTCCTTGTCCATGTAGGGAATCTGGCAGTATCTTCTTTATATGCATATTCCATTGCTCTCAACTGCTTCAGGAAAATTGAATTCTGTTTGTTTTTCCAAGGAAGGAACAGAGACCTTTTAGTCCGATGTGTTGGTTAATTTTATTTGTTAGCTTCACTGGGTGGTGGGGTGCCCAGGTATTTGGTTAGGCATTATTCTCTGTATGTCTGTGAAGGTGTTTGGTGATAAAATTGACATTTGAATTGGTAGATTGAGTACAGCAGATTGCCCTTCCTAATGTGGGTGGCCCTCATATAATCGAGGGCCTGAATAGAACAAAAATGCTGACCCTCCTGCAAATAAGGAGGAACTCCATCTGCCTCACTTCTTTGAGCTGGGACATTTGTCTTTTCCTGCTCAGACTCAACTAAAATATTGACTCTTGCTGGGTCTGAAGCCTGCTAGCTTTCAGACTGGAACTTACAGTATCAGCTCTCCTGGGTTTCAGGCCTTTGAACTCAAACTGGAACTACATCATTGGCTCTCCTGGTCTCCAGATTGCTGACTGCAGACCTTGAAACTTCTTGGGCTCCATTAATCTCTTTTTTGTATATATATATATATAGAGAGAGAGAGAGAGAGACACACACACAGACACAGACACACACACACATACACACACATACACACACACATTGGTTGTATATCTGGAGAATCCTGATTAATATACCTGATAAATTCAAAACAAAACAAAACTTGAAAAAAAAATTTTCAGGTGAATCTTTTTTAGCTTCTGAGTTTCACTCCAAACAGGGAAGGAAGGAGAGGAGGCATCTTCAAAAAATATAGACACCCTCCAAAAATATATTAAATCAATAATAATTTAGCATCCAAGATGTTGTTGATGGTTGAAATATAGGCCACTACTCATACAAAAAGCACTGTGGGAAATGGAGTTCTACAGAGAGTAGAATTTGTGGTTACCAAGGGCTAGGCAGGAAGGCAGATTGGGAAGATGTTGGTCAAAGGATTCAAAATTTCAGTTAGAGGAGGGGGGGTAAGTTGAAGAGCTCTATTATACCACATGGTGACTATGGTTAGTAACAGTGTATAATATCCTCGAATATTGCTGAGAAAGTAGGTTTTAAGTATTCTTGCCACACAAAAAAGATTATGTCAGGTATGTGAGGTAATGTGTGTGTTAATTAGCTTGATTCAACCATCCAATGTATATATATTTCAAAACATGATGTTGTACACCAAAATATATACAATTGTTGTCGATTCAAAATGGGAAAAAAAGAAAATGGAGTTCTTCATTTAGCAGATGATGCTTAAATTCTTTTTAATCTAGAAAGTATCTATTTGTATTCTAAGATACAAAAAATAAGACCAGTTGGTGTTTACTATTTTTCTCAGATTTAACAAATGTAATGGAATCTTAGCTTGGATCTTCTCTGCTCTTGTTTCTTCATTGTTTCTGTTTAATGTAATAGTATCTCTCACTTTCTTAAATGGTTTCTTGTTACTGCTGTGTTCTATAGAACATCTACCAGAGTCCTGTCCAATTCTCCACCCACCCACCCCCACGTCCATCCCTCAGTGATTGCACATGGAGCATGAGCAAAGCCATTCTTCCAGAGTGTATAAAACCCTTCAAGATTATTGAGAATGAATGGTGTTATATAAATGTCATGTTGTTTCATAGCAGTTCTTAAAACAATGAGATAATATCTGTTAAATAATGTTAAGTTCCATGGAGAAATGCAGGGCATAAATACAAGTCATTTTTCATTATGTGATTTCCATATATTTTTGCTGTACAATTTAAAACATTATAATCTCTAAAGATGTAAATGCTTTCTTTGTGTTTCTGTATGTATGTGTACACACGTATATAGTGCCCATATAAAATTAATGACTAAATTTTATTGCTTCATTTTGTCATTTGCACCCAGTAAATTTGTCACCATAAATACTGGCCAGAGAATAATTAGAAATCTAAAGCAGTTTCTTTTAATATTAGACGTAGTGTTTACCTCTTACCTTTGTACTTCTGTATTACTGAAATTTTTTTCTTTTCTACTTTTATTTTAGTTTCAAATGGTGAAAGTGCAGGTTTGTTCCATGGGTAAATTTTGTATCATTGAGGCTTGGTGTACACATGATCGCATCACCAAGGTCGTGAGCATAGTACCCTATAGGTAGCCTTCCAACCCACACCCTCATCCTACTCCCCACCTCCAGCAGTTTCCAGTATCTATTGTTCTCATCTTTGTGGCCATGTATATTCAGTGTTTATCTTCCACTTATATGCGAGAACATGCAGTATTTGATTTTCTGTTGCTGTGTTAGTTAGCTTAGGATAATAGTCTCTAGCGCCATCCATGTTGCTGCAAAGGACATGATCTCATTCTTTTTATGACATAGTATTCCTTGGTGTATATGTACCACACTTTCTAAATCCAGTCCACCATTAATGGGCATCTTGGTTGATTCCATATCCTTGTCTGTTCTTGATTTGGCTCTGAGCTTGTTTGTTATCAGTGTATAGAAATGCTATTGATTTTTCTGTGTTTGTTTTGTATCCTGAGTGTGCATGTGTCTTTTTGTTAGACACATTGATTTTCCTTTGGATGTTTACCCAATAGTGGGATTGCTGGGTCAAATTGTAGTTCTGTTTTAAGTTCTTTGAGAAATCTCTACAATGCTTTCCACAGTGGCCCAACTAATTTATATTCTCATCAACAGTATTCTATGCATTACCTTTTCTTTGCAACTTACCAGCATCTATTATTTTTTTACTTTTTAATCATAGCCATTCTGACTGGTGTGAGATGGTATTTCATTGTGGTTTTGATTTCCATCTCTCTGATGATTCATGATGCTGAGGATTTTTTCATGTTTGTTGGCCACTTGTATGTCTTCTTTTCACAAGTGTCTGTTCATGTCGTTTGCCGAATTTTTAATGATTTTTTTTTCTTGTTGATATTTAAGTTTCCTATAGATTCTGGATATTAGACTTTTGTCAGATGCACAGTTTGCAAATATTTTCTCTCGTTCTGTAGGTTGTCTGTTTATTCTGTTGATAGTTTCTTTTGTTGTGCAGAAGCTCTTTAGTTTAATTAGGTACTACTTGTCCATTTTTCTTCTGTTACAATTGCTTTTGGGGACTTAGTCATAAATTCTTTGCCAAGACCAATGTTCAGAATGGTATTTCCTAGGTTTTCTTCTAGGATTTTTATTGTTTTAGGTCTTATATTAGAAGTCTTTAATACATCTTAAGTTAATTTTTGTATATGGTGAAAGAAAGGGGTCCAGTTTCATTCTTCTGCATCTTGCTAGCCAGTTATCCCAGCACAATTCATTAAACAGTGAGTCCTTTCCACATAGTTACTGTTTACGTTGTTGAAGGTCAGGTAATTGTAGGTGTGTAGCTTTATTTCTGGGTTATCTATCCTGTTCCATTGCTCTGTGTGTCTGTTTTTGTACCAGTACCATGCTATTTTGGTTACTGTAGCCTTATAGCGTAGTCTGAAGTCAGGTAGTGTGATGCCTCCAGCTTTGTACCTTCTGTTTAGGATTGCATTGACAATTTGTTATATTTTTTGGTTCCATATGAATTTTAGAGTAGTTTTCTGTAATTCTGTGAAAAATGTCATTGGTAGTTTTACAGGAATAGCATTGAATCTGTAAATTTGTTTGGGCAATATGGCCTTTTAACACTGTTGATTCTTCCTATCGATGAGCATGGAATGTTTTCCCTTTTGTTTGTGTCATGTCTGATTTATTTCAGAAGTGTTTTGTAATTCTCATTGTAGAGATATTTTATCTCATTGGTAAGCTGTATTTTATTCTTTTTGTGACTATTGTAAATGAGATTCTGTTCTTGATTTGGCTCTGAGCTTAGATGTATCAGTGTATAGAAATGCTACTGATATTGTGTGTCTGTTTTGTGTCCTGAAACACAACTGAAGTCATTTATCAGTTCTAGAAGCTTCTGATGGACTCTCTGGAGTTTTCTATGTATGGAATCATATCATCTGTGGAGAGAGATAGTTTGACTTCCTCTTTTCAAATTTGGATGCCTTTTATTTCTTTCTCTTGCCTAATTGCTCTGGCTAGGACTTTCAGTACTATGTTGAATAGGAGTGGTGAGAGTGGTCATCCTTGATACAGTTCTCAAGGAGATTGCTTCTAGCTTTTGCCCATTCAGCATGGTGTTAGCTGTGGATTTGTCATATATGGCTTTCATTATATTGAGGCATGTTCCTTCGATGTCTAATTTGTTGAGGATTTCTAACATCAAGGTATATTGAATTTTATCAAAGGCCTTTTCTGCTTCTGTGGAAATGATCATTTGATTTTTGTTGTTAATTCTGTCTGTATGCTGAATCACTTTTTGTTTTTTGTTTATGGTTTTTGTTTTTGTTTGTTTTGTTTTGAGACAGAGTCTCGCTCTCTCACCCAGGCTGTAGTGCAATGGCACAAAACAGCTCACTGCAACCTCTGCCTCCCAGGTTCAAGTGATTCTTCCAACTCAGCCTCCCGAATAGCTGGGATTACAGGCACCTACCATCATGCCCAGCTAATTTCTATACTTTTTTTGTAGAGACAGCGTTTCACCATGTTGGCCAGGCTAGTCTCAAACTCCTGACCTCAGGTAATCCTCCCGCTTTGGCCTCCCAAAGTGCTGGGATTACATACGTGAGCCACCGCACCCAGCCATCATGTATTGGCTTACAAATGTTGAACCAACCTTGCATTCCAGGGATAAAGCCTACTTGATTGTGGTGAATTAACTTTTGATGTGCTGCTGGATTTGGCTTGCTAGTATTTTGTTGAGGATTTTTACATCCATGTTTATCAGGGATATTGGCCTGAAGTTTTCTCTTTTCATTGTGTCTCTGCTAGGCTTTGGTATCAGAATGATGCTGGCTTCATAGAATCAGTTAGGGAGGAACCCCCTTCCTCAATTTTTGGAAATAGTTTTAGTAGGGTTGGTACTAGCTCTTCTTTGTATGTCTGGTAGAATTCAGCTGTGAATCCATCTGGACCAGGGATTTTTTGGTTGGTAGACTTGTTTTACTAATTCAGTTTCAGAAATTGTTATTGATCTGTTCAAGATTTTAGTTTCTTTCTGATCAATCTGGGGAGGCTTTGTGTTTCCAGGAATTTATCCATTTCTTCTAGGGTTTCCAGTTTGTGTACATAGAGATGTTTCTAATAGTTTCCAAGGAATTTTGTATTTCTGTGGGGTCAGTTTTAATGTCATTTTTGTCATTTATGATTGTGTTTATTTGGATCTTCTCTCTTTTTTTCTTTGTTAATCTACCTAGGGTTCTATCAATGTTGTTTAATCTTTTGAAGAACCAACTTTTAATTTTGTTGATCTTTTTTATGGATTTTTGCACCTCAATTTTATTCAGTTCAGCTCTGATTTTGGTTGTTTCTTCTGCTAGCTTTACTCTTGTTTCTCTAGGTACAATGTTAGTTTATAAATTTGAGATCTTTCTAACTTCTTGATGTAGATGTTTAGTGCATACATTTCCTCCCTACACTGCTCTGTGTTCCAGAGATTCTGGTATGTTGTGTCTCTATTTTCATTAGCTTCAAATAATTTCTTTATTTCTGCCTCAGTCTCATTCTTTACCCAAAAGTCAGTCAAGAGCAAGTTGTTTAATTTCCATGTAAGTGTATGGTTTTGATACATCTTGGTATTTATTTCTTTTTTTATTGCTCTGTGATCTGAGAGTGTAGTTAGTATGATTTTGATTTTTTTTTTTTTGATTTGTTGAGACTCACTTCATGGCCTAGCTTATGGTCAATCTTAGTGTAGCTCCCCTGTGCAGATGAGAAGAATGTATATTCTGGTCTTGTTGGGTGGAGTGTTCTGTAGATCTCTATTAAGACCAGTTGGTTAAACGTTGTGTTTAAGCACAGAATAACCCCTTCTCTTCTTTGTCTTCCATTTACCTGGTAGATCCTTCTCTATCTTTTTACTTTGAGCTTATGGGTAATCCTACTTGAGATGGATCTCTTGAAGGCAGCAGACAGTTGGGTCTTGCTTCTTTATCCATCTTGCCACTCTATGCCTTTTGAGTGAGGCATTTAGACCATTTACATTCAGGGTCAATACTGATATTTGAGGATTTGATCCTCTCATCATGCTGTTACCTGGGTGTTATGTAGACTTGATTGTATAGTTGCTTTATAGTGTCAGGGGGTATGTGCTTAAGTGTGTTTTTGTGGTGGCAAGTAGAATTCTTTTGTTTCCATATTTAGCACTCCCTTTGGGACCTCTTGTAAGGCAGGTCTAATGGTAACAAAGTCCCTTAGCATTTGCTTGTCTGAAAAGGATTTCATTTTTCCTTCGCTTACGAAGCTTAGTTTGGCAGAATATGAAGTTCTTGGTTGGAACTTCTTTTATTTAATGATGTTCAAAATAAGCCCCCAGTCACTTCTGGCCTGTACAGTTTCTGCTGAAAGGTGTTAGCCTGATGAGGTTTCCTTTGTAAGTGACCTGTTCTTTCTCTGTAATTGTCTTTAAGATTTTTTCTTTTGCATTGAGTTAAAGAATCTCATGATTGTGTCTTGCATAGCTTCTCACTGGGGTTCTCTGAATTTCTTGAATTTGAATGTCAATCTCTCTAGTGAGATTGGAAACATTTTCATGGACTATATCCTCAAATATATTTTCCATATTACTTACCCTTTCTCATTCTCTTTCAGGAATGTCAGTGAATTATAGGTTTGGTCTTTTTACATAATCCCATATTTATCAGAGATTTTGTTCATTTTTTACATTTTTTTTCTTTATTTTTGTCTGCCTGTGTTGCTTCAAAGGAGCAGTCTTCAACCTCTGAGATTCTTTCCTCAACTTGGTCTATTTTGTTGTTAATGCTTCCAGTTGTATTTTGAAATTCCTGTAGTGAATTTTTCATATCCAGAAGTTCAGTTTGGTTCTTTCTTTACATGGTTATTTCATCTTTCAACTCTCGGATCAGTTTACTGTTTTTTTTCTTGGATTGGGTTTCAATCTTCTCTTGTGTCTCAATGAGCTTCCTTGACATCCAGATTCTTAATTCTGTCTGACATTTCAGCCATTTCAATCTGGTTAAGAACCATTGCTGGGGAGCTAGTGTGATTGTTTGGAGATAAGAAAACATTCTGGCTGTTAGAGTTTCCATAGTTCTTGCACTGGTTCTTTCTCATCTGTGGGGGCTGATGTTCCTTTATCCTTTGAAATTGTTTTCCTTTGGATAGAGCTTTTTATTTTTATGATCTTCATTGTCCTTGAGGGTTTGACTGTGGTACATGTTAGGAAAGTTAAATGACTTCGTTTCTGGATGCTTTTGGAGGGCCCAGGCTCAGCTTCACACTCCTGGGCTGCATGCTCTAAACGTGGGAGACTGGGACTGGGTGCATGGTTTTGCCCTCTCATCTCTCAAGGTTAAGCCCCAGTTGGGCTGTTGGTGCCAGATGTTCTTAGGCTGCTGGCAACAGTACTCCATTGAGGGTTCTGTGTGCATAAGTGTTCTGATGGAGGTGTCACAGGTAGAAGGTGCTGCAGCAGGGGGTGCAAATTCACTTCAAAGGGGCAGTGGCAGGTCGGAAGTGAACACTTGCCAGCAGGAGGCTGTCAGCAAAAGTGCTGAGGTGGGGCAGTGGGGGACTGCGGTAAAAGCACTATTATGGTAGTCACTGGCAAAAGCACTGTGGCAGGATATCTGAGGCTGTGCTGAATTCAGGCATGGCCGATACCAGACTCTGAAATAGGCCACTAGACAGCCGGATGTACATGTCAGACCTGTCCCAGCAGAACTGGGAAAGACAGTCCTGCTCCCTCCAGGTCCAGCAGCTTACATAGGTCACAGCCACCCATTCCTTGGGAGGCATTAAGGGCTTGAGATGCATCTCAGCACTCAGCAACCTCATGTGGAGTTTCCAGCTTCCTCTCCCTTCAGTCCTGGTATCTGAGTCATCTCTCTAACCTCTCTCAGTACATCTCTCAGATGGTCTGTGTGGACTATGCTGGTTTACTCAATTCTGGTCTGTCTCAATGGAAGAGGTTCTTCCTGGCTGTATCTAGTCAACCATCTTGTCCTGTTTCTCCCAGTTAACATGTGAATTTTTTAAAATCTGTATTTATACTATGTATTGATTTACTGAGTTTTGTAAAGACTTCAACGAGGTAACTTCTTTACAAATATTTCCCAATCTCATTTTTCCAACTCTAGCTTCAGGCTCACATTTTCAACTCTCTTTTTAAAGTTTCCTTAAACCTAATAGTGACCAAAATTAAGTGTATTTTCTTCTTCATAATAATAATTCCCAGACCTTAATCCCTACTACTATTACTAGTTGTACCACTCTTTTTCCAATCAGCCAAATTAAATTTTTTTAGTATCATCTTTGACTCCTTCCACTTTTTTACTATCCCTCATCCCTACCCTTATAGACAATCTGATACACTTTTTACCCACTTCTTCACTTCTGTTACTTCATCCATTGCTCTAACTGCATCACTCACCATCTCTTCCTAAGATACTGTAGTTAGTTCCTAATTGATTTCCTTGTCTCTGGTATATCCCTATTCTAGTTAGTCTTATACATGTGGAGTTAAGATACATCAACCTAAGTTTTACACCCAGCTTCATCTCATTCTAGTTGTTTCCTTGGGATATTTACTTGAACTCTCTGAACCTATTTCTTTATCTTGAAAATAACTACCTCATGGGTTGCTATCATATTTCACTAAAGTGATATATGGTTCTAGTCTGTACTTTATTGATTTCATGGTCCAAGAACCATTCAAGCTAGCTTATGTAAAGGGGAGATTCTTCTAAGCATGTATTGGAATCTCATGAATACCAAAAGACAGAAACCAAAGAATAGAAATATAAAATGTGATCAGAATCTGAGACTGAACTCCTTGCAAAGCTATGTAATCTATGTCTCTATCTGCATCTCTAATTCTTTCTATGTATCTGCAGCAGCATCTTCCTTCTAATGGCAGTCTTCTTTTACTCTCCTATAGAATTTCGTGTAGCTCCTGGTGTCAGATTATCACCCCAGATCCAATTGTGCACATCCTTTTGCTACCACCAACTAGTTCATATTTCCAAGAAAGGAATCCAATTGGCCTGGCTTATATTTTGATTGGCTACCACGTTATAGTCCCTGGTGAGCACACATGGCTCATATGCCACCCCTGGCCAGCTTCTGAGGCTAATAGAGGGAACAGCAGTCATGGACAAGAAAGTTTCCATTAGAAGTGAGTATGGACAAGCTGTTAATAATGGGCATGTATAGAAATTTTATGTAAAGCATTTAGCATAGTGCTCAGTGAGTAGTAGTTATTATTTTTATATACCAAAAGAAACTAACCAAAATTATTTTAATGTACTCTTTACCTCTCTCTCTTTCTTAGACACACACACACACACACACGAAAATTCACAAAATAAAAAATGTGTAGTTAGCAACATGGGCTTGAAGTCTTCTAATATCAGTTAAAGCAATAAATCTGTTATTTAAAACGTGTGTGATCTTGGACAAATTATATTTTTCCTAACCTTTCGTTTCTTTATTTGTAAATGGGAATGATATTCTGTCAGTTAAGAATCTTATGGTTTCAAATGGCTAATCAGGCTTATGCTGAAAAGATTATGCTGGGGCTATAGGTAGAACTGATTTCAAGCACAACTTTGTGAGAGGCTAAAATGATGTCAAGTAGGCCTGAATTTCCTCTTTGTGTCTGCATCACTTGATTCTGCTTTTATATCTTCACCCAAACCTCCACATACCCAGCCTTATTTTTTCCATTCGGAGTCATGCTTTCCCTTTCATGGGTTTGAATAGTCAAAGAAACTCCTCATATCTTCCCAGATTCTAATCCAGTAGACAAGAAAGTTCGCCTTAGTCCTAGAGGTCTCAACAAAAATCTCTTAGCATCTCATTGTTGATTATTCTATCATGTGCCTATTTCTGAATCAATTACTATAGCTGGGAAATTAAAGGCTCTTATTGGCCAGTGCTGAGTCACATGCCATTTATCAAGCCAAAAATAGAGGCAGCCTGACTAGAATCATGTGGAATTAGGGAAAAAGGGAGAGGAGTGTTCATCACAATGGTAATACCAACTTTACATGATTTTCAGAAGGATTAAATTCAGTTTTCACATGTATACAGCGTTCTCAAGTTCTGCAGTAAAATCTGTATTTCAAGTCCTTTCCTCCATTACTTCCCCAGATTCCATATTCTCCCCTGTCTATTCTGATGGATCCTTGACTATACTCCCACCCTTTCTTATGGGTGTCATGTGGCTTTTGTGACTCCATTGGCCTGAGCACCTTCTACTATTTTTGCTTATGGGATTTTTGTCCTTCATGTTCCGTCTCAAACACCTTCTTCACCTCATGAATCTTTCTTAAACTACCTTAGATCCTATCCAAAATCCCACAAAGGATATGGTTGCTGAAAGATGATTCAGCAGTCTTCATTTCTGGCTCCCAGCATCAGACATACATTTTAAAAGCCATTTTTCTGGCTATCCCAGTTAATTTCCTGTGCTACTTACCACATGCTGCTTTGTATTAATCTTCTGCATTAATCTGTATCATAAACTCTAAAGGCTCACAATAAGTATTTATTTCATTGAATTAAACCTAATTTCAACTAAATATACATTATCTATGAAATTTTAAACTCATATATTTTACTCAAAACAAAATTTTAACCTTACTTTAATAAGGAATTTTATAAACTCTTGACTCTCATATATTTTAGGTATTTAGTACTGATCTGGTAAGTCAAACATATAGCCAATTTTCAGTAATCTACAATATGCATTTCAGTCATATCATTAAGACCTGTTTTGCCCAGGCTTGCTTTCTGTACATTAGGATTTTGTATTTGACTTCCTATTAATTAATCCATATTATTGAATGCTTACTATATTATATTTAAGCATTTTTCAAGGCACTGAGGAAGTATCTATTCTCCTTCCAGCAGGCATGGAATGAATGCAGTCAATGAAGATGTAAATAAAAAATGTAATGTTAAATAATGGAATTTCTAGCTTTTAGTTGCCAGAATGTATGTTTGTTTGTTTACGTGTTTTTAAAATCTCGGTGTTATAAGATTAGTGTTGGAAAAGAAATTATTAGGGGCAGACTTCAAATAAAGAGAAAAAAATACTACTTTCTTCCCAGACAGTGCTGTTTCAGCTGCTTTAACTTTCCTGCTATGAGCAGGTGGGTTCCTTTAGTTTGCTCTAAAAATCAAGAAGCGTTCCTAAAAACTGTTCCTAAACAATAGTGAGTTTTACTAGGTAATAGCAATATTTATGGAAAATTCAACTTCAATTCAGTTTGTTCTATTAGGTGCTTGCAAAAGTGAATAGAATTCTTTGGATAGTTATCACCACTAGTTTAAAATAACGCATTAAATAGAATGTGTATATATCATCACAAATGTACATATTTCTGATCCAGATTTACCATGTGCTGTACTTTTTTAAAATTCAGATTTTGGTTGAGATTGATGTATTATTACTTGTGACTTTATGGGAAAGCTGAAAAATTTTAGTTCAATAATAAAATGATTCCAACAGTTTCAGAACAGTTACATCATTTAGTAAATCTGACAAGTATTCTACTAAAATAGGGAAAAATCAAGAGTTTACTATTATTTACATCACCAGTTTTAACTTAGGTAAGTATATTTTACATTGTTAAACTCTCGAAGCTGAATAAATTCCACTATAGATGGTAACATTTATATTGTTCAATTTCCAGACAGCCTCTCTGTGCCAGGCATTTTCCATTGTCCTTACTTCTCCAGTGCCAGCCCTGCCTCCTGCCCCTCTTCTTTTTTGCCTCATCCTTACTTTTATAAAAAGGCCATCTAACATGAGCTGCTTCAGCTTTACTGTTCTCGACCACTAAATTTCTGTTTCCCCACACATTTCTCCAGCCTGTCTTTTGTCTCAGGACAGGGTGCCTAGTTCTTCTTAAGGCTAATCACCCACTCCACTTTCCAAATCTTCAGGAACTTTCCCTTCTCCTTCTTTTGCAAAAGTCTGTCCATATCCTCTTACTTTTTCCCCTGTGCCTCACCGCTGCTCATTTCTTCCCTGACCACAAAGATTTTTTTTATCCTTGTGTCTGTGTGCTCCCTTGCAAACTCTGCCTTCCACTATTGAACCTACTTCTGAAGAGTAGTCCCAAATCATTGTTCACAACTCCTAATCATTTCTTTGGATTTCTAGATTATTAACTTCTCAACCCGACTGAAATTGTTCTTTTAAAATTTAGCAGTCGGCCGGGCGCGCTGGCTCACGCCTGTAATCCCAGCACTTTGGGAGGCTGAGGCAGGTGGATCACCTGAGGTCAGGAGTTGGAGACCAGCCTGGCCATCATGGTGAAACCTCGTTTCTACTAAAAATACAAAAATTAGCCAGGCATGGTGATGGGCACCTGTAATTCCAGCTACTTGGGAGGCTGAAGCAGGAGAATCGCTTGAACACAGGAGGCAGAGGTTGCCATGAGCTGAGATTGCCCCATTGCACTCCAGCCTGGGTGACAAGTGAAACTCCATCTCAAAAAAAAAAAAAAAAGTCAACACTCACCCACATTCACTGCATTTCCTCAGTCCGCATATTCCCTTAAGGAACTTGATTCTTTTTCTTATCACCATTGCCTCTTTAAGTTTATAATGTAGGGATCTCAGTTGCTTCTCTGAAATACATTTTTTACTCTTCAGTAGCAAAAATAAACAGTTGAAAACTCACTTAAGTATACAATATAATATTAGATAATGACAAGTCTGCTCGTTTTTAATTGTTGAAAAGTTTTCTTCTTATTTTAGCAATCTCTGTGTTGCAGGCTAAAGACTTCAAATAAAGTTAGGGGAAAAGTCATAATTTACCACTTCCTTGGTAATCTGAGAAAATGCCTTTTCAGGATCTTAATTATTTTATTCTTCGTACGTAAGTGGGGAAAAAAGCTAAGTGCACAACAAAATGTGACACACACACACACACACACACACGTTTGCAGAAAAACTATGGGAATGATAAGCCAGAAAATAATTAAGTTGCTTATTTAAAAGGAATAGCAGCATAGAGAAGAGGTAGAAGTGATAGGGAGGCAATGATACCTGAGTTTATCTTTTTTTGTAGTTTTCACTTTTAAAAATGTATATCTGTTCTAAATAGTTTAAAAATTAGCAAGCATGGAAAGGAAAAAGAAACTAAAACTGAATGTAAGTAGAAACAAATAAATCCAATTTTGTTTCAAATGAGTAACATTACACTGCTGAGAGGTAAAAGAAAAAATTTGATTATATTATTCCACAAGAGGTGTGGAAAGAACAGTATACAAATCTTGAACTTTTCTCAGTTGGCTTTGTCTTGGTTTTTTTTTTTTTGGTAGTACTATAGGCATACTAGTTATAAAACTATTTTATGTATATGGTAAAGTTTAGTAAATTAATAATACATGTGTTGATGTAGGGAGCCAAGGTTCTCATTACAGAAGAAAGTAGATAAAAATGTGGAATGAGGGTAGACAAGGAAAAACTTTGGGGAATGGATTGGTATGCGTGGATGCATTGGATTTGAATGAACTTAATGATTCCTTATACATTTCCTACCTCTGACTGCTGAAGGGACCTAAAAGCAAAGAATCAGTGGCAATGAGTGCATTTGGCACCCAGATCTTGATTTCTAACACCATTTCCCTCTGAAAGGAACCAGGATAATTTGAAGAAATGACTGATTCCCAAGACCAGACCACCTGTTGTACAAAAAAAAAAAGGGGAGTGGTGAGAGGGCGGAAGAGTGCTCCTGAAAATGATGGTGGCACATCAAGACAACATAGAAGGCATCTTGAAAGGGCCTCTCCTCCACTGTTAAATCTGGAATTACTTGAGTTTCAGATAATTGAGGACACACAACTCAGGAATTAAAAGATAATGCAATTTTTTAATGGGCAAAGCATTTGAATAGAAATTTCTCCGAAAAAGATATGCAAATGGACAATAAGCACATGAGAAATGCTCAGCATCATTAGCAATCAGGGAAATGCAAATCAAAACCATAATGAGATATTATTTCACACCCAGTAGGGTGACTATAAATGCATTTTTTTTTTAAGGTAAGGGAGCAACCAACAAGTATTGGCAAGGACATGGAGAAATTGGAAAGCTCATACATTACTGATAGTCTTATAAAATGGTACAACTGCTTTGGGAAAAAAGTTTAGCAGTTCCTCAAAACTTCAAAATAAAAATAACATATGACCCAGCAGTTACACTCCTAGATATATATCAAGAGAATTGAAAGCAAGTGTTAAAAGAAAAAAAAAAAACTTGTACACAAATGTTCATAGCAGTATTATTCATAATAAACAAAAAATGGAAACAACCCACACAAAACAACCTAAACAAACTGTGGTGTATTCATACAGTGAAATATTACTCAGCCATGAAAAGGAATAAAGTACTGATTCATGCTACAACATGGATGAAGCTTGAAAACATTACACTAAGTGAAAGAAGCCAGAATACAAAAGACCATGAATTATATGATTCTATTTATGTGGAATGTCCAAAATAGGCAGATCCAAATCTGTAGAGAAAGAAGGAAAGTAAGTATTTGCCAGGGAATGCAGGGAAATGAGAAGTGGGACTGACCGCTAATGGTATTTCTGCTAACAGGTAGTGTTTTTTTTAAGGGGTGGTGGAAATTTTCTGGAATTATAGTGGTGATGGTTTTACAACATTGTGATTATACTAAAAATCATTAAATTACACACTTTAAAATGGCGAGTTTATGTTATATGAATTTTATCTTGATAAAACGTGCAAAAAACAATCATTGAAACCAGTGAAAAAAAAAATTGAACTATTGGGTAGAAAAAAGGAATTCATGAATCCATGAGGATCTGAATGAATGAATGAATACTTAGAAGAGAAGGAAAGTCTCCTTACAGTAAGATAACAAATAATAAATGTGAAGAGAGTGGTGGAGTTGGAAAATCACCACTGTCATAGTAAAGATTGGTTTGGGCAAAAATGATCAATAGATACTAAATCTAGGGGGAATGCTGGATGAAGAACCATATATTGGCATGATCACAAACTGTCTCCCCACTAATTGCTTATTAGTTGCAACTGATCTGTAATAGAGGTCTGTAAAACACCTTGACTGACTGATCAGAATTAACATCCACGATGAGGAGCATATGGACACCACATGTCTCTTAACAGTGCCCTGAGAAGAACACGCAATCACTTGTGTGTTCTGCCTAGGGCTGCATAACCTGACTCTAATCATAAGAGAGCATGAGACAAACCAAATTAAGGAATATTTTATTAGAAAAACAACTGTCTTGTATTCTTCAATAATGTCCATGTTGTGAAATTAAAAAAAAGGCTTAGGAGTCTACAGAGACATCAAAACTAAATGGCAATACATGCTCCTGCACTGGATCCTGGAACAAAGGAAAAAATAATGCTAAAAAGGACATGGTTGGGGAACTTGACACAATAAAATATGGATGGTATAGTAAAGTATTGCATCACTATGAAATGTTCTGAATTTTATATACCTGAATTTGAAATACTATAGTGACTTAAGAGATAATTCTTGTTCTTATGAAACACAAACTAAAGTATTAAGGAGTAAAGGGCCATAATATATGCAACCTAGTCTTAAATGATTGAGAAAAAAATTAATACGTATTTATGCACTGGGAGAGAGAATAATAAAACGTGTCAAAATGTTAAGAACTGGTGAATTTAGGTAGAAAGATATGAGTTTTTTATATTATTCTTTAACTTTTCTGTAAGATTAAAATTATTTCAAAATAGAAATATTAAAATTAGTTTTTAAAACTTATTTAAATTGATAAACTAATTTTTTTTACATTTTTCTTTTTTATCTTTCAAAATGTTTTAAACATACAGAAAGGTAAAGGGACTTAACCCATTTTTTTACCCAACTAATCTTAATATTTTTTACATTTTTTAAAAATAAATTTAAACTTTACATATATAGCTTAAGTCCCATGTATACTTTCCAATTTTATTTTGCCCCCTTCCCAAAACTGCTCACTACTCAGAAGTATGTTTCCTTCCTGTACATGTTTTTAATCCTTTATTGCATGTGTATATAGCCATTAAAAATAATACTGCTACTATGCCACTCTATAAAAGTGGTATCAAATGGTATGTATCCAATTACACCTTGTTTTTTTTATTTATCATTATGCTTTTGACATTTGTCAATGTTTTTATATGTAGTACATACTTATTTATTTTAAATGATTTGTAGTATTCATTGAATGCATATTCTAGTTTTTCTCCTGTTCATGGGCATTAGGTTCCTTTTATATATGTTTATATATAGGAATATTTTAAACATTCTGCAGAAAGCATCCTTGTACACTTCTGTGTACATAAACAAAAGTTTCTTTAGGGTATGTCTTTAAATGGAATAGCTGGATGTGGGTAGTTATCATGATTATAATGATACGTAATGTTTACTAACTCTCCTAAGTGATTTATATGTATTAATTTAATCTTTAAAACAATACGTGAACACTTATTAACATTTTACTGGTGAAGAAATTGAGCTATGGGGTGGTTAAGTAATTTGTCCAAAATCCCATGGGTAGAAAATGTCAGAGCCCTGATTCAACTGATGTAACAAACCTGTAGTGTGTATGCACACCTTCAACCCCTCCCGATATTGCCATTTTGTTTTCCAAAGTGGTTGTTACCAGTTTATAATCTCAATGGCCAATAGGAATTTATTTTAATTCTTAACTTGTAAAATTAAAAAGTAATTCATCCATTAAATTTTGTGTGGGGTGTTTACAGACCTCTAAAATCTAAAAGTCTGAAAACCACTTCCTTACATGGCACTGTTTAGAAGAACATGGTTTATAGAATCATAAGGCTGAAATCACCACTTCCTTACTTGACATTGTTTAGAAGAGCATGCTTTTACAGGATTATATGGCTGGGATCCTTGGTCTTTAAAACGCCCAGCTATAGGAGGTTTTCATGAATTCCTCTGGATCCAAACTGTTCAATCAACCATCCAGGCTTTATAATCTTTCATTGTTCTTGTCTCTTCTTCACCTCTTCCCCAATCTGCCATTCCCAATTCTTTACTCTGTCAGTATTGCCATATTCAGCCAATTGGCAAGTCTTATTTACTCACCCATTGTAGAATCTCTCATCTGTCCTATTCTGCTTCCAGGTTTGTATCACATCCTTTTTTGGCAGTGTAATAAGGAACCTAAACTGATCTTTTTCTCTAGAATCTCCCAGAAGTGATTCATCTATACACTGTAACTTAAGTGATCTTCTTAATATAGTTATTTTATTATTCCTCTTTTCACAAACCTTTAGTACCATCTTATCGTATACCAAATTAAGTGTAAAATTATCTAATCATCTATGATTTTTCTCTATAATCTTGCTTTCAGGTTGTTGAACATCTTATCCTCTATTACTGTCCTGTATTCTCTCAGTGGAACAGATAGATCTTGGGTAAAACGGAAGATTTTTCAACTCTCACATTTTCAGATGGTGCTGATAGTGCAGGTCCAGTCTGGGTAACACACTCTGAGAATTGCTGCTCTAGTTGATCTGTAGGACCTGGCATAGGGTCTTATAAATTAGCTGATCATGATATATATTTAATAGAATTAAATCCCATTTCTTAAGGTTTAGAGAAAGTGACTTTCCACAGTATTCAATCCAGAAGAGATGGTTACATTTAGTTTTGAAAAGAGTTTTAAACTTGCAGAAAACAGTACAATGAACTCATATATCTTTTACCTCAATTTGCCAGTCATTTACATTTTTTAATATTTGCACATTGCATTGCTCTCTGTATGTTTGTATAAGTATGTACATACATTTTTCTTTCTTTTTTTTTTGAGACAGAGTCTCGCTCTGTCACCCAGGCTGGAGTGCAGTGGCACAATCTCGGCTCACTGCAACCTCCGCCTCCTAGGTTCAAGCTATTCTTTTGCCTCAGCCTCCCGAGTAGCTGGGATTACAGGCACGCGCCACCATGCCCGGCTAATTTTTGCATTTTTAGTACAGATGGGGTTTCACCATATTGGCCAGGCTGGTCTCAAACTCCTGACCTCATAATCTGCCCACCTCAGCCTCCCAAAGGGATTACAGGCATGAGCCACCGCCCAGCCATGTGCATACATTTTTCTCTTGAACGATTTGAAGGTACCTTAGTGATACCAGGTCTTTACCCTAAATACCTATGGGTGTATTTCCTAAAGAGGGACTTTCTCTTATATAAACATTGTTTGATATTGTTACCTAATTTACAAAGTCCAAATTTTGTCTTTTGTTCTAATAAATGTCCTTCACAGCTGTTATTTTTTCCCATTCCAGGATTCAATCCAAGATAATGCAGAAAGTGTAGTTATAGAGAGATGTTTTGAGATTATGTAAATATATCATTGCTCATCAAGCTTGCATCCTTAGTTTTTTGTTTTGTTTTGTTTTGTTTTGTTTGTATTATACTTTAATTTCTGGGATACATGTGCAGAACGTGCAGGTTTGTTACATAGGTATACATGTGCCACCATTGTTTGCTGCACCCATCAACCCATCATCTACATTAGATATTTCTTCTAATGCTATTTCTCCCCTAGAACCCTGCTTCCCAACAGGCCCTGGTGTGTGATGTTCCCCTCCCTGTGTACATGTGTTCTCATTGTTCAACTCCCACTTATGAGTGAGAACATGTGGTGTTTGGTTTTCTGTTCCTATGTTAGTTTGCTGAGACCGATGGTTTCCAGCTTCATCCATGTCCCTGCAAAGGACATGAACTCATCTGTTTTATGGCTGCATAGTATTCCATGGTGTATATGTGCCACATTTTCTTTATCCAGTCTATCATTGATGAGCCTTTGGGTTGGTTCCAAGTCTTTACTATTGTGAATAGTGCTACAGTAAACATCCGTGTGCTTATGTCTTTATAGTAGAATGATTTATAATCTGTTGAGTATATACCCAGTAATGGGATTGCTGGGTCAAATGGTATTTCTGGTTCTAGATCCTTGAGGAATCACCACACCGTCTTCCACAATAGTTGAACTAATCTACACTCCCACCAACAGTGTAAAAGCATTCCTAATTCTCCACATCCTCTCCAGCATCTGCTGTTTTCTGACTTTCTAATCATCGCCATTCTAACTGGCGTGAGATGGTGTCTCATGGTGGTTTTGATTTGCATTTCTCTAATGACCAGTGAGGATGAGCCTTTTTTTTCATATGTTTGTTGTCTGCATAAATGTCGTCTTTTGAGAACTGTCTGTTCATATCCTTTGCCCACTTTTTGATAGGGTTGTTTGGTTTTTTCCTGTAGATTTATTTAACTTCCTTGTAGATTCTGGATATTTGCCCTTTGTTAGATGGATAGATTGCAAAAATTTTCTCCCATTCTGTAGGTTGCCTGTTCACTCTGATGGTAGTTTCTTTTGCTGTGCAGAAGCTCTTTAAGTTAATTAGATCCGATTTGTCCATTTTGGCTTTTGTTGCCATTGCTTTTCATGTTTTAGTCATGAAGTCTTTGCCCATGCCTGTATCCTGAATGGTATTGCCTAGGTTTTCTTCTAGGGTTTTATGGTCCTAGGTTTTACGTTTAAGTCTTTAATCCATCTTGAGTTAATTCTTATATAAGATGTAAGGAAGGGGTCCGGTTTCAGTTTTCTGCTTATGGCTAGCCAATTTTCCCAACACCATTTATTAAATAGGGAATCCTTTCCCTGTTTCTTCTTTTTGTCAGGTTTTTCAAAGATCAGATGGTTGTAGATATGTGGCATTATTTCTGAGGCCTTTGTCCTATTCCATTGGTCTGTATATCTGTTTTGGTACCAGTATCTTGCTGTTTTGGTTACTGTAGCCTTGTAGTATAGTTTGAAGTCAGGTAGCGTGATGCCTTCAGCTTTTTTCTTTTTGCTAAGATTGTCTTGGCTATACGGGCTCTTTTTTGGTTCCATATGAACTTTAAAGTAGTTTTTTCTAATTCTGTGAAGAAAGTCAACGGTAACTTGATGGGGATAGCATTGAATCTGTAAGTTACTTTGGGCAGTATGGCCATTTTCACGATACTGATTCTTCGTATCCATGAGTATGGAATGTTTTTCCATTTGTTTGTGTCCTCTCTTATTTCCTTGAGCAGTGGTTTGTAGTCCTTTTTGAAGAGGTCCTTCACCTCCCTTGTGAGTTGTATTCCTAGGTATTTTATTCTCTTTGTAGCAGTTGTGAATGGTAGTTCACTCATGATTTGGCTCTCTGTTTGTCTATTATTAGTGTATAGTGATATTTGTGATTCTTGCACATTGATTTTGTATCCTGAGACTTTCCTGAAGTTGCTTATCAGCTTAAGGAGATTTTGGGCTGAGATGATGCAGTTTTCTAAATATACAGTCATGTCATCTGCAAACGGGGACAATTTGACTTCCTCTCTTCCTATTTGAATACCCTTTATTTCTTTGTCTTGCCTAATTGGCCTGGCCAGAACTTCCAGTACTATGTTGAATAGGAGTGGTGAGACAGGGCATCCCTGTCTTGTGCTGGTTTTCAAAGGCAGTGCTTCCAGCTTTTGCCCATTCAGTATGATATTGGCTGTGTGTTTGTTGTAAGTAGCTCTTATTATTTTGAGATACGTTCCATCAATACCTAGTCTACTGAGACTTTTTAGCACGAAGGACTGTTGAATTTTGACGAAGGCCTTTTCTGCATCTATTGAGATAATCACGTGGTTTTTGTCATTGGTTCTGCTTATGTGATGGATTACGTTTATTGATTTGCCTATGTTGAACCAGCCATGAATCCCAGGGATTTAGCTGACTTGATCATGGTGGATAAACTTTTTGATGTGCTGCTTGATTCGGTTTGCCAGTATCTTATTGAGGATTTTCACATCAATGTTTACCAGGGATATTGGCCTGAAATTTTCTTTTTCTGTTGTGTTGCTGCAGGTTTTGGTATCAGGATGATGCTGGCCTGATAAAATGAGTTAGGGAAGAGTTCTTCTTTTTCTATTTTGTGGAATAGTTTCAGAAGGAATGGTACCAGCTCCTCTTTGTAGCTCTAGTAGAATTCATCTGTGAATCCATCTGGTCCTGGGCTTTTTTTGGTTGGTACCCTATTAATTACTTCCTCAAATTCAGAACTTGTTATTGGTCTATTCAGGGATTTGATTTCTTTCGGGTTTAGTCTTTGGAGGGTGTATGTGTCCAGAAATTTACCTATTTCTTCTAGATTTTCTGGTTTATTTGCATAGAGGTGTTTATAGTATTCTCTGATGGTAGTTTGTATTTCTGTGCAATCAGTAATGATATCCCCTTTATCATTTTTTATTGTGTCTATTTGATTCTTCTCTTTTTTCTTCTTTATTCGTCTGGCTAGTGGTTTATTTTGTTGATAATTTCAAAAAAGTCAGCTCCTGGATTCATTGATTTTTTGAAGGGTTTTTTGTGTCTCTATCTCCTTCAGTTCTACTCTGATCTTAGTTATTTCTTGTCTTCTGCTAGCTTTTGAATGTGTGTGCTCTTGCTTCTCTAGTTCTTTTAATTGTGATGTTATGGTGTCAATTTTAGATCTTTCCTGCTTTCTCCTGTGGGCATTTAGTGCTATAAATTTCCCTGTAAACACTGCTTTAGCTGTGTCCCAGAGATTCTGATTCATTGTGTCTTTGTTTTCATTGGTTTCAAAGAACTTATTTATTTCCATCTTAATTTTGTTATTTAACCAGTAGTCATTCAGGAGCAGATTATTCAGTTTCCATGTAGTTGTGTTGTTTTGAGTGACTTTCTTAATCCTGAATTCTAATTCGATTGCACTGTGGTCTGAGAGACTGTTGTGATTTCTGTTCTTTTGCATTTGCTGAGGAACATTTTACTTCCAGTTATATGGTAAATTTTAGAATAAGTGTGATGTGGTGCTGAGAAGAATGTATATTCTGTTGATTTGGGGTGGAGGATTCTGTAGATTTCTATTAGGTCTGCTTGGTTCAGAGGTGAGTTCAAGTCCTGAATATCCTTGTTAATTTTCTGTCTCATTGATCTGTCTACTATTGACAGTGGGGTGTTAAAATCTTCCACTATTATTGTGTGGGAATCTAAACCTCTTTGTAGGTCTCTAATAACTTGCTTTAGAAATCTGGGTGCTCCTATATTGGTTGCATATGTATTTATGATAGTTAACTCTTCTTGTTGCATTGATCCCTTTACCATTATATAATGCCCTTCTTTGTCTTTTTTGATCTTTGTTAGTTTAAAGTCTGTTTTATCAGAGACTAGGATTGCAATCTCTGCTTTTTTTTTTTTTCTTTCCATTTGCTTTGTAAATATTCCTCCATTCCTTTATTTTGAGCCTATATGTGTCTTTGCACATGAGATGGGTCTCCTGAATACAGCACACTGATGGGTCTTGACTGTTTATCCAATTTGCCTGTCTGTGTCTTTTAATTGGGGCATTTAGCTCATTTACATTTAAGGTTAATATTGTTATGTGTGAATTTGATCCTGTCATTATGATGCTAGCTGGTTATTTTGCCTGTTAGTTGATACAGTATCTTAATAGTGTCAATGGTCTTTATAATTTGGCATGTTTTTGCAGTGGCTGATACCAGTTTTTCCTTTCCATGTTTAGTGCTTCCTTCAGGAGCTCTTGTAAGGCAGGCCTGGTGGTGACAGAATCTCTCAGCATTTGCTTGTCTGTAAAGGATTTTATTTCTCCTTCACTTGTGAAGCTTAGTTTGGCTGGATATGAAATTCTGGGTTGAAAATTCTTTTCTTTTAGAAATGTTGAGTGTTGGCCCCCACTCTTTTCTGGCTTGTAGGGTGCAGGTATCTGCTGTTAGTCGGATGGACTTCCCTTTGTGGGTAACCTGACCTTTCTCCCTGGCTGCCCTTAACATTTATTCCTTCATTTCAACCTTGGTGAATCTGACAATTATGTGTCTTGGGGTTGTTCTTCTCAAGGAGTGTCTTTGTGGTATTCTCTGTATTTCCTGAATTTGAATATTGGCCTGCCTTGCTAGGTTGGGGAAGTTCTCCTGGATAATACCCTGAAGAATATTTTCCAGCTTGGTTCCATTCTCCTCGTCACTTTCAGGTACTCCAATCAAACATAGGTTTGATCTTTTCACATAGTCCCATATTTCTTGGAGGCTTTGTTCATTCCTTTGCATTCTTTTTTCTCTAATCTTGTCTTCATGCTTTATTTCATTAAGTTGATCTTTAATCTCTCATATCCTTTTTTACACTTGATCGATTCTGCTATTGATACTTGTGTATGCTTCATGAAGTTCTTGTGATGTGTTTTTCAGCTCCATCAGGTCATTTAATGGCTTCTCTACGCTAGTTTATTCTAGTTAGCAATTCTTCTAACCTTTTTGTAAGGTTCTTAGCTTCCTTGCATTGGTTTAGAACATGCTCCTTTAGCTTGGAGGACTTTTTTATTACCCACCTTCTGAAGCCTACTTCTGTCAATTCGTCAAACTCATTTTCCATCCAGTTTTGTTCCCTTGCTGTCGAAGAGTTGTGATCCTTTGGAGGAGAAGAGGTGCTCTGATTTTTGGAATTTTCCGCCTTTTTGTGCTGGTTTTTCCTCATCTTCATAGATTTATCTTCCTTTGGTCTTTGATGTTGGTGACCTTCGGATGGGGTTTTTGTGTGGACGTCCTTTTTATTAATGTTGATGCTATTCCTGTTTGTTAGTTTTCCTTCTGACAGTCAGGCCCCTCTGCTGCAGGTCTGCTGGAGTTTGCTGGAGGTCCACTCCAGATCCTCTTTGCCTGGTTATTACCAGTGGAGGCTGCAGAACAGCAAAGATTGCTGCCTGTTCCTTCCTTTGGAAGCTTCGTCCCAGAAGGGAACCCGCCAGATGCCAGCTGGAGCTCTCCTGTATGAGGTGTCTGTTGACCCCTGTTGGGAGGTGTCTTCAAGCCAGGAGGCACAGGGGTCAGGGACCCACTTGAGGAGGCAGTCTTCCCTTAGCAGAGCTCAAGCACTGTGCTGGGAGATCACTGCTCTCTTCAGAGCCAGCAGGCAGAAACATTTTAGTCTGCTGAAGCAGTGTCCACAGCCGCCCTTTCCCCCAGGTGCTCTGTCCCAGGGAGATGGGAGTTTTATCTATAATCCCTTGACGGGGATCGCTGCCTTTCTTTCAGAAATGCCCTGCCCAGAGAGGAGGAATCTGGAGAGGCAGTCTGGCTACAGGGGCTTTGCCAAGCTGCACTGGGCCCCGCCCAGTACTCACTTCTGGTGGGCTTTGTTTACACTGTGAGGGGAAAACTGCCTACTCAAGCCTCAGTAATGGCACACGCCCCTCCCCCCACCAAGCTGGGGTGTCCCAGGTTGACTTCAGACTGCTGTGCTGGCAACGAGAATTTCAAGCCAGTAAATCTTAACTTGCTGGGCTCCATGGGGGTGGGATCCACTGAGCTAGACCACTTGGCTCCCTGACTTCAGGTCCTTTTCCAGGCGTGTGAACAACTAGTTCTGTCTCATTGACATTCCAGGTGCCACTGGGGTATGAAAAACAACTCCTGCAACTCTGTGTCTGCCCAAACAGCTGCCCAGTCTTGTGCCTGAAACCCAGGGCCCTGGTGGTATAGGCTTCAGAGGGAATCCCCCGGTCTTTGGGTTGTGAAGACCGTGGGAAAAGCTTAGTGTCTGGGCTGGAGTGCACAGTTCCTCAGGGCACAGTCCCTCAGGGCTTCCCTTGGCTGGGGGAGGGAGTTCTCTGATCCCTTTTTGCTTCCCGGGTGAGGCAGCACCCTACCTTGCTTCAGCTTGCTGTCTGTGGGCTGCACCCACTGTCTAACAGTCCCAATGAGATGAGCTGGGTACCTCAGTTGGAAATGCAGAAATCACCTGCCTTCTGCATTGATCTTGCTGGGAGCTGCAGACCGGAGCTGTTCCTATTCAGCCATCTTGCCAGCCACCCCCTGCACGCTTAGTTTTAGTGTTCACCAGTGATTTTCTAATTCCATCGTTTCTTTTTATAGTTTCGCATTCCAATCTAAAAAAGAGCTTTCCTTTGTTCCCCATTTATTTATTATTTCAATATAAACTCATGGGATCTTATTTTATGAGTCACAGTCTGCTTTTACCATTATTTCTTTTGATGCTCAAAATAAATTATTTTATTTCATTTTTATTTGGCCAGTGGAAGCTCCTTCAAGCTGGCTTTTTCTGGTTTTTTTTTTTTTTGGTTGTTGTTGTTGTTGTTTTTGAGACAGTCTCACTTTGTTGCCCAGGCTGGAGTGAAGTGGTGCGATCTTGGCTCACTGTACCCTCTGCCTCCTGAGTTCAAGCAATTCTCCTGCCTCAGCCTCCCAAGTAGCTGGGACTACAGGCATGTGCCATCACGCCTGGCTAATTTTTGCGTTTTTGTAGAGATGGGATTTCACCATGTTGGCCAGGCTGGTCTTGAACTCTTGACCTCAAGTGATCTGCCCCCGTCGGCCTCCCAAAGTGCTGGGATTACAAGCATGAGCCACTGCACCTGGCCCATGTTATTTTGATGTTTTCCCATTATTATTTGAGCACTTCCTTGTTTTCTGATTTAACAAGATGTTCTAGGTTTATATAATAGTTTCTTTCCCAAGCCCAGAAATCACCCTTTTTCCTAAGGAGCTCTGGTTTCTTCAAGAGGAAAATCATATTTAGAAAATCAAGATCTGGGTACTAGATTGCTCAATCCTATTGCTTCTAGGCTGTCTCAGTAAACAGAGCTAAAAGATATACTGGTAGTCTAAGTACAGTACCATACTGCAGGGCACATTTTAGTCTTTGCGCCTTTCCATATTTAACTTTGTTCTCCAACAGTGAGAATTGCTTCTTTGCTACTTTTTTTATTCAGGCAAGTATATTATTTAACCATTTATTTGCATATTTATTACAGAAACATTTATTACAGAAATATAAAGCATACTTATTACAGAAAATATAAAACATTTATTACAGAAAAAAATTTATCATAAAACAAACAAAGAAAAGAAAATGACCTTTATTCTCACCTAACAATAGCCACCGCAGAATATACTTCCATTCCTTTTTATTTTCTGAACATATATGTAGAGAAGTATAGAAATCATGTATTTTACAGTTTTATTTTTTAAATTAGATTGGGCGTTAAATTGCTAAAGGTAAAATCTTACACTTGTGAGGTGTTTTTGCCCCTCTGCCATACTATCAGGAGTATGATTTCACAGAATCGTGCTATATCAGATAGATACGGGCTTCATTACTTGCTCCGATTTGGAGGCTGAGAAATCTTGGGCAAGTCATTTCTGAGCCTCAATTTCCTTAATCTGTAAGATGTGAGTAATAATAAATAAATTTATTATAAGATATTAAATAATATACAAATATCACCAATTATAGACTTCTTAGCATGACAGACAGTCAGCAAATTATAACTATTTTGCAGATTATCAAAGCAGTTATTTACATGAGTAGATAAATAATACATTGATAAATGTTATATGTTGAATATATTGTACAAGATTAAAGCATTTTTGAGTGCAGGAAGTGCTTTGTTATATACTAGTAAAGAAAAATATTGCCTGGATGCAATGGTTCATGCCTGTAATCCCAATATTTTAGGAGGCTGAGACAGGAGTATTGCTTTAGGTCAGGAGTTCGAGACCAGCCCAGGCAACATAGTAAGACCCTTGTCTCTTGAAAAACAAAAATAACAAAATAGCCAAGCATGGTGGTATGCACCTGTAGTTATAGCTACTCGGGAGGCTGAGGTGAGGGGATCGCTTGAGCCCAGGAGGTGGAGGCTACAGGGAATTATGATTATAATCATGCCACGGCACTCAAGCATGGGTGACAGAGCAAGACCCTATCTCTTAAAAAAAAAAAAAAAAAAGATAAAAGAAAAAAATTGCAATAGATCTCTTTAAAATAAGTGGCCAATATGAAAACACACATATATATGTATAACATATTTAAGGCAAACCTGGTTGTACTCCCTTTGCATGTAAATCCATAAATTAAGAATCACGGTTTTATTCACACCAAAAGATTGATGAATACATGTGTTATTTGCTGTCAAAATGTGCTTGGTCAGCCTGTTGTTAGCTTTTTTGCTTGTAACAAGTAAGGAAAACATTGGCTTTCCACAGTCAACCAAATATTTGTTTTGCTGCTACTTACTCGTTACTGTAGACTAAATAATTTTTCTTGCCTTTAGCGGCATAAATATGGTTTTAGTCCAGACTTTAGACACTTCAACTTTAATTTTACGCCTGTGCGTATAATGCCACATGTGTGCTTGTATAATAAAATTGTAAATACTTTATCTTCTGTTATATGGTGAAGAGGCTCATTGTTCTCAGGTATACAAAAATGATTCCAGAAGAAAAAGATAATGATATCTGCTAAAATGAATGGGGAGAGGAGAGAGTGCTGGCCTAGAACCTAGAAATATAACTCTCCTAAAGATAAAAGCAGACATTGAAACTCCTAAATGTTTAAAACAGGGCATCAGGTATGCTTTTCAATAAAAACTGGTGATAGCAGTGGTAAAATGTTTCATCAGTACGATTATACTCCTAGGTGAAAAAAAAAGATGGAGACAAGGGAAAAAATGAAGTTAATGAATAAAACAAATGTTATTTCAGATCATGGCCCTTCATGTGTGTTACTAAGGAAAAATATAAGGATTTATAACATATATTTGTTTTCCATTTATTTTTATGAAGGCATTAAAGAAATTATCAAAAAATACTAAAAGGGAACAAAGCATTTTAATAACATTCCAACAGTGGCATGCTGATTTTTACTACAGTATGCAATGAAGTTCCTTGCATTTCAAAGGCAAGGGTAGCTAAATTTGCCTCAGCCCCTTAGCATTCTGTACTACCCTTATACTGCCATTTACAACATGAAAGTATAGTAATCTATTTACATGCTAGTATATACCAGTATGAGTTTCTGACAAATGTGGCACATCTTGGTGGTAGTTCATTTATTCTAGAAATACTTATTCAATGCCTACTATGTGCCAGGCATACTTTTGGACATTTTGGATACATCAGGTAACAATATAAATACCTCTGTGCCATGAACCTTACATTCTACCTATATTTGCAAAGTTCCTAGCACACTGTAGATTTCTTCTCATGGTCATAAGATGTCTGCACCAGTTCTAAGCATCACATCTTCACAGAAAAGCATCCAAAACAGGAAGGAAAAATTAGAAGCAAAAGGGCTTTCTCCTTTTGGGCCTTTCTTTTCGTAGGAAAGAAAATCTTTCCCAGATCCCTCAAACATGTGATCTGGACCAAACACTGGCTGGCAAAGAGTGGAATTTCTGAAGTCTAAGCAACAAGAAGAAAACTCCTGTTACCACAACTACCAGCTCACCTGCATCTGTGCCATGTGCTTGCTGCCCACGTATGACTAAAGATGAGCTGTTTGTAGTCTTAGGTCAACTCCACTTGTGCCTTGGATCCTGCCGCATGCCCCCATCACCTACTTGTGGGCATTACTCCAACAGTTCTTTTCTTTCTGTCCTGTGTTATCAGCTTTCTGTTCTTACTGGATTTTCGTGCTCTTTCATCAGCATGAAAACATGCAGTAATTTCTCCATTAAATATATATATGTCTTGTCTCCACATCCCCCTCTAACTACTGTCCTTTAGCTATGCTTTCTTTTCTAGAAAAAAACTCCTTAAAGAAATATATGTGTTTGTCATCTCCAATTCCCCTTTTCCTGTTCACTCTTAAATTTACTCCAGTTAGACTTCCATTCACATACAACTGCTTAGCCCTCTTAAGTGACCTATTACCAGATTTTACACTGTTGGTCACTCCGTCCTCCTTGAATTATTCTTTACTTGGCCTCCAGTTTTTTCTCTCTTATACTAAATTTGTTTGAAAACATCTTTAAGTCTCATGGATTGACATATCATATGTTGCTAATAATTTCCAAAGTGTTTAACATGCATCTTAAACTTAACATGTCCCAAATTAAGCTATTGATCTTATCTTTCAAACCTGCTCCTCCTGAAATCATCCCTGTCTCAGTTAATTTTGGAATAATTTTTTGTTCCTGTTTCTTTTCTACCCCATCCAATTGATCAGCAAATCCGGGATCTGTAGGCCAACAATTTCCACTGGTAGTCCCTGGTCAGCCCCAATCATCTCCCATATAGATTAGTGCAATCGTTTCATAATTCATCTCTTTGTTTCTGCCAGTGACATCTTAAAGTCTATTCTCAACATAGTATCCGGGATGGTCCCTTAAAAATATGTCAGATCTTGTCACTCCTTCTTTAAACCCACCAGTGGATTTCTTCAAAGTTAAAGCCTCTACATTTGTCTAGTAGACTCTATAAAATCTGTACTCTCTCCCCATCTGTTTACATGTCTGATCTCATCTCCTTATACTTCTCTCTCAATCACTCTGTTCTAGGCACAGTAGCCCCTTTGCTGATCTGAGTACACATTTGGCATGTTCCCTGCCTCAGGGCCATTGCTCATACTGTTACCTTTTCTGGACTGTGGTTCCTCCAGATAGTCACATGGCTTATTCCCTTACCTCTCAGGTATTTTCCCAAATGTCACCTTCTCAATGAGACTTTCTTTGACCACTTCTACTTGACACTTCCAAATTGTTCTTCTCCACTTTGTCCTTTCTGTTATTACCTTGTAATATACTATGTATCTTATTAAATTTGTTGTTTGTTTTCTGCCTTCCCCAATAAAATTTTTGTCCATTTTCTTTATTGTTGCTTTCCTAACACCTGTAACAATGTTTGACATTCTCCAAAAAAAATTTGGAGACTGTATAAGTGAACCAATGAAAGATGAACTCTAAATGGCTTAAAACACTTATAATACATCCTTTGATACTGAGCATTAAGTTGCCTAAACCACTTCTCCTTTTGTTAGCAAAAAAGAAGGTAGAAGAATTATTAATTGGGCAGTCTATTGTGTCTAAGTTCATACTTGTGAAAAACTTATTGTTTCCCCTGCCTTTTCCTCCCATTTCTCTCTGACAAGAGCCCATGAGAAAGGTAGGACAGTGGGTATTTTGCACAAAGAAGTTGTGACTCAGAGAAGTAATTGATGTTCCCCCAAGAGCACCAACAGAGCTGATAGGACCTAGATTGCTTGATAGCAACTATAGTCCTCTTTCCATAATGGTAACAGTCAATATGAAGTATGATATTTTATAGAATACTGTATAATCCTTCATGTGACCTAAGAGAGGAAACCTACCTTCAGAAAAGTGATTATGAATTGATGTTACTGGGGTTTTTCTTACCTGTCATTTGAATGAAAAAGAAACTTGCTGCATATTTAAGATTCTGGATTTTATCTTGAATCAAACAACTTTTATAATAATTGATAAGTTTGTTACTGATACCTTATTTACTGCCAGTATATACTTTTAATAGAGCAGAATACAGAATATGTTGCTTTGCTATCAGATTTCTCCACATTTTGCCCACATCATTCCCATCTTTTCTCAACCACAAGTTATCTCCTCCAGCAACTGTTTAAGCCTAAAACAGTCGAAATACTCAAAATGCTAATTAGATCTGTAATTTTTAATCAATTGAGTAAAGTGAGGAGGCGTGATTGTTAGCTTTTTTGTTAGAAAGAGATATTTGTAACCTCTTTTACCTGGAAGGAATTCTTTAAAGTAACCAAGTATGCTAAGATGCTAGTATATTACCTATGTATATGTACATAGACATATACCACAAATGTGTACACATTATGTAATGTGTATGACAAATAAAATATCTAGCACTAAAACTATATTGAATGCAATTTATTCTGTTTAACATTTCAAAATGCATTTCTAGATTTTGTGGCACCTTCAGTAGATACCAGGGACATCACTTATCATTGCATTGTGGATAAAATAGATGTGCATATTCATAAAACTTGGAGAATAGTGTGATGGGAATTCAGATTCACTATTCAGTGACAAAAAGACTGACTGCCCTCATGTTCTAAATGAGACTAGAAGATGGAGCAGATGAAGACAGATGAGTTATTCATCTGGGCATTAAGAATGAATACATCTATGTTAATGAAGCTACTGTTTCCATTTGCCCTTATTAGTTTTTCCAGTTATAGAAAATTACCTGTCAAGTTTTACTTCTTTCTTGCAATTAGACAATTTCTTTTCCATGGCTTTTTATATTGGCATCTTAGGTTAAAGGTGGTTTTTGATTGGCAGGTAAGTAGTCAGTCCTTGCAGCTGATGAGGACTTAACATTTTTGTCATTACTGTTCTTCTAATGCTTAATCTGCCTGATGAAAAAGAGCCAGACAGCATCTTAACACCAACTAGAACTCAGCTCAGCCTAGTACATAGGTCTATGTGACCAGTTATTATTTCCTTTAGACTTGTATTTCTCATCTGTCTCTGAGCACCTTCTTGTATCTATTGGCCATTTATTTGGCTTTCTTTGATCCTTTGTTTTTTAAAAAAACTAAAACATTTCTTGTATCAGCAACCTGTGATAGTCTATTCCAACCATATTTCCATGTATCGTCTTACTGCTGCTTCCTAAAAAGGAAACATTCCCTCCAGCCAGCAACTGTTCCACCTTGTTTCTCATCAGTAGGGTTGGCACCAGTTCAAGTTCTGTCAACACTATTCCATCAGATAAAGCTGTTACTAACATAAAAGATGAGGGGGCTGGCATGCATACACACTATTCAAGCACCAATGAGCAGACTAATAACATTCTTATTGCTCCTGTGTTAGCCTGTCTGTAGTCTGGTCTAATTTGGCTGTACCTTAGTGCTGGTGGTGATACTTGCCCATGCATATATCAGTATCTGTTTGATAATAGTTGACTCCTTTGGATAAGAATGCATGTTTTCTGGTTTTCATTGACAAAATGGTTAATAATTAAGCTTCTATATAAGACCTTTATATAAACATCATTTTAATAAGCTAAAAGTCTAATCAGATTATAAGCAGTATGTCCACAATCTATTATTATCTGTACCATTTCACTAGTTATTAACAGAATTGGATAAGCTTCACTTTTATAAAATGTTATATGGCATGCTTAATTTCAGCTCATCCGGCATAATGGTTTTCTTCTAGAAAGAAAGAAAAGAAGTGTCAGACAGAAATATTTCCTATGGGCCTCCCCTCTTTGTAGAAAGAAATCTGGCATTACACTTTTTTGGGGAGCAGGGAATACAAAAAAGGACTTTGAGGAGAGCCTTATATATCATTTTGTTCCAAAGGATAAATCTTCATTTTGGACATTATCAGTCAACCACACTGAATCACCTTCTGTGTTGTGTGATCAATTTAGTTGTGTCAAATCAAAAAAGATTTAATCAAAAGCTCCAATCTTTTAATTCCCTGCATTTATTATGGTCCTTGTCAGTTCTGCTAAGTGCTCAGGTATGCACAGAGAATTTTCAGACACTTATATCATCTTGATTACTTGCTTCATCTTTATCCTGCTGCCCTGGACCATTTGTGAGCCTTTAAAAATCTTTTATCCTGTTTAAGGCTTAAGCTAGAGGCAGGTCTAGTCTCTAGGTTAGAGTTTAGAGCAGGGTTTTCAAATTGTAGGTAGTAATTCACTGGTGGGTCATGAAATCAATAGTGTATCTCAGTCAGCACTTTTTATTTAATGGGATGGCATCGACTAGAAAAAATCAGAGTATATCACGTGTAATAATGGTTTTAAATACTGTTTTATGATATTTCGTATTTTTTGTATTTGGTTAGCAATATGAAATTGCCATTTTTGTAGGTAAAAGTCAATATAATATCAATTTTTTATGGCTCAACCTTATATATACAGTTTTGTCTAGGAGATATATACTAACCATATATGTGTGTAGAATTTAGATGAAAAATATTTTTTCTACATATTTCCAGAACAGCTCAAATGCCATTGGGTTATAATAAATGTCTAATATACTGCTCCATGCTAGACCAGGAAGAAATCCATTAGACACTTACCTCTAGATCTAAAAGAGCTAGTTTCTACTGGGTAGAACAGGACTAATTCATGAGAAAAATATTTTTTAATTAATAGTCAAACAGTGTTAATAATAATCATAATTTAGCAGTATTCATAGTTAACAGGCAGTATTTGTGTTTCAAGTGCTAAAATTGAGTGTGCAGATGAACTGTGAGATTCAGAGACATTCAGAGTAGTGAGAACTAGTATCATCAAGAGAATCTTCCTCATTGAGGGAGGTAAAATATAGAAATGAGTCTGACTAGAGGGGAGAGGATAGAATATTCATGCTTCGTCTCTGTAACATGAGTTTAATAATAGTCTACAGAACCTTGATTCCATAGTAGAAATAATCTATGTAAGGCAGGAATCATGAATAGTAGATCATTTTGATGAAATAGGATCAGAAAATAGTTTAACTTTGAAAAGCACTGACTTAAATGTAGATGTGGTTAAGGGCATACTGTTTGGGGAGACTTTTTAAATCTCACTTAAGAGTTTAAGGTACTTTATGGAAGAGCTTTAATTTTATTTAGACTCTTTTAGATATGATTTTTTTTAGGAACCTTGGGAAATGAAGAAATTATTACGTTGGGGAAATTGTTATTTTACTTTGCAAATAAAAATATCTAGAGGTATTTTTAGAGACAAACAAAATTTATCATGTGTTAATGGGAGCTTAGTGTCTGTGTATTTTTCAGAGTGGACTGAATTAGATTTAGAGAGCAAAATACTGGAATATCCTCAAAACAAATCTGTTATTTGTATATTTCTCTTGCAAACTCTAGCACCCGTCCCTACAAGTTTCTAGTCTGAGCTTTAATGTCCTACCATGACCATTTTAATCACAGTGTTTTTTGTTGGGCTATTTTAACAACCTGCTAACATGCTGCCAACAATCTCTGTTGCTAATCTCAAATCCTGCCAATACATTCTGTGTGTGGCTTTTCTGAAACACAAACACGATCATGTGTCAATCCCCTTCATAAAGTACTTTAATGGCATCTCATTTCCTATAGCGTAAAGTCCTTTGCATGGTATGCAAGACCTTACATGGCCTATAATTTGCCTGCCACACTAAGCTCATCTTTCACTATGGATCCCATGTTCCATGAATGCTAGATTTTTCTACATACAAATTTATTTCACACCTTGACTTACTGTCATGGCTCCCTTTTCCTGGAATGCCTTTTCTATCTAATGAATATTACCTCAATATGCAAGTTGTTGTTTAAGATCATTTCTCTAAGATTCCTGTCCTGATCGCTCTTTCATCATTGGACCAGTGTTTCTCAAACTTTTCTGCACATTAGAATCACCTAAAAATTCCAAAGTCTCAGGGCTGAGACCCAGGCATCAATACTTTTTGAAGCTCCCCAGGTAATTCTTAGCTGAATTGAAATGTGACCAGTTTAAACTGAGGTGTGCTATAAATGAATATCAGATCTTGAAGACAATACCAAAAAATATAAACTAGTTTAGTAATAACTTTATATTGACTACATAGTGAAATAATAGCTTCATATATTGAATTAAATTTTAAACATAATTAATTTCATTTGTTTTATTTTAGGTTTTTAATGTAACTACTAAAAATGTAAAATTCTACTTATGGCTTACATTATATTTGCTTTGGATATTGCTGGTCCAGAACAAATCACAATGATACTAAACTATGATATAAATTGTAACTAATAGTAATGTATGGTATCTGTTTAATGCATACATACGTGTTTTTTTTTCCAATCCTTTTCTGCCTCATTGAAAATCTAAACTTACATAAATTTTATTATACTAGAATTTTATCATGAAGTATTAATTCATTAAGTTCTTAATTCAGAAAACATTTGATGCTTGTTATATGTAAAATACTCTATAAGGAAGGCAAGGAAAATAAAAACCAAAATAACTATGTAAAATTAAAAAGTTACCAAATATGGATTTCAGAGGAGTAAGAGATTAAAACCAATACCATTCTAACCATTTAAATTATTTTGCTATTTTACATTTTAGAGAATTAAGACAAGGCATGGTATGTTTTAAAATCAGTTTTATTGAGGTATACTTTACATACAATAAAGTTTACCAATTTTAAGTATGCAATTCAGTGAGATTTGACAAAAGTGTACAGTTATATAACCACCAGCACAATCAGGACGTAGGACATTTCTATTATAGCTCAAAAGTTCCCATGAATCCCTTTACAGTTAGTCCCCTCTAGTCATAGAACCAGCCCTGGCAACCGTTAATCTGCTTTCTCACACTATAGTTTCGCTGTTTTCACAATTTCCTGTGATTGGTGTTATACAGTATGTGTCTGGCTTCTTTTACTTGGCATAATGCTCTTGAAATTCAACTATTATATCAGGTTTTTTCCTTTTTTGTTGATGAGTTGTATTCCACTGTATGTATATACCATAATATGTTTATCCATCCATCAATTGATGAATACTTACATTATTTTTGTTTTTTTAAGTATTATGAATAAATCTGTTATAGCACTAATTTATTTTGGATAAATACCTAAGAGTGTGATTTCAGGGTCATAGGGTCGTTTATAAGAAACTTCCAGCTGTCTTCCAAAGTGGCTGTATCATTTTGCATTCCCTCTAGCAATGTAGAAAAGTTCTAGTTGCATCAAATCCTTGTCAATTAATGGTATTATCAGTGTTTAGTTTCAGCCATTCTAGGGAATGCATAATGGTATTTCACTGTGGTTTTAATATGCATTTCCCTGATGATCAATTATGATGAACATCTTTTCGTGTGCTTAAATCAGATTGTCTTTTGTTATTTTAATCAGATTATTTTTAATTGGATTGTTTGTTGTCTTCTTATTTCCTTGAAAGAGTTCCTTATATATTCTCGATACAAGTCCTTTATCAGATAAATGTTTTGAAAATAGTTTTCAAAGTTCATTTGCCATGCAATTCACCTATTGAACGTGTACAGTTCAGTGGTTTTTAGTTTATTCATAGATATCTGCACAATTTTATTTGAGAACATATTCATGATCTCAAAAAGAAACCTATACCCTTTAGCTATCACCTGTTACAGCCTCAGCCCCCACTTCCCTGGACCTGTGCAACCACTAATCTACTTTCTCTCTATATAGATTTCTCTGTTCTAGACATTCCATATAAATGGATCATATAATAGGTAATCTTTTGCAACTGACATCTTTTCACTTAGCACAATGTTTCCAAGGTCCATCCATGTTGTAGAACGTATCAAATACGTGGTTCCTTTTTATGCCGAAATAATATTCCATTTTATGTCTATATCACATCTTGTTAATTTTTCAGTTGATGGACTTCCAAATATGTGTTTCTAAAATGTATTTATGATTCATATGTAGGTACTACTGAATGAATGTGTTGTGTACTATATATAACATATACCAGAAAAAAGAATACAGTTGTCCCTCAGTATCCATGGAGGATTGGTTCCAGGACCTCCTGCAGACACAAAATCCTAAGATGCTCCAGTCCCTGATATAAAATGGCAGACTATTTGCATATAACCCAAGTGCATCCTTCCATATACTTTAAATCAACTCTAGATTACTTTATAATACCTAATGTAATGTAAATGATATGTAAATAGTTGTTATACTGTATTATTTAGGAAATAATTACCAGAAAAAAGTCCGCACATGTTTAATACAGAAACACTTTTTTCCAAATAATTTTGATCTGCAGTTGGTTGAATCTATGTATACAGAGTCCATGGATACAGAGGGCCAACTGTAGTTTAAAAGATACAGTAAAATATAAATAGCATTCTGACATTTTCTTTTCAATTCCCAATGGGCCATTTTGTGTACTAGAAACCCTTTATATGTACAAATTTTTGAGGCTACTGGTTCAGACAAGTAAGTTAGGTGAATGAAAGTATTCTAGATAGTATACAACATGAACAAAAGCACAGATTTAAGAGAAAGCATGGGGCCTTTTCTTATCTTGCAAATTGTGTGTCTAAAACCTAGAGAGGGGTATGGAATCTTTCATTCCATCATTTTTATCCTGTCCCTCACTATAGGAATTGAAGGTTTATTGACAACATCTATATACTCTTGGAATGCCTGAGAAAGAATATTAAATAAAAAGTTTGTACTGTTTAAGCCTATGGTTTTGTTAATACTATTTGGCAGTGGATACTAGACACTCTGTTACTACACTTTCCCTTTAGAAGCAAGCTTACGGTTTGTGCTCCTTTCAAATAATCTCGACCAAGAATTAACAGTATTAATTTTATTTTCTTCCACTCTTCTAGTTTATTTCTGAACATCTTAGCTGCATTATTATTTGAGACTTCAGGGGACTGACTTGAGTCTGCTATAGAAAAACAACATCAAAAATAAGTTATTTGTACTTCCTATTCTACAAAACCCATGGAGAAGTCCCTCGTACTTTATTCCATGCTTTGCCAAGTTGTCATGTGAGGCATTTATGGAAGAATAATTATGCTTATTCTCACCCTTTTGGTTGTGGTTGAATAGAAGAGAGTTGCAACATTTACTATATTACTGCTGAAGATTTTGCTAGTCTGTGGTATGTATCTTGTGAAGATGCTTGACAGAGTATTAAGAAAGAATCCAGTAAACTAAGTTTCTCAGAAATATTTCTCAGTATTGGCTTGCTTGTTTTTCTATTATTCACACTGTTATTATTCTGGCTAATTTAACAGTATATTACACTAATTCACTACATACCTTGAAGGCCATAGTAATTAACGGTATGTTTTCTATCTCAGAAAGTAGAGACAAAGCATTTGAGACAGACTCAAGCCTTCACCCAAGTGAGTGACAGAGCTTGGAATAGAATGTGAAGCTACTAACTCAGAATACTGAACCCAGTTCACTCATTACGTTGGCTTTGTTTAGTAACTAAGCCAAAGAAAAAATTTAATCAGTGAGAATGTGTCTGTAATTATGTTCTAATCCAAAATAAGAGGGTGAGAAATTTTTCACTTCACCAAGAAGAAAGTGTAAGATTGCTTTAGTGACTAATTCACTTTATGGAACTTAATCAGACAAACTCAAATAATCCTTCTACAATAAAGGATTAATTAATGCCGTTTCAAAACAAAGGCACTTTTTAAGTATTTATTTTTTTCTTTCCCCCAGCAAATGTGTTTTTGTAATACAGAGTTCAGGGACTTTACTTTTATTTAACAAGTTGCCTTGATGAGCATTATATTTCTGTTGTTTCTTGATCATTCCTTTGGCCTTCTAGACCTCATTAGAAATGCTCACAGACATTAAGTCTAACATGGCACTTGATGATCACAGTTTTCCAAGGCTTGAGACAAGGAAAGCCAGTTGCTCAGCCAACTCTGCTTGTCCTTGCCATCTTCCCACTCTCTTTGAGTTACTTTCTCAAGGAATACATTTTCTACCAAAAAATTCCTTTCCTTTTTTTTGAAACAAAAGTTAATCTTTCATTTAAATAATATTTATCAAATGTGAGATAGTGTAGGCACTATTCTAGGCTCTGGACATAAAATAGTAAATAAGACAGAAAAGTCTCTGCCCTCAAGGAGCTCACATTCCTGTATCTAACTTTGGTGCCCTTCTCAGTCAGAGTTCACAGACATCTAGTGATCACATCACTTTCCACAGTTTTCAGCTTTTACCAAAAACGTAGGTCTCCAAGTGTGATGTCCTGGTCTTTCCAGTGACAACTACTTCCCTGGTTTATTGTTCCTTTGTTTTTTGAGACAGGGTCTTGCTCTGTCACCTAGGCTAGAGTGCAGTAGTGCAATCATGGCTCACTGCAGCCTTGTACTCCTGGGCTCAGGCAATCCTCCCAACTCAGCCTCCCAAGTAGCTAGAACTACAGGTATGTGCCACTATGCCAGGCTAAATTTTTTTAAAGAGATGGGATCTTGCTATGTTGCCCAGGCTGGACTTGGAACTCCTGGCTCAAAGGAACCTCCCACCTCAGCCTCCCCAAATTCAGGGATTACAGGAATGAGCCACCATGCACAGCCCCCTATTATATTTAAGTGAATTATTATGCCTAAAGCACTTAGCAGGCTGCCTGGCATATAGAAAGCACTATATATATATATATATATGTATATGCGCACATATGTATATACATATATATACACATACATATATATATGTGTGTTAGTTATAGGTAGAAGATAGGAGTAGCAAAACATTTTCCATCATTATGCCAACAAATACTGTTTATTCTTTAAACGAATTCAGAATTACAGGTAAGCCCCATGATAAGCAGTGCTACATTTGAACATCCAAATTTATAGAAAATAGAAACTAAGTCTTGATAATTTGCAAAACAATTTTCTATGTTTCTCCCAATTAAGAGTTTTATTGGTACTTTGGAAATAGGATTTAATATACAGAAATATTTCTTATTCAAGCAATCTATGTTAATAAAATGGAAAATAAGATATCTATTCCCTGCTTCTTCAAATGATACTTAATCAGCTGAAGGCAATCATAACTATAAAATACCTTACAGACATAAAATACAGTGCCTTGTATTCACTGCCAGATAATAATAATACCTCATTTATATAACATCAACACTTTATAAAGTCCTGTCACATGCTTCATTACATTTAGTTCTGTAACAGTCCTGAGAAGTAGATTAAACAAATATTATACTTTCTACTTTGCAAATGAAGAAACCAAAGTATTAAAGATATTTAGTACTCGCCCTAACTTAAATGGTATATTTGAGATTTTATCCAATATTTTTTCCACTGTAAAACTGCAAAGTGTTGTTTCCTCAAAAAATAAAACAAGCCACAAGCAATATGACCTGTTAGCTGTATGCCAGAATCAGCAGACTGATTGCTAGCCTACAATTCACAGCATTACCACTAAAATTGAGCAGGATGACCCCCATTCAACTCACCATCTGATCTCAGGTTCCAGAAAGCCCATTTAGACACAAGTAGACTTCAAATGAAGCATAGTTAGATGAGCTTTTCCCCTACCTTCACTCCATTTTAAAACTTAATTTGTCAGAGATGTCATTAAAGATGAGAATTGAGGAAGGGGGTGAAATCTGAACTAGAATTTGTATACCTATCTTAGAGAACATGGTTGGTCTAGGCAGGTAAAAAATAAAAATGAAAAAAAAAAAGTCAACAGTGAAACAGAGTCAGAAACAACTGGACATGGTGCTTTCAAATAGTTGTACATATTTTCATATTTCGATTAGAATATTCTCATAGATATAGAAAAATAATTTTACCAGGCTATTTTCCAAAGTTCCTTATTAAAATTATTAGGAAAAAAAAATCCCAAGATTTTGGGGAGTCAGTTGCACTCTCTCCCTCTCTCACCTTTGCACTTTCAGTCACTAAACTACTAAGGAATGCTTTGTTCATTGATCAAGAGGTGTGTGGGCATCAGAAAACTTGAAATTTTACCCCCGTTTTATCAACTAACTACAGCTAGTAATGTGATAAAAAAAATACCCTAAAATAATTCTTAGACATCAGCTCAAACAACATAACAATCTAGGATGGTTCAACACATTTAATTTTATAAAAGGCTCACAAATAATAATTAGGTATAGGAATATTAGAAATAAAAAATTTTATAAGAGGCTCACAAACACCTATGAATTATTTTTTTCAGTATAGGACCAACAAGATATAAATTATGGCTGCTCATTGCTTACCAAAATAAAGTTCAAATTTCTTAATCTGGCATTCAGAGACTTTCATGATCAGAGTTTTGTCTTATTTTCTTTATTCCCCATCTTATTTATACATACTTCATTTTCAAAGAATCATTTTTCTCTGCCTCCTTTGCATCCTGCTCTGTATTTCCTTTGGTTGTTATGTCTTGGTTATTATTTCTCTTTTACCTGCTATTGCCAAATCTTATTTCTCCTTTAATGCCCACTTATGCGGCCACTTCCTCTACCCAGCTTTCCCTCTCCCTCCTCTGCGTGAATTTCCTAAATATCAGAACCTCTCCTATTATTTGTACCACTACACAGTATAGTGTATGTCTTATCCTTTGTCCAGTATATAAGCTCCTATCCTGGAAAACTGTTATTGTTTCCCTCACTCCCATGCATAGTAGCACCACCTACCACCATAACTGTTTGCACTAAATAGAGTAGAAAAAGGATGAGCTGTGAAGTCCGACAGCCTTGGATTCAAATCCTTGCTTTATCATTTATTAGCCATATAACATGGGGCAAGAGATAACCTCTCTAAACCTGTTTCCTCATGCATGAAATAGGGATAATAATACCCCTTCTATTGATACAGAATTAAGTAATAAAGCATGCACAGTATTCTTAGCATTGTGTCTCAGACATGCTAGGTCCTAAAAAATGGTGATGGTGCTGGCAGAGGTGGTCATACTTATATTTTAGAAGCTACTTTATTGCTTCAGTTTCCTCAATCACATAGGAAATCTAAAGAATACTCTGCCATACCACACATGCAAGTATTTTAAGGACTGTTTTGAACAGATTTGTAAATTCTTGTAACTACTCGGAGAAAATTACCTTATAAGTATGAACCCTCCTTTAAGTACTGTTAGAAACACAGATATTCTGCAACGTTTAATTTGCCTTGGGCAATTTTAGGTAGCAATTCTTTAGTCTCCTTTCTGTTTGGCTTCATAAAATCTTTTTATCTTGAAGAATTTTTTTTTTTCTTATTGCTGCAACATGGGGTACATAATTTGTAGTTTCCACATCCAGAATGGCAGGACAACATGGAAATGTCAAAATGGCCACTGAGCTACAAGAATTGTGGATCACACCATCTGGAGAAGCACAAAGTGTGTTCTGTTGAGGTACCTGGGGGCAACATCAATCAACCTTTGTGTTAGTCCAGAGGTTTGCGTGAGGGAGATGAGCAAATTTGAACAGGAACAACAAACTACAGCTGATAGATAGAAAGCTGGGGCCCCCAAAATAAAAGCACATATGCCCCTCAACAATTCTCAATAATCATTTATATATTGCAGTTGTATCTTGTGATCATTACTAAGAATACAGAAACATCTGTAAAAAGCTACTTATCAAGTAGTCTATCTGACAGACTCTCTGATAAGTTTATGTGGTAGAACCACTGTTTAATAAAAAATGTTATTAGGGAGACTCTGGGCACATTGCCCATGGGTTAACCCTGCTCCTCAAGGAGCAGTATAAGAAAAATTATTAGTAAAAATAAGACAATTAAGATCAGTTTTAATGTTTTGTGTTCAGAACCTGTCGTTACTGATCTAAGTTCTCTCTGTCCCTTAGCATATTAGGTAAGATTACTTAAATTTATTTGAATTGATTTTTAGTGTAATATTTTGTGATATCCTAAATTATATGCTATCATGACTATAATTTATTACCAACATAACTGCTATTCGAATTATAAACTCAGCAAAGCCCTTTACTCCTGAAAAGACAAGATAAAATTTTGTATTTTGATAGGAGTAGGGCTTTAAAACAGGTTTTTTTTTTTAATTTCCGACATCTTAAGGGAAAATAGCAAAAGTAAAAATTTTTTAAATTCCTAATTTAGAGATATATTAAAACTATATTAAGGATACATTCCATTTTATAAATGGTCACACTGTGCTATAAATGTACGTAACCCCAATGCGATTACTAGTTTGTTATGAAGCATATGTGCAGTGAGAATGTGCTACAAAGAGAAAGTGCATACGGTAGTATGTGTAGAGAGGAGACATTGGCTTCTTGTAAAATCTGTTTTCTCATACTCCCAGTTTAGCACAATCATTAAACTTCTCCAAACCTCAGTTTTCTCATCTGTAAAATGAGCAGGTTGCTGATACCTAAGAACTTCACAGTACTCAAATTTTATGTTGTGATTCTGGACATACTCCTTTCATGCAGAATTTAAAAATCAAGATTAAGCATCCAGGAGCATGTAAATATATAAAACTCCTAGATATGAACTCTTATATATTCACAAGCTACCCTTCTGGAAGTCTCGAATGGAAAATATGGTTGAAAATCAGTAAGTATTTTCAAGTTTATATTTTAAAATGGAATCCAATCTGAAAAACTGCGTAAATTTTAACTGTATTATTTATTCCCTGAGACAATTTGTAACCTGCACATTTCTCAGATTCTCTAATGAAAAAACACAGAGGAAAATGTTCTGTGTTATTTTATTTTGAGAATTATTTTAAGCCCCTCATAACATGAAGGAATAAAGCTAGGATAAACTGTAGAAGAAAAAATTAACACTTCCATGTGTTCAGTGTTGAGGCATACTTTAATGTTCAAGTATATTTCAGGTAAACCCTAAATTATTTAACCACTTTTAACTAATTTTCAGGAACCTTTAAGAGGCTTATCTACCACCAGATGGAGCCAGTATTGTTCAATTTGTAGCATAAAAATATGCTGAAAATGAAAACTGGTGAAACAGAATAAATAAATAGTTTTTTTATTGTAGTCCATAGTATAGAAAAAAAATAAACTTTAGCATCTTTCTGCCTAGTTTCTGTAAAATGCACATGTGTATAGAGGCACCCCCATTAAATTATTTTTTATTATGAATAGGTTTTTATTTGGCAGTTCCATTGGACGAGTTTTCTTCTTACTCACTATTTGAATATATCACCTTAACAACTTTCAAGTATCTTTAAAACAAAGTTAGTAAGCCTTTAGTCTCTGGTATAACTACATAAATGTTATGGGTTGTAATAATGAAAAATGATAGCATAGAATATGTTGCCGATAGGCTCTCGTTTTGTTGTCACAGAATATTCCCATTATAGTTTCCATGATGGATTTTCTTAATAAAACAAAAGAAAAGGCATACTGACTGGGAGAGGGGAAATATGTAGTTTATCACCAGTAGCTCCTCAGGGGAGATGGTAAAACCACAATGAATGGCTGCAACTCTTACCCAGAAAGCTTAGTGCCCAGTGGCCCTAATTAGGGGTAACTGCCTTAAACCTGACTTCATGAACTCCTCTCACCTTTATTTAACAAGTGTCAGGAATTATCTAATCCCTTATACCTCAACTTAATTAGGCAACCATCTATTGAAAAAGTATTTGTATGCTAGGGGTATTAAGGCCCTAAAAGTCCCTCAAGGAACTTTTCCATTCAGCAAAAGCAATAAGGTGACTGTAGACGCTGTTGTAATTCAGGACCTAAAAATGATCTATCTGTTTATTTGTCCATTCAACTACTATTTATTTAGTACATACTATATGCAAGGTATATGCTAGGCCACAGTTCTTGCCATGTGAGTTTACAGCCTGGAGGGTAATACAGAGAAAGAGGCAGTTATGATACAGTGTGCTTGAGAGCCACAGAGTGTTTCGAAGGTTCAAATGAGGGGAAAATATGATTAATTAAGGAGAATCGAGAAAAAGCCATAAGGGATTCTTCCTAGATAGAACTTAATTGAGTAAACCCACTGTTTGGTCTTCTTTTTTTCCCTCATTGTCCATTAAATCATATATTATGGTCTGGGAGAGTTTAGAGCCTTTATTTGTAGGATTTTATTTCATCGGGATATACCCAGTTGGTTACCTGATGCATTTTTGTGTCAGATTGGAATTGTTTTCCTAGGGATTTTTTTTTCTCAAACATGAAGAAGAAACAGCCAAACTGGTTAAGAGCTTGTACTTTAGAGCCAGATTACATGGGTTTATATCCCCAGGTTTATGATTCATGTGATAAATTATTTAACCTCTTCCTGCTTTTGTTTTCTCATTGGCAAAATGAGGTTCGTAACATATTTTCCTCACAGAATAGTTAGTTGGAGGATTAAACAAGTAACTCAGTTACCAGTGTCTGGCATATAGTAAGTAATTGAAATGTTAAATGTTAGCCATCATGTTAGCTATTTTCAAGTCTGATACTTTTCCTTGAATTAATTTAAGATCTGGTATATTAAAAAATTAATACTTTGTATTTTCCATAAAGTATGAGGTACAACTAGACATTAGTAGCATTAACATTTTTTATATCCATCAAAGTCTATTTTGTTGATCAAATGATGTTTACTGTTATTACCATATCATCTTTATTTAGTTAGCAAAAATTTTCTTGAAATAGTAAATCCAGAGACATTTAAAATAATTTATAAGCAGCCTTATTAACAGTTGCTGGCATAGAATAGCCACTCAGTACACCTTTTTTTTTTTTTTTTTTTTTTTGAGAGTTTGTCTCGCTGTGTTGTTCAGGCTGGCTTTGAACTCCTAGGCCCAAGTGATCCTCCCACCTCAGACTCCTGAGTAGCTGTGACTACATGCCTACACCACTACACCCAGCTCAGTACACTTTTTTCTTTTTTTTTTTTTAATGAATGAATTTGCAGCTACTTAGAGCTGATAGCTCCTTGACTCTGATCCTGAGACAACAGAGAGTATAAGCCCTTTTAATCTATACAATGAAAGTTGTGGATAGATAACTTTGGTTCATTAGGTAGGTAGCCAATGAAGAGATTCAAGTGGATTGAAGATTAAGTTTCTGACTGGCTCCTAGGGAAAGGATTAGGGACATTCTTTGTAACATGCAGGAACAAATGTGCAGTAGTTAACTTGCAGTCTTACTATAGTTTGTCACCTAAACTAAGAGTTGGAATATGTGTTTTAGCCAAGGCTCTACTGATAACTCACATGGGACACTAGCTAAGTAATGTCACTTACCTGGTCCTTAGGTAAGGACCTAGGAACTAGGAAGTTAGATTAGAAGATCCTCAAGCTACTTGCTAGCTCTTGTGCTCTAGTAAACTGATGGTTATAGTGATATTGTACATTTCCTTCCCAAGCTCTTTCATATATTTATGAATATATATATAATATTATATATATATCTCCTATTTTTATCTCATACATAGCTAATACATTTTTGAAAGTTTTATTTTAACATCATTGCATAGGTAATCTTTAAGTCCCCAAGATGCTTGTATTATATCCGTGAATCCACATTTTGATACTTACATTATAAGTGTTATTTTTCACGTATGTTAAGTTCGCTTTACCCTTTAATTTCTGAAATGAAAAGCCTGTATCATATATGTTTTACATTTCTTTCAAAGCATCTCTTAGCATAAGAGACACACAGAAGACACTGTGTAATTATGAATTGAAGTTTTAATTGAAGACAGTAGGACACAGTGTGGACCTTTATATCATACAGACCTCAGCTCATATCCCAGCTTTACTGTATTCTAATTGTCATCATATCCTGTTTCCTCATTTTTAAAATAGGTTTATTGATACTTTCCTCATAGATAATCAAAACACCCTAGCATAGTGCTTAACATATAGTAAGTTCTTAGTAGGTATTCTTTTTTAATTCCATCCTTCATTACTATCTGTTTAGCATATATTTCATAGAAATTTCAGGTAATGATGAATAGTCATTGTAATGCATCATTATTGTTTATGAATCATCCAGTGTACATTGAGATTTATAAGAAAAGTAAAAGTAGAACACTCTGTATTAGAAAAACAGAATTATTTTAAATGTCTTGTATATTTTATTAGCCAGTTTTATATCACTAAAATCATCTAGTCACTTACTGAATTTTTGTTTATTCAGGAGGATTCAAGCACATGAGAAATGCATGTGCTACTTCCTGTTCTGACAACACGGACTGAGCTAACACAAAACTTTCTTCTCCTACAGATCTATAGAAATGCTGGATAAAATATGATCCAGCCCAATTTAAATGCTTAGCTAGGCTTGAGGAAAAGAGAAAAGAAGGTAAGAAAGAAAAGGAAAATCATAAGTACCAGAAACAAAAAGAAGGCATAACCAGACATTGAGTAAGCCAGTACTACAGTGGCCCAAGTGGATTTTGGACCCAAATGGAGGCTCTAATATCTAGAAGCTAGGATTTTAATCTCACCTTTGGATGGAAGATATGGCCTTGGGTTCGAGAGGTAGGAGCTAGAAATCTGTCTACCTGGTCAGGAATACCACAAAGAAGCTTGCCATTTTTCAGAACTGTGTGTTGGAGAAAAAAAGAAAGACTCTTACGAAAAAGTCAAAACTCTAAACCTCTACCAGGCATAAATATAAAGTCTGAATGTATGCTATTTATATGGTATAGGATTCCTAAGTCAAGAAAATGATGAGAAAAAATGGCTGTGGACCAATGGGACCCCTTGATTGTCTGGTAGAAACCAATGCAAAACCTCTCTATAGGAACACTTACACAATCTTGGTGCCTAGGATTCCTCCTGAGTAGCCACCACCACACCTGGCTAATTTTTTTTTTTTTTTTTTTTTGCATTTTTAGAAGAGACAAGGTTTTGCCATGTTGCCCAGGCTGATTTCAAACTCCTGACCTCAGGCAGTCCGCCCGCCTTGGCCTCCCAAAGTGCTGAGATTACAGGCGTGAGCCATCATGCCTGGCCAATGAAGAGATTTTTTAAAGAAATAAAAATCATAATAAAAAATTAAGACACTAAAAAGAGTAGGTGATTTGTAAAAGAGCCATATAGAATAATTAGAAATAGAAAATGTAATTATTAAATTCAGTGACCCAGTTTGTGGCTTAAATATTGATTAGATACAACTGAACAGAGAATTAATGAGATGAAATACAGAGCTAAGGAAATTACTCAGAGTATACTGATGATGAAATTATGCAACATGAATGTACCATGACCATTCATAGTTGATCATACGATACATAGAAGTACTTTATACTAATATGATACACCAAGTTAGGAAATAGAAGAATTGACCGGATTTTTCAAATAATTGGGTTTTTGTGGCAAATGTCATTGCATTTGGCTGTATGTACCCTGTAGTGTTGGAGTTACAGTTTCCATGCAGTCCAGGTGGAATCTTAACAGGCTTAATCATGGTATCATCTGTGATAAATATAATGAAACATCAGCAGACTTCACAGCTGTTCTCAAGCTGTCTGCCTATTTGTTTGGGCTAGAAATGAAAACATAAGGAGGGGAAAGATATCCTTAAGTCAAGTGAGTAAAAATCTCAAAAGACCAAAAAGTGGAGCAGCCAGTGGGTATAACAGAAGGTGGTATGACTGCCTTGTCTTTTCTGAACTTGATTACTTAGATTTATGACTTTCTGGAAAAAAACAATGACAAATCTATGAATTTGACTGGGTTTCTATATTTACCTGACATGTTTTCCATTTTGATAAGTGACTGTAATACATCTACATTATAAAACTATTAGTGGCCAGGTTTTCTGACCTCAAACAGTAGGCTGGATTGGATCAGTCTTTCTATGCTCAATTTTATTATCATAATTTGTAATGCAAAGGTGATTTACTTTTTTGAGTTCTTAATTGGCATTGGTAGATGGGCAGAAAAAATTACCAAATCAGTCTTTTCCACCTGGAATTTATGTGAACACCTTCAGCCAAATCTTGGCATTTTATCTTATGGATGGAATTGATGGAATTCGTTAGCAAAGTGGTATGTCTGAGAGGGAATCCCATTTACTGTGAGGCAGTTTTGAGTATTTATTTAGATAGGGAAATTGCTTTTGTAAGAAATAAAGATTTTAAGTATTCTATTAGTTGAGATTTTTAGTTAATATTAATTTTGTGGAATTTAACTTTAGAAAATCTTAAAACTTTAGAATGAAATGTCATTTCCATGAGATATGGTCTGTCCCTTTTATTTCATTGAAAGAAAATAATTTAGTAAAGAGCATTTAGTAGTACATGGAATTTTAATTTGAAGTTATATCAGATCAACTAATTCTACCTGCAGGCATACAGACACAAAGTAGCATTAAGTTGCCCTTCATCCGCACTTTAGAGAACATCTGCTTTTATTTTATAGATGTTTGTGAGAAAATTGTCACAAGGTAAAATTAGCCCAAGCTAAAATACTACATATTTCAGTAAGATTGTGTACCACTGAATTAGGCAAATTAATAGACAGCCCTTAAAATAATATTTGTTGCCCAACTATCTGCCCTGACCTAATATCAAATTTATGTAATTCAGTTGTTTCTCAACTCTTATGAGTTCACCTATAATTGGTAGTCAGTGGAATTTTTTCTTAGCTCTGTTGAGTATATCTTTAAAAAAAAAATCAAATTGGTATTAAATGATTAACAACCACAATCAAATTAAAAGTTCCAAAATACATCCAAGTAGTAAAACCCAAAGATAGTTGCAGATAAAAAACAACTCGTGAATCACTTGAACCCGGGAGGTGGGGGTTGTGGTGAGCCAAGATCGCACCATTGCACTCCAGCCTGGGCAACAAAAGCAAAACTCCATCTCAAAAAATAAATAAATAAAAAACATAACTCCTGAAGAACTTTAGAAGCTGTCGCTCTCTTTAGAGCATTCTTTATTTAAAGGAGTATCAGAGCATTTACAGCTGTATAATGATAGGGAACACCCTGTGATTTACCCATTCTGCCCTGAAGCACCAAGTGTTTGAGTTCTTAACTTCTATTACAAAATCCCTTTGGCTATGTTGAAGTCAAAATGATCTCACCCATAATCAGAGGATAAAAAGTCAAGTTTTTATACACTTTCCCCCTTTGGAAACCAAAAGCTGCAGTAAGGATAAGATTACAGTCCAAGATTTCGTCAGATGGCAGTTGAGTTAGAAACTGAGGCATAGACAGCATTCTAGAGTTTGGTTTCATTCTCAGGCCATCTGCTGAAAATTGTTTAACTGGAGCTTCATTAAGAATGGAATATAGTAAACACGGGGTAGATGGAAATAGTATTAAAATATGTTTGAAGCCTTGTGAAACAAGAGTTACCTTACTTATTTGATCTGGGATCATTTAAATAATAATGAAAAGCTATTATTTCCAGCTATTTCCTTAGCATTTTTCAAAGCAAAACTGATTTTGCAATCGATTTTTTACTTCAGTTAGAGAATGTTGTCTTTTCTCTGTCATTTTAAATGTAGTTCCTATCACCAAACAGATATTATCAAACAGATCTTACAATTTATGGGTGAATTTTATTCATTCTTTAGGTGCAGCATTGCCATCACTACTACTAATTGCCTTACACAAAACATTTATGAAGCTGGTTATTACTGTACATTAAGAAGAATGACTAATGCTACAATATTAAGATATTATCAAGGCAGATGTATTCAGGAGGATTTGAACTACATGCCTGTGTTTTCATTATCATGGCTAGAAAATATAAAAATAGTGTGGTTTCATAAATACTAAGGAAATAAAGTGATACATTAAAGTTGTCTTAATTAGCTTTTCAATATAGGTTAAAATGTGAGAAATGCAGGAGGAAGTAAAATAAAAATGCTAACTTGTCTAAGAGCTTCTCAACTGGAAAATCCTTATAACCACTTTTAGAATGTGTATAGCTTCATAATCTAGCAAAAAAAAAAAAAGTTTCCCTTTTCCCTCCGTCAATGTAAAAAATTCCATAATATGAAAGAAATATATTTGTATGGAGAGGGAAAGAGAAAGAAAAACAAGCTTGACTTGTGCAAGAGTCTGTGATGTCCTTTGAAAGCTTATCAGTTATAACAAAGAAAAACATACAGAGCTAGCACATAATTGTACAGTCGGTGTGAGTGTGTATTTTGGTACTTTCATAATTTAATCTGAATGAGATAGTAATAATAGTTAGTTAGGTGTTTGCCACGTGTCAGATAGTATTTTATTTAATCCTCACAACAGCAAGTGAGGTAGATATTATCATCCCCAGTTTATAGCTGAAGAAACTGAGGCACAAAAAGATGACATAGCATATCCCTATCTCACTCATATAGTAAATCGTGGAACCAGGATTCAGATCAGTCTCACTTCAAAGTCTGTGCTCTAAAGATGCCATGCCCACTGGCACCTCCTGTAATGGAAACTAAGAGCACACATTCTTTCTTTTTTACCTACCAGAGGAAATGCGTGTGCTTTAGGTTACTGTCTGAGTGCTAGTTTTAATGTCTTAAGAATATCTTGTGAGTTAAATAAGATTGTCCGTAAGTTGATGCTATTGATAATAGGTGATGACTAAAGAGGCTTCATTATACTATTCTCTCTATATTTGTGTTGAAATTTTTCCATAATAAAAATTTTGTTTGTTTTAAAAATACTTTTTGACCAACTAACCTTTCTGGATTGGAAGTTGTTTATTGGTTTGTTCAGTGAGTCTTGATATGAGAATTAATTACATTGCACGTAGCTTCTTTTTTGTTAAATTCCCAAGATATTTTGGTGGAAGAGAGGTACTGCTGTTTGCTCCCCATTCTATGAAAATTGCTTATTTATATTTGCTAGTTCATGTTATTTCTTCTAGCATATCAGCCAGTCATTTTTACAATTCCTATACTTGTTTCAAAACGTTCCTATTTCTGAAATACTAATCCTGAGATAGTCACAAAGATGATAGTAAATAGCCACTCCTCACTCGTATCTCACACCAGCACCATGACTGTACATGATGGTTGGAACCAAAAGGATGTATTACAGACCTGAACATGGCAGGTTAAGTCAGTAAAACTCTGATAGATTCACTATTGTTAAGATTGCAGTTCTCCCCAAATTAATTTATACATTCAATGCAGCTACTGTCAACATCCTAGCTGACTTATTTGAAGAAATTGTCAAGCTGATTTTAAAATTTATGTGGAAAGGCAAAGAAACAAAAATCACAAAAAAGTTGTGAAAAAGAAGACAAAGTTAGAAGGCTTGCACTAACTAATTCAAGACTTACTATAAACCTGCAGAATCAAGACAGTATACTATTGGCACAAGGAGAGACATAGATTAATGGAACAGAAAAGAGGGTGTAGAAATAGACATACATATATGGTCCATTGATTTTCAACAAAGGTACCAAGGTCATTCACTGGAGCTAAGAAAGCCTTTTTAACATATAATGTTGGAACAATTGATGTCTGTATAGAAAAAAAAAATCTCAACCCTTACCTTACACCATACATAAAAATCAACTGGAAATAAATTATATACCTTAACAGAAAAACCAAAATTTTATACTACTAAGAGAAAGCATTAGAAAAAAACTTTTGAGACCATGAAGCAAATGAGGATTTTTTAGATAAGACACAAGAAGTGTGATGTATGAAATTTAAATATTGATAAAATGCTGTTTATCTAATTTTAACTTTTGCTCTCTGAAAGATACGCTTAAGAAAATGAAAAGAGAAATCAGACTGAGATAAGTAATTTACAGAATATATATTTGACAAAGGACTTGTATCCAGAATATACAAGAAAAGTCTTACGACTCATTAATAAGACAAAAAAATTAACAGAAGATTTGAATAAACAGTTCACAAAAGAAGATACATAAATGGCCAACAAGCACATACAAAATGTAATATCACTTATCAGAAAAATAACACTAGAAACCACAAGATACTATTTCACACTCTCTAAAATACTCAGTTAAATGACAATACCAGATATATTTGGAGATGTGGAGCAACTCAAAACTCTACTACATTGTGATAGGAATGACGCAGCCAAAATGGTGCAGCCATTTGTTCAACAGTATGGCAGTATCATATGAAATTAAGCATATGCTTAGCACTTGACTCAGCTCTTAGGTATTTATCCCTGAGAAATGAAAATATATGTCCACAAACAAACTTATGTGTGTAAATGTTTAAAGAGGCATTATTTATAGTAGCCAAAAATGGTAAGCAACTCAAAATAAACAAATTAGAGTACATCCATGCTATGAAATACTATTCAGTTATGCAAAGGAACATGGATGAATCTCAACAATAGTTGCTCACCAAAATAAGCCAGACATTAAAAATTACATACTGTGTGATCCCATTTGTATGAGTTTCTAGTAATGGCAAAAAAGTGGTGCCAGAAAGCAGATCGCTGATGCCTTGTTGCCAGAAGAAAACCGACTGTAAGAGACATTTGGACACTTTGTAGGGTATGGGGAACTTTTCTAGATCTTGATTGCAGTGGAAGTTATATGCGCTATACAATACCAAAAGTCATCACATTTTATATACAAAATTAGTGAATTTTACTATATGGAACGCCTACCTCAATACAGCTGTTTTTTGTTTGTTTGTTTGTTTGTTTGTTTGTTTGTTTGTTTTTGAGACGGAGTCTCGCTCTGTCGCCCAGGCTGGAGTGCAGTGGCCGGATCTCAGCTCACTGCAAGCTCCGCCTTCCGGGTTCACGCCATTCTCCTGCCTCAGCCTCCCGAGTAGCTGGGACTACAGGCGCCCGCCACCGCGCCCGGCTAGTTTTTTGTATTTTTTTAGTAGAGACGGGGTTTCACCATGTTAGCCAGGATGGTCTCGATCTCCTGACCTCGTGATCCGCCCGTCTCGGCCTCCCAAAGTGCTGGGATTACAGGCTTGAGCCACCGCGCCCGGCCAATACAGCTGTTTTTAAAAATTCTATCATTTCATGCATTTAGTTTCCTAAATGAGGTGACTACTATTTCTAAGTTATTAAAAAGCCATTTAGTATTATAAACAACATAGCTACAGAATTTCCATGCTTTATTATGTACTTAAATGTACCTATCCTTGACTTTTTAAAATTGATTTTTAAGGCTTCTTTATAGCACTTTTTAAACATTTTCCTACTTCCTGCACATTCCTAATAAGTGAAATCAAATGGCTGGTCCTTGCTAAAAGGGACCATGTTCAAGAAGATGTGTGTGAAACACATTAAAATAAGCAATGCTGAATCTGTTTTGAAGGTTGTAAGGTTAACTTACCTATGACATGAGATAGCAGAATTCACCTATATCCTTTCCATTTATTGCAAAATTCTTACCACAAATAAAGGTTTTCAATCTTTTTTAGCTGAAAATGTAAGCAAAGAACTTGTCCTTTCTCTTTTGCATTTTTTTAACCATAAAAACATTAAACAGTTCTATGGATACCCATCACAATTTTCCTTAGAATTTTACAAACTTCTGCCCTAGGAAATGGCAGAAAATAATTATTGACTCCCTAAATGCAGTGGAACAGGAGATTCCAGGTGCATGACAAATGCAAACTATAACTGTGAGGCTTGCGAGGGGAAGAGGGCAAATTGGCCTACACCTTCTTATTTTCCCCTTCTGCAATTACATTATTACTTCATTTATTTGACTATTTATTGAGTCCCTTGCCAAGCACTGTCCTAAGTGCTGGGGAAATATGATTTGTCCTCAAGGAGTTTAATGTCTAGTGAGTTTAAAGAAGAATAAACAGGAAATCGCCATAAAGTGTGATAAGTGCTAAAGGGTCCTTTGAAAGCTCAAAGGAGAGACATCTAAACCAGACTTCAATAATGGAATCAGAAAAGGCTCCCTGAAGTGCCAACCAAGCTGAGACCTAAAGGAGGAGCCGGAATTAAGCAAGGAGAATTAACAAGAATGGAGAGATGAAGTGTTTACAGTATCCCTGAAGGAAGAAAAGCATGTGCAAAGGTGGATGGTTGGTCAAGAGAGCAGGGTTTAAGAATACTAGTTATCATCCAAATGAAAGCACACCAAGGTGGATGCGGAAAGGAGTTGTGAGAGACGTAACTGGAAAGGAAGGCATTAACTGCCTCATGTAGGGATTCTAAGTCATCTTAAAGTGCTTGCTCTTTATCCCAGGACAATGCAAATCTAACTACTGTAGGATAAGAAGAAGAGAGGTATTCAAAGATGCAATTCAGTAGAAAAATATGATAGTAATTTTCTTTTTATTTTTGAGATGGAGTCTCACTCTGTCGCCCAGGCTGGAATGCAGTGGTGCCATCTCGACTCACTGCAAGCTCCGCCTCCCAGGTTCACGCCATTCTCCTGCCTCAGCCTCCCAAGTAGCTGGGACTACAGGCGCCTGCCACCAAGCCCGACTAATTTTTGTTTGTTTGTTTGTTTGTTTTTTGGTAGAGACGGGGTTTCACCGTGCTAGCCAGGATGGTCTCCATTTCCTGACCTCGTGATCCACCCGCCTCGGCCTCCCAAAGTGCTGGGATTACAGGCGTGAGCCACTGTGCCCTGCCGAAAGTAATTTTTAAACCTACTATAAGAATCACTTCATGTATACCAATTGTGATGGCATACTCTTTTCACTAGTGTTTACTAGGCGTGTGTGCCTCAGATAGTATTTCTATATTTAATGGTTCATTTTTCCTTAATGTGCTCAGTTTTTAATGTTTGCAGCTGTCAGTTTTGAAACCAGACTGTCCTTCCAAGTTCTACCAAAATCATATTAGGTAACCACAAAAAGACAACTTGTTTCTTAGTTCAAAATTTTTTTTTTTTGGACGAGAAAATCTCTTGAACAAAAATGACTGATTGTTAATATATTGCATATTCATGATGATCCTCAAGCTAGGTAACAAAGAGACAACCAACAGACTAAAGCTTTGGTAGAAAGATTACTAGCATTGTTGATTACATCTGGCTTATCATTTGTCTTCCAGCCAAAGAGAAGAGAGTGTGTGTGCATGTGTGTGTGTGTGTGTTTTAGTCACAAATTTTCATTGATACTTATACATGTAAGGTATTATAAAATGTTGCTAGTTGGGTTTGTTGGCTTGTTTTTGAGGGAACACTGTGTTTTATGAACCCAGATGTTAATTAATCTTCACATAGAATTATTGCAGGATCAAACCCATAGATTTGTTTTCTAATTTCTAATTCAGTAAAGATTATTTTTGTCTGCTTTTGCTAACTGTTTTGTCTGCTTTTGGTAACTGTTATTTGTTAGATGTATTTATTTTCTATGATGCCATTAAATTGAAGATTGTTATTGTTATAACTGGGGAACAAAAGTTGCAGGTAATTGGAATATCAACCAATATTTGAAAGGTTGTATCTTCTAAAGCAAGGAAACAATGTAAAATGATATTATTGAATTTTAGGAAGACCTTAATTATTTTAAAAGCGAGATAGACGATTTTATAATCAACTTAAATAAGGACATGTGAGAAGAACAATTACAATAGTGCAGTGTATAGTAAATATATGTATAAAATCAGTTCATAAATTAATATCGGTCATGTTCTAATTTAGGAAGTAGTTACAGAGCTGGTGTAACAAAAGGTTTTCTTTTGAAATTAAATGGCGAAAAACCAAGCCCAAGTGCCAACCTCCTCTTCAGCAAAAGGAGCATAAACGTTGCTATGAATCCACAGAGCTATTTTACTGCTTATTCTAAAAATATTCTACTATTCTTTAGAGGAAGAAGCCACTCCAGATGGTGCTGTTGCCGAATACAGAAGAGAAAGGCAAAAGTATGAAGCTTTGAGGAAGCAACAGTCAAAGAAGGGAACTTCCCGGGAAGATCAGGTAACTTCAAAAACCCAAATTGATACAGAACTTATTGTCTTTTTATTGTTTTTAAGTATTTCTAAATGAAGCCTAATTTGATTATATATCAGGAGAAGCACTACCTCTTAAAAATGAAAAAGAATATATTTATATAGGGTGGACATTGGCCATTCACATAAAGATTCAAACTCTGGAGTTCTTTCCAGACATTGGTGGTGAAAAAGCCTGGAACTTCCACGTTTCAACTTGGTACTCCCACAGTAAGCACAGGAACCTCATAAAGCCACATATCTTCAGAAACCCAGGTGGAACCTCTGTGTAGTGAATATTGTGAAATAAAGAAGTGGTGATTATAAATGATGAGAGAGTCTCTTCCAGCCCGACATCTCACATGCTGACTCGTCAGCCTAGCTTGAAATTGTACACTGTCTGGAAATAAGTCATTTGGTCTACTAGCTGACTTCTATTGTAATAAAAGTGTGTTTGTTACAAGTAATTCCTGAATCTTTAGGTAGTAATATTAAGAAGTTGTCAGAAATCAAGAATGAAAAGAGATAGGAAGCTAGCTCAACAATTTGGGAGTCAGCACTATGTGCCATGCAGTACCTGACACTTGATAAAACAAATCTCTGAAGCAGCCCTTCATGTTGAAAAGTTAGAGGGCAGACTGAAATCATTTATTTTTGGTGCTGCCATGCCATATATATGTCTATGTATGTACATAGACATATATATTAATATATATGGATATAAACAAACTGCCTTATATATGTATGGACACGCCATTTTGGTTGTATAAATGAAACAGGCAGAATAAAAGTAAATTAAAAAGCCCAAACCTGTCTGGATAATTTCTTAATTTCATTAAGAAAAAGTACATTATTAACTTGTTTTCATGAAATCACAAAGTCTTCTAAATAGCAACCATAGTGACTATACTACCAGAGATACTAAGGATGACTCATTCATTCCTTCCCCCCCACCCAATCCCTTGTAGCAAATAATGATTAAGAACCTGCCATGTAGTAATCACTGTATTTGGCAGTAAACACATGAACACATCCCTGCTCTCTCTGATCTATCAGGGAAAACAGCTAGTTAAGTAAGTAACACCAGTGAAAGGGGGTGATCATTATGAAACTGTAGGTACAGGAAGCCATGTAGATGAATAACAGAGGGGCCTAACATGGCTTAAGAATCTGGGAAGGCCTTCCTAAGGAAATGATTTGTCAGCTGAACTTAGAAGGTTGTATAGGAGACCACCAGGTGAAGGCAGGGTATGGCTAGACAAAAGGAACAATGCATACATGAAAAGTCTTCGACCTCTTTGCAAAGAACTAAAAGATATTAAATATGACTGTAACATAAACTATAAGAGAAGGAGAAAGATGAGGCTGAAGAGGTAAGCAAAAGTAAGTTCATACAAGGTATTTTCAAACCATGTTAAGTAGTTTAGAATTTATCCTAAAGGCCATGGGGAACCATTGACAGAAGGAAGTGATATGATCTCACTTTCATTTTGGGAAGATCTCTCTAACTGGGCTGCAGTATGGAGATTAGACTGGATACAGGACAGGACCAAAGGCACAGGGCCCAGCTGGGAGACTCTTGTGTTAAATATGCCTAAACAGAGTGTGCCAAGATTGGGCCCCTTCAGCATAGCTTCTACATTCTGGGAAGGCTCTCACTGTGCTGAAAGAGCCTTCCTGGAAGTAGTTGGCCATTCATGCCTCAGGAAAAGCCATAACTGAATAATTCCCCTGCAGATGCCAATCAAAATGCCTCCATGCAAATCCTGTCTTCTTCACACTATAACAAATGTGTCCCATTATTTTTGTGATTTTTTTTCTGCCCAGTATCTTCTCTTGCCTTTGTAATACAGCAGGAGAAAGTCTAATCTTAAATATAGAAGAAGCTAAAAATAGCCAAGAGGATGTTTTTTGTTTGCCACAGTCTCCCCTCTTTGAGCAAATGCCAGTAGCTCAATAATTGGCTCTAAAAACAAACTGCCTTGCCACTTGTAACTCAGGGAGAAAGATCCAGGTCTAGTATAATTTTCTAGGAAGTTTTAAAATTTCATTCCACTTAGAAGTCTTTTTTGTTTTCATTTTTCTCTGTGCTTTTAAAAAAGATATTTCCAAGTATGCAAACGTCCATCATTAAAAATTAGTAAGGGCCAGGCATAGTGACTCACTCTTGTAATCCCAGGACTTTGGGAGGCCAAGATGAGAGGATCCCTTGAGCCCAGGAGTTTGAGACCAGCCTAGGCAACCTAGGGAGACCCCCATCTCTACAGAAAAAAAAAAAATCATAATTGGGCATGGTGGTGTGCATCTGTGGTCCCAGCTACTTGGGAGGCTGAGGCAGGAGGATTGCTTGAGCCCAGTAGGTTGACGCTCTAGTGAGCCACGATTGCATCACTGCACTCCAGCCTGGGTGACAGAGTGAGACTCTCTCTCTTTAAAAAAAAAAAAGATAGCGTTTACTTTTAAGCTATGGTGTATTAGTCCATTTTCACACTGCTGATAAAGACATAACCAAAACTGGGAAGAAAAGGAGGTTTAAATGACTTACAGTTCCACCTGGCTGAGGAGGTCTCACAATCATGGCAGAGCGTGAAAGGCAGTTTTTACATGGCAGTGGCAAGAGAGAATGAGGAAGAAGAAAAGGTGGAAACCCCTTATAAACCCATCAGATATTGTGAGACTTATTCACTATCACTAGAATAGCATGGGAAAGACAGGCCCCCATGATTCAGTTACCTCCCACTGGGTCCCTCCCATAACACATGGGAATTCTGGGAGATACAATTCAAATTGAGATTTGGGTGGCGACACAGCCATACCATATCATATAGATTAAATAGATAGATATGGAGATAGGCATATGGAGAGATATATTTATGCAATAGTAGATATAGATACAGATATATAAACACATACACATACACACACATACTACCTTGAAGTATATTTACCAAAATGTTAACAGTGGTTATTCTGAGTGGTGGGATAATAGTTATTTTACTTCTATTTTTCAATATTTTTACAATAATCTGTTTTCTTATTAATAAGCAAATACAATAAGAGTAAACAATGGAGTATTTTTAATGAATAAGTTTTAAAAACAAGGGATGCTTTATCTGTTAACATTGTTTGAAGAGCTTAATTCTATAATCTCTAAAAACATATAAAATATCTAAATGCTAACATACTCGGCAGCCCTCAGAATGCCTATAATGATATTCTATAGGAACTTACAAATTTTCCCCAAAACTCATCTCATTCAGTAACTATGATAATGTATGTATTTTTAGCTGTTGTCTATGTGGGCATTAAATTTTGCAGAAAAGTAGAAGATGCTTTTTACCATCATTTTTTTAAGCAGTAACCAACCACCTTTTTCTTGCAGTTATTTTGGCACCATTTGTCTTTATTAAGCTTGGGTTCTAGACTGCCCAGACCTACTTAACTTTTTCATGAACTGTGATCTTATTGATACTCTCTAGATAAATTCTGGAGCTTAGGAATATATTGTGACTCTTTAATATACCGGTTATTCACATGTTGAACTGTCACACATCTTTTTCCTTACAAAATGTGAGGATTTCTATATTGAATTCAACATACCAAAATCTTGATTAGGCCCTTGATTTCTCGGACAGGTAGTATTTTATCCATTTCACAATGATGTACTCTGTAAATCTGTCAAGTAGAAAAACCTTTTTCTAGCTTCTGTTGTCTGCTCAAATTCTGGAGTAGACTGTTAAGATCCAGGAGATAGTGTGATTACAAATGTATAGCCACTTGCTTCTTCTTGCTCATGGAGCACATAGGAGGCAAACAAGAATTCACAGTAATGTTCCCCCTTTGCACACACATTTTTTAAAAAAATATACTCAACACAATATTTGTGTTCATCTTTCACTTAACAATAGAATGCAATGTTTCATGTATATAATTTTTAATAACAATAGCATATTTATAATTTTTAATAACAGTAGCATATTTAGGCCGGGCACGGTGGCTCACACTTGAAATCGCAACACTTTGGGAGGCTGAGGCGTGTGGATCACTTGAGGTCAGGAGTTGGAGACCAGCCTGGCCAATATGATGAAACCACATCTCTACTAAAAATACAAAAAATTAGCTGGGCATGGTGGCAAGTGCCTGTAGTCCCAGCTACTCAGGAGTCTGGGGCAGGAGAATGGCTTGAACCTGGGCGACGGAGGTTGCAGTGAGCCAAGATCGCACCATTGTACTCCAGCCTGGGCCTCACAGCAAGACTCTGTCTCAAAAAAATAAAAATAAGAAATAAAAATAAAATTTTTAAATAGCGTATTTATTGCTTTCTACTAAATTTATCTTGTTTCTTATTGATAGACATTTAATAGGTTTTCATTTTTCCATTTGTATGAATAATGCTGCAGTGCACATCTTGTGCTTAAGCCATTTTCTCTGTTTCACATTATTTTTCTATCATCCCAGGATTGGAATTACTCAGTCAAGGGGAATGATCATCTTAAAGTTTCCAATACATATCAACAGCTTTCTAAAGATATTCCAATTTACCCATTTTCCAACAGTTAATATGTTCATTCTACCTTCTCAATATCGATATTTTTATATTTTTGGAAATTTGTCAAATAAACAATACTATTTGTTTTTTTTATTTTTGATTTCACATAACTTAATGAATTACCTTTCTTTCTTATAGACACTATATATATACACTCATTTATATAAATGAGCATAAATGTTTTATTTTATTTTATTTTATTTTATTTTATGTATTTATTTAGAGACAGAGTCTTACTCTGTTACCCACACTGGAGTGCAGTGGCACAATCATAGGTCACTACAGCCTGAAACTCCTAGGCTCAAGGGATCCTCCTGCCTCAGGCTTCAGAGTAACTGGGACTACAGATGCACACCACCACATCTGACTTTTTTTCTTTTCATTTTGTAGTGATGGAGTTTCACTACATTACCCCTACTGGTCTTGAGGTCTTGAACTCTTGGGCTCAAAAGATCCTCCCACTTTGGCCTCCCAGAGTGCTGGGACATGAACCAATGCACCAGGCCAAATATGTATTTTTAAAAGTTGGGTCTTCTGTCTTCTACATAAGCAAACTTTTGTTTCCCAAATCAGAAAATAGTCACCTACCTCTGAGGGGAAATGTGAGTGCAAATCCAAACTATCAAGGTTTATTAATGTCAAGGTTTATTAATGTCACTATTGCAGCCTAAAGGTAGTTTTGTTCTTTTTGTTCAAAATCAAGCATTTTGTTTTACATCCAAGTAGGATATTTCCTTTTCTAACAAACTTAAGCATCTCTTTTAAAATTATATTTATCTTTATCAGAAAACTTAGCAGTCTAATTGTTATTTCAGACCCTTGCACTGCTGAACCAGTTTAAATCTAAACTTACTCAAGCAATTGCTGAAACGCCTGAAAATGACATTCCTGAAGCAGAAGTAGAAGATGATGAAGGATGGTAAGGGCTTTGATTTTTGTATATTAACCACGAACAAGTAGGCTCAGAGCAGAGACCCTACTGGTACATTTCCACTATATCATCCTTTTGTTTTCAGACTTTACTATCACCATTATAGGACCTTGGCAACTTTTGACTTTATTTCAGTTCAATATAAAGTAACATAAATAAACGCACCAAGCACTGAAGAAACAAGCGTTTATTGAGCACTTGATGTGTCCAGCATTGGGCTAGCCAGTAAAAAAATGCACAACAAATATATGACACTATCCCAGCTCTAAGTAACTTTCTAATATTGTGGAAAAGATGAGACTCACATTAAACAACTCAAAAACAACCTTAGAAGATAATAAATCAATAATTTCTTACATTTTCCCACAAACATTTTAGGACTCAGTAATCTATTTCATAATCCTACTAACTTCCTCTTCAAAGTTATGATCTACAGGATCCTAGCAACTCATACAAGTTAATTTTATTTTTATCTTTGGATATTTTTCAGCTTTTTAAGACACTGATAAGAAATAAAGTAATGACATGTACATGTCCTTTGCTTAGAACTTTATCCTATACTGGCAAAAAACAAAAAAAAAGGGAATAAAAATTGTGTTTTTCTTTATCACACCCCTCTGTCCTCAAGTTGACTTCACATGCAGTGTATTAGGCCTCCCCACACCTAACTGCCTCCACCTCCCACTACACCCTGGCTCAGCCACATTGCTGCAAGCAAGCCAATGTATCACCCCCTACACATGACTCACCCTCTGGAGCCTCTGAACCATCACATGTGCCATTACCCCAACCCAGAATCATAGCCTCAGTTCTCTCTGCCAAACAGCATCTCTCCTGTTTCAAAACTCCGTTCAACATTCCCATCCTCCAGGAAACCAGTCAGCAAGATTTGTTGAGCACTCACAAATCTAGAGGGTGGAGGAAGGAGGGCTGGAACACACATTTAAAAAGACATAAAAACACTTAAATTAAGAAAACATTCAAACACGTAAGACTCTGCAACTGTATATAACTTTAATCAAAAGGGCTGAGGGCATGATGATTTGAATGGAATGAATCCTATCTAACCTAGGACCCTGAAAGCACTTGTCTATTTCTCAATTAATTTATAGTTTTCATATGATGCGGGTTACCATGCCAGTTTTTGTAAGATCCTGGATATCTTTTAATAGGTTTCTATTACTTATATAGATTTGTTTATACCAAAATTCAAAGTTGCTTGAAGGCAGAAGCTGTCTTCTTCCATAGTTTGGTGCCAAAGGCAAAGGCTCAGTGGATGTTGATTGACCCATGGAGATAAATGCACATTGTGTAGAACTTTTTGTTTTATATGACTGGACAGGTTTAGTTTAGTTTTGTTTTGGGTTCTTGTTTTTTTGGGGGGGGGTGTGGGGTAAGGAGATTCCTTGAATGTCTCAAAATCTCTTTCAAGTGTTTTGGGTTCAGCCACCACACAAAAAATGTTTTGCCAAGTCCTCTTCCCTTTATTTTTGAATCCATATGCATTTTTAAAGGAAATATGACCCATGTGTTTCTGATTCATTTACACTTAACTCATCAAGATGGTGTTTTGTAAGAGCAGTTTGATGCCCAATAAGTTTTTTTAAACTTTTTATAAGCCATTTAAGTCCTTTTTTATTGAACAGGAAAGTCACCAACAAATTCAAACCCCAGAAGATTCATTTGAAACTCATAAGCCACAGGATTCAAATTTACTTTCAACTTGGCAAGACCATTTAACTTCTCAAGGTTCTTCCTAGCCCCTTGGTTCAGTATTCTCTCATTTTGAATTCCTCATTAGCTTCAGATACCAATGATGTATTTTTAAAAGTGCCATTCCTGTTTTTCATGTTATTTGATTATACAATCAATTTTCTGTCTAACATTCTCATTAGAAAGTTTAAAATGGGGAAACTTCACTGGACATGGGGAAAAAAATCACTGGTCAATGATGTTGGCTAATTCTCCATTGGGAGAAAATAAATGGTGAAGAGATGGGGAACAAGTTAAAGGAACCATTAGCAGGTCTTCAGGAGGTTCATTTCTGCTTTCAATTACAGTTTCCTAAGCAGAATGGCAGAGCTGTACACTATGCACCTCCAGAATTTTTTTGGTATTTGTTTTATCTAACATCTAACAAAAATACCTTTCATGTTCAAGGCACTATGCAGAATCAGATAGCATATATAGGACCCTTATGTAATGCCGTTTTATTGCAATTTAGACCTTTGGATTTTGTAACCTGATTAGCAACAACATCATTTCTGTTCAGTTTAGCTTTCTCAAGCCTCTAGTGATTTAGATCCTCTCTCATAAAGTATATTCTTCTCAGGAAAGGAGTCTTATATTCAGAATGATTTATAACAAATATTATGAGTGCATAGCATGTGCATGTGTGTTATGCATAAATTACATGGTTCCCAGACTATTTTGTAGGTCACGATTGCCGCTTTTCTGAGAAGTGAAAGTCAGCCAGTGTACTGTACTACACTGTCAGGGTCTGTTATCTGAGGTAAAATGATTGCTTCTAAGACATTTTTATGTGTCCGCATGAGTGGCCACACATTGAGGGATCATTTTCATTTTCTGTCAAGATAGAAACCATTACCAATTTGTTATGTTTTCTTTTACTTGGCAAACTATTCTATTCGCATTTTTGGCTGAGCTGCTGTATTGGCATGGTATACAACAGACATTTGGGTACCATTCAGCAGCATTATACTTTTTATGCAAAAAAAAAAAAAAAAGTAGGAGAGGGAGAGAAAGAAAAGAAATATGATTCTATTGTAAACAGTGCATATGGTGTTTGAAAATTATTCCCAGATTTCACTGTCTAACAAGGCATTTAAAGAAGTGTTATTAGTAGATCTACACTGAAATGCATGATAGAAATTTTTCACTCAGAATTACTAGGATTCCTCCTTTGTTCAGATATGTACTGCCAATATTTGGTAATAGTGATGGTACTAGATTCCAGTTTAGCAGGCAGAGTGGTCTCTTTGTCACTACATTCCTTAGTCCCACAGTATCACAGACTCATGTAGCTATGGAACCCTTCTTCGAGCATGGATTTTATGAAACCGATTAGACACATGGCAGGAGGAACTTGCCCAGGGATTCATATGACCATATGGATGAAGTCCATATGCCAGATTGGGTTTGGTTAGATGAAGCTTGGTGAGCTCCCAAAAAAGTTTCGAGAAAGATAGCCACCTGCTCCTTACACAACAAAATTGGCATTTCTAAGGAGAGGAGAAAAATTCAATCTATGTGAATGGCTTCAATCTTATGGGCATTAACTCTTCACTACTATGTTTCATTGAAAATTTATTTCCAGATTGTTAAATCTGAGATTAACTTAAAACATTATAGCACATATACAAGACAAAATAATAAACAATATAATGGTCTGTCTGCCTTCTTCCCTCTTTCTCTTCTTCTTTCTGTCCCCTCCGTCACTTTCTTCCATAGTACACACATTATAAAAATTTGAAAAATACCAACAATTGCATGGTTGCCTCAAGTAAATATTTTACTGATTATTATATAATTAAAAGATGTTCACTGTGGCCAGGCATGGTGGCTCACGCTTGTAATCCCAGCACTTTGGGAGGCCAAGGCAAGTGGATCACCTGAGGTCAAGAGTTTGAGACCAGCCTGGCCAACATTTCAAAACCTACTTGCAAAAACATTGCAAAAACTACTAAAAATACAAAAATTTGCCGGGCATGGTGACGCGTGCTTGTAGTCCCAGCTACTCAGGAGACTGAGGCACAAGAATCACTTGAACCCGAGAGATGGTGGTTGCAGTGAGCCAAGATTGTGCCACTGCACTCCAGCCTGGTTTGCAGACCAAGACTCCATCTCAAAAAAAAAAAAAAGATGAAGGATGTTCACTGTGGAAAAATCAGAATGCAAACATGCTCAAAAAAGGTAAATGAAAATTACCTATGATCCCAAACTCAAAGATAAATACTGTTAATTTATACATATCAATGTATGTATTTATGCTATTTATACCAAATATGTAAAAGTATATTTTTATACATATTAATTTGTGTCTGTCCAGGTATTTCTATGCACATACATATTTTAAACAGAAATGAGATCGTATAGTACATATAGCAAGCTTTATAACTTGCTTTTTTCCCTCAGCAATATGCAGTGACTACTTCTCCTTATCATATATAATTTTATGATGTAATTTTTATCTTTTGTATTATGACCGTCATATTCCATTATATGGTGAACCACAAATTTACTTGACCATGTTGTTGGATATATAAACAATGCTGTAACATCCTTGTTTCTATGTCATTGCCATTTTCTTAGGATAAATTTCTAAAACTGAAATTGCTTCTCAGTGAGTATACATGTTGACTTCTGCTAAATATTTTCAAATGGCTTTCACAAAATATCATTCTAATTTGTACCCTGAAGTAAATATAATTTAAGACTTGTCTTAGGGCTATTAGAATCTCAAGAATTAGTTAAGATTCCTTAAAGAGCTTAGTGAAAGACATTAACGTTTTAGAAGAAATGCTTTGCCTTCTTAAATTTTTAAAAAAATAAAAACACAGTGTGGTTTGCTTCTGTTTTTCATAAAACTATACAAGTTTCAATGTAGTTCCTCTTCTTGGGAGCCTTATCTCCAAATAGTCTTGTTCTTGGTTCTGAAAAATTCTCCAAGATAACCCTATGGGTTAAAACTTCTGGATATGGATTTTTTTTTTTTCAGTTTTATTATTGCACTTTGGCTAGTGTTAAAAATCAATTTTAGCCATCAGTCAGACAGTTTGTATCTGCTAGAGACTGAAGTTCTGAAAACCAAGATTTGGCTTAAAGAAGTTTTAAAGCTTCCCTTTGGAGTTAGCACAGTGCAGAAGCAACAAGTACCAGCTGTCTGTATCCAAAACAGTGAAATCTTAATAATACAGATGTAAAAAAGAGATCATTGACTTTTAGACCCAGTCAGACCTCATTATAAGATACCATGAAAGAACATAGCTTCATCTCATTGCTTATACTAGCAAAGCTTTCAACACCTTTTATATGTAATACATACTGTAATTTGTGTATAGTTTAGTCATGTATTGAATGAAGGGTGCAATGACAGCAAAAGAATTTTTGGTTTTTTGAGACAGAGTCTCACTCTGTTGCCCAGGCTGGAGTGCACTGGTTCAGTCAAGGCTCACTCCAGCCTCAAGGTTCCAGGCTAAAGTGATCCTCCACCTCAGCCTCCCAAGTAGGTAAGACCACAGGCATACACCACCACACTTGGCTTTTTTTTTTTTTTTTAAGATAGTGTCTCACTATTTTGCCCAGGCTGATCTCGAACTCCTGGCCTCAAATGATCTTCCCGCTTCGGCCTCCCAAAGTGTTGGTAGAATATTTCAGTTATTTTCCACTTCATTCAAACAGGACATTGCCAAGCACAGGTTAGCATAGATGAACGCAAATACAGCAATAAGGGTGGAGACTGTGAAAATAATAAAGGCTCAAGTTGGCTAAATGAACTTAGCCAACTTCACCCTTTAATATTAGGCAGTGGAGCTCAAATTATTGGTCTCTGGGCCCTTTACACCAGGGGTCCCTGACCCCTAGTCTGCAAACTGGTACTGGTCCATGGCCTGTTAGGAACTGAGCCGCCCAGCAGGCAGTAAGTGGCAGGCAAGTGAGCATTACTGCCTGAGCTTCACCAAGGTCATATCAATGGCAGCATTAGATTCTCATAGGAGCGCAAACCCTGTTGTGAACTACACCTGCAAGGGATTTGGTTGCATGCTCATTATGAGACTCTAATGCCTGATGGTCTGAAACAGAACAGTTTCATCCCGAAATCAATACTCCCTCACCCCCATTCATGGAAAAACTGTCTTCCACGAAACTGGGTCCTGGTGCCAAAAAAGGTTGGGGGCCACTGCTTTACAATCTTAACAATTCCTGAGAACTCCAAAGAGCTTTTGTTTATATGGAATATATCTATTAGTAATATGTTATAAACAACATACTTTTATAAAAAAAAATTATGCCTGCAAAACAAAAAATTTAGTGATATGACTGGCATTGTTTTCCATTTTTTTGGTAAATCTCTGAAATCTGGCATGATAGGAGCATATCTGCTTTACTCTGTTTTATCTCACACTTCATGTATTCTCTGAAAAATTCCACTGTGCACTCATGAGGGGATAAGAATGAAATAGACAAACAAGTGTCTTAGTATTCATACAAAAATAAATTTGACCTTGCAGGCGCACAGGGATCCCTGAGTCACACTTTGAGAACCATTGGGACAAGTCATCTCTGGTCATTGAGTATGTAATGATGGTCCTTTTTCAATCACAGATTATGACCCCATCTGTAGGTCCTAGGAAGCTTTTTTCCAGGTCCCAGTGTGTGATCCTTGTTCTCAAGTAGAAGCAATGTGGTACTTTCTGAAATAAATGTGCCCATTGTCACCGGCCTAGGCCTGCTACAACAGAGTCCCGTTTCCCCATCAACCCTTTTCTGGCCTTTAACTGTTTTGAAGTGGTCTGTGACATGGCATTTGGTTTTATGTGCTTGTTTACTTTTCTAAATTTTTTCTCACACAAAGTAGTATTTAAATATGCTCTTTTCCTTTTTTTTTTTGTTGTTGTTGTTGTTGTTGTTGTTGTTGTTGTTGAGACAGAGTTTTGCTTTTGTTGCCCAGGCTGGAGTCCACTGACGAGATCTTGGTTCACTGCGATCTGCGCCTCCCAGGTTCAAGTGATTCTTGTGTCTCAGCCTCCCGAGTAGTTGGGACCATAGGCATGCACCATGCGCGGCTAATTTTTTGTATTTTTAGTAGAGATAGGGTTTCACCATGTTGGTCAGACTGGTCTCGAACTCCTGACCTCAGGTGATCTCCCCGACTCAGCCTCCCAAACTGCTGGGATTACAGGCATGAGCTACCACGCCCGGCCTTTAGTTTTCTTCATTCTTATATTTGTGCCTAGCCTCTTCAATTCACAAAATAATGTCCTACTGATTCTAAGTGCTTCACATGCACTTGACTCTATGGGATAGGTATTAATTATCTTTATTTACCCATGAAAGAACTGAGGCACAGTGAAGTTAAATAATTTATCTGCTTTTTGGTCCTTATAGTACTGTATCCAGTGCCTGGTTCATAATAGGCCCAAAATCAAGGGCAGGACCAGGTGGAGGTGATTGCATCATTGGGATGGTTCCCCCATGCTGTTCTCGTGATAATGAGTCTCACAAGATCTGATGGTTTTATAAGTGGCTGGCATTTCTTCTGCTTGCATTTCTCTCTCCTGCCACTACATAAAGGACGTGTTTGCTTCCCCTTTCAACATGATTGTAAGTTTCCTGAGGCCTCCCCAGCCATGTGGAACTGTGAGTCAATTAAATGTCTTTCCTTTATAAATTGCCCAGTCTAGGATATTTCTTCATAGCAGTGTGAGAATGGACTAAAACAGTCAGTTCGAGAAAGTTCCCTTCTACTTCTAGTTTTCTGAGAGTTTTTAACATGAACGATGTTGAATTTTGTCCAACATTTTTCTATACTAACTGATATGATCATGTGGTTTTTCTTTGATTGTTAATAGGGCAGATTACATTGGTTGATTTTCTTTTTTTAATCTTAAACTAGCCTTGGATTCCTATAATAAACCCCACTTGGTTGTGGTATATTATTCTTTTTTATACATTATTGGATTCAACTTGTTGGATTCAATATTTTCTTGTGGATGTTTGTGCCTGTGTTCATTAGGGATAGTGGTCTGTAGCTTTCTTCTGCTATTTTTGTCTTATTTAGGCATCAGAATAATGCTGGGCTTTTAAAAATGAGCTGGGAAATGTTTCCTGTGCTTCTATTTTGGGGGAAAAAAAGATTATTTAGAATTGGTGTTATTCTTTAAGTACTTGATAGAATTTGCCAGTGAAACCATCCAAATTGAGATTTCCATTTTAGGTTTTTTTAAAAATATACTTTATTTTTTTAGAGCAGTTTTAGGTTCACAGCAAAATAGAGCGAAAGCAGAGTTCCCATATACCCTCTGCCCATACACACACACACACATAGCCATCCCCATTATCAACCTCTCCCATCAGACTGGTATATTTGTTATAATCAGTGAACCTGCATTCACACATCATCACCCAAATCCCATAGTTTATATTAGGGTTCACTCTTGGTGTCATATGTTCTGTGGGTTTTTACAAATGTGCAGTGTAGTGACACATGTCTACAATTATAGTATCAGTGTAGTTTCACTGCCCTAAAAATCCTTTATACTCCACCTATTTATTCCTCTCTTCCCACTAAATCCTATTTTTCTGTACCCATAGTTTTGCCTTTTCCAGAATGTCATATAGTTGGAACCATATAGTATGTAGCCTTTTCAAATTGGTCTCTTTCACTTAATAATAAGCATTTAAGATTTCTCCATGTCTTTTCGTGGCTGGATAGCTCATTCCTTCTTAGCACTGAATAACATTCCATTGTATGTGTGTACCACAGTTTATCCATTCACCTACTGAAGGGTGTCTTTGTTGTTTCCAAGTTAGCGCAATTATGAATAAAGCTACAGTAAACATATGTATAAAGGTTTTTGTATGAACATAAGTTTTCAGCTCATTTGAGTAGATATCAAAAAGCAAATACTGGATTGTAAGGATACATTTAGTTTTGTAAGAAACTGCCTGTCTTCCAAAGTGCCTCTACCATTTTACATTCCCACCAGCAACAAATAAGAACTTCTATCACTCCACATCCTTACCAGTGTGTTGAACCAGCTTTGTTGTGTACCTGGGATAAATCCCACTTGGTCATGGTATATAATTCTTTTTATACATTGTTGGGTTCGATTTTCTGATATTTTGTTGAGGATATTTGCATCTATGCTCTTAAAAGATACCGGTTTGTGGCTTTCTCTTCTTCTAATCCCTTTGTTTTTGGTTTTTGTATTAGGATAATGCTGGCTTCATAGAGTAAGTTAGAAAGTGTTCCCTCTGCTTCTGTCTTCTAGAAGAGATTGCAAAGAACTGGTATAATTTCTTTCTTAAATGTTCAGTTAAATTCATCAATGAACCCATCTAGACCTGGTGCTTTTGTTTTATCAGAGCCCCCTCAGACTGGGCCCCCAGGAGTTTCTTACTCTCATGCTAATCCACACACAGCTTCCTGCAATTCATCAAAATTACCACTTAAGCGTTCCTACCAGTTGATGGCTCCAGTAGCATTTGTTCCAGGTAAGCTGATCTGGAAAAAGATTCTCTATAGTTGCCTGTATTTCCAGATTTGGAGGTGGCACTTTACCCTGTGACCTCAACCCTCTAATGCATCTAAACAAAAATCATTTTTTTCCAGTTTATTTAGCTTTTTTCTTGTTGCAAGGATGAACTGATGACTTTCAAGCTCTTTACATGTTAGAGGTGAAACCAGAAGTGCCCTCCCTTTGTTTTTTATTCTTCAGTTTCCTCTTTTTGGCATTCTTTTGGATTATTTGAGCAATTTTTAGCATTTCCATTTAATTTATCTATTGTGTTTTTGACAGTATCTCTTTGAATAGTGTTTTGTTTCACTGATTGATATAGGAATTGCAATATACTTTTTTAACTTTTCATAGTTTATTTAGAGTTAATATTTTATTACTTCAATAGGAATATAGAATTCTTATATGTATGTAGGTCCCTTTACCTCTTCCCTTTGTATTCTAGCCAATTTATGTATCACATCTTCATACATTGAGAATCCCCTTAGGAAAATGTTAATAATTTTTGCTCTCGGCCGGGCGCGGTGGCTCAAGCCTGTAATCCCAGCACTTTGGGAGGCCGAGACGGGTGGATCATGAGGTCAGGAGATCGAGACCATCCTGGCTAACACGGTGAAACCCCGTCTCTACTAAAAAAAATACAAAAACTAGCCGGGCAAGGTGGCGGGCGCCTGTAGTCCCAGCTCCTCGGGAGGCTGAGGCAGGAGAATGGCGTAAACCCGGGAGGTGGAGCTTGCAGTGAGCTGAGATCCGGCCATTGCACTCCAATCCGGGCGACAGAGCGAGACTCCGCCTCAAAAAAAAAAAAAAAAAAAAAAAAAAAAAAAATAATTTTTGCTCTCAGCTGTCAAACACATTTTAAGGAATTCAACAAGAGAAGACTCTGTTATATTTACCCAGGTATTTACCATTCATGTTACTCTTTCTTTATTCATATGTCAGGTTTCCTTCTGGTATTATTTCTCTTCTAGCTAAAGAACTTCCTTGAATAATGATTTTAGAGCAGATCTGCTGGTCACAGATTATTTTAGTTTTCCTTCATTTTAGAGTGTCATTATTTAACCTGCATTTCTGAGGGATATTTTCACTGAATATAGAATTATGGGTCAACAGTTCATTTCTTTCATCACTTTAAAGATGTTTGTTCCACCAAATTCTGTTCTGCATGGTTTCTTTTGGAAAATCTTCACTCATTCAAATTGTTGTTTCCTTATAAATAATCATTATTTTTCTCTACAATTGTTTCATCTTTTGTTCTTGCTAATTTGATTTGCATGAGTAGGTATCAATTCCTTTGGGTTTACTATGTGTGATGTTGGCTATGCATCTTGAATCTGTAGGTTTGTGTCTTTCACTAAATTTGGGAAGTTTTTAGACATTATTTCTTAAATTATTTTATCCTCAACACACTCCTTCTTCTCTATTCTAGGACTCTAGTGACATGAATTTTAGACCTTTGCTGTTCTCTGTCACCTCCATTCTGCTACTGAGCCCTTGCAGTGGGTTTTAAATTTTGATTGTTGTATTTTTCAGTTCTAAAACTTTTATTTGTATTTATTTTTATGTTGAAGCTTTCTATCTTCTCATTTATTTCAACAGTGTTTGCTCTTCTTTCAGCTTTTTTACAATAACTGTTTAAAAGTCTCTGTCAAATAATTCCAGTGCCTGTCATCTCAGTATTAGTATCTGTTGATTGTCTTTTCCCATGCAAGTTAAGATTTTTATGATTCTCTTATGCCAAGTAATTTTTTTATTGTATCCTGAACATTTTAAATATTATGAGTCTCTGGGTTAAATCCTATGATTTATATTCATAGGATTTAAATCCTATGAAAAATGTTATGTTATATAGCAGACAAGCCATTTGGGCTCAGGACACAAGTTCTGATTACCCTTCTATGGGATTTAGTTTCAATCTTAGTCTTGTTCTCAATGCCTTTGCATTACTATTTGTATCTGTCCCATGTATATGCCACCCACTGTCCTGTCTGGGACCTGGCTGTTAGACCTTTTTATTTTTTATTTTATTTTTTTTTTGAGATAGAGTTTTGCTCTTATTGCCCAGGTTGTAGTGCAATGGTGCAATCTTGGCTCACTGCAACCTCCACCTCCCAGGTTCAAGCAATTCTCCTGCCTCAGCCTCCTGAGTAGCTGGGATTACAGGCATGCGCCACCACGCACGGCTAATTTTGTATTTTTTAGTAGAGATGGGGTTTCTCCATGTTGGTCAGGCTGGTCTCGAACTCCCGACCTCAGGTGATCCCCCTCCTCATCCCCCCCAAAGTGCTGGGATTACAGGCATGAGCCACCATGCCCAGCCTAGACTATCTTTTATTTAAGTTCTCAGAGTCTTTGATATGCAATTTAGCATTGGATCGACACATGCACTGACTTTATGGGGTTCCTTTTCCCTTTACAGTCTCCTCAATACCTTCTACTATTGTGGGCCTCCCCCTTTCTTCCTCCAGCCAGAGTGTTGGATCTTTAGTTACACTGTTCTACCCTGCACTTTTTGCAACTGTGCCCTCATTCAGAGCCATGCTGGGGTAGAAAAGAAAGGGGGAAAAGCAGCAGGGTTTTATCCCATTCTCTTGGGGCCACAGCTTCTCACAGTTGTTTATCAATACTACCATTTTTCCAAACCCCTTTGGAGAGTCTCACATATGCACTGTTCTGCTTTTCCTCTTGTAAGATTTCTGCATAACTAGTGAGTTGCCTCAAACTGGCTTATGCCAAATTATTTCATGTAGTAGGCTATCTCATTTCTGTCAGGTTCTAACTGTTAAGATCCTTTTTTAAAAAACAAAAATTTAGATGGTACTGAATAATTCTCAGCATGAATGATTTTTTTTTCTTTAAAAAAAGATTTCTTAATAGTTGGCAATGAATTGATTGCTATTAGAGAGAATAATGTATATCTTGGGGAAAATACTGTGCCTTGATATGGGTCACCAGAGAGAAGTTGAAGAATAGTACCTTAGGAGCATCCTCAAATCACAAAAGGTGATCACCAAACTGCTATCTTGAGATAAGAAGAAAGGGAGGGATTGGTGTTGAGAGGTGCAGTAGCTGACATGACCTATCTCCAGGATGTCTTAACACCCTTCAGTAAAGTTGTGCTCTTGTGGGTGGTGTTTGGTTAGAGACTCAGGATGCCAGAGATTCAAATTATTTTTGCATGGTGTAGGCCAGAGGAAACTAGAGCACAAGAGGCAGAGGAGGCCTGATGATCATGAAACATGCTGACAATTAGCAGAAATTCTTTGGAGAGATTTAGTTTTCTATGGGCTGTGGAGGGGTAAAAAGATCCCCAGCTGACAGATGGTGCATAATAGGATAGTACCTGATGCTTAAATCAAGTTAATAAAAGGTATTTGGCTCAGTTAATCTGAGAGAAAAAAAAAAAAAGCCGTACTGGTAGTTCATGGAGTCAAAAGGAGAGTGTATTTTACTATAAAAGCTTGTTGCTAAATAATCTCTAAGGAAGTCGATCTGTTTTCTATTCACTAGTTATAAAGTACTCCCTCTTGTTCTTCTTGCCAAGAATTTCAACCGAATGATCAACTGCAAGACAAATATTCATTCATCAACTTTTGGAGAGTTATATTTTCACTGGTTACTGTAATTATGCTTTATGTAGCCTTTATCAGAGCTCTAGAGTTTTTATTTATTTAGATGTCATCCTTAATTCAGAAACTTTTCTCTAATTTCCAGCCTATAACTAAATTGTATTATCTGTTTTCTTACAGTCCAGATACTGAGCCTTTTGTACTTATTAAACTGCTGTCATACCCTTACCCTACTTTATCAATTAATAACTCTAAACAACATGCTTCTTTTTCCTTAAGATGTCATTTAAAACATGTAGAGCCTATGGCAAGTAATTATTAATCCTTAAGCTTTCTGTGAATACTTATCTAGTGATACTAAAGTCTTTCAGTGGCATTAATGCTGTAGCACAGTATTTATGGGCTACGTTTATTCATATAGGTCAGATTAACTCAGTTTGCATATTTTGAAAACTATTCCTTATTTATTTAATAAATGTTTTTAGTGGAAATAACGTGTGAGGTGTGGGATGTGGAGTAAAGTTAGACATGACACTCATTCCCATTGATTTATTATAGTATAATATCCCAAGTGAGATAAGATATCATTGTAAGGAAGAACGTTTCTGCTTAGAAACAGATATTGGGCGTAAATTATGAACTGCTTTCACAGTCATTGGCAAGAAACCTTGCATTCACTTAGGATTCTCAACTCTGCTGATGTGATTTAATCCTTCCTGTGTAACTTGGGACTGCTATCCTTTTGTTACCTAAGAGGAAACTTCAGGTTCAAATATCGTAGGAGGTAGTGAGTAGTAATCTGCCAAAGGCAGGAATGCAGGGATTTTAGGGATAGTACTCTACAATGTCCCTTCAATACATGTTAGATATTTACCTGACCAAAAAGAGGTTTCTGAATTCTACTATTGTTTGTTTAACTCAGGTTTGAGTCTTTAGGTCAATTCACTACATTAAAACAAATGGAGTCTGGGAGCTGTGGCTCACGTCTGTAATCCCAGCACTTTGAGAGGCTGAGATCGGAAGACCACTTGAGCCCAGGAGTTTGAGACCAGCCTGGGCAACATAGCAAGACACCATCTCTACAAAACAGTTTTAAAATTAGCTAGGTGTGGTGGTGTGCACCTATAATCCTAGCTACTCAGGAAGCTGAGGTCGGAGGATCAGCTAAGCCCAGGAGTTTGAGATTACAGTGAGCTATGATCATGCCACTGCACTCTAGGCTGGGCAACAGAGACCCTGTCTCTAAAAAACAATAAATAATACTTAAAATGAAATAAAAACAAATGGAAACCAATTAAAGGTTTTAAATGAACAAATTTGCTCTGCCCCAAATTGTATGTATATTTCATAAGCTTTTTTATTTTGACATTTCTGAAGAATTACTTTAATGTGAGGTCCCTTCATTTATTGTAAAACCACTTGTTAAGGGTATTGTGGCCAATTATCAGTCAGATTAGTTAATAAGATTATACAGAATAACTGACAGAATAGGAAAGAAACACTTATACTTGACTAAAGTAAGTATATATCCTTTTCGTGCTTTTTTACTCTAACTCTTCTATGGGTAGTAGGAGATGAAGGTGACTCTAGATCCCACCAATTCATTTTTTAAGCAAATATTTGTATGTGCTATATTTCAGACACTGCTAGGACCTTTATCCTATCTCCTCTCATTTTACCTTCACAAGAGCCTCATAGGACTCATGGCTTAGGGACTAGCTGTCACAGATTTGTTTCTCACAGATCCTTCAGATAATTAGCACTACTTCCATGTGATAAATGAGGAACTCTGTAGTTCAAAAAAATTAGGTTATCTGCCCAAGATCCTATGGCAATAAATGGTGGGACTGTTTGTCACACCAGTGAGTCCATGCTGTTTCCAGAATACCAGCTTCTACCAGCAGTGATTCTAACCTGAAGTACTAATCACTGGGACAAGGAAGAAAAAATTTAACTTGACTTTCAGAGGCCTTTGATTCTAAATAACAATATTCATCTTCTGGAGCTAGTTACAGCATATATCACTCATTCTCATCTTTGGAATACTTTCTACACTTTTTTAAAGAAATGTACCATCATGGAGGTACATTCCATAGAGGTGCAGTTACTCGAAAACAATCATTATTTTGTTCCACTGAGAGTTCTGAAACCAAAACCTACTCTGTAATTCCACACATTGAATTATTACCTAATTATACAGTGGGCTGTCTAATCAGAATACCTGGGTTCAAATCCCTGCTCAGTGACCTAAGCAAGCAGCCTAACTTCTAAGCCTCAATTTCTTCACCAGTAAAGTAGAAATAACAATACCTACCTCCGAGTTATTATTATAATTAAATGAGATAATTCATGGAAAGCACTCAGTATAGTGCCTGGCCGGCCCTTAGAGAGTGCTCAGGAAATAGAAGGTGTGAGAGAGGGAAGTGGGGATGCATGGTACTAGGGTAGTATTGGTAAGGCTTGACATACTACTCAAGCAGCACAAACTAAACATTCTAAATTAAATTGTCAAAATGTTATACAGTCCTCTTGATCTAATAACCTCAAAGTAATATTTGAAAAGAAGGCAAATGTTAATTTACTTCAGTTATATTATCTATGACCTAGAGGGAATGTAGGCATATTCAATAAATTTGCTAGTAGTGCTAGATGGTTCTATTTTATAAGCTGTTAAGAAAAGGAGAAAAGTGTAGCCTTGTTTAAAAAAAAAAATGTTCTTTAGCTGAATCCAGATTACAAAATGCTGAGGCTGGCAGACTTTAGCTAATATAAATTTAGCACTCATAGAGAAAGAGGAGGAGAGTGGACAAGATTACCTTTTCTATGTTGGGAATATACAGTCATGGATTCTGGACTGTCTCCAGAATCTTTTTATAGCTGACAAGAGCATCTTGGAACAGAGAAAAACTATGCATGCATAAGTTATTTATTTCTATTGGAAAGAAAGTTTAAGGAGCAAAGGTCCTTGGGATTAGCATAATGTAGTAAAAAAGTCATTTTACCATAGTTGTTACATATGGCAACAAAGCCAGTGCAAAGAAAGTTGCCATTATACACTGGCAACCAAGAAATTATAAAAAAGCATTCTGATACCGTAACCATATCTGAAAAGCAGGATACAAAAACCCCAGTAGTAGTATTTCAGGTGAAGCTTTGTGAAAGAAGATGCGTAATTTCTACATAGTTGTTTGTATTTCCTTAAAGGTAGTTTTAAACAGTGTCACTTTATTTTAAGAAGTTATTAAATGAAATTAAAAATAATTATCATAGTGATTTTTTCAAATACCTAATTTGTGTTTATATATATTGTTCAATATGTAAAACATTTTCAAAGAAAGAAAAAATCACTGGTAGATTCATATCCCACAGATAATCATCATTGTTTTTGTCTACCCTCTCATACATTAATATATAGATGCTTTTCCCAAGAATAGAATCATGCCGGCCGGGCGCGGTGGCTCAAGCCTGTAATCCCAGCACTTTGGGAGGCCGAGACGAGCGGATCACGAGGTCAGGAGATCGAGACCATCCTGGCTAATATGATGAAACCCCGTCTCTACTAAAAAATACAAAAAACTAGCCGGGCGAGGTGGCGGGCGCCTGTAGTCCCAGCCACTCGGGAGGCTGAGGCAGGAGAATGGCGTAAACCCGGGGGGCGGAGCTTGCAGTGAGCCGAGATCCGGCCACTGCACTCCAGCCTGGGCGACAGAGCGAGACTCCGTCTCCAAAAAAAAAAAAAAAGAATAGAATCATGCCATACCTCCTTTTTCTCCCTTTCTGTCTTTTCAGTATACTATCAACATTTTTCACATTATTAAATATTCTTTTGCAACATCTCTTTTGATGGTTATATAATATTCTATCATGAGGATGTCACATAATTTAACATGAACAACTTTGTGAAAAAATTCATCCCGTTTTTAATTATAGGTCTTATCGGTGAATACATTTTCGTTAATATTTTGTAAATTCATTGTTATTTCCTGTGTCAGGTAGGCTTTTAAAAAAAACTTTTTTAAAATTGAGACATAATTTACATATAAGAGAGCACACAGTTGTTATCTGTTCACTTTGATGAATTTTTGACAATTTTATACACCAATATAAACACCATCAAAACAAGGTGTAAAACATTTACATCACCCCAGGATATTCCCATCTTCCCTTTCCTAGCTAGTCCCCTCCCCATAACACTTTCTGCTTTCTATCAGCTCAGGAATGACTTTGATAAAATTTTTACTAAATTGCACTGTATAAAGTTGAATCATTTATACCTGTACCAGCAATGTATGAAATTGCTAGTTTCTTCTTAACCTAGAATTATGTGTGTATGTACTATAATATGTCAGAAATAACAGATACATAGTAATCGTTGCCAATTTCTACCTTGTATTAATTTCTATTTCTTTGTTTGCTGGTAGTTGAATTTTTTCAATGTGCTAACTGGCCATTTATATTTCATGGTTGTGGTGGTGGTTGTTAGCTGTCTACTCTTATGTGTATATCTTTTTTATTTACAAAAGGTCTTAATTTTTTTTTTTTTTTTTTTTTTTTTTTGGAGACAGAGTCTCACTCTGTCACCCAGAGTGGACTGCCAGGTTCAAGCAATTCTCCTGCCTCAGCCTTCCAAGTAGTTGGGACTACAGGCGAGCACCACCACACCCAGCTAATTTTTGTATTTTTAGTAGAGACAGGGTTTCACCATGTTGGCCAGGCTGGTCTCAAACTCCTGGCCTCTAGCGATTCGCCCACCTCAGCCTCCCAAAGTGCTGGGATTACAGGTATGCGCCACAGCGCCTGGCCTATGAAGAATATTATTTTTCATTTAAAATATTTTTACCAGTTTGTCATTGCCTTACAGTTTGTTTATGGGGACTTTGTTTTGTTAACATGGAATTTTAAATATTTGCATTGCTAAATTTGCTGATCTCTTCCTTTATGATTTCTACCTGGTGTCATTCTTAAGATCTTCATAATCCCAAGATTATATAAATACCTAGTTATATCTTTCAGTAGTATTTTTATGCTTTTTATTTTTAATTTACATCAAAAATCCACCTGGAATTGATTTGGTTTATTTTTTTAGGTCATTGTTATCATGTTGCTTTTTTTTCTAAATTGTTAGCCACCACAACTGAATAATACCGTGTTTCCCCATGGACATTAAATGTGTTCTTTATCAGAGTAAGCACTTATGTCTATTTTGAGTGAGTTTTCTTATTTTACATTGATTTCTTTGTCTATTCTTGTGCCAGTACCTCACTACTTAATTGTTTAGCAATATAATATAATATATTAACTGTTTAGTATCTTTTAAGGCAGGTTGAACCTTTATTGTTCTACACTTATATTTTTACTTTGAAAGTTTAGGTGGTGTGCTACATTCTTATTCTCTTTTAGTTACCACACCTGGAAAAAGCTTAGACTATAGGCTATGGAGTCAATAAAAAGGCCTAATTATTTAACAGGTGGCCGCTACCTGAATTGCAGCCCCAGTGCCAAGAAGGAAATAATTAGTTTTTAGACAAACCCTTCAAAGTAATGGAAAAGATCACATGTGGAAAATAAATAGCATGAGGAATAAAAAAGAGTGAAGTCTAGCATGCTTGATTGCCATTTTCTGGTATGGGCATATAAATGTTTTTATGAGACATTTAATTATAATTTTTTCCTTCTCCCTGGTACACTGAGCAAAAGCACAAAGAATTGGCAAGGTTACAGAATATATACCATCTTACTTTCTTCACTTTTACCTGGTGTGAATCCCCAGGACATCTAGGATAGCCACATATAAATGCAACTCACAAAATCCCCCTCCAAAAACATTTGTTAATAATCTTCCAGCTACCTGCCATTTTGATTTATTAATATCCCTTCTACTCTCTGGTATTAATTCAGGTAATCAAGTTAAATGTAATAGTAATGTTCTATTCTTTGCGTACAGATAATTCAGTTGATCACAATAAGTAAAACGTTGAACTGAGGTTTTTTTAGTAGAAATAAAAGTTAAAGCAAGAAAATCTTACTGAGCATTTACATAACACCAGTCTTCTTTAAACCTATAAGCTAGAAAGTGTTGTTGTGCCCAAATTATACTGGGGAAAAGTCTAAGGCACAGAAAGTTTAAGTAATTTGGTCAAGATGTCATAACTAGAAGTGATAGTGTTCAGACATAGCCAATCATGCTTGGCTCAATAGTTTGATTCCATTTGTTTTTGAAGACATTCTCTCTTGTTTGTGATTTTGTGTTACTTATATGTAGTATCACATTTTCTGCTAGAAAAAGAATCATTCCTAGTTTATATGGGGAAACATAGTGCATCAGTATTTTTATGGCATTCTACATAAAAAATTGTCACTTTCAGAGGTTCTCCCACCTAAGTAACAGTTTCTCTAAGTTAGCTAGGCTACATATTTTTCCTATTTTCCAATAAGGCAATGTGATTGTTGATGTTGTTGTTTTAAACTGTAGTAATAAGGCCAGACAAATGACTTCAGGACTTAATTCACACTTAGTCAAAAATTGTCTAAGTCCCCTTTAAAGTGTGGAAAATGTCAAATTTATATCCTTAATATTATATCCTCTGTATTATTTGAAGAATTAAAATTCAGAAAGTTATTTAAAAGTTTGTTTAACTTGAACAAGAAGTTCCTGCCACATTTACCCCTAATTTTTCATAGGAATATAAATAGTAGAGTGGTTATGAATATGGGATTTGGAGTCAGACCTGAATTTGAATCCCAGCTTGGAAACTTACTAGCTGTGGGATCTGGGGTAAATTACATAACCTTTCTAACTCTGTGCCCTAAAGTGTAAACTGGGGATAATAATAGTACCTTTCTGGTTAGTCAGTTTGTGGATTAAATGAAATACTATTTTTAAAGGGTTTAGTATGGTGTGTGGAACAATCAGTGCTCAATAAATGTGTTCTTGTTTTCATCTTCAGTGTTGTCATTATTATTTTTAAGAATTAATTTATCTATATTTGACCACTGTCAGTAGATCTATCAAGATCAGATGTCTAGAATATATACCATTTCTATAATATTTGACTGTTTTATGACCTTTCCTTAGTTTAACTCATTATAACTCTCAGTGATTAACTTAAGGTTGGTTTGTATCATAATTCTTACCATTCTGAGATTTAAAAAAACCTTTGAGTTTGATATTTTTTCAGTGGACAATAATGCCTCATTAATGAATTATCAGCTTTTTCCTTGAGGCTAGTACTAAGATAAGTGGGGGAGGGGATGCAGATAAAGGAACATTCATTGTAAATAGAATTTAAATATAAAGCAAAAGGATATCATCACTTTGGAGAACATAAAATTATAAGCTCAGTGTAATGTAAATATTTTTATTCCACCTCTCTCTCAGCCAAGTTCTAAGGTTGTGATAAAATGAAGCAAGAAGGAATATGAGTATAGACCAGGTTCTCTGGTTAGTGTTCATTTTATACAGAACTATAAATAATGCTGCAAAAGACCAACGTGGTTCTTTATAAATAGGTCGTTGTCAGAGTTGCTGACCCTGGAATGGTGATTATTTTAATTCTAAACTCCCTGTCCAGTCCCTGAAGTCACCTCTTTTTCTTCCTTTTTCTTCAGGGTGAAGGCAGCTCTTCTGTCTTAATCCTATGCTTTCATATGGTTTGCCCTGAAATAAGTTTCTGTCATATTAGGGAAGTTTGCTTTGTTTGTGGATCTGTTTTGAGAGAGATGGGGAGACAGCCATGTACCCCAGCTGCTTACCAGGCCTTTTTGATTGGAAATAGCATCTTCCCTATGGAAGACAGTTGTTCTATTAGTCTACTGGCTGTAGATTAAATGTTATTGGCTGAGCAGTTGCTGAAACCCCAGGGCAGGTGTAAGATGCATATTACAGATTAATTATGGAAAACCTCTTAGATCTTTCCACCTGTGTCGTGCTGAGTGTTGAGCATGTTAGATAGGCAAGAAAGCTCAGAAACTGTGCATTCCCATTGCTAAAGATATTTTGAAAACTATGTCTTTCATATTTACTTCAACAATACTAAATATTTACAGAAGACACTATAATATGAGGATTTCTTTTTTAACTAAGGCATACAAAAGACATGTTTTAGAGTTAGCCTTTCAAAACTCCAAACTGAGGGGGCAATATAACATTCCTTTAAAGTTCGGAAACAGGAGATTTTTCCATGTTAGTGGTGAACAGTGAAAGAAAAGCCACTGATTTTCATCTTCATTTTCTTTTTTCAAAAATCAGTTTCCATTTTCCTCTTTGCTTGATTTTCCTAATGCTCTATTTTTCTATTCTTATTTTTTTGTTCAAGTATTTTAAAATTTTTTGTTCTTATTTTTCTCTTACTGTTAATTTTTAAATTTCTCTTTTGAGTTTTTTGGTTTTTTGTTGTTGTTGTTGTTGTTTTACCATTTGTTTCTGCATTTTTCTCTGCTTCCTTTAACTACTTATGTTTCCTGTTTTGAATCTTCTTTCATCTTTTGCTTTTCTCCATTAATCTCTTTCTCTCCTTTGGCCTTTTCTATTACTCAGAGTCATTCCTGCTCTGCTAAACATGAAGAGTTCCAGTGGCCTTATTTTCCAGGACTTTTTTTTACATAGTTTGATCTCTGAGCTCATTCATATTTTGTCTGTGTCTCTTCATGAGAGTTACTGTGATCTCCACTGTCTACTTCATGTTGAAAAAAGATTCAGACTTCTTTTTTCAGATGTGCTGGTGCATAAACACTTTTTCTTTCTCCCCCTCCCTTTTTTTGTTGATAAATAATAATTGTACATATTTGTGGGGTACAGGTGATATTTTGATATGTGGATACAATGTGTGATGATCACCTCAAACATTTATCATTCCTTTGTATTGGGAACTTTTGAACTCTTCTAACTATTTTGAAATATACAATAAATTGTTAACCAGAGTCACCCTACTGTGCTATCAAACACTAGAACTTATTCCTTCTAACTGTATGTTTGTATCCATTAACCAGCCTCTCTTTATCCTCCCCACCCCACCCTTCCCAGCCTCTGGTAACGATCATTCTACTGTATACTTCCATGAGATAACATTTCTAGCTCCCACATGTGAGTAAGAATATGCAGTATTTCATCTTTCTCTGCCAGGCTTATTTCACTTAACATCATGGCCTTAGATCTGTGTGTGTTGCCACAAATGACAGGATTTCATTATTTTTTATGGCCAACTGGTATTCCATTGTGTATATATGCCACATTTTCTTTATCCATTTATCCATTGATGGACACTGAGGTTGATTTTGTTTCTTAGCTATTGTAAATAATGCTGCAGTGAACATGTGGGTGCACAATTCCTTTCAATATAATGATTTCTTTCTTTTGGATAAATACTCATTAGTGGAATTGCTGGGTCATATGGTAGCTCTATTTTTACCTTTCTGAGAAACCTCCATACTGTTTTCCATGGTGGCTATACTAATTTACATTCACACCAACAGTGTATAAGAGTTACCTTTTCTCTGCATCCTCACCAGCATTTGTTATTTGCTGTCGCTTTCGTAATGACCGTTCTAATTGGGGTGAGATGAGATCTCACTGTGGCTTTAATTTGCAGGTCCCTAATGAGTAGTGATGGTGAACATTTTTCTGTATGCCTGTTGGCCATTTGTAAATCTTCTTTTCAGAGATGTCTATTCAGATCCTTTGCCTACTTTTTAATGGGATTTTGGTTTTTTGCTTTTAAGTTATGTGAGTTCCTTGTATATTCTGGATATCAGTACCTTGCTAGATGAATAGTTCATAAATATTTTCTACATTCAACAGGTTCTCTCTTTACTCTGTTGGTCATTTCATATGCTAGGCAGAAGCTTTTTAATGTAATTAAGTCTCATTTGTTTGTTTTTGTTTCATTGCCTGAGGTGTCAACCATAAAATTTTTGCCTGGACCAATGCCCTGAAATATTTCCCGTGTGTTGTCTTTTTATAGTTTTGTAGTTTCAGGTCTTATATTTGAGTCTTTATTTTATTTTGAGTTGATTTTTGTATATGGTTAGAGATGGGGGTCTAGTTTTATTCTTCTGTATATGGATATCCAGTTTTTTCAGCATAATTTATTGAAGAGGGTGTCTTTTTCCCAAAGTATGTTCTTGGCACCTTTGTTGAAAGTCAGTTGGCTATACATATGTGCATTTATTTCTGGGTTCTCTATTCTGTTCCATTGGTCTGTGTGTCTGTTTTTATAACAACACCATGCTCTTTTGGTCACTGTAACTTTGTAGTATATTTGGAAGTCACAGAGTGTGATACCTCCAGGTTTGTTCTTTGTGCTCAGTATTGCTATGGCTATTTGGGTTTTTTTTGTAATTCCATACAAATTGTAGGATTTTTTCTTCTATCTGTATAAAGAATATCATTGGTATTTTGATAGGGATTGCATTGATTCTGTAGATTGTTTTGAATAGTATGATCATGTTAACAACATTAATTCTTTTCATCCATAAGCATACGACGTCTTTTCATTTGTTTGTGTTCTCTTCAGTTTCTTTCATCAGTGTTTTGTAGTTTTCTTTGTAGAGGTCCACCTTGGTTAAATTTATTCCTAGTTTGGTGTGTGTGTGTGTGTGTGTGTGTGTGTGTGTGTGTGGCTACTATGAATGAGATTGCTTTCTTAATTTATTTTTCAGATAGTTTGTCATTGCTCTGCAGAAACACTACTGATTTTTGTATGTTGGGCTTTTGTCCTGCAATTTTACTCAATTTGCTTACCAGCTCTAAAAGTGTTTTGTGGAGTCTTCAGGTTTTTCTACATATAAGTTCATGTCATCTGCAAAGAGAGACAATTTGATTTCTCTTCTGATTTGGATGTGTTGTATTTCTTTATCTCGTCTGACTGCTCTGACTAGGATTTCCAGTACCATGTTGGATAAGAGTGGTAAAAGTGGGCATCCTTGTCTTGTTCCAGCTCTTAGAGGAAAGGCTTTCACCTTTTCACCATTCAGTATGATGTTAGCTGTGAGCTTGTCACAAATGGCCTTTATTATATTGAGGTATGTTCCTTCCGTGCCTAATTTTTTGAGTTTTTATCATAAAAATGTGTTTAATTTTAGCAGAGCTTTTCTTGCATCAATCAAGACGATCGCATAATTTTGGTCCTTCATTCTGTTAATGTGATGTATTACATTTATTGATTTGTGTGTGTTGAACCATACCTGCATCCCTGGGATGAATCCCACCTGATCATGGTGTGTATTATCTTTTTGATGCATTGTTGTCATGCTTTGCTAGTATTTTGTTGTGAACTTTTTTTTTTTTTTTTTTTTTGAGACGGAGTCTCGCAGTCGCCCAGGCTGGAGTGCAGTGGCCGGATCTCAGCTCACTGCAAGCTCCGCCTCCCGGGTTTACGCCATTCTCCTGCCTCAGCCTCCCGAGTAGCTGGGACTACAGGCGCCCGCCAACTCGCCCGGCTAGTTTTTTTGTATTTTTTAGTAGAGACGGGGTTTCGCCGTGTTAGCCAGGATGGTCTCGATCTCCTGACCTCGCGATCCACCCGTCTCGGCCTCCCAAAGTGCTGGGATTACAGGCTTGAGCCACCGCGCCCGGCCTGTTGTGAACTTTTGTATCTGTGTTCATCACTGATAGTGGCCTGTAGTTTTCTTTTTCTTGTTATGTCCTTGTCTTGTTTTGGTTACCAGGTAGTGCTGGTCTCATAGAATGAATTAGGAAGAATTCTTTTATCTTCAATTTTTTGGAATAACTTGACAAAAAAATATAGTGTATGTTCTTTATAATTTTGGTAGAATTCAGCAGTAAAACATGAGCTTTTCTTTGTTGGGAAATTTCTTATTACTGATTCAATTCCATTGCTTTTACTGGTCTGCTCAGGTTTTTTATTTATTCCTGGTTCAATCTTGGGAGGTCATATGTGTCTAAGAATTTATCCATGTTTCTCTAGGTTTCCAATTTGCTAGCATATAGTTCACAGTAGCCTCTAAAGATCCTTTCTATTTCTGTTGTATTAATTATAATGTCTCCTTCTTTCTCATTTTATTTATTTTGGGCATTTTTCTGTTTTTCTTTGTTAGTCTTGCTAACAGTTTATCTATTTTGTTTATCTTTTCAAAAAATCAACTTTTCATTTTGCAGATTACTTGTATTGTTTGTAGTCTCTGTTGTGTTTAATTCTGTCTGATCTTTATTAATTCCTTGTTTCTACTAATTTAGGGTTTGGTTTGTTTTTGCTTTTTAATTCCTTGAGGTGCATAAATCCTTCTACTTTTTTGATGTTGGTGATTGTTGCTATAAGCTTCCTTCCTAGCACTGCTTTTCCTGTATTCTATAAGTTTGGGTTTCTTGTATTTCCATTTTCATTTGTTTAAACAAGTTTATTTTCTCCTTAATTTCTTCATTGATTCAGTGGTCATTTGGGAGCATGTTGTTTAATTTTCATGCATTTGTACAGTTTCCAATGTTTCTTTTGTTACACATTTCTTTTATAGCATTTTTTGATCAGAAACTACTGGTTATCATATTAGACGGAAATAAATACCTCAGTCTACCCTTAAAAGCCCTCCAACAACTAGTGCTTCCTATCTCACCAACCTTATTTCATTTCTTTCATTATTTCTCCCCATTTAGTAATTGCCTGTTTACTTGATTGTGAGCAGACTCAGTTGTTTGAGACGGTTTGAGTCTTGTTCACTGTTGCATTCCCGGTGCCAAACATGGTGATTTGTGTTGGGAATAAGGCCTTCAGACCCTTTGTACTGGTCAGGCCTGTTGGCTGGTACTAGAAGGCTTGCTAAGCTAAGAGTCAACTTCCTTTTGTGGGTAGAGACTATCTTATATTTTGATGATAGACTCCCTAAAACATCCACCAGCCTGTGCAGAAAGTCTCAGGCTCAGCATAAGTCTCTTTTCATGATCTCTCATAGCTCAGCAAATACTGATAGTTGCTTTTCCACTCACTTATATTAGTGATTGCTAGTTTCTATTCCCTCAACAGACTGCAGTGGGAACATGCCTTATGTTCTTTTCCATCTCCTATAGCACCTGATATAGAACTAGACAGAAGGGCCCCCCCTCTTTTAAAATTTTTTATTTGTATAAAGCAATGTTTCTCAAAGCATATTTCTAGAGCGCCTGCATCAGATGCAGGTTGCATGTTAAAAATCACCAAGTAGCTTTAAAAACTATCAGTGCCAGGCTTCCAACTCCAGAGGTATTGATTTAATTGTCCTGGGATGGGATCCCAGTATCAGTAATTTTTAAAAATGTTCCTAGTTATTTTTAAATGCAGTCAAAATAAAGGGCACAGAAATAAAGCTTAAGAGGCTTTATGCTTTCAGATTGACTGATTTCATTAGCCCTTTGTCCTTGCCCCTTCAGAGATGGAGATCAGCTGGTTCCTAATGACAAACTACTCAAAGAAACTCAGGTAGCTCTGAGTCTATTATTTGAACTGAATAATCTCAAGCACATTATTTATTTCTGATAGATGTGATTTGAGGAGAAGGCAATGAGCTAGACTCAATTATTCATTCAAAAAACATCTGGGGGTTTTTAATTCATAATGCCAGTGCTGGACACTGGTGAAACAAAACCAGATAGGACCCAGACCCTACTCTCATGAAGTAAACAATCTGTAAGGACATACAGACAGACACCACAATGTGGTAAATGCACAGTTTGGAATTGCCTGCAAACTGTGACACAACAAAAATAGCACTCACTGACGCAGCACACTCTACAAAAAGCTTTCCCATGTTGTCTGGTAGCATCTTTACAATAACTGAATATGTGGGGGCAGGGCAGGAAAAAGAATATTATCACCGCTGTTTCACAGGCGATCTCTCAGACTGAGGGTTGTGAAACTTGTAGCTGATAACTTCTTGACCAGATACTTTCTTCAGTGTCTTCAGAGGTAACAAACTTTCATCCTGTTAAGATGGATTTAACTTGGGGAATACATCAAAAGTCAATTCAGTGATAGGTCTAGTAAGGAAGATAAGAAATCAGATAGAGTAGTGCTTATTTTGGAGTATACAATTTAAAAAATGCAACCATAAAAAGACATGAATCCAGGTTGGACATTAAAGAAATTCCAAAAGAGAAACTCCAGAAATGTCTTGAGCAATGTGGGAGCATCTTTGGGAAAAGGCACCACTCCTTTAGGTGAATGCTTACTTACACACACACAAAAAAAGCATTAATTTCCTCTATAAATTTTTATCTCCTTATTGCCTTTAATCAGTGCTATCTGAAATCTCAGTTCCAGTTTCTTCTAATTCTTCCTAAAATAGGGATGCTAAGCAGGGACACCTCATTCAGCTGGAAGTCCAAAAGGAGCAGAGCCAAGGGCCCATAGGCTTCTGCAAGGGTGGGTATCTGGCAATCTCCTCTCAGCCATCGAATTACTAAGGACTACCTTGTGGTCAATAATATTCAGGTCCTTTATATTTTTCAAAAATGCAAATGTAGCCACAAACACTCTTCTGTTTTAAATCCTTTGGTGGCTCTCCATTGTCTACACAAGGAAACCCAAATTCCTAATGTGGCTTCTATAATCTGGCTTTTGCTTCCCTCTCTGACCTGTTACATCTCCTTCCCCCATCACATCTATGCTCCAGACGTCCCAATTCTTTCAAGTTTTCTGAACAAACGTCTGCACTCCCCTTCTTCCTTGCTGTCTCTATATACACTATACACTTCTCTCTCTCAGTTAGCTGAAGTGTTATCTCCATCTTAGAAATGGTTCCTGATTCCTTTCCTGGTCTGACCCGTTCTTTCTCCCCCAGGGTTAAGACCCTCTTCTGGTCTTGCAGAGAATCTTGAATATCTCTCTGGGTTAGTCTTCCTCATACTACAGTGTAACTGCTGTCTCCCTTACTAGGCTGCAGGTGCTCTTGAGGGTGGCAGCTCTGCTTTTTTGTTGAGATGGGGTCTTGCTGTGTTGCCCAGGCTGGAGTGCAGTGGCTATTCAAGTAATCAGAGCGCATTATAGCTCTGAACTGCTGGGCTCAAGTGATCCTCTTGCCTCTGCCTCCCAAGCAGTTGGAACTACAGACATGTGCCACCACACGCGGCTCTATTGTGGCTCTGTTACTGGCCTTTGTACCAGCACTAGCCAGCAATGCTTGCCAAGAAGAATGCCCTCAATAAATGTGTGCTGAATAAATACATGTTTCTAAGTGGGCAGCCACCTCGAAAACCTTTGACTAGAATTCTAGTTTTGTTCATCTTGCTCCTTGATAGTATTAATACATAATTCCAAATCACTGAGCAATTATGTTTATAAACTCTTACATGATAATGCCAGAGAAAAGGCTAATGTTACTCAAAAAGCTGAAACAAGGTATTTTTATACTACTACTAACTTTATGGTATGAAAATTCAACGCTTATCTTTCTCAAACGGACCAGTTAAACTGCTTGAAGACTGACATCTATCTAGTGTATGATTAGCCTTTGAGGTGGAAGAAAGTACATATATTGTCCTCATACAGCCTTCCCCATGTGGGTTGAAAGACCTTACCATTCTTTACGAAACTTTGCCATACACAAAATTTGTCTCTGTACTGTGTTAGTGTACTGTGTTGACAGCTTCTCATTTCTCTGTTAAGTTAGAATTCCAAGAAACCTAACAAAATAGCTCCTATATTACTTAAGATTGTTGTCCTATGGGACTATGGATTACAAACTTTAATGAATCTGATTTAAATATTTAGGGGTAGGGTTGAAAGGAGACTTGTATTTAAAAAGCAAAACCAGCCTTTTTATTTAAAAAAAAAAATCTCAGCAAGACCAATTTTCAAGTTTTACCCACGTTTGATCCTTTGAAAGGACCATACCCTGCTCTGTGTCATAGATGAGCTGCAGCATACTTCTGTCCACGTCACTTCTCTGGGACGCCTTTCCACCTCCTTCCCACTGGTGTATGTCCCTGGTCTTTTCAAGGCCCAGTTTAATTCCCATTTCCTCCTAGAATTCTTTTCTGACTGCCCTGGGCCTCAGGATCTGTTCCTGCCTTTGAATTTCTTTAACACCTTCTATGAAACCTCTGTGATATGCACTCAGAAGCCCTGAGTTTGATTTGAGTTACATTCAGTCACTGTGGCTGGCAAAAGTCACATTGCTTTTCAGGCCTCAGTTTCCTCACCTGTGAAGAGGGGTGGTAATGTGCACCCTATTTACCTCACGTGGCCTGAGGATCAAACATCATGGATTCGAAAGGGCTTTGCAAATGGCAAAGTGCAGTCCAAACATTTATTATCATTTTAACTTATTTTGTACTTTGTGTCTTAGTTAGCTTGGGCTGCCATAACAAAATACCATGGCCTGAGTGCCTTAAACAACAGCAATTTATTTTCTCACAGACAGAAGTCCCAGATCAAGGTGCCATCAGTCAGTGTCTGGTGAGGGCTCTCTCCTCGGATTGCAAATGGCTGCCTTCTCACTGTGTCCTTACATGAGCTTTCCTCAGTATGTGCCAGAGAGAGAGAGTTTTAGTTTCTTCCTTCCTTATGAGGACACTAATCACAACACGGGGAAGAGGGGAAAGTGGGGGCACCCTCATGACCTCATTTAAACCTAAGCATTTCCTTCCAAAGACCCCACCTCCAAATACCATCATATTGGCAGTTAGAGCTTCAACATATGAATTTTAGGGAGACAAAATTCAGTCTATAATAGTGTATCTGTGTTGCATATAAACTGTGCTTACATGAATATTTACATTTTTATAATACTCTATTATACTGCTGCTGTGGTTTGAATATGGTTTCTTTGGCTCTGCCAAGTCTCATGTTGAAGTTTGATACCCAGTACTGGAAGTGGGGCCTGGTGGGAAGTGTTTGGGTCATTCAGGTGGATCCCTCATGAATGGTTTGGTGCTGATCTTGTGGTAATCAGTGAGCTCTCACTCTAGTAGTTGCTATGAGAGTCTCCTTGAGTACTGGTTGTTAAAAAGAACCTGGCACCTTCCCTTTCACTCTCACTCTCCTCTCATGATGTGTTCTGCACATGCCACCTCCCCTTTGCCTTCTACCATGAGTGGAAGCAGCCTGAGGCCCTCACCAGAAGCAGATCCTGGTGCCATCCTTTTTGTATAGCCTGCAGAGCTGTGAGCCAAATAAGCCTCTCTCTCTCTTTTTTTTTTTTTTTAATAAATTACCCAGCATCAGGCATTCCTTTATGGAAATATAAATGGGCAAAGACAACTACATAACCCTTTCAAAGTGTTTTGTACTTTATATACACTATATATACTATTATATGAAATAAGTTATATCATACACATATAACTTATTTGATCCCAACTCACTTTGGGTTTATATGTATATTTCTAAATATGTCCTATCTACACTAGACTTAAGCCATTCAGAGAGCAGACACTATTTATAGAATCAAAGAATTATAGAAATGTTATTTTATTTTTATAACTTTCATGGCTTAAGCAATATACATTCACTGTTTTTGTTCTTCTTTTTGCAAAGTAGGACAATCCTGAGAGGCAAGAAGAAAAAGTAAACAAAACTTACTATAACTCATCAAGAACTACTGCAATACATAGGCACATCATTTCCTACATCAAGACCATGTAAATATCCACCTATATTTTCTTCTAGCACTTCCTTCTTTTTTCGTTTGTTAATCTTTCATCAATTCAGAAGTTTGTTTTAGTACATTGGGTCGGATAAAGTTCTAATTTAATTATTTGCCCCAAATGGCTAACTCACTGTCCCAACTTCATTTCTTAAATAATCCACCCTGTACAGTACACTGCTGCTTTAATTATTGTAACTCTGTAGTATACTTAGGCATCTGACTGGGAAAGATCATGACCCTGTTACTCATTTTTAAACCTATGTCTCAAAATTTATATATTTTTTAATAGACTATTTTTAGAACAGTTCAGATTTACACAAAATTGAGCAAATAGTACAGAGAGTTCTTGTACCCTCAGACTACTTTGGTGTATTACTAACATCTTACATTAGTGTGGTATACTTGTTATACTCAATGAAGCAATACTGATAGGTTGTTATTAAGTAAAGTCTGAAGTTTATTTAGATTTCTTTAGTGTTATGGACCAAATTGTGTTCCTGCAAAATTCATACATTGAATACATTCATACATATACATATAAATATACTATGTGACCATATTTGAAGACAGAGCCTTTAAGCAGGTAATTAAGATTAAATAAGGTCATAAGGGTGGAACAGCAATCCAATAGGACTTGTATCTTTATAAGAAAATGATGAGATATGATGAGCACATGTGCACAGAAGAAAGACCATGTGAGGATACAGCAAGAAGATGGCTGTCTGCAAGCCTGGAAAAGAGACCTCACCAGAAACCAACCCTACTAGCACCTTGATCTTGGACTTCCAACATACAGAACTGTGAGAAAATAAATGTTGTTTAAGCTACCCAGTCTGTGATATCTTGTTTATAGCAACCCAAGTAGACCAATACTCTTAGCTTTTACTTGATATCCTTTTTCTGTTCCTGAATCCCATTCAGGATACCATATTACATTTAGTTGTCATGTCTCCTTAGCCTACTCTTGGCTGTGGCAAGTTTTCAGAATTTCATTGTTTTTGATCACCTTGACAGTTTTGAGGAATACTGGTCAGATGTCATATGGCTGCAATTCGACATTTTTCTCATGATAAGACTGGGCTTATGGGTTACCGGGAGAAAGGCCTTAGATGTAAAATGGCATTAGCATCACATCATTTGAAGGGTACATACTAGCAACATGATTTATGACTGTTAATGTTGACCTTGATCACTTCACTGAGGTAGTGCTTGACAGGTTTCTACACAGCAAAATTACTCTTTCTTTTCTTTTCTTTCTTTCTTTCTTTTTTAATAAATGTGTATTTTAGGTTTAGGGGTATATGTGAAGGTGAATAAACTTGTGTCATGGGAGTTTATTGTACATGTTATTTCATCATCCAAGTATTAAGCCCAATACCTAACAGTTATCTTTTCTGCTTAAAGTTACTCTTTATTTCTTGCTTTCCACGATGTACACTTCGAAAGGATGTCACCATGTATAACCCATACCTAAGGAGTGAGAAATTAGGTTTCCCTACTCTTTATTAGAACATTTTATGGCTATATTTGTTTGCATGTTTCTCTCCCTCCTTTTACTGGTATTTTTATTTGAATTATATTAGGTTTATAAAATAATTTTTAGGTGACTTGGTTTTTGTCAAAAATTAAGTATCCTAGAAACATAGTATATCAATGTACTCCTTTAATAGGTTACAGTTTTCTTAATTTTACATAAAGATTTTAATAAATCTTTATAAAGGTTATTGCCAGATAATTTATATTTGGTGAGTTAGAGTCTTAAAAATTATGTTTTCTAAGTGATTATTTCAGAGCAACGATGACTTTTTGTGTACTTATTTTGTATCTAGCCACAATACTGACCTCTCAGAACTTTTGGTAGATACCCTTGAATTCTTTAAATATGCAAATAACTTAGCTTCCTCTATTCCATTTTACAAATGAACAACTAAAGAGAAGCTACTGAAGGTCTCAGAATTAGTTGCCAAGCTGAAGCCAGATTTCTAGTTCACTGGAAAATTTGGAAGCCTAAATATGACTAATACTTTTACAGGTACTTTTGCAGCTATTGTAAAACAAAGAACAAAATAGTGTCTGGATAATTGTTGACTATGCTAACAAACATTTGGCACTTATTATGATGTTAAGAAATCACAAGTAACACAAAAATCACAAAGCTTTAGATTCATTTCAAATGAGTTAATTCAAACAAGCTATATACAGAATGATGACATTATTAACCCTAAATATCAAAATCAGTTTTTCTCCTATGATTCTCAGTTTGCTTTGGCTACTGCTTAAAATATAAATGTCTGTTTTGTTTTAAATTTTTGATATTTTCCTAGGATTTCTAGAGTATATATTAAAATATTACTTGGATGCTTTTATTTCTATATTTTATAACTATCAAACGTAATTTTTAGAAAAAGCCTTATGAATATTTAATTTTAGGGCTTTTCTCTATTACTGATTACAAGTAACTTAAGGTTCTCTTTTCATAATTGTTCAAAGATTCTTTAGGAATTAAGAAACTACAGGGTTTAGAGAGGTTTACTCCACCCACTGTTAGTGCCATGTGTGTTGTCCAGGGAAGAGAGGATCAGGCTGCCTCATCTACTACTGTTGGCACCTAGATATGTTGTCTGGGAGCCTGAGGCCTGCCCCTTGTCACCACCACTGGTATCTGCACACATTGTTGGGGTCTGGGGACTGACCTGCCCTGTCCATTGCCATGGGTACTCATATGTACCATCCAGGGGCCTGAGGTTAGGCATGCTCTGTCTGCCATTGCCATTGCCAATGCCCACAGGTGTCATGTGGGGCCTGAGAACAAGTCTGCCCTGCTACTGCCACATGTGCATGTGCATTAGCATGCCATCCTGCGGCCCGGGGATCAACCTTCCCCACTGCCACCGTCAGTGCCTGCAAGTACCATCTGGGGGTGTGGGGATTAATCTGCCCCACCCATAGCCACTGCCATGGGTGCCCAAATGTGCCATCTGGGAGCCTGGGTACCATTTTGCCACTCCTGCTGCTGCTGGTGCAGGGCATGCCAGCTAGGAACTTGAGGACAGGCCTGCCCTGCCTCCTGCTGCCAGTACTGGTACCCACGGATCAGCCCACCTGGTGTCCCTATACCTAAAGGAGCCTCACCACAGCCTACACTAACAAGTACAGCCTAATCACCGAGGAACTCACAGACAACACTGAAACTGATTACAGGCTAAGAAGTCTACACTACTGCACTCACCCAGAACCAAAGCTGAAGCACCCTACCCAGTTGTTGAGGGCTTTTAAGGGTAGACTGAGGTATTTTTTTCAGTCTAATATGATAACCAGTAGTTTCTGATCAAAAAAATGCTATAAAAGAAATGTGTAAGAAAGATTATTTTTAAGATTATTTTTTAAGCTTTGGATCTGGGAAGGAAATAGTACAGATGTAGAACAATTAGGACACCTGCAACAATCTTAGGGTTGGGTGATAAGTTCCTAAGTTAGTGTAGCTTGGATGTGGGAAGAAGAGGTTTGTAGACTTCCCAGTGAAAAAGATAGCTATTTACATTATATAAGTGTAAATAATTTAAACTCATTTAAATCAGAAATGAATTGCTAATATTGGAATTCTATATTGGGCTACTTATTATGTGTCTGAGAATCAGTTCCTCTCTTGATATTTCTCATTGATACAAATAGCTATTGTGTCTTAGTCTATTTCACAATTGTGGGAGAACTTTAAAAACGGGATAAGAAGTTAGTGAGGCCAGTCAAGGTCTAGGTCCTTTCTGAAAAATCCGTTGTTTATTTCTGTTTATAATTTTACACAACTCCATACCAAAAAACACCAAAAACAATAACAAAAAAACCACTTTCTTGTCAGACACAACCTCTGTGAAAATAGTAAACCTCCATATTTTAACACACTATATATAATATATACTATATACTATAATATATAATAGATTATATATTATATATGTGGTATATACTATATACCATATGTAATATATAGCTATATATTATATATAACTATATATTTTATATATACACTATATATAATATATAAGATTGTAACACACTGTAAAGTCAATGTTATTTGAGAATCTGAACCTATGTGAAATTTTTTATTAATCAAATCTAAATTGTTGTCTTTGCCTTCAAGTGAACAAGCTCTACAATTTTCATATGTAAATGATCAGTGTGTAATTAATTCCAAAAAAATTCACTACTCTTTTTGGGCCAATTCCATAACCAGCCACAGAGTGGATAGTATTGAGTTATTGGGACATTCGTGATTGTAAACTATCAGACCCCCTTTACTCAAATTGAGTCTGTATTCTAAGTCTTACTGTGTATCCTCATAGGAGATTGTAAAGTGCAGGCATGCTTTCAGTTTGTACAGTCTGTGATTTATAGAAGCACGTAGGTCAGGAATTTATTATGCTGAAAATCATAATAACTGTTTTGTTTTGCTTTTCACAATGAAGTGACCAAAGCATGTTGAAAGATAAATGGATGAAGTATTTTGATTATGCTTTTATTTCTATTAAAGATTAAATATTATTGCCAAGTAACCAGCCATGCTAAGTATTATGATATTAAAGCTGAAGTAGTTTGTAAGCTGATAGCCCTTTCTTTCCTCTGGGTTTAGGTTTGTTATTAATCAAAATGTTGGACTTGCTTAGTGCAGTGGTGTATGAAACAAACAGTTGAAAAAGACAGCTCCTTTAACTTACAGCTCTCTGTTTTTTTTCAAATTTGTAAGGAAATCTGTTTCTTCTTGTGGACTTTGTGCTGTTATTCATGTGTCTAGAGTTCATTTTTTATAGCAGAGCTGACTAAATCCAATAGTTGCAAAATTCTCTCATGGCATAGAAAGGAAAAAGGTACCATTTTATATTCTTAATTGACAAATTCTGATCAAGTCATTTTTGAAACACGGAGAATCCCTACTAGAAATGGATATTACAAAAAACCATCTGTATTTCTGGGCAGAGAACAGGATAATTTTTAAAATAGAAGAATATGTATATGAAGAGGTATTAATAAGACAGTAAGTTTGTTTTCTCATATCAATCCAGGAGTATTGATGAAATTTTTTTAAAGGGCATATGATTCCAGCTACACTGATGTTGGCTTAGACGTCAACACAGCCAGCCCATAAGCACTTGGAAAGCTGATGCTAAGCATGTACTGAAGTGCAGCAGAGGGGTCTAGACGCCCCCCGATGTGTGGTAAAGGACCTTTAACAGGAGTCCCACCATTCTTCTGCACTTACTTCTCATCAGTGGTAATATTACAATTTTAAATGGTGCATATTGTGGGGGATGCAGCAAAGATTGTAAGAAGTGTTGAAGAAAAAGGCTACCTCTTAATAACTGGAGGAAAAAAAGGCTTAATTTATTACTTAAGTAAAGAGGTGCTGTGCTTTTTAGGCACAGTGTCTCCAAGCAAAGCAGGCTGCAAATCTTACATAGTGTTTTGGGGTCAGGAATTGTTTAGGGGCAGCTGTCAGCCTCAAAAGCTCCATTATTCGAAAGAGACTCTTGTTGACTGGCTGGCTTTCAGAAGCACAATCACTGGAGCGAGTCTGCAACTGATGGGCCAAATTTCAAAAGCATGTAGCTATCACTGGTTAATTGGCTTTCAGAGGTGTATTTACTGAAGTGAGTTGTCACTGATTATTTAGACCTTGGCGAGATAGCATTAATTGCATAAATCTGGTTTAATTATTTTTCCAACTGGTTCTAATGGTTTACTTAATACCATGGCTGTCGAACAGTCAGCGTTTTTCTGGGAGTTAGAGATTGTCTTACTTTCAGAAGCTAATACCTAAAAGCTGTAGGAAATTGAAAACACTAGAAAATTAGATTTTCCAACGACTGTACAATATATTTTCTAAATAAGGGTGTCTACTAAAAGAATGGAACTATAAAAAGTCAGCAACTCCACATGTTCAGGTATTGAGATCAGTTATGAAATTTGATACAAATAATGTATCATTAATAATATAGTTCCAAGCATGGTGGCACACGCTTGTAATCCCAGCTCCTTGGGAGGCTGAGGCAAGGTGTTCACTTGAGCCCAGGAGTTCGAGACCATCGAACATAGCAAGATCTCATCTCAAAAAGAATAATAATAATAATAATGAAGTATAAAAATGTGAATGTGACTTAACTTATTCATGTTCTAGATCATCCATATATATCATTTCTACTTATTGCGTTCCAGTAAGTTTTCTCAGGTGAGACAAAAGAAGGTAGAAATGGTACATAAGCCTCAACTCACCAACCCTGGTGAGCAGCAGCTACTAAACCCTTAGTAACGATGGTATCACTAAAATTGTGACATTTTGTTTCCCTCCTAAAATCTTTTTAGGATTCTTCAAAAATCTGGGTATACCCATGGGAATTTGCGACACAAGTAAATTTCACTCATCATTTGTTCTGCTGTAGAGAGAAAAGAGTGAGGGACCTTCACTACTGCCTACCTACTACCCAGATCTCTGCTTATATGGGGGAAAAGATATTAGGGTTTCATCTGAAAGTTACAATAGGCATATAAAAAGTATTAATCCTACAGTTTAACCGTTTCTGCTGTGATGAAGAAAACTGTGTATAGGGTATAATGGTAGGAAAAGGCTTAAGAGTTTTGTTTTATTTTTATAAAAATTGAACTTTTCGCCGGGCGCAGTGGCTCACACCTGTAATCCCAGCACTTTCGGAGGCTGAGGCAGGTAGATCACAAGGTCAGAAGTTCAAGACCAGCCTGGTCAGCATGGTGAAACTCCGTCTCTACTAAAAATACAAAAAATTAGCCAGGCATGGTGGCACATCTCTGTAGTCCCAGCTACTTGGGAGGCTGAGGCAGGAGAATCACTTGAACCTAGGAGGTGGAGGTTGCAGTGAGCCGAGATCATGCCACTGCACTCCAGCCTGGGCAACAGAGTGAGACTCCATCTCAAAAAAAAAAAAATTGAACTTTTCTCTTTCCAAATTCATTCAACTGTTCTGAAGTCTGCTCTTTTGACTTCCCTGTTCATTCCTGGCACCTCATATGAGGCACAGCTAATTACTGACATATTTAACTGATCCTAAAGATAGCTAGCTTATGACCTCTTAGGATTCCAGCATATGCTGATACCTTAAGACCAGTAAGCTTTTAATGAAGAGAGCAGGATTGGTTAGATTTGTTGTAATCAACAATAGAAGGAAATTAGTCCATAGAGTTATGTCAAAAGTTTAGTTTCCTGAGCAATGAGATCACTTGGACTCGGGAAGGGGAACATCACACACTGGGGCCTATCATGGGGAGGGGGGAGGAGGGAGGGATTGCATTGGGGAGTTATACATGATATAAACGTTATGCACATGTACCCTAGAACTTAAAGTATAATAATAAAAAAATATATATATAAAAAAAAAGTTTAGTTTCCTTTTGTATAAAGAAAATATTTTTAAACCAGCAATTCCCCAGTAAAGAGAGTCATAACACCATTTGAACATCATTTTTAAATTATCTTAATGTATTCCCTACTCTTGACCCATGTAACTGTTGAAATTTTTAAAAATCAGATAGGGCTGGCTTATTGTCTTGAGTTTTGCTCTGCAACCTGACTCACTCTGGCCAAAGGAATGTGTTCTTTAAAGGAAGCAGACAGTGTCCTCTGAGTTTACTTTGAGGAACACTTCTGTATAGAACTCTTTTAACCTCCCATCAGGAGAGAAACCTCAAGTAAAGACTGAGGCAAAGAGATTCTCTACTAGAAATATAAACCAGCAGAACAAACTCCAGACATGTTTTTCAAATTTAAGAGTTTTCTGAGAAGTTGGTTTCCATGTGGTGTAAGCACCAGTAAACAACAAACCCATCTTGGTGTTCTGTATGCTTATGGTTCATTATGTCAGTGATAGTAGAGTATAGAATTTCTACTTTAAGTTCCCATGCAAGAATCACTGAACCATCTCTCTCCCTCTTTAGGATGTCACATGTACTTCAGTTTGAGGATAAAAGCAGAAAAGTGAAAGATGCAAGCATGCAAGACTCAGATACATTTGAAATCTATGATCCTCGGAATCCAGTGAATAAAAGAAGGAGGGAAGAAAGCAAAAAGCTGATGAGAGAGAAAAAAGAAAGAAGATAAAATGAGAATAATGATAACCAGAACTTGCTGGAAATGTGCCTGCAATGGCCTTGTAACAGCCATTGTTCCCAACAGCATCACTTAGGGGTGTGAAAAGAAGTATTTTTGAACCTGTTGTCTGGTTTTGTAAAACAATTATCTTGTTTTGCAAATTGTGGAGTGATGTAAGCAAATGCTTTTGGTTACTGGTACATGCGTTTTTTCCTAGCTGACCTTTTATATTGCTAAATCTGAAATAAAATAACTTTCCTTCCACATTACATGTTAACCATTGCAGACTGTGCAAGCCTGTTTGTGTCCTTTTACCCTAAAATATATAAAGGCTTCCTTTTCAAGATTTTTTAATAAGAAGTTCTTACAGAAAGAATATTTGTGGGAACCTCCCTTTCACTAACTCCGGAATATAATAAAAGATTATAAATAAAATATAGAATATAAATATGGATGAGGTTTTTTGTATATAAATATTTCAAAATATCCAAGCCAACACAACTCAATAGCCTCATGCCTTCAGTCTTGAGGAACCCCCAAGTGAACATTCACACCTCCATTCAGGCCGGTGCCTGGGTTTTATGGACACAGTCAAGATATGTTAACACTCTAAGTAACATCAGCCAGGCTCACTGCATGCCCAGCCTGACACCTGGCCCCCTGCCCTCTCCTCTGCCCTTCTTAGCACAGTAATACCAAGAGCACATGCAGAGGTCCCATTCTGACAATAAAAACTCATTAAGAATTTAGCTTTTGATGACAATCATTCATACTCGTTTTTTGTTTTTTGGTTTTTTTTGAGACGGAGTTTTGCTCTTGTTGCCCAGGCTGGAGTGCAATGGTGCGATCTCAGCTCACCACAACCTCTGCCTCCTGGGTTCAAGCAATTCTTCTGCCTCAGCTTCCCAAGTAGCAGGGACTACAGGCATGTGCCACCATGGCTGGCTAATTTTGTATTTTTAGTAAAGATGGGGTTTCTCCATGTTGGCCAGGCTGATCTCAAATTCCCAATCTCAGGTGATCCACCTGCTCATGCCTCCCAAAGTGCTGGGATTACAGGCATGAGCCACTGCAACCGGCCCATACTGGTTATTTACTGTATATTATCTATATTATATACTACAGTCTGAATGCTAAAATTATATCACAGGCTACTTTCACTAGCCTGATAAAACCTCACCAGCTACTTCTTTTCAGATTGTGTCTCATCAGCTCTCTTTCAGAATGTAATCTGATAAGCTTTCTCTAGAGCATAGAGCACTGGTTCTCAAAATGTAATCCCAGATGCAACACTACAGCAGTAGCATCACTTCAGAACATGTCAGAAATGTAACTTCTGGGCCATACTACCCACCACTACCACCTCTCCTTCAGACTACTGAATCTGAAACTTTAGGGCCTGAGGGCTCGTTAAACCGATGGGCCTCACTGCTGGTGGTTCCACCTCTTGATATTGGCAATATCTAGTGAAGTTAAAAATGTGTATATCCAATAACCCAACAATTCTAAATCTAGGTCCTAGGAATCCTAAAGAAATTCTCACATATTGCTCAAGGAGAGGAGTACTAAGTTATACACTAAAGCATCAACCAAAGAATGGATAAATAGGTTGTTGAATACTCATACTATGGAATACTTTATAGAGGTGAAAATCAGTAAATCAGAGCTATATGTAGCAGATCTTTAATGTGGAAAAAAAGGAACCACCCATATAAAAATTAAGACAATTCATTATGATATATTGTTTATGGATGTACACATATGTAGAAAAGTATAAAAACACATGTGGAAATAGTGTTTGCCTCTGAGAAGGAATTCACAGGGAGCTCACTTGTGTTTGTAATGTTTTATTTTTTAAGTGCTAGATGGTAAGTACTCAGTTCTCATTTTCTGTACATTTTGGAATACCTGAAATATTTCACAATTTTTTTATGATTATATCTGGAACCTGAGGTAAGAAGACAGAAGGACCCCCAGTACTAACAAGAACCCTTTCTATTTTGCTTCAGGAAGAAGGAGAGAGCTTCAAAGAGGAGGAGAGGGCTACGATTGAGGTGTTCTGGGAAAATGTCAACCCACTCAAATGCAGAGTGGTCAGACTCAAAGCCACCCCAAAATAAGCCAGTGTTTGGAAGTGTATCCCATCTTCCCCTCACCATAAAGGTTATAATATTGGTTTTATTTCAGATAAAACAGAATTTCATCTTCCAAACTCACAAAGTCTCTCTTGGTTATTCTGAAAGGTATTACCACTAAATCTGTCTCTGTTGAAGTACCCTATGGTGTCTCTACCATTCCTCCTGGATTGTGTCTACCTTAACCAGTGCAATGTTATCCTGGAACAGAGGAAACCACAGACCTCCAGGGCACACACTAGAGAATAATATTTGCAGGTTTAAAAAGATAACTGAATGACAAAATTAAAACCTCAGTTTGGTTGAATGCTTCTCATCCTATTTTAACCACAAGGAGCAGAATGATCTGAAATTCCACAGAGATTAGAATTTTATCAGAAGAACTTCACCATGATAATAAAATTCACCATAAACTTAACTGAATAAAAGCAGTAATAATTTTTAAAAAGCTTTAAAATGTAGTTGAATTATCTGTTCAATATTGTATGAAATGTGTTCATAGTAAAGCTTTTGGAAATGTTACAGGAATGTGTGGGGGCCAAATGAATTGCCAAAAAAAAAAAAATTAAAAAAAAACCTGTTAGAAAATTAGTCTTTTAATTTTAATTTCATATTTGGGATTTTTATGTTATGTGTCTTACCCTATGGATGTTATCCTAAGGAAGTATGTTAGCCTTGGTGTTTTGTTTGTTTGTTTTGTTTTTTACATTTCTTTCTTGCTGTGTGAGTTAACATTCTTATTCATTGTCTGTGACAATGCTGCACATTCTGGAGAGCAAAGAGAAAAGCAACTCCCAGCAATTTTTTTTCTCATTTTATGACAAACCAGTTTTTCTCTTGGTTGAAGTCATTGGTAAGGTGAAAGTTAAAACTAACCCTAGACCTTTCCATTCTCAATAGGTAATTGAGGCAAATGCAGATCTCTCTAGAATTTTTAATGATATAATACAAAATGCAAAGCTTGATGAAATTTGAATTCCAAGAGAAATAATGAAACACCAGATCTTACTAGGATGGGTATTAGAAGTCCTGGATTTGTAGAAAGAAACATTTATTCATTTATTCCCCAAAATCACTACCACCACCATCAAAGCCATAGGTGAATACGCAATGGTGTCATAATACACATGCCCTCAGCACTCTGTATCCTCTGAGGCCACACAGTAATGCATCTGCTGCATCTAAAAATGGGGCTACCATAGAACAAGGGCATTAAAAAGTGTGAGGAGATGAGTGGTTTGCTGCTGTTTTTAGAACAAGTTCAATAGCTATGATGTCCTTATCAAGCTGTCACTACCAAGTTCCTTGATAAGATCTGACGTGTGAGGTACATAAACCTGTTCTGTTGTAGCATTGTGGCCTGTATGGAAAAGGTTAGATAAATGCAAAATAATGCCCAAACATGCTGTTTAATCTTGGTGATAACAAGAAAGAAAATGGAGGTGTGAAGTGAGTTACCATTGAGGGTTGTATCAGTATAAGCAATTTGTCTGTAAGGGGTGTAGAGAAGTTAAGAGAGGTTCATTCTTTAACACTGTCATTCACACACACACACACACACAAAAGCAGGTCTAGTTTCTCTGTGGCTTTGTCTCTGTTCCAATAACTCTAAACAGTTTATCAGATGGTATCGTTTCTGCTTACTAGAAAGCAGGAAGTTTAACTGTCCCAAGTATATTTTATCTCCTTTCTTTTAGCTTTTACTGAAGACAAGTGAAACAGGAACCATATTGTAAAGAAATCCTTTCTAATAAAGATTTGATGAAATTTGAATTCTGAGAGAAATAATGCAACACCAAATCTTACTAGGATGGGCATTAAAAGTCCTATATTTGTAGAAGTAATCATTTAGTCATTCCCTAAAATCACTACCACCACCACCAAAGCCGTAGGGAGCGATCTTTGTCACAGGTGCTAAGAGTTTCATTAATCCCTGTGGCAATCCCTGTGAAAGTTGTTTTCATCGGTAGGCTGGTAAATCAGCTCTCCTTAATAAAGGAAAGAAGAGCCCTCATTTGCAGCATTTACTGATTTCCACAACATAAGTCCTCTCACCATGGCTGATTTCAAGCCACCAAAAGTAGCTCCAGTAAACTGGTTATTTTTCCCATTCTGTTTCATTCTAGCTCAAAGCTTATATAGTAACTCTTGCATTGGCCCTAAAGAACTTACACAAAGGTTTGAACCCTTTGCTAGGATCACAGTCTTCATGCATATTTCTGTTTTATGTAATTACTTCACACCGTCCTAAGTTCTAGCAATATCTGTACCCTACATTTTTATGGCAGTTTATATCTTTAGATTCTCTCGATGGAGTGTTCCAAAACCACTTGCCCCACATTTATTCTCTCCCTGCTTCTTGTGTTTTTTGCCCCAATTAGTCACATGTCCAATTCAAGAAGCAACCAAATCTTACAGGGGGAAAGAAAAAAAAAAAAAAAAACAGCATTGGGTGGGGAAAGGAAAGAAATATAACTATAGTTCTTTGAATTATTCCAGGTAAGTGATAATGTATAAATTCATTATTTAATTTATTTTAAACTGTATTCTGGGTTGGGGGTGAGAAATCTTACCTGAAAAGAAAAGATGACTGGCTTCTAAATAAAATGCAGACAGGAGTCTGGTCTCTCTCTGTTCCACATCTGCTGAGAATTATTTCCTTAAGATTAGATCATGGTGCTAATTCATGTTAAACATCTTCTGGAGGCTTTCTTCACAGCACCAGTCAAAAAGAAGGTGTTCTTGGTCTTTTAGGAAATTATTATTTTCTCATTCTCATGATGCCAAAAATGATAGTCATTGCTAAAGTTATGGCACTTTTTTAAAGTAATCAGGATAATTTTAAAAGCAGGACACTCTTAAGTGACTTTCCTATTTATTTTCTGAATTTACTCTAGTTAGAGATTTATAATGCTATTCAAACACTTGAATAATAATACATTTGAGACCAGAAGCGGTGGCTCATGCCTGTAATCCCAACACTTTGGGAGACTGAGGCAGGCGGATGACCTGAGCTCAGGAGTTCGAGACCAGCTTGGCCAACATGATGAAACCCCCTCTCTACTAAAAATACAAAAATGAGCCAAGCGCAGTGGCTCACACCTGTAATCCCAGCACTTTGGGAGGCCGAGGCGGGCGGATCGCCTGAGGTCAGGAGTTTGAGAACAGCCTGAACAACGTGGAGAAACCCCATCTTTACTAAAAATACAAAATTAGCCAGGCGTGGGGGCACATGCGTGTAATCTCAGCTCTTCGGGAGGCTGAGGCAGGAGAATGGCTTGAACCTGGGAGGCAGAGGTTGCAGTGAACCGAGATCATGCCATTGCACTCCAGCCTGGGCAACAAGAGCAAAACTCCGTCTCAAAAAATATATATATTTGAAATTAAGCATACCATGTATAGAAAATAAATGACTAAAGTATATGTTGTATGGTTCATTCTCAACAGCTATAAGTAAACTTACAATTTGAAGGTTTCCTTCTTTTTGTGTGGTGTGTATTATTTTTTAATTTGCAATTTTAAGGGAATACTTTATTTAGAGTAAGAGGAATATAACCATTTTATTTCTATTACAAAACTTTGTAATACTACTACATTGTTGGCGTAAGTGAATAGACTGATTAAGAATGGGACACTGGCCGGGCGCGGTGGCTCAAGCCTGTAATCCCAGCACTTTGGGAGGCCGAGACGGGCGGATCACGAGGTCAGGAGATGGAGACCATCCTGGCTAACACTGTGAAACCCCGTCTCTACTAAAAAATACAAAAAACTAGCCGGGCGAGGTGGCGGGCACCTGTAGTCCCAGCTACTCGGGAGGCTGAGGCAGGAGAATGGCGTGAACCCGGGAGGCAGAGCTTGCAGTGAGCTGAGATCCGGCCACTGCACTCCAGCCTGGGCGACAGAGTGAGACTCCGTCTCAAAAAAAAAAAAAAAAAAAAGCATGGGATACTATTTCCCAAGGAACAAAAGAATTCAACAAGTGATTTTAAATTAATTTGGAAAAGTTATACATAATACTATGTGAGGACTAGATTCATTTCAGACTGAAATTCCATAATGTCCACCAAACCTAACATGTCCAAAATGGAATTGTCATCTATACTTCCCAGCCCCGCCTCCACCAAAACTGCTTCCTCTGTAATTTTCCCATCTCCATTATGGGCACTGCCATAACTGCATCGCCCATAATGCAATTTCCAGTTGCTCAGGCCAAATAGCTTGGATTCCTGTCTTTATCTCACACATTCAGTCTGTTATGATATTCTGTTGACTCCACCTTCAAATATTTCCAGAATTTTACCATTATTTGCTACTTCCCACTGCTACCACCCTAGTCAAAGAGACCATCAACTATCATGTGGACTACTATAATAAACTTTCACCCTTTTTTTCCTATAATTTATTATTAACATAGAAGCCAGTTAAACTTTTTAAAACAAGTCATGTTGTTATACTTCTCTGTTCAAAACCCTTCAATGGTTCCCCATTTAATTCAGAGTAAAAGCCCAAGTCCTTACAAAGGCCTAAGGCTCTATGTAGTTACCACCTCTTCCTCTCAGTCTCTCTGACTTTCTCTCTTACTACCTTCTCCATCACTTACTCTGCACCAGCCACACTATCCTTCCTGCCGTTCATCAAATAAGCTAGGTGTGTTCCATCTCAGGGCCTCTGCGATGGCTGCTCCCTCCGCCAGGAATACTGCCCCAGGATATCCACATGGCCAAATCCCTCAGTTCCTTCAAGTCTTTACTCACATGGCACCTTCTCAATGAGGCCTACAATAATCACTCTACTTTAAAATTCCAGCCACCCCTCCCACATGCTCAGTCTCTTAATCTCCCTGTTCAGTTGTATTCAATAGCACTTTTAACTCCCACGTGCTTTGCCTTATTCGCGTATTTAATTCTTACAAACAACCCTATGAAATACAGACTCTTGCTATCAATTGTACAGATAAGGAAACTGAGCCCTAAAAAGGTTAATTTATTCTTTATCATCCCTCTCCCACCCTAGAATGCCCTCCATGAAGGAAAGGATTTCTGTCAGTTTTGTTCACTGTTGTTCCAGTGCCTAGAACACTGCCTAACAAATAGTAGACACTTAATAAATATTTGTTGGGTTAATGACTAAACCCCTCGGGATCCAGTGTAGGGTTATTACATACATTGTAGTTTAATGTCACCATCATTTCATAAAAATAGGACACGTTTACACTAAAAATGAAAGAAGGATACAACCTCACTTCAGGGACTGCTCTAATAATTGAACAAATGTAACTTTAGGGAACTATCACCACAGTCTTTTTCTCATTTAACATAAGACACTTTGTCACAGATGGGCTGTAAGTCCTGAGACTATGAAGAATTGAGGGCCAGCATGTGATGTATAGAAAGCAAGGCTGTAAGGCTTCAGACCTGCAACTGATTTAATAGGCAAATGATACAACCTCTTGATATCTGTTTCCTCCGGTCTCAGATGGGAACAGTCACAGCTGCCTTACTTACCTGTCAAGGTGTTGTAACAGTCAAAAGAAAGAATAGACAAGAAAACCAAGTTTTTACAAAGGTAAAGCCCCTGTAGTGGCAAGTGCTAATGGTTAATGGATATTTACTTGATGCCAGACTCTTGTCTAAGCACTTTATCTGTATTAACTCATTTAATCCCTATAAACAACTCTATGAAGTAGGCTCTGTTACTGTTTCCATATCACAAATGAGGAAGAGACTTGAGGCTTACAGAAGTTAAATAATCTGTCCAAGTCACATGGTAAGTAGAGTTGCTGGAGTACAAAATAAGACTGACTTCCAGAGTTTCTGCCCTTTGTCACTAGACTGCTGAGCCTCTCACTATACAAGCCCAGTTGTTTTCATTATCTACCTTGGATTCACCTCTGGAGTTTAGGATCTAATGGGGTTGAGGAGGAGGACAATGCCCAAAAATAAAAAGACGAAACACAGTGATTTCAGTTGAAAAGAATTACACATGTAGAAACTAAGTGAATGCCAGAATGAAGCAAGAGATGGGTTTAGCGGGATTAATCTAGAACTGTTTTGTGGCAGACAGAATTCTGACCATAATTTGAAAGAAAGGGAAAACATGGCATTGAGGAGACAGGTCATGTTCCAGGTGGGGAGAAGGTTGTGCAGACAAGCTATTAAGACAAATGTCGGAGGCAGCAATGTGTCTACATGATGCCAAAACATCTGGTCAACTCAGTTAAAAAAAAACAAAAAACAAAAAACAAAAAACCTCCATCAATGCAGTGAATTTCTTCAGTCAATCCAGATGTTTGGCATCTTGTAGACAAAACATCCAGATGATTAACTGAAGATTTGACAGAGTTGACTGGATTAACCAGATGTTATAGCATTGTATAGACATAGTGTCAGGCCATTTGCTTGGCTGAAGCAGAGTCCAGCTGTAGAGGAGATAGAAGGCCCAAGCAGAGAGGTGGGATTTGGAGGAGAGGACCCGGAGATTGGATTTGATGAAATTGGTAGCTGCTGGAAGAGGAGGGTGATAGAAATGATGCTTAAGGAAGAGAATTCTGTGTGAAGAGGGGAAAAAATGCTGAAAGGAAAAGTTGTAGACAGGAAAAAGGATATTAGAAAAGTGTAGGTGTGTGTGAGGTAATTAGAGCCTGGATCAGACCCAGGTCTGGGAAGGCAACAGGAAGAAGCAGATCTGAAAAACATTACAGAAAAAGAACAGGAAGTCATGATGGGCTAGACAAGGGAGTGAAACTGCACATCACCCCAAGGCTGGAAACTCTGAGGCCTGGGAAAGCAGCCGCTGTCAGCCTCACCACAGTAATGAACCAAGGGACCCCTCCCCACAGCCTCCCATCCAAGGGCTACAGCCAGGCCTACAGGCAGAGGGAACTCAGAGACCACAACACACAACACAATCCTCATATTCAGGTTCCTTAATTATTTTAATGCTACCTAAATTGATTTCCCTTTAAGCCCAGTTTCATGAAGTGATCAAGAATGCTAGATTAGGATTATCAGGTAGAAACAATTTCAGTGAAAAGTCTTAAAAAACTAAGATGTATAGGCAAGTAAATTAGATAAATGAGATTATGAGAAATTGCACACCACCTATGTTACCTGACAGATTAGCATTAGAGAAGCCTGTTAACAGGCAGGAATAAAAGGTTGAATTCAAGAATTTATGCTCCTTTTTAAATCTCTAATTTGTGAAACTTTAGAAGGTGCAAGTCTTGGTTTAGATACTTCACAGAACTTTTTAAAATTCCAAATATCTTATTTGATAAGAATCAAGTTTATCTTGTAGTCACAAATTCCACTTTATTAGGATTTAAACTGTGATAGTTATATAATAGAGTATACTCCATCTTATTTTTTAGAATTCTCAATATCCATACACTTGATGGTTTTGCAAATGCAGTTTCAAATATTTTTAGCCCCAGACCTATCAGCCCACACAGCCAGTTATGTGCCCTTTATAAATACACCCAGGTTTTCTCAAACTACTCCTTTGTTTATTTCAACAGAGAAAGAATCTTCAATAGAGACTAATCTCTCTTTGTTCATGGATTGTTATGGCATTGAGAATCTGTCTCCATCCTGCTCCCGGCAACACAGAATGTGAAATCGTAAATGTATTAATGTGCTTCAGAATCACCCTGCAGGAAGTGGAGGGGCAGGAATCTTGTCAAAATCAGTTTCCCAGGCCTCAGAAATGACAAGTCCGTTGATCTGGGTAGGGGTCCAGGAATCTGTTGCATTTGTTTCTTTTTGAATAAGCTGACTCAACTAATTCTGATGCCTATTTTCTGAAAATCAGAAATTAGACACTACCCTAGAGCAGTAAGCTAAAAGAATGAAAAACATCGAATGGACATGAGAATCCTAAATGGCAAAATAGGTTGTTTTTTTTTAAATCAAAGACTCACATTCCCTTAGGTATTTCTTTATATAATGAGTTCCTATGTAAATTTACCATATTCTCTGATATGCAAAATTTTTCACAGAAACTTCGTAACATTCAATACGCCTATACAATCAGGGAAGCCAAGAAGACAAGTGGGACAACTTGTCTATTCCCAATTCCCAGAACTGCCTACTACACCCCTTCCTGAACACAATGTTTACATGACGGGAAAATGCAATTAATGATCTTGGTAAGTCTTTTTAGCGCTCCAAGTTTAAGTCAGTCACTTATTCATAAGACAGAAAAAAAAAAAAAACAGCTGGGTTATCTGAAATAATGAGTGATTTATCCAGGTATTTAAATGTAGCCTTGCAATAGCAATTATTTTATAAGAAAGACCTCAAACTTAGTAGACAGCAACCAGTTATTCGAAAAGCTAATCAGTGAAATGTCCCCTATCAAAGCATCAAGATTAGAGTATTCGTTCTCTACCTATAATCATCTAACTGCCTCTTTTCTGGCAGCACAAACTATACCTACAAGAAAGATTAATGGATTTTTTTCCAGTACTACGGTTCCATTTGCCTTAAACCTGACTCATTTTCCTAAACTTCTTTTTCCCAAAGATATAGGAAAGAAAATAAGAAATTTGGAAAATTTTACTAGAGACTCTTCATTACCTACGATGTCACAATTAAAAGTCTAATTTATTAACTACTTTGATGCTTTTGAAACACATCAAGGATTTTATATGTACGCCAAGTGGTTTTGACTTGAGTAGTAATTCTTTTCCACTTATCCATTCTCCTGCTGCCTTCAAATCACATCTAGCAACCACAGGAAATGGTCTCATGCCTAGCGGGAGGGAGTTAGGACCAGAAAGGATTGCAAAAGAAAACCCTTAGGAATTTTCAGAACACATAAAACATCAGTACCTGTGTTCTGATACAGGTTAAAACAGAGAGAAAGATTCACTTCATTGATCTCTTTCTTATCCTCCACATAAAAATATTAACCTTCAATATCTCCATCTGAACCATAATATTAATAGGGTAAGAAATAAACAGAAGATTCTTTCGCAAATTTCATTGATTCTACTACTTTAGTAGAATCATGGAATGGCTTTTGAGGGTTTTGAGCTTTTTTGTCTCAGGAGTATTGCTAGCCCATAGGCTGTCTTTGTATGAATTGGAAAAAAGTACCCGGTCCCCGAGGCATTTTACTTCCATATGTCAGACAACTGTGATAATCTACTTACTTTGTTAAAAAGAAACACTACGAAATCTGCAAGAAAAAAAATTGTCACACTAAATATCAAAGCTAGGTTGTTTGTGATGTGAATTATGTTATTTTAGACGTGGCACCCTTATGCAGTGCTTACCTGTACAGCTCTTCCTCCCTCCCTCTTCACTGTCAGTCTTCTGCATTTGCTAGCCAGCCCAAATGCTCCTTAGACTCCTACTGAAATTCTGTTAAACGGCTCTCACAAAACTCACTCATGCTATTCTTGCTGCCAAATCCAAGTGTACCTTCTTGGAATTATTTGCCTTCCCTTAGTCCTGATTCTTTTCCTTCTTGTCCTATCAGCAATTCTTGTCCTGCACCTGTTTTCTGTGGACTCCGTTCTTACACTTCAGTTCTGAGGAATCTGGTCAGTCCTCCCTGAGATAAAATGATCCTCAGAGCTAACAGGTTTAGCATAGTGGAAGCTTCAGGTGCTGTCTTTTCCACATGACTTAACCTGTACCACTTCAATGTTTCCCACAGTGAAGATTCCAGTCAAATACTTGTCTTGCTATAAAAACTTAGGGTGCAACCTTCCAGAGTTAGTGACATAATCTGTGACTTGAGCCATATGTTGTTCCATGTCGTCTGCAGAGGCCCATGGCTTGTTCATTAAAAAGACCTAGAAGTCAGACTTCATAGAAACTAAAGAGTCTTTAGTACAATTGAGAGACAGGGCTAACTGGATTTTCTAGGCCGACTAAGAATTCCTAAGCCTAGCTGGGAAGGTGACCACATCCACCTTTAAACACGGGGCTTGCAACTTAGCTCACACCCCACCAAGCAGGTAGTAAAGAGAGCTCACTAAAAAGTTAATTAGGCAAAAACAGAGGGTAAAGAAATAGCCAATCATCTATCGCCTGAGAGCACAGCGGGAGGGACAATGATCAGGATATAAACCCAGGCATTCGAGCCAGCAACAGTTACCCTCTTTGGGTCCCCCTCCCTTTGTATAGGAGCTCTGTTTTCACTATTAAATCTTGCAACTGCACTCTCTTCTGGTCTGTGTTTGTTACAGCTTGAGCCAAGCTTTCGCTCTTCGTCCACCACTGCTGTTTTCGGCTGTGGCAGACCCGCCATTGACTTCCATCCCTCCAGATCCAGCAGGGTGTCCGCTGTGCTCCTGATCCAGTAGGAGCCCACTGCTGCTCCTGATTGGGCTAAAGGCTTGTAACTGTTCCTGCACAGCTAAGTGCCTGGGTTCGTCCTAATCGAGCTGAACACTCGTCACTGGGTTCTACAGTTCTCTTCCGTGACCCATGACTTCTAATAGAGCTATAACACTTACCACATGGCCCAAGATTCCATTCCTTGGAATCCGTGAGGCCAAGAACCCCAGGTCAGAGAACATGAAGCTTGCCACCATCTTGGAAATGGCCCGTGGCCATTTTGGAAGCAGACTGCCACCATCTTGGGAGCTCTGGGAGCAAGAACCCCCTGGTAACACAATCACTGAACTATAGCCCTCTGCTTCTGGCTCCCAACTTTCTGAAACACTCTGGGGAAGGTGGTTCTTCACCAATCCTGCAATCCAACGGCCACCCAGTAAAATGAGGAACTGACATTATTCCCAGCCCTGTGAGCTAGACAAGTAGCTAGTGTCTCTTTACAGGTTGGTGATGGTTCCACGTTGTAGAATGAGGTCTTCATGACCTACTAGGCTGTGGCATCATTGGGTTCCTGGATGACATTCTAATATGGTCCATGACCTGCCTCAAGCTTCTGGATAAACCCTCTCTGTATGCATAATGTGGATAATGTATTTAGTGTCTCTCCCCAAAGAAAATCTGTATGCTAACAAGAGTTAGTAGTGTGCTGGAATGGTACACTCACCTCTCTTGCGCATGGTAGCTCTCCCCCTACTCCCTTTAACTATCCAAAACACTTGATGTCTCCTGAGGCTTATTTAATAATAGGAGCTTTTTCCCCTCCTGACAATTCCATCAAGAACCACTTGAAAAAAAGACAGCTATTTAAAAATCTGTGACACTCAAAAAAGCCTTCCAACATATGAATGCCAGCTCTCTTTGTCTTTAATCCTCTATTTTTCTTACTGTTGGTAAGTAAAATTTATCCCACCAATGGGGAGGGGAGGGGGGTTTGGTTTTATTTTGTTTTTTTATGAATACACTTTTTCTCCAATCACCTTATATGCAGGAAGCGAAGTAAATATTGAACTAAAAACATTAAAGCACCTTCAAAAACCAAGTCGTTTTTTCCCTAGAATTACTGTAGAACTAGAAAATGGTCTTGCTTGTCATTGACCTTGGTTTAATGCCTGGTTAAACCCTAAGGAAACTGCTTCCAAGACAGGATTTAGATGCTCCAGAAGTTGTTGGAATGTGGTGCACAAAAAATATTTCACATCCTGGTTTACTTGCCTGAAGAACCTCCATGAAGTAGTCTCTATACAGGAAACAATTCCATCTTCCAGAGTGAATATTCACTCATTTGCTTTTCCAGCCAGGAGATTGGAAGAAGCCAGCAGGCAATGTAGTCATTTGGTAATGGTCTTCCTACTGCCAAGATGGATTAATGCTGGGAGACCTTACAACGGGTGAGTAATCGGTAGTGCGTGCAGGACCTCCGAGATCCCTGAGGTGTGATTATTTTCATGCGTACATTTCTGTCATCGTCCTCCAAAGGGTGCTTTGTCATTTCCTTCACTCTTTCCTCACTGGACTCTCAAGTCTGTATTACAAGCATGACATGATTTCCAAGTCATTGCCAATCTCCTCAAACTGAGTTGGTGAGCACTTTAAGGACACTGCTAAAATGTGAGGGCTGTACTAACAAAATTACTCTGGTTTCCCTTTAAATGATTGTGGAAAAGTATGAATAGGTGTTTATTAAAATATGATTTAGAACCTAATCATCCCCTAGGTCCACTGCTTTGTTTACTGTGTTCCTACCCAATCCTCAGGTTGACATTAAGATGGCATGGACCTACTAAGATCTCAGACTATGAGCAACTAAATTGAAACAACAATGTAAATATGTAAGATGTGAGTTGTAAAATTAATTGCACTTTGCATTTCTTAGCATTACTATCATTCACTCCCTGAGCTGCTCTCACTGCCACCACTCCAACTCTTCAACTTGTGTTCAACTCCCTTCTGGAAGTAAACAGGCCTGTGAAATGGAAATCAGACATCAAAAGAGCTCATACTCTAACCTTTTGTTTAAGTTCTGTCCCTGCCACCAACTAGCTGGGAGTCCTTAGAGGATGTACTTAAACATTCTGAGTTTAAAGTATAAAGTGGTTAGCACAATGATCAATAAATGCTAACCACGACAGCATTAGTTTAGTAATGTCTATTATTGATATTATTTCCTCCTTCAGTCAAAGCTTGAGTAGTACAGAATCCTTGTCTAATATTGGGTTCCAGACTCCTATAGCCTTTACCTTACATCTCTTCTTTGCTGGCTGAGCAGGGAACCAGATGCTCAGCAGAGCTGTGCAGTCATCTTGGATCCTCCTGTTAATCTCGCCACCAGTGGTTCTTGGACCAGAGCCAAAACCCTCTCTGTGTGTTTTAGGTACCTGCTAAGCTTTTTCCTACTGGTTACCCAGGAGGTTAGATGCTTCTGTCTTCTTTCCAGATCCCTTCTGCTCTGAGTCCTAGGTCTTAAGGCCATCTCCAATAACAGGGCTAGAATTTTAGAAGACTGGGCCAAATGTATCTCTGAAACCTGGGAAGCTCTTAGCTTGACCCCTCAGAGGGCTCCCCAGGGATCAGTCTTCTGCATTTCTAAAAGCAGCCCCAACCCCACGTATGCTGTGTCGCCTAAGCTGGGTGCTGCTGCTGACTTGAGGTGGCCCAAGCCATAAGCCAGAGGCCCTGCTCTGGCTGATGTTAGAATCACTCCAAAACCTCAAAAAACACAGATGTCTGTCCCACTCCCAACTCTGGGACTCGGTATTTTTTAGTGTCCTGGGTAATTCTGATGATAAACGCCAGTTTGAGAAGCTCTGATTTGAGCAGCTACCAAACATCCATATCTATTCCTCCCATGTCTTGGAACTGGACTATCTTTCTGACCTACATAAACCTGCTGCTGTTTCTCCTCAATCTGGTTAGTTGTTGACTCTGGTTACGATGAGCTCCAAACAGGTGATAGGGAATCAAGCTGCTGATTATGGCTTAGGAGTCTCTTCTCCCCACTCTCAGACCCTTGAGCCCAAAAAACATTAAAGATATCATATTTCATCCAAAGAAATATAATCAAGCGAGAACAGGGGTTGTAGAATCAGTAGCAGCTAGTGTAGAACAATGGATATGAGTTTAAAAGATTTAAAGGCCTGAGACTCCAACAGTGATCAAAAGCAGATAAAAGGCCCTTCTCCCTGCCAAGGCAATCCAACATGCTGTAGCACTTACTGTACTGGTGAACTTCATGAAGCAACCCTAGTGAGACCTTTGTTTTGTAAGGGAAAAGAAAACAGAAAGATTGTGACAAGCCTTGATGTGATTAAAACAAATGAGTAGAGCAATATGTTTGTAGGTATTGTTGAGAGGTGCCGGTGCTGCCCACCTGGCCCAAACTCCTGCTCTATCTCCGTCCATCTCTCTGTTCCAGGTACTTTCTTACACCCTGCCCACTGGACCATGGGCCTCTGTGGTTCACTGGTTAATACTTGCCTAATCAACTAGACAAACACAGGACAGGACAGGTGGGCGCTGAGCTGCCAGGGCACATGTGGGAGCTGCTTCAGGACTGACCACCAGGCCAAATTAATCTAAGAACCTGCTGCAAGAGCAAATGCTGTGAAGGCAAGATGGAGGTGTCCCTCCAGGCCGAGTGGCTTCTCAGTGAATGGGCTTTCTCCATTCTTCTTTTCTGCTTGACCAGCCTAAAAACAAGAGGCTGGCCTCACAGAGGATTCTTCTTAGAAGATATTGCAGAGCCACTTATAAGACCAACGTATTTCACAGCCCAATATCCTTACTGACATCTCAGACCACCCCTCTCCCCACCTTCTTTTAATCACTTTCTTTTCTCCTCCAGGGCACAAACAGCTTTTATGCAAGTTATCTCTCAGGACAGGTGTGAGGACTTTCCGCAAAGAAAGACTGATCGCATCCAAGGTCCTTTATCCCTCAGAGGGCTCCCCAGGGATGAGCAACCTGTTCTTCCACAGGGCTGCCAGACGCCCCCAGTTTTCCCTGCTGTCTCTCATCACAGGGGTGGTGGGGCGCGCTCGCCTCCAGCCTGACTCCGGACCCGGGGTCCCGCCACCCCCCAGCAGCAGTCGCAGAGAGCCTCCCGGTTACCCCCAAAGCTGCGGATTGTAGTATTCTAGCAATGGATGAAATCCTTTAACCCACTGTAATAAAAATAAGATTGTGAATAACATGTGACTATAGTATAGCTCTCCATAAAACTGGTGGCTCTGAAACCCATACTTTAAGAAGCATGGCCTCCCTCTCGAAGCGGCTTCCAGTGACGGTCCAGGATCTAATTCACCCTTTTTGGATCTAATTCACCCTTTTTGGCTCGGGTACTGGAACAGGTCTCGGCCACATTACTGTCTCATCGCCATGGTGATAATCATCTTTAAAAGCACACCTAGCCGGTGCGCGACCATTGCGCGGTACAATAAGAACCTGCCGGGGGAGGGACCACGGCAGGCGACCCGGAGCTTGTGGGCTGCCAGGGTCTGGAGCGGGACCGGCCAGCCCGCCGCTGCGCATGCGCCACCCAGGCCGCCAGTCGGAGAAACCTCGGGGAGGCGGGAGGCGGGTGTGCGCGGGGGAAGCGGGAAGCGGGAAGCGGGAAGCGGGGAGACGCAAGGTGGGGGCGGGGCGGGGCGGGGTGGGCTAGACATTGGGGGCGGGGCGCACCGGCGACCTGGCTGGGCGTGACGGGCCAGACCCCAGCCTGGGCGGCGTCTGAGATTGCAATCTCGTCTGGGGCACTCTCGCGCCTCGCCCAGACGCGACTTCTTTTCAGGGATTAGTTCTGACTTCATGATTAATCAGCACTTTCTGGTTTCCTTAGGGTGACGTCATCTCTGCTCAGAGATAAAACAGGCTCTTCTTTGAAGGCTGCGGGCCGCCTGGGGGCCCGGGTCCGGGAGGCTGTCCCGGGGACCCCGCCCCGCCCACAGGCGACAGCCAGATCGCTCTGCCGGCCCTCCACAGCGCGTCTTGTTTATTGCTTTTGTGGAGTGATTAAATGCAAAAGCTCAAGGTTTTCTTTTTTTTTTCCGTAATTACAAAAGTAGGACATGCTGTTTTAAAGGGTGGAAAATTACAAAGAAAAAAGTAATCACCCAAAGCCCCACCCTCTAGACTCAACCTCTGTTAATGTTGGTGCATTTCCTTCCTGTCTCCCCCCCAACCCCTTTTCTTTGCAGCAGCTCTTCAGGTTTTTAACATCATTTAGCCATGTTATATCATTTTGTAGCCTACCTTTTTCACTTAATATTGTGGCAGAAACTTTTTTGTACTTTTTTCAAATATTGCTTTAAAGGTCATAAAGAGTTATTTAGTAGAGGTATCATCAAGTACTTAAATATTATTTCAGTTTATAAGCATCTAAGATGTTCCCAGTTTTTACTAGTATATGAGGTAGACCATCCCTTCACCCTTATTACGTTTACCAGGGTTTGATGGTTGGTGGAACATACTAGCCTAAAGTAATAGTTTGATCAAATATATGTCAAATTGTGAGCAAAACTTGAAAGCTTTTGCTCTTTTCCATATTGCTAATGGTAGAGAACCTGGGCAGAAACTGATTATTTGCAGGATGAGCTTTTATGCGTGGGAAAGAAGGCCCTGACCTGAATGGGAGGTAGAGAGTTTTGCAGTGGAGATGGAGGCTGGTGGCAGAAGGCAGAATGAGAAAGATGGGCCAAAGAAAAGAGAGTCAGCTGGCGCATAAAGGAAAAACTCCCCATGAAGATAAATGGCTGATGATTTTTGGAACACTGATGTTGAACATGCCATTTTAATTCTGTTAGTCTAAGCTCCAATCTCCTTGTTTCTTTTAGTAAAAGACTAGAGAAGTACAGGAGAAAGAACTAGGCCTAAGTGAAGAGAGAGTCACACTATTGAGTGCATTTTCTGCCTTCTGATCTGTCCTCCTTCTCCAAAGTCCTTTTCCCACTTCATGAAAGAGTAATATAAGGTTTCTGTAAGATTCTAGGTATCTAGGATAAGCAGAGGACACGAACCACCCAGATCTTCTCATTCTCTCTTTTTTAAGATGGGGTCTTGCTGTGTCACCCAAGCTGGAATGCAGTGGCGATCTGGGCTCACTGCAGCCTTGACCTCCTATGCTCAAGAAATCCTCCCGCCTCAGCTCCCAAGTAGCTTGGACTACAGGTACACACCACCATGCCTGGCTAATTTTTATACTTCTTGTAGAGATGGGGTTTCACCATGTTGCCCAGGCTGGTCTTGAACTCCTGCTGACTCCAGGCAATCTGCCTGCCTCAGCCTCCAAAAGTGCTGGGATTACAGGCGTGAGCCACCATGCCTGGCACATCTAGAACTTCTCTGTGAAATCTGGCATGAGCCTATGTCTATTTATCTCCTGCAAATCACCTTAACTGAAAGCTGTTCACTTCTAAAATGAGGTTACAGGAAAAAAAAAAAAAAAAGTAAGTATGTTTTGGCAACAGAAGGTGATGGTGGGAGAAAGGTTGGTGGTTTGAGAATAAACTCAGCCTCCCAGGGCCTTTTGCCTAGAAGGTCTTACACACTCTTCCATTGGTTAGCCTGGTTAATAAAGGCATGGAACTCTACTACTTCTAAGAACACTGTAGGTCCTTCCTGTGCTCAGAGTTGTATGACTATCTGTGACTCAAGGGAGAAGCTGGAACAATCAGCTTTTAACATCTCCCTTGTTGCTTGGTCTGGAGCAACTTTCCCTTTATGAGAAAAAGTGTGACACAAACTGTCTCCAACCAAGCCGGTTTTCTCTATGCTGGGTATCTGTAAGAAAAGCCAGATTGATCGAGAGGCATTATCTGCCTTGGTTTAAATTTGCATGACAGAGTAGGCAATTTTGTGTAATTGGCACGTACTTTGCAAAGTAGCTGTCCATTCTTGAGCCACCTGAGAACTGGCAGTGATGCAGTGATTTAACTTCAAAAGGGAGAGACTGGCTGTGGTGGCTTTCTTTTCCCTCTGAACGCGGAAGAGGTGGCTGTCTCCCTGTCTCCTTCCCAGAACAGCTCCCTCTACTGACAGTACGGCTGTCATCCTCCCTCTAATGCACTTCCTCACCTCTGTGGTCTCCACCTAGAATGCAAGTGACTGTGTCTCCATAGGGTGAGATTTGCTCAAAGAGTAGAGAAAACCCAACGTCCTGAGGGCAACACTCCAGACCTGGCTGCCAGCCACAAACCCACTAGCTCCTAGATCTCCAAATCTACTCCTTTGTTTAGTACCCAGGGATTCTCACTGTTTCCATTACTGGAGGAAGGTTCCCTTCTAGCTATCCAGGTCACATAGGATTGAGAGGAAGCTAGCTCTGTTCTCATCATAGCTGATGAGATCAGTTCCTCAAGGCTTGGGCTCCCAGCATCGCTTCTCCAAGTCACAACATTCTCTAGACACTTGCTGACCCTGCTATGTTCTGCCTGTTAAAAGGTCATCTGCTTTTTGAATTCTTTCCACTCTCCTCCCAGTTATTTGTGATAGTCTCTTAGAAAGTTAAAAATAACATTTATTTCCCCAGTGGTTTTGTATATTTCCATTTGGCAAACTTTATTTTGTTCCATGTGTTTCTAAGGGAACAGAAATGAAAATGGTTTATGTCCTACTTCCTACACTGGGCTCAATGATGTTGTCAGAAATGGAATTGTCCTTCGGTCCAAAGTGGGTACACCCAACCGTAAGCTAGGCTTTAATGCAGAAGCTATATAAACTACAAAGACAATGGACATTGTTTGGCTATTGGAAAATCTACTGCGCTGTACTTCCTTTAATCAAGCAGTGAATTTTTTAATAGATAGATTCAAGCCACTTTGCACGGGCATGATAACAGTATAAAACTGGGTCACATTATAAGCATGAACCATGACACTGTGTCCCATTACTGAAATAAAACTAAAGGCAACATAAGAAGTCAAGATGAAGGGCAGTTGTTACTGAAAGGAGCACATGAAGGGGCTTCTGTGATGCAGGAAATGTTCTATTTGAAATCCAGGTGACAATTACACGAGTATGTTCAGATTGTGAAAAATCACTGAGCTCTACATTTATAATCACATTTTTCTGTATTTATGTTCCACTTACACAAAACACTTAAACAGAGATTTTGTTGAGGTAGACAATTAAGGCAATGAGAGCAATTGTTCTTTCATTCAACAAACATTGTTTTAGTTCCCACTTGGTGCTCAATGGTAAGCAAAGACTTCATATGTATTATAGAAATGAGTAAACTGAGGGCCACACAGCCTGATTTCAAGGATTTCACAGTTAATAGTCAGCTACAATGTAAGTTACAAGTGTTCAGTGTGTATACCAATATTAGATTCTTAGTTGGGACAAATGGTCCATAGTAATATAAGATGTGAACATTGGGGGAAACTTGCTAAGGAGTACGTGGGAAATCTCTGTGCAATCTTTGCAAGTTTTCTGTAAATGTAGCCCTCTTCTAAATTTGAAATTGTTTAAAAAATACTCAATTTCATGAGAATGACTATGAGGGAGACATTATTTTTGGACCAAGGAAATCAGAAGTGACTTTGTAGAAGAAAAGAATGATTGAACTGGACCTTAAAGGAAGAATGAGATTATAATAAACAGAAATGGAAAATACGTTTTTTAGACAGGGGAAACATGATACAAGAAACTGTGGAATATGTGAAAGGACAGGACAGGGACTGATGAATTGGGAGCATGAAAAGTGTTGTGTGCAATAGGACCCGAAGGGCAGAAGGCTTTGAAAGCAAATCGCGAAAGGCTTAAATTTTGTAAGTTAGCTAACAGACAAAAATTAAGCTCTGAATTGCTATAGAAATCCATTGTTTTACAATGAAAAGTAAATATATTAATTACAAAACAGAGGCCGGGCATGGTGGCTCAGCCTGTAATCCCAGCACTTTGGGAGGCTGAAGCAGGTGGATCACCTGAGATCAGGAGTTCGAGACCAGCCTGGCCAACATGGTGAAACCCTGTCTCTACTAAAAATACAAAAAAACTAGTTAGGTGTGGTGGCGCATGCCTGTAATCCCAGCTACTAGGGAGACTGAGGCAAGAGAATCGCTTGAATCTGGGAGGCAGAGATTGCAGTGAGCCGAGATCACACCACTGCCCTCCAACCTGGGCAACAAGAGTGAAACCTCTATCTGAAAAAAAAAAAAAAAAGATAAAAATTAATGTACTTAAATTATTTCCCCAAATCTCTGTATGTCTACCATAGAGCTAAAGGAATTAAGTCATAATATTTATAGAACACTTACTGTATGACCACTACTTTATGTCTGTTATCTTATTTAATTATCCTAAGAGTCTTGTGAAGCGGTTCTTGTTTTATTTTACAGATAGAAGATTGAGAACTTGTTTATTTCCAATAAGTAAAAAGAGTCATAAATATGGCCGGGCGCGGTGGCTCAAGCCTGTAATCCCAGCACTTTGGGAGGCCGAGACGGGCGGATCACGAGGTCAGGAGATCGAGACCATCCTGGCTAACACGGTGAAACCCCGTCTCTACTAAAAAAAATACAAAAAATTAGCCGGGCGAGATGGCGGGCGCCTGTAGTCCCAGCTACTCGGGAGGCTGAGGCGAGAGAATGGCGTAAACCCGGGAGGCGGAGCTTGCAGTGAGCTGAGATCCAGCCACTGCACTCCAGCCTGGGCGACAGAGCGAGACTCCGTCTCAAAAAAAAAAAAAAAAAGAGTCATAAATATAAAAAACAGATACAGCCATCTGAGAACTTATTTGTTTCCACAAACACAAAAGTCATAAACGTCAAAAATAATAAAGGACTTAGTGCTAGGATGTGCTTCAGTAGTTGAAATGGAACTCTGAGTTGGAAATATGTTTACATTTACATTTTGTTTAAATTCATTTTTTAACTGAAAAGATAGTCATCTGGGATGAATATGAGTTATTCAAGATATAATGGTATTGATAAGCCCATTTATCAAGTGTGTTTTAGGGAGTAATTCTGACAAGTGTGTTTGGCAAGGGGAATTATCACAGAGTACCAAAAACTGATAAAGTCTGGCCTACACAGACTAGACACAGTACAGGAGCGCTCTCTACCAGTTCAGTTAGAAACTCGTGTTTTGTGGAGTCAGAGACAACACAGCTAACTCTGTGGACAATAGAATGGACATCCCAGCTCCAAGCTGTGAATGTTTCCAAATAGTTCAAAGAGAATGAAAAGAATTTAATTTCTCCATCTTGGGGTTTCCTAGAAGCATTGTGACTTGCCTTCAAAGCCAAGTTACTATGTGTTTGAGAGTCAAATGGCTCAATAGTCGCTAATGTCATTTTTCTCCCTGCTAAATACTTGGATAAGACACAGTAAGAAGAAAATAGGTTTTATTTTGGCTTTTAATAATTCTCTAATCATGAGGAAATGAAAAGTTCATCAAAGATCCATAGTTTCCATTGAGAATTTCCTTGTTTTGTTTTTTCTTTTTTTTTTTTTTGAGGCGGAGTCTCGCTCTGTCGCCGGGACTGGAGTGCAGTGGCCAGATCTCAGCTCACTGCAAGCTCTGCCTCCTTGGGTTCACGCCATTCTCCTGCCTCAGCCTCCCAAGTAGCTGAGACTACAGGCGCCCGCCACCTCGCCTGGCTAGTTTTTGTTTTTAGTAGAGAAGGGGTTTCACGGTGTTGGCCAGGATGGTCTCGATCTCCTGACCTCGTGATCCGCCCGTCTCGGCCTCCCAAAGTGCTGGGATTACAGGCTTGAGCCACCGCGCCCGGCCTCTTTTGTTTTTTCTAAGAGTTCTGTTCCCCACAATAAACCACAAAACAATTTTTCCTCTCTTTATATCTGTTGAAGGAATTCAATTCTTAAGTGGAAATTTTGTTTTCCTTTAATTGCCAACAAACTGCATCCCATACCTGACAGCCTCAAGGTAGGAAGGCAGCCGAGTTATTCAAAGAAGCATTTTGTTCTTGGTCTTGCCATTCAATATCACAGGGTGTGATGAAAACTGGAACAAATATGGAAATCACAGAGATGCCAGAACATTACATTTAAAAAATGGAATTATTTGAGTCAATCTGGAATGTCTGGTTCTTTTGGTTTGGGCCTCATGGGTAGCATTGTGCTTCAAAAACAACTTGAATTGGCTACCAGGATTCCAGAAGGGTAACATAATCCTGTACCTTTGTGGAGAGATGCTTATCTTTATGTCTACTCTTAGCAGAAAGAGGCTGGATTCTTCCACCTTTTCATGTTTCAAAATAAAAATTGTTCAAAAAGTTCCAAACCTGAATGGAATTTGGAAACAAGAGTGGGAGGAGGTACTTCCTCAAGTCTTTTTGGTTTGTGCTGTTTTTTATTTGAAGTAAATGCTCCACCATGAGTCAGTATCCTCCAGAGCTACAGAAATGTGGGGTTTGGGGAAGGTTCATCCTCACCACTTCCCCTTATGTGATTTGGAATTTAGAGAAAAGGTCCCAGAAAACATTAGTAATTCTGAATACAGTGCTCATATCTGCCCAGGAGACACAGACCTTAAAGGAGACCAGGAGCTGGCAATAACTCAATTCCTGGCAAATGCAGCCTGTAGCCCAGTGACCTCCACCCCTTGGAGTGATGCTGCTACCCCTGCAAAGGGCTCCACAGAGGGCTGTGAACACAGGGTAGGTCTCACTTTTCTCTTGTCAACAACACACAAAGTTGTAGGGGTGTGTCTGACCTTGATAAAGGGCTGGAGAGACCCAAAGGGAATTACAGCATATGAAGAAAGGAATTTTAAACTGTGTCATCCAATGAGGGGGAAAAACATCCCCACTGAATTTAGGGAACACACCCGAACTCCTAACCTGTTGACTTGCTGTCACATAGTGGGAATGAATCCTTAGGTACCTTCAGGACTCTAGGGCCTCATCCCTTAGGGGTTTGTCTACCTCCAGCATTCTTCTTCTTCCTAATGTAGTACACATCTCCATCCTGGTATATCCAGCCTAGAAGATTCTAATGGTTTTCACAGGACAATCCATGGTGCCCCCCAAGAGTCTTGGATCCAGTTCCCTTAAAGGCCTCACCTTCAGGGTGGTGTGGATTGCAGACTGAATTCTCCCACTTGGAAGGCGTATGTGTATACACATACACACACACACACACCCATTCATCACACAAGGACATTCTCCTGCCATACCATTCTCACATACCAGGTATGTAACATCAGCACAGTAATACTGTCTGATATAATACTTCTCAACCTTCGATGTGCAGATAAATCACTTGGATGGGGCTGGAATTATTCACTTCTAACAAGCTCCCAGGTGACACTGCCACTACTGCTGGGCCACAACCCACACTCCAAGTAGCACTGATCTAATCTACAATTCATATTCAACTTTCTTCAATTGTCTCAAAATATCTTCTACAATTATTTTCTTCCCTCCCCATTCAGGATCCAGGCGGGAATGGTGTGTTGTATTTGGCTGTCACATCTCTTTAGGCAGAGGATGTGAACTTTTTTTTTTTTTAATTATACTTTAAGTTCCAGGGTACATGTGCATAACGTGCAGGTTTGTTACATATGTATACTTGTGCCATGTTGGTGTGCTGCACCCATCAACTCGTCAGCACCCATCAACTCGTCATTTACATCAGGTGTAACTCCGAATGCAATCTCTCCCCCCTCCCCCCTCCCCGTGTTAGGCCCCGGTGTGTGATGTTCCCTGGATGTGAACTTTTTATTGGCTGCTCTCTTACTTATGCAAAGACCCAGGAAAAGTGTGGAGATTTCCCCCTGTGAGACCCCCCTCCTCCTAGTTATACTTAGAAAAGGACTACCCTCCTCACAGTCTCAGTAAATGAGGGGCAGAGAGAGAATGGAAGGAAGCACCTGGAGATGACACTGTGAAGTGCTGAAAGGCTCTATGATGGCCGGGCTCTGTGATACGTTTTTTTTTTTTTTTTTTTTTTGCAAATCACGCACATTGACCACCAGGGATATGAGACCTACCTCAGAATAATAGCAGAACATTCAAAAATAGCTTCAAAGATGTTTTGCTATTCTTATTCCCAGACTTGAAGAGTTGATCCCATCTCTCCAGAGAAATTAGAGTCCAACGCTATCAATAAGCATGATGCACTCCCGTGAGGTGGACAAATGTCATTTCCTATTTTCTAGGGTTTAGAGTCTAGATAGACATAATCCCTTCTAGAAGAACTCTCCAAAAGACTCCAAGCAGGATGGGCCATGGGGACCTGTAACCATCCAAATCCCACTGCTCTCTACAGTGTGGGCGGCAATCCCCTCGCTCAGTGTGCCCATAACCACTGAGCTCTGCTACCTTTTCATAGTGGCCTCTGTTAAAAGCATATGTTGCCTGTGTTGCCTGGAAGGAAGTATGCTAGATTAAACCAGCTAGCTGATGGAGACTCTCACCTGAAGAATTGGGAATCAGGATAGGCTATATTTTTCAAGTTGACGGGGAGGGGTGTGTTATGTGGCATAAGGACTTCTCCACATAGGAGTGGAGGGGCAGATAGCAGGAAGCACGGCAGATCATTGGGCATCTGCAACAAGAATAAACCTCTCAAGAAAGGAGATGGCACTGAATGGGGACTGAGAAGTTCCCTGTTCACCAGCCTCACACTTTGTGCTTAGGTCAACACGTTGCACTCCCATGCAGCAGAGGGATTTTTTCATAGAATAAAAAAAGAATCCAAGATTAGGTGCTAGATCCATCTCCCCACTTTCACCATAATACAATATTCTACTCTCCCTACAACATTTTAAAGAAGTATTTTAGTCTTTTCTTGAGCATTTCCTTTGCAGGGTCCAAAATGTGCCTGCACTCTTACAGAACTTATAACACTAACAGCTATCGGTTATTGACTGCTTTCAACACAAGCACCATTCTAAGGGCTTTACATACATTCAGTCATTTAATCTCCACAATAGTCCTAAGAGGGCAGTGCTGTTACAATTCCCATTTTACAGATGAGGATACTGAGGCACTGAGAGATTTAGTAGCTAGCCCAAGATTACTTATTTCTAATCTGGGCCCAAGAAGTGGAGTTCCAAGGTCATTTATCTAAACTACCTTCTAAGGAGACGCAAAACGAAAACAACTGCTGCCTTACAGAGGTTTCAGTCCCAAAATAGGTAGCACCTATCTATTAAGTACTCATTCAACTTATGATTCTTATTTTATTTTATTTTATTTTTGAGACAGAGTCTCGCTCTGTTGCCCAGGCTGGAGTGCAGTGGCACGATCTCAGCTCACTGCAACCCTCACCTCCCCGGTTCAAGCGATTCTCGTGCCTCAGCCTCCTGAATAGCTGGGATTACAGGCGTGTGCCACAATGCCCAGCAACTATTCAACTTATAATTTTTAAATTTATAATTCATTGCAAGGTACTTGTCTTTAAAATTTCTTGCCTTGGTTTTCTGTTTTTTCTATTTTCTAAGTTTTGCTTGTGGTGGGCTCAGTACAGGCCTCCTGGGGAAAAACTTGCGCCAGAGAGGAAAGATAAAGGTTTCTTCCATAACTCATCCATGACGGGAAGCTTCCCCACAGCTGCAGGTGGGATTTGAGAAGGGATTTAGAGGGGATGGAAAAGGGAGGGAGACCGAGTTGGGAGGTTTGCTGGGACAGAGAGACAAACATCAAAACGTTAGGTAGATAATGGCATTTGTGAACACTGTGAGGTAGTAGCCTTGAAGCTCTCTTTTCCACATTCTTATTATTATTCCCACCCCATCCCCCCTACCATCCCCCACGCCAGCACTGCCCCTGCCACCATCACTGAATCTTGCCTCCTACTTCAGGAAGAACATAGAGGCCATCAAGTAAGAACTTCCTGCCTCTTGGACCATTATGTGCATCTCTTTCCATCTTTGCCTCCTTCCTCTTACCTTGAAAGAGTTGTCCCTCCTTCAGGGTGAGTCCTCCACCCTGTGCTCTAAACCCCATCTCCTCCCTCCTCCATCCACCATCACCTTTATTCCTGCACTTCCATCTGCTCCTTCCTCTCTGCATATGTTTATGCTGAAATCCCTCTTCCTGAAAAATAAAAATTTCCCTCAACTGTGGCTCCTTATAGCAGTTTTTTCTCCTTCCTTCTCAAAGAGTGGCCTGATTTATTCTTCCCATTCCTCATCTCTGTTCCTTCCCAGTAGAACACACCCTGGCCTCTACCTTCGCCACCATTGAAATTACCCCTGTTAAGATCACCAAGAACTTCTTCACAGCCAACTCCAGAAGTCCTTTTTATCTGGTCTACCTGCAGCATATGACTTTGCTAACCACCTCCTCCTTACGACCTCTCCTCTCCTGGTTTCTGGGCCACGGTACTTTCCTGCTTCTCCTATCTCAATCTATCTTCTGAGAAAATTGTCTCCATTTCTTGATGTTTCCTAGGGTTCTATCTCCAACTGTCTTCTCATTGCAATCTATACATTTTCTCTGGGCAATCTCAGCTGTGCATCCCATTTCAGCTACTGCCTTAACCATTTGTCTCCACCCATTGAACTGCCTCTTGTTAGAGCTCTGTTCTCACTGACCACACTTTTACACTTTCTACTCACTATTTTTTTTTTTTTTTTGAGATGGAGTCTTGCTCTGTTGCCCAGACTGGAGTGCAGTTGCGTGATCTCAGCTCACTGCAACCTCCACTTCCCGGGTTCAAGCCATTCTCCTGGCCACTGCGCCCGATTCTACTCACTCCTGAACCCACTCTAATTAGTCTGTCATCCCTACCAGGCCATTTAAACTGCACTTGCCAAGGTCCCAGCAGCAACCTCCACGTTCCAGTGGTCAGTTCTTAGGCTCTTTCTTTACTTAATCTCTTAGCAAAATAAGAAATGATTGGTTACTCTTGGCTGGATGCGGCGGCTCACACCTGTAATCCCAGCACTTTGGGAGGCTGAGGTGGGTGGATCACGAGGTCAGGAGTTCAAGACCAGCCTGTCCAAGATGGTGAAACCCCACCTCTACTAAAAATACAAAAAATTAGCCAGGCGCAGTGGCAGACACCTATGATCCCAGCTATTTGGGAGACTGAGGCAGGAGAATCGCTTGAACTTGGAGGGCGGAGGTTACAGTGAGCCAAGATCGCGCCATTGCACTCCAGCCTGGGTGACAGAGTGAGACTCTGTCTCAAAAAAAAAAAAAAAAAGGTTGGTTACTCCTTCCGTTTTGAAACTACTCTTTTTGTTTGACTCGTGAAACGCCACAGTCTCCACAGAAGGAGCTAGTTTTTATCAATGAGTAAAACAATACCAGGAAACTTGGTGTTCTTTTATTCATTAATAGAAATTAGTTCCTTCTCATCTGTTCAAATGTTACCCATAGGCGTAACCAAAAGGCTCAGTCCTAAGTCTTCTTCTCTATCCACTTTTACTGTCTGGAGACTTCATCCAGTCCTGTGGATGGGTGTTCCCATCCTGTTCTTCAGTGACCTCACCTGGTTCTGTGTCTGAATACTGTTTCTGAGTTCTGATTTCCAAATTGATAACTCTAGTCCTAGCTTTTCAATTTTGGTGTCTAATAGTCATTTTCAATTACTATTCAAGCCAAAATATTTGATTTCCACTACCAAGCCCCAATCCTGCCCTCACCCACCTCATTAAATCACGCCACTGGTCACCTAGTCCTTAGGCCAAAAACATGGGAGTCATCCTAGATTTCTCTCTCTCTGATACTCACAGTAATTCCATTGGCAGTCCGGTTGGTTGCACTGTCTAAAGATATTTGGCATTCAACGATTTCTCACCACACCACTATTTTCATCACCTTCTTAGTCGAAGCCACCATTATCTTCTGCCTAGGTTAAGGTACTAGCTTCCCCACTGATCTACCTTCTTCCACTCTTGCCACCCCCAAAGACACCACAAGGCAACTGTCAGAGTTAAAAGAATAAGTCACCTCATTTCTGTTCCTGCTCAGAGCCCCCTCATGGCTTCTTACAAACTTAGAATGAAATGAAAATTTCTCATCCTGATCAACTATATAGACTCTATGTCATCTGGTCCCTGCCCACTTCTCCAAGATTATCTTCCACCACTATCCTCTTACTTACTTCACTCTGGCCACATTAGCCTTCTTGCTCTTCCTTAAACACCCTCAGATTATTTTTCTCTTTGCATTTGCTGTTCCCTTTGCTTAGAATGTTTTCCCATGTCCTCAAAACTTGCCAGGGCTCACTCCTTAATTCTGTTTAAATGTCACCTCCTCAGAGAGGGATTCCCATGGACACTCTTTCTAAAACAGCTGTTTTAACCATCACCCTTAATCTCTTTATTCTGCTCTCCTTGTTTGTTTGGTACTTATCACTCTCAAGATCAATTTTTTTAATTGACTTGTTTACTTATTCATAAGTTTTATGTAAGCAAGGATCTTGTCTTACTGTTGTTTCCTCAGTGTCTGGACCACTGTAAGTACTCAATTAATGTTAATTAATAGGTAAATATATTCTGACAAGTCCAAAATCTGATTTTAGCCCTCTTGCTGATATCAAGGTTCACATTTTTTCACCACCTTTGACCCATATGTTCCTAATGAAATTCAAACTCAGTATTTTGAAAACTGAGTTTTCCCACTCTCTCCCCTAAGCTGCTCCCACTCTCTCCCTTAAGCTGCTCCCATTCTCTCCCCTAAGCTGCTCTTTCCCACTCATTCCCAAGCTTATTTAGCAGCACTATCATGCACCTAGGTACCTGAGAGAGATATGGATGTTCTAAATTTCAGCCTCTTCCTCACTCCCAGTTTATCACCAAATGCCATCATTTCTACTTGTATCAGATTATGTTCTAAGTTGCAGAAAACAAAAGTCATTCTAGCTAGCTTAAGAAAAAAAAAGAAATGTATTAATTTATTATGTAGCATGTAGAATCTTCAGGAAAGTCCAAGGGCCTGACTTGGATACTTTGCAGAGAGAAACAATGCCGCAGTCACCCTGCCTGGCTATCCAGTAGAAATCCTGCTGCTGCCACAGACTGCATGGGAACTCTGGGGCGAAAAGTGACTGCTAAGACTATTGTGCCACAAAACTCACACTCACAAGCATGGTAGTGTCTCACTACCATCCTTGTTCAGAATGAATTCCATGCAATATCTTCTTCACATCCTTCTCTTCCAGATCAAAGCCCTGATGGCATCTGATGGGCAGAGCTCAGGTCACACGCTTGCATCCTCCTGCCAGAGGTGAGAAAAGGACTTTCTCACTTCTTCCTTGAGGAGGACCGATTGTAATTGGGAAATTCCCTAATCATAGGAAGGGTGTTCAGGAAATGCCTGGCAGTTATGAAGCATCACAGATGTCAACTAACACTATCTTCTATTTACCAAGTCCACCCATGCCCCCACCACTGACTCAGTTCTAGTCTTTATAGTTTGTAGTCTTGACTAATGTGGTGACCACCTCCTATCTGGTTCCTCTGTCTCTTTTCTCCCCTCCATACCCGCTAGAGCAGTATGTCTAAAAGCAAATCTTACCATGTCACTCCTTTCCTTACCACACATTATTGTAAAACAAAAGTCCCTTAAAAGCTCTTCATTGCCAATAGATGATGTCAAACTTACTCAAATTGGCACATAAAGCTTCTTACAATGTGGCCCTGGCCCATCTTTCCAGGATCCACTCCCCTCTCAGGATCTCTCTGTGCTTCCACTGCACTAAATTATTTGCCCTCTCCAAGTGTTGCTCATACTGTCTGGCTTCCGTTCCCTTGTTCATACGACTTCCTGCTCCTTGGAATGACCCTTTCCTCAGCAAACTCCTTAGCCTTCAAAACTCATCTCAAGCATTACCTCCTCTCTGCATCTACCCTAATCCTTCGTTCGAGACGTGAAACCCCCAACTAAGTTGACACTTCTCTCAGTATTTATTCTATTTTTAAAATAATTGTTAACTTCCACATCTGTCTTCAGTACAGGAAGGAACTAGACCGTAAGCTCCGTGGAGGCAAAAAACATTGCCTTGTTTTTTTGATTGTTTGTTTGTTTTTGTTTTTGTTTTGAGATGGAGTCTCACTCTGTCACCCAGCCTGGAGTGCAGTGACATGATCTCAGCTCACTACAACCTCCACCTCCTGGGTTCAAGAGATTCTCCTGCCTCAGCCTCCCGAGTAGCTGGGATTACAGGCGTATGCCACCACGCCCAGCTAATATTTTACATTCTTAGCAGAGACAGGTTTTGCCATGTTGCCCAGGCTGGTCTCCAGCTCCTGACCTCAAGTGATCTGCCCACCTCGGCCTCCCAAAGCGCTGGGATTACAGGCATGAGCCATTGCGCCTGGCCCATTGCCTTGTTTTTGTAGCCTGAGCATGGCATCTGGCTCAAAGGCAGACACAATAAGCTTGTGTTGGATGAATAGTGATGCTGCTGCTCCTGGCAGCGGCAGCTCCATGTATGGAATACTTATTATGTGTTAGGAACTGTATTAAGCTATGTGTGTATATATATATGACTATGTATTCCAACACATTGTGTTACTTAATCCATATAATGATTCCGCAAGACAGGAATGATTATCTTCATATTATAAATGGAGAAAATGAGCCCTGATGAAAATATTTAACTTTCCTGGTATCATATGACTAGAAACCAACTGAGCTAAAATTTGAACTCGGGTTTATTTGACTTCAAAGCCAATGTATTCTTAACCAGTTAACCAATACATTCTATAGTCCCCTGTGAATAAATATTTGAAAGAAAAATCAATAATTATAAAGAGTCATATTGTACTCTATAGTGAGAATTATGAATTCTCTAGCCTGCCTACACAGCCAGAGTGCTACCTTTACTTTTTGTTATTTTACTTATTTCATTCTGCTTAAAATACAACTGTTTCTTTCCAGGCCTTAGGAAACAGTAAGCTCCTTGAGGGCAGAAAGTCATATTTTTTCTATGTCTTTGCCCATTTATATTAGTTTCTGAGGGTTGCCAAAATAAAGTGCCACAAACTGAGTGTCTTAAGCAACAGAAATTTATTGTCTCTCAGTTCAGGAAGTCACAGACCAAGGTGTGAGCAGGGTCACACTCCCTCTGAAGGTACGAGGGGAGGATCTGTCTCAGTTCTCTGTCTTAGTCCGCTCAGGCTGCTATAACAAAATGCTACAGGTTGGGTGGCTAATGAACAGCAGAAATGTGTTTCCCACAGTTCTGGAGGCAGGGAAGTCTGAGCCCAAGGTGCTCATAGATTTGGTGTCCAGTGAGGGCTCACTTTCTGGTTCACAGATGGCCATTTTCTTGCTGTGTCCTTACGTGGCAAAAGGGGTGAGGCAGCTCTCTGGGATCCCTTTTGTAAGGGCTCAGATCCCATTTGTAATGGCTTTGCCCTCATGATCTAATACCTCCCAAAGGCCCCACCTCCTAATACCATGACATTGGGAGTTAGGATTTCAGCATATGTCTTTTGTGGGGATACAAACATTCAGTCTGTAGCAGGCTGTCTCTTACCTTCTGGAAGTTCTTTGACTTGTGGCACCGTACCTCTAATCTTCCTATGGCGTTCTCCCCATGTGCTTGTCTCTGTGTCCAAACTTCCCATTTTTATGGAGACACCATTTATATTAGGGCTCACCCTAATGACCTCATCTTACTGTAATCATCTGCAAAGACCTTTCCAAATACGGTCACATTCACAGGTACTGGGGGTTAGGACTTCAACAAGTTTTGGGGGGACACAATTCAACCCATAACATTGTGTGTCTAGCAAAATGTCCTGCACTTATCAGGTGCTCAGTTAAGGTTTGTTGAGAGACCTTGAGAGCCACCAGTGAGGCATGGCTTTCAGCCAGTGTGTTTGAGAACTATGGGCAGGGGCGAGGTGGATAAGCATTATCTAGTGGCCTCATCACTTCCTGCTAAGTTTCTGCAGGGCTGGTGGGTAGGGAGGGGACAGAGTGAAACAGTTCATCTTCTTTTAAAAAAACAGTATTTTCTTCCATGAAGAATATAATGTCCTGGGGCTCATTAGTACATAAGAAGAAAAGGATTTGGGTTGGCTGCCTTTATGGCAGCGGTGTCCGGCCAAGAGGTTGTAAACATGCCATCCTCTGGAATGCGTCTGCTTGCTTCGCTTGGCAGATTCCTCAAGGATTGGATGAACTCCAGCCAATGTCTGAGTCTCTGCATCCCACGTGGGGCCCCATGAGAGTATGTCCTGCTGTCTCCAGCCTACCCCTCTGTGCCCTCCTGTCCCAACCCTAGTACTGGCCTGAGGGAAGCATTATTTTATTCTATTTTTTAAATTTAGACACATCATATTGAGCACTTCTTAGATGCTTGACACTTTATGTGTCTTGTGTCATTCAGTCTTGGCCACAATATTACAAAGCTGACTTTTCATTATATTGGGGAATATGTCATATATAAAAATGAATAAATATTATCTGGAGAGTTTTAAAAAAATGAAATATGCAACCATTACCCAGGATAAGAAACAGAACATTACCAGTATCTTAAAGACTTCTGTGTACCTCTCTCAGATTATAGTGCCCTCTCCTCCCTGCAAGAAAAACAGCATCTGAATTTTGCATTAATCATACCCCTGCTTTTCTTTATAGTTTACTAAGTATGCCTGTATCTCTTAGAATTTAATACTCAGTTTGGCTAGTTTTTGTTCTTAATATAAATGAAACCATACTGCCTGAGTTTTAGTAGTTTATTTCTGTTGATCATCATTCATCCATGTTTTTGAGATTCATCCATGTTGATACACGTTATAGTCATTTGTACATTTTTTTCTGCTGTGTAATATTCCATTATATAAATACACCAAATTTGTCTATTCTACTTTTTATGGACATTTGAAGAGTTACCAATCATAGCTGTTATGTGTAATACTGCTAGAGCATTCTTATACATGATTTTTAACACACATATGCAATTTCTTTAAGCTACATACTTAGAGAGATAAGGGATGGATTTCAGATATGCATGTATTAACTTTATTAGGTCATGCCAAAGTGTTTTTAAAAATGCTTACACCAGATTATATTCCTGCTAACAATGAGTTAGAGATCTCATTACTCCACATCCTTGCTAACATTTGAATTTATCATAATTAAATTTTTGCCTATTCAGTGGGCATGAAATTGTAATTTTATCATATATTTCCCTGATTACTAAAAAAGATGAGCACTAATGAAGTTGAACCCTCTTTCATTAAATGTCTGTTTTTGATCGTTTTTCTATTAGAATCTGTGTTTTTTTCTTACAGAATTGTAGGAATTTTTAATATACTCTGGATACTAGTTGTTTGTATATCTGTTGAAATACTGTCTTCATCTTTGTGATTTCTCTTTTTATTCTCTAGATAATGTCTTTCAATAGCAGACATCTAACAGAATTAGATTTTCCCATTTTTATTTTATGGTTTAGGTTTTTATATCTTGCTTAAATAATTCCTTCTTTGCATTAGAATATCATAAATATATTGTCCTAATTTATCTTCTAAAAGTATTATATCTTTGCCTTTCATATTTAAGTCTTAACTCCACTTAGACATGTGTTTGTGTATAGTGTAATGAGAGACCTAATTTTAGGTTTCTCTGTGTGGGTAGCCAATTGTCCCAACACTATTTCTTTCTTTCTATGCTGGTCTATTAATACAGTGGCAGTTCACTGTTTTTCTTGGTACAAACTTATGAGATACATGTGAAATTTTGTTACATGTCTATAATGCATACTGATCAAGTCAGAATATTAAGGGTGTCCATCACCCAAGTGCAATATATTTTTGTTAGCTATTGTCATCCTGCTGTGCTACCAACCATTGAATTTATTCCTTCTACTTTACTGTATGTTTGTACCTTCTAACCCACTTCTCTTCATCCCCCTGCTAAGTCACTCTTCCTGTTCTCTGTTATCTATCTTTTCACTCCCTACCTTCATGTGATCAAAATTTTTAACTCCTACATAGGAGTGAAAAAATGTCTTGTCTGTCTTTCTGTGCTTGGCTTATTTCACTTAACATAATAACCTCCAGTTCCATCTATCCTGCTGCACATGGCATGATTTCATTCTTTATTATGGCTAAACAATATTCCATTGTATATACATAAACATATATATATATACACATAAACATATATAGATACACACACAGACACCCCCCATACTTTCTTTACTAATTCATCTTTTGATGGACTCTTAAACTAATTCTACAGTTTTACTATTGTGAAGAGTGCTGCAATTAACATGCAAGTGCGATTGAGGAGCAAGATGGCCGAATAGGAAGAGCTCCAGTCTCCAACTCCCAGCGCGAGTGACACAGAAGACCGGTGATTTCTGCATTTTCAACTGAGGTACTGGGGTCATCTCTCTAGGGAGTGCCGGACAATCGGTGCTGGTCGGCTGCTGCAGCCTGACCCGCGTGAGCTGAAGCAGGGCGAGGCATCGCCTCACCTGGAAGCGCAAGGGGGAAGGAAATCCGTTTTCCTAGCCAGGGGAACTGAGACACACAACACCTGGAAAATCGGGTAACTCCCACCCCAATACTGCGCTTTAAGGAAACAGGCACACCAGGAGAATTTATCCCACACCTGGCCGGGAGGGTGCCACGCCCACGGAGCCTCCCTCACTGCTAACACAGCAGTCTGCGGCCATCGATCCGCAAGGCAGCAGCGAGGCTGGGGGAGGGGCGCCCACCATTGCTGAGGCTTAAGTAGGTAAACAAAGCCGCTGGGAAGCTCGAACTGGGTGGAGCTCACAGCAGCTCAAGGAAGCCTGCCTGTCTCTGTAGACTCTACCTCTGCGGACAGCGCACAGCTGCGGTCCAATAGGGGAAGCAGCAGGGGCGGTGCAGACGCAAACGACTCTGTCTGACAGCTTTGGGGAGAGCCGTGGATCTCCTAACGTGGAGGTTGAGATCTGAGAACGGACAGACTGCCTGCTCAGGTGGGTCCCTGACCCCTGAGTAGCCTAGTTGGGAGACATCCCCTACTAGGGGCAGTCTGACACCCCCACCTCACAGGGTGGAGTCATCCCTGAGAGGAAACTTCCAAAGGAAGAATCAGACAGGTACACTCGCTGTTCAGCAATATTCTATCTTCGGCAACCTCTGCTGCTGATACCCAGGCAAACAGGGTCTGGAGTGGACCTCAAGCAATCTCCAACAGACCAACAGACAGTCCTTCTGACTGTCAGACGGAAAACTATCACAGGAAGGACACCTATACCAAAACCCCATCAGTACGTCACCATCATCAAAGACCAGAGACAGATAAAACCACAAGATGGGGAAGAAGCAGGGCAGAAAAGCTGGAAATTCAAAAAATAAGAGCGCATCTCCCCTGCAAAAGAGCGCAGCCCATCGCCAGCAACGATCAAAGCTGGTCAGAGAATGACTTTGACGAGATGAGAGAAGAAGGCTTCAGTCCATCAAACCTCTCAGAGCTAAAGGAGGAATTACGTACCCAGCGCAAAGAAACTAAAAATCTTGAAAAAAGAGTGGAAGAATTGACAGCTAGACTAATTAATGCAGAGAATATCACAAACGAAATGACAGAGATGAAAACCATGACACGAGAAATACGTGACAAATGCACAAGCTTCAGTAACCGACTCGATCAACTGGAAGAAAGAGTATCAGCGATTGAGGATCAAATGAATGAAATGAAGCGAGAAGAGAAACCAAAAGAAAAAAGAAGCAAAAGAAATGAACAAAGCCTGCAATAAGTATGCAATTATGTAAAAAGACCAAATCTACGTCTGATTGGGGTGTCTGAAAGTGAGGGGGAAAATGGAACCAAGCTGGAAAACACTCTTCAGGATATCATCCAGGAGAACTTCCCCAACCTAGTAGGGCAGGCCAACATTCAAATTCAGGAAATACAGAGAACGCCACAAAGATACTCCTCCAGAAGAGCAACTCCAAGACACATAATTGCCAGATTCACCAAAGTTGAAATGAAGGAAAAACTTAAGGGCAGCCAGAGAGAAAGGTCGGGTTACCCACAAAGGGAAGCCCATCAGACTAACAGCAGATCTCTCGGCAGAAACTCTACAAGCCAGAAGAGTGAGGGGGGCCAATATTCAACGTTCTTAAAGAAAAGAATTTTCAACCCAGAATTTCATATCCAGCCAAACTAAGTTTCATAAGTGAAGGAGAAATAAAATCCTTTACAGATAAGCAAATGCTTAGAGATTTTGGCACCACCAGGCCTGCCTTACAAGAGACCCTGAAGGAAGCCCTAAACATGGAAAGGAACAACCGGTACCAGCCATTGCAAAAACATGCCAAAATGTAAAGACCATCGAGGCTAGGAAGAAACTGCATCAACTAACGAGCAAAATAACCAGTTAATATCATAATGACAGGATCAAGTTCACACATAACAATATTAACCTTAAATGTCAATGGACTAAATGCTCCAATTAAAAGACACAGACTGGAAAACTGGATCAAGAGTCAAGACCCATCAGTCTGCTGTATTCAGGAGACCCATCTCACATGCAGAGACATACATAGGCTCAAAATAAAGGGATGGAGGAAGATCTACCAAGCAAATGGAGAACAAAAAAAAGCAGGGGTTGCAATCCTAGTCTCTGATAAAACAGACTTAAACCATCAAAGATCAAAAGAGACAAAGAAGGCCATTACATAATGGTAAAGAGATCAATTCAACAGGAAGAGCTAACTCTCCTAAATATATATGCACCCAATACAGGAGCACCCAGATTCATAAAGCAAGTCCTTAGAGACTTACAAAGAGACTTAGACTCCCATACAATAATAATGGGAGACTTTAACACCCCACTGTCAACATTAGACAGATCAACGAGACAGAAAGTTAACAAGGATATCCTGGAATTGAACTCATCTCTGCACCAAGCGGACCTAATAGACATCTATAGAACTCTCCACCCCAAATCAACAGAATATACATTCTTCTCAGCACCACATCGCACTTATTCCAAAATTGACCACATAATTGGAAGTAAAGCACTCCTCAGCAAATGTACGAGAACAGAAATTATAACAAACTGTCTCTCAGACCACAGTGCAATCAAACTAGAACTCAGGACTAAGAAACTCAATCAAAACCGCTCAACTACATGGAAACTGAACAACCTGCTCCTGATTGACTACTGGGTACATAACGAAATGAAAGCAGAAATAAAGATGTTCTTTGAAACCAATGAGAACAAAGATACAACATACCAGAATCCCTGGGACACATTTCAAGCAGTGTGTAGAGGGAAATTTATAGCACTAAATGCCCACAAGAGAAAGCAGGAAAGATCTAAAATTGACACCCTAAGATCACAATTAAAAGAACTATAATCCCAGCACTTTGGGAGGCCGAGGCGGGCGGATCACGAGGTCAGGAGATCGAGACCATCCTGGCTAACACGGTGAAACCCCGTCTCTACTAAAAATACAAAAAACTAGCCGGGCGCGGTGGCGGGCGCCTGTAGTCCCAGCTACTCGGAGGCTGAGGCGGGAGAATGGCGGGAACCCGGGAGGCGGAGCTTGCAGTGCCGAGATCGCGCCACTGCACTCCAGCCTGGCGACACAGCGAGACTCCGTCTCAAAAAAAAAAAAAAAAAAAAAAAAGAACTAGAGAGGCAAGAGCAAACACATTCAAAAGCTAGCAGAAGGCAAGAAATAACTAAGATCAGAGCAGAACTGAAGGAGATAGAGACACAAAAAACCCTCCAAAAAATCAATGAATCCAGGAGTTGGTTTTTTGAAAAGATCAACAAAATTGACAGACCGCTAGCTAGACTAATAAAGAAGAAAAGAGAGAGGAATCAAATAGACGCAATAAAAAATGATAAAGGGGATATCACCACCGACCCCACAGAAATACAAACAACCATCAGAGAATACTATAAATGCCTCTACGCAAATCAACTAGAAAATCTAGAAGAAATGGATAATTTCCTGGACACTTAACACTCTCCCAAGACTAAACCAGGAAGAAGTTGAATCCCTGAATAGACCAATAGCAGGCTCTGAAATTGAGGCAACAAATGATAGCCTACCAACCAAAAAAAGTCCAGGACCAGATGGATTCACAGCTGAACTCTACCAGAGGTACAAGGAGGAGCTGGTACCATTCCTTCTGAAACTATTCCAATCAATAGAAAAGAGGGAATCCTCCCTAACTCATTTTATGAGGCCAACATCATCCTGACACCAAAGCCTGGCAGAGACACAACAAAAAAAGAATTTTAGACCAATATCCCTGATGAACATCGATGCAAAAATTCTCAATAAAATACTGGCAAACCGGATTCAGCAGCACATCAAAAAGCTTATCCACCATGATCAAGTGGGCTTCATCCCTGGGATGCAAGGCTGGTTCAACATTCGCAAATCAATAAACGTAATCCAGCATATAAACAGAACCAAAGACAAGAACCACATGATTATCTCAATAGATGCAGAAAAGGCTTTTGACAAAATTCAACAGCCCTTTATGCTAAAAACACTCAATAAATTCGGTATTAATGGAACGTACCTCAAAATAATAAGAGCTATTTATGACAAACCCACAGCCAATATCATGCTGAATGGGCAAAAACTGGAAAAATTCCCTTTGAAAACTGGCACAAGACAGGGATGCCCTCTCTCACCACCCCTATTCAACATCGTGTTGGAAGTTCTGGCTAGGGCAATCAGGCAAGAGAAAGAAATCAAGGGTATCCAGTTAGGAAAAGAAAGTCAAATTGTCCCTGTTTGCAGATGACATGATTGTATATTTAGAAAACCCCATCGTCTCAGCCCAAAATCTCCTTAAGCTGATAAGCAACTTCAGCAAAGTCTCAGGATACAAAATTAATGTGCAAAAATCACAAGCATTCTTATACACCAGTAACAGACAAGCAGAGCCAAATCAAGAATGAACTTCCATTCACAATTGCTTCAAAGAGAATAAAATACCTAGGAATCCAGCTTACAAGGGATGTAAAGGACCTCTTCAAGGAGAACTACAAACCACTGCTCAGTGAAATCAAAGAGGACACAAACAAATGGAAGAACATACCATGCTCATGGATAGGAAGAATCAATATCGTGAAAATGGCCATACTGCCTGAGGTTATTTATAGATTCAATGCCATCCCCATCAAGCTACCAATGACTTTCTTCACAGAATTGGAAAAAACGGCTTTAAAGTTCATATGGAACCAAAAAAGAGCCCGCATTGCCAAGACAATCCTAAGTCAAAAGGACAAAACTGGAGGCGTTACGCTACCTGACTTCAAACTATACTACAAGGCTACAGTAACCAAAACAGCATGGTACTGGTACCACAACAGAGATATAGACCAATGGAACAGAACAGAGTCCTCAGAAATAATACCACATCTACAGCCATCTGATCTTTGACAACCTGAGAGAAACAAGCAATGGGGAAAGGATTCCCTATTTAATAAATGGTGCTGGGAAAATTGGCTAGCCATAAGTAGAAAGCTGAAACTGGATCCTTTCCTTACCCCTTATACGAAAATTAATTCAAGATGGATTAGAGACTTAAATGTTAGACCTAATACCATAAAAACCCTAGAAGAAAATCTAGGTAGTACCATTCAGGACATAGGCATGGGCAAGGACTTCATGTCTAAAACACCAAAAGCAATGGCAGCAAAAGCAAAAATTGACAAATGGGATCTCATTAAACTAAGAGCTTTTGCACAGCTAAAGAAACTACCATCAGAGTGAACAGGCAACCTACAGAATGGGAGAAAATTTTTGCAACCTACTCATCTGACAAAGGGCTAATATCCAGAATCTACAAAGAACTCAAACAAATATACAAGAAAAAAACAAACAACCCCATCAAAAAGTGGGGAAGGGATATGAACAGACATTTCTCAAAAGAAGACATCCATACAGCCAACAGACACATGAAAAAATGCTCATCATCACTGGCCATCAGAGAAATGCAAATCAAAACCACAATGAGATACCATCTCACACCAGTTAGAATGGCAATCATTAAGACGTCAGGAAACAACAGGTGTTGGAGAGGATGTGGAGAAATAGGAACACTTTTACACTGTTGGTGGGATTGTCAACTAGTTCAACCATTACGGAAAACAGTATGGCAATTCCTCAAGGATCTAGAACTAGATATACCATATGACCCAGCCATCCCACTACTGGGTATATACCCAAAGGATTATAAATTACTCTACTACAAAGACACATGCACACGTATGTTTATTGCGGCACTATTCACAATAGCAAAGACTTGGAATCAACCCAAATGTCCATCTGTGACAGACTGGATTAAGAAAATGTGGCACATATGCACCATGGAATACTATGCAGCCACAAAAAAGGATGAGTTTGCGTCCTTTGTAGGGACATGGATGCAGCTGGAAACCATCATTCTTAGCAAACTATCACAAGAAGAGAAAACCAAACACCGCATGTTCTCACTCATAGGTGGCAACTGAACAATGAGATCACTTGGACTCGGGAAGGGGAACATCACACACTGGGGCCTATCATGGGGAGGGGGGAGGAGGGAGGGATTGCATTGGGGAGTTATACATGATATAAACGTTATGCACATGTACCCTAGAACTTAAATTAAAAAAAAAAAAAAAAAACATGCAAGTGCAGCTATCCCTTAGATATAGTGACTTCTTTTCCTTTGGGTAGATTCAAGAGTGGGATTGCTGGGTCAAATGGTAATTCTGTTTTGGTTTTCTGAGAAAATTCTATACTGTTTTCTATAGTGGCTGTACTAGCTTTTATTCCCACCAACAGTGTATAAGAATTCCCTTTTCTCTGTATCCTCACCAAACATCTGTTATTTTTTATTTAATCATAGCCATTAAGGTAAGGTAATATCTCATTGTGGTATCAATTTTCATTTCTCTGATTATTAGTGATGGTGAGAATTTTTTCATATACCTGTTGGCCGTCTGTATGTTTTCTTTTGAGAAATGTGTACTTATATCCTTTGCCTATTTTTAAGGGGATTATTTGTTGTTGTTGTTGTTGTTGTTTTTCCTGTTGAATTGCTAGAGTTCTTGTAAATTCTGGATATTAGTCCCCTGATAAATGAATAATTTGTAAATATTTTCTCCCATTCAACAGGTTATCTTTTCTCTGTTGATTATTTATTTACTGTGCAGAAGGTTTTTTGTTTAATTAAGTTCCATTTGTCTATTTGTGTTCTGTTGCCTGTGGCTTTATTTCTGGATTCTCAATTCTGTTCCATTGGTGTATATATTTTTATACCAACACTATAATACTATAGTCTTGTATTTGTTTGTTTGTTTGTTTGTTTGTTTGTTGAGACAAGGTCTCACTCTGTCATCCAGGCTGGAGTGTAGTCTCAATCTTTTGGGCTCAAGTGTTCCTCCCAACTCAGCCTCCCAAGTAGTTGGGACTACAGGCATGTGCCACCACACCCAGTTGCTTTTTTTTTTTTTTTTTTTTTTTTTAGTAGAGACAAGGTATCACTATGTTGCCCAGGCTGGTCTTAAACTCCTGAGCTCAAGCAATCCTCCTGCCTTGGCCTCACAAAGTGCTGAGTTTATAGGTGTGAGCCATCACACCTGGTGCCTTGTAATATATTTTGAAGTCAGGTAATGTAATGTATCCAACTTTGTTCTTTTTGCTTAGGATTGCTTTGGCTATTTTGGTCCTTTGTTGGTTTCATATGAATGTCAGGATTTTTTTCTGATTTTGTGAAGAATGACATTGATATTTTGATAGGGATTGCACTGACTCTGTAGATTGCTTTTGGTGATATTATCATTTTAATGCTATTTATTCTTTCAATCCATGAGCATGGAATGTTTTCCATTTGTTGGTGTCTTCTTTAATTTCTTTCATCAGCATCTTACAGTTTTCCTTATAGAGATCTTTCACCTTCTTGGTTAAATTTATTACTAAGTATTTTACTTTTTGTGCCTATTGTAAATGGTATTACCTTCCTGATTTTTTTCTCAGCTAGATAATTACTGGTGTATAGAAACACTACTGGGTTTTGTACATTGATTTTGTACCCTGTAACTTTACTGAATTCATTAATGAAAGCTAATAGTTTTTTGATAGAGGTTTTTTTTGTTTTGTTTTTTGTTTTTTTTTTTTAGGTAGAAGATCTACCTAATAGTTTTTTTTTTTTTTTTTTTAGGTAGAAGATCATATCACAAAGAGGAACAATTTGACTTCCTCTTTTCCAATTTGAATGCCTGTTATTTCTTTCTCTTGCCTTATTGCTCTGGCAGAACTTCCAGTACACTGTTGAATAGGAATGGTGAAAGTGGGCATCTTTATCTTGTTTCAGTTCGGTTCTTTTTTTTTTTTTTTTTTGAGACGGAGTTTTTGCTCTTGTTGCCCAAGCTGGAGTGCAATGGCGCAATCTTGGCTCACTGCAACCCCCGCCTCCCGGGTTCAAGCAATTCTCCTGCCTTACCCTCCTGAGTAGCTGGGATTACAGGCATGCGCCACCACACCCAGATAATTTTGTATTTTTGGTAGAGATGGGATTTCACCATGTTGGTCATGCTTGTCTCGAACTCCTGACCTTGTGATCCACCCTCCTTAGCCTCCCAAAGTGCTGGGATTACAGGCACGAGCCACTGTGCCCAGCCTCAGTTCTTAAGGAAAGGTTTTCACCTCTTCCCCATTCATAAAGACATTAGCTGTGTGTTTATCTATATGTCCTTTATTATTTTGAGTATGTTTCTTCTATTTCTAGTTTGTTCAGAGTTTTCATTATGAAGAAATGTTGAACTCTATCAAATAACTTTTCTGCTTCTATTGAATTTTATCAAAAGATTTATCTACTTCTATGATCACACAGTGTTTTTTCTTCATTCTGTTGATGTGATGTATCATGTTTGTTGATTTGCGTATGTTGAACCATCCCTTGCATCCCTATTATAAATGTCACTTGATTGTACTGTATTACCTTTTTGATATGCTGCTGCATTTGGTTTGTTAGTATTTCGTTGAGGATTTTTGTCTTTGTGTTCACTGTGGATGTTGGCCTGTGATTTTCTTTTTTGTTTTGTCCTTGTCTGGTTTTGGTATTACGCTGGTGTTGGCTGCATAGAATGAGTTAGGGAACATTCCCTCCTCTGGAATGGTTCCAGGAGGATAAGTATTAGTACTTCTTTGTATATTTGATAGAATTCATCTGTGAATCCATCCAGTCCTGGACTTTTCTTTCTGGGAGACTTTTTATTGTCATTTCAAACTTGCTACTAGTTACTGGTTTGCTCCAGTTTTCTATTCCTTCCTGACTCAACCTTGGTAGGTTGTATTTATGCATTTCTGCTAGGTTTTCTAGTTTGTCAGCTTGTAGTTGTGCCTAACAGTTTCTGATGATCTTTTGTGTTTCTGTGATATCAGTTGTAATGTTTCCTTTTCCATTTCTGATTTTGTTTATGTCTTTTGCTTTCTTGGTTATCTAGCTATGGTGTATCAATTTTGCTTATATTTTCAAAGAACCAATTTTTGTTTCATTGATCTTTTGTATTGTTTTATTAGTCCCTATTTCATTTAGCTCTGCTCTGATCTTTGTTATTTCTTTTCTTCTGCTAATTTGGGGTTGGGTTTGTTCTTGCTTTTCCGGCTGCTTGAGGTGCATTGTTAGACTGTTAATTTGTAATCTTTCTCCTTTTCTGATGTAGGCATTTATTGCTATAAACTTCCCTCTTAGCACTGTTTTTGTAACCCACAGGTTTTTGCATGTTCTGTTTCCATTTTCAGTCATTTTAAGAACTTTTTTGATTTTCATCTTAATTTATTTGTTGACTCAGTGGTCATTCAGTAGTATGTTGTTTAATGTCTGTGTATTTGCTAGTTTCCAAAGCTCCTCTTGGTATTGATTTCTAGTTCTACTCCATTATGATCTGAGGAGATATTTGATATGATTTTGACATTTAAAAAATTGTTGAGACTTGTTTCGTGGCCTAACTTATGGTATATCTTGGAGAATGATCTATGTGCTAATGAAAAGAATGTATATACTGCAGTTGTTGGATAGAAATTTCTGTAAATGTCTGTTAGGTTCATTTTGGTCTAAAATGCAGTTTAAATCCAATGTTTCTTTGTTGATTTTCTGTCTATGATCAATCTAATGCTGAGAGTGCAATATACTATAGAAGTTCCCCACTATTACTGCATTGCAGTCAGTCTCCCTATTTAGATCTAGCAATATTTGCTTTATGAATCTGGGTGCTCTGGTGTTAGGTGCATATACATTTAGAATTGTATCCTCTAGCTGGATTGATACCTTTATCATGATATAATGATCTTCTTTGTCTTTCTTTCTTTCTTTCTTTTTTTTTTTTTTAATGTTATTGACATAAAGTCTGTTTATCTGATATAAGTGTAGCTTTTCCTGCTCCCTTTTGGTTTCTGTTTACATGGAATTTTTTTTTTTCATTTCTTTACTTTCACTCTAATTGTGTCTTTGCTAGGGCTAGTAAGGTGAGTTACTTGTAAGCAGCATATAATTAGATCATGTGGGTTTTATAAAAAAAATTTCATTTAGCTATTCTACATGTTTTTGTTTTGTTGTGTTTTATAACTTTCAATTTAAGGACTACGTGTGCATGTTTCTTATATAGGTAAACTCATGTCACAGGTGTTTGTTGTACAGATTATTTCATCACCCAGGTATTAAATCTAGTTCCCATTAGTTATTTTTCCTGATCCTCTCCCTCCTTCTACCCTACCTCCTCCAGTAGGCTGCAGTGTTTATTGTTCCCCTCTATGTGTCCATGTGTTCTCATCATTTAGCTCCCACTTACAAGTGAAAACATATAGTATTTGATTTTCTGTTCCTGTGCTAGTTTCCTAAGGATAATGGCCTCTAGCTCCATCCATGTTCCTATAAAGGACATGATCTCATTCATTTGACATGTTCTCAGTAGAAATTTTAATTCATGTTTCTGTAATATTGTTCATTGTTTTCTGGTTGTTTTATACATTCTTTGTTCCTTTCCATTTATGTTATTGATTGTTTTTGTGGTTTGGTGAATTTCGGTACTGATACCATTTGAGCCCTTTCCCTTCCTGTTTTGTGTGATTGCTTTACCAGTAAGTTTTGTATTTTCATGTGTTTTCATGATGGTGGAGGGACCCAAGAACCTTTTCACCTTCCCAGCCCACTGTGGTCACTACCAGCATCCATGAAAGCTACCTGGAGGCCCAAAAATTGACCTACCAACATACACCAGCATATACCACCCTAGAACACAAAGATAAGCATACTCCATCCACTGTTGCCACCAATGGGGTCTGAAGAATGGCTGATACAGTTTGGATCTGTGTCCCCCCAAAATCTCATGTTCAATTGTAATCCCCAGTGTTGGAGGTGGGACCTACTTGGGGGATGACTGGATCACGTGGTGGTTTTACATGAATGGTTTAGCACCATTTCCTTGGTGCTGTTCTCATGATAGTGAGTGAATTCTCATGAGATCTGGTTGTTTGAAAGTGTTGTGTAGCACCTCCCCCTTCTCTCTTGCTCCCAGTCCCACCATGTGAGATGCCTCACTTCCCTTTGCATTCCACCATGATTGTAAGTTTCCTGAGGCCTCCTCAGAAGCCAAGCAAATGTCAGAATCATGTTTCCTCTATAGCCTGTGGAACTGTGAGTCAATTAAACCTCTTCTCTTTATAAATTATCCAGTCTCAGGTATTTCTTTATAGCAGTGCAAGAACTGACTAAAACAGAGATTTTGTCTCACAACTGGGGTAGAGCTATAAAGATACCTGAAAATGTGGAAGCAGCTTTGAGATTAGGTAACAGACAGAGGTTGGAAGACTGTAAAATGCTTAGAAGAAGTCAGGAAGACGAAAAAGTTTGGAACAGCCTAGAAAGTTGCTAAATGTTTGTGACCAAAATGCTGATAGAAATGTAAACAGTGAAGTCCAGGCTGAGAAGGTCTCAGGTGGAAATGAGAAATTTATTGGGAACTGGAGCAAAAGTCACTTCTGTTATGTCCTAGCAAAGAACTTGGCTGCATTGTGCCCTTGCCTTAGGGATCTGTGGAACTTTGAACTTGAACATGATGATTTAGGATATCTGGTAGAAGAAATTTCTAAGCAGTAAAGCATTCAAGATGTAGCCTGGCTGCTACTAATAACATACTTTTCAACATAGTCATATACATGAGCAAAAAAATGACCTAAAGTTGGAGCTTATATTTATATTTATATATATATATATATATTTTGAGAAAGAGTCTCACTCTTGCCCATACTGCAGTGCATTGGAACAATCTCTGCTCATTGCAACCTCCAACTCCCAGGTTCAAGTGATTCTCCTGTCTCAGCCTCCTGAGTAGCTGGGATTACAGGTGCCTGCCATCACACCTGGCTAATTTTTGTATTTTTAGTAGAGATGGGGTTTCACCATGTTGGTCAGGCTGACCAACTCAAACTCCTGATCTCAAGTGATACACTCGCCTTGGCCTCCCAAAGTGCTGGGATAACAGGCATGAACCACCACACTCAGCCCAGAACTTATATTCAAAGGGAAAGTAAAGCATAAAACTTCGGGAAATTTGCAGCCCGGCCATGTGGTAGAAAAGAAAAGCCTATTTTCAGGAAAGGAATTCAAGCAGGCTGCAGAAATTTGCATAAATAAAAAGGAGCCAAGTGCTGATAGCCAAGACAATAGAGAAGAGGCCTCCAAGGCATTTCAGAGATCTTTGTGTGACAGTCCCTCCCATCATAGACCCAGAGGCCTAGTAGGACTGAATGGTTTCATGGGCCAGGCCCATGGCCATGTTGCCCTGCATAGCCTTACTGCATTCTAGACACTTGAGCTCTGCCATGATTGTATGTTTCCTGAGGCCTTTCAGTGATGCTTCCTGTACAGCCTGTGGAACTGTGAGTCAATTAAACCTCTCTCTTCATAAATTACCCAGTAGTTCTTTATAGCAGTGTGCGAACAGACTCATACAGAGGGTTTCCTGACGTAAGTCATGTCTAAGATGAGGCCAAAGGCTAGCAGGGAGAATGAGTCTACAATGTTTCACACACAGAAACCACCTGCAGAACAGTCCAGGTTTTGAGGGGAAGGGTCACAAGAGACAAGGCTGGAAGGTGGGCAAGAGCAGACAGGAAAAGTGCTTATCAGTGTCTAAAGATATTGCAATTCTGTTTAGAGTATATTAGGGAGCAGTGGAAGTTTTTAAGGAGAGTTTATTTGGAAAAATTGCTCTGGCTACATTATGGGGAATGGATTGCAGGAGGAAATGAGGTAATGGTGGCCTGTGGGAACTGAAAAATATTTAGGAGATAGGGCTTTGAATCCAGACTGCCTGGGTTCCAATCCCAGCTCCATCACTTTTTAGCTGTGTGATTTCAGGCAAATTACTCACCCTCTTTTGCCTCAGTTTCCTCATCTGTATACTATGAGAGACTCCACCTTTTGGGTTGTTGTGAGGCTGAAATGAGTTAACATGTACCGTATAGTACTTTTCATAATGCCTAAAGCATATTAAGTTCTGAGTCTTATTGTTATTTAAATACACAGGATTTAGTGGATGATTAAATAAAGGAGGCGGGGGAGAGAGAAAAGAGTCAAAGATGGTTGATAGGGTTGAATGATAAAGATGCCAGGTAAAGTAACAGTTAATTTAGTATGAGGAGCCAGTGAAACATCCATGTAGAGATATCTAGTTCACAGCCATATGTCCTCACTTTCTTGTTCACAAAGTATCCCTGAAGCTTAGGCATTAAGAGCTAGAGAATGATGATAATAAAATGCAGTCCCTGCTTTTGAGGAGTGAAATAAGCAGAATGGTAAGGGTACACCAGGTGCACATGGGATGGCTCCTGCCTAAGCTCAGGTTGGCAGGGAAGACCTTCCAGGGGAGAGGCACTGACCTCAGTTGCGAAAGACAAGGAGGAGCTGCTCAACTGATGGGAGCAGGGAGAGGAATGAAGCAGGGGCTGTGCTGGGAGAGGGGACAGATACGCAACAGCAGAGCAGCAGGAGAACAGTGTGGTTGGAACAAAGGCTGCAGAGGAGAACAGTGGGAGATAGAACAAGGAAAAGGCAGGGGCTGATCTTATAAATGGGGCTTTGGAGTTCAGACTTTACTCCCTCTTCTCAACACAGTGTGAAGTTGACTTTTCTTTTTTTTCTCACTCACTTTTTCTAGGAAATGCTGGCTTTTAAAAATGTCTCCAACACACAAAATGCTCTTGCCTCATTAGGAAAATAGTTCATAGTGGATCTATTTTATCAATGTGGTAGGTCGTTACACAGTCTTTTGTGGTCCTGGACTCCTCTGTAATGCTGCATCTAAGGGTTTGTTCAGGGTGGAGGCCTGGCTACCTTTCTCTCTGTAGGACGCCCAAGGAAATTTGATGACAGTCTGATGGTAACAAGGAAGCTTCTCTGCTCCTCTTCATGTGTTAAGTTCATGGCAAAGAGCCAGCTAGCACCCAGACCTTGTTTCCTGTCAAAGCACCTGTCTCTCTCAACATGATTTTTTCTTTCTGCCTTTGAGGCTTGGTAAAGCCTCCCAAAATTTCAGCCAGAAATGTAGCTGCAGGCAAACGCGACAAAACATCCTTGCGATTTTCCACCATCAGGAGCCCAGGTGTTCCGCTCGTGACTTCATGCCCTTCCCCCTCATACTCCACAGACCTCAGTTACTGTTGACTGCCTGCAGCAGCAGCACCAGGCCACCGAATCTGGCCTGAGGAGACACAGGCTGCTGATTTTCCATCCCCAGTGAAATTTCTTGAAACCCTTCACATTCGCCGTGCATGCAGAGCAGCCTTCCAGGAGTGATGGTCAGTACCGGTCACAGCCTTCCCAGAGTGGCTAATGTTTCCCCAAGGCATACTTTCTCCTGGCCCCTGGGGTTCATTGGAGATAAGAGAGGCAGCAGGTTCATTGGAAAGTTCTGTGACTCTGTAGGAAGTCAGATCTGGGTTCAAATCCTGGCTTAGCTACTCACTAGTTGTGTGATCTCAGAAAAGCTAAACGTTTATTTTCTTACCAATAAAATCTTCTGTAAAACATGAGGATAATAATGACTACTTTGAAGAGTTGTTGAATGAATTAGAAACAGTTATATAAAGAGCCTAGTATGAGGTAAGCATTTAGAAACTGACAGCTACCATTAATAGTAGCATTAGAAACTTAGGGTATTGGACTGCAAGATTTCAGTTTCTGAGAGCAGAGGGTGGACATGCACAGTTTCCTGCTAGGTCAGACAATGAGGTAGGTTAATGGCAGGGAGGTGATCATACCCTGGCCTCCAGGGATTAAGAGCCTCTCCCTGACTATTGACCTGTTCCCCCTGAGGCAGTAGGGAGGTTAAAGGGTGCGTCTTTTTCAGTAATTCACCTCTTCTCTGGGCAAGGGCAATAGATTCCCTAGCTTCAGGGGCTCCTCTGTCTTCTTTAGAAACCTCTTTTACAATTTCCCCAATGCTAATACTTAATACATAATTTTGTAATTAGCACTTCCTGGTCACCATCTCGAACTGGTCTGCAACACACTCTGGAACTTTAATGTGATGGAACCTGTAATGCTCCCCTGTCCTCCCTCCGCATTGTTGGCTGCGAGAGTCTATCTTCTCATTCCTATTAGGTCTATTCCAGGCATATCCTCACTCACTGCAGGTTGGTATCTCAATCCAGCTGCATTCTTTGTTCCAGCATCATTCCAGACAGGGAAGGTCAGATATAATATACAACCTATGTTTCAGGCATATAAACTTGAAATCCCCTCTACAACTGTGCCTGAGCTGTAGGCGTGGCAGAAAAAAAGCAGAATGCTGCAAGGCTCCTCAAGGCAAATCCTTTGGGATTTGAGCAATCTTCCCAGCCAGACGTTACAATATGCTAACACCCTTGTGAGTCATGAAGTCACTCATGGTCAATTCTGTTTGGAGAACAGGATGAATAATTGAAAGTAACTGGGTGTTTGCCTGAATCCAGGCCTAACCCAGTATTTATTCTGTTTTTTTGTCTCTTTTTGCCGAAAACAAACATGTCTGGTTTCTCATATTCCCCCACATACACTGCCTACCCCTTCACTGGATCTTAGAGGAAAGTTCAAAGCCTTTCGCACAGTTAGACCCTATAGGGTGGCCCTATCTCCTTCTCCAGCATTTCTGTGCTTACCTAGAAAGACCAGACGTGAGGGCAGCCACATCCTTGGGGCGCAGGCTGAAAAGCCATAAACTTAATTTTCTTTAACTTTTTCTGTTGGAATAGTTTAAGACTTACAGACAAGTTGGAAAAATAAAACAGACCATTCCTCTATTTCCTTAAACTATCTTCCCTTGTTAACATCTTATGTAACTATAGTACAATGATCAAAACCAGGAAAATAACATTGGTACAATACTATTAACTACACTACAGTCTTTATTCAAATTTCAGCAGTTTTTTCACTAATATCTTTTTTCTGTTTTAATACTATCCAATCTGGGTTCCCATGTTGCATTTAATTATCATAGCTTTTTAATTTCCTTCAATCTTTAATCATTTCTTAGTCATTAATTATTGTTCATGACCTTAACTTTTTTTTTTTTTTTTTGTGACGGAGTCTCTCTGTCACCCAGGCTAGGGTGCAGTGGCGTGATCCCTGCTCACTGCAACCTCCACCTCCCGGGTTCAAGCGATTCTCCTGCCTTAGCCTCCTGAGTATCTGGGATTAACAGGCACGTGCCACCACGCCCAGCTAATTTTTGTATTTTTAGTAGAGATAGGGTTTCACCATGTTGGTCAGGCTGGTCACAAACTCCTGACCTCAAGTGATCTGCCCGCCTCAGCCTCCCAAAGTGCTGGGATTACTGGCATGAGCCACCAGGCCCAGCAGACCTTGACTCTTTTTAAAGAGTACTGGTCAGTTAGTTTATAGAACATACCTACCTACATTTGGGCTTCTCTGATATTTTCTCATAGTTAAATGGAGATTGTATGGTATTTTTTAGCAAAATTACCACAGACATAACGGTGTGTCCTTCTCAATGCATCATATCAGGGTAAATGCTATGATAGGTCTTATTACTAGTGATGATAACCTTGAACATTATTGATTAGAATCATATTCTTTATGCTTAGCTCCTAAACATTTGTTCCTCTTCTCTAATTATCCTTACTCCCTTGGTGAACTCATCCTTTCTCATGGGTTGTAGTATCTTCTATCTAATCCCCACAGACACCCAAATTTATATGTTTTTTCTGAATCTCTCCTCTGAACTTTAGTCCGTATATCCAACAGCCTACTCAATCTTTCCACTTGTTTATCGAATAGGGACCTCAAACCTAATTCAAAATCAAACCCCGGGCTGGGTACGGTGGCTCACTGCTGTAATCCCAGCACTTTGGGAGGCCGAGGTGGTGGATCACCTGAGGTCAGGAGTTCAAGACCAGCCTGACCAACATGGAAAAACACTGTCTCTACTAAAAATACAAAACTTAGCTGGGTGTGGTGGCGCATGCCTGTAATCCCAGCTGCTTGGGAGGCTGAGGCATGAGAGTAGCTTGAACCCAGGAGGCAGAGGTTGCTGTGAGCTGAAATCGCACCACTGCACTCCATCGTGGGCAACAGAGAGAGATTCTGTCTCAAATAAATAAATAAATAAGTAAAATTAAAATAAAAAAATAAAAGTCTTCCAAGAGTCTTCTACAGTTTAGTAAATGGCAACCATCTTTCCAGTAGCTCAAACCAAAAGTCTTGGTGTCATCCTATTCCTCTCTTTCATTCTCACTACAACAAATTCATCAGAACATGCTGCCGGTTCTATATTCAGAATCTATCCAGGACCTAGCCACTTCTCACCACCTTCTCAGCCATCACCTTAATCTAAGCCACTACCACCATCTTCTGCCTAGATTATGGTAATTGTAACCCAACTGGTCTCCTTGATTTTGGACTTGTCCTCCTAGAGTCTTTTCTTCATAGAGCAACCACAGTAATCTTCAAAAAATGTAAATCAGATCATGTAATTCGTCTACTGAAAATCTTCCAGTAGCTCCCCATGTCACTAAGTTAAAAACTAAAACCCTTTTATAGTGACCTACAAGGTCCTACAGGACAGACTCTGCCTCCCTCTCCAATCATGCCTTTGTGACTTTAACACCTACTATGCTCCCCTTGCTCTTCCTTGAAAACATCAAACATGCTTCTGCTTCAAGGCTTTGCTCATTATTTTCTCCCAAAATTTAGTTCCTTTCTTCAGTATTCCCCTGCTCACTAAATGTGCAAACAATCCAGTTGCACAAATTGGAGTCTTGCAGTTCTCCTTGATGATTCCCTCTGCCCTATTCCTCTTGTTCAATCCATCATCAAATCTTGTGGTTTTTTCCTCCACATAAACAATGCTCAAACTTGTCTACTTCTCATTTCCACTGCTGACACCTAGCTTCGCCATTATCCTCCTATCTGATCTCTTTGGCCCCTGCTAATTGGTCCTCTCTACTGCAGCACAAGTTGTCTTTTCAAAATGCAAATCTGATCAAATCACAGCCCTACTTAAGCACTCTTTAATGGCTCATTTTAATGGTTAATTGGGAATATAGTCCTCAATTCTTAACATGAGCTACATAACCTTCCCAGTGTGGCCCTCGCTGTCTGTACTTCCAGCCACGCAAACAGTCTCTTCATTCCTCGAATGGCGTCATACTTCTCCCAGCTGTGGCCTTTCCCCTGATTGGAAAGCACTCTACCCACCCAACCCTGTCTCTCCTCCCCAGCCCCTTTTTTGCCAAGTTGAGACCTGTGCATCTTCACACTGCAACTTAGTTATCATTGCCTTGGTGGAACCTCCCCTGACTCCTCAGTCTAGATGAGATTCCTTTGTTTCACACCACCAAAGAATCTTGCTTCTTTCCTACGGTACACTCTTTTCAATACTTCACCCCTTCTCTGGGCAAGGGCATAGACTCCCCAGCTTCGGGTAACTCCTCTGTCTTCTTTGTAAATTCCTTTACAATTTCCCCAATGCTAATACCAAATATATAATTTTATAATTAGCACTTCCCAGTTACTAGCTTCAGCTGGTCTGTAACACCCTCTGGAACTTTGATGTGATAGAACCTTTAATACTTTCCCCTTCCCCCTCAGCAGAGTTGGCTGAGAAGGAGGTTGCTGAAGAAGGGGTTGAAGAAGGTGTTGAAGAAGGAGGTGAGTTATTGAAAAAGAGTCTTCTGTAGGCAAGAAGCAAGATTATAATTTCTTATAATTGTATGTCCAGTAGTGTGATTATTTGTCAAACATCTGTTTCCTCACTAGACTGTAAATTTTGTTTATTACAGCAGAGAGCAAAGTGCTTGATACACAGTTGGCATTTAACAAATATTTGTTGAACAAATGGATACATAGATGGATTGATGAAAATCATGCTTTTGAAAGACAAATCTAGCAAATCAATAGAAGGAAGAGAAAGTGAAGGGAAGGAATTCTGAATAATTAGGAGGCCAGTAGAACAACACAGGCCAAAAAAGAGGAAATGAAATCCTAAACTAGAGTGTTAAGAGAGGGAATGGAAAGTAACTCTTTGGGGGGACTGTATTGTGCTACTGATATTACCAGGTCAACCACAAATAGCCCAGCAATACCCAAGACTCTGCTCTGTGCCAGTTGCTTACCCCACATGTGGGCAGGGAAATCAACAAACTCTTGGCCCGACCAGCAGTCTCAACACTGAGGGAAGTTCTGTGGCAAAGACAAAAGGCACTTTCTAGGACATCTTGTCTTTTAAAAAGACAAAGCCATTTGAACAACAAAGAAATTCCAGCACTGTTTTCTCATCCTCTGGACCTTGAGGGCTCATAAATAAGCTGGTTCTTGTGTTTTTAACAGCCTCTGATGTATTTGATTACATTTTCAATTCAGATGGCTCCATTACTACAAGAAGCAACTTCATTACCAGGAGGGCCCAGAGCCCAGACTATACTAGCTCCCTGTCATATAATTTAGCCTCAGTCATACCTCAGAAAATATTTATACAAGGTCACTTCTTCAAACCATGTCTAGCCTTCCCAAATGACAATATTATTTATGCCAAATGCTTCTCCTAAGGGATGGAAAACTGCCAACTCTTGTTTAATAGGCTATACGGACAGGCTAGAAAAACATCATTTGTAGCACACACAGTTTATGTATTTAGTATATAACTAGGAGTACAGACTGATCATTGGAAACATAGCCGAAAACTGGCCCCAGGAAAAAAAAAAAAAAGCCACAAAAGCACTAAGGTTTGGATCTTTCCTCCCTGATATTAGTTTTGGAAGCCCTAGGTTTAGCCAGAATTATGAATGCACAAGAGAGAGCTGCCTCAGACTTTAGTGGCTACCTGAATATCCAAAATAGGGAGAAAACCTGCAAAAGGAAATTTAACTTGGGCATATGTGCCCAGCAGCCATCCTCCTGTGGTTGCAAATTAATGTGACCATCCAGTGGAACAGGCAGCCCAGGGGCCTTTGGTAACAAAGAACAGTCTAACCCATTGATGTTAATTTACCAAATTATTCACATCCCACAATCTGGAATAGAAATCAGCGGCCAAAAAAATGCCTCCTCTACACCTCAGTCAAAACACCTATAAAAATCTAGATACCAGGAGGCAAAGTCTGGAACATAAACTACTTCATAATGTTGCCAATGAGTTATTAAAGTACAGAGTGATGGAGCTGCCAGAGGCGTCTGGGCTACCCTTGCTTCCAAGCTCCATTCTTGGTGGTGTCTTTAATAAGGCATTTGGTCAAAATATATTGGTGACAACTCCTTTCTCTTAAAATCTAGAGAAAGATACAAGTCATACATTCCACTTAATCCTTTATAGACCACTGGAACTTAAAAATCTCTCTAATAGAGAATAAAGAAACTTCAAGTACTGAGCTTTCAAATAAAGTGCAGAATGCCTGTTCATACTTGCATGATTTAATGATGATGAATATCACTAATAATTCATATATTAATGTCCTTTAAATAGATGCTTACAATTCCTACATATGAATACTATACCTACTTTAAATTTTAGGAAGCAAAAATGTCAGATTATAGAGCAGTTTCGAAATTCAAAATTGTTCCATCATATTTATAAATCTGGTATGGTTTTTGTTCCTTAAGATGCATTTTTTTAAAAAGCTGTAAGTATCTTTTTGTTTTTAAAAGCTCTCTCCAGAGGAACTGCCACCCATTAACCCATATTTAGTAGTACTTGATATCCTTATCATCATTTATTTATAATAATAGCATTTACTTCTTGTAATTAGCATAACCTATGGCCAAGCAATTTCATGCCCAAGATTTATTTCAGGCTAATATTTTGAGATATATGCAAAGATGTATAAGCAAAGACATTCACCACAAGGTTATTTTTTATTGGAAATAAATGTACTACAATAGAGGACTGTTTAAACAGGTTATCCATATGATATAAACATAAACAATCATGTTATGGAAAAAATATCTAACTCATTGGAGAAAGTTCATAGTAAACTACAAGTGAAAAAGAAGATGACAAAGTGATATGCATCAAATATCTTTCATATGGAATGACATCAAAATATTAACCCAGGCTGGACAGTCTCGGGGACACCTGGAAATAATATAGGTAGGCTTTGAGAAGGGGCTAAGGAACTGATACTGATGTGACCTCATTGACAGCTGTAGGCAGGTGATACTTAGGGGCACTTGAATATTACAATTTTTACATGCACTTTTATTATGGAAGTAAGTAGCTTTCTATGTGTTATCACCCAGCTGAGGAAGGGATAGCATTAACATTTTTTGCTGCTCCTAGCCCAGCGGTGGTTTGGACAGGGTGTGTATAAGACTCCATCTTGTCCTCCATTTGAATCTCCTTAAGTCAAGTGAGAGAAACTTGACTTCAGTATCATGCAGTGAGGTCCCTGAGTCCTCAACAGTAAAGCATTGCCATATGCTTCCTAACATTACAATACTCCTGGTTAACCCCTGAAACTGTCTACATGTCCGTATGATCCTGCAACATAGAGATTTATTAGGATACTGTAAATAAAACTTGGATAAACAGAAGCAAGAAATGAGAGACCCCACGGGCAAAGAAAGAAAGAAAGAAAGAAACAACGTAAGAAAAATAGACCTGCTTCATCAGCTTTTCTGTCAAACAGATATGGCCCATGATTTATTAAAATAGGAGCTTTTTCAAGGCATGATTACAGGCAAGAGAAACCTGAATAAAGCTTTTACTTAACAGTGTCTTTGTGTGCACTGGGGGAAATGTTTCTGTTGGACTTTTCTATTTGGACATCCTGTGGGCTCCCCAAGCTCAATGCTTTTGAAGTAGGGATCATTCACTTCTTTTTCTGAGCATTACTCTTTAGACAGCAACTAAATAGAAGTGACAGGTCAAACAATATGGATGACTAAAACCTCTGCAGTGAGGAGAGACTGGGGAAGAAGACCAAGCATAGACCTTTGGGACAGGCCCACATTTGAGGGAGAGGAAGAAAGAAAGAAAATACAAAGAGATTCCAAGAAGTCAGAGTATGAATGAGTCTTTTCTGTATCAAACAGTATAAACATCATTTGCTTTAAGGTGAAAATTTTAGTCAAAAATATAGTTTGAAGACAACATAGTTTTGTGTGATGCTAATGGATCTTTGCCTAGGGCTAAAATAATCCAGATGTACTGGATAAAACAAAGCAGAACTATACTTAAATATTTCCAAGAGCTCAACTATTTCACTCTCCTGAAAACCTGAAAAAAATCCTTTTCAAGTAGGTAAGTAAATAATTACAGGCATGTAAAAGAGAGCCAAAATCTTCAAAGTATCAAGAAAAATTTACAAATGAGTATACCTTAGAAGGGTCCTACTTGCTTTATAAACCAAAAAATTCTCATTCTTAAAGATTACATTGATATTTTTGCTTCAAAATACAGTATTAAAAGGTGGGTGCTAATGTGGGTTGACTTTTGTTTCCTAGGACTAAGGGTTGTCTGGCTCACTCTGCACTGAAGTAACCAAAGGGCTGGCTTATTCAGCAGCAATGCTGGGAGCATCCTTGGGACTAGAAGATTGAAAACTGTTACCTCTGTGGTCTCTGAGGCTGGGTTCAGACTAGAGCAATTGTGCAGTGAATTTTGCCCATCTTGGGGACTTTGGCTCTCAAATGGCAGGGACTGTTCAGACTAAACGAGAGGTTATTTTACAAGGACCATCAAAATTCTCATTTGCATGTGTGAAATTCCTGTGGAGAGGTTGGCTTTTTGAATCAAGCTGGTTGGGCCAGATTACAAGTGGAGTCTGCTAGAGTGCGTGTGAATAGCATCAGACAGCTCTCAGCCCTTCCCAGTTGGTCTTTCCCTTCTCTGGTGCAAATCACCAACAGTTCAGTAATCCCTAGCACCTTCTCTTCCCCAAGTGGAGAAGTGGTCTTCTAGCTAACAGGAAGACATCAGGCTTTCTTAAAACAAATTTTTATCAGCAGCTACCACCACCACAATGATGTTCATTGAGCGCTTACACTGTGCTAAGTGTACTACATCCATCATCTCTTTAGAGCCTCATAATCCTCCTGTGAAGTTTGATATTTTATTTATTTATTTAGAGATGGAGTCTCGCTCTGTTGCCCAGGCTGGAGTGCAGTGGCACAATCTCAGCTCACCACAACCTCCGCATCCTGGGTTCACATGATTCTCATGCCTCAGCCTCCCAAGTAACTGGGATTAGAGTCATGTGCCACCACACCCGGGTAATTTTTGTATTTTTAGTAGAGACAGGGTTTCACTGTGTTGGCCAGGCTGGTCTCGAACTCCTGACCTCAAGTGATCCGCCTGCCTCAGCCTCCCAAAATGCTGAGATTGCAGGCGTGAACCACCATGCCTAGCCGATATTTTCATTACTTCTATTTTTTTTTTTTTTTAAGGGGGAAAGCTTAGTCTCCACTAAGGTTAACTTCTCCCAGGTCACACAGGTTGAAGGAAATGGATTTGAATGCAGATAGCTTAACTTGCACATCCATACCTTTTAAGCCTTTTTACATTATGCCATGTTGCTTCTCTATTAGTAGGCTGGCCTCCACTGGCAATTAATAGTGACAGTGAACACTGGGCTCAAAACCAAAAGGCCGGGTGATATGGAGCAAACCATAAATTTGATTAGAAGTCAGTTACCTGTGTCATTTTTGTCTTATAATGGAGTTGTGTGGCTCACAGGAGCCCTACCACTTCTGGATGGTGTCATAATTCTCACAAAATCTGGACCTCATGGCAGAAGCCCTGCCCCATCCCTTTATTTTCCATGGCATCCCTTTGCTCAATTCCAGCTGCTCTGGGATTCGGCTTTCTCCAGAGAGGCTTGGGAGAGGGGAAGAAAGCAACCTATAAACAAACTCCGAATTCAGGCTGTCGGGGGCAGTGCCCATAGTGTTGCAGGTGCACAGTCCACCCCCGACCACTGTTTCTGGTGCAACTCTAGGGACTGTGAAGAAAATAGGCCAATTATTCTTCAGCTTGGACAATCTTCTGAGTGATCAGGACACCCTTGGTCTGGGAGCTGTGTGATTCAGATCCCTAATGTCTTTTTCAGGGAGGGATGCAGCACAGTAGTTAAAAATTTCCCAGCTCTCAGTCCCTCCAGATCATCTTCCACATGTGGAGGGGGGCGTGTTCTGTACTCATCACCTGGACAGCAGTCTGGCAACTGCTGGCCAAAGTGGTTTATAACATCTGGATTATTGCTTCCAGATGTGGCATTGAAATACTTGATTAAAAGTTTCACACACAGCATCTTGTAATAACTGACATATGCACACAGAGCTTCTATCATCTGGACCCAGGGTGGAAGCAGCAGGGTCACTCAGAAGATGAGAGAGAGCAAGGACGGTTTCTAGGACCTAAGCAGCCTGAGAAAACTGTGAGGCTGAGTTTCTACTGGGTCCTTATTAAAGTCAAACAAATGGAGCTGAGCCTGGTGGAAGTCAAGAAGACTGGACAGAGCAAGGACTTTGGCCTCAGACAGATGTGCATTCAAACCCCAACTCCACCAATCAACAGCTGGGATTTCTGTGAGATACCTAACCTCCTGCCTCAGATTTCTCCTCTGCACCATGGAAATGGCCACACCTACCTCAGAGGAGGATTGTGAAGGGTCTGGCACATAGCAGGCACTTAAGAAACAGTTGTTTCTCTTTTTTTTTTATTATTAGTCAAGTCTATAAACACAATTCACTATTATACTGATTACAAAACTGCTAGCAAAGCACACAGGACTAGAAGTTCCTTTTTATTCTTTATACAGAACAATAACATTTTTAAAGGACAAACAATAGTAGCAGCTGTTTATAATGTACCCCTTTGAGGAAGAGCTCAAACAATTTTCCACCAAGTACAAAAAGCCCTGCATTTGTCTTATAAACAGATTCAGACCAATCCTGACCCTCAGACTAAAATCCTGAAGTCCCTCACATCTTCTGGAGTGAGACATCTTGATGTCGCAGGGAAAAGGGAGCTCAGCTACAGCTAATGTTAAGATTCACAAGATTGGCCGGGCGCGGTGGCTCAAGCCTGTAATCCCAGCACTTTGGGAGGCCGGATCACAAGGTCAGGAGATCGAGACCGTCCTGGCTAACATGGTGAAACCCCGTCTCTACTAAAAAATATAAAAAACTAGCCGGGCGAGGTGGCGGGCGCCTGTAGTCCCAGCTACTCGGGAGGCTGAGGCAGGAGAATGGCGTGAACCCGGGAGGCGGAGCTTGCAGTGAGCTGAGCTCTGGCCAGTGCACTCCAGCTTGGGTGACAGAGCGAGACTCCGTCTCAGAAAAAAAAAAAAAAAAAAAAAAAAGATTCACAAGATCTGAGAGTGGGTCAGACAAAGCAATCCTCATCTCATTTAATAGGTGTGGGGAGACTGAAGAATTGATCCAAATGAGTAAACTACTTTTATTTATTCCACAGCATTTTCCTTTTTAGCTTGAAAGTCATTGTCAACATAATAATGGTTATAATTAAGGGAGTATCTGCAATACTCACGGGTGGTGATAGGCACTTTACTTGCACCATTCCCGTGTCATCTTCTCTACAACTTGCCTGTAAAGCAGGCATTATTATCACCCTCATTTTCCACTTGAGGAAAGTGTAGCTCAGAGTTAAATAGTTTACCACAAATCATGAAGTCAACCAGCAGCAGACCTGGAGTTTGAACCTATCAATCTAACTCCAAGGGCGTCTCCCAACAGCCCTGAAACAACTTCACCTTACCATTTGGTGAGCAGAAAACTAGTGAAAATGATTTTTCTGCTCATCACCTAAAATCATCATGACAGTTACACCTGTGGTGTCTCTTGTTTAGCATGTCCACAACCAGGACTCTGTCCATTGTACCACGTGGCCTCTAGAACACTTCAGTTTTTTGGTCCTGGTGGCTGGACAGGTGTTCAGTACAATAGCTTCCTTTTCTCCCCATCTGCTTCTGCATGCACGGCGGGGTCCCGAGCTGTCACGGGCGGATGCTTTCCACATGTGCTTGCAGCCCCGGTGATGAGAAACGGCAGAAGCAGGTATTAAAGGTGGAGGTTATGGCTTATTACTCTGAATGCATTAAAAACCATTCCCAGACTCCACATAAAGAGTTTTACACACACAGCACATATGATACAAGGGAGACAGAGAAGCAGACATGGGGATAACCACAGTGAGACGTGTAACCACAACAGAAGTCTGGAGAGATGGGCTCAAGGAAAGCTACTTTCACAGACTGGGTGATGGATCGTCTCCTCAGCAGACAGACAGACAGCTAGAGGTACTTATTTTTATAAAAAGTTGACAGAAGGAACTCCAGACATCCAGGCCTGCTGTCTTCTAATTCTCATGTCCAGAGCTGACTCAGCCCTGTCTGTTTCCCTTTGCAGGATGGTGAGTTATTCCATGTGCTCGTGCTAATTATCCACAACCCGCTCCTTTCTTTTCTCACAGGTCGTTTAAATGTCTATTTGTCTGGGTTAGAACTTGGATGGATGTTGAATTCCCCTCTGTAGTCCTCCCCAGTGATGAATTTCTCATACCTAGGGTATTGTTTGTAGGGAAATTCTTTCAATTTAAAGGCCCTTGAGATGGTTATCCAAAGAATTTTTTTACTAGGCTCTTAAAGAAGGTACTTACCATTTATTGAGTACATAGCAAGTGCCAAATATTTCCATAAACTATCTCCTTTAACGCTCCTAGTAACCATAAGAGGTAGGTATTTGTCCCATTGTACATATCAATAGTATATAGGACACACACAATAAATGAAAGGGAGAATAAAATCGGATTGCATACGAATTTCCTCAGGGTTTCCTTAGTGTCCAAGAGGCAGAGTGGCATGGTGAAGAAGCTGCACCTAGTCCAGGAGACCTGCATTTCTTTCCTGGCATTGCCACCAAACAGCTTTATGATCTGGGCAAGACACTTTACCTCTGGGCACTTCTGCTTATCTAAAAAAATATGTATAGGTAGCTGGACTAGGTGATTTCCTCTATAAGATCCCTTCCTCCTCTAACTTGCTATGACTATTGCCTATTTTCATACCCAGTTACTGTTAATAATGTCAGGCTCTCCATGAATAAATCACTAGAACATAGCTAATCTATCAGCAATGAATTGGTGTCCACCATCACCCACCTCTGGAGAATAGCACCTCCAAGCCACATCTGGATAGCAAATTAAAGTAGCTACTTTATCCTTTCCAGAGTAATTTAGCATGCCGTATCTATTAAAGTCAAGTAGAAACAGAACTTCAAACCCTGTGGCAGAGCCACAGATGCCATTGCTTTACTACCTTGGATCTGAAAGGTTTTCTTACAAAAAATAGGTATTTGGTATTCCAGTTATCTATTGCTATACACAAAACCATACCCAAAAGTTAATGATTTACAGCAATAATTTACTATTATATTTCAGCCGGGTGAGGTGGCTCATGCCTGTAATCCCAGCACTTTGGGAGGCTGAGGCGGGCAGATCACCTAAGGTCAGGAGTTTGAGACCAGCCTGACTAACATAGTGAAACCCTGTCTCTACTAAAAATACAAAAATTAGTCATGCGTGGTGGCCGGCACCTGTAGTCCCAGCTACACGGGTGGCTGAGTCAGGAGAATTGCTTGAATCTGGGAGGCGGAGGTTGTAAGTGAGTCGAGATCACGCCACTGCACTCCAGCCTGGGCCACAGAGCGAGACTCCGTCTCCAAAAAAAAAAATTATACTTCATAGTTCTGGGGGCTTAGGGGCTCAGCTGGGTGGTTCTTTTCTGAACTCCCTCATGTAATTGCAGTTGGATGGAAGCAGACGATGGAGTCTTTAAAGGTTTCTTCCCTTGTATGTCTGGCATGTGGGCTGGGATGGCCGAGGGCTTGTTGGTCATGTTTCTGTTCATGTGGCTTATCCATGTGACCATGTTGGGCTTCTTCACAGCATGGTGGTCTCGGAATTCTGATTTCTTTTATTGTGGCTGGATTTTCCTGGAGTCAGAATTCCAAGAGAGCCATGAAGAAGCTACAAGCTTCTATATTCTATTTATCATGGTATTCACAGACCGGCCCAGACTCAAAGAAGTGGAGGCATAAATTCTACCCTCAATGGGAAAAGGAATACAATAAGCGAAGGACTTGATGGCTGCCATTTTGGAGACAAGCTACTCCACTTTACCTGTCTCAGAGCAAAATGAACTATAGGTAAAGGTCAGCTAGTGTCTCTCTCTCTCTCTCTCTCTCTCTGTCTCTCTCTCTCTTTCCCTGTCACACACACACACACACACACACTTACACAAACTGTTCCAAATGGTGCTTATTACAGTACCATGCTCCAACACAAAAGTTGCCTACCTAAACATAAAGGGCGACTTACAGGTTGAATCCCATATGGAATAATAGGGGAGAGAAAGCATACTTCCATTTCTACATGAGATAACATTAAACTCTGTCACTGATGGAAAGGAGAGAGCAACTTAATTGGAGAATATCTATTCAGAAAAAATTGTAAAGGCATGTAGGTGATCTAGTCAAGTCTGTCAGGATGGATACTGATATTCCAGCAATTTTAAGACAACCAGATGCCATTTGCAATCATCTCTGAATAAAGGTAAAATTAAAGGGATGAAGTTGCCAGACTCTCTTCCAGACATCCACACAGATAAGCAGGCCTGATGTGCGGCAGCTTTGACAGGCAGGCTTAAGAAACACTAAGAAACAAACTGAGGATCTGGACAACATCACTATCAAGAAAGCGTATCATAAACTTCAGAATGTGGCATTGTCCCCCACCAAAAAAAAAACAGCAACTGAGAAGTCAGCTGAAAAACTGGAGATGCTGGAGGAGAAGAGCAGGTCAGCTGTGAAAGCATCAGGGAGCAGAGAAAAGTCTGGACGACATGTTGGAACCCAAGGAGAACGGCATAAGCACTGGAATCACAGACCCCTACAGGGCGGAGATTATCTGTGAAAGAAAATATCTGCAGCTCCTAGGGAGGAAAGGAGACTTAGGGAACCATCAAGGAAGCAGCACAGTGATCCTTTGGGTTATAATTGCCAGAACAAAGCTAGAATTACTGTGGCTTGGAAGGTGAATCTAAAGGCCCCCGAAAGAAGCATTTCTTTTTCTTCATGACTCAGAGAAAGTCAGGAATGAATTCCCTAGACATGTAATTTAAGGAGGTTTCTGGCCTGTATCTGGAATATTTAGGAGTTGTCAGCTTTGCAATCTGATGGGCACTGCAAGAAGCTCTGTGAGTCTACAGGGCAGGGAGACGGAACAGAAAGTTATTTTCCTCTCTGGCCCTGCCTCCAGATGAGGCTTGCTCTTCAAATTACAAGACGTTTAAAGGCAGAGGGCCCCAACAGATCAATTATAATTCCCTCTCTACAGGGGGCATTAACTGGACCAATCCTCAGGTTATATAGCCTTTGGCCACACCCACCCCTCTGGCTCTTGGAGTACCCTCCTGAAATTCTGGCAAGCATACGAATCTGCAAATTCTCAGAACTCATAATCTCACTTCTGGGAATGGAATACAACGAAACCATCCCCAAGCAGGGGAAATACATGTGCATGAAGATGTTCACAGCAGTGTAAGTTGTAAGGAGACTCTCAGTGCTTCTCAAACTTTGATGTGCATCACTTGGAGATCTTAAAGGCAGGTTCAGTAGGTCTTGGGGTGGGGCTTACAACTCTGCATTTCTAGCACACTCCCAGGTAATACCCATGCTACTGGTCTGCAGGCTGTACTTTGAGAAAGAATGGTTTACTTTATATGCTGCAAAAAATATATATATATATATCAAACACTGGTAAGACATGACTAAATAAATGGTAAAGACATCTCCTTGGAATTATACTGAGATAGATGTTAACATGATCCTAAAGCCTAGCCTGAATTCTTTGATGAATTCCATGGCCATGTTAGATAGGACATGTCTGGAGGCCACTTGTGTACTTTCTCTGTCACTTTGAAGCATTTGAGAAGCTAAGCTGGAGTGCCTACAGGGAGGGTTCCGGGGTGGGGAGAGGTCATCTGGTGTGCCCGTTGTCTTTTGAAGGTACGTTTGGATTGTGGTATGAGGCCTTAACCGTGTATGCACAGAAAACATCCAACAAAATCATGAAAGCTAGAAATTCTGAAACGAGGGGAAATCAGGTAAACCTTTGCTGTACTTTAAAAACTCTCTTTTTTAGGTAGCCCTTTTTTGACCTTTTCTCATTATTGTATACTACAAATAATCTTGTAAGACAATGTCCCAGACGTTTCAGGGCAACACATTTTTCTTCTATTGCTGCTGATTCTCTAGTAGGGTAATGTTTGAATCAGTTGAATATTTTTAAGGTATTATTTAAGGGAAAAACTTTAAAACATCAACTGAATTAACTAACTACAAACCAAATTTGTACTTAGTTAATTTTACAAATTCCAAAGCACTATTCCAATTCCTCTATTGACTTGGAGTTTTATTATATTAAATACTGTTTTAAAAATATGAGCCATAAACTGCAACCTGGAAAATCTCTTGCAAATATAACTTCTGCTGTGTTTTATTAAAATTGAATTTAACTTGCAAAGTTATTTCTTTTGTCCATGACATTCATCAATTTTTCTTTGTTCTTACAGAAATTATCTATACACACACACACACACGCACACACGCATCTTGATATGAAACACTTGAGTCCTAGACCTGGGGTGTTGTGCTGAGTCCTTGTTTGCTAATGATTACATAGGTGGGAACCCAGAGAATGAGGGAATCTTTGTTCTTTTGTTCTCCCTGGCATATATTCTATTTCATCTGGACAGAGCTAAGCTTACACCCCAAAGGACAATTGAGCTAGGTGGGTGACAAGAGAAGATTCTAATTTGAGAATAGCTATTCAGTACGAATGTAAGTTCTGATTGGTAGTGCTTTTAGAAACAAAAAATTCGGGGCCCTTGGGATGAGTATTGGACTTCACCTTTTGGGTCATTTTAAATAGCAGTGAAAGAAAGACAGGGGAGAGACAGAAAGAGAAAGGGAGAGAAACAATAGTTTGCTATTCCAAGGAAATAGAAAAAGAAAAAAAGGCAGTGGATAGAGCTGAAAAGCCATGCCTTCTTAAAATACATGTGAAAAAAGAAAGAAACAAAATAAGTAAAATGGTGTGTCAACAAATGCAAGGAAAAGCAAAAAAGAAAAAACGTTTAGGGGACAAAGTGTTACTAAATAAAGGAAATCCTAGCTTGTGAGACTTAACTTGAAACAGGAAGATAAGAATCCTTTATACAATCAGCAAACAAAAGCAAGGAAATATAAATTTTCAAATCCCACGGAGAGCCTGGAAGGGAAGTTACCGAGACAATGCAGAGCATACAGTTGAGAAGATAAATCATTTCTTTACCTCACTCTATGCAAAAAGAAGATAACAGACCAGTGATGAGATGCATTTTCCAGCATAAGCATAGCGAATTGTTGAAATGCTTTTCTCTTACCACAAAAAGCTAACAGAACACCCAATTCAAATGAACAGTATTCTCACAGAGAGACAACGTTCTTTTCTGTTGTTGACATGGGTGAGGTACTTGAGTATGGAGGAGAAAGAGATGGTCCCCTTCAATACCACATGAAACACTTGTTGATTCACTGTTAAAGGAAGATCAGTGAGGACATTAGAAATCTCTGGAACAGCCTCTCTTAAGGGAAGATTTTGGGGCTTCCTGGGGGTGCAATCCTTGAGCGCTTGGAAACTTGGATCATTGAAGCACTAAGACCATGAAATTCTCACCCATACCTACATTTGTGAGAGGGAAATTTTCTTAAACATCTACTTAAAATAACACTTACATGTTTCAATGTTTACTTAAACAACACACACACGCACACATGTGCGCACACACACACATACCCTCCAAGACACTACATTCCAGAAGTAGAAGTCCACTAAGATCTTATAAACTTAAGAAAAAAAAAAGTCTGGCACAAAATTGAACCAAACATATTTTATCTTGGTTAAAAGCATTTAAGGTTTATTTTTCTGATAAAACACAAGACTGAGGAAGAGTTCAGCACATATATGGAATGTTTGTTTTTGAAAATGCTTGGAAAAATAGGTAACCAAAGCGTGAAACATCAATGAACTTGTATATCAATTGTCTGGGATCGGAGATGGCGGTAGGTCAAAACCAGTGACATGAGTGACATGTGTAATTAGATAAGAGCATGCTTGTAGTTGGATTTTAGAACCACTGGTAATTCTTGACTCTGACATACTCTCACGTTCACCTGCAAAAGTGGGCTCTGTGATAATACTGGCTTTTCTCCACACTGGCTTTTTATTAAAACTTCTGTTCAAATCTATTTTTAAACACTCAGGAAAAGATATAAGCTTCTTTGGGAAGCAGTTTTAAAAACAACTAGGAGCTTAGAAATTCAATACAAATTAATTTTTATGCAAAATTGGGCTTCAATGCTGTAGAAAGAGGAGGGAGTTTACAAAAAGAGTGCTTTCTCCTGCGAAATCTTTTCTAGTTAGAAAGAAACCATCATGGAGTTTTTACAGGCTATGGGAAGTCTCATTGACATCTTGATCATCCTGCTTTTCCCCCTTGTTTTCTTATTTAGAAACTTCCAATTTGGAAAGGAAACATACAGTATAGGCAAATATAAGTTACATTTTCTCTAGTAGAATGTAGGTTTCTCTCCCACAGCTTGGAAGCAGTCTACATCCTTTTGGGGCACAAATAGATAGTTAAACCCTTTTGATGTGTATAAGCAGCAAGTTTAAAGGAGATTATTGTGAGAGAATTTCCTGCTCTTTGAAGCACCGTGTAGAAATAGCATTTTCTTTAAATCAAAATAGAAAAAATAAGGTTGGTAAAACAGTGGTTAAAAATGACTGAAGTTTAAGAAAGCACTTAATTTGCACCTAGGTAGTCATGTTTCTTTAAGAATTTGTTTAGATTGTGTAAGCATACATCTTACAAAAACATACTTCCTTCCTTTCTTTCCTTCTTCCTTTCTTTTTTCTTTCTTTCTCTTCCTCCTACCCTCCCTCCCTTCCTTTCTTCCTTCCTTCCTTCTCTTTTCTTTCTGTTAGTAATATTGTTGCCAAAGGAATGGCCTATAATTTTCTACATGATAAACAGAAACCAAAGCTAACTGTTTTACATTCATAATTATTTTATGAGGGCTTTTTCCTAATACATGTGGTTCTGGCTGGTAAGCTGTAAATATCTTTAAACTACATATTCTGCTTTGTGTGTTTAGCTCTAACTGCAACATATAAGCCTATTTCATTACTTACAAAAACTTAAAAAATTGCACTATTGCAAGAGGATAAAAGGTAAGAAAAAAGGTAGGAAAAGAAATATTAAAGGAAAGATATGTTTGAAGCACAGTTTTCTTGTTTTTACTAATGATGATTATTTTGTATTGAGAAGCTTTTATTAAACCAGGAAAGCCTACTAGAACTGAGAAATTCGTTGGATTATCTGAGGTCAATGTACTTTTATTAGGTCGGTGCAAAAGTATTCACAGTTTTTGCCATTAATTACATTTTTTTGTTGTTGTTTTTTGTTTGTTTGTTTGTTTGTTTTAAGACGGAGTCTCACTGCGTTGCAAGCTGGACTGCAGTGGTGCAGTCTCGGCTTACCGCAACCTCTGCCTCCCAGGCTCAGGCGATTCTCCTGCCTCAGCTTTCCGAGTAGCTGGGATTACAGATATGCGCCACCATGGCTAGTTTTGTATTTTTATTAGAGACGGGGTTTCACCATGTTGGCCAGGCTGGTCTTGAACTCCTGACCTCAGGTGATTCTCTCACCTTAGCCTCCCAAAGTGATGGGATTACAGGTGTGAGCCACAACACCCGTCATTACTTTCAATGCAGTGAAAGTACAATAGTTTGTAGTGAATCTCTCTATTCTAAGCTACTGGGAATGAAAGCCAGGGTCTAGAAAATAATCTTTATGGTTTGTTTGCACGTTTGAAATAACTGATTTGTGGATATTGATCTCTTTCAAATTCTGGGGTTTTTTTTAGATGAACAAAAGAGTCATTTGTGAGTGATCATAAGAAAGAGGCTGCCTCCAGGCTATGCATTCTATTCATTACCAGGCCTTCCCTGCAGGACCTGTTCTCTGACCTCCAGCCTGCCTTATGGCATCACTTTGAATTTTGATTTACTTTTTTCCTTTTCATCTTTGCTTGTTCTTCCTTTTTCCCTTTCTCATTTTTCCAAAATGAGAAACTGTAGTATATAATTTTAAAAGTATGGATAAAATTACTCTTCGGGTTTAAACTACTTCCAAAGATAGAGAAAAATCTTAAATTGTTTAAATTGCGAAATGTCAAAGGGTCATGGAGATGACTCTTTAGCAGTTAAATATTTTATATGAAAATTATATATATTTGAAATATATGCATGAAAATTAGACTTTACTAATTAGGGATAATTCAACCTGGTGAAGACTAAAGTTAAGTTTTTTACTATTTAGAAATGACTTAACAGGGAAGCAATACTATACATATGATTATAGAACTAAGTTTAAATTACTTAAGACAAAGTATTTGAATATATGTTTAGAGCCAAAAGATATTGTTATCTATTAGACAGAATACATCCAACAAGAAGTCTTAGTACATTTTCTTAGCAGATAATTGGAGTCACTTTTTTATTTTGAAAGTAAGAATCCCAAGGCCCAGTTGGTCTCAAATTCCTGGCCTCAAGCAATCCTCCCACCTTGGCCTCCCTAAGTGCTAGGATTATAGGCATGAGCCACCATGCTAGGCAAAAACTACTGTAAATGAGATTTAAAAAAATTAATTCAGAATATCTTCTTTTTTGAGTTGTTCCATATTAGTGAGGTTTTCCTGTAATTAGCTGTTCTGTAGGCAACAGGAACCCTTTAGAGGAGGTAACTATGTGCCTTGCACTGACTTCCAGGAAAAAAGCTAATATACTGTATAGCAACATTACACTTTTATAGGGGTCATTTTCCAGATGATCTCAACTTCAGAATATAATGTTCAGAGCCAGGACATGAGCATAAGTCTCTGAGCAGTCAAAAACAACTATTAAAAAGCACAAAATCTCATACCTTAACTCTGAAAAAGATCTCTTAGATGCTCAGCTCATGTCCTACTCATTTTTACTTTGCATATATTTCTAACAAGCTTCCATATCAGTTTCCCCCTCTTGAGAATGAAATTAACACATTAGACATAACACAATGTTAGGAGCAAATTCCTTGACAGCAGCAAAAAGGAAGAACTGATAGTCTTTAGATTAAAGGAGGAATTGAAAAAGAACTGTAAGAGCAGAAATATTTTCTCAAAAAATCTGAGACCATTTAATGTAGGAACACACAGTTCAATATTTCAATAATACCTGATAATATGAATGAATTTCACCATCATTCTGGAATTGACAATCCATGATGGTGGCCCTGAATCATCCAGAAAAGATAGAACTAATTTAAGGTAGCAAAGTAAGTATACTATATTTTAGAATTATTCTATCCAGAATTATTATAATAATTTTTTAAATTTGAAGGCAAGAATCATAGTTATCTGGAAAATGTTTATATTAAAGATTATGTTTCTTGAAAATGCCAGAAAAATGAGGCATCTCTGTGACTGTCAGATTTGGAATATTTTAGAGAGCAGCTGGGTAATTGCCTCTGAGCTATAATCTCTACTGCTTTCGAATTTTCTACTGGGAGGAAAGAGGAAAGCAGCACAGGTATCTCAACTGTGTGGCCAGTTAGACCATTAGTCTCTCTTTTCCAATATTCTCTGTGTGATGGAAAGGGCACTGGCATTGATGTTCAATCTGTTTGACCGCTGGTTCTGCCACTCAATAGTTTGATAACATTGGACAAACTACTTTAAAACTCAAATTTCTATCTGTAACTAGGGATTATGTTACCTACTCATGGAGCTGTTTTACATGTACAGTGCCAGAGTCCAATTCTGAGCTTAATCTTGTACATATCTTTCCTGTTGTTTTGGTCTCAGTGACCAGCTTCTGGGCATTTACACAGAGAGTAGAAGTGGAGAAGAGTCAGAGGAAAGAGGTGGCTTTTGCAAGCTAGTGTTAAAGAATTGGTTCAAATACAGTTAACACAGAAAGAGTAGCCCATTCAGCTTCCTACTATCACTGTGATGTTCCAGAATGTCTTTCTTCAAATGCATGATGTGGAGTTTCTTTTCCTTTCCAAGAAGAATTTTAAATGCATAAAAATGATGAAGCATGGGAAAGCTAAGAGGCCCTTCACAGTGTAATTATTGTATGCCCAATATATCTTGGGAATGATTATGAACCGTTCAATACCAAAGCCATAATCCTAAGAGCATAGATTCATTCATTCCTCATTCATCAACCATTCAACCAACATTTGTTATGTGCCTGTCGTGTTCCCAGCACTGCTGCAAGCACTGGGTATTCAAAGGCATAGTCTTTGACCCCAGGCATATTATAGCTTTGTAGGCAGACAAGTGCTCTAAAGTCTTGGCACTCAAAGTGTGATCTGTGGACCAGCAGTATCAGCATCACCTGGTAGCTTGCTAGAAATTCAGAACCTCATGTCCCAACTCAGGCCTAATGAATCAGAATCTGCATTGTAACAAGATTACCAGGTAATTCACGTGCATATTATAATTTGAAAACCACAGCTTTATCATATTACACCTGTTGGGATTGGGAGATATTCTTAGGACAAGCTAGGGTTCAACAGTAGGCTATTCATTTTGATGTTATGTGGCTCAAGAAAGGTTGTACACCAAAAGTTACATGTATTAGTTTGCTAGAGCTGCTGTAAGAAAATATTACCAACTTGCTGGCTCAAACAATAGAAAGTTATTGTCTCACAGTTCTGGAGGCAGGAAGTCTCAAATCCAGGTGTTGGCAGTGTTGGTTCCCTTTGAAGCCTGGGAGAGAGAATCAGTTTGATGATTCTTTCCTAGCTTCTGGTGGTCTGAGTCATTTCTTGGCTTATGGATGGCCATCTTCTCCCTATGTCTTATTGTCTTCCTTCTATCCATGTCTGTCTCTGTGTCCAAATTTCCCCTTTATGTAAGGACAACAGTCATTTTGGATTAGGGCCTATTTTAACGACCCCATTCTTGACTTGATCATCTGCAAATACCCTATTTCCAAATAAGGTTACATTCACAGGTACTGGGGTTTAGAACTTGAACATATTTCAGGGAGATATATTTCAACCCTTAACATGACCCATGATCTCAACTTGAAAGATGATTAGTAGGCCGGGTGCTGTGGCTCACGCCTATAATCCCAGCACGTTGGGAGGCCAAGGCAGGCTGATCACGTGAGGTCAGGAGTTCGAGACCAGCCTGGCCAATATGGCGAAACCCCGTCTCTACTAAAATATACAAAAATTAGCTGGGCATGGTGGCAGGTGATTAAATCCCAGCTACTTGGGAGGCAGAGGCAGGAGAATCATTTGAACCCAGAAGGCAGAGGTTGCAATGAGCCGAGATGGAGCCATTGCACTCAAACCTGGGGGATAAGAGTGAGATTTCTCTCTCAAAAAAAAAAAGAAAGAAAGAAAGAAAGAAAAAAAGAAAGATGATTAGTAAAGCAAACTGGGGAAAAAGCAAGGGATGGCATTTTAGGAGGTGGTGGGACCAGCATGATGAGTAAAGGCAGGAGTGAAGCAGTCTGCTTTAGAAACTACCTGCCTCTCAGTAACCATGGCTGAAGGACAAGAGGTGGGGTAAGGAAGGAGGCAGATCTACTAGGGAAGTAGGCAGATCTCAAAATACTGTGGCAGGGTTGAACTTTTATTTTGTAGGCAATGGGGAACCAAAAGAAAGGTTCTAACTTTTGGTGATATGGCTAGGTTTTCAGTTCCCTGGAAATAGGGCGTAGGGTAGACTGAGTTACTTTGGGGATTAGAGTCATCTCTGAAGAGGTCACCTCTCTGGTCTCAGTGATTGACGATGAGGGCCTGAGTTGGGGTAACATCAAAGAAGAGTAGAGGAAATGATTGAAAGAAATGGTACTGTATGTCAGCCCTGGAGTTTGTTTAAATCCCAGGTTCTCACCCAGTCCACAGATGTGGGGGGTGCTTAGCCTCAGGGGGCAGGGATTACCCTACCCACATAAGTCCTGGGATTTGTGTTGGCCCAAAAAGAAAGCAAGACAAAGGATGTTGCCTGCTCCATCTCCCCGACTCTCAGCCCTCTGTAGTCAGCCTAGGGGTACATCAGCAGACTGAAGATTTTCCCTCAAGATATCAGCAATATTTAGACAAAGCTGCAGCAGCAGAAACATCCATGACTCTCCTGGGATCCAGATCAAAGAACAAAGAAGAACCTGGACTGAAAGGCAGTCTCTATCTAACTAGAGAATTTAGGAATTAATTTAGAATCTTATCTTTCCAAAACTTTGGAGGGGAGCCAGCTCTTAAAGAAGAGTATTAGAGGAAAAACACCAAAGTATTAAATGACTCCAAAGATCTGGTGAACATGTGTACTCGCTGAAAGACTGGCTGTACTGGAAGCCCTGTTATGGTCTGGGGAATTAGAGGGGATCTTTCTAATCCATATTCAGTGTAATTTCTGTAAGCCCTTGGTTCTCCATCTAATTACCTGCTGAACACAAACATAAAGCAGTGTTAGGTTATACTAAAGCCTACCTGAAAGTGGTGCAGGAAATCCCAAAACTACACGTGGTTCTCATAGAGTCCCTTAAGTCAAAGTCAAAGTCCTCTTCTGGGTCCACTGACAATTCAGGTGGACTCTGAGGAAGACAGAGAAGTGGCATGGCAGCTAGAAATGAGAAACATATCTTCATTATTGCACCCTATTGCTTAGACATTTTTACATAAAAGATCAGATAGTACATACTTTAGGGTTTGTGGGCCACATACAGTCTCTGTCCCATATTCTCTGCTTTGGGGATTTTTTTTTTTTTTAAAAAACAATGCTTTAAAAACATTTTTAGTTTGTGGGCCATACAAAAACAGGCTTAAGGCCTTCATTAGCAAACCTTGGCTTAGAGCAGGCTCATGATGCCTAGAAAACAATAGATAAGCGACCTGTTTTACTTAATCATTTGGAGACATTTGGGTTTTTCTTCACACCTCTTCCAACCATAAAGTCTGATTCACTGGAGTCTTGTAGTTAGCTGACTTGTTTGAATGCTCTCCAAGAATTCAGGAGTGAGGCTGTGTGGCCTGCTTTCTGCTGAACATATCCTGAGGCCTCAGGACCAGAAGTGATTGATTGATGTGCAAGAAGCAAATGGCCTCTTGTCTTCCACTGACTGCAATAAAACCATCAGCTCTAATAAGAAAACAAGCTCCCCATTGAGAAGCCGAAGGAATGGGCCTGCTTCTAGGATGGTATGATTTTGCCTTCCCCAAACAGTCATGGATTATACTTCCAATTAGCTCCAACCCTCATGGCATCCTGTACAGCATCTCTTGGGGAGATGTCTGGCCAGTTCACACATGTCAGGTGTTATATTAGTAACACACCTCCTGGTATCAATACAACAGACCTGGTGTTTGCTTTCTGACTCATAGACATGGTTTCCATGGAACTGCAGCACATACCACCAACAATGCCCAGTCTGTTCCACATACAGACCCTTTTGGGGTGTCTGCCCTAAAGCAGACTAGAAAAAAGGAAATAATCTGAGAAAGAATTTTTTAAAAACAACCTAACAAACAACTCAATATAGGTGTATCTCAATTGCAAACCCAAATCTCTATTCCAACATCATAAAATGCAGACAACTATGTACAATGATATAGATAAATACCATGTACAATGATATACATAGACACAATGGAATGAATTAGCTCTAACATATATGCAAAAACAAAAATATATGATGTGTGTCTGTGACCCCGAACAGTGGTAGTATTTTATTCCATCAGCATCATTAAAGAAGTTGATTAGCATCTACATAAAGATAGTTAGGTACTGACCATAGGGGAAATAAAATTCTGATGTGTACTCCTCATGCTGGGGGAAAGAAGAAAAATTGTTTAGGCACTTTGTTATCTTCTTGTTTCCTTCTCACCCTCCAATTCTACTTAGCATGCAAACTACTATGGGTTTATAGTGGACAACCTGCCAACAAACAGAAAGAAAAAGATGTGTGTATTATTCAAGTGTGAGTTTTTTGTCACGTGAGTCCAGAAGTAAGTCATTGTAAATGTAATAAAGTTGTTCCCTGGCTATATACATGGATGTTTCCCTGTGTGTCTTGAAATCCACACAGAGTGAGTTTGCAACTGTGTTTTCCAGAAAGATGTAAGGTGAAAAATAAAAGCCCACTTCTCAGCTATTGTATTACTGGCTTATTTTATGTGCAGAATATCCTATTTAAGTAGAGCATTTGTAGAAAATTTTATATAACTTGAAAAATTCTCACTAGAATGTCTACAATATCAATATAAACTTGTTTATATTTATTAGTATTGGGCTGTTAAGTATCGGTGAAGTTTTTCGATCTGATTTAGGCTTATGCGTAGGAGAAGATGTTCATGTTACTAATACTAGCATTGTTGCTTCTATGATGTAATAGATTAATCCAATGTGATGTGAGGAGTTCGGTAAGATGTTTGGGATTTTTTTAGGTAATTGACGTTGAGCTTGATCGCTATCTTAATTGATGGTTGCTTTTGGGCCAACTATGGGAGTTAGGTTTTTTACTCTCTTTTTTTTTTTTTTTTTTTTTGAGACGGAGTCTCGCTCTGTCACCCAGGCTAGAGTGCAGTGGCCGGATCTCAGCTCACTGCAAGCTCCACCTCCCAGGTTCACGCCATTCTCCTGCCTCAGCCTCCCGAGTAGCTGGGACTACAGGCGCCCACCACCTAGCCCGGCTAGTTTTTTGTATTTTTTTAGTAGAGACGGGGTTTCACCGTGTTAGCCAGGATAGTCTCGATCTCCTGACCTTGTGATCCACCCGTCTCGGCCTCCCAAAGTGCTGGGATTACAGGCTTGAGCCACCGCGCCCGGCCGTTTTTTACTCTCTATACAAGCTTTTTTCCTAGTGTCTAAAGAGCTGTCCCTCTCATGTTGGCTTAAGATTTAAACATACACGTGAGCTACTATTGAACTGCACAAGTTTAAAACTGTCTACAAAGAAATATAATTGACCAATATGGTAGGAATATACAACAGTACAAATGATGTAAAGTAAATTGCCCTTTAAATTATATGTACTTTAATAACTCAAAACATGGTACTGCATATAAGAGATTTTACAAGTCATAGCATTTTAACTGCTGTTTCTTAATATATCATCCTATCTGTTTCATCTCCTTCTAAAATGCCACAACCCAATGTCCTGCAAATGCTAAGACATGACAGATTTTGAGTTATAATGTTGGGTTCTGCCATGCACAGCTGCCTTCTTAGAATAGTACAACCCACTGCCAAAATAAATGAACAGCATCTTTTGGTGGGACTTAACTGTCAGAAATGCTCTAGTCTCATGTCTGCAAGTTTCGTAACAGAAGCAACCCAAGGAAAAACGTGTGATGCCTGCACCCCGCTAATGGTGCTGTCTGTGCATTTGTTATTTCGGATCTAGCTTTTCATAGCAACCACTGAATATGCAAAATGAATTTAGGGGTGCCAGAGTTAATTACACCAGCTCTATTTGATGGACAAGTTTTGTAAACAATCAGGATTTTAACTTCTCTAGACTTGAATTTGAGAGCCTGGCCATTTGTATCCCTTTATGGAGCTAGAAATTTTGAATAAAGTATAGACAGATGAGTTCCAGTCACATTTACTTGTCCAAAAATGGAACACAGATTGGTAAAGATGCTTGCACAACTATAGGCTACTGAATGTAGAAGGATTTTCACTTTCTTTCCTTTTTTTTTTTTTTTTTTTTTTTTTGAGACAGGGTCTCGCTCTGTCACCTAGGCTGGAGTGCAATGGTGCATCATGGCTCACTGCAGCCTCACATTCCTGGGCTCAAATGATCCTCCCCCTCAGCCTTCTGAGTAGCTGGGGCTAGAGGCCTGTACCATCACATACAGCCAATTTTTTTTGTTTTTTTTTTCATAGAGATAGGGTCTATCTATGCTGTTCAGGCTGGTCTTGAACTCCTGGGCTCAAGTGGTCCTACCTCTTTGACCTCCTAAAGTGCTGGGATTACAGACATGAGCCACTGCACCCAGCCCAGTTTTCACATTTAATCACTAGCAGTAATATTTTCATTTAAATTTGGAGAGATACCCAGGTTTTCCCTCCATGGAAAGGCAATAATAAAGTTTAGTTCTTGGGCAGGCTCTTCAGAACTCCTAGGTTGTAACTGACTTTTGTTAAATTTTCTTCTACACGTTTTCAACAATAACTACCACTTTGTTGTCCTCGAAGTGACAAGGTAGTTAGTTGGATGCAACATAAGAAAGTTTAATTTTTTTCCATGTAATACACAGTGCCCTAAAGATATTTAGCATCGTTGCATCTTGCCAAAACCAAATATTCTTCATGTTCCCCTCAAGTTACTTACAACCAGCTCCATACACATCATCCCCTCACACAAATTCATCCATGTTGCCACAGAAATACTCATCTCACATTGGACAACTAGCAATGCACACTCAACACTCACAAGTTACAGAACCAGGCAGGTGCTCCTCTCCTAGATGACAGTAGACTCCAGTGGTTGCCGCTCTTCCTTTGGCCACTTGCCTCCTGGCCCTTCATTACCCATTCGCACCTTCACCAGAGCCTGTGCAAGAGAAGTAAGTGAAGTTAAAATTCAGATCTGCCAACCTTGGTTCTTCTTAGATAATGCCTGGTAAGGGAGTTGACCAGGAAGAATGCTGAAATGTCTCAATCATTAAAAAATATGTCATCTATGGATTGCAGGCATTTGTGTTAGTGACTACAAAAAGTTACACTTTTTGTAAATGAGCAACTTATTCCTACAACCTAGGAGGAATATTGCAGTTAGGATTCAAAGACAATTAATCAAGAACCAGAATGTGGAGGAAGTTGAAAACTGTGTTACTGCATCTAGAAAAGAAAAGGCTCAATGTTGTTTCTTGATCTGCAATATGAAGGAGTCGTATTGGATGACAGCCACAGTTCCCTCCAGTTGTAACTTTCTATACTTTTAATGGCTAAATATATGATTGATTATTATTTGTTCTGTTATGGAGTGGTAATTATGAGAAAAGAACCTGGACATCAAGGGCAGGACTATCTTACTGTTTTCCTCTGCCAGGAAACTGCTCTTTCTAAGATTGCCAAAAATATCCTAGCAGTCACTGTGAATCCATCAACCTCTATTTACACAAGCACCTACTATGTACCAGGCACTATTTCAGGAGTCCAGGATATAAAGATGAATAAGACCCAGTCTCTGCCACCTAGGATCCCAGAATCTGGCAAGGGAGACACATGTAAAACCCATCCCAGTAAGAGCTCTGCTTGAGATGATGTGTGAGATGCTATGAGTTGCGTGAGAGTGCAACTAACTCTAAGAGGCATCTGAAAAGGTTTCTCCTGACATTTTTGTCAGGTCTTAAGGAATAAGGTCAGGGTGTTCCAGGCAGAGAAAAGGAAGAAAGGGCCTTCCTGGGAAAAGTGATGAGTGAGGAACAGCAGAAAGAGGGGCAGCTTGTGTGGCTGCCGTTGAATGAGAAGGTGAGGAGAGCAAAGTGACCAGAAGGTGAGGAGAGAAAAGTGAAACATTGGTTTCAAGAGTTTAAAGCATTTTTCATAGCTCACTAATTAATTTGATGTCATCTCTAAAGCCATGGGTCTCAGCTGGTGGTAAGTAGTCATTGCAAGGCATTCACCAATCCACCAATCATTGTCTCCAGATTGAATATATGTTATCTTTCCAAATATATGTCACTATTGGTTACATGTATGTAAATTCCATGCTTATTAATCACAAAAAAATTTTAAATTGTTGCTGGATTCAGAGTAGCTTTTGGTTTACATAATTTCTCAATTAATAGATATGTGGGCATCCACAATGTTTCTTGATGTGAAAAAAAACAATGAACCGTTGCTTTGGGTAACAGCAAATGGTTACACATTTTAAAACAGAAATGTAGGATGATCAGATTATTTTAGGATGATCACTCTAAAAAGATGTTGGCGATGGATCTGAGGGGAATGAAAGGAAAAGCAAGGATATTGGTTAGAAAGCTGATCAACATGAACAATAATTAGGACCTCTGACAGTGAAGGGGAGAGAGAGGAGACAGTCAACACAGGAGGTATGTAGAAAGTAAAAACAAAAAGAGTTTCAACCAATTTAACATGAAAGAGAGAGAAGAAAGGGGGAGTGAGGACCATCCCCAAGTTTCAAGTTTAGACTGTGAAATGGGAATGGAAATAGAATATATAGGAAGTAGGATTGTTGGAGAAGATAATAAATTTGATTTGAAATATATTCACTTAGGGTTCCTGAGGGACAGAGAAGATGAATCCTTAGAGATAGGAAATGTGAGTTGGAACCCCAGGAAAGAGGCAGAGGTCACAGATAAAGATACACTAGAGTAATAGCTGTGATCTGTGGCATATACATGGAAGATGCACGAATCTCTTTTTGAAATAACTAGTACTTTTCTTTTCCTCCCTTTTCTTCACCCCCTTTTCCATTCTACTGCCTAGCATTCTAATGGTTACTTTGGATTCTGATAATGAGTGCCACACCCTAGGGATGTGGAGCAGAAGGCTGGGGAGAGCCTGGGTTCCAAGGACTTTGTGGAACAGAGCTGTCATCCTAACCTTGGATGTCTTTGGACTCTTTTTTGAGAAAGAAAGAAATGTCTCTTTTGTAAGTTGCTGTGATTTTTTTCTTTATTTCATGCATTGAACCAAATCCTAATTAATTCATAGTATGTGCTGGGAATTATATTTTTCATGTATCATATGTTCTCAGAATCAAGGAATCAGAGAGGAGATACGAGTGTAACATTTCAACATTCTAGAAAACTGGACTACAAAGTATACTGATATGGTTCGGCTCTGTGTCCCCACCCAAATCTCATCTCTAATTGTAATCCCCGTAATCCCCATATGTTGAGGAAGGGACCTAGTGGGAGGTGATTGGATCATGGGGATGGTTTCCCCCCATGCTGTTCTCTTGATAGTGAGTGAGTTCTCACCAGAACTGATGGTTTTGTAAGTGTCTGACAGTTCCTCCTTCACATGCTCTCTCTTGCCTGCTGCCATGTAAGATGTGCCATAATTATAAGTTTCCTGAGGCCTCCCAGCCATACGGACCTGTGAGTCTATTAAACCTCTTTCCTTTATAAATTTTCCAGTCTGAGGTATTTCTTTATAGCAGTATGAGAACAGACTATTCTCATACTGGAATCTATCTGCTGAAGAAGATAGTGAAAGGGACAAGGCAATCACCACCCAGTCTGTTGGCCAATACTGGATCTAGATCTATGTCTTCCTATTTCAGAATAACTGAAAAGGTAAAATAAATAAAATGAAATAACTATTTATATGAAGTTTTAAACCAGGCAAAACTAATAGATGGTGACAGCAGTCAGGATATAGGGATTACTTTAGGAGTGGTAACTGGGAGGGTGTGTGAGCTGTGCTTCTCTCATGCTCATACTGTGCTGTTTCACAATTTGAGTGGTAGTTATATTTTGAGAAAATTCATGGAGCAGTCCATTTTTATGTTATATAGTTTTATATATGTAAGTTATTAAGCAACACAACACATAAAAATAAATATAAAATAAGAGAAAGAATGAGAGAAAACTTTTCGCTGAAACAGACACCTGAAAACAATGAATATTTGATAAAGCTATTTGGCATCATCAATAAGGCATAAGAGGATATGTACTTTATGAAACAAGACCAGAAAACTATGAGTAGCAATCAGGCTGGGATGAAAAGAAAGGTGCTTGAGATTTTAAAACATTTTAAAATAAAAAATATAATAGTAGATGTGACATATGCATCACAGCCCCAAAAGTGTACAATTGACATTCTTGATAACAGAGTGGGGGCAGAGCAAGATGGCAGAATAGAAGAACCCCAGTGATCATCCCCCCTGCAGGAACATCAAATTCAACAACTGTCTACACACAAAAAAAGCACCTTCATTAGAACCAAAAATCAGGTGAGCACTCACAGTACTTGGTTTTAACTTCGTATCACTGTAAGAGGCACTGAAGAGGGTGGGAAAGACAGTCTTCAATCACCAACATCACCCCTCCCCATCCCCTACCCCAATAGTGGCAGCGTTGCATGGAGAGAGGCTCTGCACTTGGGAGAGGGAAGTGCAGTGGATTGTGAGGCTTTGCACTGAACTCAGTGCTGCCCTATTATGGTGGAAAGCAAAACTGGGCTTAATTCAGCTAATAGCTGCTCACAGAGGAAGTACTCAGACCAGCCTAAGTCAGAGGAGAATTGCCCATTTCAGTGGTCAGAACTTCAGTTCTGGCAAGCCCTGCCACTGTAGGCTGCAGTGCCCAGGGACCCTAAGTAAATTTGAAAGGCACTCTAGGTCACAAGGACTGTAAGTCCTGGTGCTGAGCTGGGTTGAGAGCCAGTGGAGTTGGGAGGCATGAGACTTACTGAGACACCAGCCAGAGAAGCTAAGGGAGTACTTGCACCACTCCTCACCCAACCCCAGGCAACACAACTAGCAGCTCCAAAAGAGACGCATTGCTTCCACCTGAGGAGAGGAGAGGGCAGAGTAAAGAGGACTTTTGACTTACGTCTTGGATACCAGTTCAGCTACAGTAGGATAGGGCAACAGTCAGAATCCTGAGGCCCCTATTCCAGGCCCCAGCTCCTGGACAGCATGTCTAGATACACCCTAAACCAGAAGGGAAACTGTTGCCTTGAAGGGAAGGACCAAGTTTTAGCAGGATCCATCACCTACTGACTAAAAAGCCCTTGGGCCTGAATAACAAGCAGCAATACTAAGTAGTATGACATAGGCCTTAGGTGAGACTCTGAGATGTGCTATCTTCAGGCACCAGCTCAGCCACAGTGGGGTAGAGAACTGGGCAGGCTTTTGGGGCCCCTGATCCCAAGACTTGGCTACTGGATGGCATTTCTAGACCTTCCCTGAGCCAAAAGGCAGCCCACTGCACTGAAGGGTGAGTCCCAGGCCTGGTAGCATTTACTACAAGCTACCTGGAGAGTCCTTGGGCCTTAAGGGAGCATCAGTGGTTACCTGGCATTACTCTCAGTGGGCCTGTGGTGGTAGTGGCCACAGGGTGAGGCTCCTCTGTCTGTGCAAAGGGGAGGGAAGAGTGAGAAGGACTGTGTCTAATGGTTTGAGGGCCAGCTCAGTCACTAAGGTTTTTAACTCCAGTTTCTAGCTCCTGGATAGCATCTCTGGACCTGCCTGGGACCTGGGAGAACTTGACACCCTGAAGGGAAGGACACAAGTCTGGCTGGCTTCACCATCTGCTGATTGTAGAGCCCCAGGGCCTTGAACAAACATAGGCAATAGCCAGGTATTGGTTACAGCAGACCTTGGGCAAGACTCAATACTGCGCTGGCTTCACGTCTGATCCAACACAGTCCCAGTGGAGGCCACAGGGTGCTTGTGTCACCCCAACCCCTGTCCCAAGCAGCTCAGCACAAAGAAAAAGACTCCATTTGCTTGTAAGAAAGTAAGGGAAAAGAACAAGACTCTATGCCTGGTAATCCAGAGAACTCTTCCAGATCTTAACCAAGACCACCAAGACGGTACCTCTGAGTCTGCAAGAACTACAGCATTACTGGTCATGGGGTGCCTCCTAATGCAGTTATGGCTTAGACCACAATGCCCAATTTCTTTCAAATACCTGGAAAGCCTTTCCAAGGAGGACAGGTACAAACAAGCCCAGACTGCGAAGACTACAATAAATACCTAACTCTTCAATGCTCGGGCACCAGTGAACATCAACAAGCATCAGCACCATCCAGGAAAACATGACCTTACCAAATGAACTAAACAAGGAACCAGGGGCCAATCTTGGAGAAACAGAAATATGTGACCTTTCAGAGAAAAGGAAATCTTTATACACTGTTGGTGGGAATGTAAATTAGTACAACCACTATGGAGAACTGAAAACTAAAAAAAGAGCTACCATATTATCCAGCAATCTTTCTGCTAGGTTTATACCCAAAAGAAAAGAAATCATGTTATTGAAGAGATAGCTGCACTCCCATGTTTACTGTACAATAGCCAGTTTGGAAGCAACCTAAGTGTCTATCAACAGATGAACAGATAAAATGAGGTACATACACACAATGGAGTACTATTCAGCTATAAAAAAGAATGAGATCCCATCATTTGCAACAGCCTGGATAGAATTGGAGGTCATTATGTTAAGTGAAATAAGCCAGGCACAGAAAGGAAATCTTCACATGTTCTCAGTTATTTGTGGGAGCTAAAAATTAAAATAATTGAACTCATGGAGATAAGAGACTAGAAGGATGTTTACCAGAGGCTGAGAAGGATAGTCGGGGATTGGAGGGAACTGAGGATGGTTAATGGGTATAAAAAGTAGAAAAAATAAAAAAGCATTTGCTAGCACAATAGGGTGACTACAGTTAAAAATAATTTAATTGTACACTTAAAAATAACTAAAAGAGTATAATTGGATTGTGTGTAACATAAAGGAGAAATGTTGGAGGTGATGGATACCCCATTTACCCTAATGTGATTATTACACATTGCATGCCTGTATCAAAATAGCTCATGTAACCCATAAATATATGCACCTAGTATGTTTCCACAAAAATTAAAAATAAAAAATTAATTAAAAAAATAAAAACAAGAAAACAGAATGAGAGGTATAGAAGATAAAGTTGTTGTAATTTTTTTCAGTTTTGAGAAGGCAAACTAACTAGAAAAAATTTGTTAATTCCTCACCTTATGCCATTTGCTAAAACTCCTTCTAAATATACATTAGGTCGGGCATGGTGGCTCATGCCTGTAATCCCAGCACTTTGGGAGGTCGAGGTGGGTGAATCACCTGAAGTCGGGAGTTCGAGACCAGCCTGACCAACATGAAGAAGCCCTGTCTCTACTAAAAATACAAAATTAGCCAGGCATGGTGGCGCATGCCTGTAATCCCAGCTACTCGGGAGGCTGAGGCAGAATCGCTTGAACCCGGGAGGTGGAGGTTGCGGTGAGCTGAGATCGTGCCATTGCACTCCAGCCTGGGCAACAAGAGTGAAACTCTGTCTCAAAAAAAAAAAAAAAAAATACATTAAATGGGCAAACTGATAAAAATTAATGATTGATAAAAAGGAAGAACCTGGGATCCAATCTCAAAACTAGTCATGTTTCTGAAAATGGATCCAGAACAACTGTACAAAACAGACAAATATATATCAGAAAAAAACTTTCCTGAATTTAAGAGTGACTTAAATTTGAAGATTAAGAATGCCTCATTTTTTTTTTCCAGGTAAAACCAATATAAAGAAACTAAACATAGACGTATCCTGGCAAAACGTTTAAATGTTTAAAAAAAAAAAAAGACTAAATAATTAAGTTTGTTGGGAAAAGAGAGAGACCCAAGACCATTATTCGGGAGTAAAAAGTAGATTTATTACAGAAAAAAAAGTCGTGCTTTTATCACAGAAGGACAGTCTATGATGTGCAAAGGCTTAAATTCTTCATTCATGCATTTATTCAGAAAACATTTATTGAGTACTGACTATAAGATACTTTTTTGAAAATAATTACTTGAGGGCATATATCAGTTATCTGAGTGATATAAAAATAAAGAACTCAAAAACAGGAGAAAGTGACATATGAAAGGATCAGTGATGAGAACTAAGATCAATTTAGCAGAGTTAAGATTAAATCACAGTTACAAAAATGAATACAAAACTATATGTAAAATAAAATTGAAATGGTCAAAAAAAATTAAAGCTAGGACAATGATCTTCAGTAAATTCGGCCACCAAAACCAGGGGTGACAATATCAATTTCAAACACAGTAGAGTCAAAACAAAAAACACTACAATGAACCAGGAGAATCATACTCTTTTACAAGTATCAACAATCCTCAACTGTTACGCGCTAAATAACACAGCATTGAAATACTTAAGATAGAAACTCTTTAAAACTCTGAGGAGAAATTAATAGACATACAACAATGGTAAGCTTTCTGATAAATCAGGTACACTTTTAAAATAATGTGATAAATTTCAGGATTAAATAACTGCATTACAAATGAAATCATTAAAAAAAATCTAGGAGAGCCAGGTTCAGTAGTATATGCCTGCTGTCCCAGCTTCTTGGGAGGCTGAGGCAAGAGGATCACTTGTGGCCAGGAGTTTGAAGCTGTAGTGTGCTATGATCCTGCCTGTGAATAGCCACTGCACTCCAGCCTGAGCAACATAGTGAGGCCCTGTCTGTAAAAACAAGGGAGGCGAGGGGAGAAAATATAGGTGAAGAATTAACTATCTGGGAATAGGTAGACCTAAAACAATGGAATAGACAAGAAAGGGAAAGAGGCCGGGCGCGGTGGCTCAAACCTGTAATCCCAGCACTTTGGGAGGCCGAGAAGGGTAGATCACGAGGTCAGGAGATCTTGGCTAAGCCGGTGAAACCCCGTCTTTACTAAAAAATACAAAAAACTAGCCGGATGAGGTGGCGGGTGCCTGTAGTCCCAGCTACTCGGGAGGCTGAGGCAGGGGAATGGCGTAAACCCGGGAGGGGGAGTTTGCAATGAGCTGAGATCCGGCCACTGCACTGCAGCCTGGGCGACAGAGCGAGACTCCGTCTCAAAAAAAAAAAAAGTAAATAAAAAGAATAAACAAAATTAAAAAGTTAATGGCATACTGGAAAAACTACAACAAATAGGATAGACAAAAAGCTAAATATATAAAGTTTCCTTACAAAAAAAATCAAAAGCTCTAGCTCCATGCTCATGCTGTCCAGTTGAACTTTCCACTATGATGGAAATGTTCTGAATCGGCACTAATATGGTAGCCACTGCTCACAAGAGCACTTGAAATGTAACTAGTGCCAATGTTGAAATGATAGTATTTGGGGTGTATTTAGTTAAACATATTTTATTATTAAGATTGCTATTACTAAAATAGTTTTATTATTAAATTTTATTTTACCTGTTTTTTTTACTTGTTTAACGTGGCCACAAGAAAACTTGAAATTACATACATGGTTTGCATTAGGTCTCTATGCAGTACTGTTCTAGAATAATGATCAAGGAAACAAAGAGAAAATTCACAAAAGAAGAAATACAAACAGCCAATAAACTATGAAAAAAAGTTCCACCTTGCTTATAATCCAAGAAATACAAATGAAAACAAGATACTATATTTTCTCTATCAAATAGACAAAGTTAAAAAAAAATACTCATTGTTGGCAAGGTTTCCATAAAATGGGCATTCTCATACACTGCTGGTGGGGGTAGAAATTGCTTCAACCTTTCTGGAAAGGCATTTGGCAATATGAATCAAGAGCCTTAAAAACTCTTATATTCTTTGACCTAGTGTCTCTATTTCTAGGAATTCAGCCTAAAGAAATAATTTTTTAATGCGGTTAAAGTTTTATATATATATATAAAGACATTCATCACAGTGCTATTTCTAATAGTGAAAGATTGGAAACAACCTCAAAAGCCAGTAATAGAGAAATTGTTAAATTATGGTACTTCTACTTTGTTAATAGTCCGTAGCCTTAAAAAGTTTTTTTCTAATATTACCTAGGTATGAGGAAAATGTTCACAACAAAGAGTGAAAAAAGCAGAGCTTATTATACAGTATAATCATACAGAATATTATAAGCATATATAATGCATATATAAACACTTTATTTTATAAAATTAGGATCATAATTTCATATTTTCTAGCACATATCATAGAGTTAGGATCAAGGTTAAGTAATACAAAAAAGGTTATGAGTGGTTATCTCTGGGGGGTGGGATTTTTAATTTTCACCTTTATACTTTTCTGGGCTTTTTTTCCCCCAAAGTTCTTATGAGTATATTTTTAGTATAAAAATCAGAAAAGTATTAATAATTTCGTTAAAGTATTTAATGCCACATCAATGCTCACCTTCTCTCTTGGGTTTCAGGTCCTCTATAAACTGAGTCCCTTTTCCCTTCCAAACTTACTTCCCACTGCTCCACATCAGTCATGTTCCAGTTCCCTCTATGGGATATCTGTCCTCACCTCCTTTCCCGAATGTGGTGCCATCTAACTTCCCACTGAGCACCAGGCAGTGGCTCAATGGAAATGTTCACAGACACTCTCATTTATCCTGACTAACAATCCTGAAAGGTGGAGATTATTATCCGCACTTTAAAGATAGAGGAAGGCAAGGAAACAGTGTTTGTTCCACTAAACAATTTTCCACCCACTCTTTCTCTTACTTTGTCCTATACAAATGTTTTTGGCTCAGTTCTGCCATTTTCTTACAGGGTGACCTCGGGCAAGCTCCTTAACTTTTTTAAGGCTCAGGTTCCTTATGTGTAAAGGGGGGAAACAATGGTACAAATATCATAGAGCTGGTGTGAAGATGAACAGAAATGATCTACTCAGTCCATTTGGCCTACACAGTGCCTGGCCTGCCATATTATCACTACTACCTCAGGTCCCTCCTTGCACTCCAACCCCTCAGACCCAGACCTTCCTTGTACTTGGTACTTGGTTGTTTTGTGTGTATCAGCTTCACATCCTCAACTATTCAACAAGTTTCCAACAGGAAGAGACAGTTCCTTCTTCTCCATCTACCACCACATCGAGTGCTATGGAATGTTCTGTCTGGAATCAATAAATATCCAATTGTTTGAATAATCAGTAGCATTATTTCTTATGCCAACTCCTGGACAAACTTTTCCATAAATTATCTTACAGAGTGAGCAGCCAACCATGTGGATTTGATGGGGGTCTCCCAGATATGTTCTTATTTGCCAGCCAAAGATGGAGGAGAGGCCTGTCTACTTTATTCAAGCAAACTTAAACAACCTGCATGTTGTCCTGAGCTGTATATCCACACTGCATTCCTTAGTAGGCTCCCGACGAATACCAATTTTCTAGCTAACTGCTTTCCTTGCCTTCCCATCCTAAGCCCAAACATCACTTGCTAGATTTCAGTGAGATAGAGCATCTCTGTAAGGAATGTCTGACAAAATCCTTAAGGATTTCCCTTATTCCTTATGGATTAAGGGTTCCATAAGGAATAAGGATCTCCACAAGGAAACTTTTATAAGAGATTTCATGAGAAATGCCAAGCCTGCCTTTGGGTCAATGCACACTCACTCTCATCTCCTACAACCTCTGGCTGCAGGACTCACTACCGGTCAGTTGCAATCCAAGATCGGAATGTTGAGTCTGACATGCTGTGACATTTATAACCATCCAAGAAGAAAAATAAGATAAACCAAAAACAGCTTTGTGACCGGGCATGGTGGCTCAAGCCTGTAATCTCTGGGAGGCCAAGGTGGGCGGATCACGAGGTCGGGAGATCGAGACCATCCTGGCTAACACAGTGAAACACTGTCTCTACAAAAATACAAAAAATTAGCCGGGCGTGGGCACAAGTGCCTGTAGTCCCAGCTACTCAGGAGGCTGAGGCAGGAGAATGGTATGAACCTGGGAGGCGGAGCTTGCAGTGAGCCAAGATTGCGCCACTGCACTCCAGCCTGGGTGACAGAGCAAGACTCCATCTCAAAAAAACAAAAACCAAACCAAACAAACAAAAAAACAGCTTTGTTTAGTACACATTACTAAAGTAGTATTGTTGCCAGAAAAATGTATCCTGATCCAGGCCCCAAGAGAGGGTTTTTTTTTTTTTTTTTTTTTTGAGGCGGAGTCTCGCTCTGTCGCCCGGACTGGAGTGCAGTGGCCGGATCTCAGCTCACTGCAAGCTCCGCCTCCCAGGTTTTTACGCCATTCTCCTGCCTCAGCCTCCCGAGTAGCTGGGACTACAGGCGCCCGCCACCTTGCCCGGCTAGTTTTTGTATTTTTTAGTAGAGACGGGGTTTCACTGTGTTAGCCAGGATGGTCTCGATCTCCTGACCTCGTGATCCGCCCGTCTCGGCCTCCCAAAGTGCTGGGATTACAGGCTTGAGCCACCGCGCCCGGCCAAGAGAGGGTTCTTGAATCTCACACAGGAAAGAATTCAAGGCAAGTTGCAGAGTACAGTGAGAAGAGAGAGTTTATCGAAAGCTACTCAGATACAAAGTAGGATATCCTCAGAAAGCAAGAGGAGGAATACATCATCTTTGTTGTAAATTCTTCTATAGGGGTCTTATCTATGTAAAGGGTAAGCTAAGTTATATCTATGTGTGGGTGGGCTGACAATGTGACAAAATGTATCACTTTGTTGATATAATGAAAGTTATCCTCGGCATTTTAGTGTGTGGGCACATCAAAGCATGGCTATAATCATCTTAAAAGTATATATTATCCTGTGATATTGGTGCATTTGGGCATTTTGTCATCATAGGAGTTTGTTCTTGCAGGTGTTATTAAGCTGCTTCCTTAGCTGTAAACATCTTAGGACCATGGTCATGACTGTGCCTTGTTAGATTTAAGATGGAGTTGATTTTAAAATGGTGTCACGCTGGCTCTCCTATGCACCTGTTTACCTAACAGTATCGATAAAAGATACTTAATAAGTTGGGGGAAAAAAGTTGGCTTAGGGATAACATAAAGTCACCCAGAATATTTCATCCTTAAAGAGATTTAACAAGTATTTCCTGAGGACACCCACCTCTATCTCCTTTTGAAGGAAGAAACACCATTTGCAGTAGAATGCTTCATTTCCTGAGCATCTGCCTTGTGCCAGCCACAGCGCTAGACATGGGCATAGGGTAGCTTTACTGCTGCTCAGCTCCTGTGTGTCTATCCTCTCTCCTTGCCCTTCCTCATCCTCATCACTCCCCACGATGACTCAGAATTCCCCCTTCACCCACAAGCCTGCCTCCCTTGATAGCCTAGTGAAGAGTGATATGGACATAACAGGTAATCAACAAATACTTGTTGAAGGAGTGAATTGGAGGAGAATCCAAATCTTCAGATTCCTCAGGCCTTCAGCTCATGACACATAGAGAAACAGTCACTGGTCCCCTGGGAAGCAGGGTCCTCCAAAGCTGTCCACAATACCACCTGGAAAGCGGGAGGAATTCCTTTCTGGATGAGCCCGCACACCGACTTGCACCAGGGGGCAGAGTGAGCAGCACTTTTGGAGTTTGACCTGGAGCCAGGGCCTTTTCAAGGGAGTCCTCCCGGAGCCACTTGAGACCTCCCAGTAAAACAATATGTTTTCTGTGCTTCTCAGCACATTCATGCTAGTCAAAGTGCTATTGGGAAATGTTAACTTTTTCTACCCCTGAAGGAACAATGGCCGCTGAGAGACAGTGTGACAGAATTGTGCTGTCTGAGGGGTCTTCCACTCAGTCTTAAAGGCCAGTTCCAGGAAGCCTACAGTGGGAAGTAAAGGCCAGTTATAGTAATCCCATCAGTGGGAGGTATTCTTAGTTTTATGTACCAAGAAGACAGAGTAATATTTAGAGGACAGTAAACCCCAGACCCACACTGTTCCACCAGACTCTTCCTCACTTGGTCGTAGGCAGCACTCAGGCACTACAAGCCTAGCTTTGTCAAGACATAATTCAGAAATGCAAACAGAAGAAATTTTACTGCAAATGGTATTTCTTACTTCAAAAGAGAGAACTGTTTTCCCTTTTACGGTATCTTAGATATCCATTTTTTGAAAATGTTTTCCCAGCACATTACTTCAGAGTTGAGAAATGCTCCTGCTAGGAAGAGGTTGAGTGCTCGGAGGGTTGGTCCCGAGTCCCGATCAAAACATTGTTTATTTGGGCAACTACATTCTTCTGTCAGTAAGGCCTGGGGAGTTTACTATTAATCCCAAAAGTAAACTTCAGTTAGAGTTGCTTACAAAAGGCGACTACTATTTAACTCTTATGTTCACAGCACGTCTTGTTAATTCCTCCAATAAAGGAGAATTCAGCTCTTGCGTTTGAAGTTTCCAATTTTTGGTTAAGTGACCTTAAACTACTTCACCCCTGGTCTCTACTCCCATCTTTATTCTCTCCACTTCTGATGGGACTTCCCCAGAAAACACCTTAAGGTTTAGCCTGCAGCTGAACGTGTACCAACTTTAGAGGGGACCGAGGAAGAGGCAGGAAATGGTGCCTGGTGAGAGCACACTCCCTTCCTGTCTCAGAGGGTTGCTGTCTGGACGGGAATTGAAGAAGAACCAGAAATACGTACTGAATTAGAATTGCTAGAGTTAATAAAACAAACGCACGCGAACTTTTGTGTGGGTCATACTTACGCTCAAAATTTGTCATTATCTATCTGACATTCATATGGAACCAAGTGTGCTGTATTTTATCTGGCAAGCCTTTAGTGAATGGATAACCCAGACTTGGACGAAACAGTGGCTGGAAGGTGGAGGCCCTCAAAGTCTCGAAGAGAGAGGTCCCCAAGATTTCTTTTCTTGGGCATCCTCTAGTACTCAGAGTAGAAACACAGAGTCTGTGGTGGCTTGGGGGGCAAAGACGAAACTCTAAGGCTGGCCCACCATGAGGAGGAATCCGTGTTGAACGGAGACAAAGAGAAGGTGGAAGGAAGCAGCACTGGCGTCCTGCTTCCTCTCCCTATGGGTTCCCTCTGCCTTTCTCCCTCGTCTCTCTCGGAGGGCTCGCTCTCTCCTTCCACACGCCTCCTCCCCAAGAAACCAACATAAGATAACTCTCTTCACTAGTTCTCCTGTGCCTGGGTGTCGATGGGAATAAAGCGATGAACCTACGGGACAAGCGGTGGGCAAAGCTTCCGGTGCATTTGCAGCTCAGCAGTCGAGCGTCAACCCCAAGCTGCATAAACTCGGGTGCCCGCGCCTCCGGCAACCCCGGAGCCTCTGCGCTCCCGACCCTGCTCTGCCGCCCCTCGCCTCGGCGCCGGGTGGGAGCGGCTGTGGGGTGCGTGGGTCGCCCGGGGCCTGAGCCGGAGGAGAGTCCCGCCCCGCCGCGCCCCGCCTCCGGGCGCCCGGACGCTGCAGGCGCGGACGCCATTGCCGCTGCCGCTGTTTGTTATTAAACTGCCCACAGACAGGGGCTTCGAGTAAAAATACCAACTTTCCAGTCAGGGCGGCGCACGTCCCCGGGCCCTGGAAAGTTCTGGGACGGCCGAGGTCTCCTCGGACACCCGCACCCACGCCCCCGTCGTGCCCTTTCTAACTTTTGGCTCCTCGACTTCCCTTTTGTGCGGCCCCGGGCAGCTTCCTCAGGCCGCGCCGGCCCCACCTGCCGCCCTGGGAGCTGTTCCTCCACCGGCAGCAGGAGCATCCAGCTCGGGTTTTATTTCCTCCCCAGACACCCGAGGAAGCCTCAGGTGGGTTTCCATGTCAACCTTCACTGAAGTCCAAACATTTGGCGTTCTCAAAGGCAGTTTAACCTCTGCCACCATTTTTTTTTCAAAGCTTAAAAAAAAAAAAAAAAAAAAAACGTAGAGCTTTCAAAAGCCGCAGGCTTCTGGGGGTTTCTAGTCAGAAGGTGATAACACATCTTGAGACAGGATATGTATAATTTGTTTGGTTTCACGTTTATCCTCACAAAGCTAAATAGTAATGGCTGAGAGCTATGAAAACACTTGGGTAAAGAGAGGGGCTACAGCAGAGATAAAAGGGATAATTGGAAACAGAGGCTAAGCTTCCAAGTTGCACCTTCTTGAATGCTGTCACAGCCGGGCAGGCCGGGGAGCTCATGGCAGGCAGCGGCATCTCTTAATTCTGGGCATTCCTCAGCCTCTTCTCTTCCAAGGTTTACTTACACAATCTTAGCTGCAATTTTCCACAGATACTCGTCCTGGTTCCGGGCCACCTTCCCCAGCAAGAGACCTCCCGAGACGGGAGCTGGGGGTTGAACATGTGGTGAACACAGGTTCCAAGCTTTGGAACAGGCCAACTGGAAATGGGAGATAACCTGTTGAGATAAGGGATTTACCGAGGCCAGGGCGCACTGTGGGGAGTGGGGAGCAGAAGGGGTGCGGCTCCACATGTCCAGTCGTGGGATGCAACTGGGAGGTAATATATGAGTCTAGTGAGACCACACGGGGAATACTATGTTCCTCATTGCCTCCCAAGGAAGATGCACATAATGAGCTGGCTGCCGTTCAGAGAAGAGCAATTAGGATGCTTAAGGGGCCAGAGGGAGTGACTTAGGGGGAGAGATTAAAAGAATTAAGTATGTATACCTTGGCTGAGCTCAAAGCACAGGGAATGTGGAAACTCTATAAGCATCCTCCGAATATAAACATAAGGAGAAGTGGAATTGTTTCTCATGCTCCCTGAGGGATGGAACTGGAAGTAATAGGATAGAAGAAAAGAAAACTTAACTACCTGTTAGAGAAAGCTTCTGAATAGTCCCAGATACCCAAAGTGTCAGAGTCACACCTAATATTTTTTAAAATAAAGTCAACAAAGGAAGACACGACATGATAGGACAGAAATAAGTTTAGATAACAGGGACTGGTCTGACAGGGATGCTTTGAAGTTTCTTTTAGGGAGTATCTGAAACCTTTGAAGGCTTCCTACTAATTAGAGTTTATTACCAGGTGTTTCTGCTTGGCACTCAAGGCCCTCTCCATCTGGTCCAGCTTACCCTCCTAAAATAATCTGTCATCAGTCCCCAACATCAGCACATCTCGTGAGTGTTCCTGGTGGAGGAACTGGTGTAGTTCCTCCTTTGTGCATGAAATTGCTCCAACTTGAAATTCCTCTAACCTGAAATTCCTCTCTCCAATCCCAGTGTCCAGCTATTCAAGTCTTACCCACTTTTAAGGGTCTACTTATATTCTACTTCCCCTGACTACCCCAATCCATAATGCTCCTGCTCTCTTCCTCCTCCTAGAACTCATGTTGGTACCTGTCATACATTACTTGCGTTGTTAGCTGATATATTCTGATCTGATCTGGTTTTACAGATTGTGAGCTTCTTAGAAACTAGAGGGCATGTCGTGTCCCACTTCCCACCACTTTTTAATTCTCCGTGCCAGCTCTCATAACCATTATGAACCGTACGTAATTCACACAATAATGGGATTCTTTCCTGGTTTCTTCCTCTCTCTTGCTGCTTCGTAGTTTTCTGTGTTCTTCCTTTAGATGTTGGTGCCCCCAGAGTTGCTCCTCTTTTCTCCATTCTTCCTGGAAGATCACATCCAATCCTGGGGCTGCAGTGACCCTGCCAGTGCTGATGATTCCCAAATCTCTGTCCAGTTTGGCTGTTTCTTCTGTGCATCAGGCCTTTATCGGGCATCTCAAATTCGCCATCCTGTCTGCTCTTCAGCATTCCCAGGGTACAAGTCTGAACTCATTTTCTCTTTCAAACCATTGCTTTCTATTCTTGTGTTTCCTGTTTCAGAGAATGGCTCCTACATCCTCCCATTTGCCCGAGGCTAGAAATCTAAGTGTCATCCTTGGCTCATTGCTGCCCTTCCCAAACAATCAATCAGTCACCAAATTCAGTTAATTCTACCACCAGAATATCTGAAGTGCTTTTGTGTCAATTCTATCACCTGAATATCCGGAGTGCTTTTGTGTCTGCCTGAGATCACAGCATCTTCACAGCCTTCCTGGTGGCAGACCTTACTTCCTTGACCATTGGGGTGGCCATGTCCCTTAGACAATGCTCTTACCTCTCCAAGGGGAGAGGTACTTTGGCCACAGAATTGAGTCCAGACATTAGCACATGATCTGAGCCCAGCCAATCCCAGCTTTTCCTGGGACCTTATATTCTGAATCTATTCTGAATCGGGAGAAAAAGTCTCCTTTAGTTAGAAGCTGTAGAGATGTGATCTCAGAACCACCAACAGGCCATGTACCCTACCAGGCCTGAAAGATGAACAGCAAACTTTCCAAGATGAGCAGAGATGAGTGCAAAAGTAGAAAAGGTACCCTGGCAGCACTCCATTCCCCCATCCATCCCTTGCTGGCCAGCAGCTCCCTTGCCTTTCTGTGATTTGGTTACTGAAGCCAAGAAGTTCCTCACTTTTAATTGAACTTTTTGAGGTGGTTTGTCTCCTTGAAACAATTCTGATTAATTAATCAAATCTGATATTTTCTTCATTCCTTCTGTATGGGCTGCCATTAGTCTCATCTAGGCCACTGAAAGCCTTCTAACTGATTTCTGCAAACAACCTCACACCCTTCTCTGTCATTCTCTGGTGTAGCACCATGACCTTTCTAGAACTCAGTCTTATCAAGATACTCCCAACCCAAACACCCAGATTTATTTCCAAGGCTTATGAGGCCCCTCACATCCTCACTCCTGATTGTTGCTTTTCCCCATCTCTTGCATTCCCTGCTCTAGTATTCCTGAATGTCCTTCATGTGCTCAGTGGGCAGTGCTCTCTCTTCTTTAGGCCTTTGTACATAGTGTTCATTCTGCCTAGTTTCTCTTCTCCAGCTAATTGCAACTTGCCCTTGAAGTCCAAGTGGAAATGTTACATTGTCAGAGAGGCTTCCTCTGACTCCTAATCTGGGTTAGCTATTCTGTATTTCGTTGATTACAACACTGCTTTTCACACCTCTTAATGTATCTACTTGTGAAATATCTTACCTATCCCCACTAGTCTAAATTCCTAAGAGCAAGTCCATGTCATAGCATCACAGAACTTAATACCTTGCTGGACATAATGAATTAATGATACCAGCTACCACCTATTCTCAAATGTGTATCTCCCCATTGGGTTCCAAATATATACAGGTATCCTTCTGTATGTGTGGGGGATTGGTTCCAGGACCTCCTGTGGATATCAAAATCTGTAAATGCTCAAGTTTCTAATGTAAAATGGTATACCATTTGAATATAACCCACATATGTCCTCCCATACGCTTTGAATAATCTCTAGATTACTTATAATACCCAATGCAATCTAAATGCTATGTAAGTAGTTGTTATACTGTATTGTTTAGGGAATAATGACAAGGAAAAAAGTCTATACATGTTCAGTACAGATGCAATTTTTTTCTAATATTTTCAACCTATGGTTGGTGAATCCAGGGATGTGGAACCTATGGATACAGAGAGCTGATTATATTTCTGACTGTATCCCAAACTGCTCCTCTTCCTGTGGTCCTTATCCTCCAAGAAGGATAGTCTAGAAGCCTAGAGTCACTTTTTTTAGACAGTCTTGTTCTGTTGCCCAGGCTGAAGTGCAGTGGTGCCATCTCAGCTCACTGCAATCTCCGCCTTCTGGGTTCAAGCAATTCTCCTGCCTCAGCCTCCTGAGTAGCTGGGATTACAGGCGTGTGCCACCACACCCAGCTAATTTTTGTATTTTTATTAGAAACGGGGCTTCCCCATGTTGCACAGGCTGGTCTCAAACTTCTGACCTCAAATGATCCTCCTGCCTCAGCCTCCCAAAGTGCTAGGATTAGAGGTGTGAGCCACCACGCCTAGCCCTAGAGTTACTTTTTGATGCCTCCTTTCCTCCAATACCCATTCAGTCAACGTTTGTCGATTATCACTTCTAGTTTTCATCTATGCCAATCCTGTTGGTATAGAAGAACTAGCCTCCCAACTGTTTACCTTGATGAACTGCCTCTCACTGCATTCCATTCTGCCCATTCAGCCAGTTATCTTTCTAGAAATGCAAAGCTGACTGCGTTCCTCTTCTTAAAGTTCTTAAGTGATATACTCAAGATGGAGTACTCTGTAATGATCTGGCCCCAACTGACATTTTCCAGCTCACCTTCTGCCCCTTCTGGACCTGTGCTGCCCAAGTTACCTCAGTGTTGTGTTCCTGATGCAATATTGTGTCATTATCTTCCATACTTTTGTCTCTTTGCGTATGCAATCCCTTTTGCACAGAATGTTCTTTTTCCCTTGTCAGCCTAGCCAGCTTAAGACAATTGAGATCTGGGAAATTTGCCATAACTTCCTTCAGGAGGTTTAAGGTAACTTTCTCTTATTTTCCCATACTGGCTAATCTATAGAAATTATAATAATTTATTACATGTATACTACACGCTAGTCCCTCTGAGGCTAATTATCAATCTAGGTAGATTGGCATCTCAATAAAGAAATTAGGAATTGAGCTGAAGAGAGGTTAAGTGACTTCCTGAAGTCTTCATGGTTAATCCCTTTCCAGTGTCAGGAATCAAACCTAGGTCTCATGGCCCAGTGGTGCGATCTTGGCTCACTGCAACCTCTGCCTCCCAGGTTCAAGCGATTCTCCTGCCTCAGCCTCCTGAGTAGCTGGGATTTCAGGCATGCACTGCCACGCCCAGCTAATTTTGTATTTTTAGTGGAAACAGGGTTTCTCCATGTTGGTCAGGCTGGTCTCGAACTCCCGACCTCAGGTGATCTGCCCGCCTCGGCCTCCAAAGTGCTAGGATTACAGGTGTGAGCCACCACACCCAGCCTAATCATCTGTGTCTTTTTCCCAATTTACCTTCATTCTGGGACACACTCTTAATGAATAGAAAGTCAGGTGGAATAACCAACTGTTGTAATTTTAAGTATACCATTTGTCTAGCCTTTTTTTGTTTACCATATAATGAATCACCTTTATTGAAAATAATACAATTAAGTAAAATCAGATTGTTTCAGTAATTTTGGAATACACAGTTTCTATACCTGTGTAAGTCACCCTAATTTGATTTGCAGTAAAATCTTCCTTTAACTTTGCAAGGTCAATTTTATAATGTATAACAACAGGCATTGAGGATAAAAATATCATTCTTATCTTTTAATTTCCTTTCTGAATCTGGATTTTAGGTTTTTTCCACCCCCCCCAAAAAAATCACCATTTTAACCACTTAAAAGAATGCAATTCAGTGACTTTTAGTACATTCACAAGATTTTGTAACTATCATCATGATCTAATTCCGGAATTTTCATCTCCTACAAAAGAAACTCTGTACCTGTTAATCAGTCACTCCCCATTCTACCCTCCTTCCAGCCTGGCAACCACTAATCTGCTTTCTGTCTCTATTGCTTTGCCTATTCTGAACATTTCATATAAATGGAATCATACAATATGTGGCCCTTGTGTCTGACTTCTTTCACTTAGCATAATATTTTCAAGTTTCATCCATATTTTATTCTTTTTTATGGCTGAACAATATTCCAGTTTATGGATATACTACATTTTGGGTATTCATTCATTTGTTGATGAACACTAAGGTAGTTTCCACTTTGTGGCTATCACGAGTAATGCTGTTATAAACAAGCATGCACAAGTTTTTGTTTGAACACCTGTTTTTAATTATCTTAGGTATGTACCTAGAGTGGAATTGCTGGGTCATATAATTCCATGTTTAACTTTTTGAGGAACTGCCAAACTATTTTCCATAGCAGCTGTATCATTTTACGTTCCCACCAGTGATGTATGAGGATTCCAATTTTTCTACATCTTCATCAACACTCAATTTCCATTTTATTATTATTGCCATCTTAGTAAGTGTGAAGTGGTGTCTCATTTTGTGTGTGTATGTTTCATTTCCCTAATGACTAAGAATGTTGAGCATCTTTTCATGTGCTTATTGATCATTCCTATATTTTTTTTGGAGAAATATCTATTAAATCTTCACCAGTTCTTTAATTGGATCATTCATCTTTTTGTTGTTGAGTTGTAAGTGTTTATATATTCTAAATACTAGACTCTTATCAGATATGTAATTGCAAATATTTTCTCTAATTTTGTGGAGTGTTTTTTTACTTTCATGGTAGAGTTCTTTGATGTATGAAATACTTTCATTTTTATAAAGTCCAATTTATCTATTTTTCCTGTTTTTGGTGTCATGTCTAAAAATCCAGTACTAAATCCAAGGTTGTGAAGATTTCCCATATGTTTTATTCAAAGAGTTTTAATCTTTATATTAAAGTCTTTAGTCTATTTGACTTAATTTTTGTATATGGTGTGAAGTGAGGATACAAATTCATTCATTCTTGCATCTCATCGGTTAAATTTATCCAGTTGTCTCACCACTATTTATTGAGGAGACTATTCTTTCCCTCATTGAATAATCTTGTCACTCTTGTCAAAGACCAATTGCCTATAGATATGTAGGCTTACTTCTAGACTCCCATTTCTTTTTTTTTGTCTTAAAAAAATTTTTTTTATTATACTTTAAGCTCTAGGGTACATGTGCACAATGTGCAGGTTTGTTACATATGTATACATGTGCCATGTTGGTGTGCTGCACCCGTTAACTCGTCATTTACGTTAGGTATATCTCCTAATGCTGTCCCTCCCTACTCCCCCCACCCCATGACAGGCCCCAGTGTGTGATGTTCCCCATCCTGTGTCCAAGTGTTTTCATTGTTCAATTCCCACCTATGAGTGAGAACATGCGGTGTTTGGTTTTCTGGTCTTACGATAGTTTGCTGAGAATGATGATTTCCAGCTTCATCCATGTCCCTACAAAGGACATGAACTCATCCTTTTTTATGGCTGCATAGTATTCCATGGTGGATATGTGCCACATTTTCTTAATCCAGTTTATCATTGATGGTCATTTGGGTTGGTTCCAAGTCTTTGCTATTGTGAATAGTGCCACAATAAACATACGTGTGCATGTGTCTTTATAGCAGCATGATTTATAATCCTTTGGGTATATACCCAGTAATGGGATGGCTGGGTCATATGGTATTTCTAGTTCTAGATCCTTGAGGAATCACCACACTGTCTTCCACAATGGTTGAACTAGTTTACAGTCCCACCAACAGTGTAAAAGTGTTCCTATTTCTCCACATCCTCTCCAGCACCTGTTGTTTCCTGACTTTTTAATGATCGCCATTCAAACTGGTGTGAGATGGTATCTCATTGTGGTTTTGATTTGCATTTCTCTGATGGCCAGTGATAATGAGCATTTTTTCATGTGTCTGCTGGCTGCATAAATGTCTTCTTTTGAGAAGTGTCTGTTCATATCCTTTGCCCACTTTTTGATGGGGTTGTTTGTATTTTTCTTGTAAATGTGTTTGAGTTCTTTGTAGATTCTGGCTATTAGCCCTTTGTCAGATGAGTAGATTGCAAAAATTTTCTCCCATTCTGTAGGTTGCCTGTTCACTCTGATGGTAGTTTCTTTTGCTGTGCATAAGCTCTTTAGTTTAATTAGATCCCATTTGTCTATTTTTGCTTTTGTTGCTGTTACTTTTGGTGTTTTAGACATGAAGTCCTTGCCCCTGCCTATGCTGGACTCCCATTTCTATTCCATTGATCTTGATATCTATGCTGATGCCAGCACACACTCTTTCATTACTGTAACTTTACAGTAGTTAAAATTTAAACTGGAAAGTGTGACTCCAACTTTTTTCTTCTTTTTCAAAATTGTTTCAACTATTTGGGGTTCCTTGCAATTTCATATAAATTTTAAGATCAGCTTGTCCATTTCTGCAAAATAAAAGCAGTAGGAATTTTGATAGAATTACATTGAATCTGCAGATCTAGTTGCAGGATATTGCCATCTTAACAATATTAAGTCTTCCAATCCACTAACTTGGGCTGCCTTTCCAGTTATTTGGGTCTTCTTTAATTTCTTTCAACGGTGTTTTGTAATTTTCAGTGTACAAGTCTTGCATGTCCTTGGTTAAGTTTATCCATAAATATTTATACTTTCTGATGATATTATAGATGGAATTATTTTCTTAATTATATTTTTATAACTTTCGTTGCTACTGTATAGAAATGCAACTGATTTTTGTATGTTTTCTTTAGAATTTTTTCTATATTAGATTATGTCATCTGTGAATAGAAATAGTTTTACAACCTCCTCTCCAAATTTGGATGTGTTTTATTTCTTTTTTCCCCCTTTTTTCCTAGCTGCTCTGACTAGAACTTCCAGTGCAATGTTTAATAGAAGTCGTTAGAATGGGCATCCTTGTCTTGTTCCTAATCTTTGGGGAAAGCTTTCAATCTTTTGCCATTAAGTATGATGTTAGCTGTGAGTTTTTTCCATATGTGACTTTTATCTTGTTAAGGAAGTTTTCCTTTATTCCTAGTTTTTAAACTGTTTTTATCATAAAAGTGTGTTACATTTTGTGAAATGCTTTTTCTACATCAATTAAGATAATCATGTGGGTTTTCCCCCTTAATTAATATGGCATATTACATTGATTGATTTTCATATGTTGAAATACTTCTGCATCCTGGGATAATTAGAAATCAGTGTTGATGGGCATAAAATATAGGGAGATGTAATTTGTGATAATAACAGCATAAGCAAGGTGAGAGAGCTCTATAGGAGCAAAGTTTTTGTGTGCTGTTGATATTCATTCAAAGTAGATTTTTATAAATTAAGATGTTAATTGTAATCTTCAGGGCAACTACTAAGAAAATATTTAAGAAATATATAGTAAAAGAAATGAGAAAGAAATCAAAATGGTACACTAGAAAAAATCTAACACAAAGAAGACAGAAATAGAGGAACTGAGAAACAGAACAAAGTTATAAGACACAGAAAACAAACAGAAAAACAGCAGAAGTAACTCTTTCTTTATAAATAACTACATTAGATGTAGATGGATTAAACTCTCCAATTAAGATGCAGAGATAGATGCTGTCTTTTAAATTGTATAGAGAAAAAGAAAGTTATGAGCCAAAAGTAATTTAAAACTGAGTCTTCACCTATGTAGTTACCTTCACTGGTGTCTTTGATTTCTTTGTGTGGAATTGAGTTTGTTTCTGGTGTCCTTTCATTTCAGCCTGAAGGATTTCTTGTAGGGCAAGTCTACCAGTGATAAACTATCACAGTTTTTGTTAATTTGGGAAAGTCTTGATTTTTCCCTTATTTGTGAAGCATAGTTTTGCCAACTATAGAATTCTTATTGACAGTTTGTTTTCTTTTTTCTTTTGGTACTTTGGGTATGTTGTCCCAAGACCCTTTAGCTTCACTGATTTCTGACTAGAAAGCTGTTTATCTTATTGAGAATCCCTTGTCCATGATAAGTCACTTCTCTCACACTGCTTTCAGGATTCTCCTACCAAGTTTGGGAAGTTTTCAGCCATTAAGTCTTCAAATCAACATTTTCAGTATAGTCAATGTGCTAAAGAAAGCCGTGTACACAGAACTAAAGGAAAGTATGAGAATGATGTCTCACCAAATAAAGAATATCAATAGACTTATAAATTATAGAAAACAGAAATTGTAGTGTTGAAATTTATAATAACCAAAATTTTAAAAAATTGATTAGAGAGGTTTAACAGCAGAATTGAGCAGGCAAGAGAAAGACATTGAACTTGAAGACAAGTCATTTGAGATGACCCAACCCAAGAAGCAGTAGAAAAGAAAGAAAGAAAAAAATGATCAGAGCCTGAGACTTGTGGACACTATCTCTTCCTTTTTCTCTCTCTCTTTCTGGGACTCCTATTCAACAGAACAAATATTTGAATAATCAATAGAGCAAGGAGTTGATGGCAAACCAAAACACTTAAGAGGAAAGGCTGGGAGTGAGATGCTTTGAGGAATAAGAGCTTTACAAAGCTCCCACATATTCCTAGATATCCAGAATGCCATGTGTATTGCCAGGGCTTGGCGATCGTGCAGAAAAGACCTGAGAAACTCCTAAGCTCTCACTGCTGATTAACCTTCAGGCTTTGTTACAAACAGGAAGTGAAGGCTAAGACAGTGTTGTAAACTGCCTGGCTGAGTGTTGAAGGCATGCCCCAAAATACATGCACAGCCTATTTACAAAGACTGGGAGTTTGGTTTTTGTTTCTGGCTCCAGTTATTTGTCCAATTTTCAACAAAAAAATTATGAGTCAGGAAAAGAAACAAGAAATTATGGCCCATACACAGGGAAAAAATTAATGGAAACTTTTCCCAAGGAAGCCCAAGCATTGGACTTACTAGACAAAGGTTGCTCCAGCTGGCAATGGTTAATACATTTGCCTTTCAGTATTTTCAGCTAATGCCCCCTGGGTAGCCACATCAGTCCTGGGAGAGTTCCTAGTCCTGGGAGAGTTCCAGATTAGGTTACATAAAGATAAATCCTTTGAACTGGCCCTTCAGAGAACCCTGAGAGAGGTCAAAACAACCACAAATCTTTGAGAATAAGATCTGTTCTGCTTCCTTCAGTATTAGGAACCTATACCAGAAATGTGGGCTGCTGTCTTCAATTTTGCCAACAAGCTGAGGTATGGTGTCAAGGTTAAGATAAAATGCCACAAAACTCTCTTATCGAGATTCAGGGTGGGGCGCGGTGGCTCACACCTGTAATCCCAGCACTTTGAAAGGCTGAGGCAGGCGGATCAAGAGGTCAGGAGTTCGTGAACAGCCTGGTCAACATGTCGAAACCCCGTCTCTACTAAAAATACAAAAATTAGCCTGGCGTGGAGGGGTGCTCCTGTAGTCCCAGCTACTCAGGAGGCGGAGACAGGAGAATCGCTTGAACCCGGGAGGCAGAGGTTGCAGTGAGCCAAGATCATGCCACTGCACTCCAGCCTGGGCAACAGAGCGAAACTCCGTCTCAAAAAAAAAAAAAAAAAAAAAAACCGATTCAGCTGGGACTTTTTTTCTTAGCATTCAACTGCTTGCTGTAAAATTTTGATTCATTTCCAGAGTTCCAGTAAAGTTGATTCTGATAGTTTTTGCTAGTTTATTTGCTGCTTTTAGGAAGGAACAAAACTTTGACTTTCTCCACTCCACCATTTTCATTGATGTCACTCTCTTATCTAGTCTTTTGATAGCTGAATTCATGGGAATTACATTCAGAATGATATGACTGCAACAAATTAAGTGCATTTCAAAGGGGAAAAGGAAAGAGTTTACCAAGTTCTCTTTGGGAGTGCCTAAGGAGTGGTTAATAACAGCTTAATTGGGCTGGGCACAGTTGTTCAAGCCTGTAATCCCAGCACTTTGGGAGGCCGAGGCAGGCGGATCACAAGGTCAGGAGATTGAGACCATCCTGGCCAACATGGTGAAACCACGTCTCTACTAAAATACCAAAAAATTAGCTGGGCGTGGTAGTGTGTGCCTGTAGTCCAGCTACTTAGGAGGCTGAGGCAAGAGAATCGCTTGAACCTGGGAGGCGGAGGTTGCCCTGAGCTGAGATGGCGCCACTGCACTGCAGCCTGGCCACATAGGAACACTCCACCTAAAAAATAAAAATAAAATAATAATAATAACAGCTTAATTGTTAACAATCTACTGTAGGGCAGTAAGGTAATGGCTACATAACGGGTGACCCTAGAAGGTTTACAAGGAAAAGTTCTGTGGAAGTTACCAGGAACTGCGTGAAGAAGGGTGAGCTAAGGATTGCTTGCTTATATTGAGGAAACTGCCCTAGGGATCTTACATTTAAGGACTCTGATTCCTACTTAGCATAGTCCCTACGTGTTTTCACTACAGATGCAGGCTGGTCTCTCTGCTGAGGGAAGCCAAAAGGCTCAAGAGGCATGGGCCTGTTCTCCAGCATACTAGAGAGGATGATGATTTTCTTGCAGAATGGAAGAAATCTAGAAAGTCAAAAATAAATAAATAAATAAATAAATAAAATAAAAAGAAAAAAGATGAAAAAGACATATAAGAAACAATCAATGTAAAGGAATGATTTAAATAATATGAACTTGTAGAAAACCATAAGGAAAAGAAACTGTGCTTTCCTAGTTACTAGTGGCTAGTCAACTAAAAATAACCTTTGCTTCAGTTTGATTTTGAAGCCTGGAATACTAAAGCTTCCCACATATCATCACATCAGAAAGCTCCTGGCATTTGTTTGGGAAGAGCACAGGGGTAATACTGGCTGATGACTCCCACTCTAAAGATTGTGGAATCAACCTTAGCTGTAAGCTCTGGAACTTGTACTTGAGCCTGTTCATGTCTCCTGATTCACATGTGTAGAACTAGATAGAGTCAGAAAAAGTCTGGAATGTATTTCTAATGACAGAGACGGTGGGTAGAAGATGGAATGATTTAGGAATCTATCTATCTATCTATATATATATATTTTTGAGACAGAATCTCACTCTGTCACCCAGGCTAGAGTGCAGTGGCATGATCTTGGCTCACTGCAACCTCCACCCGCCGAGTTCAAGCAATTCTCCTGCCTCAGCCTCCCAAGTAGTTGGGATTACAGGCAACTGCCACCACGCCTGGCTAATTTTTGTATTTTTAGTAGAGACCAGGTTTCACCATCTTGGCCAGGCTGGTCTTGAACTCCTGACTTCATGATCCACCCACCTTGGCCTCCCAAAGTGCTGGGATTACAGGCATGAGCCATCGCTCCTGGCCAGGAATAGATTTTTGTTTGTTTGTTTGTTTTTTGAGACGGAGTCTTGCTCCTCACCCAGGCTGGAGTGTGGTGGCCAGATCTCGGCTCACTGCAAGCTCCACCTCCCGGGTTCACGCCATTCTCCTGCCTCAGCCTCCCGAGTAGCTGGGACTACAGACGCCCACCATCACGCCCAGCTAATTTTTTTGTATTTTTAGTAGAGACGGAGTTTCACCGTGTTAGCCAGGATGGTCTCGATCTCCTGACCTTGTGATCCGCCTCCCTCAGCCTCCCAAAGTGCTGGGATTACAGGCATGAGCCACCATGCCCGGCCAGGAATAGATTTTTTTTAAAAAACCTTTTCTGCTATTTTGTGATTCTGACTTTGAAAAGTAAACAAACAGCTTTGTCAGTGATGTCAAGAAGTTGTTGAGTTTCCTGGCTGTGAGCCAGAAATCATGAGACAGAATATGCCACAAAAAGTCCTGCAAGAATGTATTTGACAGAAGACTCACCAAAGAAATCAAAAGGGTTATAAATTGAATTTCAAGGGCTAATCATTTTAATAAAAGCAAATTTGTATTAAGCTCTATGTACACTGACCTCAACATTTTAGATGTATTCACTCATTTAATTTTTACAACTTTATCATATAAGTACTATTATTATCCTTATTTTATAGATGAGGAAACTGAAGCACAGAAAGGTAAAGTACTTGCTCAAGGAAACAAAACTCTTAAGAAGTAGAATCAGGGTGAAAATGGATCCTTCAAAAGGATCTAGGCCAGGCATGGTGCCTCACACCTATAATCCTACGACTGTGGGAGGCTGAGGCGGGTAGATCACCTGAGGTTGGAAGTTCGAGACCAGCCTGGCCAATGTGCTGAAACCCCTCTCTACAAAAATTAGCTGGCATGGTGGCGCACATCTGTAATCCCAGCTACTTGGGAGGCTGAGGCAGGAGAATCGCTTGAACCCAGGAGGTGGAGGTTGCAGTGAGCCAAGATCGTACCACTGCACTCCAGCCTAGGCGGCAGAGTGAGACTCTGTCTCAAAAAAACAAGTATCTAAATAAAAAATTGTGAAAGTGTGTGAAGAATACCAAGGTGCCCGAGGAAGAAGAAACAGTGAAGACAGTACCAAAAAATTCCCTGTTGAAGAGAAAAATGAAAGGAGGCTGAGAAACAACTTTTGACTTTGTTATTAGTGTACTAATGGACTGCAGGTAGAGACAAGCATGGCAAACCAATAAAATACTAACTAAAAATTTTAGAAATGTAAGCTTATACAGATTTACTGAAAGTACAGTGGCTTTATATGAATAAATGGAATACTATACTGAACTAAGATGATTTGAAAGAGAAGCTTCAGATAGAATAAGGGTTAGGGAAATAGGACTTGAGTAATGAAACTATGTACTTGTATGGGAATCCATAAACCTGAGGGCAGAAGCAAGGCAAAGAACATCTGGATGAAAAATAAAAGTATTCAAAAATGGATATGATAATGTCACAGGAGCATATTGCAGACAGCCTGGCCAAACTGAGCATGTGAGAAATACTTTAGTTTTAAATAATATTTTCTTAATGCAGGTTATTAAACTGATGTAATAGCAATAAAATGTTTTAACCATGTAGACATGTGTTAGAAGTATTATTCAACCAAAATCAGAATATTTGATAGCATTTTGGCCTTTCCTACCTACAATTTCATCTCTTGCAAGAATGAATAAGCAACAGGGAAGCTGCTAGTCTGGACTTAATTTTGGTCAAGAAGAATTTTGTTGACGGTGGGGAAATAAAGTATAAAAACCTTAAAAGAAAGTCATAAAGTCATCTGTGAGGTGATAATACTGAGTATGGTTAAATGTTTCTTTTAGACTTTAGGAAATCAAATTTAAATTTATTATTGATTTCTAATTCTACTGGAGTGTGGTGAGAGGATGGGATCAATGTTATGTCAATTATTTGACATTTGTTGATGTTTATATTGGGGCTCAGTTTTAAGTATTCCCTTTTTGTCTAAGAAGAGTGTATCTCCATCTTTTGCATGCAGGATTTGATCTATGTCCATTGACATATATTGTGTGGTTAAGTGTGTGGTTCAAATCTTCTCTATCCTACTATATTTAGTCTGTTTGATCTTACCAGTTTCTAAGTGATAAGATTAATATCTTCCCAATTTCTCCTTGAATGTTTGTCATGTTTTGCTTGTATGCGGTGCTGTTAGGTGTGTATATAGGTTCAGGATTGATATATTGCCCATAGCACTATATTACTCATAGTATTATTGAGTAAAATTTTTATATTTTCTTAAAGCAAGTAAATTATTTATATTCTAATTAAATAGCTTTTCCATTTTATATAGAAGTAAATGATATTATTTGAAAGTTTATATTATTTTATTCATATAATACTTTTCTTCTTAAAATCTATTTTTTTCAGATAGAATTCTTGCCATACTAGCTTTCTTAAATGTAAAATTTGCCTGGTACATAGTTTTTCCATTCTTTTATTTTGAAACTTTCTGTGTACTTATGTTTTAATCCGTCTCTTGAAAACATCAAATAGCTGGATTTTGTTATTATAATAATACAGTCTGAGAATTGCTATCTTTCAACAATTAAATTTAAGCTACTTAGTCTTAGATTACCAATATATTTGAACTTATTTTTATCATATGATTTTGTTTCATGTTTTCAAAATGCTGTTTCTTTCCTTTGTGACTTCTCTTTTCCTTTCTTTTAGATTGATCCAGATTTGTTTGGTTTTAATTTTTTATTTATTCCTTTTACTGGTTTCAAAGTGATGATCCCTTTATTATTCTTTTGGTGCTTACCTTCAAATTTTAAATGGACATTATTGAAACTTGTCAACTCCTACAAAAGAGTCTACTGGAATTTTGATTGGGATTATGTTGAATCTCTGGATCAATTTTGGGAGAATTGACAGCTCAACATATTGAGTGTGTAGATTTATAAACGTGATATATTTCTCCATGTATTTAGATTTTTAGTTTATCTCAGCAATCCTTTATAGTTTTAATTAAATAAATTGCACACATATTTTTAAAAATGTATCCCTAGGTATTTTATTTTTGATGCTATTGTAAATGCTATTGGGTTTTTTAAAAAATTGTTTCAATTTTCTATTGTTTTTGTTAAATGTAAAAATACAAATAATTTGTGTTCATAGACCTTATATCTGGAAACCTTGCTAAATGTATTTTTTTATTCCATTAGCTCTTTTGCTTATTTCTTAGTATTTTCTTTGTAGGCAGTCATGTCATCTACAAATAAACAGTTTTACTCCTTTTCAACCTATATAACTTTTATTTCTTTTTCTTGCCTTATTGCACAGGTTAGGACCTCTATTTCTATGTTGAATAAGATTAGGAAAAATGGACACTCTTGTCTTGTTGTTGATATTAAGGGAAAAGCATTCAGTCTTTCACCATTAAATATGATGTTAAGTGTAAGGTTTTTTCTCTATTGACTTTATCAGATTGAGGAAGTTCCTTTTTATTCCTTGTTTGCTGAGAGGTTTTCTTTGGTTGTTGTGTTTTGTTTTGTTTTCTTCAATCGTGGATGGGTATAGAATTTTGTCAGATGCTTTTTCTGCATCTATTGAAATGATCATGTGATCATCTGGGTTTTCTTTTTTAAGTTTACTAATATAGTGAATTACACTGATTGGTTTTCAAATATTAAACCAATCTTGCAATCCTGGGATAAACTTCACTTCATCATAATAATGTTTTATCCTTTATATATATAGTTAGACTGGATTTGCTACATTTTTTTCTTCATTATTTCTCTTTCTATGTTCCTGAGAAATATTGGTCTTTAGTTTGCTTTTCTAGTAATATCTTTGTATGATCTAGTATTATAAAATGAGTTAAGAAGTGTTTCATTAAATTCTCCTGTTTCTTGATCAACTGAAATGTCTCTTAAGCTTTGATCTTTATGGAAGAGGATCAATTCTGACATGACCAAGGCCATATTTCCTTCCAAAGCCAATAGAGTGTAGCACTGAGGGCCTTTGGGGTGAGTGTCTAAGGTCATTAGAACCTCATTAAAACCCTAGACTCTTACCCCAAAGGGCCCTCAGTGCTACACTCTGTCGGCTGCCAACACAGCAACTTTTAATTACTGCTATGATACTACATCAATTTTTGGTTATCATATTATAGTTCATATTTCTTTTTATAGTGGAAGGGGTCTAATCTATGTCAACTCAATCTGCCATATTGCCTAAAGTTAAGGAAAGAAGATTTCAAAAATGTCAGAGGAAATACAGGCAAGATTTCACAGTTAAGTCCAAAGAAGACTGTGTATAACTTAAAAAGTATGAGAGGTTATTGAAAATTAAATACGCAATCAAAAAGGCCAGGCACAGTGGGTTGTGCCCATAATTCTAGCACTTTGGGAGGCCAAGATGGGAGGATCACTTGAGGCTGGGAGTTCAAGAACAGTCTGGGCAACATAGCAAGACCCCATCTCTAAAAAAGAAATGTTTTAAAGTAAAATTTTAAAAAAGACTTTTACATAATTGCACAATCTTGATATTAACTCCTATGGTGACAAGAAAGAAATTGTCTAGCTTCTTGGAGTGCTGTCAGTGGACAGACTTCATTTGAGGGGTCCTGAACTTAATTGATAAGTTCACTGCTAGGATAGCTCCTAGTAGCAAGAAAAAAGTGATGGTTATGCTAAGTGAGGTTGAGATGTCAGAACTACTGTAGCAGTTGGTGGAAGAGGGATTAAAAGACTTGGAGAGGTGGGCATGCTGAAGTAGGTATACTATGTGAGGCCGAAAAACTTACCGATGATTATGTTTCATGGGAAGGTCCAGAGAATTCATCATTGTTATGGTTGGAATGTTTACATCCCCCCTGAAATTCATTAGTTGAAATCCTTATCCCCAAGATCATAGTATTAGGGGCTGGGGCCTTTGGGAGGTGACTAGGTTATGGGTGCTTTGCCCTCATGAATGGAATTAATATCCTTGTAAAAAAGGGTTTGAGAAAGCTTGTTCCCCTCTTCCATCATGTGAGAACACAGCGAAAAGACTGTTGTCTAGAAATGCCTGGCACAGAATCTGTCAGAGCCTTAATCTTGGAATTTCCAGCTTCCAGAACTGTGAGAAACAAATTTGGGTTGTTCATAAGCAACCCAGTTTATGGTATTTTGTTATAGCAGCCCAAATGGATTCAGACAATTGCTATCATTTGGATGTTTGTCCTCTCCAAATCTCATGTTGAAATATGATACCCGTGCTGGAGGTGGAGCCTGGTGGGAGGTATTTGGGTCATGGGGGCAGAACATTCATTAATGGCTTGGTGTCCTCCCCATGGTAATAAGTGACTTCTCTCTTAGTTCAGGCAAGAGCTCATTGTTTGAAGAGCCTGCCACCTCCTTCCTTCCCTCTTGATTGCCCCCTCACTTGCTATGTGACACGCTGGCTCCCCTTCCCTTCTGCCATGACAAAAACTTCCTGAGGCCTCACCAGAAGCAGATGGTGGCACTGCGCTTTTTGTACAGCCTGCAGAACCCATAGCCAAATCAATCTCCTTTCTCTATAAATTACCCAGCCTTGGCTTTTCCTTTATAATAATGCAAAACGGACTAACACAATAATCATTATTGGCGAGACCGGCAGGGGTGCACTAGTGAGGAGGCAGCAACATCATTAATAGACATTTGATAGTGGCCATTACAGAACCACATTCCCTGATAGCAATGAGGATGCTACAACCTGGAAACAATAGAGTTGAGACAGTTGAGACAATAGAGTAGGGTTGAGTCAGAAGCCAAACAGTAATTATAGATCCAATTATTTTAATGTGATAAGATGGGAGTGGCAGCCAAGTGGGCCTGACTCTCAGAGAGTTATGGAGATAGATAATAAAACATGGGTATATTAGTCAGGGTATATTCCCCAGAGAAACAGAACCAACAGCATGAGCACATATAAAGAAAAATCTATTTATTTTAGGGAGTTGGTTTACATCATTGTGGAGGCTTGGTCAGAAATCTGCAGGGTAGGCTAGCAGGCTGGAGACCCAGGGAAGAGTTGCAGTTTGAGTTCAAAGAACTCTGCAGAAAGAAGGCCTTCCCCAGCAGGAGCCAGGGTAGTACACCTCCCCTGAATTCTGAAGGTACTTGATTAAGGAGACTAGAATATACAGTTAGATAAGGGGGAGTTTATTGACTGAGAAAAGAGAGCTTATCAATTAAATTCAGAATGTAATACCTTGGCAAGGACCCCAGGAGGTGAATGTACATCATCATCACCCCTGGGGTCCTTGCCAACATCACCTTCTGGGGTCCTTGCCAAGGTATTAAATGAGGCCTAACCACATTATGGAGGTTAATCTGCTTTACTCAAAGTCCACTGATTCAAATGTTAATCTCATCCAAAAAGACACCTTCATAGAAAAATCCGGAATAATATTTGACCAAATATTTGAGCACTTTGGTCCAACCAAATTAACACATAAAATTAACCATCATAATGGGGCAGAATAGATGAGCAGCCCACAAGAGTAGTGTTCTCCTTGTACTATCAGAAGAACCAAGGATGGATGAATGATCAGGAAGCTGGAGGAAGGTGCCCCAATAAGAAGCCATTACCTTATCCAATTTCCAGACCTGAGCCAGTTTTTAGGCCTGAAACCACTAAAAGGAAAAATAGAAGGATCCTAAAACACCCTAACAGATGTACATGGTAATGATTCCGCAAATACTCCCTCAAAGGGATCTATAGACACTTAATTGGTTGACTGCACACTGGGGAAAGGGGAATGCCCAATATTTTGAGATTGTTGGACAGAAGATCTGAGCTGACATTGATTTACCTCATCGATGACATCAAGCCAGAGACCAAAAACATCATCATGACCCCTTTTTAGTGTGGGCGTATTTAGGTGTCTTAGACCATTCATGCTGCTGTAACAAAATACCATAGACTGGGTGGCTTATAAACAACAGAAATTTATTTCTTAGAGTTCTGGAGGCTGAGAAGTCCAAGATCAAGTTGGAGGCAGATTTTGGTGTCTGTTGAAGGCCCACATTCTGATTCATTGATGGTGTCTTCTTGCTGTGTCCTCACTTGGCAGAAGGAGCAAGCAAGATTATGTGGGCTTCTTTGGTAAGGGCACTAATTTCATTCATGAGGGGTCTGCCCTCATGATCTCGTCACCTCCCAAAGGCCCCACCTCTGAATACCATCATTTTGGGGATACAGTTTCAAAACTTGAATTCTGGGGGGACACACACTTTCCAACCATAGCAATAAGTGAAATAACAAATAGAATGTAATGGGCCATGGTCCCACTCACAGTGGGTCCACTGGGGCCATGGACATTTCCCCTGTTCCTGAATGCATAATTAGGAAAGATATGCTGGTGATTAGTGCGACCCCAGATTAGCCTGTGGGATAAGAAATATCGTAATGGGGACAGTGAAGTACAAATGTCCAAAACTTCCGCCCAAATAGTGAATTGAAGTCAATATTGAATCCCAAGATGATGGGAGAAATTCCTGGCATGCTACTGGGCCCTGATCAAGTGTCTGACCATGGGACCCCATGTGTCCAGAACTGCTCATCATCAGCTTGGTTATGTGACTCACCCAGTCATATGGTCGAGAGGACCCAGCAGCAATCTACCCAGGGTTGAGTACAATTAGGACCAGAATGCATGTGCACACCCATGTGTCATCCACCGCTGTTGCATCAGCTCCCCTCCCACACACCTATTGCTGCATGAGATAGTCCTTAAAACCAGCTCTCAGAGGAGGAGAAAACCCAGGCTTCGTTCACAGGTAGATCTGCTTGGTATGTGAGTGAAAGCTGAACATAGATGCAACTGTACTACAACCTGACTCACAAGTGGTCTAGAAAGAGAATGGTGAAAGAAAATGCTTCCAATAGGCAGGGATTTTAGTGATGTACCTGATCATCTACTTTGTGTAGATAGAGAAGTGGCCTCAAGTTAGAATATAATCTGACTCACAGGCAGTGGTGAATGGCCTGGCCAGCTTGTCGGAAGCTTGTCAGAAGAAATATTAGAATGTAGGGACAGGTATTCTGGGATAGAAGCATATGGATAAATATATCGAAGTGGGTGCAAAGACTGAAGATCTTTAATATAGCATGTTTATTCTCACCAGAGAGCATCTTCTATAGTAGAAGCATTAAAAACAGTCAGATACATGCCAATGAGTAAATGAACAAAATGGTCTTAGTGGTAGAGATGGACACTGTAAGTGGACGCAACACTGTGGGCAGCCACTTACCAAGACTGATTTAACTGTGCCTGCTGCTACTGAATATCCAGTCTGACTGCACCAGGGATCAATATTCAGTCATTGATATGGTCCTATCCATCAAGGAGACCAACCATCTGCTCGGTGACAAATTGACTACATTGAGTCCCTTCCACTTAGGAAGGGCTAGTGATCCATTCTGAAAGGAATAGATAGACACATAGTCTGCATATAGATTTGCATCCCATATCCTAAGACCCTTACTCAGCCCCATGACCTGAGAGCTTTTGGGGCATTTGATCTGCTGGCATAAAATCCACATAACATCACATTAGAGCAGGGGCCCACTTTATAGCAAAGGAGATGAGAGAATGGGTTTCTTAATCATGGGATCCACTGGTCATATCACCTACTACAGAAGCTGCCAGCCTGATAGGACATAGAAACTCCCTATTTAATACTGAATTGGAGTCCCAGCTCAGGCACTTTAAGAAGATGAGGCCGATCCTCTGTGATGCAGTGTTTACTTTGATCAAAGTCTTTTATATGTATGTATTCCCCGGGAGAAAGAATACACAGGTCTGGGAATCAAAGGACGAAAGCAGGAGTTGCCCAGTGGCTCAGTGTTTTTAAAATGTGCCTAGAGGTTGATCTGAAGGTAGCAAGTGATCTCAATGAATTGTACAGTTACAGATTGAACTCCTTGTTCTATCCTTTCCCCTTCTCACTACTGCATTTGACCAGATTTAAAAAATAAAATAGGCTGGGTGTGGTGGCTCACGCCTGTAATCCCAGCACTTTGGGAGGCCGAGGCGGGTGGATCACAAGGTCAGGAGACTGAGACCATCCTGGCTAACACGGTGAAACACCTTCTCTACTAAAAATACAAAAATACAAAAAAAAAAAAAAAAATTAGCTGGGCATGGTGGCAGGCACCTGTAGTCCCAGCTACTCAGGAGGCTGAGGCAGGAGAATGGCGTGAACCCGGGAGGCAGAGCTTGCAGTGAGCCGAGATCGCACCACTGCACTCCAGCCTGGGCAACAGAGCAATACTCCGTCTCAAAAAATAATAATAATAAAATAAAATAAATTTTGGTGCCTAGAACTGTGCACAATATTCCAGCTCTTGTGTGGAGCACAAGGGACCCCATGTTCTGTACTCCAAACAATACAGTTATCTTCTCAGAGTCTGTTCTCATGTTGAGCTTGAGGCCAATTTTCTTTCTATGAACTGATATCAAGACATGTAACCCCATCCCGTACTTATTTTTAATAAAAAAAAAGTATATTTATCCATAGGAAATTCCTCCTTGATGCTTCAGTCTCTTGTTTGTGACATCTTTTGCGTTTGCTATTCTACTTAGTTTTGTGTTATTCTCGAATGTGACAAACAGGTCTTCCATACATATTTATCAAAAATCATGGCTAATATTGAATAAGATATGAGCAATGCCTAATATTCATGGCATGCCACTGGGGACCCCCCTGCAGAGGTCCCTCTGTGTGCCACAGAACACCTGGAATATTGTGGTGAGTTTTGACACTCCATTTTAAGAACACTGATCCACTGGAGTAGGTTTGGTAGATGGCAGGTAGGACACGAGGGAACCTGGAAACCACACCATTTAAAGAGAGGTGGAAGGAACAGGGACCAGAACCTAGAGAATACGGAACCAAGGGAAACAGGGTGGTTATCCTTGAATATTTGGAGGCCTTTAGGTAGAAAAGAGAGTAACTTATATTTTGCTCCAAATGACAGAATTAGGAACAATATTGCTTGGTGATAAAGTGTGATGGAGTACAGTCACATAACCCCAAAATATGGCCCCTTTCCATACTGAGTATTTAAAGCTGGAGGAAACTGTAAAAAGCTCAGAAGCAGAAAGGTCTCTCTGAATTTATCCCACTCCCTCTCTTTCAAAGACCCTCATGTGACCAGTGTCCTGCCCTATGCACGAAGGGAAGGCATGTTATACAGAGAGGCTGAGAAGCATCTGAACAAACAGACCTGGCTAAGGTCCCCCCAGTTTATTACCATTAGGTCAGACCCCCTTTTTTCCCAGTCATACCTCCACATGACTATCCCTTCCTTGCCAAACCTAAACATAAAAATTCATTATTTTCTTAAGGTCTTTGGGTCTTCGTTTCCAAAGGCTCTCATGTTTTTCATTTTTTAATCTGTCTTTTGTTAAAGGGATATCAGCCATGAACCTTGTGATGGGCAGGAAAATATTTTGCTTTTCCTCCCCTACAAATTCCAAAGAACAACCCTGCCACAGAACTGTCCCATAGACTGGTATTGTTCACAGGCCACTTAGAAAGGTATAATGTAGGAGTAGGACATTGGATTTGATTCCTCCCTTCCTCCCTCCCTCCCTCCCTCCCTTCCTTCCTTCCTTCCTTCCTTCCTTCTTCCTTCCTTCCTTCCACAGAGTCTTGCTGTGTCGCCCAGGCTGGAGTGCAGTCGTGCAATCTTGGCTCACTGTAGCCTTGACTTCCTGGGCTCCAGCAGTCCTCCCACTTCATCCTCCTGTGTAGCTGGAACTGTGGGTGCACACTGCCACATCCGGCTAATTTCTCTTATTTATTTATTTATTTATTTTTTGTAGAGACGGAGTTTCACCATGTTTCTCAGGCTGGTCTTGAGCTCCTGGGCTCAAGCCATCTGCCTCCCTCAGCCTCCCAAAGTGCTAGACATGAGCCACCACACCTGGCCTAGATATGATATTCTTTCTGTAAACTGTTTCCACTCTAACATTCTATGATTTTCTTCTATCAAAATCTGCTCTCAAATCTTTTATTCAGACTCAGGCATAAATAACAGATGATAAATTTGTAGCCTCCCCAGTCCCCTGGTAGCTAAATTTTAAAGAGTTAAAGACATACTGAGGATATAATTTGCTAGCTTCTGGTGTGAGGCATTTTAGCCTATGGTTGGAGTGAGCCTGGGAAGGTCCAGAGCCGTTTCCCCTGCCTTGCGGACACAGCGGCTTTCTTTCCCCCATGAAGTTCAGAGCCCTTTGCTTTCCTGGCACAAGGAAAAATTCTGCAAGAATAATGTATTTGTTGTTAAATCCGCTCTTCGGCAAAGGCTGTCATTGCTTCCCATGGAACATCTTTGCATCACAAAAGCATCAGCCTCCTTTTAAAATGAATGAATGAATGGACCAAAATGTCAATGCTTTCATTTCTTTTGATCAAAAGCCATGCTTACAGTAATAAAAGACAAACCAGGGTAACTGAGTATACATGAAAGAGAAAGGAAGTACCTAGTAAAGCTTACATTATAAAAGCTCCTTTGGCTGACAGATATGCCTGTCTGGATACGAAATTGCCATTTCAGAGCCATACAATTTATGTAAACAGTAGCCACTAACACATTTTATCTTGGTCATGTGCCCAATCTGAAAAGAAAAAACTTGAGATTCTCCTTGAGAAGAACTTCCTGCTGGAGCTTTCTGGAGGATTTCTCATGAGACTGCACATGCGGCCACCTCTTTAGGTGGTGGACACTTTAGATGTAATCATCATGACCACTATCTGAGCGCCCCTGGAGTCTGGGCTCAGGACCCCCTCCCTAGCCCCTGGGGCTTGCTGCCACCTCCTGAACAATGGGTCTGACAGCTGTCTCCATGCAGTCTTGCAGCATCCAGCTTGACTGGGAATGATTAGCCCATCCTGACGAAGCTCTTCCCCCACTGAGACACGCTGGCAGTGCTTTCCTTTGGAGACAGCCCGTGTATGCTCCTGGCGTGGCATTTGCTGTTCTCGTAGATGTCTGGGGAGCTTGGCCAGAACCATCCAGGCCAGCAGTTTACAGCAGTGCTTCAGAACAGATGTGTGGTTTTTTGGGAGCTGGGGGGATGGGAGGGGGGTTAGGGGTTGTCTATACTTAGTATAATTCCATGCAGGGGTGAGAAAACAGTAGGTGGAGTGAGGAGGTAGGGAAAGAAGTGGGATAAAGATGAATCCCAAGCAGTGAGAGTGTCTGGGGCTCTCTCACTGCTCTCACTGTTCACACCCTCACAGGCCTTCAGAGGACTCGCTAGGGTCAGCTTCACTGCAGTTTCCCGGTGGCCCTTTGACAGTCTACAAACCAGCTGGAAAGCAAAGATCACCATCAAGAAAAGGCCCTGAGCAGCAAACAGAGCCCCACCATCCATCCAGAGGTCAGCCTGAAGGAAAGCTACAGCCAGAGGCTCCAGCTACCGGGTCTCAGAGCTACAGGCACTTTTACACAGGGGCAGACAGAGATAAGGTGGGAGCTGATGTATCATGCCTGGAAGGTACCAAAGAAATGATAATGGATGTTTCTATTTGACACTTTGTTGTGTTTTTCTTTTTAAAAGATTTGAAATCATTCGGGACAATTTCTTATTTCTAGCAACAGAGTGATCTGAACCACTGATTTGCTTGGAAATGAAGAGATTCTGTTTATGGATCTGTACTTTGGTCTAACAACTCTGTTTCACACTATGGGCGGGCTTTAGCAGTGCGGTTTCCAGATAGTATCTGAAATTAAAAAAGAAAAAAAAAAGGGAGCAGGGGGAGAGAAAATAATTTGGGAGTAATCTGAGCCTCTCGGAAACAGATAAGATCCAAGAAACCTCAGTCCCAAATGACATGCAGAGCAACTTGTACATTCATTTACTGACTCCAAAATGGTCTCATTCTTACTGAATCGGTTTTTGTAGTGTTTCTTTTAAAACCTAACCCCCTTAGCTGTTAGCAGCGTATTTTTAAATGACATTAGAGTGCCCTTTTCTAATTGGTAAAAAGCAATCATCATGAGAATGAGTCACACTCCAGGACCCAGACATCCCCTCAGTGTCCAGTTTCCTCCAGAAACACTTAGGTACGAAAGTGGGTCAGAAGTGCCCATCATCCCAGGCATATTCCTTCTTGAATGTTTAAACCAACATTGTTTTGTACTTATAAGGAATTGTTATACTAATCATTTTTTTGCCAAATTGGCCATAATATAATCCACCTACCACTGACCAACTACAGAAGAAAAATTAAACAAAAGTTTTGCTGTTGTTATCCTTTTTTTTCCTAGGGGTTGAGCTTCTGAAGCCAGGAGGTCATTGGATTATGTATACAACCTTGGTAATTGCATTCCTACATTCTACAAAATGCCACAGCACTCACTACAGTCCAAAATAGCTGTTGCAAACAATGACAATTACTGCCCAGACATTTTCAAACACAGCAGGTTACTGGCTGAAGCTGTGATGGAAACCCTAAAAAATATATAAATATTTTGAAATGCTCTGTAAATCAAAATGATGCCCCAGACACAGAGTGGATTGTCTCGAAGCAAACTGAAGTCATTTGGAGGCTGTGAGGCTTTGTTGAAGGGTGTTGGAAAATGTTGAGCTTGTTAATATTAGGCCCAAATGTCATAATTAAATGATTTTTAAGTTTTCTTTCTCTCCGGAAATAGAGATCTCAGTTTTGTCTGATCACCCTCACCCTATAAAGGCCCTACTCTATTGGAAAAAAGATGGCAAACCCTTGAATTTCCCCACTACTTTCATATGTTCAGTAATTCCAGCATCCGATGAGTGCTATTGGGTGACTTTGAGAAGTGTTTATGGAAGGGAGATCTGAGGCCACTGCCTGTGGTGATCTGAGAGGCCTTGAGGATAAGCAGTCGGGGCCAGAGAGCAGCAATAATGGCTGCCAAGGGGCCAGAGCCACAAGGAATTTTGCTTAAACATTCCAGCAGCTTCTGCCCCTCTGGGCCAGCCTGTGGAGGTTCAGCTTGCAGAGTCACGGGGCTTTCTGTCTGTTTGGGCTGATTTTCCCCTGGTGACTTTTGGAGGGAGGCTTCTGTGTCTATTGGGGTTGAAGGGTAAGGTAAGAAATCTGACACTAATATAATCCCACCGCTAGGGGCCAACCTGCCAGAAGGGCCAGTCTCATCCTGGGACATGAAAGAACCTGCTTCAGACACCCACAGAGGGCAGGCCTCCCTCCACTACCCTAAGCGAATGGGAAATTAGAATTAAATCCGGGACACAGGGCTGTCTCCTCCAGGGAGGAGTGCACCTAGGGTGAGTCTAGGGAGAGTTTCTTGTCCTGATGAGTATACTTGGATTTTAGATAAATCTCTGAATTCAGGTAAGTAATTTCCTTTAAATGCTGCAAATTATTAAAATGAAAACAATCCACCTATATTCTAATTTATTAAGAAATGTTTGTGCCAGGTATTGACACAGAGGAGATAGCTATTAAATAAGGATAAGCTGAGTAATAAATTCCCATTGTAATTGAGTATAGCATTAATTTATTTACATGATTTACTGGCTTTTTATTTTTTATATGACATGTCCAATGCATTGTTTTCAGTTCCCCAGTAAATAAACTGCAGGGAGAATGTTACTATTATGCAGTAATCAGGAGGTGATGGCGGAGTTGGGGGGGCACAGTTAGTGCAGATGACATCTTCTTGGTTTTTCACTCTCTTCTTTTTTTTTTTTTTTTGAGATGGAGTCTTGCTCTCTTGCCCAGGCTGGAGTGCAGTGGCACTCCACTCAGCTCACTGCAAGCTCCACCTCCTGGGTTCAAGTGATTCTCCTGCCTCAGCCTCCCAATTAGCTGGGACTACAGCCGTGCACCACCACACCTGGCTAATTTTTGTTTGTTTGTTTGTTTGTTTGTTTTTGTAGAGACAGGCTTTCACTATGTTGGCTAGGCTGGTCTCAAACTCCTGACCTCAAATGATCTGCCCCCTTGGCCTCCCAAAGTTTGGGAATTACAGGCATGAGCCACTGCACCCAGCCAGTTTTTCAATCTCTGAAGCGATCTCATGAAGCTACTTCTTCGCCCTCTGTGTTCATGCCCCATGGTGGGAACTCACTGCTTAGAAACTGCCTGCTTCTTGTCACATCACTCTTATAAATCCTGGGCAGGACTCTTTCAGTTGCTTGCAACATGGATCCAACTTGGCTTTGCCAGAAAAATGAAATTCACAGGTCATGCAGCGAACAATAGCAAGGGATAAGGTATACATTCCCTGAGAGTCCTGGCCTCTTGGGTCATAGGCCCACTGTGTGGCACTGCTACTAGAAGAGGTAGAAAACCCATAAGAACTATGTAAACTATGTAATGTTGGGACAACAACAATGTAGTTTGTTTCAGATGAAAAATATGTCCCTGTGGTTTATCCCTCTGGAATAATACATGACAAGCTTAATTTCTCTCTAACTTGAAAATCTTTAAGATACTTAAAGACAGGTATAAAGCTTAAGAAGTTATCTTAGGACTGCTATAACAAAATACCATAAACTTGGTGTCTTTAAAGCAACATAAATGTATTTCTCACAGTTCTGGAGGCTGGGAAGTCCAAGATCATCAAGGCACCAACAGATTCTGGTGAGGGCCCTCTTGCTAGATGGCAATCCTTTCTGTGTCCTCACAAAGTGAAAGGGGGCAAATAAACTGCTTCAGGCATTTTTTTAAAAAGCATGAATCCCATTTATGAGAGTGGACCTAATTGTCTCTCAAAGGCTCTACCTTTTAATACCATCACATTGAGGATTAGGTCTCAACATAGGGGCCGGAGCCGTGGATCCATAAGCATTCAGACTGCAGCAAAGACATCTTCATGCCACATATTCTCTGATCCAAGACCTTGTTCTCGAATGTTGTCTCCTTACCATGGTATTTTTATGTGTTCATTCCCTAGTTTATCTGTGTCCATTACTCTGGAGTTTCGAACACAGTCTCCAAATACAGCACGAGGCTGGGCCTGGTGGCTCACACCTATAATCCCAGCACTTTGGGAGGCCAAGGTGGGCAGGTTACTTGAGCTCAGGAGTTCGAAACCAGCCTGGGCAACAATAACAAGACCTTGTCTCTATTAAAAACTAAAAAAAAAAATTAACCAAGCATGGTGGTACGCACCTCTATTCCCAGCTCCTCAGGAGGCTGAGATTGCAGGATTGATTGAACCTGGGAGATCAAGGCTACAGTGAGCTATGATCATGCCACTGTACTCCAGCCTGGCTGATAGAGCAAGGCCCTGTTTCAAAACAAACAAGCAAAATCAAATCTAGCATGAGTGAAGAGTTGAGAAGTACTGCATTGCTGGAAAGGAGATGTCTAGGTTTCCTCTTAGCATTTTTCTAATATTTATATGTATTTGGAAAATACCTATTCCTGGAAATATTTTGAAGTATACATCCATCTGTCTGTAATTACCATACAGAAAAGAAGACCTCATTAACATTGCCTTTCTTGTGCAATAAACACTATTTTATGACAGAATATATACACATATTCTGAAAAATATACTACTTAGAAGAGATGGAGCCCCCACCATTTCCTGAATAAATAGATTATTTAATTGTCAGGAAGATTAGTGAGAGGTCTCAGCAGTTTGTTTTCATTGTTTTGCTCTCCTTTACTAAACTACAGTATTTGTCCTGCACATGACTTATGTCCTATCTTGATGTTTTAATTCAAGGACCATACACTGAGTGACCATTGTGTGCAAGATGTTGTGTCAAACACATTTCAGTGTTGTCTTTAAGTGATAGTTTGAGGAGCTTCTGCTTTACTGGCTGTGAACTATCCCCACTGCTTATGAGATGAAGGCTAAGATTTTTCATCTGACCTGCAAGGTTCTTGATGGTTAGCTAAGGTTATTAGAATTGCAAATAGAAGTGAACTCAAATCTAATATGAGTTTAAAAAAGAGAACGTGGTATAAGAATTTAGGAGGGTCTCATGGAATAGCAGTGAAAGAGCCATGATTCACAAGGGACTGGACTCAGACTCTGTGATGCTGTCTGCAACAAAGGCAGCCACTCTCTCTGTGGGGTCAGACAGACTCTCTTCTTTGGCTGTCTCTCTGTGGCTGCTTTCTTCCTATTTATTTTTTTATTAATTTTTTTTGAGACAGGGTCTTGCTGTGTTGCTGAGGCTGGAGTACAGTGGTATGATCATGCCTCAGTGCAGCCTTGCCCTCCCAGGCTCAAATGATCCTCCCACCTCAGCCTCCCACGTAGCTGGAAACACAGGCATGCACCATAACACCCTGCTAATTTTTTTTGTTTTTTTGTTTTTTTTTGTAGAGACAGGGTCTTGCTTTGTTGCCTAGGCTGGTCTTGAGCTCCTGGACTCAAGTGATCCTCCCCTCTTGGCCTTCCAAAGTCCTGGGATTACAGGCATGAGCCACTGCATCTGGCCTCCTCTCTATTTAGATCAGCATTCTCTGTGCCTCCACACACATGGCAGATGTCTACCCCACAGAGCACAAGTGTATGTGTCCTGCAGGTGTGGCCATACACATAGATGAGCTGCATCCTTGAATCCCAATTTCACATTTCCAGGGAAATTCCACTGGCTTATCTACACCAAGGTTCCACACGATCAGCTGCGGGTGGAGTGGAAGGCCAAGCCCCTACATGGGGGGACAGGACCACCTTGAGATCTACAACAAGCCAGGGTAATGGTGGAATAGCCCTGGGGCACCCACAACCTTACATCTGACACATAGAATGTCATTCGAGCCTCAAGTCAACACACAGGGTAGGGAAGTATGAACTCCACTTTACCTAGAGGGAACTGAAGCCAGTGATGTACAGACAGGTTGCAAAAGCAGGGGTAGGACTCAGCTCTTATGATCCCTCATCCAGTGCTCTTTCTGCCAGTTTCACCTTGGCCTTCTGGTTAACCGTGCTTGGAAGATTCTTCTCAAGACAGGGCCATTGTGCTTCCGAGGGGACTGCAGCCAGGTTTCAGAGGCACAGGACTTGGAATATATTCTTGTGTAATATTCCAAGGAACAGATGTAAACAACTGTGATCATCCCAGAGCAATACCATCCAAACCCATCTCCCTGGAGGACTGTCCCCATCAACAACAATCTTGTCATTTTGGCCAGCTGGTGCGCCACATTCAACATGCCATGTCTCTAAGGACTGACAACTCCTCCTGGCTTTGTATTTTATCCTCTTTGCTGGCTTCTAGTGAGTTTTTAAAAAACTGAGTATTTTGCCTCTTTGGTTAAACTAGTTGGCTTCTATTTCATTTAAAAAAAAAAAAAATTCAGTGTATTGATTTTTCCTTTTACTGATGATCTCCTTGGCAACCATGCTTGTAGAGAAGCCATTTAGTTTTCTGGTTAAGTTGGACTAGGCGTTTCAAACTGTCCCAGACTAGCAGCCCCTGTGGGCACTTCCAGGGATTCTGAGCCATGCGCTCATTTTCAGAGATGGGGCTGGGCCGAGCCAGCCAAGTGTGCAACCTGTTGTTCGCATCTGTGTTAGCCAGTGCCTCAAATGGCCAACAGAGCACTAAGGGGTGAGTCTCTCCCATTGGCAGGCTCGGCATTGTCTGTGGGGCCCACTGGGGACAGCAGAGGTGTCTAGTGTCTATCTGCTCCCTCCAGCAGAGGACACTGGGCGAGGGGAGCCACACTCACCTCCTGCTTGGCTGTTTCCCTGCCCCGTTTTGGAAAGGTCTCCATTTCACATTGCCAATCATTTGCCAACTTAAGTTCCAAGCCAAAGCCATGTTGGGCCTTTGAATTTTTTGGATGTTTGGCAGGTGACATTTGTATCAGAAGAATCCTGTGGAAGAGGCAATAGGCCTGAAACATGTGTCTCTTGGTTGCAAGGCAGGAAACCTAGTTCTGGGGCTATTTGCACCCTACGACCATGGAAAAGCTGACTTACACCTCCATAACTCAATCTCTTCTCCTCAAAGATGGGGATGATGTGGTCAGTTAGAACTTTCTGAGGCCACTGGACACATTCAGGAACTGTGTTCAAGAGTACCTTGGCCTGTGGGATAAAAAGCTCTCTGATCATAAACAAGCATGATTACTTATCATTTTGTTACCAGGTTTCTCAACCAGGCCAGACTTGGACTGCTGGCTGAATCCCATTTCTCTCCTCTTGGACCGAGTGTCTGAACTATTCAGATCCAGTGTGTCCTTCCCTCCCAACAGCCTGCCAGGTCTCCAGTGATATTTATTGACCAGCCTGGTGCACGGGGCACACCATTGGCAGCTTAGACTAAAAACTCCCCCAGCACAGATTGTTTCTCACTCTGTGTTCGGCACAGTAACTAGAAATTAGCAATCAAAAATAAGTTGAGATCATCATGTTGGACTGTTTTCTGTCTAGCAAGTGTGTGCATCCTGGTCTCTGCCACAGGCTCTCCTAGGAAAAACCCACTCTCATTCCTCTGTCTGTTCCATAGCCCAGGGGACAGCAGCCTGCATTTTGTGGGCTGCAGTGGCTTTCATGACTGTACCTATTTTGGTCAGACACTGAGGGAACAGGCAAGAATTCCTATAGAGTTACACAGGGGAAGAAGGGATCTGCCCCACATTTAGCAACTTACACATCTCAAGTGAGACGAGGAGAAAAATTCTGAAGATTGAAATAGAAAAGAAAACTAAGAATAATGGAGAAGGTATTCACATGGGCTAAAGACAAAAGTTCAGACACCAGCCTATGGTCAAAGAGTATTCCCCTCCACTCTGAGTCTGGGCACCCTCCCCTATCTGGAGCAATGGCCTGTCCCTTCTGATGCTCTGGCAAGAGCTCCAGGATTTTCCCATAGGCTATGGGGATGGACATTTTTCATTTCTCTACACAAATTTGGAAGAAGAAGATTTCACCACAGAATCTCAGAATAGCCACCCTCAGCTAGGACCTTATTCACAAGATAGGGAAGCCAGGCATGTGATGGGAAAGAACACTCTATTTAGGGCAAATGCTTTCCGGAACCATTCTTCCTACTGAGCAAAGTGAGGCTGAGGGTTATGGACAGAAGAGAAGGCAGGGGATGCACTAAAATGAGCATCCAAAATGGAAACCATCTAAGCAGTGCCTTTTTGGGAGAAGCTGATCTCATGGCAGAGGGAAAAAAGAAAGAGTCAACCACCAATGGCCAGGATACAGAGTATATCACATTTGCTCACATTCCACTGACTGAACACAAGTAGGATGGCCAGGCCAAAGTCAGTGGGGCAGGGAAATAGACTATTCTATAGCAGGAGCCACTGTAAAGCACATGGCAAGGATGAGGAAGGCAGGGAGCAGCTGGGAGCAACCATGCATCCCACCGCAGGCCTGTATCATGACTCCATGCACATATGCAGCTGGGAGATCCCTTTTCTGTGGACATGGAAGCTTTTCCCCAATCTGCACAGTGCGTTTGGAGATGGCAAGTCCTTGTGGCTTGTCTTTCTGTCTTTTTTGTGTGTGGTGCCACATACATAATGTAAAATTTACCCTTTTAACCATTTTTTAAAATTTTGAGACAGAGTCTCACCCTGTCACCCAGTCTGGAGGGCAGTGGCTCACCTCCACCCCTTTTCAAGCGATTCTCCTGCCTCAGTCTCCCGAGAAGCTGAGATTACAGGCGTGCACCACCATGCCCAGCTAACTTTTGTATTTTTAGTAGAGATGGGGTTTCGTGCCATGTTGGCCAGGCTGGTCTTGATCTCCTGACCTCAAGTGATCCACCCGCCTTAGCCTTCCAAAGTGCTGGGATTACAGGTGTGAGCCACCATGACTGGCCATTTTAACCATTTTTAAACATGGAGTTCAGTAACATTAAATACATTCACACTGTTGTACAACCATCATCACCATCCAACACCAGAACTTTTTTATCCTCTCAAACTGTATACCCATTAAGCACTCGTGTCCCATTCCCCCTGTCCCCTAGTCCCTGGCAGCCACCATTCTACTTTCTGGCTATATGAATTTGACTGCTCTAGATAGCTCATGTATGTGTAGCATTTCTTTCCTTTTAAAGACTGAATAACATTCCATTATATATGTTATATATATATGCATATTATATATAATTCTGTTATATATAGCACATATATATTATATATATTATATATACAACATTTTGTTTATCCATTTTTCTGTTGATAGACACACGGACTGCCCCACCTTTTGCCCTTGTGAATAATGCTGTGAACACGAACATGTAGATATCTTTTCAGGCCTCTGCTTTCAATTCTCTTGGGTATATACACAGAAGTGGGATTACTGGATCACATGGTAATTCTGTGTTTAATTTTTCATGAGAAAGGCCCTTACTGTTTGTCATAGATTGTGTCTTTTCTTGTCTCTGAAGCACAGCAGGCAGGGACTTCTTCTTGTGATAATTTTTTCTTGTTTTTGCCAGAGCCACCTATGCAGTCCCTCAGTCTGCTTCTTCCCCCATTTGAATGCTTGTTCAGGAATCTGTCGATTCATCTTTCCTAAGTGCCATTTTTTAATACTGACAGCAGAAGGCTATTCTGTGTCTCTTGATTGTTTACTGCTGGTGATTTGGGGTTGGGGAGGTCTTTTTATTGTTTTTGTTTGTTTGTTTGTTATATTTTCTTAAGTTGTGGGGAAGATAAATTCTACATTATTGTTTCATTCTGTCATCTTATCCGGGAAATCTGTTTCTTCAGTTTTTGCTTAATATTATAATGTATCTTCTATCCAATTTCAATGATGGTGCATGTCATGAAAGAGACAGCTACTGCAGGCTAAAATGCCATTATAAAATCACTGTGGGTTATGGCACTTTCCACAGCTCTTCAAGATACTAAAAAATTCCTTTTAATTACACCAATAACGCTAACTAGGAACTGTTATAATTTCTTTTATGTAGCAAAGGAAGGCTGATACTGAGGGTTTGAATATCTTTGTTTTCATGAATATTCAATAAGATACTTAATAAAGAAAATAATTGTTAATAAGCAATTGGGGATGAAATGATAGGAAATTTTTCAAGCTTTTCTCAACAGAGCTGTGATATCATCTGGCTAGGCTTCTTCAGGCTCCCTTGAAATGCAGGAAGACTGATAGTTATTTTTACACATCTTTGCTCTAAACTTGGATGAGGCTAAATAAAACATGTCTTATGTTGCGGATAGATGCTCAGCAGGCACTGCAGGCCTCTGCATGGGAAGTTCTAATTGATTCACTCCTAAATATTGGGCTTGCTAGCCCCAGATGAGCCTTTTCCAGACCTGATGTGATCTCTTGGTCTCTACTAACAGCCATTCCTGGCTTCTCTTTGCAGAGGCAGCTTCCAATACAGAGGCAAAAATACTGCAGATCTTCTCAGCCTCCCTCATGCTAGGGTGTAGGCATATGGCTTGGCCCTGGACACTGTGTCCTGAGGGTAAATTTACTGGGGTTTCTGGAAACACTATTTGTCCTGGATAGAAAGTGACACACATGCAGAAACAGTCTCTCCTCTTTACTAGCCACAGCCTCTTCTGCATGTGTCCCTGGCATTGCTGCTGCCATTGTGCAGAGGATGGGAGCCAGTGCAGATGATGGAAGCCACACATGGGGGTCGGTCGGGGAGATGGAAGAGGAGCACTTGGCAACTTGCAGAAAAGGGACCTGTTTTAGTGTCTAGGTCACTTGTTCAGTCTTCTACTTTTGCAGCTAAAATCCTTATTTGAAAAAGACGTTAAATAGAAAAAGAAGGGCAATGTAGTAGCTTCTACTAAAACAAAAATGTATATCCTTTGTGATGTTATTATAATGTACTTTCTTTTAGAAATGTAACTTTTATAGTAATAATAAATGAAAGATTTTATCTTAAATGCCCTTACTTGGCAGAGCAAAACGTTAGCAACCCTACGTTAGTCTCCAAAGTATTTTTGAAATTTTACTGATCCATGAAATCTGAAAGTCTGGGAACCACTGCTCTAACTCAGGAAAAACTCATTCTTGGACTAGGACTCAGATTGGTTTGTAGCCCAGCAGCTCTCCTGTCTGGCCACTCTTTACATGAAAGGCTTGTGATTCTGACTCCTGCCCTTCATTCAGTTTCCTGCTTAGAAAGAAGGAAAAAAAGAGGAAAGAGTCGTTCACTGAGCTTTAACTTTTTTGACTGAGATACCAATAAACCCTTGTGTGCCCTCATACACTCTCACACTATCTCTTGATACACACAGACACATAGACATGCGCACACTTTTCAATTTGCTGACTGTAAGGAAAAATAGAGCTGAGGGCATCTGCATCAACAAAGCAGTTGCACCAAGGCAACGCTGTCTTATGCAGCTAAGGCTCCATCCAGCCATGACCCAAAAGGCCAGAGAAGGAAGATTTGTTTTCTTCATGAGCTACTTATTTTTATAACACTCTTCTGGGCCCAAGAAGCAGAGGATGATGTTGGATGTTTGTCTTCCTGAGTATGATTTGTGCTGGAAAAACAAGACAGACACTCGTGGTAGAAAGGTTTTCTTATAAGTCTTGATCCTCTGCAGTCCTGCTGGGCTGGGACTTGCCAGTGGATGAGTGCCTCAATCTCTTAGCCTCAGTTTCCTCTTCTATAAAATAAATAATGATGATGATGATGATAAGATAATGGACAAAAAGCACCTACTATTCTGTCTGGAATATAGTATATACCAGATGCTCATTAGGTGGTATATACAACTACTATTACTTTCCCTAAGTTTGGTGACAGTAGTTTAAAAAAGAGCAAACTCAATTCTACAACAAAAATATGAATTAACAGTAGTGTAGTTTAAGAATCCTTAGCTTCGGCCGGGCGCAGTGGCTCAAGCCTGTAATCCCAGCACTTTGGGAGGCCGAGACGGGCGGATCACGAGGTCAGGAGATCGAGACCATCCTGGCTAACACGGTGAAACCCCGTCTCTACTAAAAAATACAAAAAAATTAGCCGGGCGAGATGGCGGGCGGCTGTAGTCCCAGCTACTTGGGAGGCTGAGGTGAGAGAATGGCATAAACCCGGGAGGCGGAGTTTGCAGTGAGCTGAGATCCGGCCACTGCACTCCAGCCTGGGTGACAGAGCGAGACACCGTCTCAAAAAAAAAAAAAAAAAAAAATCCTTAGCTTCTTTGGGAGGCCTAGATGGGCAGATCACGAGGTTAGGAGATTGAGACCATCCTGGCTAACATGGTGAAACCTCATCTCCACTAAAAAATACAAAAAAACTAGCCGGGCGAGGTGGCGGGCGCCTGTAGTCCCAGCTACCCGGGAGGCTGAGGCAGGAGAAAGGCGTGAACCCGGAAGGCGGAACTTGCAGTGAGCTGAGATCCGGCCATTGCACTCAAGCCTGGGCGACAGAGCAAGACTCCATCTCAAGAAAAAAAAAAAAAAGGCCGGGCGCGGTGGCTCAAGCCTGTAATCCCAGCACTTTGGGAGGCCGAGTCGGGTGGATCACGAGGTCAGGAGATCGAGACCATCCTGGCTAACACGGTGAAACCCCGTCTCTACTAAAAAATACAAAAAACTAGCCGGGCGAGGTGGTGGGCGCCTGTAGTCCCAGCTGCTCGGGAGGCTGAGGCAGGAGAATGGCGTGAACCCGGGAGGCGGAGCTTGCAGTGAGCCGAGATCCGGCCACAGCACTCCAGCCTGGGCGACAGAGCGAGACTCCGTCTCAAAAAAAAGAAAAAAAAAAAAAAAGGAATCCTTAGCTTGCAGGAACACATTTCAAAGTAGTTCATGATGAAATGATATAACGATGGCCTAAATAATCCAGGGTAAGGCAGTATGGTTGGAAACAAGATTGGCCACATGTTGATTGCAGACACTGGGTGAAGAAGGAGTAGTCATTAAATGATTCCTTCTATTTTTGCATCTGTTTGATAATTTCCAAAATAAATAAAACAAAACAAAAATAAACAAGCAATAGTTGATAAGTTCTTGCCCAAAGCAAAGAACACCAAATTAAATATTTTTGGTGGTGTAGGAAACACCATTTGTTAGCATCCCATTCCCTCATAAAGGATATTGCTTTAACTAAATACATAACCTCTCACTCTTTCTTGTATTAGAACTCCTTGAAGGGACCCCATCTGTCTGTCTTATAGGGCTCTTCTCTTAATCAGTTATTGGCAATTGAATTATTATGAAATTGATGGAAAAGATTGATCTGGGAGGTGGCACAATGATGGCCAAATAGGAACAGCTCCAGCCTCCAGTTCCCAGTGTGAGCGACACAGAAGATGAGTGATTTCTGCATTTCCAACTGAGGTACCAGGTTCATCTCACTGGAGCATGTCAGACAGTGGGTACAAGACAGTGGATGCAGTCCAGTGAGCGAGAGCCAAAGCACCTGGGAAGCGAAAGCGGGAAGGGAACTTCCTTTCCTAGCCAAGGGAAACCATGACACACGACACCTGGAAAATCGGGTCACTCCCACCCTAATACTGCACTTTACCAAGGGTCTTAGCAAACGGCACACCAGGAGATTATATCCCGCACCTGGCTCGGAGGGTCCCACGCCCACAGAGACTCCCTCATTGCTAGCACAGCAGTCTGAGATCGAACTGCAAGGTGGCAGCGAGGCTGGGGGAGGGGCGCCCGCTATTGCTGAGGCTTAAATAGGTAGACAAAGCAGCCAGGGAGCTCAAACTGGATGGAGCCCACTGCAGCTCAAGGAGGCCTGCCTGCCTCTGTAGACTCCATCTCTGGGGACAGGGCACAGCCAAACAAAAGGCAGCAGAAACCTCTGCAGGTGTAAATGTCCCTGTCTGACAGCTTTGAAGAGAGTAGTGGTTCTCCTAGCACAGAGTTTGAGATCTGAGAACGGATAGACTGCCTGTTCAAGTGGGTTCCTGACCCCCGAGTAGCCTAACTGGGAGTCATCCCCCACTAGGGGCAGACTGACACCTCACACCTCACACAGCTGGGTACGCCTCTGAGATGAAGCTTCCAGAAGAACGATCAGACAGCAACATTTGCTGTTCAGCAATATTCACTCTTCTGCAGCCTCCACTGCTGATACCCAGGACACAGCATCTGGAATGGACCTCAAGCAAACTCCAACAGACTTGCAGCTGAGAATCCTTACTGTTAGAAGGAAAACTAACAACCAGAAAGGACATCCACACCAAAATCCCATCTGTACGTCACCATCATCAAAGACCAGAGGTAGATAAAACCACAAAGATGGGGAAAAAGCAGTGCAGAAAAGCTGAAAATTCTAAAAATCAGAGCACCTCTCCCTCTCTCCAAAGGAATGCAGCTCCTTGCCAGTAACTGACTCGATCAACTGGAAGAAAGGGTATCAATGATTGAAGATCAAACGAATGAAATGAAGTGAGAAGAGAAGTTTAGAGAAAAAAGAGTAAAAAGAAATGAACAAAGCCTCCAAGAAATATGGAACTATGTGAAAAGACCAAATCTACGTTTGATTGGTGTACCTGAAAGTGACGGGGAGAATCGACCCAAGATGGAAAACACTCTGCGGGATATTATCCAGGAGAACTTCCCTAACCTAGCAAGGCAGGCCAACATTCAAATTCAGGAAATACACAAAGATACTCCTTGAGAAGAGCAACTCCAAGACGCAAAATTGTCAGATTCACCAAAGTTGAAATGAAGGAAAAAATGTTAAGGGCAGCCAGAGAGAAAGGTTGGGTTACCCACAAAGGGAAGCCCATCAGACTTTTAACAGCGGATCTCTCAGCAGAAACTCTTCAAGCCAGAGGAGAGTGGGGGCCAATATTCAACATTCTTAAAGAAAAGAATTTTCAACCCAGAATTTCATATCCAGCCAAACTAAGCTTCATAAGTGAAGGAGAAATAAAATCCTTTACAGACAAGCAAATACTGAGAGATTTTGTCACCACCAGGCCTGCCCTGCAAGAGCTCCTGAAGGAAGCAGTAAACATGGAAAGGAACAACTGGTACCAGCCACTGCAAAAACATGCCAAAATGTAAAGACCATTGGTGCTAGGAATAAATTGCATCAACTAACGAGCAAAATAACCAGCTAACATCATAATGACAGGATCAAGTTCACACATAACAATATTAACCTTAATGTATATGGGCTAAATGCTCCGATTAAAAGACACTAAAAGATCGCCAAATTGGATAGAGACAAGACTCATCAGTTTGCTATATTCAGGAGACCCATCTCATGTGCAGAGACACACATAGGCTCAAAATAAAGGAATGGAGGAAGATCCACCAAGCAAATGGAAAACAAAAAAAGGCAGGGGTTGCAATCCTAGTCTCTGATCAAACAGACTATAAACGAACAAAGATCAAAAGACACAAAGAAGGCCATTACATAATGGTAAAGGGATCAATTCAACAAGAAGAGCTAACTATCCTAAATATGTATGCACTCAATACAGGAGCACCCAGATTCATAAAACAAGTCCTTAGAGACTTACAAAGAGACTTAGATTCCCACACAATAATAAAGGGAGACTTTAACACCCCACTGTCAACATTAGACAGATCAACGAGACAGAAAGTTTTAACAAGGATATCCAGAAATTGAACTCAACTCTGCAACAAGCAGACCTAATAGACATCTACAGAACTCTCCACCCCAAATCAACAGAATATACATTCTTTTCAGCACCACATCGTACTTATTCAAAATTGACCACATAATTGGAAGTAAAGCACTCCTCAGCAAATGTAAAAGAACAGAAATTATAACAAACTGTCTCTCAGACCACAGTGCAATCAAACTAGAACTCAGGATTAAGAAACTCACTCAAAACCATTCAACTACATGGAAACTGAACAACCTGCTCCTGAATGACAACTGGGTACATAACGAAATGAAGGCAGAAATAAAGATGTTCTTTGAAACCAATGAGAAGAAAGAAACAACATACCAGAATCTCTGGGACACATTTAAAGCAGTGTGTACAGGGAATTTTATAGCACTAAATGCCCACAAGGGAAAGCAGGAAAGATCTAAAATTGACACCCTAACATCACAACTAAAAGAACTAGAGAAGCAAGAGCAAACACATTCAAAAGTTATCAGAAAGCAAGAAATAACTAAGATGAGAGCAGAATTGAAAGAGATAGAGACACAAAAAACCCTTCAAAAAATCAGTGAATCCAGGAGCTAGTTTTTTGAAAAGATCAACAAAATTGATAGACCGCTAGCAAGACTAATAAAGAAGAAAAGAGAGAAGAATCAAATAGACACAATAAAAAATGACAAAGGGGATATCACCACTGACCCCACAGAAATACAAACTACCATCAGAGAATACTATAAACACCTCTATGCAAATAAACTAGAAAACCTAGAAGAAATGGATAAATTCCTGGGCACATACACTCTCCCAAGGCTAAACCAGGAAGAAGTTGAATTCCTGAATAGACCAATAGCAGGCTCTGAAATTGAGGCAATAATTAATAGCCTACCAACCAAAAAAAGTCCAGGACCAGATGGATTCACAGAGGTACAAGGAGGAGCTGGTACCATTCCTTCTGAATTTATTCCAATCAATAGAAAAAGAGGGAATCCTCCCTAACTCATTTTATGAGGCCAACATCATCCTGATACCAAAGCCTGGCAGAGACACAACAAAAAAAGAGAATTTTAGACCAAGATCCCTGATGAACAATGATGCAAAAATCCTCAATAAAATACTGGCAAAAGGAATCCAGCAGCACATCAAAAAGCTTATCCACCACAATCAAGTTGGCTTCAACCCTGGGATGCAAGGCTGGTTCAACATATGCAAATCAATAAACGTAATCCATCACATAAACAGAACCAATGACAAAAACCACCTGATTATCTCAATAGATGCAGAAAAGACCTTTGACAAAATTCAACAGCCCTTCATGCTGAAAACTCTCAATAAATTCAGTATTGATGGAACATATCTCAAAATAATAAGAGCTGTTTATGACAAACTCACAGCCAATATCATACTGAATGGGCAAAAACTGGAAGCATTCCCCTTGACAACTGGCATAAGACAGGGATGCCCTCTCTCACCACTCCTATTCAACTAGTGTTGGAAGTTCTGGCCAGGGCAATCAGGCAAGAGAAAGAAATAAAGGGTATTCAATTAGGAAAAGAGGAAGTCAAATTGTTCCTGTTTGCAGATGGCGTGATTGTATATTTAGAAAACCCCATCATCTCAGCCCCAAATCTCTTTAAACTGATAAGCAACTTCAGCAAAGTCTCAGGATACAAAATCAATGTGCAAAAATCATAAGCATTCTTATACACCAATAACAGACAAACAGAGAGCCAAATCATGAGTGAACTCCCATTCACATTTGCTTCAAAAAGAATAAAATACCTAGGAATCCAAATTACAAGGAATGTGAAGGACCTCTTCAAGGAGAACTACAAACCACTGCTCAATGAAATAAAAGAGGACACAAACAAATGGAAGAACATTCCATGCTCATGGATAGGAAGAATTAATATCATTAAAATGACCCTACTGCCCAAGGTAATTTATAGATTCAATGCCATCCCCATTAAGCTACCAATGACCTTCTTCACAGAATTGGAAAAAAGTACTTTAAAGTTCATATGGAACCAAAAAAGACCCCGCATTGCCAAGACAATCCTAAGCCAAAAGAACAAAGCTGGAGGCATCATGCTACCTGACTTCAAACTATACTACAAGGCTACAGTAACCAAAACAGCATGATACTGGTACCACAACAGAGATATAGACCAATGGAACAGAACAGATCCCTCAGAAATAATTCCACACATCTATAGCCATCTGATCTTTGACAAACCTGACAATGGAGAAAGGATTCCCGTTTAATAAATGGTGCTGGGAAAACTGGCTAGCCATAAGTAGAAAGCTGAAACTGGATCCCTTCCTTACACCTTATACAAAAATTAATTCATGATGGATTAGAGACTTAAATGTTAGACCTAAAACCATAAAAACCCTAGAAGAAAGCCTAGGCAATACCATTCAGGACATAGGCATGGGCAAGGACTTCATGTCTAAAACACCAAAAGCAATGGCAACAAAAGCCAAAATTGACAAACGGGATCTAATTAAACTAAAGAGCTTCTGCACTGCAAAAGAAACTACCATCAGAGTGAACAGGCAACCTACAGAATGGGAGAAAATTTTTGCAATCTACTCATCTGACAAACGGCTAATATCCAGAACCTACAAAGAACTCAAACACATATACAAGAAAAATACAAAAAACCCCATCAAAAAGTGGGCAAAGGATATGAACAGACACTTCTCAAAAGAAGACATTTATGCAGCCAACAGACACATGAAAAAATGGTCATCATCACTACCCATCAGATAAATACAAATCAACACCAAAATGAGATACCATCTCACTCCAGTTAGAATGGAGATCATTAAAAAGTCAGGAAAGAACAGATGCTGGAGAGGATGTGGAGAAATAGGAACACTTTTACACTGTTAGTGGGACTGTAAACTAGTTCAACCATTGTGGAAGACAGTGCGGTGATTCCTTAAGGATCTAGAACTAGAAATACCATATGACCCAGCCATCCCATTACTGAGTATAAACCCAAAGGATTATAAATCGTGCTGCTATAAAGACACATGCACATGTATGTTTATTGCGGCACTATTAACAATAGCAAAGACTTGGAACCAACCCAAATGACCATCAATGACAGACTGGATTAAGAAAATGTGGCACATATCCACCATGGAATACTATGCAGTCATAAAAAAGGATGAGTTCATGTCCTTTGTAGGGACATAGATGAATCTGGAAACCATCATTCTCAGCAAACTATTGCAAGAACAGAAAACCAAACACCACATGTTCTCACTCATAGGTGGGGATTGAACAATGAGAACACTTGGACACAGGAAGGGGAACATCACACGCTGGAGCCTGTCGTGGGATGGGGGGAGTGGGGAGGGATAGCATTAGGAGATATACCTAATGTAAATGACGAGTTAACAGGTGCAGCACACCAACATGGCACATGTATACATATGTAACAAACCTGCACATTGTGTATATGTACCGTAGAACATAAAGTATAATAAAATAAAAAAATTGATCTGGTTAGAAAATTTTGATGTGGAATTTTAAAAAAAAATTTTAACTTTCATTTTATTTTATTATTTATTTATTTATTTGAGCCAGAGTTTTGCTCTTTTCACCCAGGCTGGAGGGCAGTGGTGCAATCTTGGGTCAGTGCAACCTCTACCTCCGAGGTTCAAGTGATTCTCCTGCCTCAGCCTCCTGAGAAGCTAGGATTATAGGCACCTGCCACCACACCCAGCTAAATTTTGCATTTCTAAAAGAGACAGAATTTCACCATGTTGACCAGGCTGGTCTTGAACTCTTTACCTCTCAGGTGATCCACCTGCCTTGGCCTCTCAAAGTGCTGGGATTACAGGCATGAGGCACTGTGCCTGGCCCAACTTTCATTTAGATTCCCGGGGCACATGTGCACATGTGTTCCATGGGTATATTGCATGATGCTGAGGTTTGGGGTATGATTGATCCCATTATGGAGGTAGTGAGCGTAATACCCAATATATAGTTTTTCCATTCTTACCCTCCCCTCTCCAGTAGTCCCCAGTGTCTATTGTCCCATCTCTATGGCCATGTATACCCAGTGATTGGCTCCCACTTATGAGACAGGACATGTATTTGGTATTCTGTTTTTGTATTTGGTTTTCTGTTTCTGTGTTAACTCTTTTAGGATAATGGCTTCTAGCTGCAATCATGTTGCTACAAAAGACGTGATTTCATTCTTTGTTGTGGCTGGGTAGTATTCCATGGAATGTATCTACCACATTTTCTTCTTTTTTTTTTTTAACTTTTAAGTTCAGGGGTACATGTGCAGGTTTGTTACATAGGTAAACTTGTGTCATGGGGATTTGTTGTACAGATTATTTCATCATCCAGATTAAGCCCAGTACCCATTAGTTATTTTTCCTGATCCTCTCCTTCCTCCTTTCCTCCACCCTTCAGTAGGCCCCACAGTATGTTGTTCCTCACTCTATGTGTCCATGTGTTCTCATCATTTAGCTCCCACTTATGAGTGAGAACATGTGGTAATGAGACTGCTGGGTCCAATGGTATTTCTGTTTTTAGGTCCTTGAGGAATTGCCACACTGCTTTCCACAATGATTGAACTAAGTTACACTGTCACCAACAATGTATAAGCATTCCTTTTTCTTCACAACCTTGCCAGCATCTGTTATGTTTTGATTTTTTAATAATAGCTGTTCTGACTGGTGTGAGATGGTATCTCATTGTGGTTTGGATTTGCATTTCTCTAATAGTCAGTGACATTTAGCTTCTTTTCATATGCTTGTTGACTGCATGTACGTCTTTTTTTGAAAAGTGATCATGTCCTTTGCCTACTTTTTAATTGCGTTGTTTTTTTTCTTGTAATTTTGTTTAAGTTCCTTATAGATGTTGGATATTAGACCTTTGTCGGATGCAAATTTTGCAAATATTTTCTCCCATTCTATAGTTTATTTACTCTATTGATAGTTTCTTTTGCTGTGCAGAAGCTCTTTAGTTTAATTAGATCCCATTTGTCAATTTTTGCTTTAATTGCAATTGCTTTTGGCATCTGCCCGTTGCTATGTTCATAATGGTATTGCCTAGATTATCTTCTAGGGTTTTATAGTTGTGGGTTTTACATTTAAGTCTTTAATCCATCTTGAGTTGATTTTTGTGTATGGTGTAAGGAAGGGGTCCAGTTTCAATCTTCTGCATGTGGTTAGCCAGTTCTCCCAGCACCATTTGTTGAATGGGGAATCATTTCTCCATTGTTTGTTTTTGTCAGCTTTGTTGAAGATCAGATGGGTGTAGGTGTGCAGCCTTATTTTGGGGCTTTTTATTCTGTTCCATTGGTCTATGTGTCTGTTTTTGTACCAGTACCATGCTGTTTTGGTTACTGTAGCCTTGTAGCATTGTTTGAAGTTGGGTGTGATGCCTGCAGTTTTGTTCTTTTTGCTTGGGATTGCCTTGGCTATTGGGGTCTTTTTTGAATTTTAAAATAGTTTTTTAAAAACTATTTTAAACATACACATTTAAAAATAGTTTTTTCTAGTTCTGTGAAGAATATAATGGGTAGTTTGATAGGAATAGCATTGAATCTATACATTGCTTTGGGCAACATGTCCATTTTAATGATATTCTTTGTATACATGAGCATGAAATGTTTTTCCATTTGTTTGTGTCATCTCTGATTTCTGTGAGCAGTATTTTGTAGTCCTCATTCTAGAGATTTTTCACCTCCCCAGTTATTATGTATTAATACCACATTTTCTTTTTCCAGTCCACCATTGATGGGCACCTGGGTTGATTCCAAGTCTTTGCTATTGTGAATAGTACTGCAATGAACATATGAGTGCGTCTGTCTTTGGCAGAACGATTTATTTTCCTTTGGTTACATACCCTGTTGTGGGATTGCTGAGTTGAATGGTAGTTCTATTTTTAGTTCCTTGACAATCTCCAAATTGCTTTCCACAGTGGCTAAACTAATTTACATTCCCACCAGCAGTGTATAATAATTCCCTTTTCTCTGCGGCCTCACAAACACCTGCTATTTTTGTTTATTTTTTAAGAGCAGCCATTCTGACTGCTATGAGATGGTATCTCATTGTGGTTCTGATTTGCATTTCTGTAATAATCAGTGATGTTGATCTTGTTTTCATATGCTCGTCTGCCATTTGTTTGCCTTATTTTGAAAAGTATCTGTTCATGTTCTTTGCCCACTTTCTAATGGAGCTATTGTTTTTTGCTTGTTGAATGGTTTAAGTTCCTTATGGATTCTGGATATTAGACCTTTGTCAGATGCATAGTTTGCAAATATTTTCTCTGAGGGTGAGAAATTTAAACATTACTTTTAAGGTTAAGTTTTCATCTTGATTAGGGACATTCTACTCCAACAGTGTCCATAACCATAGTTGTCATTGCTCAATTTGGCAAATAGGAACTCCTGGCCACCCATGGAGCCTTTAAAAGCTGTTTAGAGAGGCTGTGTACTAAAAAGGTTCTTTCAGGGAGAAAAAGATATAAAGATTGTGGACTTTAAGGCAAGTTTCTGCAGAAATGTTAGGAAAAAATGTTTGTATCTTGGGATATATATATGTATTTTATTTTTTAAAAAATTCGTGATGAGAACTCAAACTTCAAAGTTAAATATAGGAGTAATTATCCTCTCCGAAAGATTCACTCTTGGAATTTCTTAAAATAATAGTGTTCTCCCCATAGGTTTAAGTATTTGTTTACATATCATTAACAACTTCCTTGAAAACTCTGGAAGGAAAGCAGGCTGAGGGAGAAGACACTCAATGCTGGAATGTCAGTTGGTGCACACAGTCAATTAAGGTTATCAGTCAAAAGACAGGTTCATTTTGGAATTCTCATATAAGTAAATGGGAGATGATTCAAGCTACAGAAATTGAGCAAACATATAGTAGTGTGAAAAGGGCACATCTGTATGGTCCCATCTCCCTGACTCTGTAGTCAGGAAGCAGAACTCCGGGGCTTGCATGCTCCACAGTGGCTTCATTAACGTTGGTGACAGACTTCCCTTAATTAGTCCCTTGGGAAGGAGACTTTGTACTCCAGGGACTCTGAGAAAGAGAATCCTGTAAGGACAGCTGTTTGCCCATTTCCTGTTTCTGGAGAAGTGGTTTGTTTTCCTGGCTTTAAGGGTTACTGAGTCCTCAAAGATGTCAGAGATCTTTCTTTACCCTGACAGACAGATAATGCCATTTAGGTGGTTCAGGTTCCAGCTAATTTTAGAATTGGAAGTAACAGTACATTTAGTGAAATGTATTATATGAATTTTAAGTAGAATAATGAAGACATCCCAATAATTTTTAGAAAAAAACACCAGCATTTTTTTTTTAATCTAAATGAACAAAATCCTTTAAAGTGGTCACTTATTCAAAGCATATTTGGAATACCTTTCATGGTATTACCTTGGGTCAATTTGTAAGACATATTTGGGGCCAAAATGGTTATATGCAAATTACTTACCAGATTTTATTTTGAATGAGTTTGGGCTTTTATGAAAATCAAATTTATCCTACCCTGAGAGACAGTCTAAATAAGCAATTTTAAAACTTTCTTGAATGATGATTTTACTCTTAGAATAAGTACGGAGTGATCTCCAGTTGCTACATGGAAGGAGACAACATTCATTTGGATAGTGAAGTTCTAATGTGTTGATTTTAGAGGCTAGTATGGGATGGTTTGCACAATTATTTCTGTAATTGGGTTTAAATATGAGATAAAATAAAAGGGTCCCCCTACTACTTCCCTCTAGCAGGAGCTTTCGACATTGGTGGGGACCTGGACCCTAAGTGCATCAGGTGGGGTCCTGGCCCTACCTACGTTGAGATACACCTCAAAGCTAGATGTGCCTGCAGCTTATTATCTTATTTCGTAGTTTCAACATAGAGTCTCTTTTTTAAATCTCGAAATAAAATATTTAATTTCTCAATTTTGCTTTTTTCCTATTCTAAGCTTCATGAATAGAACTATTTCTTATTGCAATTAGCTTGGCTGTGATAACATGGATGTTGCTACCCTCTTTCATTCAGCTCATATTATATTTTAGCCACTCCTGTGGGTGCTTTTCAGTATATCCAATCATGCTCCTGTGATAGTTATTATCTGGACACCTAGCATGGTCTCCCAGATAGCATTTTGCTGAAGTTGGGATGTAATCCTTTTTTACCTTCATATTTATTATAGATACATAGCAACAGGAGATTTTTATTCTAACAATAATACAAACAAGAGACGGGAACTAAAGTTCTATTCATTTACATAACATTAATTTGAATTATTAAAAATAAAATACCAAAATTGATGATATTGAAGAAGTATTCTCTTGTTTATTGCCTTTGGGTCATGAAACAGGTTTATGAATGCATTTAATACACAGTGTATCTACCCTTTGGCTTTCCTACTCCCTAATCCCTGAGTGACCTGGCTCAGGGAGAAGTTGGGGCACAGGGGCAGAAGCACAGGAGGGTCCATCTTGCCAGGCTGAATCAGGCCAACACAGCTGCTGGCCTGGGCACGAGCGTGGGTGGCCACCTGTGTCTCCCCAAACAGCTGTTTGGTAGAGGGCCAGCCAAAGCCCTGTTGGTGGGGTGGAGGCAGGCGGCCAGTTGGGCGGCCAATACATTCTGGCATGGGCTGAAAGAACACCTGGTTCCACTCTGTGGACCCACCACAGAAGGTCAAAGAATGTGCTTGCTCGCGGCAACCTGATGGCCCAACTTTTCAAGCCCTGATGGTCTTGCTGTGATTGAAACAGAAAGAAACTCACCTTTATTCCGTATAATGTATTCCAGAGCCAACATGGAAATCATTCTGTTCCAGTTATGTTGAAATAGGTCAGCTAGGCCATCTGTCTGGCACGTCTGGAAATGGTGCAGTAGACTGTCAGGCAGGTATAGGCTCCATGAGTTACGACAAGGTATTTCAGGGGAGACGCGAGCCCCTTACGCTGTGTTTGGCTGCTAACTGCCACTGAGACATCTTCCATCCTAGAATGTTTCTGACCTTCCTTTTCTACCTCTTGTCATTAACTCTTAGAAACCACTTTAGGTCCCCACTTGTAATTCTCTTATCGCTGAGATTCCCGTAGTCAATACCACCACCTAGCGAGACAGGAGCCTGAAGTTCCCTGTTCCCTGACTCCTGAGGCCCCTCCCAAGGCCTCAGGACCATTGTTCCTCGGGAAATAGGACAGTATTTCCTGCGGTTTGGTGAGTGGGTATCTCTCTAGCCAATGAGCACCCTTCTCAACTTTCTGCCCCAGATGCAGATCTGGCAGCTGCCCCTCTGTGTGCTGAAGAGGTGATACTTCTCGCATTGGTCCTGTGACCCCTGGCAACTTAACCTCTCTGTGCCTCAGTTTTGGCACTTGTCAATGGGGACTGATAGTACTGTCCTCCTAGTTTTGTTGTAAAACACTCAATGAGACAGCATATGTTAAGTGCTTAGCACAGGACCTGGGTGCAGCAGATGCTCAGCAAATATTAGCTGTATGAATGAATGACCATGGTTGATGCCCCTCTCCAGACACAGAGGCTCACACCTGGCTTGGAGTGGCCCTGGACGGGGACTTCTTGCTGCCACTTTTGCTTGGAATTTCAGGGGCCTCATCTCACAATTATTGCTCTGCCAGCAGGAATTTCAAAGTGAGCATAGTTCTGTAGGCCCATAAGGGGACTTGCCACCCATAACTCCCCTTGCTGGGGGGCACAGACTAGACTCCTCCCAGAATCCTATCAGCCTTGAGCTAGTAGAAGCCACCTAGTGTTGAACCATCGACCTGAGGAAGGCACTCTGACTTCTGGGAGGCCTAAAGTTGGTGGGATAACTTGTCCCTCTTACATGCAAACTTTCTGCAATGTAAGGTATCCAAGCCAAGAAGAAACCTCCTGATTTTCACAAGCTTTAAGGTCTGGGCAATGAAATCCAATTGGTTAGGCATGATGTCGTGTGCCCTGAGGTGAATGGGAATATTCAGGCTTCCCAATCCCTGGAGTCAGGGACATCATGTAGTATTGGGCCCTTGTGCAAACCACACAATGTCATTCTGGTGAAGACAGGACATAGCTGTGGAAATTCACTTCATCACCTATGCAGCTCAAGGCTTTCAGTGGGCAAGGGGAGTCATTGATCAAAAGACAACACAGGCATAACCTTGGTTTCCCCACAAAGTGGAGCCAGCTTTTAAACCACAGTTCCATTTCAGGCCTCATATCATCTGTGGATGAAATGGGGGACAATGAATGCTAGAAAAGCCCTCTGAGAAAAAGATGGGAGAAAAGACCATTTTCTTTTTAAGTTCAAGTTTGAGGTTTTGAACTCAGGCACAAAACCATTGTGAACAGCTGTTCTTTTTAAAAATGTATGTTAGTTTATTCCACACATTCTGATGATATGAATGAGAAAGAATTCCAAACAAAGATTATCTGTGACTTTTTTATTTTTTGAGACGGAGTCTTGCTCTGTTGCCCAGGCTGGAGTGCAGTGAGGCGATCTTGGCTCACTGCAAGCTCTGTCTCCCAGGTTCACACCATTCTCCGGCCTCAGCCTCCCGAGTAGCTGGGACTACAAGCACCCACCACCACGCCTGGCTAATTTTTTTGGTTTTTGTTTTTTGTATTTTTAGTAGAGACATGGTTTCACCATGTTAGCCAGGATGGTCTATATCTCCTGACCTCTTATCCGCCCGCCTTGGCCTCCCAAAGTACTGGGATTACAGATGTGAGCCACTGCGCCCGGCCACTTATCTGTCACTTTTAAATGCAGCAACTTTCCTGTGACCACTTAATTAGAATTTCTCAGTTCTCTTGGGCTGTGACTTCTTTTTCTACCTGAACGAGATTTCTTTTTCCTTCTTTAAAAAGTAATGAGTCTTAGCCACGCAAATTCACATGTTTTTGTTCCAAGACCTAACTTTTTCCTGAATTTGCTTGGAAAAACATCTGGCCTTTTGGAGCATAAAGGCTTAAGGATGATCCCCATGTTCCCTGAGGAGTGGCCGAGTCACCATGGAAGGCAGACTGTCCTTGGAGTCAGTACCCTAAGCAGGATAGTGTCCTTTTGATATGTCAAAGGGAAAAAAGGCATTTAATTGGAAACTTGAAAACAACTGTAGCTGAAAAGATACTAGACTTGATACTTAAGAATCTAAGCTAAAGTAAATCTTGTTTCTTGGTATTCCTCCCTCCCCAACCCCAGAACTATCCTTTGCAACTGCAGTGGGAGGTTAAAATGGTTGGTATCATCCACAGTCTTCTCATGAACTGAGTATTCATAGTTCAGCAGCTTTTGGTTGCTATGGTAACCTTGGAGAAATACTCTTCTAAGACTATCTAATTGTCTCACGTGACACAACCTGATTTCTTCTAATGAAGAAACAACTGGGTATGGTGTGTATGAGACATCAGAGTGGGTAGAATAAAGCACCATCAAGCCTGGACATTTCACATCTTTTTTTTTGGTGGAGATGATGTCTCACAATGTTGCCCAGGCTGGTCTCCAACTCCTGGCCTCAGGTGATCCACCTGTCTTGGCCTCCTACAGTGCTGAGATTACAGGAATAAGCCACTGCACCTAGCCAGTTCCACTTTTCTTATGTAATTGATAAAGTTGTCATTATGAACGTACTCCAATAGCTGGCTGGGAGTGGTGGCTCACACCTGTAATCCCAGCACATTGTGATGCTGAGGTGGGCAGATCATGAGGCCAAGAGATCGAGACCATCCTGGCCAACATGGTGAAACCCCCATCTCTACTAAATATACAAAAACTAGCTGGGCATGGTAGCGTGCGCCTGTAATCCCAGCTACTCAGGAGGCTGAGGCATGAGAATCGCTTGAACCTGGGAGGCAGAGGTTGCAGTGAGCCAAGATTGCGCCATTGTACTCCAGCCTGGCAACAGAGTGAGACTCCATCTCAACAACAACAAAAAAGAAAAAGAAAAAAAGTACTCAAATAACTAAGCATGCAAGAGGGTCACCTTCATATTCAAAATGTTTTCTGAGTTCCTTTGCATATCATGGTATTCCTCAACTCAGCAAAGACTGAGCCATTAGTTCATCTTCAGCCCAAAAGGAAATGCTAAAGCTAGAAAGTGAGCTCATCATGTTTCTTTGCCCTGACTAGAAAAATCCCTCAAGTATGAATTCATTTGGTTTAGTGCCCTTGGCACAGTGAACTATCTTGCTATATTAAATAATTTACATGGAAGGCAAGAAAAGGAGAGCAGGGTCGGGCACAGTGGCTCACACCTGTAATCCCAGCACTTTGGGAGGCCAAGGCAGGTGGATCATGAGGTCAGGAGATCGAGACCATCCTGGCTAACACGGTGAAACCCCGTCTCTACTAAAAACACAAAAAAATTAGCTGGGCATGGTGACGGGTGCCCATAGTCCCAGCTACTCGGGAGGCTGAGGCAGTAGAATGGCGTGAACTCGGGAGGTGGAGCTTGCAGTGAGCCAAGATCGCGCCACGGCACTCCATCCTGGGAGACAGAGCGAGACTCTGTCTCAAAAAAAAAAAAAAGAAAAGAAAAGAAAAAAAGAAAAGGAGAGCACAAGAGTTGGGCACTAGCAGTTGAGGGGGTGTGGCAGCCGCCAGTCTGGACTTCCTTTGGGGCCTCAGAGGAGTGGCTGATGGTGGCTGGGGATGTAGCCCCACCAGTAATACCTGACACTCTTGCATTTAGACAGGACTAAAACACATAGAAACAGATGCAATCTCTGAGGAGGGTAATAGGGATACAGCAAATCATCCCAATCCTAGATTCTACTTGGATAATTTGGATAATGTAAGTGTGGTATCCCAAGGGAATTCATTCTCAGTACTGTAAGTTTAACACAGGCTTTTCAGGGAACAGACAACTTCAATCTGTATCATTATTATAAGCTGAATTTTTATTTTACTAAATTATCTATGTCAAAAAAATTCTGTGCCTGGCGTGGAATTTCACTCCATCAAGTGTTACAATGATTTTTTCATTTTCATTACAAGCAGGAGAATGAATGTAGGACAAGTGTTAGGAAACATGGCAATAAATTAGAATATAATTTACAAAAGCAAAAAAATTAACAGTGTACCACATTATTACTGAGTATAAAATAATAAGCAACAACTAATCACAATAATACAAAGGTAATTTCGTTCTGTGTTACTGAGGATACCTATGTGACATTCATTCAAATAAAAAAGTTCCTAATGAAATGGACTGTTTGGAAATCATATGAATCTCATGGGGTTAATCATTAGGGTACATTTACCTTTCCTTTTTTAGTAGGCCTTTATCCCAGTGGCAGATACTGCTCCCAGGTGTAGGGTACCAGTTAAGTAGTCTACGTAGCTCACTACTTTTGGAAGGTCTGCCATGGTGGCCCAGCCTCCATTGACAATCCTATTGTTACTGTTTAGGAATAGGGCATCATGTAGCCATGGGGGTGGCTACAGAGTAGCAGCAGTATTGTGATGTGCTATGAAATAGAATTGTTTTAACCTACTCAGGTTTAAATTCAAGGCCTACCTGAAACTGTTTCATCCTGTTACATTCTGTGGTGGCTCCCTCTAGAAAGGTGCTCTGATTCTGCCCCCCAGGTGTGCCTGCATTTTGTTCTCAGAACTGGAGCACATCCCGGAAGTGACACTGGCTGCCCTCCTCCCAGCATCAGCCAAGGTGCTGTGAAGTGCCTGGGGGATGGCCCTCACGATGGTAGTTTCCAGGTGAGGTAAAAAGTAGCTTTTATTCGGTAATAAGGAATCTTTTGGAAATAAAAACATGAGCTGATATTTATGTTGGAGAAAATCAGATCTGGACTGCAAACCTATGCCTAGAATGCCACAGAAACCACCCACCTTTTATTTCTTTGTTTTATTTCACCAGGGCACATTAGCACCAAGTTAACTGGTCTTTGAAAAGGCCCAAGGGAATTCAGTGCTTGGGTCATGCTGCCCGTGGGCTGCTTGCCCTTCACTGAATGGCTAAGACGGCACTTGGGCAGGTCTTCTAAGGGCATCTTAGACCCGGGCCCTGGTGATTCCTCTTGTATCATCAATAGCTCTCTCTGGAAGGCTCAGGGTTGAGAACTGTGGTGTTGAGAGAGAAAGCGGGTAACAAGATACAGGTGGTCATGACTGAGAGTGCAGAAAACATTCCATGCTGATTGTCCACAGCAAATCTGGGAGTTTAGATTGGCTTTTGGTGTCTGAGGGTCTGTCTTTCTTTTGGAAAAAACCTAGTCATCTGCATTAGATCATGATATATGTGACACACTGACATGTAATTTAAGAGCACCATGATGGAGTCAAGTCAAACATGCTCTTTAACTGAAAGTGTTAACCTTACAAAATAGCCATTTAGTTTTGAGTTTTAGGTGTTGATGCATGCATAGTGTACACCTGTGTACAATGGGGAGGCATTTTGGACACAAAGCACATTCATCAAGAACCTGCTGCAAGCTACACGTGTTCAAGTACAAAATATTAATATAAACAAGTACCCTTTTTCATTCTAAGTCTTGCTGTCGAGTCTTTTGATGAGCAGGATGTGAAACTTGAAGATAGGGAAAATACGAGCTAGGCATTTTAATTTAGGTGGATGTGATTCTAGAATTTGACTTGCCCAAGAAACTGGGTTTCACATTTAATTGCCATTCAGAGAATCCATAAAAAATACAAAATACTTGGTTGAGTGACTATTAATATTATGCTTTATGATGTCTAGTCTTCATGAAATTTTCTTCTTTGGTTATTATCCCTTGCCTACTTTAAAACTCACAGAAATAGCACATTATGTGCAAGCACACTCATCTATCCACACACTTAAAAGCGCCCGCACACACACACACATTTGCTGTCATATAAATAAATGCCCTTCTACCATATCAAAGAAGGGACATCTGGAACCCATCGTAATTGTCAGCAAATTGCAAAAGGGTCTGCCTGGTTGTTACTGAGCCAGTCTATCTTTTGCATGGTATCATCTCAGTAAGCTCAACATGCGTGCAGCAATCCAAAGGGCAGAAGCCATGCTGTGGCTGGAGAGGATGTAAACACAAGTGAGTTGGGGGGACTCAAATAAGAACTAAGGCATCCTGTGTGGTGGCAGTAAAGGGCCTGGTCCTTTAGTCTCTACCATACCCCAGGTCTGGTTTCTGCATGAAATTGAAATGTTTTTCTCTTAAAGTTTTAATGGAAATCTCAGCTTTACTTGCACAATGGCAAGTTGGCCACAGTCTTTCAGCACTGAGTTTATAGACTTGCACAGCTGCAGTAACTGATGCACTGCTTTAAACTATGCCCCTCATTATTGTTCAGTTTAATATAGTTTTATATATGGCTCACAGCAGTGTTCAGAACCGGGGGATTATTCCTAAGGAAATTAAGTGGAATGAAGAAAAATAATACAAACTTTCATTACTTTTGATTTATAATTGCTCCTTAAATTATAGTCCAAAGCCCGTTTTATAATTTAAATTGTGGTGCTGTTGTAGTGAGATAAAGTACAGTAAATATTTTTAAGCTATGACTTAAGAATTCTGAACCTTCTTCACTTCCATAGTTGACCAAGTCATAACAGCTACATTTTAAACAGTTTTAAATACAAATGGATTCAGTGTCATTGCTAAGTCCATAATAAAAATTATCTTAATGGTCCAAGGAGGTAAACAGGCTATTGGATTTACTCGAAAGAACACAAACGCTCCACAGTAAGCAAGTCTCCCTGTGTTGTTTGGATCTCTCCAATCTGGCATTCCCTCCTAATACTGTGTCCAGCACTTTGGATCAATAAATCCCACTTCACAGAAGTTAAAATAATATTGAAATCTTGTCAGCTAGGGCTGACCAGTGGTTACGTTTTCCACAGGGTAATGCATTTGCAAGGACATCAATCCTCTTCCTCTGGGTGGCTCTCTTTGATGGACGCATTTCCATGATGAAATGACAAGGCACTCTCTCTGGCTTTCTGTGGGTCAGTGTCCTTGGCAGGTCTTACAACACATCTGTCTGAAGTATGCTCGACTGCAGAACTTGAACTTCAGCACCAGTGGGCAATAAGCCACTTTATTCACATCTTTGCACTCTAATGAATGGGGGCAGAAATGGAAAACAATTAGAGGCACATAAACAAGTACATAAACAAGCCGATGCGGCCTGCATGTTCAGCGAGGACCTCCTTTGGGTCAATCCACCTTGGCTTCGACCTCCATGCGGTTTTTGTTTTTGTTTTTAAGCATACCCTGCCTGGTACAGTCTACTAGAAACATTCTTTTGATATATTTTAACACAATTTAAAAAAACGTTTGCAAGGCTTTCCTTCCAGATTTTTATAAGTATGGTGTATGCCCACTGTGTCTTGAAAGAATTACCATTTGCTGGGATAAGTGATCACTTTAGACAGCTTGGAAACATGAGTCATTTTTCTTACAGCGCTTTTATTGCTTCTTTCTCAAGGGTTATTTTATTCAACAGTGCAAGGTTATCCAAAATCAAACATGAGTTGCACTGTTTGATACCAAAGTACACATGTCTCCAGAGAATCTCTGCATCTGTGAGGCGTGGGGATGGGCCTGGGTGAGTGAAAAGGATTGCTGAGAGTGGCCTAGATTCAGCAACTACACTAGACAAAGAAGAAAGCTTTGAGGGGTTGGCCTCAAATGGCAGCAGCCTGTGGGTTATGGAAACATGTAGAAATGTCTTTTTTTAATTTGGAAGTGAGACATGGTCTTCTTTTTTCCTATGTGTATTTTCTCTTCAGTGCTAGAACTGCCACAGTTGCAGTCTGCAGTTCTTGCAGCCAGAAGGTGAATAAATGATTCTTTCTCCATCTCCCCTTGTGGCTGGTTGCAGAAGGTGGGATGAGGGTCCAGTGTAGAGAAAGGGACATGGGCCTTTGATTCTCAAAACTCCCCCTGGCCCCATACAACCCCACTGCTAGTAATAATATTCTTTTCCAGTATTCTTGTCACTTTTATTTGGAGATTTAGGATACTCTGTAAACCTAGCAATGAAATTTTCACATGCCTGCTAGAACCAAAGTTCCACCCTCATTTTTCCAGGTAGTTATACTGAAGCATCCTGGGTAAATTGTTGAAGGTAATTAGGAATCAGGCTGGGCAGTGGGTAAAGTTCATGTTACAGAACAGTTTTTGTTGTTTGCTTGTTTTTTCCTGGCTTCAAAAACCCACTGACGTTCTAAGAGACCACATACATTGTAGTTTATCATATGGGCTGTATGATAAACATGGAAAATTAAATGCAAAGAAATGGAAGAGTTCCCAGTTCTTCTTATTGACGATTAAGATAACAATCTTATTGACCTCACTTTTTAAATGCTCCTTTGGTGAAAGTCTTAAAATTTGAAACTGGAACTCCCAAATCCTCTGAAAACATAACCTCTGCCACCATCTAACTCCCTTACTCAACAGTTGACTTACAAAGAGATTAATAGCTAGAAATCTGAATTAAAACTTTTCACGCTAGGATCCTCAGTAAATTTAAGTTTTAGCTGGAAGAAGGTAGAAGGGACAAATCACTTAACCTCTTTGTGCTTAAGTTTTCTCATCTGTAAAGTAGAAATGATTAGAGAACCCACACTCACATGTAACATGTAAGACTACACATGTATCCTTATGAGTGTCAACTAGAGCAGTGCCTGGAACACAGGAAGTATGGGATAAGTGTAGGATACTGAATTGCTATTATTATTACAATTATTAGTTATTAGTATCTTTATTGCCTGACAGAAAGGAAGCAAGGAGCTACACTCCAAATATCTCAATGAGGATGCAATATTTGAATTACTACTGAGAAAATACTGCCATAAAGACACGAGTCAGTTTGAAGACAAAACAAAGCAGAGTATTTCCTGGGGCACAACTTCATTAGATTTACTACTCCATTTTTGGAAGAGTAGCTGGACTAAGAAAACTCTGGGTTGAGCAAATTATAAGCAAATTCACCAATTTCCCTTTTAGATTTAGACTTTATAATTTGACTAAATTATAATACGTAAGAAATTAAACAGAAAATTCATAATTGCTTCTCCCTTCACCCACCTATCCACTCACCCATTAAGGCTATTACAAATATAAATAGTTGTCTGGGCACAGTGGCTCACGTTTGTAATCCCAGCACTTTGGGAGGCTGAGGTGGGTGGATCACGTGAGGTCAGGAGTTCAAGACCAGCCTGGCCAACATGGTGAAACCCCATCTCTACTAAAAATACAAAAATTAGCCAGGTGTGGTGGCACGCGCCTGTAGTCCCAGCTACTCAGGAGGCTGAGGTACGAGAATCACTTGAATCTGGGAGGTTGCAGTGAGCTGAGATTGTGCCACTTCACTCCAGCCTGGGCCACAGAGTTAGACTCCGTCTCAAAAAACAAACAAACAAAAAACCCAAATATGAACAGTCAGGGATTCTGTTCCTTAGATGAGTGCTAGAAATAAGACTCTTCTCTACATGCAGAGGCCCAGAACACAGCCTTTTGTTCAGAGGCAGCATCTAGCCTGTGGGCAGGCTGGAGGCCGGCTATCAGGATGTTCCTTTCTGAACTTCCCAATTCCTTGTTAAGTTAGTTCCCAACTAACTTGATTGAAAGCAGGAAGTCAGTAGGTCCTGGGAACAGGATCGAGCTTAGGGATGTAGGGATTAAGAGTGTCCCGAGTTGCCTTCAGCGGCAATACAACCCAGTAGTTAGGGGCAGGAGATATGGATTCAGGTGGGCCTGGGAGTGAATTCTGGCTCTGCCTCTTCTAGGAGTTGATTGTCCTCTGCCAAGTTACTTCACCTCTCTAAATCTCACTTCATCTCCAAAGTAAAGACTATGATAAGGTCTGCTCATAGGACGTTGTGAGGTTTGCATGAGGTAATGCAGATAATGCATGTGCCATGGCACCTAGCTCAGAGTAAGCACTGTTAATTAGTTCTCATTATTAACAGCAAAACACCTGCCTCTGAGAACAACCATCATGTATTATTTCTCTGGGATCCCTGTCAAAATAAATATAGTATCAGGAAGGGTTACACATTTACACATTTAAGCAAAATAAAGCTATTAAACAGAAAGCAAGAAAATTATGATGAGGGCAGGAGTGGGGAAAGACCTGTGCGAGATCTGCAGACTTCCAGGAATCAGATATTAATATGGAGATTCCTAGGCTGTATGGAAGATCCAGTTCCTACTTCTTGGTTTTGCCTTCTAGGAACTGGCCTGACTGGAAGAATCAGTTCATTACATCTTTAGATTTGATGAAAATCTATTCACCAACCACGACTCATCTTTTATTCTCTGTCTTTTAACTCCACAAGAGCTTAATTTAGTAGTGACAGCATTAAAAATTATAATTTATCAAGCATATCATTTGTGTAAGGTACAACATAAACATATATTATAAATATATATATTTTTTAATCCTTGTAAGTTCAGTCATGTGTTGCTCAATGATGGGGATATTCTCTGAGAAATGCATTGTTCGGTGATTTTGTCAATGTGCAATCATCATAGAGTGTACTTTCACAAACCTAGATGGTATCGCCTATTGTACACCTAGGCTACATGGTATAGCCTGTTGCTTCTGGGCTACAAACCTGTACAGCATGTTACTGTACTGAATATTGTAGGCAGTTGCAACACAAGTATTTGTGTATACTGGTAAGTATTTGTGTATCTAAATATATCTGAACATAGAAAAGATCCAGTAAAAATATAATATTATAATCTTGTGGGACCACCTTTGTATATGTAGTCTGTTGTTGACCAAAACATCATTATACAGTGACCGTATATACAATGTCAGCTTTATATAGACAGCAAAACATAAGCTCAAAAAGATTATGAAACTCATGCTGGGTCACACGGCTAGTTGGTCTAAGAACAGGTTTATCTGACTCCAGAGCCATTCATATTTCAGCAATATTCTTAGCATCTAAATGCAAGAAGTTTCTACCTGTCTCTGATTCTGTATTCTTGGCTGACACCACTGATAAATCAACTTGGAGCATCTTGGTCAGGTTTTGTTTCTTTAAGAGTTTGCTGTGCCACCTTAGAGAAGGGGAAATATGTTTTTTAAAAGGAGATTTCCAGAATAACATCTGAATTATTTAGAATAGACTGAATTATCCATTTATACTTTTTGTCACTATATATTCCTCCTCAAATTTTCTAAGAGTACACAAGTGAAAAGGTGACTTTAGACACATCAAGAAGTTTTTTTTTTTTTTTTTTTTTGAGATGGAGTCTCGCTCTGTCACCCAAACTGGAGTGCAGTGGCAGGATCTCAGCTCACTGTAAACTCCGCCTTTCGGGTTCATGCCATTCTCCTGCCTCAGCCTCCCAAGTAGCTGGAACTATAGGCGCTCGCCACCTCGCCCAGCTAGTTTTTTGTATTTTTTAGTAGAGACGGGGTTTCACCGGGTTAGCCAGGATGGTCTCGATCTCCTGAGCTTGTGATCCGCCCGTCTCGGCCTCCCAAAGTGCTGGGATTACAGGCTTGAGCCACTGCGCCCGGCCACATCAAGAAGTTTTAAAGCCCCATTATTACAGAAAGCTGAATGTAATCTTCAAAATATTAGAACCAGTTTTAAATTATATTGGGGCATTCAACCCATCTACCACTTTTAGCTTAGCTAGAGAGGACTGATTTGTTGTGCTCACTGAAATTATGCTGATGTCATTGAGAGGCCTGAATTATAAAACTTTTTTCATTAGTCTGCCTCATCCTTAAAGCCCAGTGAAATTATGAAAGCCTTTTCTCTTCTACCCTTGAGCAGTACAACTTACTTTTGTTAAACAAAAACAAAAACAAAAACAAAACAAAAAACCAAAACCAAAACAAAAACAAAAAACACCAAAAAAACCCACAACAACAACAAAAATATTCTGGAAAAGTTGTACATAAATTAAATCACATATCCCATTGAAATTAAAACAATAATAAATGTTCTGTTTTAATTTCTGAATGATTTACAGTTGGCATTGCTTTCTAGCTGATACTTAAAATGTTTAAAAATTAAAAATTCCTCTGTACACAATTAGTGCATAGTGTGCAAACAAGTAATACCAAGAGATCCATTAAAAAGAATTACTTAGTTTGAGTTTTTTTGGTATTATAATCGCTCTGTAGTTAATTTGTTTTGAAGGTTTGAGCTTTACTGTCATATTTTCTTCATGCAAACACACTTATATCTATCTACTGCTTTCTAGGTAGTGGAATCTGAGCCAGTGGGTCAAGGATTTTCAGATGAAGGAGCCTTATTTTCTCTTCGACTATCATCATGTACTAGTTAAGTACTCTCCTAGGAGAAGAATGACAAGACACTCTTTCTACCCTTTTCTGTGAGGATACTGGAAAGGTAAGAGGTCCTCATCATGTGGTTTCTAGTTAACATTTTGTAAACCCAATTATTCTCCCCTCTTTTTACACCCCACACCACCCCTGAAAGAAAAGTTACACTTTACCCAGGACTAGAGACTTCTGGTGAGAATGGCTTTACGGAGAATTCCCAAATTCTTCTCAGGGAGACTTGAGAATAAATCAAGGGCTGAAAGCCAGCCCCTAGGCCCTGCAATGTGAACTGGATCCATTATTAGAATCTGAAGTAATCTGCCAGGCATGTTGGAGTGGCTCTCATTGGTAATCTGGGTTTTGGTAGAGTTGAATGATAAAATTAGACACCGTTTCATAGGTAACACATGAACCTACTTATCATTGATGTGCCAGTGGGTTTTTCCCCCGGTGCTTTACATTCATTTTTCAAAACTCTGACCTAAAAGACATGCTTTCAAAATACACTGAACAGAGGTTTAAGAATTTAGAATGCAATTAGGTTCAAATTAATTGTTACTTTGAAGGCTTGATTTGGTCCAAGAAATACAAGACCAAGTCCTCAAAGCAGGGCATTTGCATGTATTTCACTGAATGTTGCAAAGCTTGCCTACTTGTCTCACTGGAGTTGGGAGATATCCTTCATGACCAGGTTGGACCATCAGCATCTCTCTTTGGAGAATACATGCCCTCTGTTCCTGTAAACTCCTTATGTGGTTCAGAAGAAGAACACAGTAAGTGAAGAATTATGACTTAAGCACCTAAAGGTCTATCTTTTGGTTTAAAAAGTACAAACAGCTGTACTTCTGACAAACTGCCCATGGAAATGCAGAACCTAGTGAGAAGTGAGATAGCAAAGGGTGTGCATGCGTGGCACAGAAGTTGCGGTGGGGAATGTTAACTCAGTATACTTCTCCTAAAAGTGTACTTGAACCCTTGACATTTTACATATTCAGGCTAGAAAAGGATGAAATGGCAACTTTTGCTTGGGAACCTAACATTATTCATTGTAATAGAACAGTCCACCAGCTTATTTTTATCCTTGAAGCAAGATGGTATCAGCTATCAAACTTTATACTGATTTCAATTTCCCACAGACTAGACCATTCCTTTCTCTCTTTGCTTTCTGTTTCTTTTTATTTAGTCTTATTCCCTAGATGCCACCCACATTCAACCTGGAGGTGGTATAATCTCAACCCAAATCCAGGGTTCCCTCCAGACCAGACAGCCAGGAATGTGAACCTGCATGCTAAGTGACTTATGAACTCTTTGAAGTGGTAAGGAAAAAAACTGGCCTTCCTCACCTCTTTGAAACCAAAGTCTTCAAATGACCTTTATCGTTCCTTTACTGATTTTCATACATCAGGTTCCACATTAAAACCCAAATGCGGTAGCTAGTTTAACCAAAATTCTTTGTTCGAGATTTCTGGAGCTGCCTGAGCTTTCCCAGAGCTATTTACATGAGGGAGTCTGAGAGCCACCAAAGCCACCATTAGACATCCTGGGCTGGTAAACCATTGTACACTAACCACACCTTTCCTGGATTGGTTACCAGCCCATGGCACACCATGAATCATTACCTGGCAGCAATAAATACTCTGTGACAGAGTGCCTTGTGCTATTGAGAAGCTGAAAAGACTCACTATATAAACTACAAGGGAACTCGAAACTGCATGAAAGATGAATAAAATGGCATTTTGCATAGAATTTCAGGTGAGCTTGAGTAGGTTAGTCCCAACTGACATATGTACTTTTTAAAAAATTACTCAGAGTAGTATTTCAAATGTACTGATACCCAAGGTGTCTATAATTCACTTTTAGCAGCAACATGGTGTTACCCTCATCAGTGGCAGTCTGTCAAGATCATGCCTTTAATCCTTTAACCCTTTGCCAAAGGCTTTCAGAAGCAAAAAAACTAAAGCAGATGTTGAACACAGCAAATTGTATCTCCCTTCTTCTTCCTCCCATTTCCCTCTTGCTATTTTAATTTTTTGAAACCCGGCTTCTGATTCCCTTAATATCATTTGTTGCTTGACCTCCCTCCATTTCTTCAATCTCTCTCCATTTATTTTATTTTTTAATCTTATTCAAATTCCATTATCTTATTAAAGCTTCAGGGGACTAATGTGTTTAATTTCCCTACAGATGCCTGAATTCCTTCATGATTAATGATGGTACACAGTTACCTAAATCTGAAATGTAGGAGTCATCCTGAATGCCTCCATATCTCTCATCTCCTTGTCTAATTGTTCATCAGGCTCTTTTTATTCTCCTTTCATTTTATTATTTTTCCCCCAGTTCATCACTCTCCTTTTAATCCCTACAATATTTGCCTTAGTTCACGCCTCCATCCTCTCTTGCCTGGACTCTTAGAACAAATCTTTCTCATTCTACTCCCACACAAGGCTGCCCTCCCTCTACTCCTTTACCCTTCTGTCATCCTGAGCATGTCAAGCCCCAGTTTTTTTTTCACTTGTTCCCTGTAACCCAAAGATAGAGTCCTAGCTTCCTTCCACTACATGTGGAGTTTCCAAAACCAAGTCCCTGCTTCTCTCTCTGTAGCCTCATGTGCACTGCCCGCTCATCTGCCAAGCCACCACAGCAATAGTGAACTGCCTCCATGCCCCTGTGACTGCACATACTTGTCCTCTGTCAGGAATGCCCCGCATCTCAATGTCTTCTGGGTAAACTGTTTCCTATCTTCCATGTCCAGCTCAGCTTTCCTTCTCTGTGAGGCTTCTGCTGATTACCTGCTCCTCTGTGCACTCATGGTCACTTCTTCCCACCCCTGGAACAGTACTGCTCATATGGTCAAAATCAGTTGTATGTTGCCAACCCTACTAAACCTTTGAGAACAGGGAACCTGTTGTATTGCATTCATAGTCTCGGTGCCTAGTACATGGTAAGTATGTTTGCTAAGTAAATAAATAAATGATTGGATGAATGTAGGATGTTATTTAAAAAATCATAATGGATGGGTGAATATATGTGCATATATGAAAAAGCATGTTCAGTAAATGATAATACTATGGTTTGGTGCAAAAGTAATTGCAGTTTTTGCCATTAAAAGTAATATAATCTAGATGGTGGATGTTCATTGTAAAATTCTTTCCGCTTTGCTGTATGTTTGAAACTTCTAATTTTTTCATAATGAAATACTGACAGGAGGGAGACCATTACCTAAACCTTGATAGTCAAAATAATTCTCAACATTCTATCTGTGGCCCATTTAATTCATAGAGATTCAACTGAAAGACTCTATTTTAGATCCCAATACCTCTCCCCAAATCCTGCCCTGTCTTGGGGTACAGCTGAAGTGATTTTTCAGTAGCCTTGTACTATGAGTCATGGCAATTTGACTGTGCCGGAGGAAAGGGGATCCTCTTCCGCCTCTTCCACTCTCCTGCATTAACCAGAAACTGCTTCTTCTCCAACTTTCTTCTTAACTTTTCCTTGCTAAAAGGCATTTCTTTTCTCCATTTTTATTTGAGACAGAGTTTCGTTCTTGTTGCCCAGGCTGTAGTGCAATGGCGTGATCTCGGCTCACCACAATCTCCACCTCCTAGGTTCAAGCGATTCTCCTGCCTCAGCCTCCCAAGTAGCTGGGATTACAGGCATTACATACAGGCCCAGATAATTTTGTATTTTTAGTAGAGACAGGGTTTCTCCATGTTGGTCAGGCTGGTCTCGAACTCCTGATCTCAGGTGATTTGCCTGCCTCAGCCTCCCAAACTACTGGGATTACAGGAGTGAGCCACCACGCCCAGCCCCTTTTCTTCCATGATTTGCCTCCTACAAACCATAACAGACCACTTTTGCATTATTTTCACACTAGAACCTCTTCTCTCTCTCTAATTTTTTTTTGAGACAGAGTCTCCATTCTGTCATCCAGGCTGGAGTGCAATGGTGTGATCATGGCTCACTGCAACCTTGACCTCCCAAACTCAAGTGATCTTCCTACCTAAGCCTCCCAAGTAGCTGGACTACAGATGCGTGCCACCATATCCAGTTAGTTTTTAAATTTTTTTTGTAGAGAAGGGGTCTCCCTACGTTGTCCAGGCTAGTATGAAACTCCTGGGCTCAAGCAATCCTCTCCCCTTGGCCTCCCAAAATGTTGAGATTGCAGGCATGAGCCACTGTGCCTGGCCTCCTTGTCTCTTTTGAAATCTATGTTATCTGTCCATTCCATATCTCTATGGATGAAAACTTATAATTCAGTTCATAATGTTTTACTCACTTTTCCCAAGGTACACGCTGGGTTTTTCCAACTATGTGTTATATAGATGGCTTACTGATTCCTTAGTCTGTGAAGCCAGCCTTGATGGAAAATGTTAAGTCATTGGTCCTTCATTTGAGCACTTGTGTAAACTGCTCCACATAACACATTCCACCTTCTTTCCTCAAATTTTTTTGAATTAAAAAAATTTTCATTTAAGTATTTGCCCTGAAAGACTACGAACTTATAAATATATTTGAATTTTCCCTAATAAATAGCAGAGGCTGGCCATAGAAAGCATTCAATAATTAGCTGCTGATTAAATGAACAAATAGTTTCAGATACTTAAATGCATTCTATATATGCTATTGGGAAATTAAAGAGAACACAAAACAAGTTATGACAGACATATCATTTGTACTTTAAATCTAATTTTGTAAAGAGAGTTATCTTCTTTCTTTTAAATGAGCTGACATCTTTAGATAATAATGATTCTAACATGAATCATACTTAGCAGGATTAATAATTTCCTAAAAATTTCCTCCTTTACTGAGAAGTCTAAATATATTGTTTTTACTGCTTACTTTAGAATAATATTAATAAAAAGCGATTAGCCAGATAGATGAAATAACCATGAGGTGTTTCTCCAAATAACCCAAGAAACCTCAAATTAACACCTATTCATTTTAAGACAATTCCCTTAAGGCAGAAATTAGCACAGGTACAAATGATATTCTGCCTACTCTGAAAATAGTTTTGAAACTTATCATATATAAACTGCAAAGTTTATCTATAATGATTATGCATTATAGAGAAGATTTTGGAGAAATTATTAAAATTGTCTAAAATGAAGCTATGAGCATAACTCCAACAGATATATTGTTTTAGGCATGTCAAAAGGCAGTTCTTTTAGCAATGACTTAGGCTTAATCTATTGAATTAGGCTGACAGTCATGCCAGAAATGTTTTACTTCAAAATCAGAAACTCTTGCTTTTATGTCAAAAAACTCTACTTTAAAGACTAAATTAAGAATAGCATGCAAATATAGTTGAAATTGACCGGTACTTGAACCCTACCAAATGTGGGTTCAGATCCTGACTCTACTACTTCCTAGTCTTTAAATTGGGCAAATCACTATCTTCCCCTGTGCCTCACTTTCCTCATTAGTAATACCAACTCTCAGAAGCTTGTTGTCAGGATTATGTAAGATACTATACACACACACGCACGCACACACACACACACACACAGACTTGCAGAGAGATATCTATTTGTGTATGTGAGATATATAACACAGACTATATAAAGAGCCTAACATAATACCCAACATAGACTAATTTAATATGACAGTTATATCCTCTCTCCTACCTTAACCTTGTATCTTCCAATTCTGAAAGAAAAAGAGAACCCCGAATTCATGTGATCTTTTGCTAACTTACAATGGATAAAAGAAATTATTGCTGGAGTCTTACAGAAGAGAGATTTTGTTCTGTTTTGGTTTGGGGAGGTTTTTCTGAGACAGAGTCTCAGTCTGTTGCCCTGGCTGGAGTGCAGTGGCATGATCAGGGCTCACTGCAGCCTCAACTTCCTGGGCTCAAGTGATCCTCCTGCCTCAGCCTCCCAAGGAACTATGACTACAGGCACCCACCACCATGCCTAGCTAACTTTTTAATTTTTTGTAGAGACAGGTTCTCACCATGTTGCCCAGCATGGTCTTGAACTCCTGGGCTCAAGTGATCCTCCCACCTCAACCCTCCCAAAGTGCTGAGATTACAGATGTGAGCCACCGCACCCAGCTAAGAGATTTTTTTTTGAAGATAATTTAAAAGATAATTTTTTTCCAAGAAAAATACTTTTGTTTGTTATAGATTTTGAGCCCTTCTCAAGAGAGGGAAAGCTAGATTTCCAGAATCTAAAGGGACAAAAAAGAAGTAGTAGTAAAGCCAGAGATTCTGCAAAATTTAAAGTTGTGATTTTGAATTAATGTAGCATAGGGTTATACATTTTGAAAGAGTAATTATGTGTATAATAAGTGCACTGTGTTGGGGCTTAAGTATACAAAACAGACCATTTGCAAAGATGCAAGGTGTCTGGATCTTGTCATACAAGATCACTTTCTTAAAACAAAATTCCCAAGAAAACACTTTTAAATTGTGAATATAATTTTTAAGAATCCTTTGAATTAGACAGAGTTGATCAAAATAAAGCGATCTCTCTTGAAGATGTTTATAAACATACAGTTTTCACTTGAAAAATATTAACAAATTATTTGACTATATATTCATGATAGGTTTTTTTCAGGGCCTTATAATTTAAATTTGTGGCTTCAGATGTTGTTCATGTGCATATATTTGATCCTGCCTGTATTTTCATGTGAGAAGGCAGTCTAAACTTCTGGACTATGCCATGTTTGTCTTCACATTCCTAATAATTTCTGTCACAGTGACTCGCACATAGTAGCATTCGAGAAATTCCTTTTTTTTTTTTTTTTTTTTTTTTTTTTTTGTTGAGACGGAGTCTTGCTGTGTCGCCCAGGCTGGAGTGCAGTGGCCGGATCTCAGCTCACTGCAAGCTCCGCCTCCCGGGTTTTACGCCATTCTCTCGCCTCAGCCTCCCGAGAAATTCCTAATGAATGCCTAAATGAATAAAGAAATTACTTTCATTTAAAAAACAGATTTTTAAAAGTCAGAATTGTGGTGAGGGGGGCATCTGCTGTTAATAAAGGGATTTCCCAATGTATAAAAAATAGAAAGAGAAATTCCAGAGCACAAAGACCTTTGTTCTCCTTTATAAACAGCTACATAATTATTTTTCTACTTTTCTACGATAAGAAAATTAGCATTTAAAATGCAAGTAGTTTCAAACATATGCTTTCATTATCTGTACAACAATAATGAATTTAAATCTTCAGCATGATACAGATCCACTGTCATATCCAAAAAGAAACCAAAGTTTGCACTTCAAGAGTAGTTCATTAGGAAACATCTCTAAAGTCTTAATATAAATCAAACATAGAATATGAGGCTGGATGTGATCTTAGAGATTATCTACTCCAACTTCTTATTTCATAGATAAACTTAGCTCCAGAGAGGTTAAGTGACTTAACAAGGTCATAAAGTTAGTTAAAAAGTCAGGAAAAACTTTGGTTTCCTGATTGCTGTCTGCATAAGCAGCTTTCACAAATGCTCTACTCAAACTACACTACAGTAGTGGGTTTATTGTGCTCTTCAAACCCTGGGAACAGTACAGTAAAGGTGGGTCATTAGCGACCACAGGCCCCTCCTCCATGGAAAAACTCACCTTCAGTATTAGAAATGGGGGTACTGTCACATTTGCTTTCACACTGCTGCATTGATGGAGGCCGAACAGTTTCTGGACAGTCACTAGATGCCTGTCCAGTGTAGGAGAGACACTGCACAGTTCTCATCTGCTGTCCAAGGCCACACTGAGCAGAACACTAAATCCAAAGACACAAAGAAACAAAATATTGATCTCAACAATTTTCAGGGGGTAAAAAATATACTATGTCATTTCAAATACAACACAATATAAACTTTTTTTTCGAGACACAGGGTCTTGCTATGTTGGCCAGGCTGGTCTTGAACTCCTGGCCTCAAGCAATCCTCCTGCCTTGGCCTCCCAAAGTGCTGGGAGTACAGGCATGATCCATCACACCCAGCCACAATACTAACTTTTAAAGCCCACATGTGGTTCATTTTTGAGAGGTGTATGATTAGGTCATTCTACTATCAAACTGGTTTGGGAAGTCAAACATCATGTTATTACCCTAGCAAATAGACTCAATATACTTCCCAGAAGATAATACATAGAGATTTCTTGCTATCACTGCAACAATTCCCAGCAAGGCTGGTGACCTCTAGCAGGAGTGTCATGAGAAAATCCTTGTGATGAAGTAGAATAACGAGAGACTGTAGGGCTAGGAAATCACTATTGCTCCCTATTTATTATAAGTGTGCAGGTAAATAACCTGGTGGCTTATTGGAGTGTCCTGTATGTGATCAAACTATTAGTTCAATGTAATAGCAGTGACAGCTGTGGAGCCTGGTGATGGGGTCATAAAAAAAAAAAAAAAGAACTTAAATAAGTCCCTCAGGTTTTCTAAGGGATTGCAAGCCACAAAAACCTGAGAAGCAGTCTGTGTTCTCAAATGAGTGTGTCTCCCTCTCCTTTTGCATCTACTCTGGGATTCAGGCTCTTCAGGACTGAAGTTACTGTCTGAGAGGCTTAGTTTCATTTGGGACTGATCAGCTGCTGAGGCTGAAGAATGAAGCTGGGTTAGTCTATGGGCCTGCCATCGAGAATACCAGAAAGCCTATGAAATGTGGGATCAAAGGCATGAGGAAGTAACTGGTGCCAACACAGGGGATGGTGATGTTTACAGGGTCAAAAAATTGAAGCCCTGTTGGATTTGTTTGCAAAAACTCTGAAAGTACCCACAGGACTTGTAAGGATATTCATGAAGAGCCTTAAAAAAAAACAATGTTTTCGGACAGGCGCAGATGCTCACACCTGTAATCCCAGCACTTTGGGAGGCTGAGGCGGGCGGATCACGAGGTCAGGATATCGAGACCATCCTGGCTAACAAGGTGAAAACCCGTGTCTACTAAAAATACAAAAAATTAGCCAGGCGAGGTGGCGGGCGCCTGCAGTCCCAGCTTCTCCGGAGGCTGAGGCAGGAGAATGGTGTGAACCTGGGAGGTGGAGCTTGCAGTGAGCTGAGATCGTGCCACTGCACTCCAGCCTGGGCGACAGAGTGAGACTCTGTCTCCGAAAAAAAAAAAAGGTTTTCATACAGAATGACAAATAAATGTACTCTAATATATTAAAGCATCTTTGAAAATGTATTTTCACTGGTTATTTTGAATTTTAGGAAACTGAATTGAAATTATAAATGGGAAGAAAAGGACTTGACAACATTTAAAAGAATAATCTCAAATTGACAATGGTAAATTCGGCAAAATTACTAAAACACAAAAACTTCCAACTGACTTTTATACAGTAGATTGCAACAAAGAATATATAGAGAAGGAAATGCCTGCCTGGTTTAAAATAAAAATATTGTAGCATGTCTGCTCTGATTCTTTAATAGCATCATATCAATCATGTGTTGTGAAGCTGTCACACTTCTATAGTGAAACATAATTTGACACTTACCTGCATACAGTGCTTAACACTGTCATGTGTATTCTACTTGAGCATTTTGTAAATTAAACTAAATACTGCTATAGAGATGCCAAGCATTACTAATTTTATGATTATATTTCTTTTGTCTCCTCAAAGTGCTGAGCACAGAGCAAGTATACTTAATTACCTTCATGGGTACTGAAAATCTTTGCCCTCTCCCAAATGAAACGAAAGAGATGTCTAGATGTTACTGTACTCTGGCAATATTGAATTTTGGCCAGAGTTTTGGCAGCAACTTATATGAAATGCCATTTTTAATAAGTAAAGGCAGACCCAGAGCACAAACAAAATCATATTGGCATAAATCACAATATGTCATTATGATTTATTTGAGTCTCAAATATTAGAAAATGACTTGCTACAAGGTCAGTTATGAAACTACAGGATAAGGGCATTGATTGGTTAGATATGTACTTTCTGGGGCATTTTTAAAAATGTAACCTAATAGATTTCCTCTTTGACATTTAGAAGAACAATACTTAATTTTCCTTCTATCTAAATATACCAACTTGGTCTTTTTTATTAAGAATTTTTTTATTTGGCAAAAAAAATTATGTCTGTTTATCATGTATGACATGATATTTTGAAGTATATAACCACTGTGGAGTGACTAAATCTAGCTAATTAACATATTACTTCACAAAATTTTAATATTGTGCTGAGAACTGACTTTTTAAATAGAATTTAAGGTGGCCTACAGAAAGATAACACAATTTAAAAGCAGATAAGACAGAAAAAATACGAATTGGAACTTAAGGTGGAAATGAGTCTAATATAAAAATACATACCAAAATTCCTATATACTTTTTCCCCAATTCATAGCATCCACCAGATAAAAACAAATCAATTAATGAATAAGTATTAATAATATTTCAAGGATTATCAATCACAGTATCAAACTAATTAAAAACCCCACAACTTTTTTGTGAGTTTAAGAGTAATTATCTCTATTTTGCAAGTGGGAAAATGAAGACACTGGTGTTAACTGATTTGCTCCTTTATCAGCTGAGAGAGCTGGAACTAGAATCCAAAGTTTCGGTAGCTTGTTCAAATCTCTGTTGGTTATTCTATTTCTCTTTTAATTTTCATCTACAATGGATCTGAAGAATAGAATCTGAAGTTGGAAGTGTGTGGGTGTGGGAGAATCACTGGCACACTCTGTATGTGTCCACATGTGGTGGCTGTGGTTTGTGCAGTTTCACACTCATGCCTCATACCTAGACTTCTACGTGTTAATTCTTACTCATCTCTCAAGCCCTTACAATGATCACACAAGGAACCTGTCTCAAGGTGCTATTTCAGCAGGAGCCCACAGTACAAACGCCTTACCTGGCCCCAGTCTCCTGTGACCCAGCGAGGAGGAGGGCAGCGGCCCAAACTGCAGCGGATGCGGACAGGAGGTTTGCTTTCCTCTGGACATTGTGCAGCTGGGAATGTCTTAGAGAGGTCACTGCTCTTGCACAGAACAATCCGATGCTTGAATCCTGGACCACATTTTGGAGTACACTGGAAATAAAATAGTATTGAATCACAACAGTTTAAAGACAGAGGAAAATTTAAGGAGTCTTTCTTCAAGTAAATGTGTGTTTTAGTATAGAATATACACATACACTAAGTTCTAGGCAGTCTCTCAGATACAAAGTTCCTTAAAGGTTTTTAAGCAGAGGTACTTTTATCTTTGTCTTAAGGGTTTGAAGAGCTAAATCCAACATTTGCTTTTCTTGGCTAATTCATTTTCTTGCTCTGTTGGGGATAGGTTGATTCTTCTATTCCTCTCTATCCTTGGCCTCATCAGCTGTGATAAGATTCTGCTAATTTTTGGAATGTGGAATCCTTGGTTTCCTACTTGGTGGGTGTGGTCTTCTAAAAGGAATTTGTATGTTATTAGTAAACCACAAGAACTTGTCTCTGTGAAGCAAGTTCAGGGTTGATTTAGATAAACTATTCTTATGCCAAATCGCTAAGAATACTTGGTCACAGGTGAAGGTTTCTTGCACAGAAAATCTCGACTTTTCCCCATACATCAGTTACAAATCTAAGGAAGTTGTTCTTTAGAATTGGTTCTGTTTGTTCTTCATACTGAGGGAAGGATGTTTTTCCCTATGTCACAAATCTTATGTACCTCATCTCCAGGTGTTTCTAGAAGTCATCTATTTAACATAGTAGCTGACTTGAGTCTTCCAGCTTTCTCCCCTGTATGTCTGGACCCTTCCTTAAAAATCTGTACTTCAGGTTGGGCACAGTGGCTCACGCCTGTAATCCCAGCACTTTGGGAGGCCAAGGTGGGCAGATCACGAGGTCAAGAGATCAAGACCATCCTGGCCAACGGTGAAACCCTGTCTCTACTAAAAATACAAAAATTAGCTGGGTGTGGTGGTGCATGTCTGTAGCCCCAGCTACTTGGGGGGCTGAGGCAGGAGAAGCACTTGAACCAGGAGGTGGAGGTTGCAGTGAGCCAAGATTGCGTCACTGCACTCCAGCCTGCAAACAGAGCAAGATTCTGTCTCAAAAAAAAAAAAAAAAAAAAAAAAAAAATCTATACTTCCCCTCAATCAAGGGAGGACCTTCCCCACAACATTTGGAAGCACTGTATATATAGTTTTCATGCAGAAAACATTTCCAGATCTCCTACAGGAACTACACTAGACTGGGGAGATATAAAAATGAATGAAACAGGCGCTTGGTTGGAGACGTGAGTCTTGCTGAAGCTCCCAGCCGAATAAAGTCCTTCCTTCTTTAACTCGGTGTCTGAGGGGTTTTGTCTGCAGCTTGTTCTGCTACATTTCTTGGTTCCCTGACCAGGAAGCGAGGTGATTAACGGATGGTCAGACGGTTGAGGCAGCCCCTTAGGCAGCTTAGGCCTGCCCTGTGGAGCATCCCTATGGGGGACTCTGGCCAGCTTGAGCGATGTGGATCCTGAGAGTGCTCCTGGGTAGGCAATTGGCCGAGTGGAACGCCTCACCAGAGCAGTGTGTGGCAGGCCCCCATGGAGGATCAACGCAGTGGCCGAACACCAGGAAGGAACTGGCACTTGGAGTCTGGACATCTGAAACTTGGTAAGACTAGTAGTCTTTGGAACTTGCCCACTCCATTTGAGGGGAAGCGTGGCCTGATCACCCACAGTGTGCCTGTACTGGCACTTCAGTTTTTGTTTTTGACTTGACTTGGATTGCTTGATACTTTGGTTTTGACCTGGCTTGGATTTCTGGATACTCTGATTTTGGTTTTGATTCCGGTTTTGTGTAAACTATAAAAGTATGTGTGTGCCCTTTTTATCTGTTCTTTGTTTCATGGTGTGTTTGTGGTGTGAGCGTGGTGTTTTGTCTCGAAGAAGCATGGGTCAGGCACAAAGTAAGCTCACCCCACTAGAACTATGTTGAAAAATTTCAAGAAAGGATTTAAGGGAGATTATGGTGTTACTATGACACCAGGAAAACTTAGAACTTTGTGTGAAATACACTGGCCAGCATTACAGGTGGGTTGGCCATCAGAAGGAAGCCTGGACAGGTCCCTTGTTTCAAAGGTATAGCACAAGGTAACCTGTAAGCCAGGGCACCTAGACCAGTTCCCGTACATAAACCCTTGGTTACAGCTGGTTTTAGACCCCACCCCCCGCCCCCCAACCAGTGGTTGAGAGAACAGCAGCATAAGCGGTTGGCAGAGGCAAGGAAAGACCAGCGGAGAGACAGAGAGGAAAGAGAGAGAAAAAGGGGCAAAGAGAGAGAGAGGAAAAGACAGGGAGGAAGAGACAGAGAGACAAACAGGGAGTCGAGAGAGAGAGAGAGAGAGAGAGAGAGAGAGGCAGAGAGAGAGGAAGAGACAAAGGTAAATGCAAAGTCAAAGAGAGAGAGACAGAAAGTCAAAGAGAGAAAGAGAGAAATATACAAGTAGTTAAGAAAAAAAAACCCAGTGTACCCTATTCTTTAAAAGCCAAGGTAAATTTAAAACCTACAATTGATAATTAAAGGTATTCTCTGTAACCCTGTAACACTCTGATACCACTTTGTTTTCAGTGTAAATAAGGGCTTATCCCGAAAGCACTGAGGCCTTCCTATCAAAAATCCTTAACCCAGTAACCTGGATAGCCCAGATGTGTTCAATCTCTGGCAGCAACTGCTTTGCTAACAGAAGAAAGTAAAATAACTTTTAGAGGAAACCTCATTGTGAGCACACCTCACCAGTTCAGAAGTATCCTAAGGAAAAAAAAAAAAAAAGAATGATTTACCATTAACCACTGAAAATTCCCTTAACCCAGTGGGTTTCCTAACAGGGGATCTAAATCTTAATTATCATACAAAGGTCCGACCAGACCTAGGAGGAACTCCCTTCAGGACAGGAGGATGGATGGTTCCTCCCAGGTAATTGAAGGAGAAAAAAAAAGCCATCTATCCCAATTCTAAGTTAATTTGGACTAAACAAGGTCTTATTAATAGCAAAGGATAATCGAAATCCCAAACTTACAAGGTTTTCAACAAAAGTAAAGTTTGCCAAACGTTAACAGTGTAACATGTATTATAGTAACTTCTAATCTTGTGGCCTTACACAGTCTAGTCCACAGACATAAAAGAAGTTCACTTTGGAAAAGAATGGTTATCATCTTTGGAAAAAAAGGGAGGGCAGAATTATGTAAAAAGAGTGTTATATGGTAAATTCTTGTCCTGAAATAAATTAACTGGTTGTTTAAAGAAATAAGTGTTTGTAATAAGTCAGAAAGTTGAGGCATGTCGAATAATTGTCTGCGAAAGTCGTGAAAGAAAAAAAGTTATTAAAAAATAGAATTTATGCAAGAAATGTCGTATAATTTAAAAGTAACTAGGCCTCCTGAATGTAAAACTATTGAAAAAAAAACAGTTTATGTGCAAGATGTATAAGGAAAGTAAAATATACCTTTGGTAAAAGGATTATAAGGAGGCATAAGAATGTAAATTTTTACCTACATTAAAAGGTTAAAAACTATATATTGTTTTGAAGGTTTAATCAAGTTTTAAAACATTAATTGTAAATAAAAATCTGTGTGTAAACATACTGGCTAAAGTTAAACGGGTATCAACCAGTTTTTCTGTGAATTGGACATTAAAGTAAAAACACAAGTTTTTCTTAACGCACTAACCTGCTCTTTAATAAAGATTATAAAAGGTTAAAAAGAGTCTATAAAAATCTTACCTTATGGCCCAACATTAAAAATTGAATAAATGTCTACAAAGTTTTATTAAAACTAAGTTTAACATTAATAGCACACTAATATAAAGGTAAAATTTAGATTATCTGGTATAAAAATCATACAGGAAGCATTGTCAAATATAAAATGGTGTTTGGCTTCTTTGGTCTAAAAACTAATAAAAATAGGTGCTAAAGGAAATTTCTTAGTAGAAAGGCACCAAGGACTATAAAGTCCACTGCTGATGTCCCCACATTTAAAACAAAGGTCAGTTTCTTAGAAATTATATACTTGGTTTATCTTCCACTTTCCTTTCCCTCAAAACTAAAAGTCTTTTAGCACAGGTACCACCCCTAGAATTTCCAGTAAGCCAGCACCAGCCTGAAGATCACCTTCTCATCAAAGGGTGGAAAGAAGAAAAAACTCAAGCTAGCCTAGGAAGGACCCTACCTTGTGCTGCTAACCACCGAGACTGCCATTCGTAGAGCAGAAAAGGGATGGACTCATCACACCTGAGACAAAGTGCCACCCCCTACAGAGTCGTGGGCCACAGTGCCAGGGGAAAATCCTACCAAATTAAAGCTAAGAAAAATTTAACGCTTTCATCTATTCTATTACTCTTTCTTCTTCCTTTGCTCTATTGCTGACCATTTAGTTATTAACATAACCAAGTCAATTTTGCCTCAAACTATTGCATTTAACGCTTGCCTTGTTATACCCTGTGGGGACTTGCCAAGTCAAAGACAGCTCTCTACTTCAGAAAAGTACCTCTGTCCCTCCTGCCTCTCCTCAGACTGGGCATTAGTAAATTAGGACCATTTAATCTGGGTAAATTTCGATAAAGACTCCAGTGTCAACCAGGAGTCTTGCCCCCCAATGTAGAGCTTTCATGCCATAGTTGGTCCAACGTTCTATGGACCACTAAAGAGCAAGGATGGACTGCCCCAACCAGTTTTTGTAATTTCCTAAAATCATACATTCGTTTTACTAGAGGATCATAAAAATTAAAGACTTAAAACAAACTTTGGCAATTAAAACAGGATACCAAGATGCAAATGCCTGGTTGGAATGGGTCAAATATTCCATCTGCATGTTAAACAAAAGCAATTGTTATGCTTGTGCACATGGCAGGCCAGAGGCCCAGATTGTCCCCTTTCCACTAAGGTGGTCCTTCAGTAGACCAGGCGTGGGCTGCATGGTAGCTCTCTTCCAGGATTCTATAGCCTGGAGTAATAAGTCGTGCCAAGCTCTCTCTGCTATATCCCAAAGTCAGACACCCTGCGGGTCAGCCCCCAAGGGTCATCCAGCCTCCATCTCCCAACACTAAGTTCACTTCATGTCTCTCACGACAAGGAGGAAACTTAGTGTTCCTTGGAGACCTGAAGGGATGCAGTGAGCTTAAGAATTTTCAAGAGCTTATCAATCAGTCAGCCCTTGTTCATCCTCAAGCAGATGTGTGGTGGTATTGTGGTGGACCTTTACTGGGCACTCTGCTGAATAACTGGAGTGGCACTTGTACTTTAGTCCAGTTGGCTATCCCTTTCACCCTGGCATTTCATCAACCAGAGGGAGGAAAAATAAGACATTGTAAAGCGAGAGAAGCCTCTTATGGGTCTTTCGACTCTCACGTCTATGGAGTCCCATGGGGAACACCAGATCAATTTAAAGCTTGAAATCAAATAAAGGCAGGATTTGAGTCAATATTTTGGTGGGTGACAGTTAATAAAAATGTAGATTGGATAAACTACGTCTATTACAACCAACAGCAACAAGCTTTTCATGAGTTAAAAGAAAAACTCATGTTGGCCCCAGCCCTGGGGCTACCTGACCTGACAAAACCCTTTACACCCTATGTGTCAGAAAGATAAAAAAATGGCAGTTGGAGTTTTAACCCAGACTGTGGGGCCCTGGTGAAGGCCAGCGGCCTATCTCTCAGAACAACTAGACGGGGTTTCCAAAGGCTGGCCCCCATGTCTAAGGGTGCTGGCAGCAAGGTCCCTGTTAGCACAAGTAAGAAGCAGATAAATGAACCTCTGGGCAAAACCTGAATACAAAGGCCCCCCATACTGAGGTAACTTTAATGACTACCAAAGGACATTATTGGTTAACAAATGCTAGATTAACCAAGTACCAAAGCTTGCTATGTGAAAATCCCCGCATAACCACTGAAGTTTGCAACACCCTAAACCCCACCACCTTGCTCCCGGTATCAGAAAGCCCAGTTGAACATAACTGTGTAGAGGTGTTGAACTCAGTTTATTCTAGCAGGCCCAACCTCTGAGACCATCCTTGAACATCACAGACTGTGAGCTGTACGTGGACGGGAGCACTTCGCCAACCCCTGCAAAGTGACTCTGAAAAAGATGACAAGCCCTGCTACAGTCACACCCGGAAGCTGACTGGTCCACGTAAGGCCGAAGCATGAGGAAACTCATTGTGGAACTCATGTTCCTTAAAATTTGGACTTGTAGGGTAAGGACTACAACTGACCTTTCTCAGACTGACGGCTGTTCCCAGTGTATACATCAAGTCACTGAGGTAGGACAAAAAGGTGCTATAGTCCTATTATTTTATGGTTATTGTAAGTGTACCGGGACTCTAAAAAGAACTTATTTGTATAATGCTATTCTATACAAGGTATGTAGCCCAGGAAATGACCAACCTGATGTGTGTTATGACCCATCTGAGCCTCCCATGACCACAGTTTTTGTAATAAGATTAAGGACTGAGGATTAGTGGCTCATAAATGATATGAGTAAAATGTTAGCCAAAACAAAAGAAAAAGGGGTGCCCAAACAAGTCACCTTGAAGTTTGATGCCTGTGCTGTCATTAATAGTAATAAGTTAGGAATAAGATGTGGTTCTCTTAATTAGGAAAGAGGCTATACGGCAGAAAACAAGTACATTTGTCATGAATTAGGACTGTGTGGAAATGAATGTGGATACTGGTCTTGTGTCATTTAGGCTACTTGGATAAAAAAGAAAATGAATCCTGTCCATTTTCAGAAAAAAAAAAATAAATTAAATAGTCTCTACCCTAAAGGAGCTCAGAGTCTTATTTAGGAGACAGACATGGAAACACAGGTTAATGTTAAAAGTATCATATAAGTGGATGTAGAACACATAAATTATCGTGCCCCTAACACCATCAGCATGTTTTATAATTATGTATTTACATGTCTTTTCATCTCTACTAGACTATAAGCTCCTTAAAATTACTCCATTTGTTTCATCTTTGCATGCTTGTGTGCATGAAAACACACACACACACACACACACACACCCCAGGAGCCAGCTGAGGACTCTGAGTAAACGCTTGATAAATATACACTCTTCTTTATCTGGAAAGGTGACAGTTTTGATTTACCATTAGGTAAATCAAGATGTACTGGTTGTGGATGGGGAGATCTAGGTGAACACCGTACACATGTACACACATGGATTTTGTTAGGGGCAATCTTTGAGCCTGGAATATGTCATAGAAAGAGAAAAAAATATTAACAATTTTTTCAGATGAAAATCAATGATTCAATGCAAACTGTATTACAATGAATATAATCACAGAATGCATTTCCTCCAACTTAGAAAAGGTTTCATTAAGATGCATTTTGAAGGAGGATAACACAATTTTTTCCAGTGTAGCTCGAGAAGAGGCTTTAGTTAGGGAGGGAAGATCAAGAGAGAAATTCCTGATCCCTTTTATTCCTCTTCACAGCCTAATCACTGGCCTCATAACCTGGTGCTGCCTCACTCTACCCTTACAATCCATCACTAGGTCTTATTAATCCAATTCCGAAATCTCTCTCACACCTGTTGATTTCTCTCCATCTCTACTGCCACTAATCTTACTTCAGACAAACATCATTTCCCATGTAAAATTTTGTAATGGCTTTCTAGTAGGTCTCCTGTTTCTTCCTCTTGCTTCACTCAAATCCACTCCCTAAACTTTAGTCAGAGGGATCTTTCTAAAACACAAATCCAGTTATACTGCATTTTGATTGAAAAAAAAAAAATCCCTTAATGGCTTACTATTGCCTTCAAGATAAAAATTCAAACTCTATGTATGCTTAGTACACCACAGTAGTAAGGCTCTACTTACCTCTTGAAGTTCATCTCTCTATATGTCAGTCATATAAAATAATTTCCAATATTCTCCAGTACTAGCCCAGTGTCAGGCACAAAGCGAATAGTGTTGCTTTTGCAGCTACGGTAACTACTACTACTACTGCCACTAATAGCCTCTATCATTTAATAAATACTGTATATACCAAGTGTGCTAAATGCTATAATTTATATAGTCCTTACAACTCTCCTATGAGGTGGCAATTGTTATTCTGTTTTTAAAATGAGAAAGCAAACTTAGAGTGACTGGTAAAAAGTCACACATATATTAAGTGGTGGAGCCATTCTAATACTAATTCTTACTAAGTATTTTCTGGATGTCAGACACTGTACTATGTACTTTGTATGTATTGTCTAATTTAATACAACAATCACTTATATTTCAAGAAACCAAGGCATGCAATAATTTCTGTAGAATGAATAAAGCCCTAATCCAAGTCTTTGAGCTTGCCTCACTTGTGTCAAGTCCATTTCTACCTCTTGAACTTGTTCCACTTGTTTTAATCCTCTTCACTTCATGCCAAGTCTCCTCCACTGTTCAAACTGAAGACTTAGAGGATTTCTGCCACTCTCTTAAAGCTTAATATTATAATTGGTAATAGTAACACTACTATACTACTTTACATTTCATTAAAGATGAACAGTTCAGAAAATACTTTCAATATAATATTAAACATTATTAAACAAATTTTTAGGAATTATTACAGATGAGGAACTTCATTAAGGATAAACAGCAAATGGTAAAGCTGGAACGAAATCGTAGGCCTTGTGACCCATACTTTAGGGCCTACTCGTTATCCATTTTTCTGTTATTATTGTATTCACAGGCTGCTTAGTGTTGGCAGAAATAAACTCTTGACAATACATAGTAAATATGAATTATTATAAGAATAAGTTGAGGTGAAGTATAAGAGGATACAAGGCCACTTCATCTATATGTTATGCAAAAGCATACAGGATGTATAGGGAACTCAGTTTTTGTATTTCGAGGCTATGATTAGTTTTCTAACAGGAGCATTCATTGAAAAATGCACTTATGCCACTCCCCTGACTCCTTCACATTTTAAAATCATGTGTATGTATATTAAAGTCTGAGACATACATCTCTTGTTTATTCTAATAACTTTTTCCAGTGGCAAGAAGCTTCTGTTATTATTTTATGTGCAGTTATGTGTAAAGGTAAACACATAACGACATTTACTTGGGCAAGAAATCATTTTAGAAAAATTATACCTCAAAATTCACTATTTTAGCCAAGGATATTTTATCTTATAGCAACAGAGGTACAGAGATTTTATACAATATTTTCAAGAGAGTGAATGACTGAAAATTAACCAGATTTTCAAGACAGTGAATGACTGAAAACTACATTGCTGTCAAATTTGTTACTCAGTGAATACACCAGGCCTGAACCCTGCAGATCCAGCCACAAATATTACATGTCTACAGCCAGAGTCTCAGTTCTGGTCTCTGCAAATATTGTACTTCTTACAGGTGATTATAAAATTAAATGTTTAAAAATTGCTTGTAAAAATAGTAAAGGCACAGGAATGCCACTTAAACCTGGTTCATTTAAGTAGAACTCTAGCAAGTCCTTCTGACCTTATGTCAGAGATGTTCAAGCAGAGAAGTCCTCAGTTTATATTTACTTATTCCTTCTGCTTTCTTGAGGCCTAAAAGGCCTCATTTTTCCCTCTTTACCCTACTGATAAATACAGTATCCCTTCCTTATCCGCAGTTTCATTTTCCGCAGTTTCAGTTGCCAGTGATCAACTGAAGTCTGAAAATAGATGAGTACAGTACAGTAAGATATTTTGAAAGAGACGTTACATTCACAGAACTCTTACTACAGTATGCTGTTATAATATTGTAATTTTATTATTATTGTTAATTTCTTACTGTGCCTAATTTATAAATTTATAAATTAAACTTTATTATAGGTTTGTATAGATAGGAAAAAAGTATATAGTATATACAAGGCTCAGTACTATCTGCAGTTTCAGGTATCCACTGGGGGTCTTGGAACATGACCCCTGTGGATAAGGGGGGACTACTATCAATGTGTTTGTCCATCTGAAGTCCTCTGTTTTATTTAGCTATGTAAAAAATAAAAATAAAATAAAATACAAAAATAAAAATTTCTAGAAAAGCATGTTGAGCCACGGTTATGCATGTATAGACATGTAATATATAGACATTAACTTAATTATGAATGCTTTGGAGCATTCTCCAGAGATAATTATTGGCCTATACCCACACAAAGAGTATATTTTTGCATAACTTTTGAGTGTGCAGTAAAATCTCTTAGTAATAATTAGAAATTGGGATACTTAGTTCAATACTATTTTTTTTAGATCAAAGAATAGTTATAAACATCAAAATTCATCTCATTCTTTCTCATAATAAACCTTTAGGTAGCAGGGTAGAAGATATTATAAAATTTAGAAGACTAGTGGTCTATTCTTTAGTAAAATTGTTTCTCATTATTTCTCCTTATGTGGGTAAATGCCTATTTTTTCCTCTTTATTCATATAATTAGAATCTCTTGATCATTTAAAATCTGACCAGACCTTCTGTTTTTTGTTTTCATCTCAGTGGACTATAAGGGGTGACTTTTATGAGAGATGCATTTGCTTCAGCTTAAGAAGCAAAAATATATTTTGCAGAAAAAGTATTTGAAACCAACCAGGGAAAAATATTTGGCCTTCACCTGTAAAGGACAGAAACATTAACATTTCGGGGTTACACTGAGTTCTCCCTGGAGAGATGGGTTTAAATTATTTAGTCAAAGGACTAGAGTAGAACCTAGGAGTATACAAGGTACTGACACAATTGTCTCATCAAGCGAAACACAGTCCCTTGTAGGTAGATTTTCCCCATCTTTCTTAAGTAATGCTATCTAAACATAAGTACTATAAAGTCAGTTGAGTAAGATGCCAGTTACCCACTTGTCCAAGAGTAAGTACAAGAAATGTATCTCTTTCAATAGGCATTATTCTGTAGGAGTCAAATCAACCATTTTGATACATCAAAAGGATGGGTTAGGGCTGCTGGACCCCATCCACGGTATGCAGCAATGCTTTCAAGAGCTACTTGCCAAGTGAGGGCAAAAACAGAAAACTATTTAAAGTCCAAATAGCCCAGGTGATCCCAAGCATAGATTATAGGACATGCGAAAGCTGTGGCTTCATTAGTTCCGGAAAAGGCTGCTGATGAGCCATTTTCCACCAAGGTAATTTAACTTTTTTTTTCTTCCTTTTGCCATAAGTACTGGGTGGGTTTCACTGACGCTGGCTTTACAACAATGGAAATTTTATACTAGAAAAGGAAAGGGTCAAAGGGTAAATTCCTCTTGCTGCAATATGTTTTCACCAGTTGAACCTCACCCTTGTGATTAGCAGAGTTCAGACAGCTGAGCGTTGGAAGTGGGGAGGGGGCAGAAAGGGGAGGTTTTCATGGGTGTGTCAAAAAAAAATTGTGTGAAATATTTGCCAAAGGTTAACTGAAAGAGACTGAATACCACCTGCTCTTCTGCTGGGACGTTCTCTTTTCATTAGTGGGAGGTGTTCCATTCCTTTGGGAAGAACAGGCTCCTTGTTCTCATTTTGTTCACAATAGCTACTCAGACATCTATTTCATTTAACGTTATTTATTCTTACTTATTGTTAACCCATCTAGGGAAGGGAAGAGGTGGGCTGTCTGGTAAACTAAAGGAATGGAAGTGTGAGAGTAAAGACACCCCACATACCCTGCTTGGGGAAATAAATAGGAGAAACAGTATGGGGCAAAAATCATCTTTCCTCTTGAATAAAGGATGATGACAGTGGCAAAGATGGTACACAATTAGAATTTTTGAGACAGTGACAGCAGCAGTTTTCAACCTGTGCTTACTCCAGAATTGTTTTCTGTCTGGGGAAAGACAACAGCAGCTCCCTTGGACAATGCTTTATCTGAGGTGGTAGTAGTCCCCACATGTGTACTCCAGTCCCTCAGCACCATTTCTTGCCCCTAAGCTTTGACTCAGCCATGTTAAAGAGTATTGCAGAAATGTGATTAAAAGTGTCCTCAGCTTAGATGTACATCTTCAGGCAGCCTCCAAAAATGCCCAAGAGCCTCTTAGAGCCATTTGAGTGAGTCACTTCAAAGAGTGGATAGATAAGAATCAAAATTCTAAGAGAGGAGTAAGAGCAACCTATATGAAGTTGAATTCTGAAGGAAACTTTAAAATAGCATTTGGAATGGAAGCATATCAGTTAATATATACAAGCTATCCCTCAAGGTGATTATATTTGGTTGTTTTATTTAAAAACATATAATGATACAGAAGAGTGTAGGTCAGAAGATCAGTTGAAATGAGGCTTACATGAAGTTTTGATATTTTAGTGGTTGGCAGCAATTTCTTCTAGAAATTTCTCAGAAGGCATTCTTTCTGCTTATGAAGGATGATATAGTATAGAGTTCTGTATTACAACCTTCCTAGTACCTATCACTATCAGTCTTTCATTTATTCTTAAAAACAAACCCTTTTCTCTCACACTGCTTTCATCACCCACTCTGTGTTTCTGTTCAGTCATTTCTCTTTTCAGTCATCCTTTCTCTAACTTCCCTGTTCTCTTCCCTACTCCCAACTCTATACCTCTGAATATTCAGCTTAACTCCCATCAACTAAAAAGCCTTCTGATCATACTCCAGGCTATTCTGCCCTTCTCAGCTCTGAATTTCTATATTAATTATACATTTATACCTCACAATCCACTGTTTTATTACACACTGCCTTATATGTATTATTCCCTAGATGTTTCATGGGTATTTTTCATTTGCCCATGCTTACAAGATTCTTTCATATTACCCATGGTGTCTATCCCAGTATGTTTAGTAATCACTCAAACTTACTGACTTGACCTGAAGCCCTCAAACTGTGGCAGCCAATCATCAGGTCTCCTATTATGATTTTCCCATAACAGATTTCTCATACCAATGAATATTTATGGATTTCTATAAGGATCCTGGGCACTAACATGTGTACAACTCTCCAGAATGTCTATTCTTTATCAATGGATTTCATCTTTCAAATCCGTTTAGGAGTTAATGCCATCCCATTAGGGAACAGAAGAGTCCATACTGTTTTCCATAAACACTGACAGAATAATACCAAGGATATCTCTACATATGACTGAAATATATAACTAAAAAATCTAACTTAGGTAGGCAGAATGTAATTATTGAAGCTGGACTATGGCCAGGAAACTTGGAAGAACACTCCCAATTCCTGCCAAAGATTCCATGGATAACCACAACTGGACAGAATCTCCACTTCCATGTACCATCTTAAACACAGTGCTTCTTTTGGTCCTCTGCTCCAGCAAAATAAGGCCACTCAAGCAGTAAGATTCACAGGGGAATAGTTACATCCAAAGGTTCCTAAAGAACAACGTTTAATCTTTTTGTTTGTATTTTGACAAATGTATGAGGTCTACAGGAAATACCCAAAGCAAGTACCACAATGTTTCTGGCAGGATATATTAGAATAGAGTCTGAGATGCATCCTGTTTTGCTAACTTGAAAGAAATATCTCTGGTTATATAGCAAGGTACTCATTCTTAACACTTAACACACACTACAGAAGGTTTCAGCTCTTCTTCGGGAGATGTGGAAAATGATATAGTATGCATATGTATATATCTCATGGATACTGAGGAGTCAAAAATTAACTACCTCTTACCTCATTTTTCATAAGGTAATTTTTCTGAGTTGCTCTGGATTTTATTAGGCTATTTTGTATACATCTATGCCAAGAAAACATTATCTTGGTCAGGTCTTCCTCATGTAAGTGAAGGGAATGATCAATTTCAAGTTTGACGTTTTCCTATGTTATAACCTTCAGCTCCATGTTTCTTCCACAGTTGAAACAGAAGACATAAAATATATAGATATAGATATGTCATAAGTGATAATGAATTGATAACAATTCATACCTAAGAGTTATGTAATTAGGTTGCTATATTACTTGAAAAAAGATATTTTAAAAATTATGCTTTCCAAATGGGATCCTAGAAAAGGTCATTCTAGATCTTCAATAAGTTTTAGGGTAAGAAAGGTTCTTGACTCTCCTTTTGAACTTCAATTTTTAATCACATATCACAAATTCTAAACTTGTGATGTGCTCAATAGTAAGAAGGAGAAAAACCACTTATAAAGAGTACCCACTATAATGTTATTTCAAATTTACTTTAGACTTATTTTTAACCAAATTGATGACAAGTTTCTCGCTGATTTCCCTTACCTACCCAAAAAAACCCCTTACTTCCTGACAAGCAGCAATAAAATATAACATGGTCAAATTCACTATTACGCAGCCCTTACTTGTTGAGTTCTAAGATGCTCAGGTGTCCTTAATATTAACTGCTTTGGGATAGATAGTTAAGACTTCAAAACATATACATATAGCCTCAGATTTCCTTACCTCAGACCAGTCCAAAGCCACCCACTGTGGTGGACATGACTGGTTGTTGCAGGGCTCTTTTTCGACAGGCCGGTGTGTTAAACAACCACTGTAGTCCAGCGTCTCCTCCTCAGAAGGTCCAATCTTCCTGATGCAGAGCACTGCCCTTGTGCGCATCCCACCATCACAAGTCTTGCTGCACTCCAACCAATCCCCAATGAACCACCTGCAGCAAAACGTGGAAGAAACACAGAAAAGCATTTCCTCAGTGCATCCAGAGATTTTTAGCTCAGTGAAGGCACTTTCACTCATGGACTATGAGCTGACATTTCAATGTTGGTTGATAAGACAAATAGAAAATGAAAAAGCTGCTAAGGAAAACCTTTACTGTCATTTGCTTTCTAAAGTGTAGTGTGTGGGCAGGCAGAACCCAGGTTCAAACAAGTGCACTATGTCTTTAAACCTCTTTTATTTTTCTCCTTTTTATTACATTCTAAAATGAGGATAACAATGATCAATCTCATAAAATTGTCATGAGAGTTAAATAAGGTCATATATATAAAGCTCCCAGTGGTGTGCTAGTAAATGTTTAACCACTGGCTCTCCATGGGAGCGGGGTGGGGGAGTTCTGATTTGTGGCATTTGCCAATTTTTGTAGTGTAAAAACCTCACTATGGCCAATTTCAAGCTACCAGCTTGATATACTAAAGGTGAACAGGAGAAGATATGCTAATAATAGGGTCCTATGAATCAATACTAGCTGGCTCTAGCACACCACTGAATGCTTGTAACATAGTGTCTGTCATGTAACAAACAAGAAATAGTAGCTATTTTTATTATTATGACATTGAGGCAGGTTCCCCCATAATTAAAAATTTTATGCTAAAACCACTGTAAGGAAATTGGGGATTTGTTCTTCAATTTCCAGAAATAAACCTCTATGAAGATACAACTTGAATGTCCTTACAGGGACAGAGAAGGCCAGATATCCATCCTGAGGACATGGGAGTCTTAAAAACACCTTCAGCAAGATCAGAGCTCTGAGCTAGCTCTATGAAAACATGCAGATCTCTTGTTTCAACCTTTTGACTTCTAAAAACAGCTTCTACACAGCTAATGTGGAAAGAAATGCAAATGTCTTAGAAAAAAATAACATGTCTCACATTTGTAGGTACACTACACCTTTACCCTAAAGTCATAAACTTTCACATATATAATTTCAGGGGGTTTGTGGTTTGTTTTGTTTTTTTTGCAACACTTCTGCAGGACTCACTCTTCTGGACACATTAATTAGTCTAAGGGATGTAATTCATGATCTAAATCAGATCAATGAGAATTCTGGTTTAGAATTTTTATATCACAACTAGAGCAAAAGGGACCCTTTCCTTTCTGGTCACAAAGGTGCATAAGAAGATGAGTCCAGAGCTGCAGTGGCTGGGTTCCCTGTCAAGTGGAATTAGCTGGTTTCAAAGAATGCAGAGGAGCTAGAATGTCTGGATGGTGTGTGAGTCCTTGATTCCAGCCATTTCTCAAGCTAGGTCCCCCTTACATTTCCCTCAGCTTTGTTACATAAATCTTATGTGCTGAAGCCAGCTCAAGTTGAAGTTTTGTTATCTGTAACAAGGGTCTTGACTGACATATTGTATTTCATTTATTAAATATTTGCTGAATGTCTACTCTGTTCAAGGCATTGTGCTTTGTTTTATAGAAGAAAGTAAGATCCAGTGTTAGGAAAACAGTTCTCCAAAATCATGAAAAGAGCAATGATGGAATCAGGACTAGATTCCCCATCGACTGCTATTTCAATCAAAATTCATTGTAACATTACTGAATAGTAAAATATAGGTTACAAGCATGGGATCACAAGGCACTTTCTTCAATCTATAATTATAAATCATGCAGTTATTCTCAATGGACATGCTCATGCTTTTGGGCGGCAGACTCCTGAGAGAGAAGAATATGGAAAGCTTAACAACAAATTTCTCACTATTTCTGAGCATAGCACCATTGTGCCAGTTTTGTATATGGAAGATAACACTTTAGTGAAGTCAGAGTACTGGTATCCTAAATTTGAACTTGCATTAAGCCAATTAAGCAACACTGGCCTTTGTCCATTATTATTCATATTGTCTTTACTTATAAAGAAAACCAGCATTTAAAAATATAGTTAGCCAATTTTTCAAATTTAAATTGTATTTTATCAACATCTACAAATTTTCAGCCTAAAATTCATTTAAAGAATGATGATTTAATTTTGAATTTTAAAAATCTGACACAAACATTTTTTCTAAGTCATTTTCCAAGGGAGATTTAAAGTAATTTTCATATTCTTTCCTTTCTGTTTTCCACAGATGAACATGATCCCCAGTTGTTAGCACCATTTTTGGTAAGGAGGAAAATGTGTACTGAAAATAATAACTTGCATGGCAGCCGTAGTGAAACTCTGATTCAACTTTGCAACAGTGATTTCATCACCAAGATTAGGGGATAAAACAGAAATGTGTATTATAGTCACAAACAGTTCAGTCACACCACCTCCAGCCATGATCTCATTAGTTCTCATAATGTAAGAGGGATGGAGGCCTTCAAATTAAACACAGGTGCCCCGAGTAACCACAATGATTCAGAAGTGTTGCAAAGGGTCAGGGACACCTCTGTCTTTTTATTCTTTGTCCCCTCTTCCATTCCATCTCTCCTCAGAAACTTAACCTAGATATATCACTCTAGCCTTTAACTTGAAATATATGAAATTAAAAGTATTAATCACCCTCCCTATTTCCTTTCTGACTTTAACTCTGATTTCAGGCTTCATACTCAGTCCCTGTTGCATCTTTATTGCTCATCATACCATCCCGTCCCATGTCTCTCTGAAGGATTAAATCACACCCAAGTTATTTAAATAGTTTTGCAATTCTACCACTGCATCTGCTTGTCTCAGTTTCTCCACTCTCCCCCACAGTTTAAGACATACTGCTTCCCTTGTCTTCCTTCTCCGTGTATTAGACCCTTTGATGGCATTTTCTTTCTCTGTCTTCTTTCCCTCCTCTAGATTTGGTGGTAAAAACATGAATACAGAAATTATCTCTGGGAATATAAATTGCTGAATCGTTATAGCTGGAACAATTCTGGGGCTACTTCTTTCTGAGCTTTTCCCAATACTCAGTGATCAAATTGTCTTCATCTTCACAAGTCCTTCATAGCCATTAGACTTTACCAATTATGGGATTCATGTTCGAGTGTCTGAAATAAGAGTGGCTTGCTGCAGCCTGTGTAATCTGACCTACAGTCCCAATCTCTTATTATTACAAACAATAGTATAATTTGGAGAAGGGAATAAGAGAGACAGTAAAAAAATTTGCCCCAACCATGGTAAACCAGAATATTTTTGAAGAAAAAATCATCATAAACCAGAATATTATATTTGCTTTTTAATTTAAAGGAAAATGGCAGAGCATATGAAAATAAAGTGATATTAAATATTTGGATTAAGAGAGAGAGTTCCTAGGCTTTGTCCCAGAGTCAAGGATCTAATCATCAACGTTTTTATAAACACAACATAGCAAAATTGTAAAAATCTTCAGAACTTGACAATAATATCTTTACTCAAAGAGAGATTCAGTTATATAACCTACTGTCTATTTACAAAGATAAAAAACTTTCCTACGTTTTAAAAGAACTTAAAAAAAATTTCAAAACAAAAAGTTGGTAAAAATATAAAAAGAAATTGTTTTCATTTCTCAGCTAATTGGAAAGTGAAACTAATATTAAGCAGAATGCTCTATGCCCTAAACATTATACAGTCAAAGTTTTTGTAAATTTTTAAAAATCAACATGATAAACATCTCTGAAGTTGTAGCAACTGAGAATGTGTCAATGAAGCAAGCAAAATTAGATGTATTAAAGTGCCACCAGACATTTGATTTGTACCTTATAAAGCTGGTGATGTCTGATATAATGGGAAAAACATCACTGGATATTAGCATACCTCAGTCTGTGAAATGATGGGAGTTGACCTAAATAATTTTCATGATTCTTCCTAGGTCTTAAATTTTGGAGTTTTATAGATGACTCTGATGAATCTTTTTCTAAACTTAAAATAAGAGATGATAGTTGTCCATGGGTGAGGTTCAATGACTCAAAATAATGGTTATTAAACATTATACCTTAAAATATACCAGTTAAATAAAACCTAGCCACTGGATAAAAATTAATCTCTTCCCACCCTAAGTTTCCTTCAGCACTTTTGCTTATAACTCTCATCATACTTAATAGATTTTGTCTTGAACTATAGTTATTTTTATATATATTTGCCCAATTAGATTACCCTCAGGAAAGGGAACCATTTCTCCCCAAAGTACAGTATCTTCCAACTTGCAGTTGATTAATACATGTTTTTAAATTCTTGGTCACAATGTTATTAAAATGAATAGTTCTCTTGTTTTCACCTCTCTGGTTGTCACAATTTTAAAAACACAATATCATACAGGAATAATATTCATCACTCAAAGATTCTTCACATGAGGTCATATGCAGAAATACTCTTGCTATTAAAACACGGCATGGTAAAAACTGAACTCAGCCTTTCTCTTTGAACTCCAACTTATTTTTTTTTTCTTATGGTTGGGGACTAGCTTCTTACCAATCATATCCTTTAATATTAATTCCTTTCCTTTCCTGTTCCAGTTATTTAAGGCTATATCATGGATCCCACTACTTTCATTCATAGTCACTTTACTACCTTGACTACTATATTCTTTCTCATAAAAGAGTTGCTGCTATGACCACGCTAAGTTTCCCCAGCAAGGCCTCCTCTGGGTCTTCAAAGTCTTCCAAATAAACATAATATTATTTCTCTATCAATGCCTCTTTTGTCTATTCTTCCTAGTCCTCCGTCATTTTCTCTATAAGGACAAATCTTAGTGTTCTCCCTTTTTGTACACTGTACTTATAAATTATCTCAATATAACTAAAGACATTTGAAATATTACTTGAAAAAATACTTTCTGATAAAAAATACCATTTAGAACTTTAAACTAATGGTATAGGGAAAACAATTGTCATTGAAAATAAGTATAGATCCCTTCCTCAAATCAGGCAAAACATTTCAGATAGGTCAATGTTTATATTAAAAATAAAAAAAGAAACTTTGAAAGTATAAGAGTGGGGAAGACCTTTCTAAATAGTATACCAATGAAGAAATAAAGGTCTGACAGCTTTCTTAAATAAGATTTTCTAAATTTTATAAGTAAAAATACATCAAAACACCATAAATGACATGGAAAATAGATGACAAACTAGGAAAAAATATTCAGAACACAGATAAAAGAGTTCATATCCTTAATACATTAAGAGTTCATGCAAATCAATAACAAAATAATAAATACTTCAATAGAAGTATTGATAAAGTAGTTCAATAGGACAGGCCATGTGTAACAAAATAATAAATACTTCAGTAGAAGTATTGATAAAGTAGTTCAATAGGACAGGCCATGATGATAAAAGGCAAAAGAGAAGTAATACAAATGGCCACTAAATATAATTTTTAAATGTTCAGCCCCATCAGCAGTCCAATATATGCAAAATAAAGCAGCAATTAGATATCAAGGCTTTTTCCCCTATAAAATAATGAAAGACTATTTTTAAAATAATAATACCCACTGTTGTTCACTTCCACGAAATGGCATTCTCATAGACTGTTAATGGGAAAATAGATTCATACAATCTTTCTGGGAAGTCACTGGACAATGTGATCTCAAAGACTAACATGTACTTCCATTTGAACTATAAATTATTTTCTTCTTTATTTAGCATATATAATTATAAAGAACAGTTTCAGAAGCAAAAATGGTTAATGCTGCATTATTGCCAGGGGATCAAAATAAAAAATACAGCCAAAATTGTTCAACAGTGGAATACCAATTTAAATAAACAATCACATAGCTCCTAAATGTTGTCAAAGACTTCAAATGTTCAAAATGTTGAGAACTGACTATAAAGTGTCATAAATAGTATAATATAATTTTATTATATATACCTGCCTCTGTATACCTAGCAAAAATGCTGGAAATACATACATCAAAGTATTAACAGTGGTTTATAGGTTTCTTTGTTTTCTTCTTTTTGCTTATCTGCCTATCACATGATCATCTAAAAAAAAAACCTATCTGCTTTCTTCACACTCATGTAAAGTTTTATTGAATTCAGTGGCCTTTCTATGATTTCTATCTCTATAATACCAATGTCATCTGGGAATCTCAGATGATCCCTGATATTTGATGGTTTGACCTAATGATTTTTCAACTTTACAATGGTATGAAAGCAATACACATTTAGTAGAAACTACTTGAATTTTTGAATTTTAACCTTTTCCTACCCTAGCAATATGCAGTACAATAGTCTCTCTAGATGTTGGGCAGCAGCAGCAATCTGCAGCTCCCAGTCAGCTACGCTATCACGAGGGTAAATGTCCAATACTCTACAGTGTACTGTGTTGCCAGATGATTTTGCCCAATGGTAGTGTTCTGAGCACATTTACGGTGCACTGGGCTATACTATCACGTTCAGCAGGTTAGGTGAAGTAAATGCATTTCAACTTACAATGTTTTCAAATTTGTATAGGTTTATCAGGATGTAATCCCACTGCAAGTCAAGCATATACAATAACCATTTTGAAGAATTAAAATTTCCTTTTTCATAGTCTGAATTCAAAAGACTAAAGAAGAAATTAAAAAGCAACTAAGAGAAGTAGGCTAATAATGAGTAATATTTTAAATATCTACATTTAGGTCTTTCAAAAAAAAAAAAAACCCATCAGACTAAACTTTCTATTTTTCCCATATTCTCGGCATCTTTTCTTTCAAATTCCATAATCCATCTCCAAACTTAAATAAGTAACTTCACTTCAGAACTACATAAGGAAAGGAGACAGAAAGCTTAATTTTAATAATGTACATCAATATGTCAATTATCCTTAAACTGTTATAAAAAACAAACCTCCAGTGTAATACTCAAACACACAACATATGGGATGGAATGACCAACAACTGAAATCTCTAAGGACGTTGGACATTGAAGCTTTTAAGCTTAAACAAATGAAAAAGCTGAGGCCAAAATCGAATAGGGTGTGACCAGGCTCACTCAGATGCCTTCAAAGGCTGATCAAATGTCAAATGTACTACTTAAGATCATGAGTGTCAAAGAATTAACGTAACAGGCTGAGACTCACAATGACATGAAAATATGCTGAAGTTACTGGAAACATGGAAAGGGACAAAACTGACCCATGGATTTTAAGCATTCCTTTGCTTTACAGTTTTTCAGTTTCTCTTGAGATAAATTTATAAAAATAATTGGCAGAAAAAAGGAATGTGAAAAAAATTTAATAACTTGTCTTTGTAATACATATGATAGGCCACATTTCCATACTTTCCCATGTCTGGGTTTTAAGAGATTAGTCATATGGTGATAACATTTTGAAAAGAACTCAAAGTAAAATTACAAAAGTCTTAGAACAAAAACTATCACTCTAGATTCCTTGTGCTTCCTATTTGGTTGCCAATACCCTACACCTTTTCAAGGGACTAGTAGTGAGTATCACCTTTAAGATTCAAATGTCCAGGCAGATACTGACTTTAGATAATGGAAGTTCATAAGGCATGATTGCTTTGGAACAAGAAATGCACCTTGAACAAGAAATGCACCTTGGTTTAAACGTTATTTGGGACATGGATTATTCATGTATTGTAAGTTCCATGTTTTTGTAGCTCCACTCTAGTCATTTTTAGAAAAGCTTCATTATAAAGTTTTTCTCTCCTGTTGTAGAGAGTTTGGTACATATAAATTAATTTGCTTATTCTCTCTTGCCTTATCAGTTTCATGTTGGGATAATTAACTAACCAGGCAGGTAACAGTTCATCCAATTTCTCAAACAAGAATGAAATGCCATTCACACGTTTTCTCCTGCAGTTGTCAGTCAGGCAAAATCTCTACAAAGATTACTTTCATCATGATCAACTCAACATCCATTATCTTTTTTCACATAATCATTGCCTTTTGCTCAATCAAGAAACCCTTCTGTTCTTACAGATTATAATGTGTGGCTCATTGAGAGCAGGTCTCATTTCAAACCATCATTAAAATGAATGGGCTCTCTCCTTGTTAATCCCTTTACAGTGAGTTGTAGTTGCTGCATTAATCAACAGAAAGAGACTGAAGTATACCTCTATGCCTGTACCCAACACTCAGAAGATAGGATGCCTTACAACGACAGAACTTAAAACTGGGTCAGCAAATTAAAGCCATGATACTCTATTCCAGAGTATTTCTAAACCATTTTAAAAATCCTTAGGGCTTTAGGACAAATATCTAGAAAAGACAGGAGTGTAAATAAATCACTATATTTTATCACATCTAAGACATGTTCTTTTATGTACCATTAAGAAAGGGGGAAAATGTCAATTATTATCATGAGACACCATTCGCTGCACGTTGAATCCTAATTTCAGAGATGTTAAAATTTGAAAACATGTGTGCTTTAGAACTGATGAAATAGGATCATTTCCAGCATTGTGTCAGAACAAAATTCATTGAAGTTCCTGCTTTAAAGAAGTTAATAACTGAAATCTGTGGATAAATAGGAACCTTTGCTCAGTAAAAGAGACATCAAACTTCCTCTCAGGATGTTTTCTACCTTTTTTCAGTCTAATTTATTCTCATCATATAAATATATTTCCAAACATGAATACATAACGTTTTCCTCTTTGCACCTGAAGAAAATAATTCTCACTTCTTTCCCTTACTTACTCAGGTGGGCAGGGCTCAGTGTTGCAGGCTCTTTGATTTTCAGGTGGCTTACTGTCAGGGTCACAGTAATTGTTCTGGACAATGGAGTTGTCATCCAACCTTTTACAGACCACCTCTTGTCTTTGGACACCTTGAGAAAAGGAGGACATCATTAATTGAAGAGAAGTTTACCTTCCATTAAGTTAGGTATGCATAGCTTTCCTCTGTGGGGAATTGACCTCAGTGGATCGCTGCCATCTTATCTGTTCCACATTGGACTGCTTCTCTAAAATGGAGAGAAGACCTGGTCATTATACTGAAATTTTAGGCACAGTTATTGTTCTCATATTTAGAAATATAACTATTTCAAGTCCAGAAAAGAAACTATTGGTAATCTTAAACAATTTTATTCACATTTGTAAATTCTTCTTCGTGCTTCCCTTAAAAAAAAAACAGATTACGATTTCCCAAAATAATATTATCAGATAAAATGTACAAATATACATTTCAATGCAAAACAATGATTGTATATTTATTTAAAAATAGAACAATAGGGACAAATGTACTTTTTGATATTTTGTAGAACAAATCCCATCTATTTAGTTTTTGTTAGGAATACATCACATCCACACATTTCATTTTTTCTTCCATTTATGTATTTCTCTCTCTAAAAGCCCATTCATTGTTCAGAACTTAGAGATTGCAGTGGGCCTCTTTTGGACTATAGCCAACTAGTCTGTTTATTCCAACAGAGTTGACCCCTTGTTGATTATACCATTGTCAAATAAATACATAGTTCATTCAAATATTAACTTATCTCATTTTAAAAAATTAGTCTATGTGATCTGTTTACCACAGCTAACAATATTCCCATACAGTTTATAAAATATTAAATATATGTCAATCAATTATTGGCAAAGATATTCACCATAACTTGCTCACATTTCACAAAATACAAAGACACACACAAACACTTGTATTTGTAAATGTTCCTGGTGAACAGATTTTATGTATACACATTTTCTCTTTAGTCAAGGAATCAGAAGAAGCAGATAGGTATATCAAGATATCAAAGAGAAACAAATCAAACTACAAGACAATGCTAACTGTTTCAGATCATATAGCGGTAACAGGTTACTCCTGGCAACAGAAATAAAAGCACAAACTAAGCTATTCCCCCACTCACCCACCCCATCTCTATAAACAGGTAGGCTAAATTACCCAGAAAGAGCTGTAAAAGCAGCATTAGCAGTATCCAGGAAACCACAGCTTCACACCTAGCTAATCCCACACAATCCTTCAGTTGTTTTTCTTTTTTCCTCCCCCAGTTGTTTTAAGTAATAATGCCCTAAAAAAACAGTGTGATCACAAATTAGGGAAATATATGTGAAACAGGATCATTCAGTGAAAGAAACTGTCACCTAAAGAGCTAGACACCAAATGCTTCCCCCAAGTTCCCCTAAATCATGGCAATTCTGCATGTGGGAGTGCCTCCGTTATCATGTTATGCACACCTTTAACTAAGCCCTTTAATTTAAAGACTGAGAGGGCAAACTATTAAATCCACCAAGCTCATGAGACTTAAATCCTGTAGCTCCATGACAGTGGTGAGCAGTTATAGAAAGTCTTTTTTTTATTGCTTGCAGTGACCCCGGGCTCTTGCTGATCGCCTTCTGCAGTCATTTTTTATGTTTTCCTAAACTTAGGGGTCTTAAACATAGTCAAAAACTTACTGGCAAAATGTCCTAGAGTATGTATTGTATTCCTTCCCTCCCAACCCCTAAAATAAGCCAAACGACTAAGTTTATGTGACGACAATAGTTTGGAATTTTTTAACTATTAAACTTTAGATTTTTTGAGGGAAGAATGATTCACATCAGGCATAGTTGTGATCCATTCACAGATGTTCCATGATATTCATCAGATATCTCCCCATTGTGTCATTCCAGTGGGCAGATAACTAGGTCCATGTGGTCCACCTAGACAGATACCTCTACCATTAGTCATAGGAGTCAACTACCAACTGCAACAGGGGCTCAGATTATCCATCCACCCTGATTCAATATTTTGCCTCTATCAGGGTGAGCAGGGGACTTTTTTTTATCGGTTAGTGTGATTTTTTTTTTTTTTAAGTCATTCAAACATGACTGTACTTGAAGCAAGAACACTGGCACTCAATAATATATCTTGGTTATTTCTCAGGAAAGAATAAACATTCTCAGCACTACAAAATACAACTGATCTGGTTTTGTTTCAGTGGCAGAAACATTAATTCCGGTTCCTAGGGTTAAGTTAAAGAAAGGAGAAATTTATCTTGACTTGTAGAAACTGAATTAACTCACGATAAAATTCTTCTTTCTTTAACTTAACCCTAGAAATGTTGTTTGGCTATAATTACATTTGTTTTCAAAAGTAGCCTTTATTGCAAAATCAGGGCCTCTACAATTTGAATCATAGATGAGATATGAGTTAGTAGAGCTGAGATTTATATTTCATTTTAAGGTAAATTCTAACAATGTATGTATCTTGAAAAAAATTTGGTACATAATATTTGTTATCAAAAATGTGGAAAATTACACAAAACTACAAGGAAGAAAATAAAACTGACCCATAGTCCAATATTTTGTTTCAGACCCCTTAACTTTCAGGGCTATTTTGCTCTTTAGTGGGATCCGATAATTACTTTAAAAATTACATATATACCCAAACTAAAACTGTCAGCTAAATGCAGTTGGCACGTCATTCATTCATTTACTCATACATTCATTCAACAGAGATAGTTACTAAACCAAAGCATTGTGTTTATGAGATATAAACACAGTATCTCGTATGAGATACTGGGTTAAGTGCTAAGAATTATGAATTGACTTAATTTTGATCAGGCCTTCCTTCCATACTTCTTAAAAACTGGGAATCAAGAGTACTTGGGGGTTCATTTTAGCTTCATAATTTCAGAATGTTATTTTTTTATGAAGTAATAATTAAAGTCCTTGAATAGACAGCTGAAACAGCTCTATATTTTATGAAGATGCATTTTTTTCCTTGCGTTCGTCTTTTATTAATTTTCTTCTAGAATGTTATATTAGACAGTGTGGTATTTCACACTCAAGAGTTGACTATACTAGTAATCTATTCCAAATCTTCCTACAACACTGTACTATCTTCCTCCAACAGCATACAGAGCTCCTTCCAACTATTACTCCCACACTTGGCAGATTTACAGACTCTTTTTTCTTTTTAAGTCAGTAGCAACAGGATAACTCTATAAACCAATGCATCTAAATGAATGGATTCTTAAACACATACTTTTGAATTAAGGAAAATGCAGCTTTTAACTTTAGAGAGTAGAAAATACAGATCAACTGGAAATAATCTAAACTAAGTCCACAAGAGAAATGATTGAGTTTAGATTCTTTTTATATGATCAAGCGTCTTGTACATAACTTCTTTTAAAGTAGTCTGTAAAACATTGCTAAGATGTTGATTTTAAACCCGGTTGGGAATAATTACATCCAGTTACACGAAACCACGATGCTTTCAAATCTAAAGACTTATAGTTTATAACAAAAACATAAAATGTCCACATGACCAGTCAGTGTGTACCTAATCAAAAACAAAATTCTAGTGGGTTAGTGTCCAGATCTCCTGGAGATAAGCAGATGTTCTGCAGAATTTAATAAAAATGAACTAATTATATTTTATTCTTAAACACCTAAAGTTACTGGCATGCAAACTGTATGTATATGTTTTTTAATGCAATCTTTCTTCCATGCTTAAAGTAATGGCTTCATATTACAAAAGTTAATTATAACAGATGATATTGCCAATATATATTTACTTAAAACCTTCTACAAAAGGTATATTCTGTTTAAAGACTTTTAATTTGCTTATCTTTTCATTCTTTGATACTAAAGATTCAAATATGATGGTCCTTAACATGGAAATGTAACCCTCACTTTTTGTCCATAAGTTTAAATGTCAGATCCTATATTTAATTTTCTGCCAATAGTTAAAAGTTAAAGATCTATTTTCCCATCAAAGGTTCTTTTATACAATGGTAAGAAGGCATACTCCACTTGAATCACTGCTCTAGCTACACATCAAAAAATGGCTTTAATAGTATTTTTATACAGTATATACCAAAGGAAAATGTGCAAGAAGCCCACCAAAGGGCAAATGAGTCCTGGATGGAAACCATCTGCTGTTCTTACTCTAGGGGGTGGTGATGGTTCAAGTGAGTCCCAGTCTGAGCAAAGATTTCAGAGACCATCGCTCCTCTTCATTTCTTGCCTCCATTCCAATCCCTCTACTCCTCTTATCAGCTGCCCAATGTGTTCCTATCTCTCTCTTCTTTCAGAGAATGAAATATTTTGTAAACTCATTTGTAACATAGTATTTGGCAATATATTGCTTTCCTCGGGGCAATTTACCATCTTAAAAGTAGAAAGAAGGCACTCAATGCACAGAAATTACAACTTGAATTTAACTTGAAAGGGTGATATGTGTTAAACCGAGAAGGATGGGTCGGGGGTGGTGAAGGGCAGGAGAAAGACCTTCTAAGTCTTCTCAACTCTACTCATCAGTCCCATCATTTCAGTGATAGACCATGTAATGGATAAATGGGCATTCTATAACCACCTGTGAGTGAGTCAATAATAAAAAGAAAGAAGTATAAATGTATTCTTGGAACTGATGGGCTAACCAACATCTAAACAATTTAACCTAGTGGCATAGCACATCATATCTACCCAAGAAACAGTTTTCTGAAGAGAAGGGGGGAACATTAGAAAATCAGAGTTTGTACTAAAAATGTATCTGCTGCCTAAGGCAACAATTTGCTTAACCACAGCATCCATAGTAGCTAGCAACCAAGACAACACTATATAACTACAGTATACAGAGCATATGGCCAGCAATATTAATTTAATTTAAATCTTTAATGCAGATAGCATCCAAAGAGTGACAAGTGCCAGGAAAAAAAATCTCTCTCTGCTCTGCCTTTCACTGCTGGAATCTGGCTGTTGTGCCGTGTGATTGTTGGCTAGACACAAGCATTTGCAGGGCAGAGCAAAGCCCATCTGCCTTGGATCAAACAGCTGGAACCCAGGGTACCAATCAACTCCACCCATATGGTTCTTTCTTCTGAAGAGCCTCCTGCTAGTTTTTATCTCTCAAAGGCTTCCCTTCTCTTTTCAGTGCCTTACCTTCTGTCCTTTTCAGTGTCTTTCCTTCTGTCCTAAGCAAAACTGGATGTCCTAAGGAAACAGGATGATCAAAAGCAAAATGTAGTTCTAAAATATTGTATTTTTCTAGAACAACTGTGTTTAGTAATGGTAAGGTAGGGTGGAACATACATATACTGAGCTTATCCCTGGAGAGCATTCCTATTACTCCTTAGCTATTAAGAGTAATCTTTTCCATATAAAGTATCTAACTTTTTAACTAATTTAGTTTCTACTATGTCTAATGTATACATTTTTAGTACTATAAGGGAGAAAGTTACTGAGTAAGACAGTCTTGACCTCAATGGGATTACATTAAAATGGGGATGGGGTGGAATAGGGCAAGTACCATTATAATTATATTACATGATGGAAGATATCCAATAAAATAGTGCATTTTCAGGTCTAATATTTTTAGTTTATAGTTTCCCTATTTTGTTTTATTACTGTCTGATTTCTCTTTTCCCGATCCTCACTGATCTGAAGGACTCTTTTCATAGCCAAATTACTGTATCATTACCTTTCACTTTATCTTGTTCCTTTGTTTTTTCTCATCCCAAATTCTGCCATGTTTGGTTACCTCTTTTTGACTTCTAAGTGGTTTCGATAAATGACCTACGGCAAGTTTTCATTCTTCTTTGTAAAATGAGATAATCAAATACATAGAGATAATTTAGAATGTTTCTTCCAGATCCAAAATTCTATAAAAGTTGCCTTCTCTTCTCTCCCTCCACATTTCAATTGTTCAACATTTTTTTTCCACCAATTCTCTCTCCCTTATGTGTCTGCTTTTCTTCTGTATTCTACAGAGTAAGTCTAGAACACAGGCATGTTTCTTTTCATTTGGTTTTGTAGTCTTGTTTCAGTGCCTAAGTTTGTACCAGTGTAAGGTACATGTCAAAGGGGTTACACATGTCAAGAGGCAGAATAGTAACTAGAAATAGGAAATTGTGAAAGGTAAGTTTCCTAATATGAAGAATTAAATCATGCTGGTATACCCAGCATGGGTGTCCATGCTCATGCCTGTAATCTCAGCAACTCGGGAGGCTGAAGCAGGAGGATCACTTGAGGCCAGGAGCTCTAGGCTGCAGTGAGCTATTACTGTGCAACTGCACTCCAGCCTGGGCAACATAGCAAGACCCTGTCTCTAGGAAGAAAAAAGGATTAGTTATATTATACTAGAAAGTAATCTCCATGACCTTAAGTAAGAGCTTGTTATTGGTATTTTATTTAAATTTTAGAGGAATATTGTTGAGAGTACAAAGGCCTTGAGCTTCTTCCACACAGTGTGATGTATTTATCATCAATAGACAGGCTTTTCTTTTAAACATATATAAAATCCCTTTTGTGGAACCAAATCTTGAAATATTTCAAATTTGAGTTAAAATAAGGATATAATCATATACTAACTGTATAGCTTTTAAACTAAAATCTTCATTTCCTTCAAGTAAAAATGGAAATAGTAATATCGTAAGTTCCCACAAAATCAGGATGATCATGCTTACCATAATAAAATGCTTTATTTTTAAAAGGCTTTATTTTCTCCAAAAGTATTTTATGCATTCAACCTTGTAAAGATGAATAATGTTATGACTGTTAAAAATACTATTTTGGAAAGAATTTTTGTGAAGTGAAACATGACCTGTGATATATAGATCATTAATACAACAGGAATGCACTCAAACTTTGGTTTCACACTCACCCAAGTTTTTCAGTGAGTGAATATGTATCCAAACCCTGTTCATGTTAGGGAAGAATATAATTACTAAAGCAATAGAAATGATGAAAGAGGACTGATGAAATGATGAAACAGCACTAGGAGAATATTTTGGCTTAGAGATTTCTTGCCTTCAGTTACAAATCTTCACATTAGAGAAAATGCAACCAACAACATGCAGAGGTAAACAGTAAAACATGTCAAGATTATCAAAATAATCCTTCATATGTAAGACTTCAAGTTATATTGAAAACATACAGGAGAATTCAAAGAATTTTTGTAAAAGTAGTTATATAGGGGAAGGCATATGCTTAAGGAAAAAAGATAAATGAAAATTATTATAGATAAATAAATGAACACACATATTAGCTTCCAGAAGTGTGAACCAACCACAAACAGGAGTTTGTAGAGAAGAGTTACTCTGCAATCTCAAGGGCCAAGTTATATTAGAACTAACCCAACAAGGTTAATGATGACAGAGTTTAGGATCTTGGGGGCTGTGATGTTGACAGGTGCCCTGTTATGATGCCAGGTATAGTTAATCCCAGATTAAAGGACACTCTTCCTTCACAACATTGAAAGTGAACTGAGAGGAGGGAATTGTGGGAGAGATTGAATAGGGGGATGTCATAGTTAATGCAGTGACAGACCATTGTCTAGTCCGATACATATATTATTTTTCAAAGACCAAAGTGAAAACTAGGGAATAATGATGAACAAAGCTGAATGCAAACCTTTATTCTTTCTAAACTCATTTTTTAAATAGGGGATTTGTATTATTTTAAAAATCTCAGTGATAGGTTTTATATCTCCGTTTGATATATACAGGACTCAAATGTAAAAGGACCTTCATGATTTCAAAAAATAATAGTACATTGTACAACCCCACACAGAAACTATCTTTCACAGGGAATTTTTCTTTGAAACTAACTGTACAACTATGTTTCTTCAGAGGGAAATGAATGGCATTGAATAAAGTGCTTTTAACTATTCAAACTAAAGTTTCCCTCTGTAATCTTTTATTTAACTCTGAAAATAACTTCTGGATTGGTAACTCCTAAGTCAAAGATAAGCACATTTAGTTATAGGATTCAACCTTTTTATGTCTTTCACACTTAATTTCAACCAAGTCTATTTTGAATCTTGAAAAAAAACAACTGGACTTTGTTTTCCTATGCTCCATTTGGGGCTCCTCTGCTTTGAGTTTCTGTGAAAGGTACAGTGAATGTGTCCTTTATAAGCTGCAATACAAGTGTTAGTCATTATTTTTGTTATTATGTCTGTAAAACTTAAGTCTCAAAACCCTTGTTTGTTTGAAGTACATTCTGTTAGTTCAATAATAATGTGAATTAACCTCCTAGTGATATTAAATGTGTTAGACACCTTAGAATTGACAAAAAATTAAAAGGACATCTGTGAAAATGTAAAGCATTTGTCTCTGTTTTATCTGGTACTTTGAGAGCTGTTCTCTTTTAGTCAGCTATTAGTACTGTCCTAAAGACTGTACTACATATTTTCTAATAATTATTTTTTTTAAATAATTTAAAAACTGTCATTTTAGAATGGACTTACTATATACTTTTAAGTCTACATTATGCTTGTGTTGTATCATTCCTGAAAACAATAAAATATATAATATGAACAAACGTTTGCATAGAAACAATGTAGAAATATCCAACTTTTTAAAGGGGCCAAGGCATGATAGATTCTTTAAAAGTAATCTGAAAATTGTGTTTATTAATAAATGCAATAGTATAGGTTATCACATAAAATTGTTAGCTGTCAGGAAAGAAGTTGCTAACAATTTCTCCTTTAAATATATAGTTCCTTCTTTCCTTCCTTTCTTTTTTTCCTTTGCTTTAATCACCCACCATTCTTACCCCAAACTAACAGAGATGGAGGAAGGAAACATATTCAGGAGGACACATCAGAAGGAATATAGATATGAGAGAGAAATTTACATATTATGCAAAACCTCTAGTCTCTTAGCTAGAAGTACAGAAGAGTCTCCAGTTTTAAATTCCGAACATCACCAGGGCCCTGAATAATGAGCAGCTTATATGCATTTATTTTCTCTTCTGCAATGAAATTCAACATCTAGTGAAAGGAAGTTAGGTGACATTTTTAATCCAACTTTAATGATACTCATTTTACCCTAAATCAGGGGTTCTCAAACTTTTTCAGTTCACAGTATCCTTAGTATCTCCAATTTTTAAAATAACATCCCCAAGACAGAAAAAAAAAAATAACTAAGAGTCTTACTTAGTAGTTAGTTCCAAATAACTTATTTATAATGATTTGTATGCTGTAAGATCAATATCGCTATGTTTCCCCTGAAAATGTACAATGTTCTGCAGTGCCCTTGGGCACCTTCGTACAGTTTGAAAAACACGGTCCCACATCAGGAAAATTCTAAATAGTAGTTGGAAATCATATAAATCATCTTAAAAATCTCAAAGAATCAAAACCAGCCACAACATGTATAAGAATCCAGATGACTTGGGGAGGCTGAGGCGGGTGGATTGCCTGAGGTCAGGAGTTCGAGACCAGTCTAGCCAACATGTGAAACCCCGTCTCTACTAAAAATACAAAAAAATCAGCCAGGCCTGGTGGCATGTGCCTGTAATTCCAGCTACTTGGGAGGCTGAGGCAGGGGAATTGCTTGAACCAGGAAGGTGGAGGTTGCAGTGAGCCATGATCGTGCCACTGCACTCCAGCCTGGGCAACAGAGCCAGACTTCATCTCAAAAGAAAAAAAAAAAAAAAAAGGATCAGGCACAGAATCAAAAAGTAAAATAAAAAGAATTTGTCCTAGCTCAAAAAAAGAAAGACATAAATATCTTCTATGTTTATATGCTGTTTTCTCTCTCTCTCTCTCTCTCTCACACACAGACACACACATGCACACACAAATATACACACACACAGACTCATAAATTAGGCTCAAAATGACATTCAGGGAAGAAAAAGTATAATAAAAGAAGCATCAAACACACAAATAAAATTAGACTATGTAAATGTAAAAGAAAAAGTAATAATAGCATTTTGAATTGTCAATGATGACTGATCAGAAACATTCCTGTATAACTATATAGTATATGTAAAATAAAATCTGTGCTCTTTGATCTTCAAACAAAATAAAAAATATCTCTAACAGTAAACCTGTCTCCTTCCTAACTCCTCATTAATCTAAGCATAACTTTATCTCTTCCCCCAAAGAGCTGCAAAGCAACGTTTAGCAGAGAGATGCTTTTGTGTATTAGCAGAAACTTGACCAAATTAAGTTCTTTGGTATGCAATTTTCGTACTTCTATACAAAGAGGAAGAAAGAAAAATCTAGAAAAATATTTGGAGAAAATAATCAGGAGTGTCAATAGAGCCAATGGCAGGACAAAGACTGTATATTTAGAGCATAAATATAAAATTATAATAAATATAAAATATCATGTATTTCTGATATTTGTTTGTACTGAAAATAAAGTATTCTTAAGGTTTATTTTCTAACAGAACAGTTACAAAGTTAAATACAACACTACAGCATCAATTATCGGGTAATGGGCTTCGGAAGGTTTCACTTTAAAGCCTAAGCATTGTATAATATTAAGTAAGAGGAGGGGATGGGAGTGAAATGAGAATGGTATGAACAGAGGAAAATGAGAACACACCCAGAAAAGTAGGGTAGAAAATTATCATGAATATTGCTGCATTCTGCAAAGATTCATTCCCTTAAAGAAAGTAATTTCCTAAAAAATAGAAGGCCTTCTCTGATTAGAACTCTAATTTAAAAGAAAACAAATTGTATCAGTGTTCATAATAACTGAGTTCAAACAGGGGCCATATGCCTCTTCTATTCTGACTTGTGCATCTAAATTAAAGTTGGTTGAATACCCAACCATCTACTCATTTTAGCTCTGTTAAGTATCAGATAAACTTGAAATTAGAATAAATTTCTGTTTATTCTAATAAACAGAAATCTGTTTAGCACAATTTCAGTCAGTTTTAAAAGCATTTATTACATTAATTGGATGTTTATATGATCCCTCAAGTGAAGGAAGACTGTAAATATATAGGCATGCCCAAGGCCAATGGCCATATTAAACAAAATTATGAAATTAAGTAGCATGCTATCCCTTCTTTCCTTCCCTTCTCTGATGCTCCTCTCTACTTTCCCATCCCAGATACCCATTCCTAAGTCTCATAACCTTAGAATTCAACTAGTAGCCACTTAAAAACAGAGATATGTGTTAGTAATGCTCTCAGAGGTATTTGCATCTGAATGTTAATTTTTTGAAGACTAAAACTTTTAATCAGTTTCAAAAGCAGTACCTCTCAACCTTGGCTGTACATTAGAATTACCTATGGAACTTTTCAAAATGTGATGCCCAGGCCATACCCCCAGCCAATTAAAGAAGACTCTCTGGGGGTGCGGACAAAGTATCATCATTCTTTTTTTTTTTTTTTTTTTTTTGAGACGGAGTCTCTCTCTGTCGCCCAGGCTGGAGTGCAGTGGCCGGATCTCAGCTCACTGCAAGCTCTGCCTCCCGGGTTCACGCCATTCTCCTGCCTCCGCCTCCCGAGCAGCTGGGACTACAGGTGCCCGCCACCTTGCCCGGCTAGTTTTTTGTATTTTTTAGTAGAGACGGGGTTTCACCGTGTTAGCCAGGATGGTCTCGATCTCCTGACCTCGTGATCTGCCCGTCTCGGCCTCCCAAAGTGCTGGGATTACAGGCTTGAGCCACCGCGCCCGGCCGTATCATCATTCTTTAAAGTTCTCCTTGGGTATTCCACTGTGCCACCAAAGTTAAGAATCATTGCTCTAGGGAAAGCATTTGAAAAAATGAAATTTCAAGCTAGTGAAGGAGATCTTTATGGGTGGGGATATATCATGTTTCCCTACTGAGGTGGCCAACTGGTGAAAAGGCTCTTTTTATTACAAGAGAACACTGCATTACTAAATTAAAAAGGTCACTAGAGACGAAATTGCTAGGTCTTGATTTCAGCAAATTACTTGAATTCTATCTATAAATTATGACTAATAATTTCAATGCCTACCTTATGTAGCTACTGAGGATGATCAAATGAAATACAGTACCAGAAAATGTTTTAAACTTTACAATTTTATTATTACATAGCTGAGCAGTAGAACCACCTGTCACCAAAAAGATTAGTGATACTGCGGTTACAACTATAATATGGATTATTACCTAAAAGACTTGTCAGTCTGTTTAGTGGGCATTTACTTTAGGAAATCTAAGTGTCTACCCTGGAGCCTCAAAGTATAGTTTCTGAGTCAGTGGCACCAGCAACACCTGGAAACTTAGAAATGTAAATGCTTAAAGCCTCCCTTAGACTACTGAATCAGAAATTGTTGCTAGAACATAGCAATCTGTGTCCTAACAAGTCCTTCAGGTAACTCTGATGTGTGCTTAAATTTGAGAACCACACATGTAGTAAAAAGAGAATACGTATGAATAAAATCAAAGGATGAATATACAATATTTGTTATTTGAAACTTTAGAGGTCACAGTGCATAAGTATATTGGCATAAATTACTACTTTTAAAAATCTCCTACAGCTGTGTATTTCAAAACAATACAACTTTCCTTACCCAGCCAAGATTTATTAATTAGCACCTGATTATAATCACTAATCCAATGGTAGCATATAAATTTGGGAGTCAGTAAATTACAAAGTACAAAATAAGTTTGGATAAGGAATACAGAAACAAATTCTAGTAGCAATGGTTCTGGAAATAGTCATGTTTTTGGGCTTGGATTTCTCTCTGAGGAAGAGTTGCAGCTGTATCTCAAAAATCACACGTATCCTGAAGACAACACCCCATAGCATTTCAATGTTCCTTTTGAGGCAAAGGAAGTGTTTCATCACTGACTCAGAGAAAAACCCATTACTTGGACTGAATCACCAATGTTTCCTGTAGCATTAGATTTGTCACTGGATCTGCTAAGCAACAGAAAAAGTTTCAAGCTTCTTATCTTAAAAGATCTCATAAGATCAAGCTGTCATTATTGCTCCCAAACTCAATTAAAGCCCAAAGGTCTGGATATTAATAAAACACATGCAGGACAATAACAAGAGAGAACACTGAAAGATCTTGTGAGACTGCCACCAAAAGTTCCTTGAGGTCTTTCTTGTTTTCTCTTTGCCACTTAAAAGAATTTTGACAGCCTCAAGACACCCAGCACCTCCTTGGAGAGATGAACATGGAGTATCCCAGTTAAGAACTGACTTTATCCCTTTTCCCCACCTAGCACTGCTGGGTCTGCAGGTCTCTGTCAAACGGTGGACAATAAATAAATAAAACACACACACACCCAAATACAGGTTGATAGTTCATATAACAAACAGAGATACCATTTGTCAGATTGCTTATGCCCATATAGAAGGGGATATGATAGTTTGCACAGCATATGCACATGAACTGCCAAAATATGGTGTGAAGATTGGCCTCACAAATGATGCTGCAGCGTATTATACTGGCCTGCTGCAGGCCCAGGCTTTTCAATAGGTTTGGCATGGATAAGATCTATGAAGGCCAAGCCGAGGTGATTGAAGATGAATGTATTATGTGGAAAGCACTGATGTTCAAACAGGTGCCTTTATCTGCTATTTGGATGCAGGCCTTGCCAGAACTACCACTGGCAATAAAGTTTTTGGTACCCTGAAGGGAGCTGTGGACGGAGGCTTCTCTATCCCTCACAGTACCAAACAATTCCCTGGTTATGATTCCGGAAGCAAAGAATTTAATGTAGAAATACACCAGAAGCACATCATGGGCCAGAATGTTTCAGATTACATGTGCTACTTAATGGAGGAAGATGAAGATGCTTACAAGAAACAGTTCTCTCAATACATAACAGCATAACTCCAGACATGATGGGGAAGATGTGTAAGAAAGCTCATGCTGCCATCAGAGAGAATCCAGTCTATGAGAAGAAGCCCAAGAAAGAAGTTAAAAGGATGAGGTAGAACCATCCCAAAATGTCCCTTGTATAGACAACAGACTTATTGACAGCAACAAAAAAACAAACAAACAAACAAAAAACAAAAACACTGACTTTAGAATTAATCCTTAGTTTCTGAGTGAAAGCTAGGTAGAAATGACTTCTTCTTGAAAGGTTTCTTAACTATAAAATGAAATTTCATTAAGGAGAAGATGACTCTGGCTTTTTCTTGGGTCAAAGTTCCTAAACCCTAAAGGGACTTTACTTCCCTCAATCATAAGCTTCCTATATTTAAAGAACCTGGGGTTAAAAGTGAGGGTATGTGTAAGAAGAGCAACTTCAATAATTGATTCCTGCACTCTATATCCTAGGAAATATTTTCCACCTATTCAAAGTAAGCAAGATGGCTAGGTGTGGTGGCTCACGCCTGTAATCCTAGCACTTTGGGAGGCTGATGCAGGTGGATCACTTGAGGTCAGGAGTTCAAGACCATCTGGCCAACATGGTGAAACTCCATCTCCACTAAAAATACAAAAATTAGCCAGGCGTGGTGGTGTGCACCTGTAGTCCAAGCTACTTGGGAGGCTGAGGTGGGATAGTCGCTTAAACCTGGGAGGCAGAGGTTGCAGTGAGCCAAGATCGCACCACTGTGCTCCAGCCTGGGTGACAGAGTAAGACTGTCTCAAAAAAACAAAAAAACTCAAAACAAAACAAAAAACAAAGTAAAAAAGAGAGGAGCTTGGTTTTAGTTACCTATGCTAATTAAAATTATACTGTTTTTTCCTTGGCAAAGCTTTGCCCTACTCTATAAGAAAAGTAGCAACTCTAAACTTTCATCTCCCACATTAGAAAGGACAAGCACAAATATATAATTGCCAAAATTAATTCCTTTTACTCATTCACTCATCTAGCACTTTGGGAGGACACCGTTGGCCTCAGTAAGGTGCTCAATAAAGTGCATTTATTGGGCACCTACTATGTTTCGGATATTGTTCTAGGGGCAAAATGAGTCTACAAAGATGCACAGACTTCAGTGATGAGGACATGGATTCCATGTGTCTAGAACACTGGATTTGGTTTCTCTGTCAGCCAAGACCAGTGGTACACAAATTTGAGCGAGCATCCAAATCACCTGCAGGGCTTGTTAAAACACTGATTAATGGGCTCCACTCGAAGAGTTTCTGTTCAGTAGATCTGAAATGGGGCACTCAAATTAGCATTTCTAACAAGTTTCTAAATGATATTGATGCTGCTGCGGGGGAACCACTTACCAAAACAAATGGCAGCTCTTCACACCATGCCCTTCATCTGAAGAAGGCAAGAGCCTCAAGAATGCTCATAATCACCCACAACCAAGCCTAATGTGAGTTCCCAGAACCACCTCCAGTATCTAAGACCAGTAGTTCAGATCACGGAAAGAAGGACAAATAACAAGGAAGAGAAAGCTCTCCCTTCCAGAGGCTTTTCTCTCTCCCTTTTTTTTTTAACCCCCTACCACAAGAAATCACTTCTATTTCTCAGTACAAGTGTTATGGGAAAAAATAACACTCATCTACACTTTTTACTTTCCTACGTCAACAAAATTATATTTTTTTCTTCCAAATTCAGTTCTCATGGCCTTTTTCCTCTTCTCCTTCTTTGTTTTTTTGTTGGACTACCTCCTTTCTGAACAAATAAAATCGTAGGATTGAAGGAACATTGAGAATTCATTTAATCCCTTTTTGGTCTCAGACAAGACTGTGTCTAAACCATCCCCAAATATAGCAATTTCAGTACAAAGATGAACTGGCTCTAAGAATTTCCATTCAACCTTCTGTCGCATACTAATACGCATCCCCTTAGCTTTCTTTTCTACAAGCTAATCCACCTCAACTTTAGACTATCCTTATTAGATTTCCTAAACTTTAAATTACTTTAGTTCTTTAATAAGTTCATTCCACCTTGCCTCAGGGCCTGAATTATGTACGTACTGTTCTAGAAAACTTTTTGTTGGAATATGCAAAGGGAAAAGTTAATTTATAGAATAAAAAGAATTGAACTGGATAAAAGAAAGATACATGTATAAATGCCACTAAAAAATAATGCAATGGCATATACTTGATCAATTAGTTGCACGTATTTATTTATTTAAAAATGGTAATGCCCTATGGCTTTAAAAACTTTACATGACAAATCACCAGCCATTTTACACATAAAATGGATGGGAACTAGAGATCTTTTAAAATATGTCACAAATTATACATAACTATGTTTCATGATACTTTACACAGTAGAGAACATCAATATATTATTCATCTTTTTTGTTTTTTTCCTGTTGTATCGACTTTATATTGAAATTGGAGTTGTAGTTAATCATTGCTTTAATTCTGTATGAGATTAAAAATACTGAATTTGGCTGGGAGTGATGGCCCATGCCTGTAATCCCAGCATTTTGGGACACTGAGGCAGAAGGAATGCTTGAGGCCAGGAGTTCAAGAGAAGCCTAGGCAACACAGTGAGATCCTATCTTTACAAAAATTTTAAAAATTAGCCAGGTCGTGGTGGTGTGCTCCTGTGGTCCTAGCTACTCAGAAGGCTGAGGTGGGAGGATCACTTGAGCCCCGGAGGTTGAGGTTGCAGTGAGCCATGATTGTGCCACTGCACTCCAGCTTGGGCAACAGAGCAAAAATCTGTCTCAAAAAAAATATAGTAATAAGTAATAAAATAAAAATACTGACTAGATTGTATGATAATTATTTCTCTAAAAATAACCTCTCCGATTTAAGACTTGAAAATCAGAAGATGCAAATATAAGACAGGATGAAGTCTATATAAAAAGCATATATTTCTGCATAGTTTAAAAAAGGAGTATAGGTAATATATCGGGTGATTTACTTTATTTTAATTTTGCCCATTCTAAATATCACTATTTAAAATTTAATATTTGCTTCTGGAATGGTGAGGTGATCTAGTCCAGCCTAGGCCTGAAGGACAGGTTTGTTTCCTTGCCTATCAGGATCAAGGTGTACGGTGGAGGCGATGCATTTAGTCTCCAGAGAGAAGGAAGATGCTGCTCGCACAGCACTTCTACTCACCAGTCCATGCAGCAGCAAGGGTGTTGGCTTTGAAGGAAGCCAACTGTCCTGCTCTCCCAGCCAGAGGTAAAGAATTGCATTGGTGGCCACTAGAGGGAGGAGGATTAGGAATAGAGTAAATTGTAGGGAAAAGGCACCCATGAAAAACGCACATGGGACAACCAACACATCACCAACCACCGCCTAGCAGCTACCTCTGAGGGACTGTAATGGGGTCAGTATACACCATTAACCCAGAACCCAGATACCAGTAATTATTGTAGCATCCCAGTATACAGTCCCTTAACTTTCATGGCAGGAGAAGGGAGTTTGAATAGGATTGTGGCAAACACACAGGCACGCAAACACACACAACAAGCACATAGCCGTACATTCTCATCTCCCATTACAAGAAGTTGCATCTGTGATGTCTGATTCTTGCTCATTTTCTTTTTTAAAACTTTTGATGTTCTTTACCAAGAATGTGTTCACGAAAGGCAAACAGCCCACCTTCAAGACAGTCTTGGGAGAAGCACCAGCAGAGACACTCATTGTGCCAAGATGTATTTTACCAACAAATCTGCACAAATTACATGAGGTTGAAAACAAATAGAATATAATATAATTAAAGCAAAGTTTCTTTTGCTAAATTACAGCTTGAAGCAAACCTGCAAGAAATGTTTCCAATTAGCTTTTTTAACAAACGCAAAGCATAGCTCCGAATGTGTTTTGTTCTCCATCTTGCCCTCTGGGTGGGCTGCCTAGTGGGCATCTTACCTCCAGCACAAGTAGCTGAGCATTCTGACCAAGGCTGATGATTCCATGTAAAGCCAACTTCATTATCTCCACTGCCAGTTCGAGTGATGGGAACATTGAACTTATACCTAATTCCCAAATTCTGTTCTTGAAGCAGAACCTGCCATTGAAAACAACTGGTGAAGACAATTAAAATACAATGAGCCTTCATTCAGATATTTATTATTCCTTTTGAAGAAGAAAATTTCAAAACAAGTCTTATAGGAAATTTAAGATAATATAAAACACATGCATTTATATCAAATTTTCGCTTCCCATTTTCATGGGTATTTTGGAGCCATTGCTTTCATCTGTCTTGTTTGGTTATAAAAATTCTATTCAAGCAAAAGCATGATGGCCTTAACTTTGTACGGTTCTAACACCTTTGGGTAAATCATTTTACCTTTGTTTACCTTAATTTCATCACCTGTAAAACAGGGATAGTAAAACCTGCCCTTTCCTACCTCACAAGGAGGAATTACAAACAGAAGAAATACAATGGCAAAGACGCATTTACCATGATGATGAGATTTTCTGAGGTAGGACCTAGAGCTTCCAAGGATTCTGGTTCATCAGTTGGTCTCTTGTAGTGAAAAGCTGTCCCAGCAACATCAAATTTCCTAGGCCAGTCAATAGTCCAGGCACCATTAATATAGTAATCATCTCCTTCAGATTTTAAAGCTAGAAAACAAATCACAATTCACCTAAAAATGTGAAACTTCATTTACCAAAGTGTCACTGATTAATTACTGCAATAAAGTATACAATGAATGCCGATTTCCACTTAGAGTTATGACTCTTGACCATATTCTTAAGTACAAATTAAAATGGTGATTTTTCATGTGAATGGTAAGAAGATATTACTTCAGTATTTATAATGTCATTAATAGAAAGCAATGAAAGGTTAACCTGGAGGAATAAACATGTGGAATTAGCAAGGAAAATTATGAGAAAAGGAATAATTAGAGATGAGAGTTAACATAAGGGTGGGGAGCAGGCTTTCCTTTCCAAATATTGAAATAGTAATTAAATAGATATGGGGTGGGGACAACCTGTTGCACCTGGACACAGACTGATCAACAGAACACAAATCAAACAGATTTAAGAAATATACCCAAGTACATATGAGAATTCTGTTTATGATAAAGGACGTATCTTAAATTAGTAAAGGAAAGATAACAAGAAATGGCGGTAAGGCAAAAGACTATTCTTTTGGCAAAAAAAAATGTTGAATTTATATTTCATTCTTTATATAAGAATAAATGCCACAATTCAACTCCTAGGCACACATCCAAAAGAATTGAAAACAGGTACTCAAACAAATACTTGGAAACACATATTCGTAGTAGTACTATTTCCAATAGCCCCAAATGAAAACAACCCAAATGTTCATCAATGGATGAATAAACAAACAAATGGTGGTATTATAATGTAACAGAATATTATTCAGCCATAACAAGTAATGAAGTATTGATAACAAGCTGTAATGTGATGAACCTCAAAAACATTAAGTGGAAGAGACCAGACAGAAAAGATCACATATAGTATGCTTTCATTTATATAAAATATCCAGAGTAGGTAAAAAGCCACAGAGACAGAAAGCAGATGGGTAGTTGCCAGGGGATGGGGAATGGGGAGAATGGGGAGGATGGGGAGTAACCTGCTTAATGGATATGGGTTTTTTTCTGGGATGATGTAAATGTTTTGGAATGTTCTAAACGCCACTTAATTGTTCACTTCAAATGGTTAATTTTATGTAATTTAATTTCACCTCAATAAAAACAAAGTTAAAAAAAGAGAGAAAGGATAAATGCCAGATGGGTAAATATTTAAATATAAAAATAGTTAAATCTTAAAATGTCAGGAGAAAATATAGAACTTTTTTTCCTCATAATATTAGGGTATGAAAAGTTTTTCTAAGCATGATAAAAAAACTCAGAAAAATTGTTAATAGATAAACATGCATACTTTTAAAAAAATCTCTTACAAGAAATACACACACACACACACAGTTTAAAAGTACATGTAGCTGAAAAAGCATTTTTAGTACTAACATACAAAAACTCCTATAAACAAACAAGAAATAAATAAACATGTCAGTTTAATATTTTGTTAGTATGCTAGCTGATTGCAAAAACTGTGATTCATCAGTCCAGATAAACAAGTAGCCCAAAAGGACTAAAGGGTCACGGTACAGAGTCTCTGACTCTCTAGACCTCCAGCTCTTGTCCTTCATATTACAGACCATTGTCATCTCCCAACCCCCATTTGCCTGGCAAAAATATTTGTAGTTTCTTAACTTCAGATATGTTTTCAAGATTCATTTAACTGCCAAAAAATAAATCTAATTAACCTTTTGAGACAGGAACAAGCAAATAGAAGAACTACCTGGCCTTGAACTTTTCCCGAACTTAAAAATTTTTATTTTCAACTCTCACTTGCAGTGGTTTTCTGTCTAGTTTAAAACATTTGGTTTTATAAGGACATCTGAGACTGTCATATATGAAATAGTAAAAATAAAGATAAAAACAACTAAGCAGCTTTGAATTCTCCTTCTCCTTCAGTTTGAGCTCTCACTTCCCTGTTGTTGTTTTTTTTTTTCTTTTTTCTTTTTTTTATACAACTACTAAATGAAGGAATTCTAACACCTCTTGGCTGTTAGGAATATATAACTAATGGTGCCATAATGTAGCTCAGAAAAATGCCAACCATTTAAGAGGCATTAAGAAAGAATGACTAAAGGAAGATGATGTGGCATTATGAAAAGAGAATTACCAGAGGGGGAAAAAGCTGAGGCTAGAAATCTTTTTCTTCTGAGTATTACTGATGCAGAAAATAATTCAGAATTATGGTGTAAAAATAAAGGAGTCTTCTTAAATAAAAGAAGAGGCTGATGATACTGGTGTTGTGTCTCAAGACACACTCTGGATGTACCCTTATTTTTAAAAGCTTTCAGAGAAAGGGAATGGTATTTTAACTAAAATAAAAACTCATTTAGGGCCGGGCGCGGTGGCTCAAGCCTGTAATCCCAGCACTTTGCGAGGCCGAGACGGGCGGATCACGAGGTCAGGAGATCGAGACCATACTGGCTAACACGGTGAAACCCCGTCTCTACTAAAAAAAATGCAAAAAGCTAGCCGGGCGAGGTGGCGGACGCCTGTAGTCCCAGCTACTCCGGAGGCTGAGGCAGGAGAATGGCGGGAACCGGGAGGTGGAGCTTGCAGTGAGCTTAGTTCCGGCCACTGCACTCCAGCCTGGGCGACAGAGCAAGACTCCGCCTCAAAAAAAAAAAAAAAAAAAACTCATTTAGGTCTCACTAAGGATTTCTGGAGAGACTAAAACCAACTCAAACGATTAAACATCAAATAAATAGAACTTCTACTCACTTTCATGTTGAAATAACTGGTATTAGACTTGCCCTCCCATTGTAAATAATCAGAAAACTCACAAAATATGTGAATCAGCTGTTCTCACACACTGAACAGGACTGTGCAGAGACCATGATCTCCACAACTTTCTGCTTGGAGACACTTTCTTTAGGTGGAGAATCCACCCATGGTGGTCTCACCAAGTGAAGAAGAGAGGTCAGAAACTGGGAAGGCTGACACAGCTGGAATATGCAGGACCAGAGAACAAGAGAGGAGGGAGGAAATCTGTGGCTGAATATTGATCTGCATACGCATAGGATAAAATTACATAAAGTCAGCAAAAAAACTACTTTGGAGCAGTAAGCAGAACTACTGCATTTCAATCACCAGGCCATTCAATAGACACCCAAGAAGAATCATACTTTTGTAGAAGAGCTGAGCAAACGCTAGAATAAAGAATATTCTGGATTTACCCAAACAAAGCTCAAAAGCAAACATCAAAAGGATCAAGCCTATCTACAAGTTACTTAACACCCTTTAAAGAAATAAATCAAAATCCAGGCTCTCAACAAAGAAATATTCACAATGTACAACATCCAATGAGAAATTACTACCAGTGTGGAAAAGGAGGAGAATGTGATTCAAACAGGAAGAAGGCAAAGCCAAAGAAACAGACCCAGAAATAACAAAAATTATGGAATTAGCAGAAAATAATTTTCAAGTAGCTATTATATTCAAGAACTTTAAATGAAAACATAAATATAATGAGAAGAAACATGATGACATTACATGTATATACACACATATTTGTAACAGATGGAAACTGAGATCTATACAAAGAAAGGAAGCATGCCAGATAATGGTAAATATGTGGGTAAATGAAAAATAATTTTGCTTGTTTAAAAATTGTTTTTAAAGATAATTGGCTCTTTGAAACAAAAATAATAACCATATATTGTGGGATTTATAACATATAAAGAAGTAAAAAGTATTAAAAAAAAAAAGCACAGAGAATGGAATGGGACAATGGAAGTAAATTGTTGCAAGGGACTTACATTATATAGTGCAATATTATTTGGAAATGTGCACTTCAGAAGAATGCATATTCTGCTATTTTTGGGTTAGTATACCATTAATGTTCATTAAATTAAAGGACGCAACTATCCTTTGGTTGGATAGTTTTTTCATGTTTTTTATATTCTTACTTGCTGCCTTCTTGTTGAAGAATTACTGAAAGAATTATGTTGATATCTCCCATTAGAATTGTGGATTTGTTTACTGTTCTTATTAATGGCAAAAGCCGCGATTACTTTTGCACCAACCCAATAGTTTGTAAGATTTTTGCTTCATTTATTTTGAAACTATGTTTTAGGTATGTAGACATTTATGATTGTTACATCTTCTTGATATCTTGAGCATTTTATCATTTTCAAACGTTTCTCTATATTCCTGATAATATTCTATGACCTTACAAAATGGTGCAATATTATTTGGAAATGTATTATGATAAATTAAAAATGCATTTTGTAAATCCTAAAGCAACCACTAATTAAACAGAGCAAAGAAGTATAGCTAATAAGCTATTTACTAGAGATTAAATGGAATACAATAAAACCCATGGTTAATCTAAAAGAAGACATGAAAGGAGAATAAAAGGGGAAAAAAAACCACACAGGACCAACAGAAAAACAGCAAGATGGTAGGCTTAAACCCAACGATATTGATAATTACATTAAATATAAATGAGCTAAACAAGAAGTTACCAAACTTACGACTCACCTCCTGTTTTTGTAGATGAAGTTCTATTGGAACACAGTCATACCCATTTATATATTACCTATGTCTGCTTGCACACGGCAATGATAGAAGTGAATAGTTGTAACAGAGACTATAAGATTTACTGTCTGACCCTTAACAGAAATAGTTGCCGACCCCAACCCCCCACCAAACTAAACACTATAATTTAAAAATACAATGATTGTTAGACATAATAAAAAACAAAGATCAAACTACATGTGTCCTAAAAGAAACAGATTTTAAAGACAGACGTACCTACATATGAAAAGTGAATAGACAGAAAAAGATTTACCATGCAAACGCTGATCAGAAGACAGCTGGGGCAGCTAGATTGGTATCAGATAAAACAGACTTTGGGTCAAAGAATACTTTTAAGAGATGGGTATCTCACTACGTTGCCCAGGCTGATCTCAAACTCCTGAACTCAATGATTCTCCTGCCTCTGCCTCCCGAGTGATTGGAATTACAGGCATGTGCCACCATGCCAGACTGGTCATAGAATATTATCAGGAATATAGAGAAACATTTGAAAATGATAAAATGCTCAATATATCAAGAAGATGTAACAATCACAAATGTCTACACACCTAAAACATAGTTTCAAAATAAATGAAGCAAAAATATTACAAACTATTGGGTTGGTGCAAAAGTAATCGCGGCTTTTGCCATTAATAAGAACAGTAAACAAATCCACAATTCTAATGGGAGATATCAACATAATTCTTTCAGTAATTCTTCAACAAGAAGGCAGCAAGTAATGGTATACTAACGCAAAAATAGCAGAATATGCATTCTTCTCAAGTGCACATGTGCTAGACTATAAAACAACCTTAACAAAAAAACTAAAATCATATAAGGTGTGTTTTCTGTCCATAATAGAATTAAACTAGAAATCAGTATCAGAAAAGTATTTGTGAGACACTAAAATATTTGGAAATTAAATAATAACTTCTAAGCTATGAGTCACAAGATAAATAAGGAAATATTTAAAACTTCATAAGGAAAATACAAATGTCTGATGAAATTTATAGTAAAAAAATGCTTGTTTTATAGTAGAAAAAAGATTTTTAATCAGTAATTTAAGTTTGTATCTTGAGAAGCTAGAACAAATAAGAACAAATTAAACAAAGTGAATAGAAAAAAAGAAACAAACAGAAGAGTGGGAATCAATGTAATGCAAAATAGACAAACAATACAGAAAATCATTTAAACCATAAGCTTGTTCTTTAAAAAATCAATATAATTAATAAAGCCCTTGTTAGGATTACCAAGGTAAAGAAAGAAGACACAAATTTTCAATATGGAAAATGAAAAGAAGAGCCATTGTTACAGATCCTACAGATATTAAAAGGATAATAAGAAAATATTATGCATAATTTTATGCCAATAAATTTGAAAACTTTGCTATAAAAATTCCCACATTAAAAACTTCCCACAAAGACAACTCCATTCTAGATGGCTTCACAGTTGAATTCTATCAAACATTAAAAAATAATAACAATTCTCTCCAGACTCTTACAGAAAATAGACGAGAAAGGAACACTTCTCAAGCCATTTTATGAAGCCAGGCTTAACCTGATACAAAAACCAGCAAAGAAATCACAAGAAAAAGACTCTAGAAAAATATCTCTCATGAACATAGGTCTAAATATTCTTAATAAAATATTAGCAAAATCAATTCCAGCAATATATGAGTAATAATAGATCATGAAAAAGTGGTTTATAGCCCAAGAATATTAGATGGATTTTACATTTGAAAATCAATCAATGCATTTACTATATTAACAGAAAAAGGGAGGGCAAAACCCAACCTAATCATGTCAATAGATTCAGACATCTCAATACCGATTCATGACTAAAACTCTTAGAAAACTAGAAATAAAAGGGAACATCCTCAAACTGACAAAGAGTCATTACATAAATCTTCTAGCTAACGTTATATTTAATGGTTAAAAACAACAAGGAATGATTTGCCTTTAAGATTGGTTGAAAACAAAAGACTACCTAGTCTCCTTATTTATTCAACATTGTACTAAAGGTCATGAACACTACTATAAGGCAAGAAAAAACAAATAACGGGCATAAAGATAGGAAAGATAGAAGTAAAAGTGCCTTTGTTCAAGGATGACATGATAATACATAGAGAAAATTCAAATGAATTTACAAAACAACTATTAGAAGTAATATGTGAGTGAACCAGGTTTCAGGGCATGAGGGCAATATAAAAAGAAATCAACTATATTATTACATAACAACAAAAAACTGGAAATTAAATTAAAATACAGTAGTATTTACAATAGCACCAAAAAGCATGATTAGATTTAACAGAACATGTGTGCAAGACCTATATACTAAAAATGAAACATTGGTGAAAAAATTTTAAAAAGACCTAAATAAATGTAGAGGTAAATCTTTTCACGTATTAGAAAACTCAATTTTAAGATGTCAATTCTCCACAATTTAATCTATAGATTCCATATACTCTCTTTTTGTATAAAAAGACTTGTCTCAATTGACAAGTTCATGCTAATATGTATATAGAAATACAAAGGACCTAGAAAAGCAAAATAATTTTGAGAAAGAGCACACTCAAGGACTAATGCTTCTGGATTTTGAGACCCACTGGGAAGTTCGATTACTCAATACAGTGTGGTGCTGGTTTAAGAACAGAAACCTAGATCAATGGGTGAGAAGAGAAATAGACTCATCCATGTATGCTTAATTGATCTCTCACAAATGTATCCGGGTAATTCAATGGAAGAAGTGATAGTCTTTTCAACAAACAGTGTTACAGCAATTGAATATTCATATGAAAAAATGGAATCAACCCTTACTTTATACCTTATATAAAAATTAACTTAAAATGACTACATGTGTTTGTTTTCAATTTTATTTTTGAATTTCATGCATCTTACATTTCTTATCATAGTTTCAAGTCTTAAGTTCATTACTCTAAGTGTTAAATCAAAGGACAGGGTGATACTCAAGTAAATAAATAATTGTTCTTCCCCAAATAGATTTGCCTGGTTGTCTCTCCCCCTCACAGGTATCAGTCGTAGTATGCACAATACACGTCTTTAATGACTGTATTTTGTATTTGTATTTTACATTTAATGAATATATTTTATATTTTGTAGACCATATATTTACACATAAAAATAAAAACTATAGCTTCTTAAATATTGAAAACTACCTTTTCAATCTTGGAGCAGGCAAAATGTCTAAGATAGGACATGAAAGCACAAACCATTAAAAAATTAATAAATTGAATTTCATCAAAATTAAAAGACACTTCAAAAAATGAAGAAGCAAGCAGAAACTAGGAGAAAATATCCATAAAATATATCTGACAAAGACTTCTATCCAGAATATATAAAGAACTCATAACTCAAAAAAAGGAAAAAAAAAAGTTTAAATGGGTAAAATATTTGTGTAGACACTTCACTAAAAAAAAATCCATATGGGTAAGATTAAAAAGACTGACAATACCAAGTACTGACAAGGATGTAGAGCAGCTGGAACTCTTCTGTGTTACTGAAGAAATATAAAATAATACATCCATTTTGGGAAACATTTTCATACTTTCTTTTTTTCCAGCTTTGTTGAGGTATAACTCACAAATAAAATATTGTAAGTTTAAGGTGTGCAATGTGATGATTTGATATACATAAACACTGTGAAATGAATACCACAATCAAGCTAATTTACATATCCATAACTTCCTACAGTCGCCTTTTTTGTATGTGGTGACAATAAGATCTATTCTCTTAACAAATTTCAAGTATACAATACGTTTTATTAACTTTTAAGTATATTAAGTATATTAGATATGCAGAACTTATTCCTCTTATAACTGAAAGTTTGTACTCTTTGACCAACATCTTCCCATTCCACCTCCTCCCTGCCCCCTCGTAAATACCCTTACACTCTCTGTTTGACCTTTTTAGAATCCACATGTAAGTGAGATCATGCAGTATTTGCCTTTCTGTGTCTGGCTTATTTAGCTTAGCATGATGTCCTCCAGGTTCATCCATACTGTTGCAAATGAAAAGTTTCCTTGTTTTTTTTAAGGCTGAATAATATTCTATTGCATACAGATAAAACAAGTTTTTGTATCCATTCATCTGTTGACAGATATTTATGTTGCTTCCATATCTTAGCTATTGTGAATAATGCTGTAATGATCATGTGAGTGTGGATATCTCTTTGAGATAGTGGTTTATTTTATTTTACTTACTTTTTTGAGACAGAGTCTCGCTTAGTCGCCCAGGCTGGAGTGCAGTGGCGCGATCTCGGCTCACTGCAAGCTGCGCCTCCCGGGTTCACGCCATTCTCCTGCCTCAGCCCCCCAAGTAGCTGGGACTACAGGCGCCTGCCACCACGCTCGGCTAATTTTTTTGTATTTTTAGTAGAGACGGGGTTTCACCGTGTTAGCTAGGATGGTCTCGCTCTCCTGACCTCGTGATCCACCCGCCTCGGCCTCCCAAAGTGCTGGGATTACAGGCATGAGCCACCACGCCTGGCCTGATTTTTTTTTTTTTACATATAAAATAACCCAGTGAAGAGTAAGCTATAAATTGTAATTTTTCTCTTTAGCATTGTACATCTGGTCCTATAAAACTTGGAGCTTACTTCATTTTTAGCATGAAAGTGGTCTACCTCAAAGCAGCATGCATTTTCCTTCATGATACGGTGCTATTTTTCCTCATTAACTAAAATCTAGCAAACTAACATACCAGTCTAACATACCAATATAGTTCTTTGACATGGCAACTTCTCTGACTTCGATGTGAACAGAGCCTCTTGGTATCTGCACCACTTCCATGTAGCCTGGAACACAGAAGACAGCCAGTATTAAGCAGCCTTGGTCAGGAAATGAGAATTTGGTAACCATTCAATACTAATAGTTTCCTTATTATTCCATTCTTTCTTTGACTTTGCATTTTATGAGTTATGAAATATGGGCAAATTACCCTTTGGGTTCATGAACACATTTTAGAGAAACAGTATTTAACAGTCTTTTTCTCTAAAATCATCTCAAGATATTTTAAAAGCCTCAACACGTATAATAATGGTTCCTTTTCTTCCTCAGCACATGCCCCTCATATCAATGCTCTGTGAGAAAGTACACCTTAAAGAAACATGGCTAAATGAAGTTAAGTAGGGAGAATATTTCCTTAAAATATCTTACATGAAGCCACGTTTGACACTAAAATGACTGAAAGCAATTTGGGGAAGAAAACATTGTCTCCCTAAATAAAGAAATCTGAAAAAAGGGGGTAGAGGAAACCAAGGGTTTTGGCTCCTCCAAGTACACCAGAGGTGTGAGGAAGAGTTCTCTCTACATACTCACCTCCCCTGGGCAGTGAATCATTGAAGAACCCTTCAATGGCATCACATGTGCTTCCGTCCCCTCCACAGACTCGACATCTATCTTCCCTAGCGTCAGATCCCAAAATATTATCACAACCTACGTGCTGAAAACACAGAGGAATATTCAGTGTGTCAAGAGAGAAATTCTTGGAATCATAACCAATCAAATACATATAACTTATTTATTTGCTTGTTTTTCCAGTAAAGAAAATAAAAATAAGGTAATCCATGAATAAAAACCATACTTGGGTCTTTGTTATTTGAAAAACTTGGATACTGCCACAAAAATGACTTTTTCTTCAAGAAAATAAAGTACCCCTTGCCCACAGATACATAAACACACACAAATATCATACACAAACTGAATCATTATCAGATATATTTGTAGACAAGTAGCCAGAAGGATAGCAACTTTTCCAAGAAATTATGAGACTATGTAAAATGGTGCTTTTTATCTCATCTTTCTCAGTTTGAAGCACTTAATTTGTGCTTCTCTTTAAAGTAAAACAAAAACAGACAAGTAAAAAAATTTATGAAAATAGTGGTTTTTGTGGCTTTTCTTATTATGACACAATCATACACAGATCTAGGAAAGTAGCATGGATTTGCTCCTACAATTCCCAACTAGTCTGACTAATTCCCTAAAGCAAATGCTTTAATAAGATAAAGATTAACTCCACAATGAAAACCACTGTAAATGCTTCAAAAGGAGATAAAGTAGGAGGAGCATTACTGTTTCACACCTCGAGGAAAATTTATGCTATGAAATTTATCAAATAATCTTCCAAAAGAACATATGGTAGGCATATGAATAAGAGCTGAATCCTCATTCTCTCTCTTTTTCTATCATTTTGTTTGTAAACAGAACAGAAGAATAACGGAAATTAAAATACAAAATATTTTCATATTTCTGGCAATCACTGTAAAAATAACTAGAATACCAGAATAAAGCACATTTGTATGGTGCTTGAATATGAATGGGTCATTTTACCTTTATATATTTTATTATTCTTAATGGGAATTGAATTTCTCTAAAATGTGGCACTCTTTTTTTTAACAAAATTAAACATAGTATTAAATAGGAGTTAATGAGAAAAAGACTAAAGTCTCAAAAACCCCAACAGAAAGGAGTAAAATCTGAGCAACCTTGCATTCTCCATTGATGCAGATATCCAGTGAATCCGCATTGCACTGGGTCCCATCGATCACTGCAGGAGCACGTTCAGTGTAGAAATTATAACCTTCAGCCAAGCAGTTTAATGCACAAGGTTTTACCCCACCTGGACAAATATAGTAGAAGATAAATAAGTGGAGTGGTTGTCCTAATGAACAGTGATTCAGTATTATCCATAGCAAATTTATAATTCACGTAGACATCATTCCCTGCTTACATGCCTGATTGTGTAGGTTTCTTTCCTCCTTTTCTAAAATTTCACCTTTAATTGGTTGTGCAACTTAAAGGGGACTTAACCAGCAGTTTCCAGGTTTAAAAGTTTCAGGTATTTCCATTATATATTTATAATATAATTATATATTTATAATGTATTTTATATTTCTATGTTCCATTATATATTTATAATTTAGGTAAAAAGGGATTATAGTGAAGGTAATTGAATGTTTTTTAAAAAAATAAATGAAAGAAAAACAATTTTTTTTGAGATGGAGTCTCACTCTGTCGCCCAGCCTGGAGTGCAATGGCGCCATCTCGGCTCACTGCAACCTCTGCCTCCTGAATTCAAGAGATTCTCCTGCCTCAGCCTCCTGAGTAGCTGGGATTACAGGCGCCTGCCACTATGCCCATCTAATTTTTGTATTTTTAGTAGAGACAGGGTTTCACCATATTAGTCAGGCTGACCTTGAACTCCTAACGTCAGGTGATCCACCTGCTTCAGCCTCCCAAAGTGCTGGAATTATACAGGCGTGAGCCACTGTACCGGCCAAGAAAAACAATTTTTTTAAAAAACCTAAGAAAATAAACTTTAAGGATGCTTGCAAAAAGAACCTTGTTTAACAAATAGAAGTTTCTGCTACATATGTTACTGAAGCTGATACAAAAACTCTACTACATCAAGCAAGGATGTGGTAGTTATAAAATAAAATAAAACTAAATTTGTACCTGCCTTAAACATATCATAGTCTGTGAACCTGGATTTAGCATGGATATAAATTTTTATGATTAGCAAATCAAAACTAAAATTAACTATAATTTTAAATTTGAATAATTCTTATCAAATTAATCAAAGATAAATATAAAATATAGTATTACATTTGAATAATTAAAACACGAATTTTCTTTGTGAATAAATACATATAGTAACTTGAACATTTTCATTTTGTCATTGAAATTTGTGTTAAGGCTGAAGTTAAAAATAGGCTTAAGTAATAGAAATTTTAAAAACAGAGTACATATCGTAACTACAGTATATTGGAAAAATAGCAATAAATGTGGAGTTATTGTATTAAAAGCAGCACATGATAAAGCTACTATTTTGCAAAAATGTAATTATTGACTTAATCATGACTTAAAACATTTTCTTTTGTACCTTTATTTCATCACTTTGACCATATCTAATTATGCTGCTAAAATTTCTCTTTGAAATAAAGACTACTTCTAATAAAGGAAATAAAGCAGAAAGATGAAATGACGTGCCTGCATCTCAGTGAAGTTCTTAGAAATCATGTTTCTGCAGGTTGACGGTAAGTAAAGAAAAAAAAATAGACTGGGTGGTAGAGTCAATGATAAATTAGAGAGAGCATATTCCAATAAAGGAGATCACTGCTACAGTTGAATATTGTTCAACCGTACAGTTGAATGTTGTTATGCAAGAAGATAGTCCAATATTGTCAGTCTGTTTTTTCAAGAAGAGATGAAAACTTAAGTTTTTTTCCCATCTAAACTCTTCTTGTTTTTAAATGTAGCAACTGATCCAAAGTTTAGTTAAAAAAAACATACTGTGGGAGGCTAAAATATGTATGCAGATAAAAACTGGTCCCTAAATTGCCAACTTACAACCTCTGGCCTGAGTCTATGTTTTCTTCCATTTTCAATGTTTCTAGGCTATAGAGCTTCTATCTAACTTATAATGTGATTTTTAGCCTTAGGTTAATGATTAATGATTAATTTTGCCATACTGAGCATAGAAATAACAAGTAATAAATAAAATAATTTCTTCCCAAACTGATAACAAAACTACTTATATTTATTTTTATATGATTCTTATGAACTAAATTACTCTAAATGTCCATGAATCTTAACAGAAATTTCTTCATTATTACCTAATACAGTTCTTCTCTCATTTTTTTATCGTAATGCTTTGGAATTTAATATAGCATTTTATGCATTAGGCTTTTAAAAGAGAAGCTGAGTCTTCTGTTTATTCAATTTTACCATTAATTATGTAAGGTAATATTTGATAGGCAGGACATATAAATACTATGGTTATAATCCTTAACCCACTATACTATGTGATGAAAATGGGAATAAGTTTCTTGTTTACTGCTGAAGATGCGTTCAGCTTCTTCTGATATAATGAGCTTTCAGAAAAGGTACTAGAGTGACATCAGCAAGATGGTGCAAGAGGAGCTTTCTATTGTCATCTTCCTGCAAAAGGATCAATTTTGACAGCTACTTATAGACAAGTGTACTTTTATGGGACTCCAGCAGAAAAGTTCCAGCACGCCATTGGAGAAAAAAAAATCCCCAAACAGACAAATTGAAGAGGTTTAAGACCAGTTTCACTTCACCTGTATCACACCTCCCTCAAGGCAGCACAGCTCAGTGAAAAGAGAGACTCCCTGCCACCCTCCCCAGCCTGTGATTCTCCCACAGGTGAAAGTGAGAGTACAGAGAGTAAGCACCAAGCTCCCCTAGCTGTATGGGACACTGCCTAAGAGTCCTACTGTTTCCTTGCCTCATTCAGAATACTGAGGTGATCAGCATGGCTAAGTGGTTGGAAGAGCCTGGGAGTAGAGACGAGAGGCCATAGGCCCAAGTAACCACTCCACGGACTCTGTTGGGAAGCCAACTCATGAGCCATTTGAGATGTTTTGCCTATGGGTCACCCCACAACGAGCCAACAGTTGTGTCAAAAACTCTGCATGCCCCATCCTCTCCCAACTGCTATATGCCAGCTGCCCAAGCATGCTCCCATGGATGAAAGTGTAAGCATTTTATGCAGAGAGCCACCACAACTTTGCAGGATTGGGAGAAGTCACGACTTGAGTATTTAGGAAACCACCCTAGAAAAAACAAACAGGAGGCTCTCAGCACCTGGTTCAGCTGTGTGGAATCCAGAGAGGGATGGATACATTCTTAAGAATTCCTCCCCAAGACAGAATAAGAGGTGTGGAGTAGGCACATCCATAGAAAAGGTCTGAGAGAGCCTCAGAATCTTTAACTGGGCTGTATGGTGAAGACATTTTTCTCTGGCAGCCAATCAGTAAAGACTGCATTCTCCAAATGCAAAGACAGCAACACAATACTTCAAGGAACCAGAAGAAAAATCAAGAAAACATGATACCACCAAGAAACATAGTAATATTCCAATAACCAACCCCAAAGACATGGAGATCAATGAATGGCATGAAAAACAATTCAAAATAATTGTTTTAAGGAAGGTGAGGGAACTATAAGAGAACACACACAACTTAATGAAATCAGAAAAAACAATACATGAACAAAGTGAGAAGTTCAATAAAGAGACAGAAATCATTAATCAAAACAGATTCTGGAGATGAAGAAAACAATGAATAAAATGAAAAAATGCAATAGAGAGCATCAACAGCAGACTTGATCCAGCAGAGGAAAGAATCTATGAACTTGAAGAGGGGTCATTTAAAAATCTCCAGTCAGAGGAAAAAGAATAAAAAGGATTTATGGGACATCACCAAGATAACTACATTTTCACATTATAGGAATCTTACATGGAAAAGAAAGTAGAATAGGCTTATTTAAAGAAATAATGGCTGAAAACTCCCCAAATCTAGAGAGCAATATGGACATTCAAATACATGAAGCTCAAAGATCTCTAATAAGGCTCAACCCAATGAAGACTTCACATACACATTATAATTAAACTGTCAAAAATTAAGGACAAAGAATTTTGAAGGCAAGAGAAAAAAGATTCATAACATACAAGGGAATGCCATAGGTCTATCAGCAGATTTCTCAGCAGAATCCCTGCAGGCCAGAAGAGGCTGATAGCTACACTAATTTGTGAATGGACTACAATATAAAAAGATAAGACTATAACATCAAAAATACAAAATAGAAGAGTAAAAGTGTCAAATTTTTGTATATGATTGAAGGTAAATTGTTAACAGCTTAAAACAGACTATTGTAACTATAGATTTTTATATAAGCCTCATTGTAATCACAAAGGAAAATACTTATAGCAGATATATATATATCTGCTATATATATATATATGAAATCAAAGCACACTACTACAGAAAATAATCAAATTACAAAGGAAGACAGCCAGAGGAAAATAAAGAAACAAAAAAGTCTATAAAACTGCCAGAAACAATTGACAAGATATAAATAGTAATTATTGAAACATAATTACTTTAAATGTAAATGGATTAAATTCTATAATGAAAAACAAAATGAATTTTTTTTTAAAAAAACAAGACAACTCTATATTGCCTACAAGTGACTCACTTCAGATTAATAACACACATAGACTAAAAGTGAAGTGATGGGAAAATATATTCCATGGAAACAGAAACCAAAACAGAGCTGGGAGAGCTATACTTTTATCAGGCAAAATAGGCTATTAGTCAAAAACTGTAACAAGAGACAAAGTCACTATATAATGATAAAGGAGTCAATTCATAAATTCAGTACAATTTACCATTCTAAATATGCACCCAACATTGGAGTACCTAAATATATAATGCAATATTAAAATACAATGAGAGAAATAGACAACAATTCAATAGGAAGATACTTCAGTAGTCTACTTTCAACAATGGATAGATCATCCAGACAGGATCCCAATAAGAAAAAGATGCACCTGAATTATACTTTAAAGCAAATAGAATTAATAGACATACAAAAAATTCCATCCAGAAGCATCAAAATATACTGTTTTTTCAAGCCCACACAGAAAATTTTCCAGGAGACATATATGTTAGGCTACAAAACAAGTCTTAACAAATTTAAGATTGAAATCATATCAAGCATTTTTCTGACCACAATGGTATAAAACTAGAAATCAGTTACAAAAAGGAAATGGAAAAATTCACAAATATGTGGAAATTAAAGAACATGCTCCTGAACAATCAATGGGCCAAAGAAGAAATAAAAAAGTAAATTTAAAAGTATCTTATGACAAGCAGCTGGGTGTGGTGGCTCACACCTGTAATCCCAGCACTTTGGGAGGCCGAGGTAGGTGGATCCCTTGAGGTCAGGAGTTTGAGACCAGCCAGGTCAACATGTTGAAACCTAGTCTCTACTAAAACTGTAAAAAGTTAGCCAGTCATGGTGCTACACAGCTGTAATCCCAGGTACTCGGTAGGCTGAGGCAGGAGAATCACGTGACCCTGGGAAGCAGAGGTTGCAGTCAGCCAAGATTGCACCACTGCCCTCCAGCCTGGATGACTAAATGAGATTCTGTCTCAAAAACAAACAAACAACAACAACAAAAAACAAAACCAAAACAAACAAACAAAAAACCTCATGACAAGTAAAAACAGAAACACAACATTCCAAAACTTATGAGATGCTGCAAACGCACTTCAAGGAGAAAAGCTTATAGCAATAAATGTCTAACATGAAAAAAGGAGAAAGATTTCAAACAAACAACTTAACTTTACATCTCAAGGAACTAGAAAAGGAAGAATAAACTAACCCCAAAGTTAGAAGAAGGAACAAAATAACAAAGCTCAGGGCAGAAATAAATAGAGAAAAGAAAACGAATTGAAAAGATAAACAAAACTGAGTTGGTTTTTTTGAAGATAAACAAAATTGAACTATCTTTAGCTACACTAAGAGAGAAAGAGAAAAACCTCAAATAAAAATCAGAAATGAAAGAGGAGACATTACAACGGACACCACAGAAATGCAAAGGACCATGAGACTACTATGGACACTTATATGTCAACAATTTAAACTAGAAGAAATGAATAAAGTTCTAGAGACATACAACAAAGACTGAATCATGAAGTCTGAATAGAAAATCTGAGCAGAACAATAATAAGAAGAGAGGTTGAAACACTAAAAAAAAAAAAAAAAACCTCTCATCAAATAAAAGTGCAATATTATACTTCACCAGTGAATTATACCAAACATTCAAAGAAGAATTAATACCAATTTTTCTCACACTCTTTCAAAAACATTGCAGAGAAGGGAATACTCCAAATGCATTTTATGAGGGCAGCATTACCCTGATAACAAGCCGGACAATGATACTTACAGAAAAGAAAATTACAGGCCAATATCCCTGATGAACATGGATGTAAAAGTTTTTGACAAAATACTAGCAAATTAAATTAAATAGCAAATTAAAAGGATCATTCAACATGATCAAGTAGGGTTTATCCTGAGGATGCAAGGACGATTCAACATACACAAATCAGGCACTGTAATACACCATGTTAATGAAACGAAGGAGAAAATCCAAACGATCATCACAATAGATGCAAAAATAGCATCTGACAAAATTCAATATTTTTTCATTATAAAAATTAAGGATAGAAAGAATATACCTCAACACAATAAATGTCCTATATGACAAGCCCACAGCTAACATTGTACTCAGTGATGAAAGGCTGACATTTTTTCCTCTAAGATCAGGAACAAGGTAACAATGCCCATTCTCACTACTTCCATTCAACATAGTACTGAAGTCTTAGTCTGAGCAAGTAAGCAAGAAAAAGAAATAAAAGGCATGCAAGACGGAATGGAAGAAGAAAAATTGTCTCTGTTTGCTGACAACATATTCTTATACATAGAAAACCCTACAGGCTCCACCAAAAGCTGTTAGAACTAATACCAAAATTCAGTAAATACAGATACTAAAATCAACAAACAAAAATCAGTCCATTTCTATAGGCTAACAATGAATTACATAAGACAGAAATTAAGAAAACAATCTTATTTATAATAGCATCAAAAATAGGTATAACACTGATAAAAAAATTGAAGAACACACAAATAATGGAAAGATGTCATGTGTTCACGGATTGGAAAGATCAATATTGTCAAAATGTCCATACTTCCCAAAGTGATCTATGGATTCAATGCAATCTCTATCAAAATTCCAATGATATTTTTCATAAAAATAGAAAAAACATCCTAAAATTAATATGAAACTAAAAAGACTCCAGATAGCCACAGCAATCTTAAACAAGAACAACAAAGCTAAAGGCATCACACTTGCTGATTTTGAACTATATTACTAACCAGTAGCAATCAGAACAGTATAGTATTTTATTAAAACAGATAAGTAGAGCAATGGAACAAATTTATTAAGCCTAAAAATAAGCCCATGCATATATAGTCAACTAATCTTTGACAAAGGTACCAAGAAAATAGAGTAAGAAGAGGATAGTCTCTTCAATAAGTGCTGTTGGGGAAAATAGATGTTCACATGCAAAACAAAAAAAAAAAAAAAGAAAGAAAGAAAAAGAAATTGGATGTTTATACCATACACAAAAATCAACTGAAATGGGATTAAAGAATTCAACATAAGACTACTAGAAGAAAACATAAGGGCAAAGCTCCAGCACAATGGTCTTGGCAATGATTTCTTGGATATGACACCAAAAGCACAGACAACAAATGCCAAAATAAACAAGCAGGGCTATGTCAAACTAAAAAGTTTCTGCACAGCAAAGGAAACGATCAATAAAATGAAAAGGCAATCCACAGAATAGGAGAAAATACCCAAAACATATAAGGAACTCATACAACTCACTAGTTTAAATAAAACAACTAATTAAAAAATAGGTAAAGAATGTGAATAGACATTTTTTTCCCAAAGAAGAGACACAAATGGCCAACAGGTATATGAAAAGGTGTACAAAATCACTAATCATAAGGGAAATGCAAATAAAAACCACCATGAGATATTACCTCACACATATTAGGATGGCTAGTACAAAAAAGTCACAAGATAATAAGTATAGGTAAGGATGTGGAGAAAAGAAAACTCTTATATACATTATTGGTAGGAATGTAAACTAGCAGTGCCATTATGGAAAACAGTATGCAGGCTTCTCCAAAAATTAAAAATAGAATAACCATATGATCCAGCAATCCCACTTCTGGGTATATATCCAAAGGAAATGAAATCACTATCTTGAAGAGATACCTACACTCCCATATTCATTGAAGCATTATTCACAATAGTCAAGATATGGAAATAACCCAAGTGTCTGTCAACAGATGAATGGATAAGAAAATTGTTTTATACAGATATATAGAATGAAATATTCCATCTTAAATGAGAAAGAAATAAAGAAATGCTGGGGCACATCATACTAAGAGAAATAAGTCAGATACAAATACTATATGATCTCACTTATATGTGGAATCTCACAGAGAGAAGGGTGTTTATCAGGGATTGGGTGGAAATAGGGAGATGTTGCTCACAGGGTACAAGCTTTGAGTTATAAGAGGGATCAGTTCTAGAGATCTAATATAGTATAGTTAAGAATAATGTATAGTATATTTTAAATTTGTTGAGAGTAGATCTTAGGTATTCTCATCATACACAGAAAAAAGGTAACTATGAGAGGTGATGGATACATTAATTAGCTTAATTATGGTAATCATTTCACAGTATATATGTATATCAAAACATTACATTATACACCTTAACTATATACAATTTTTATTTGTCAATTATATGTCAGCGAAACTGAGGAAAAAAAGGTAAGGCTGTTGTGATGGTTAATACTGAGTGTCAATTTGATTGGATTGAAGGATACAAAGTACAGATCCTGGGTGTGTCTGTGAGGGTATTACCAGAGGAGACTAACATTTGAGTTAGTGGGCTGGGAAAGGCAGACCCACCCTTAATCTGGGTGGGCACAATCTAATCAGCTGCTAGCTAGGCTAGAATATAAGCAGGCAGAAAAATGTGAAAAGAGAGACTGGCCTAGCGTCCCAGCCTACATCTTTCTCCCATGCTGGATGCTTCCTGCCCTCGAACATTTGACTCCAAGCTCTTCAATTTTGAAACTCAGACTGGCTCTCTTTGCTCCTCAGCCTATAGATGGCCTATTGTGGGACCCTGTGATTGTGTGAGCTAATACTTAATAAACTCCCCTTTATATATATTCCATCAGTTCTGTCCCTCTAGAGTACCCTGACTAAGGCCGGGCGCGGTGGCTCAAGCCTGTAATCCCAGAATTTGGGAGGCCGAGACGGGCGGATCACGAGGTCAGGAGATCGAGACCATCTTGGCTAACTCAGTGAAACCCCATCTCTACTAAAAAATACAAAAAAAAAAAAAAACCAAAAAACACTAGCCGGGCGAGGTGGCGGGCGCCTGTAGTTCCAGCTACTCAGGAGGCTGAGGCAGGAGAATGGCGTAAACCCGGGAGGCGGAGCTTGCAGTGAGCTGAGATCCGGCCACTGCACTCCAGCCTGGGCCACAGAGGGAAGCTCCGTCTCAAAAAAAAAAAAAAAAGAGAACCCTGCCTAATACAGTTGTTAATTCCAGAAAGGAATTAAAATGATTTTCTAAATGAAAGGTCATATTAACCAATTACCTTAAGTTAACGCTTAGTATGAATTTAGGATTAATTCACTATGCATGAAATTATGTAGATGGTAATTATTAAGTCTGTAAATTATTTCAGACACTTCTCCTATACTATGGCAAAACAATCTCAAAGGTATACGCACCTAATAAAAAAGATTCAAATACATGAAGCAAAATCTTAAAAATGAAAGCAAAGCCGTATAATAGCTGGAGATTTTAACACACCACTCTCAATAATTGATAGAATGAGGGTAGAAAAAAATCAGAAAGAATATAAAAGATTGAACAACATTCTCAACCAAGTTGATCTCATAGATATCTAGAGAACACTATATAGCCAATAACAGAAGAAAACATTACTTTCCAAGTATACATAGAACATTCACCAAGAAAAGAGTATTCTCTAATCTTTTTTCTTTCTTTTTTCTAAGATAGGTTCTTACTCTACAGTGGTGTGATCATAGCTCACTGTAGCCTCCACCTCTTGAGCTCAAGGATCCTCCCACCTCAATCTCCTCAGTAGCTGAGACTACAGGCATGTACCACTGTACCCAACTAATTTTTTATTTTTTGTATGGACAAGGTCTCACTATGTTGCCCAGGATGGTCTCCAACTCCTGGGCTCAGGAAATCCTCCCACCTTGGTCTCCCAAAGTGCTGAGATTACAGGCATGATCCACCACACCTGGCCTATTCTCTAATCTTAATGAAATTAAGGCTTGGGAAAGAGGGGCGGAGCAAGATGGCCGAATAGGAACAGCTCCAGTCTCCAACTCCCAGCGCGAGCGACACAGAAGACTGGTGATTTCTGCATTTTCAACTGAGGTACTGGGGTCATCTCTCTAGGGAGTGCCGGACAATCGGTGCGGGGCAGCTGCTGCAGCCTGACCAGCGTGAGCTGAAGCAGGGCGAGGCATCGCCTCACCTGGAAGCGCAAGGGGGAAGGAAATCCCTTTTCCTAGCCAGGGGAACTGAGACACACAACACCTGGAAAATCGGGTAACTCCCACCCCAATACTGCGCTTTAAGGAAACAGGCACACCAGGAGAATATATCCCACACCTGGCCGGAGGGTCCCACGCCCACGGAGCCTCCCTCACTGCTAACACAGCCGTCTGCGGCGATCTATCCGCAAGGCAGCAGCGAGGCTGGGGGAGGGGCGCCCGCCATTGCTGAGGCTTAAGTAGGTAAACAAAGCCGCTGGGAAGCTCGAACTGGGTGGAGTTCACAGCAGCTCAAGGAAGCCTGCCTGTCTCTGTAGACTCTACCTCTGTGGACAGCGCACAGCTGCAGTCCATTAGGGGAAAGAGCGGGGCCGCTGCAGACCCGAACGACTCTGTCTGACAGCTTTGGGGAGAGCCGTGGATCTCCTAACGCGGAGGTTGAGATCTGAGAACGGACAGACTGCCTGCTCAGGTGGGTCCCTGACCCCTGAGTAGCCTAGCTGGGAGACATCCCCACTAGGGGCAGTCTGATACCCCATACCTCACAGGGTGGCATCACCCCTGAGAGGAAACTTCCAAAGAAAGAATCAGACAGGTACACTCGCTGTTCAGCAATATTCTGTCTTCAGCAACCTCTGCTGCTGATACCCAGGCAAACAGGGTCTGGAGTGGACCTCAAGCAATCTCTAACAGACCAACAGACAGTCCTTCTGACTGTCAGACGGAAAACTATCAAACAGGAAGGACACCTATACCAAAACCCCATCAGTACGTCACCATCATCAAAGTCCAGAGACAGATAAAACCACAAAGATGGGGAAGAAGCAGGGCAGAAAAGCTGGAAATTCAAAAAATAAGAGCGCATCTCCCCCTGCAAAGGAGCGCAGCCCATCGCCAGCAACGGATCAAAGCTGGTCAGAGAATGACTTTGACGAGATGAGAGAAGAAGGCTTCAGTCCATCAAACCTCTCAGAGCTAAAGGAGGAATTACGTACCCAGCGCAAAGAAACTAAAAATCTTGAAAAAAAAGTGGAAGAATTGACAGCTAGACTAATTAATGCAGAGAAGATCATAAACGAATGACAGAGATGAAAACCATGACACGAGAAATACGTGACAAATGCACAAGCTTCGGTAACCGACTCGATCAACTGGAAGAAAGAGTATCAGCGATTGAGGATCAAATGAATGAAATGAAGCGAGAAGAGAAACCAAAAGAAAAAAGAAGAAAAAGAAATGAACAAAGCCTGCAAGAAGTATGGGATTATGTAAAAAGACCAAATCTACGTCTGATTGGGGTGCCTGAAAGTGAGGGGGAAAATGGAACCAAGTTGAAAACACTCTTCAGGATATCATCCAGGAGAACTTCCCCAACCTAGTAGGGCAGGCCAACATTCAAATTCAGGAAATACAGAGAACGCCACAAAGATACTCCTCCAGAAGAGCAACTCCAAGACACATAATTGCCAGATTCACCAAAGTTGAAATGAAGGAAAAAATCTTAAGGGCAGCCAGAGAGAAAGGTCGGGTTACCCACAAAGGGAAGCCCATCAGAATAACAGCAGACCTCTCGGCAGAAACTCTACAAGCCAGAAGAGAGTGGGGCCAATATTCAACGTTCTTAAAGAAAAGAATTTTCAACCGAGAATTTCATATCCAGCCAAACTAAGCTTCATCAGTGAAGGAGAAATAAAATCCTTTACAGATAAGCAAATGCTTAGAGATTTTGTCACCACCAGGCCTGCCTTACAAGAGACCCTGAAGGAAGCCCTAAACATGGAAAGGAACAACCAGTACCAGCCATTGCAAAAACATGCCAAAATGTAAAGACCATTGAGGCTAGGAAGAAACTGCATCAACTAACGAGCAAAATAACCAGTTACTATCATAATGACAGGATCAAGTTCACACATAACAATATTAACCTTAAATGTCAATGGACTAAATGCTCCAATTAAAAGACACAGACTGGCAAACTGGATCAAGAGTCAAGACCCATCAGTCTGCTGTATTCAGGAGACCCATCTCACATGCAGAGACATACATAGGCTCAAAATAAAGGGATGGAGGAAGATCTACCAAGCAAATGGAGAACAAAAAAAAGCAGGGGTTGCAATCCTAGTCTCTGATAAAACAGACTTTAAACCATCAAAGATCAAAAGAGACAAAGAAGGCCATTACATAATGGTAAAGGGATCAATTCAACAGGAAGAGCTAACTCTCCTAAATATATATGCACCCAATACAGGAGCACCCAGATTCATAAAGCAAGTCCTTAGAGACCTACAAAGAGACTTAGACTCCCATACAATAATAATGGGAGATTTCAACACTCCACTGTCAACATTAGACAGATCAACGAGACAGAAAGTTAACAAGGATATCCAGAATTGAACTCATCTCTGCACCAAGCGGACCTAATAGACATCTATAGAACTCTCCACCCCAAATCAACAGAATATACATTCTTCTCAGCACCACATCGCACTTATTCCAAAATTGACCACATAATTGGAAGTAAAGCACTCCTCAGCAAATGTACAAGAACTGAAATTATAACAAACTGTCTCTCAGACCACAGTGCAATCAAACTAGAACTCAGGACTAAGAAACTCAATCCAAACCGCTCAACTACATGGAAACTGAACAACCTGCTCCTGAATGACTACTGGGTACATAACGAAATGAAGGCAGAAATAAAGATGTTCTTTGAAACCAATGAGAACAAAGATACAACATACCAGAATCTCTGGGACACATTTAAAGCAGTGTGTAGAGGGAAATTTATAGCACTAAATGCCCACAAGAGAAAGCAGGAGAGATCTAAAATTGACACTCTAACATCACAATTAAAAGAACTAGAGAGGCAAGAGCAAACACATTCAAAAGCTAGCAGAAGGCAAGAAATAACTAAGATCAGAGCAGAACTGAAGGAGATAGAGACACAAAAAACCCTCCAAAAAATCAATGAATCCAGGAGTTGGTTTTTTGAAAAGATCAACAAAATTGACAGACCGCTAGCTAGACTAATAAAGAAGAAAAGAGAGAAGAATCAAATAGACGCAATAAAAAATGATAAAGGGGATATCACCACCGACCCCACAGAAATACAAACAACCATCAGAGAATACTATAAATGCCTCTACGCAAATCAACTAGAAAATCTAGAAGAAATGGATAATTTCCTGGACACTTACACTCTCCCAAGACTAACCAGGAAGAAGTTGAATCCCTGAATAGACCAATAGCAGGCTCTGAAATTGAGGCAACAATTAATAGCCTACCCACCAAAAAAAGTCCAGGACCAGATGGATTCACAGCTGAATTCTACCAGAGGTACAAGGAGGAGCTGGTACCATTCCTTCTGAAACTATTTCAATCAATAGAAAAAGAGGGAGTCCTCCCTCTTTTTATGAGGCCAACATCATCCTGATACCAAAGCCTGGCAGAGACACAACAAAAAAAGAGAATTTTAGACCAATATCCCTGATGAACATCGATGCAAAAATCCTCAATAAAATACTGGCAAACCGGATTCAGCAGCACATCAAAAAGCTTATCCACCATGATCAAGTGGGCTTCATCCCTGGGATGCAAGGCTGGTTCAACATTCGCAAATCAATAAACGTAATCCAGCATATAAACAGAACCAAAGACAAGAACCACATAATTATCTCAATAGATGCAGAAAAAGCTTTTGACAAAATTCAACAGCCCTTTATGCTAAAAACGCTCAATAAATTTGGTATTGATGGAACGTACCTCAAAATAATAAGAGCTATTTATGACAAACCCGCAGCTAATATCATACTGAATGGGCAAAAACTGGAAAAATTCCCTTTGAAAACTGGCACAAGACAGGGATGCCCTCTCTCACCACTCCTATTCAACATAGTGTTGGAAGTTCTGGCTAGGGCAATCAGGCAAGAGAAAGAAATCAAGGGTATCCAGTTAGGAAAAGAAGAAGTCGGCCGGGCGCGGTGGCTCAAGCCTGTAATCCCAGCACTTTGGGAGGCCGAGACGGGCGGATCACGAGGTCAGGAGATCGAGACCATCCTGGCTAATACGGTGAAACCCCGTTTCTACTAAAAAATACAAAAAACTAGCCGGGCGACGAGGCGGGCGCCTGTAGTCCCAGCTACTCGGGAGGCTGAGACAGGAGAATGGCGTGAACCCGGGAGGCGGAGCTTGCAGTGAGCTGAGAGCCGGCCACTGCACTCCAGCCTGGGCGGCAGAGCAAGACTCCGTCTCAAAAAAAAAAAAAAAAAAAAAAAAGAAGAAGAAGTCAAATTGTCCCTGTTTGCAGATGACATGATTGTATATTTAGAAAACCCCATCGTCTCAGCCCAAAATCTCCTTAAGCTGATAAGCAACTTCAGCAAAGTCTCAGGATACAAAATTAATGTGCAAAAATCACAAGCATTCTTATACACCAGTAACAGACAAGCAGAGAGCCAAATCAGGAATGAACTTCCATTCACAATTGCTTCAAAGAGAATAACATACCTAGGAATCCAGCTTACAAGGGATGTAAAGGACCTCTTCAAGGAGAACTACAAACCACTGCTCAGTGAAATCAAAGAGGACACAAACAATGGAAGAACATACCATGCTCATGGATAGGAAGAATCAATATCGTGAAAATGGCCATACTGCCCAGGTGATTTATAGATTCAATGCCATCCCCATCAAGCTACCAATGACTTTCTTCACAGAATTGGAAAAAACTGCTTTAAAGTTCATATGGAACCAAAAAAGAGCCCGCATTGCCAAGACAATCCTAAGTCAAAAGGACAAAGCTGGAGGCGTCACGCTACCTGACTTCAAACTATACTACAAGGCTACAGTAACCAAAACAGCATGGTACTGGTACCACAACAGAGATATAGACCAATGGAACAGAACAGAGTCCTCAGAAATAATACCACACATCTACAGCCATCTGATCTTTGACAAACCTGAGAGAAACAAGAAATGGGGAAAGGATTCCCTATTTAATAAATGGTGCTGGGAAAATTGGCTAGCCATAAGTAGAAAGCTGAAACTGGATCCTTTCCTTACCCTTATACGAAAATAATTCAAGATGGATTAGAGACTTAAATGTTAGACCTAATACCATAAGAACCCTAGAAGAAAATCTAGGTAGTACCATTCAGGACATAGGCATGGGCAAGGACTTCATGTCTAAAACACCAAAAGCAACGGCAGCAAAAGCAAAAATTGACACATGGGATCTAATTAAACTAAAGAGCTTTTGCACAGCTAAAGAAACTACCATCAGAGTGAACAGGCAACCTACAGAATGGGAAAAATTTTTGCAACCTACTCATCTGACAAAGGGCTAATATCCAGAATCTACAAAGAACTCAAACAAATATAAAGAGAAAAAACAAACAACCCCATCAAAAAGTGGGCAAAGGATATGAAGACATTTCTCAAAGAAGACATCCATACAGCCAACAGACACATGAAAAAATGCTCATCATCACTCGCCATCAGAGAAATGCAAATCAAAACTACAATGAGATACCATCTCACACCAGTTAGAATGGCAATCATTAAGACGTCAGGAAACAACAGGTGTTGGAGAGGATGTGGAGAAATAGGAACACTTTTACACTGTTGGTGGGATTGTAAACTAGTTCAGCCATTATGGAAAACAGTATGGCGATTCCTCAAGGATCTAGAACTAGATGTACCATATGACCCAGCCATACCACTTCTGGGTATATACCCAAAGGATTATAAATACTCTACTACAAAGACACATGCACACGTATGTTTATTGCGGCACTATTCACAATAGCAAAGACTTGGAATCAACCCAAATGTCCATCTGTGACAGACTGGATTAAGAAAATGTGGCACATATACACCATGGAATACTATGCAGCCATAAAAAAGGATGAGTTTGCATCCTTTGTAGGGACATGGATGCAGCTGGAAACCATCATTCTTAGCAAACTATCACAAGAAGAGAAAACCAAACACCGCATGTTCTCACTCATAGGTGGGAACTGAACATGAGATCACTTTGACTCGGGAAGGGGAACATCACACACTGGGGCCTATCATGGGGAGGGGGAGGAGGGAGGGATTGCATTGGGGAGTTATACATGATATAAACGTCATGCACATGTACCCTAGAACTTAAAGTATAATAAAAATAAAAAATAAAAAATAAAAAAAAAGAAATTAAATTATATATGAACAACAAAAAATTCTAGAAAATTTCAAATATTTGGAAATTAAAACAAAATGGTTCTAAGTAACCCAGAGGTCAAAGAACTCACAATGTAAATAAAATAGTTTGAACTAAAAGCTATAAAAATAGAACATCAAATTTTGGAAATGTAAAAGAGCAAAAGAAACTGAAAATAAATAAGAAAATAATAACTATAGGAACAAAAATAAATAAGTTAGAAAAAAAGACAAATTACAGGAAAGAGTACCAAAGCAAAAATTTGATTCTTTGAAAACATAAATAAAATTGTTAAATCCCAAACAAGACTGACCAAGAAAAACAGTGAAAACACAAATTATCAATATCAGAAATGAAAGCACACATCACTACAGATTTTATAAATATTAATATTAAATGGCATAACAAGAGAATGTTATGATCAATTTTACATCAATAAACTGGACCACATGGGTATAACATAAATTTCTTAAAGACACAAAATCAAAAACTGAAACAAGGCCGGGCATGGTGGCTCACACCTATAATCCCAGTACTTTGGCAGGCTGAGATTGAAGAATCCCTTGAGCGTAGGAGTTTGAGACCAGCCTAGACAATATAGCAAGATGTAGTCTCTACTAAAAATAAAAATTAAAAATTAATTAGTACGATGTGGTGGCCAGCTACTCAGGAGGCTGAGGAAGAAGGATCTCTTGAGCTCGGGAGATCGAGCCTGCAGTGAGATATGATTGGACCACTGCACTGCAGCCTGGGTGACAGAGGGAGACCTTGTTTCAAAAAAGAAAAAAAAAAAGCAAGCAAAAAAACCCCACGAGAAATTTAAAAAAAAAAACAACAAAAAAACCACAACAAACCTAAATAGCCCTTTTCTCTTAAGGGAGTTAAAATTTTAATAACAGGTTTTCACAAAGAAAATATCAAGCCTGGCTGGTTTTACTAGTGAAATTTATTCTAAGGAATAAATAATACCAATCCTAAAATTCTTTTGAAAATAAATAAAGATTCTATTTCAGGAAACCAGAATGCATCTGATACCAAAACTTATCAAAGACGTCACAAGAAAAATATTTACAAATTATAAGAAAAATATTTACAAATTTAAACACAGATGCAAATATCCATAACAAAACATTATCAATTAAGTTAAATACAATAATACATAAAAAACAATACATCATGATTACATGGGGTTTATCCTAGGAATATAAGCTTGGTTTGAGGTTGGGCCCATTGGCTCATGCCTATAATCCCAGCACTTTGGGAGGCTGAGATGGGTGGACTGCTTGAGCCCAGGCATTGGAGACCAGCCTGGGCAACATGACAAAACCCCATCTGTACAAAAAAATACAAAAATTATCCAGGCATGGTGGCACACACCTGCAGTCCCAGCTACTCAGGAGGCTGAGGTGGGAGGATGCTTGAGCCCAGGAGGCTGAGGCTGCAGTGTGCCGTGATCACACCACTGCACTCCAGCCTTGGCAACAGAGCAAGACCCTGTCTCAAAAAAAAAAAAAAAATCTTGGTTTGAGATTGTCAAATCTATCAGGTCACTCAGCATATTAATAGGATAAAGAATAAAAAATATAATCAGTACATGTAAAAATTATACTTTAGGCCCAATCCAGTGCATTAAGGCAAGAAAATGAAATAAAAAGCATAAAGATTTGAATAGATTGTCTCGATTTCAGGACAACATGACTGTTTATCAAAAAAATCCCGAGCATCTGTAAAACAATTAGAATATGGGAATTTAGGCTGGGTGTGTAATTTGTGTAATTCCAGCACTTTGGGAGGTCGAGGCATGTGGATCACTTGAGCCCAGGAGTTGGAGACCAACCTGGTCAACATGTCAAAACCCTGTGTCTACAAAAAATACAACTAGCTGGACATGACAGTGTGCACCTGTAGTCTCAGCTACTCAGGGGGCTGAGGTGGAAGGATCACTTGAGCCCAGGAGGTGGAGGTTTCAGTGAGCCAAGATTGAACCACTGCTCTCCAGCCTGGACGACAGAACCAGACTCTGTCTCAAAAAAAAAAAAAAAAGAGAAAAAAAAAGAATATGGGTATTTAGAAAGGTCACAGAATACAAAGTTAATATACAAATATCAATGGAATTTTCAAAAGTTTAATTAACAATAGTGTCAACACCATAAATTACTCAGGAATCAATTTAGTAAAGTACATGCAGGACCTTACACTTAAAAGTACAAGACATAGCTGGGAGAAATTAAAGACATAAATAAATTGAGGGACATACCATGTTCAAAAATTGTAAAATTCAATATGGTTTAATACTCAGTTATCCCTCAATTGATCTATAGATTCAACATAACACTATTCATAAGTCCAGCAGGTTTTTCTGTGGAGATTAACAATAGATGCAAACATTTACATGAAAAAGCAAATAAGTTAGCATATTGGAAGAACGCTTATAAAAAACATCAAATGTGTTCATGACTATACAGTTACAGTAATCAAGTCAGTATGGTACTGGCACAGGATTGACAGATCAACAAAACAAAACAGAAAATCCATAAATACACTACAGATACAAATCATACCAAAAATTATTTTGAGATAGATCATAGATGTAAATGTAAGGACTAGACAATAAGGCTTTTGGAAGAAAACATAAAAAAAATGTTCTTAAGTTGAGGTAGGCAAAGAGTTCTTAGGACAAAGAACACAATGACCAGAAAGAAAAATTATTTAAAAATTGGAATTAAAAACAGAAAAATTAAAAGCTTATATGCATAAAACCACCATTTAAAAAGCAATGGGAAAGCCACAGAATGTGACAAAACATTTGTAAAACTTATAAATGACTACCACTTGAGAAGGTAAACAACCCAATTAAAAATAGGCAAAAGATTTGAATAGACAGTACAAAAGGAGATATATAATGGCCAATAAATATATGAAAACATGCTTAACATTATCATCAGAAAATGGAAATGGAAATTTCATTGAAATACCACTCTACTCCCTCCAGAAGAAAACTGAAAAGACCAAATAATGACAAAGATGCGCAGCAAATAGAACCCTCAGACATTGTCAGGGGGAGTTAAATATGCTACAATGACTTTGGAAAAACATCTGGCAGTTTCTTTAAAAACTAAACTAAATTCACATCTAATCTACTGCCCAGCAATTCTACTCCTAAGTATTTACCCAAGTAAAATGAAAACATATGCCCACAAAATGACAGTACACAAATGTTCATAGCAGTTTACTCATAATAGCTAAAAACTAGAAACAACCCAGGTGTTCATCACAGCAGAATAGAAAAACTGGTTATTATTATGGAATACTGCTCAGCAGTAAAAAAGAATAAATTCCTCTTTTTTTTTAAGAGAACTCCTAGACCCAAGTGATTCTCCTGCCTCAGCCTCGCAAGTAGCTGGGCTTACAGGTATCTGCCACTGCGCTTGGCTAGACTGAACCACTTCTATGTACAACAATGTAGACAGATCTCAAAAACATTAGGCTTAAAGAAGATTTACAACACGGTATTGTACACAATAGGTTCTGGAACAGGCAAAACTAAACTACGGTGAGAAAAAAAATCAGAATGATGGTTGTCTCTTAGGAGAAGTAGGGAGAGGCAACTATTGACTGCAAAGGACGATAAGGACTTTTACGGACTGAATGTTTGTGTCCCCCCAAAACCCATATGTTGAAATCCTAATCCCCAATTTGAAGATAAGGCCTTTGGAAGGTAACTAGGTCATGACAGTGGAGCCCTCCGAATGGGAGTAGTAGCCTTATAAGAAGGATCCCAGACAGCTCTTTTCCCCACTCTTTCTGCCATGTGAGGATACAATGAGAAAACAACAGTTCACAACCCAGAAGAGGGCCCTCACCAGACTCTAACCTTGCTGACACCTCGATCTCAGATTTCCAGCCTCCAGTACTGAAAAAAAAATTTATATTTTAAGATCTCCAGTCTATGGTAACTTGTAATCACAGTCCAAATTGACTAAGGCAAAGACTAGAAGAATTTTGGAGGTAAAGTCAATGTTCTATATTGCAATAGGATTTTTAAAGTGTGTGTATTGGTCAAAAACCAGAGAAAGCATAGTTAAAATTTTGCATGTCACTGTATATAATCTTGCCTTAAGAAAAAAAAGTAAACAAATAACTGAACTGTGGATGTTACCATGCTGAAGTACTTAGAGGAAAGTACATTAATGCCTGCTATTTAAATTGAAATACATCAAAAAATAAGATGGATTAATAAATGGATAGAAGAATAGACATGTATGAAGAAAGTATAGTACAATGTTAATGGTAGAATCTTGGTGGTAAATATAAAGTTGTCACTGTAAAATTCTTTTAATATAAGATACTGGAAAAGCAAGCAAAGAATAAACTTAAGAATATATTTCCTTTTTTTTAAATTTTGAGATGGAGTCTCACTCTGTCACCTAGGTTGGAGTGCAGTGGCATGATCTTGGCTCTCTGCAACCTCCGCCTCCTGGGTTCAAGTGATTCTCCTGCCTTAGCTTCCCAAGTAGCTGGGTCTACAGGTGCACGCCACCACACCTAGCTACTTTTTGTATTTTTAGTAGAGGCGGTGTTTTGCCATGTTGGCCAGGCTAGTCTTGAACTCCTGACCTCAGGTGATCCACCTGCCTCGGCCTCCCAAAGTGCTGGGATTACAGGCATGAGCCATTATGCCTGGCCTCCAAGAGAAATTTTCAACAAAATGTAATTTATATTTTGGGAGTGTAAAATACATCTGCTTATTGGACAATCAGTGCTTGATACATGCCCAAATTAAAGAGCAAAAATGTTTTCTAACTCTGAAAAAGAATAACAATAATCTTGGCCTTTGACTAAGCAAGGACACAGAGTTTGCTGATTTATATTCTTATAACTTGTTTTAGGGTGATAATTGCAAACATTTAAAGATTATAATGTAACTTACATATACCCCAAGGAAGCCTCAAGCAGAACTCAAAAAATACTACATGGTTTTGATATCCAGATATCCTTTCTAGGAATTTTATACCTGTTAAACATAATTAGGTTTTAAAAAATGATTTCTGATCATTTGTACTAATATATAAACCTTATTACAGGGAAAATAAACCATGAGACCTTTATAGTACTATAAGCATTTCCCTGTTTTTATTGGCAGACACTAATTTTAACTAGTATGTACATGAATGTATGCGTGTTTTTGTTTTTATGTATTTGTATATTCTTTGATATTTGCAAAGTGCTCAAGCATGAATGCTCTGTCAGGTTATACATTACCTCCAGTATAGGGTTTCCAGTTATAATACTTCCCTCGGAAAGGCATATTGTCAAAGTCTGCACACTGTTTCTCTCGAAAATCTCGGGAACCCAAAGGGCATGGCTAAAATAAAATAAAATCATAAATGGTACCATTGTTGGAAAATACCAAAAGCAAGGGACAATGTCCCTAAAATGAACTCCATCAAATTAACTCACTACCTTATTCTGTGGCTATAACTCTGGCATTTGCTTTTCTGTTTTACAATCAGTATTCAGAGTGAAATATGTGAGTTGTAATCTTAGCTATAGAAGATATAACTTAGGTAATTTAAACAAAGTGGTACGCTGTTTCCCTATAAATTTACAGTTGGATACATGTCATAATCCTCTTTGTACTCCATCAGGTATCTCCTTATAAAGACACCGAAAACCTAGATGAAGAAATTAAAACACAAAATCCTTTGGGGTAACAGTATTTGAGGTCCAGTTGCCATAGCTACTCCCTGATCTTTATTTTAAAAAATCAAGAAGCAGGTTTGTAACATGACATTCAGCACTATTAATTGTGGTTTGGACTCCTACTACTATAGCATTTACTGTTTAGCCTTGACAAAAACCATATTTTAAATGAGGAATAAAGTAGGCAAAATACTAGACCTCAAGTATAAACATCATGAAATTCAAGGGATTTGGACTTATTAAGATTTACATTTAATTTATTAACATCCCAGAAAATAAAATACAAAATGGCCCAAAACATGTACATTTGTTTGAGGTATGGAGAGGGATGTTAAGAGGGTAAAAAAAGGATTATCTGTTTTTAAAAGCTGGAAATGTTCCTTCTATTCAGAAACGCTTCTGAAGTTTTTTAAAGAGAAAAATCTTGCCAATCCAGCTAGCTCTAGATTCTATATACCACAGGGTCATCCTAAACTCAACCTTTAAGTTCACAAAGAATTATAAAGCTCATCGTGTTTGAGTGATATGACTTAATTTGACTTATCTTTTAAAGTTCAACAGCTGTAGTACTTAAAAACTAAAAAAATACTGATTTTGAAAGACTGAGAAAACATTCTTCTTAAATAAGGAAGAAAAGAATATGTCACTAGAGAAAATTCTGAATTGGGAATAAATGACAAGCGTGTTACAGTCACACTCAGAGATTGTTTTGAGGACTTTTTACTGTCCTCCCTTAGATCTCTGTGTTTGCTTTATATAGTTTTTCTGAGGACAGTACATTGCAAATGGTCACTCTGAAGCATATGCAGTAATAATAGACCACAATGTGCAAATATTTGCATGGTCATCATTGCTTCCTATATACTACAGTTCAATTTTCACCACATCAAGTCCAAAGCCTCCGATTCTGAAAATAGTGGCAACAGGTCCACACTCTGTTATGAGCCCTGCATTTTAAAGTGTTTTCAGCACATTAAAATATGACATTCCAATGCCAAATCTAGTGATTAATATTGTCAAATTACCTTCTTGCTTGCCTTTAAAAAAAAAAGGAAAAATATTTACCATAGGCTAAAAGGTGTATCAGGCTGGAAGGATATGGTTTCAGGGTCTTTTGTTTCCTGGTCTGCTAATCTTTGGATCTTCAGAGTGCTCTCGGTTAAAGGAATCCTTTACTTTTCAAGTGATTTTTAGTGAATCCCACACAAGGACTAAAGTTGTTAGTGGGTTTTGTCATGCAGCAAGACTACTTTTAAAAGCAAATAACGATTTCAAAAACAAACAATTTGAACTCTAGCTATAAGTTTTCATGCAGCACTTAAGTATTTGTAAAGCACCAATCACCTAAAGTTCATCCAAGCATGACCTTCAACTTTGTTGGAGAAAAAAGACACAAATGAAAAAACGACCATGAAAAAAGAACCATCTTGAGCAATACATATAGTATATGACAGCATGTTACAGATTGTCTGTATGTGCTGGATACAAGTGAAATATAAATGTGTCCTATGATTAGCTAGGGATATATCAGTTAAGAAAAAAATCTTGAGCATGTACCGAAGTATTACCGAAATTGTTCTAGTTAAGAAAGAAAAAGGACTTGTCAGGGAGTGGGAGACTATTAAGAATGAAGCCAAGAAAAGCCATGAGAATAGGAAGGAAAAGGTCACATATTGGGAATGATTGGAAAAAGGCCAACCTAGATGAAAGAGATGAACTATATAGAGACATAAGAGGAAATGATGTTTCACATGTATAAGCACTGGTACATTAAAAAGACCTTGAATTAAGAAACTAAGACATCATGAGGGCCGTTCGCTTAAAGGCAAACAAAACAAAAATGCAATATTTTAGTATCTTCTAACAATTCTCCTAAATAGAAGAAAAGTAAAATGTCCAATATGAGGATATTACTATTTAATGAAGCACTTGATAACGTTTCATGACATTTTTGATCTACTTTTTTCCTGTGATAACCACTCTCAGGGTGAGCATAATAAAAAGATTAACAATAACAATAGCGAGCTAGTATTTACTAAGTACTTATTATGTGGCACACTGTTCCGGGATCTTTAGATATATTATCTATATACTCCTTCTCAACACTCTTTTGAGGTAGTTATAATTAATAATCCCATTTTACAACGAAGTAAACTGGGGTACAAAAAGGTTGCTTAGTAATAGTTTCAGGGTACAAGGATACTTTCACCATAAGTGTGGGAGTCTCCTCTGGACACTCTCCAAGTGCTACAATAATAGCATTACAGGTTGTAGCTTCCTTAAAATGTACAAAAACCTAATAGGAACAATTTGGGTTCTAGACTTGGCCCTGTCATTAACCAGATGCAAGGTTCTTATCTTTCCATATTACTTTTTTTTCTCATTTGTAAAATAAGATGGATAAAAGCAAGAGTTTTGGAGTAAGGCAGACCTGGATTATTTCTAACTTGGTCATTTATTTAATTCATGGCCTTGAGCAACTTACTTGTCTAAGCCTCATCTACAAACTGGGGGTAATACTAGTATTTACCTCCTAGGCAACATATTCACACAAACTGTTTAGCTCTGTACCTGGCCTAAGGTAGCACTTAATAATCATTAGCAGCTATGCAGGGGTCCTTACACTCATTCCTTACACTTCTGCTCTGCTCTGTATTTTAGGGGAACAAATCCTGAAAGCTCCATTTTCCAGGCTTTTTTGTCAGCTGACTTATGGTTGGGTTCAGGTAATGGGAGGCACTAGTTGGAGAAGCCAGAGTATTTTTCTCCTTTCCTCTGTGCCTTGGGCAGTATCTCAGCAGAAGAAGAATCTTTTTTGTAGCTCCACCTTCAGGTAACAGTTACATCCTCCCTACCCTTCTATCCTATGATTCCAGCTTCTGCTGTGTGATTCTAACCTCTGGACTCTGACAAAACTACCTCCTACATATCTTCCTGGAAGAAACTAGTCAGACTCTCATCATCCATGTAATCAATTTCCTGCATTAAATTCCCTCTATTTTAATATTCAGACTGGTCTATTACGTTATAGTTAAATCTTAATTGATACAACAGTTATCATCATCACCATCATCATCATGAACGACTTGGAAAACTGAATAAGATAGGTTTCCACACAATATTTTTTCACTTTAGGGCAGAAGTTGTCAAACTTTTACTGTAAAGGTCCACACAGCAAATATTTTAGGCTTTGCAGGCCATGTGTCTCTGTTGCAACTACTCAACTGTGCATTACAGTGTGAGAGAAGCCATAGACAATATGTAAACAAATGGCCATGGCTGTGTTCCAATAAAAATACTTAAAAAAGAGTTAACCGATACAATTTGGCCTAAGAGGTACAATTTGTCAACCCCTGGTGTAGGGTGTTAACATAACATAGCTATATCTGTTTGGCAGCATTTCACAGAAGAACTCAACTCAACTATTAATTTCTCAGTCAATATAGAATCATATCTTGTAAGAACTCATGTTAGAAGTGATATAATCTAATTTGCATAAGATGCTTGGATTTCCTCTATAATTATCCCCAAAGTGGTCATACAATCTATATAAATATTTACAGAAAAAAAGATCAAACACTTTTCAAACAGCTGCAATTATTAGCAGGTTCTTCCTTACTTTCAGTCAAAACCTGCCTTCCTATAACCCAATTATCTTTCTCTTTTCTTCTGGATCCACACTGAACAAATCTTACCCTAAAGTGAAAGGTATCTGGACCTTGATGGCTTTCCTAGGGGCACATCATAACTTATCGTTAGTCCTCTTAAAACAAGGCAGCAAGACCGGGCCTTAAGTATCTTTCTTTTCATTTTAGCAAGTATTTATAAAATGCTTAATACAATCTAGGCTGCAGGATTACAGAAAAACAAAACCCAAACAGATTAGAGTTCTGGTTTTATGGAGTTTACTCTAGTTGGAGATGAGAAAGAAGAAAAATAAAGCAAGATAAGGAGATTGACAGTGAGGTGGGAGGGAAGTTGTTTTAAATACTATGATCAGAGAAATCCTCTCTGATAAGGTGGCATTCAAGCGGAGAGTGAAAAGAAACTGAAGGAATGATTTATGTATATATCCGTGAAAAGAATCTTCCAGAACACAGTAAATCCAAAGGCCCTGAGGCAGGAGTGTATTCAGGGTGTTCACAGAATAGTATAGAGAATGGAAAGGTTTCAGGGAATTGAAGTAGACTTGGGGACTTGATTCCATGCCATTGTTTCTAGAATACATCAGCCAGTATTCTGCTTTCCTGATTTCATTCCATCAGGGAATGCTCTGAATTTACGTTGATTAAAAATAGGCTCAGTTGCAATTATATATGCTGGTTTGAAAAAATGAGAGCGAAAGAGGATTTCCTTAAGGAAAAATTACATAAAATACATTTTTGTTCTGTTTAGGAATAGTAGAGAGTTTAAAGAATAATGGTATTTAAATTACTTAAGGATAATAAATGCTGACACTATGCAGAAACCATAACAGAAAGCAGTGGGCATAAGCAACAGATAATTAAAGTAAAAGCCTGACAGATTTTCAGCCTTCTAGTGCTAACACTCATCAAGGATCTTCTCCTTTAAAAAACAAACTAGTAGGGCCCCACATAAATCTGGAGAGCAAAGCCGCAAGTCTCAGCGTCTTTAGATCTTAGTATTTTCAAAGAAATAAATTAATATTAGCATCTTTATCACCACTCTCTTCCCCAGAGATCTGTATAAGTTAACAACAGTCTTCCAACTATTTTGTTTGGAAGTTTCTCCTTCTGAGTAAACGTAATACTTTGTATTGGTAGATAAATCTTAAAAAAAAAGAATAATTCATTGAGGCCTAAAAGTTGCTACAGAAAGAAATCTAGCTTCTGCTTACAAACTTTTCAGTGGCATTTCTATTACTGGGGTTCTAATCCTGGTTTTGTCCCAAAGAATAGGGTGACATTGGCAAGTCCCCAATCCTTTTTGAGCCTTCTTTTTTTCATTTGCAAAATATATTCCCAAAACTCTTACCTTCAAGAGAAATACACATCAAAATATCTTGCAAATGAGGAAAATTCTAAAAATGATGTATAATTTCTTACTGGTAACATGATGAGAGAGCCAAGAATGAAAATGCCTTTGTCCCTTTCCCTTTCCTTTCCTCTCCTCTTCTAAAGGAAGATATGCAGGTTGGAAAGACACAATGACTCCTATGGCCTCAGGGAAAATTGCAAACTGAGCAAAACTGACCTTCTGTTCTTCTGCTTCCTTTCTCTACTCCTTTCCCACCTTCTGCTTCTTCCTTTTTGCTTTCATATCAAATTCACTCTTACATCATCCCTATTACACAACATCAACCTTCAACACTTCCAAAATTTCATTTTGTTTTTCCTCTACAGGAAAACAACATATTCTTAGCAGATTGCACCCTGTTTGTTGAGGGAGTTTAAAATCCAACCCCTGCCCTGCTTAGCAAGTCATGCACTTGACAAGGGCCTGTGAAGGGATACATTTTTATGTTTACCCAGGTGGGCATCTTTTTAGAAATTACACAAAGGTACCATATGCGCTAACAAAAGCCTTGCTTCTATACCCTCTTTTAAAAGTTGCAAACAAATTTCCTGATTCCCTAGTTATCATATACCACTGATAAAGTAATTCATTCTAGGGCATTCAAATAAAGTTAAATTTAGTAGTCAATGCCTGTAGTGAAGCATCTCAACTTCAGTTTTTATTCAACTTTCTTCTCTTTTTTCTTCCAAATAGTTTCTGATTTTTTTTTCACTATACATTTACTTTTAAATCAAAAGAAAACAAAAGGCAGATAACCCACATTGTCCAGACAAACTTGAATCCAGTGTCATGCTTGATACCATAATCTTTTACGCAGGTTTTAAAAATTAAAGTTACTTGTGTATGCCTTGAATAGTCTGAATTTAATTAAAATGCCATCTACCTATAGCAAAACTCTTTCCCTGAGCTTATAAACACATTAAATAACATGTCAGGCATAATGGCTCATTCCTGTAATCCCAGCACTTTGAGAAGCCGAGGCAGGGTGGATCACTCAAGTTTGGGAGTTTGAGAACAGCCTGGGCAACATAGCAAAACTCATCTCTACAAAAAATACAAAAATTAGTCGGGTGTGGTGGTGCATGCCTGTAGTCCCAGCTACTTGGGAGGCTGAGGTGGGAGGACTGCTTGAGCCTGGGTAGCAGAGCTTGCAGTGAGTCCAGATCATACCGTTGCACTCCAGCCTGGGCAACAGAGCCTGACCCTGTCTCCAAAAAAAGGTTAAGAAACAAACTTTTACTTTGCAATTTTTAAAAGTATTTTAAAGCACAAAATAAACAAACAAGCTCTATTTTGTGCTTAAAACCTAGTCCTTATTTCTCAAAACATAATACACACCATAAAATTCATATTAACTTAAGAAAGATTACCAAGATATTGTTCCTGTTTTTTGCCGTGTGTGTTGTGTGTGTGTGTGTGTGTGTGTGTGTGTGTGTATGTTACAGGTAGTTAGATAGGCATGAACAGGGCAGAAAAGGGCTCTCCCCGACCCACTAGGAATATCATGTGACAGTTTGGCAATTATCATATTGCCTCTCTAAAGGTGATAAATTGGCAGCTGGCACCAGGGAGAGGCCATTTCCTGATGGTCCACATCTGCTGCACTAAAGTGTTAATTGAATGCAAGTGCCAGGGAGAAGCAACTTCCTGGGCATGCACATTAAGAGACAAAATGGTGGCGCATGACCTTCCAGGGTCACTCCACCAGAAAAGGGAAGAAAAGCTTCAGATGGGCATGCGTACAACTTCCTAAACACACTGGGAATGCTCACCTCCCAAGGGCAGGAGGGTACTGCATATGTGGGCAGCCCACCCTAAGGGAAGAATCATGAGAAAGGGGCCAGGCTATTAAGTTCTAAGATGAAGGTTAAACACTGCACTTGACTTCGATGCCCACTTGAGTCTCTTCCAAGCATCCTTTCCTTTCCTTTCTTTCCTGTTCTAAAGCCTTTTAAATAAACTTCTACTCCAGCTCTGAAACTTGCCTTGGTGTCTTTTTCTGCCTTACACCCCTCAGTTGTATTCTTTCTTCTGAGCAGGCAAGAATTGAGGTTGCTGCAGATCTGTAGTGATTTGCCACTGGTAACTCGGATACCTTCTACCAGTAAAATATATAAAGTATGTTTATAAGAATAAAGTGGTTGACACATACTTGTTTTCCAATTATAGTTTAAGACATGATTATAACACTGTTTGTCAATGGATCAACTCTGTACCCTGTCTTCACTTACCCTGCAACTCTCCCTGAGGGCAAGATGTGTAGTTTCAGAATGTTCTCAGCTATCTGGTTCTCAGCTATCTAGTGAGGTTAGACTGGAAGGCAATGTCTAAGGTGACCCAATTCTTTCAGAGAAGCTTACCTTGCCACACCCACCCTCCAAGGGCTTCATCTCTTTTAAGAGCACTAGATTAGAAATTTCACGCTTTACTGGATCTCTTTCACAGCACTAGCCAGTTGCTAAGCTTTAGTTTCCTCTTTTAAAAATACTGGTCTTTCCAAAGACCAAAGATTTGAAGATTTGATGAGGTATTGAATACCAATTAGGTACTAGAAATAGCACTAGATGTTTTATGTATGTTACTTCTTTTAATTGTCAAACAACTCTGCAAGTTTCATAGAGCCTATTTATATAGGAGTCAACTGAAATTTAGAGAGGTTAGGTGATTTGCCAAGGTCAAATAGCAACATGTGTGACATTCACACCCAAGTCAATTTAACTTCCAACTGCATGCTTTTATTTTCACCACAATCCTACTTCCAAATATATAATTTTCCTGTCTGCCACAACCAAAGCAAAAACAGTATTTAATGATCTTAAGCAATGCATTGAAAAGGAAAAAAATTGCTGAATAATATACTCCTCTAGCAGAGCTGACTGAGAACACACCCAAGTACTACATAACCTATACTTAAATCTTAGAACAGACCACAGATGACCTGGAAAACCCTTTTCCTCCGTACATTTTTTACAGCTTTTACGCATAAAGAAGGAAAATCAAATGTTTAAGATGCAAGAATAATGTGCCTTTCCATCCGAGCCAAAGCGGAGCTTATATGCTTCACCAGAAGTTCTATCATAATCATATTATCAAGTAAACACCAAATCACAAATAATATAGAATAAGAAAAATGCAAAGATCATTTTGGTTTTGGAAAACAACTAAGCACCAGAAAACTCCTTTTAGAAATTTGGGAAAGTCCTTTTCATAGTAGCTAATATTTCTTCTTTAGGCTTTGATATAAAATTTGGTTTATAACCTTTATATAGTCATATTTTTGCTCTTTACAAAAATTAAGTTTTCTAGTATTCACAACACTAACCTTTAAATTCTGCTACTTAAAATAGTTAATAATATGTACATCAATTTTTATCCTCTTAGAACATTCTGCATGATAGTTTCAAGTCATTTGAATGAAAAACTGTTCAGAAAACCAAAATGCCTGATTAGTAGTCAGTGTTCTTTATGCCAGTAAAAAGAAGATTCCATATACATAATAATCAAAAGTCTACTTTTGAGGAGCTCCTAAGCAAACATTTTTCAGAAGATTGAGCACAGATCTGGGCTCTTCACTTTTCATAATGGCTTTGCCAGAAAATCATGTTAGTTTCTACCTTTGCATATTTATAAAATCTGTCAGGACCTAATCAATCATTTATCTCTATGTGCAAAAACGAGAACTGTGTCCTCAACCAATGAACTCTCAAGCATTATGACTTCTATAAAATTCTGCCCTCCAAACCCAGGTTCCACAAGGCCATGTCTATTAGATTAGCTCATGATACCAAAAACTCTATTGTAGTTCCTGGCTTAATAGAAGGATCAAATTTTATCCATTTCTCCTATATGTCTTTAATAAATGCTCCTGGTTTCTCAGCAGCTTCAAGATGAAAAGTATATTAATTTGTTCCTGCTGCAGCTATTGTCTTTACCTGTTATTCCATCCTGGAGACCATTATGTGTATATCAAAGAAAGGGTCCTTGTGTAGCTGCTTTTGAAGACTTTCTAGGGCGACAAACGGTGATACAGGAAACAAACTGCCCATCCAACACATCCTGATGCAACTAATCAGCCTCAGAGTCTAGTAACTGAATATCTTTGGCATCTAGGCTGGTTATGTCGTTGTTGAGAGTGGGCAGGCCAATTTTACAGCTTGACATCCTTTTCTGTTCTATTCTTAAATTCTTAGAATGAAAGTTTTGTCTTCATAAGTTGCTTCTTCTATCTCTGTGGATCTTTTCTTTGAAATCGGGTTAAGAGGGATAGGAGTTAATAGGAACACTGTTCCCTTTCCACCAAAGAGCTCTCTTCTCTTCTTACCATTTCTGTATCTTTTAAATGTTTGGGGTAGAAATTAAATCAGCATTAGAAAGAAACTGCAGAGGCCAGGCGCGGTGGATCACGCCTGTAATCCCAGCACTTTGGGAGGCCGAGGCGGGTGGATCACGAGGTCAGAAGATCGAGACCATCCTGGCTAACACGGTGAAACCCCGTCTCTACTAAAAATACAAAAAATTAGCCGGGCGCGGTGGCGGGAGCCTGTAGTCCCAGCTACTCGGGAGGCTGAGGCAGAAGAATGGTGTGAACCTGGGAGGCGGAGCTTGTAGTGAGCTGAGATCGCGTCACTGCACTCCAGCCTGGGCGACAAAGCGAGACTCCGTCAAAAAAAAAAAAAACAAACAAACAAAAAAAGAAAAAAGAAAGAAACTGCAGATATATTGTTTTTGAGCTTGCTACTTTTTTAGACTACTTGCCCTATGTTGACTCTAGGTTCTAATTTCTCCTCTAACCTAAGCAAAGAGAGTCCTATGAGCCTTGTATGTTTCAATCTGACTCACCAGTGTAGGGCTCCACATAGGAGGAATATCAAAGCTTCAAAATAATAAAGTATTCCTTTTTGGTTGTGGATGTATGTCCTTTTGTCATTACCACAAGACATTATGAATCTTAGAACTGATAAAGTTTGTCTCTCTACTTGGGTTACTAGGAAGCTCGGAGCAAAATTTGTGACCCATTTTTTTTTTTTTTTGAGATGGAGTTTTGTTGTTGCCCAGGCTGGAGTGCAGTGGCATGATCTCGGCTCACTGCAACCTCTGCCTCCTGGGTTCACGCCATTCTCCTGCCTCAGTCTCCCGAGTAGCTGGGATTACAGGTGCCCACAACCAAGCCCGGCTAATTTTTTGTATTTTTAGTAGAGATGGAGTCTCACCATCTTGGCCAGGCTGGACTTGAACTCCTGACCTGGTGATTCACCTGCCTTGGCCTCCCAAATGCTGGGATTACAGGCGTGAGCCATTGCGCCTGGCCAATTTTATATGTATGTTAAATTATATATATTATTTTCCTTTTCCTCTGATCTTCTAATGTATTTTTTTTAGTTTTTATTTTAATGTAGTGCTATAAGCTAACAACTCTAATCAGAGAGTTACAACTAATAACAATTATTATTATTATATGTAAAACCATGAGAACCATGCAGTAAACCATAGTACCAACTACTCAACCACAGAAATGAGAGGATCAAGACTACTATATTACATGGGCTATGTAGAATGGGTTGCAAGGTCCTAAAAGGAATTCAGGTAAAATCTATCAAACACAGTTGAACCAGCCTAATATTCTGGATTTTCTATTTTCTTTTCTGTTTCTTTTTTTCTATTTTTTTATTTGTTGAGACAGGGTCTCTGTCACCCAGGCTGGAGGGTAGTGAGCATCCCAGCTTACTGTAGCCTCAACCTCCCGGGCTCAGGTGATCCTCCCATTTCAGCCTCCCAAGTAGCTGGGACTACAGGTATGCACCATCATGCCCAGCTAATTTCTGTATGTTTTGTAAAGATGGGCTCTTGCCATGTTGCCCAGGCTGGTCTCAAATTCCTGAGCTCAAGCAATCCACCTGCCCCTGCCTCCCAAAGTGTTGGAATTGATTACAGGCGTGAGCCATGGCACCTAGCCAATTTTCTATTTTCTATTTTAACTTACACTTTGAGCATACTTTAGAAAACATACAGCAAGTCTCAAAGATTCATGGCAATAAATAAAGAACTCTGGTTCTCCAGCTGTTTGACTTTCTGACGTTATCTTATTTTTTTGAGCACTGATTAGAAAATTCTTCCAGGATTATTTTAACTTACTCTTTGTATTACTTCTAATTAAGTTTCAAGAAAAGTTTTGGAATTGCAAATGACCAAGCCAAAAACGCTTATGTATTGTTATCTAGTCCTTGACTGTCAAGTTAATTTTAACTAATTGGAAAGTTTTCTTTCAAATCTTATTTATAAGACCATTCAATGTGATAGGTGTAGTATTAAATTATGTAAAATAGGTACTAAGGCAGGAAGCTGGTTTGATAAAAGAAAGGTATATTCTTTTAAATCCTTTAAATTGGGGTGGCTCACACATAACAGACACCTGGGCATCAATGGAAAAAAGAACATTTAAACTATTATACATTTAGAAAAAGCATCAAAGTTAACTTAAAGAACACAGATATAATACCATACTGTTTCAAGAGTAACATCTATTCTTTGTTAACTGGAAAACACTAAACTTTTGCTTACGTTACTCAATCTTTTTTTTTTTTTTTTGAGACAGGATCTCGCTCTGTCTCCAGCCCGGGGTGCAGTGATGCAATCTCGGCTCACTGTAACCTCCACCTCCTGGGCTCAAGTGATCCTCCCACGTCAGCCTCCCAAGTAGCTAGGACTACAGGCACATGCCCAGCTAATTTTTGTATTTTTTGTAGAAAAGGGATTTCGCCATGTTGCCCAGGCTGGTCTCGAACTCCTCGAGCTCCTCAAGGTGATCCGCTCACCTTGGCCTCCCAAAGTGCTGGGATTACAGGAGCCAGCCAACACACCTAGCCACAATATTCAATCTTAACTCCGATCACCTATCTTTTATACTTTATTATTAAATTCTGTAGGTTATATAATAGAAGCTCTTAGAATAGATTTTTAAAATGTAGACACTTCTGCTCTAATATGACACACGCCTTCATGAAAAATCTCTTTCTGTAAAATTGCACACTAAAAATAGCAGGCATATGGGAAAAATTGGGTTAGAAGCAGACGATTCAAAGACAGGGCATTAAAACAAAAAGAAAAAATTCTAATAAAATACTAGCACAATATTTTAAACACATGGCAAATTCCTAGCAAAGAAATACTGGAGTAAATGTAAGATATTATCTTTTTAAAAACTTGAAAAAATAAGGAAGGCTTATCAGTTGAGACTGCTGAGTTAGAGAAACAGGAGGCCAGTGTAGGAAGAACTGGCAGAAACACACAATAAGGCTCCTATGATGCTGCATGTGGCCAAACGTTTTGAGCAAAAAGAAGAATGTGGGGTGAATAGTCATCATGTGCAGTACAATTTTCCTTTGTCCCTCAGCTATGCTGATGTTGTTTGACTCTCGCTGCTATATTATTTAATATCACAAAATAACAATCAAATATAAGATAATTTGTGTTGCAGAAGCAAGCTTGTAACAGAGCAAACTATATCAAAACTTTATATTATAGTTTTTCTAGATTTATGTTGAAAGAACGGAAATATAAAATACTCCACCAAACCAACTCACTACTGAGAAGAAAGAGGAGAACTTCTCTCAGTATGGGAAGAGAATATGATTACAATAATCTGTTTGGTACATAGTAGTGCTCAGTAAATGTCAGCAGCAGTTGCTCCTACTACTACCACTACTTCTGTGGCTACTACTTTTACTAGTAAAGACAGAAATTAAAATAGCTCTGAGATAGACACCTGTGGCTTACCCAATATCCATTACTCTCTGCTTTCTTGCTAACATTAGTTCAATATTTTGCTTAGGAATCTGTCTCTCAGGAAAGGTGACCCTAACCTCATTTTAGGGGCAAATCACTATTAATCTAAACCAATTCTGGTAATCTCATTCCTTTTGTCAATGGCTGCTTTAAGGGCGGCCACAATGACCTCCTGGCAAATAAAACCTGAGGAAATTTTTTATTAAATTTCAATTTTTTTATTTCTATCGGTTTTGGGGGAACAGGTGGTGTTTGGTTACATGTGTAAGTTCTTTAGTGATGATTTCTGAGATTCTACAGTGGACACTGCACCCAATGTGTAGTATTTTATCCCTCACTCCCCTCCCACCCTTTCCTCCGAGCCCCCAAAGTCCATTGCATCATTCTTATGCCTTTGCATCCTCATAGCTTAGCTCCCACTTATGACTGAGAGCATATGATGTTTGAAAACCTGAAAAAAATTTGCTGAGGAGCAGGGAAAGAGATCTGGGAACAACTTTCGTAATACTTAAGAAAACGACACTGGAGCTGTTTATCTTTTCTCTTCCTCTCAATATCGTCAGGGCAGAAGTACTTTAGGTGCTTGGATGCTCTACTTATCTTTTTATGTTCCCCTTTCTCACATAATTTGACCTCCTGACATCCCCTTTGCTATCTTGTCAGCTGCTTGCTAATTTTCAAATGATAAAAAAATCTTACTGAGTAATTAAAAAAAATTTTGTCAGAATAACCTAGTCTGTCATGACCAAAAATGGAAGTCTCTCTACATTTATTTATGTTTTTATTTATTTTTTAATTTAATTTTTAAAATTTATTTATTTTGAGTCAGGGTCTCACTGTCACCCAGGCTGTAATGTGGTGGTATGATCATAGCTCACTGCAGCCTCAAACTCCTGGGCTCAAGTGATACTCTGACCTCAACCTCCTGAGTAGCTGGTATTACAGGCGTGAACTCTGTATGAGCTAAGAGTGATTTGTTTTGAGAATTTTACGCATAAAATTTACAATCTTCTTTGTAACAAGAATTTTTCTGTTGCACAGCTAGACTGTCGAGCTCTGTACTGTCCTATATGGTTGCCACCAGCCACATGGGGCTGTTCAAATTAAAATTAATTAAACTCAGAATTTCTGTTCTTCAGCTGCACTAGCAACATTTCAAGTCCTTAATAGCTAATTTGGCTAGTGGCTATTGGGCTGGACAGTGCACACATAGAATATTTTCATCATTGAAGAAAGTTCTATCGGACAGTGCTAGTGTAGATGAGGTATTTGGGAAATTTTTATATATTAGATTACATTAAAGTAAGCCCCAGCTTAAACAAAATTGCATTCAGACAACTTTATTAACTTGGATAGCATGAAAATATATTTTAGTATGACAGCAGAATTGCCTCAAGTTCTGAGCTAGTAGAGTCAATATTAATGAAGAACAAATATTTATGTATCCATAATATAGTTATGTTTACTGTATCTCCTTATAATTTGCTGAAAGATGAAACAGAAGACAAAGAGAGTAATAGAAATGTCAACCCACCAATAGTGAGTTCTACAATCTGAACATCTAACACGTAACTCATGAATAAAATGCAACAAGCTGAGATGTTTGGCACTTTTTTCCTGTTACCATTATTCACATTACAGTATATAATACATATATTATTAGGGCCTAAATGTATGGCCAACCCTGCGATTATACAATAATGGAATGAGTTGGGAATTGAGAGGAGGGTTTGATTTTCTCACTCCTACCTAAAAGTGTGACATACTGTAGATAGGTATTCAGTTCTTCTACCCTTATATAAAACTTCCATTCTTCTGAGATTCATATCATCCAAATCACTATCTGGCTTCACCCCTATCTGGCTTAATAAATAAGGGTCACTTTCGCTCTCTCTCTCTCTCTTTTTTTGCTTAAGACAAGTTTTCACCATGTTGCCCAGGCTGGTCTTGAACTCCTGGACTCAAGAGATCTGCCTGCCTCAGTCTCCCAAAGTGTTGGAATTATAGGCCTGAGCCACTGTGCCTTGCTCTCTCATTTATTAAGGAGTCTGATAGCCTGTTCACAGTATGAACCTATATTCTAAGTTCCAGTAGCATCCTAAGTGACTTTCACATCCCTATGTTAAAAGTCATCCTCTTCAAGACTTAAGTTCTTTGAACTCCTTTACCTTCAGTCAGGTTAGGCACACACTCTCATGGCCACACTCCAGATTTGTCAATTTGTCATCATTGAGAATATTCTCACTTGTCATATCTTTAATTGAAATACATGTCATTCTGTGATCTCCTTACCTTCTATCTCTCTCACCCTGTATTTCCTACTACTCTGGTTCTTTAATTTTTATGGCTTTTTAAGTTAGGTCCTTAATTTATTCCCTGTGAGCCCACTTTGGACTCCACTGTTACTCCTGGCATGGAGCCTATGGCTCAGCACTTCAATCATTCTTACCAATATCCCTACATTTTTCTTGATTTATTGTTCTGTTGTAATCTTGTCTTTCACAAATCCATTCTCATCTAAAGCATCAATCTGAGGCTCTTTCAATGGTTTCTTAATGTCCCAAGATAAAGATCACACTTCTTAACCCTCAGGCCTTGCACTTAATTTTCCTTCTGTCTAAGATGCTCTCATTGTCACTTTTTCCTGGTCACCTTAGATTTGCCCTTCATTTCTCTAGCTTCCTGTGGGACAAAGTCCTTAAGTCCCTAATTAGGTTAGGTGCCATTCTATGCACTTTTATAGCATCCCATACTAATCCCATTATATCACTTATCACTCTGTATCATAATTTTCTGTACCTAAGTGATTTCCCAATAAATTTATAAGCTCTTTGAGGGCAGAAATTATCTTTTCCACCCAAGCATGGTCTAATATACAACAGGCATTCAATTATTTTTTAAACAAATGAATAAATAATACTGGTAACTCTAAAAGATCATCATAATTGAAGTTACATGTAATTATTCCAAAATACTCCAAAATACAATTTTAATAGAATTAAATATGACAAATCAATTATATAGGTGATAGAAGGGCAGAAAATAGAGTAGGGTAAGGAAGATTAGGAGTCCTAGAGTTGTGTGGAGTGGAGAGGGCTACAATTTTAAATTCAGTATTCAGAATGGTCTCATTGAAAATGTGACAGTTGAGTAAAGGTGATGAGGTGAGAGAGTTAGCCACATAGATATTTTGGGAGAAGAGTACACAAGGCAAAGGGAACAGTTACTGTAAAAGCCCGAAGGTAGGAGCATGTCAGGCATGTTCAAGGAAGGAGGCCTATGTTGCTGCAGTAGAGACAACGATAAAGAAAATAGTAAGAGATGAGTTCAGAGAAGTAATGAAAGCCAGATTGTGTAGACCTTGCAGGTTGTTGTAACGACTTTGGATTTAAGTAAAATGGGGAGCCACTGAGGGGTTTTGAGTAAAAGATAATCTGACTCACTATGCCTCCTATATTGAGGACTGGAGAGTAAAGGGGAATCCTCATAAAAGGCTATTAGAGTAATGAAAGATAACAGTAACTTAGACCACAGCAGCAGTAGTGAAGTTAAGAAGCACCCACCATATACTTTGAAGGCAAAACTAATGGGATTTCCTGAGGAATTGGATATAAACTATGAGACAGAAAAAGGTGTCAAGAAAGACTCCAGGACTTTGGTGTAAGCCAAATGGAGTTGACATCTGAGACGGGAAAACCTGCTGGAAGAACGAGTGGAGAAAATGTTTTGGGGATAACAGTTGGACATGTTAAACATTAGATGTCCATTAAAAGTCTACTCAAATAGTAAGATATGGACCTGGAATTCATGAAAGAAGTACAGGCTGAAGATATAAATTTTTGGGTCAAATGGCAAATAAATGGTAAAGCAATGGAACCAGATAAGATAACCAAAGAAAGGAGTATTGGTGAGAGCAGAGACACAGGCCACCGACTAACTCCTGGGTACTCTAACATTGAGGTCAGAGTGAAGAGTAGGAACCGGCCCGGCACGATGGCTCATGCCTGTAATCTCAGCACTTTGGGAGGCCGAAGCGGGTGGATCACCTGAGGTCAGGAGTTCGAGACCAGCCTGGCCAACATGGTGAAAACCCAGTCTCTACTAAAAAGTATATATATATGCTGTCAACTATATGCCAGGCGTGGTGGCACATGCCTGTAATCCCAGCTACTTGGGAGGCTAAGGCAGGAGAATTGCTTGAGTCCGGGAGACAGAGGTTACAGTGAGCCAAGATGGTGCCACTGCACTCCAGCCTGGCCGACAGAATAAGCCTCTTGTCTCAAAAAAATAAAAATAAAATAAAGAGTAGGAACCAGTGAAGGAGGAAGAGGAGTAAGCATTAATGTAAAATAACAACTACAATGTAGTTTCCTGGAAGCCTATTGAAAGTGAAGTAGTAAGCTGAAGACTCAGAATTGACTATTAGATTTAACAGCATGGAAATCATCTGTAACTTAACAAGAGCATTTCCATAGAATGATCAAGGCAAAAACCTGATAGGAGCCATTTTAGAAAAAAAAAAAATGTGAAGAGAGGAAATGGATTCAGTAAGTATAGACAAATCTTTTGAGAAATTTTGTTTCAATGGGAAACAAAGCAATAGGAAAATAACCAGCATGGTTTTTTGGTTTGTTTGTTTGTTTACAGACAGGAGCATGTTTGTGTGTTTATGAAAAAATTCAGAAGAGAAGATGTTAGGACAATCATCTCCATATTTATAAAATCACCAAGAATTAAGACAGAAGTAGAGGTGGAGAGCATGAAAATGTTAACAGTCTAATGACATTAATTAAAAGCTGTGGTTTTTAGATAGGGGAAGGAAGAGTGATCTGGAGGAGTAATGAGATATAAACATTGTCAACCCACTTTCAGGCTCAGTCATTCAAGGGCCAAGAGAGAAAACAAAAGCCTACCAGTTTGAAGACTATAGGAGAAGCATTATCTTCAGAGGAAGAGCTAGTTTCCATTAAAGTAAGAAGGTAAAAGGAAGGAAAGTTCAGAGAAGTGATTATTAGGGGTTTTGAATTCCTGAAGGTACAGGAGAAGTTTCAGTAGCTGGGCAGGGATAGAAAACAGAACAGAAGAGGAAATATACAGCATCTTGTCTATTGGATGAGGGATGATGTAGGAGTCTGGGGCTTCTTGCAGTGGCAAACATAAAATTGAATAAAGGGCATAATAAGATTAATTCTGTGGAGTCAAGAAAGATAGTGGTGTAGAAGTTGTGAGTATGTGGGACAGGGCAGTTCAGAGTATGTGGGCCTCTCTTGATATCTGTTGGGGAACAATATACTTGTTCTCAGTGCTGGAGCTCCCCCTTGACCCTTATTAATGGAATTGATGGAGCTGAGGCCAGCTCCATTGATTATTAACAATTTAGAAAATTAATGTGACCTTCACACACATGGATTTCTTATCAAATAGTTTAAAATTTCCCCACTCTGGGGAAAGAGTAAGCTAATTTTTCATAGCAGAGTTTGGTTTACTTACATCTGTGTTACAGGAGCGATACCGTTTCCTTTCCCCAAGACAATATTTTCCACCTCCTGAAGGTCTGAAAAAACATTTTGTTTAAAATGTGAATATAATACATCCATCCATACAAAGAGTATATATATTACTTGATGAAAACATACTAAAGTTTACTTTAAAAAACTGTATCATTTGACATGTTTTAATTATTAAAGTAATCATGCTGGTGATTGTTAGCAATAATTATGGTTGTTGAACATAAAAATTAAGGCAATTTATTATTAATTTGTATTAATAGTACTATTAATTTTGTATTAATTTACTAGTAATTTATAAGACTCTTAATTGTCATGATTTACATTCTCAAGAAAATCAATTGAATCAATATACTTTCTAATTATCATAGTAAAAATAACTTATTTATAATGAAAAGATATTTAAATCACATTCAACAAAATCCATAATCTGATGCTACATGTTTACCAACTAGGAAATGGAAAGTTTGTTTTTACTCCAGACAGGAAGCAAGGAAACATGAAATAACTCCCTGGAAATAGCTTTCTTTCAAAGTGAATAATGCAAAAACAAATTTCCATCTCATTTCAAAATAGTCCATGAAGTTTAAAAATTTAAATCTAAAAATCAGATGGCTTTGCATTATATAAATACTAAATATTTTATATTTCACCGAAATTAATGAAACAGTAAGACATCACATATTTGACCATGTAAGTTATCTTTAAAGGATTTAACATTAGGGAAAACCATTGCTATTATTTGGGCATACTACCACTGAGTGATAAAAACAACTAATTTCTTCTTTTAAAAGAGGTCCAGTTTTTTCCCTTAAGTGTCTGCGTATATTATTTATCACAGGGTTTTTAATACTTTTATTAATTTATAGCAGCTTTCAATTGAACTTAGGTTAGTTATTCTGTAATTTTTTTTTTTTTTTTTTTTGAGACGGAGCCTCGCTCTGTCACCCGGGCTGGAGTGCTGTGGCTGGATCTCAGCTCACCGCAAGCTCCGCCTCCCGGGTTCACGCCATTCTCCTGCCTCAGCCTCTCGGGTAGCTGGGACTACAGGCGCCACCACGTCGCCCGGCTAGTTTTTTGTAGTTTTTAGTAGAGACGGGGTTTCACCGTGTTAGCCAGGATGGTCTCGATCTCCTGACCTCGTGATCCGCCCGTCTCGGCCTCCCAAAGTGCTGGGATTACAGGCTTGAGCCACTGCGCCCGGCCTGTTATTCTGTAATTTTTAAAAAATGATCAAGTCTAAATTATAATTTTGGCTCACTGGTATCAATGGGATCATTAAAGCTACCTTTTGAATATATTTTGAATGCCAGTGAATGCTGACTCTAAGTAAGGAAGGGAAATGGCTCAGCTTGAACCAGGTTGGGAGAAATGGGTTGGTCAGACAAAAACAAGATAGTGGGGATGGTGGTAGCATGACTGGTTTATGAATGGGTAACAGGAAGCTCTGTTTAGCAAGAGGGGAATAACTGATAGGAAGTGGCAGAATGGAAACACAGAACTAATATAAAGCAAAACAAGCTAAAAAGAGTAAAAGAAAAGACAGTTGGAGACAGGAACCAAAGAGAGGGATCCTGAGTTAAAAATGGAGAAAAACAAAAAATAAAAATAGACCATCTTTTATCTCAGAAGGAGAAAAAAAAAGGAAAAGCATTATCATAACATTATTCTCCTTCGAATACTAGCTGGGAAAGAAGGTCCTCAACCAGCGTTCTAGACAAAAATGGGCACTTGACATGTGGCAGCCAAAGAACGGTTTAGTCTCAGGGAGGACAAGAAAATACAACTAGAGGAACCGTCCACCTGTAATGGGCATGAAGCACTGGTAGGAGGGAGAAGCAACAGAGCTAGCAAAGAATACTGATGGCGCTGGCCTTGCGCCAGGGGGACTCGGGCTTGAGAAAAGAGTGGTGGGAGAGGAGCAGTCTGACCTGCATAAAACAGTCATGGGGAGAAAAGTGGTGGCAGCTCCGGAAGATGATTAATGGGGGCATATGAATGGAAACTATTTTAACACATGGGCAGTATTCTTTTCATTGTGATTTGTGATGCGAATCAAGGCATTTCAACCCTTGAAGTGCTCTCATTGGTCCTTTTAATACTAATGTAGCAGTAATAATTTTATGTGACATGTGAAAAGACCTTAGGTTTCCTGGGAATAATAGTAATGTAGCTAAGACCAGATTTGGATTCATCCATAATTCAGTAGTTTTTGGAGGAGGAAATCTATCTGATTATTATTAGATTAAAAGTCTGGCTTATCTGGGACAGATATACAATACTTTCTATTTTTTACATTTTATTTTTAGTTACCCAATAAGGGGAAAGGAAGAAAAAGAAAGTCTGTCTAACAAAGCTCCTCCACTTTCCTGTGCCTATGGCTTGTTCTGAAGACAAGTACTTGGCTCACTAGTGAAACGTTTTTACAGATAACATGTGAAACCACAGCTTTGAATCATTTCCAACTGTGTCTTTTTGTTGGCTCCGGCTTACTTTAGCTACTTACGCTGGACTGTCACAGTGTCTTAGGGATGAGGAGACGCCTCCCCCGCAGGTCCTGCTGCACTCTCCCCATAGTGACCAGGGACCCCAGCCCCCATCTATGCTCTGGGGCCAAGTGCCAAAAGGAACACAATCTCCCTGATAACACCACTGCAAGATTTCACAGAAAACACAGAATTAGCTTTTAGGCAGATAGAGCTATCAGGACAGAAATACATAAGGGTCAGGTACTGACCAATTATAGGCATTAGCATTCTCCCAATAGATAACAGACAGATCGTTCTCTAACTGTGCTTAGACATTGGTGAAGGTTCATGTGACTTGCAAATGATCTTAGCGAGGCCATGATTTATAAGCCCCTAACAAGTATTGGGAGTTCTAAAAAAAAAAGTCACATTGCTTCTTTTCCCTTGTTTCTACTCCTCTAGACTTTTAGTGTTTCTCATTATAGACCTAGCTATAGACCTCAAAGTCTTTTTTAGATATTTTAGTATTTCCTTTAAAATTTTTCTTTATATTCCACTATTATTGGACGCATGGAATGATAACGCAATATGGAAAGTTCCCCAGTAAGGAATTTTTATGATGGTAATTGCTCTTTCTTAAAAAAAAAAAAAAAGGCTGGTTGAGGCTACAATAGTAAAAGAATGTGTTGTGGCATTTCATCTACATGAGCACTGCAGACATAATAAAAGTAATGCCAAGACATTAGGGACTGGGTACAAAAAAACCCTTATATACACCGACTAGCAATGTGTATGGCCCCCACATGAACATATGTACTGGAATTCTGCTCAGCTCTACTCTCTGCAATAAACCACACATACTGCACCTAAGTAGAAAGCCAGGAATAATTTATCGAGACACAGACATCACAAAATCAACTCATAACTCTAGCATGATAAATCTTATTTGCAGAATATGGCAAAATGAAAGTCTTTTTTAAACTAAGCATTTGTAGACTTTTATTGATGCATTTTTCAAATTATCAAACTTTGACAAATCAAAATAATGATACTATGAAAGTCATTTGTTTATATGAATAACAGTAAGGAACATGGTTATCAGCAAAGTTGAACAAATGTCATCCATGTTAGGTTGTTTAATAAAAATTCAACCTTATATTAAAATGAAAAGGGATCATGACATGGTACTTAGAAAGTGATCAGTTTATTATACTAATTCTATCACCAAGCTTTGTTGGTTTTATCTCCAGAATATCCCTGGAATTCTTTCACTTTTCACCTTCTTCATCGCTATACTCTAGATCAAACTGGCAAATGGAGTGGCTTCTTACCTGATCATTGTGCTACTTTTTTCTCCTAGAATCTATTTTCCAGAGAGCATTTAGAAAGACCTTTTAAAAACATGTTATCACATTATGTCACCTTTTTGCTTAAAAAACCTCAGTGGTTTCCTACTTCCATAACACCGATAAACAGTAGATTTAGTGATCTAGCCCCTGCCTCCTTCCTCAGCCCCATTCTCTCTCTTACATAGATTACTCCAGACACATTGGATTTCCACCTTCATACACTAAGCTTGTTTCTCCTTAGAGCATCTAAATTTACTGGTCCTTCTAGTAATGCTTTGTTCCCAATTCCTTCTACTGCTGCCTTCTCATCTTTCAGTCTCAGGTCAAGTGTCATTTCAACAGAGAGATCTTTTCTTGACCATCCTTATTCTAAAATGATACCTCAATACCCTTTCCTGCTCCCAGACCGCGCCCCCGCATCCCTCGCCCCCGCATCCCTCGCCCCATGTAATAGTGATTCTGTCCTACTGCTTTAGTTCCCTCTTACCACTTAACGCTACTTTAAATTGCCCTGTTTACTTATCAGATTATTTCTTTATTTGTCTCTCCTCCTTTGAATGTAAAAGCCTCACGAGTCACTTGTGGCTATTTGAATTTAAACTAATTAAAGAATTCAGTTCCTCATACCCACTAGCCACAGGTAGCTAGTGGCTACTGTGTTGGACAGAGCAGATGCAGAATATTTGCATCACCACAAAATATTTTATTGTAAACAATGAATGCCTAGAATAGTACTTGGCATGTATAGTGTATGTAACAAAAATTTATTAAATTAATTAATTGGCACATAGTATATATGCAACAAAAATTTATTAGATTAATTAGTAAGTAAATTAAGGAATTGTGTCCTATTTTGGTTATCACATGTCAGGAAGGAACTGGAGATATGGAAGGTAAAGAAACCAAATTCATATTTGTTTCCTAGTAGGTGGCACCAAATTGACAATCATAATGGACTTTTTAGAGGAGTGCTGAGCAATTATGTGTCTATAAAAAAACTAGGCAAGAGGAAGTTAACATTTCCTTGGCTGTAGGGAAGAATATCTGACCCTAAGTCTGATAAATATTAAAACAGGATATTAAGAAAGATTATTGAGTTTTGAGTAATAAAAATTATCATGAAGAAAAAAAGATCATCTGTCCAAAATGATGAAGAAGAGGCAGTTGGCTAAACCAATAATATAGTATCAACCCTGTGATCAGGGTTACTGATAATGTATACTTGAGAACGAGAAAATGTTCCACTTGAAAACTTATGACTTACCTAGTTGGTCTTGAAGAACAATAATTTTTATAGTGATATGTTAATTGTATCAGATCTGTACCTATACAAAAGTCACAGCATCTGGCCAAATAATCTCCAGTTTTGTGGTTCTGTTACTACAAGTAACTGTGTGTGAAAATATTTATGTCTGCACCCAGTTTTCCTATGCAAATAACTGAGCAGTATAGTCCTGGCCAGCAATTAACTGCTTTTCTTTCCCCTGTCTGCAATTAATGAGAACTGACACTTTCAGAAACTTCAAATCTTAAAATATGCCTATTTTTTCAAATTGGAAACTTAGCATTATTGATTTCAAATAAGATTAAAGCTCGATTTTACATTTATTTTATACAATCACAGAGTTGACTCTAAAGCTCAAAGGAACTTTAGAATTCATAAGGCCTAAGCACTTCATTTTTTCAGATGAGGAAACCAGAACCTAAAGGAGTTGACTTGCCCAAAATCACATACTAGTAGAAAAGGGATTATCTGTCTAAAATACACACAAAATTTTAGTGGTTAAAAAAAAACAATCCGGCCGGGCGCGGTGGCTCAAGCCTGTAATCCCAGCACTTTGGGAGGCCGAGACGGGTGGATCACGAGGTCAGGAGATTGAGACCATCCTGGTCTACAAGGTGAAACCCCGTCTCTACTAAAAAATACAAAAAACTAGCCGGGCGAGATGGCGGGCACCTGTAGTCCCCGCTACTCGGGAGGCTGAGGCAGGAGAATGGCGGGAACCCGGGAGGCGGAGCTTGCAGTGAGCCGAGATGGCGCCACTGCACTCCAGCCTGGGCTACAGAGCGAGACTCCGTCTCAAAAAAAAAAAAAAAAATCCATTGGAGGTGTATGATTATGTATTTGAAGACACTAAAGAATAATATGCTTTCCTGGATTTTTATAACTACATAAAATACAAAATAATACTAGAGATTTTTTTTTTAAACACAGCTGTAGATACACATGTTATTTCAGACCTCTTTGTATATACCTATGATTTGTAGAGAAAAAATATTCAGGTTTTTTCATTTGTCAGGTGATAAAAGAATTGTAGAATTGTGAGAGCTACAAGAATACTTAAAGATGTAGTTTCCAAAGTATATTAATATTATTACACATTTCTAGAATGCTCACAAAATGTAGGGCAGGAAGAAAAGTCACATGAACTAAAGTCATTCTTCAGGTAAAAGACAAATACAATATTCACTTTGTAAAATGTTGCTCAGTGTTCATCACTACAGTCTACACAGCAGTAGTATTTCATAAATAGTTTGCTAAAAGGCCTTATATTGCATAAATTCATGCTTTGGTTATATCTATTCCATGGAGTTATATCATAACAGGAAATTTTATCAGAAAGTTAAGTAACAAAGATTAAAGGGTAAATAATTCATAATATAAGTATCAGTCACCTAGTGGTTGACAAGTTTAGTCTCTAATTTAAAACTAGTTAACAACTTAGTTAACTAGCTAACAAGTTAACAACTTTGGTCTGTGTAGGACTTCATGTTACAAACTTCAGTTCTAGCAATATCTTTGGTCCAAAGCAAGTCACTTTTCTTTCTTCTCTTTTGTTTCCTTAACTATAAAATGGAAACTAATTTTAGTTCTTGATTCCAATATGGTTTAGATTAGGAAAACTTTTAAAATTAGTTCAATGCATACATACCTTCAAAAAAGTTAAAAACCTACCAAACAACTTGTTTGATTTTTATCTCTGCAGAAGTGTTCTATTGTGTTTTGTTTTCCTCCTTTGTTATTTATAAAAAAGGATCTCTTTATAATTACAGCTACTTTTCTCCTTTGGTAGTAGTAAACATCAATGCAGTATATGATTTTAAGAGAAGAAACTTATTTAACTTAACAAAATGGCTTTAAGAAGCCCATGGAAACTTCATGTGGATCAAGTGATTTGAACGACTCTTCTAGCTGATTGCATTAATCAATATAAATTAAGAGTTTAATGTGTGTAAATCATAAGTAAAATAATTAGATTACACCAAATAAAGCAACTTGGAGTATATAAATCTTATAAGCACATAATAATGAGATTCTGAGTGCTGTGCCATCTGTTTTTATTCTTTCTTTTACCTGAAGTTACCAAACCTGTAAAAGCTCTATTTACAGAGGCCCAGAATTTTATTTTACATTTTAAACTAGAAAAGTTAAATATGTTGATGCGAACAAATTTCTAATCTTTATTTTCAAAGGTTATCCAATCTAGTGATTTTGGATTATTCCAAATAACAGTCGTGTTACTTTAGCCTAAATTATCCACATAAATTGGATAAATTTGGCCTTCTTCTTGCTAATCGGGGTATGTTTAACCACAGTCATAAAGGTGAACGAAGTTAAGCCATCATATTTTTTTTTCCAGGAATAAAATCTTATATTGTTCATTATTGCTTTTCCCATTCCTTCTAAATTAAATAAATGTTTTCAACACAATCTCGAAAGATGGCATATTCCAGTCAGGCTTTAGGAGCCTTCTTTAGAAACACTACTTATTATTAAACAACATATCTTGCTATTATACTACTAAATACTATGATCTACATCAGGGGACTTCATTTAAGAAAGATATATTTTAAATCAAACAATTTAACTTTGAAAATTTGTCACATTTCCGCAAAGGAAAACTTCAAGATAAGTATATGCAGTATTTAGAAAAAAAATTTTATTTTAGATGTGATTATGGTGTATCTTGTAATAGCCAGTACTGGGTCCAGGCAGCATCTGGAATAAGAGACCTCTAAGGTAATTCTAAGATTTTGCAGGAAGTAATATTAGTGATTCAGTATAGAACATTCTTCCCAAGTCAGAAGAGCTGAGTGTTGGAGCACAGCACTATTTAAAGCCTTATCTTTCCACTGTGCAGGTGCAGGAATGCTAAAGCTACATTTCAGCCCAAATTCTAAATCAGAATTTGTCATCCCATACTATTTAAATTTCTACAGCAATTGGAAGAACTATTCTTTCTTCACTTCCTGTGTTTATAGTTTGGGATCCAGTCAAAACATACTGTATTCTACCCTAAGTAAATTAAGATCTAAGGCTGCAAATGTCCTATTATATATCCAGTGCTTTAGAAGGGCATTTAATAATCCTATTCTAATCCAGCTATATGTTTCCTATGCAAAGATATTAGGAATCAATGTCACTTACATGTAAACCCAAATGCCGGGCTATATCTCTAACTGGGGCTTGCAGAATCATTAAATCAATCTATTGGCCATAAGCCAGTATTTGAAGCCTTCTTTGTGGTCACCAACAGAGATTACAAGGATTGGGTTTTGATTATCCTTAATATACTGTTCAGTAACAATGCCAACACTACTATCAAAGGTTTTACAATCTAAATCCTTATTTACTATTTCACTAATTATGGCATCGCTCTGATTCCTGTCCAAAGGGCTATTGCTGATGCTGTATCCAAGGAAAGTTATCTGGCTGAAAGTTGTATTAATTGATTTGTAGGAGACTGATCCATGGACACACAGTACCAGCGCACCGTCTGGGCTCATCAAATTTCCTCCTTTGGTTAATGCTACTGTCCCTGAGCACATCCATTCAGACCATATGGTTCTTATTCAATCCTTGAATGGCTTATTCAGGCGAACATCCAATGGCTGTAATAGCGATGTCAGACCCCCCAGGACTCACGCAAAGATCAGTTTTTAATTTTTTGGCCATATTTCTTACTCCATCTGTTAAATGTGCATGGAACAGTTCCCATACTTACATGGAACATTTGTGGAACTGCACCCCTGGGCAGGGATCCCATATCTTTTGCAGCCAGAGTTTGACGAGATCATCATGGATTCAATCCTTTGGATATGTCTATGCTATCACTTGAGCAGTATTTCTACCCCCTCCCTTTTTGAAATAGATTTATTCAGAAAACTAGGAGCAGCTTTGGTTTTATTCTCCTGGCTAGACCATGTATAGGTCCTTTCTTATTCCTTCTGGTGAGAGTAGTTTTGAAACTCAGAATTAAGATCAGAGGTTGTGAATATTTCATCCATTTCTCAGAGACACACAAACTCATGCTTACACTCTCTACTGCCAGCTAAGGCAGTCTGCCAAAGAATTTTCTGCCCACCATCATCTAAGGTTGGCAAATAATAACAAAAAGTATTGATGATACTTATTAGTAATATGTTAGCACGTTCCCTCTGAGGAGGCCCGCAAAAAGCTCCCTGAAATATTATCTAATTCTATCCTCATAATATCTCTATGAAATATATAGAAATTGCTTGTCTCTCATTTTAGAGATACATTATTTTACCAATTGTCACACAATCATTTATGCTTAGCTCAATGTTCTACTGACATTGTTTTCTTATTGTGGTTCCTAAAACAAGATACTGTTTACAGGTAGAAAATGAAAAATTTATTTAGTATTAAAGGGTGACATACATTGTCACCACCTAGATTAGGCTTAGTGACCCACTTGATTCCTGTGACAACGAAAAATTGCTTTTTTACTTTGCAAAATTTCTCATGTGAAGATAAAGTAAAATTAGAGTCAGTATAGAGAGGCAAAGATTTCAACTCTGAAATTAGAAAGACCTGGGCTGAAGTGTCAGCTATGCCATTAAATTACTGTGAAATTTGGGGCTAGTAAGTCTTATTTTTCTCCTCTGTAAAATGGAGTTAAAACTGTACCTACCTCATAGGTTTTTTCTAATATTAAACAGAAGAATGATTGTAAAGCACTTAGCAATATGTGCCAGGCATAGTGTAAGTATATATATATATATATATATATATTTTTTGAGACGAAGTCTCGCTCTGTTGCCCAGGCTAGAGTGCAATGGAGTGCAATCTTGGCTCACTGCAATCTCCACCTCCTGGGTTCAAGTGATTCTCCTGTCTCAGTGTCCTGAGTAGCTGGGACTGCAGGTACCTGCCACCATGCCCGGCTAATTTTTGTATTTTCAGTAGAGACAGGGTTTCACCATGTTGGCCAGGCTAGTCTCAAACTCCTGACCGAAGGTGATCCATCCGCCTAAGCCTCCCAAAGTGCTGGGATTGTAGGCTTAAGCCACCACGCCCGGCCGTAAGTACTTCTTAAATATTCATCATCTTTGTCATTATTGTTACTGTGATGTCAATTATTTTTAGATGGCACGTATACAAACTAACCACAGAAAGTTGACCAGATTAATTGAAAATTCCACTTTAATTTTGTCCCTAGCTCTTTGCAGGGCTGTTTTGCTTTGGGTCAAAATTCTGAGGTCTGGTTTACTTTCCAAATATTATAGCCCTAAGGGCAAAATCTCCTTTTGGCAACAGTAAATATGCTTCCTTCTTAAGGAGAAAAAAATAACAAAAATTAACAACAAAAATTCATACAAGAGATAACATGGTCGATACAGTTAGTAAAAGATAAAAAATAAAGAAGTGTTTGGATCACGTCTAGTTGTTTTTTGTTTGTTTTTTCTTAAAAATGCAGGCTGATTTAGTTTTCTGAAAGCTTCTTCATAAGTTCAAAGTTAATGGTAAGGTTATTCTGAGGGCCATCTACTACTCTATCCTTTTCCTTTCTAGGAGTCTGCATTTGTATTTTTTTCATTCATCTATTCATTCTTTTTAAGACTTATTAGTGTTATTCCTAAAACTTTACCTATCTTCCAGGTCTCTGGAAAAACAACAAAGATTTGTTTTGTAGATTAGTTTTAGATAGTGATATCCGCTATATTGGCCTTGTGATAGTACACTCTTACATTATGAATATAAATGACCCCTTGACATATAAATTTTGCCATACTTATAAAGTTTTAAAATAGTTTTTCATGGAGGCCATGGCTTTGGAGGTATGTCAGAAGCTGACAAAGGTCCAAAGACAGGGTAAAGGGCAGGCAAGGGGTTTTTTAAACCACAGCATTTCCATTTTTTCAAATGTATATATATTAGAATTCTATAGACTTCCTTTATGGATCAAAAAGTTGATGACTAACCTAGATTAAGAATTTGAATCTTTAGAAATCAAATATATTTTGCCCCATTTTATTCACTTTCTCTTGTTTGTGATCATTCTTATTTGTGCTTAGAAGTAATTATATTTGGCCAGGCACAATGGCTCACAACTGTAATCCCAGCACTTTGGGAAGCCGAGGTGGGCAGATCATGAGGTCAGGAGATCGAGACCAGCCTGGCCAACATGGTGAAACCCCATCTCTACTAAAAATACAAAAATTAGCTGGGCATGGTGGTGTGTGCCTGTAATCCCAGGTACTCAGACAGGAGAATCGCTTAAACCCGGAGGTGAAGGTTGCAGTGAGCCGAGATTGTGCCACTGCTCTCCAGCCTGGTGACAGAGCTAGACTCTATTAAAAGAAAAAGAATTAGTTATATTTCCCCTCTATTTGCTTATTGAAATTTAAATTCAATTTAAATTCAATACTGTTAGCTTTAAAATTGTCTGAGAGTATTTCTAGTTATCCTTCAAATTGTAATTTCCAAGAAATATATCATCTCTACCATATATATGCACATATATGCTATAAGATATGACATTTGAGGGCCCTGCTATTAAGCACAAATGATTGGTATTAAATATGTATTTACAGTATAATTTATTGGTGGAGCTGAGCTATTTCTTCTCAGATAGCCACTACTAGTGGTTTACTGTGGACCATGAACTTGATCACGAGAATAATAATAAATCAATGGTAAATAAAGAAATAGATTCTCCCTGTGACTCTCCCTCTTTATGGTTGTGTATTTCTTCTAAGTAGAGATTGAGGTAAATTGACAAGAATTATTGGTTCCAAAATAAATATAGATTGTTGTTTCAAGAATGCAATTCCTAATATTTTCTATTACTTCAGTGAAAAATGTAGAAGGAATTTTTGGTAGTGCATGAATTTCTTTGTATTTTTATTGGCTACTTACAATATCTAAAAAAGATTCTAAATCCTTTTTAAATTACCCTATCAATTTATATATTTAGCATAATTTACCAACATTTCCAAATTTAGCATGGAAAAGCCATCAACATGGCACTAGGTGATGGGTCCTGAATGAAGCCGTCAGCAAGGATTAATAAACTGTGACAGCTGCCCAAAAGCTTTCATTCCTTTTTATTTAAACATCAGATTGCAAGCTGAAACTCAGTGTAATCCTTGTTGAAACTAACCCAGCTAACATGGAAGAAGTCAGAACTGAGAACAGATGACAGTGATAGTTATTACAAATTCAGTCTATAGAAATAAACTCTAGAATTCAAATTTACATAAAGAGCAATTCCTAGAAAATTTTAAGAGTAGTACACAAACTGCTACTATCTGTTTCAACAATTGTTGTTGTTGTTTCTTTTTTTAGAGAGAGAGTCTCTCACTTTGTTGCATAGGATGGACTCGAACTTCTAGGCTTGAGTGATCCTCCCACCTGAGCTTCCCACTTAGCTGGGACTGCAGGGGTGGGCCACTGTGCCAAGCATGTTTAAACAAGTCTTAATAATTATATTTTTGAAAACTAGATTGATGAAACAAATTATTTGCTCTAATTTCTATGGTCAATTAATTATTTAATTATTATTTTTCTACTAGTCCCTTCTCTCATACTGCAATCAAAAAGTGACTTTAAACGGGGTGTGGTGGCTCATGCCTATCGTACCAGCACTTTGGGAGGCTGAGGTGGGCAGATAGCTTGAGCTCAGGAGTTTGCGAACAGCCTGGGCAACACGGCGAAACTCCATCTCTACCCAAAAATACAAAAATTAGCTGGGCATGGTGGTGTGTACCTGTAGTCCCAGCTACTTAGAAGGCTGAGGTGGGAGGATCGCTTGAGCCCCAGAGGCAGAAGTTGCAGTGAGCTGAGATCACACCACTGCACAACAGCCTGAGCAACCAAATGAGACTCTGTCTCAAAAAAAAAAAAGTGACTTTAGTAATACTATAGTTATAAAGTCTACTTCTGCGTTGCATAATTTTCCGGGGAATTATTTACCAGAAAAACTAGACTATGTCATATAAGTAAATAGACTATATTACATAACAAAAAGATTGCTGTTGCATTACTTTTGGTACAAATGTAACATACATATAGCAACAGAAATGTGAAACTGACATAAAAGATAGTTACCAACTGTAATTTCCTAAATAATGCATATTTGCAGCCACCAAGGTATGACAATTAACCTATTGTTCTAGGAATTAATTATTTTTAAGTAGATTTTAAATGAATATATAAGACTTTCTAGTGGTTGAATGTCAGCACCAGCAATTTATCACTTTTGTATACATGTCAAACAGGTAGTAAATCATTGAGCTTACCCCTTTTTCAATATTCCCAGTTTGACACAGTGTCCCCTCAGCTGCTGGAATACTGTTGGTGACACAGCGGTTGCTTTTGCTGAGGCACCAGAGCTCTCTACACACTTCCTAGGAAAGAAGGCAAAAGCAAGTTGATCAGAAATAGAGTCATGTCCAGTTCTTCCATAAAATACACTTAGAGTCACTCTGCATTACTTTTAAAAGAGACCCTAGGTACCTTTTGCTGCTGAAGCATCAGAGATGAGGATTTTGGAGGAGGTTTTTATGAAACATCTTGCAGTATCATTTAAATATTTGTCTTTATAATTCTTATTTTAGCAGATAAAGTATATCTTAGTTTTTAATATTAGGATCTTTTTACAATAGTGTATAGAAATTTCATTAATATAGATGAGTAGGGAGAAAACAATGACTATGTAGAAAGGAAATATGTGTTTTTTACACTCAAAAATATATAATAATACAAACTTACCAATTACTAATAAAGAGATTCCAGGAAAATGACTTCTTAGATCTACCATATTATTCAAATGAAGACAATTTTAAAACAGGAAAATAGACCATGGAATGGATAGGAATTTAATGTAGGAATTTTTTAAATTTTGAAGTATATTTTGGAGTAATTTTTAACATTCATATATGCCTAAGTACAATCTAGCAACGTTATTTTAAGTACATCAATATAGCCTACCTCCATGAAAAAGAAACTTGGTTTTGAACAAACGCTGCTGTTTATAGAATGTTTTGGGTATGCTGTGTGGAGTTGTCTTGTTTCCTTTCTTATGATTTTCCATTATGCTACCTCAGCATAGGAAAATTACAACACTTATTCTAATATTGACAATATAAAATACTTTTTTGTTAACGCTGTATTAACATATCAGATTTTAAAACAAACTGTCCAATATTATTCCTATATAACGCATTTCAACAGCCCCCAAAAAGCTTACTTTTGAAGAAAGCACTCAAATTTTCAGTTTTTTAAATATATAATCACCAACTAGCATCATTACCAATGTTACAAGTTTTTAATTTAAGCTAAAACAACCTAGTATAATATATATTTATAATAAAAATATGATTATCTGAAATGCAAAAGTAAACTAACATGACATTTAATCCTTTTGCTTTTATTCCTCAACTGATCTTTTAACTTTCAAAACAAGAACTCACGTTACAAACCCAATCAGAATTAAGGCAATGAAATAGCAATGTCACTAGTTAACTGGTCCTACAAATGGAAGTGCCCCACAGAGTATAACGAATTGAGGGGATCTCTTTGGGTTCCTCTTTAGGGTGCCTCCTACCAGGCAGAGAGGAGACATATAGTGTCTATTAAGGGGTTTTTTTGTTTTTGTTTTTGTTTTTGAGACAGACTCACTGCGTCACCCAGGCTGGAGTGCAGTGTCACTGCAACCTCCGCCTCCTGGGTTCAAGCGATTCTCTTGCCTCGGCCTCCCAAGTAGCTGGGACTACAGGCGCCCGCCACCATGCCCAGCTAATTTTTGTATTTTTAGTACAGACAGGGTTTCACTATGTTGGCCAGGCTGGTCTTGAACTCCTGACCTCGTGATCTGCCTCCTTTGGCCTCCCAAAGTGCTGGGATTACAGGCGTGAGCCACCGTGCCTGGTCCTATTAGGCTTTTCAATACCTAAAAACGTTTAAACTCCATTTGGAGAACTAGTGGCCTACAGAGAGAGAAAACATTAGAAAAGAAGATCATGGGCCAGGCACAGTGGCTCATGCCTGTATTCCCAGAATTTAGGAGGTCGAGGTGGGAAGATTGCTTGAGCCCAGGAGTTAGAGGTTGCAGTGAACTGTGATTGCACCACTGCACTCCAGCCTGGATGACAGAATGAGGCTCTGTGTCAAAAAAAAAAAAAAAAGGAAAAAGAAAGAGAGAATAAAAATAAAATAAACAAGAAGAAGAATATGGTTTTTTAGTTTATATTTCTTAATATTTTCTTATAGTTTAATATTTATAAAGCAGTAGGAGTAACATTTAAGGGCTTTGAAATATTGCTCCACGTATCAAAAATCTATCCAAATTCAAGGAAAAATGTGTCCGTAAAAATAGAGAAGCATTAATAGAGATTAATATAGATTATGAAAAAATTTCAGGCCGGGTGCGGTGGCTCACGCCTGTAATCCCAGCACTTTGGGAGGCCGAGGCGGGCGGATCTCGAGGTCAGGAGATGGAGACCATCCTGGCTAACAGTGAAACCCCGTCTCTACTAAAAATGCAAAACAATTAGCCAGGCGTAGTGGCAGGCGCCTGTAGTCCCAGCTACTAGGGAGACTGAGGCTGGAGAATGGCGTGAACCCGGGAGGCGGAACTTGCAGTGAGCTGAGATCACGCCATTGCACGCCAGCCTGGGCGACAGAGTGAGACTCCGCCTCAACAACAACAAAATTTCATCCATAGTCCTAGATGATACTCTTGATCTTTTGTGATCTTTATTAGGTTGCATTCTTACTTTAGACAAAGGTAAAAGAAGCCTAAAGTTTACTTCAGACGAAACTTAGCAATGAAAGTTCCAGTATTGAAAAGGACAATACTTATCGCATCTATCAGGAAAACGCACTATTTAGTCAGGTTACAGAAACTTTATTTTCCAAAAGTGCCTTGAAAATCTCTACCCAAAGTAGCAGGTGCTTAAGATACTTTTTTCAAAACCTTAATCTCAAAGTTCACAATAGAGCCCTCTTACCTTTTAGAGAATGATGCATTTTGAAAACTAGATCCCCACTTCTAATGCATTTTGTTACCTTGGTGGACTCTTGGGGATTCAAATTTCATTACCACATTAACTTCTCAGAAATCACTGTTTAAAGTATGGGAGTGGAATTCTATGTTGAGGAATACTCCCAAAATGTAGAACTAGTCATGGAGAAGGCTCTGAAGAGTTTTCAGATAGCTCTAGAAATTGGAATCTCAACTTGAATAAGAAAGATACTGATGGCCAATTTAGGAATGTTTCCCAAGATTTTTTACCTTTTTTTTTTTTTTTAAGGATAATCTCTTGAAAGATAAAAAGAAAATTTCATTTCATACAAAGTAAACAAGAAGTACAGTTCCTGAATGAACTTGAGATCAATTCCACACTTAACAGAAATACACTTCTTTCTCTAAACTGCTAAATCCTAGAACATGGATGATATATTTGCATAGGTATGTCAGTTTCATTTGCACATGCACATTACTTGCTGAATAAGCAGCCTAACATAGCCTCCAGGCTCTAATGAAGTTAAATGCATGCTGAAATTGTTTGCCTCTTGGGGAATTTGCATGGCAACCATCATAGTAGGCAGATTTCCCTAAATAAAATATAGGAGGTGTTGAAGTATAGTGAGAAAGAATGATTTTCTTTTTCTCTCTCTCTCCTTTTTTTTTTTTTTTACTATCCACCAGCTTAGCTCTAGTTCTCTTTCACATACTCATGAATCCTGATAGAAGTTAAGATTTATTAAGATTAGTTTCATAACCTCTGTGAATTAACAAATCAGTGCCTGCGTGTTAGAATCCCCTTGATAATCCTAAATTTTGTTTTGGGAAGACTCTGTAGGGAAATTCGGGTCTTTGTGCTTGCTCTTGAGTTTAAGGAAGGAGAGAGAAGTTACCCACAGTCCCCACTAAAGGACATTTCCATTATATGACACTGGAAATTTGAATTGGAATCTCTAATGTTATGGGGTCAACTTCTAATCAGTTAGGAGGAATGCCTGGCAATACAAAAGTAATAGCATTTTCCCAACTCATTCAAGAATATTTATCAAGAATCTGCTATGCACCAGGTATTATGTTGGTTTTATAAAAAAATAATAATCACTTAGAATTCACAGGCACTTCAGAGGAAAAGGTAGGTTATAGTCAGACATGTAGCCCAAATGGCTCGGATTGGTATTGCTCTATGATAAAGTTTTTAATATTCTTTGACAAAAGTAGAAGGATGATGTCAATGTGAACAGGTGCTTGTTTAGTTTTGAGGTCTCACTGCAACCTCGAACTCCTGGGCTCAAGAGATCCTCCTGCTTTGGCTTTCCAAAGTGTTGGGATTCCAGGTGTTAGCCACCATACCAAGCCTGGACAGTTTTTTTTTTTCCCCATAAAACTAATTTTTTTTTATTTTAATGGACTGTCCTTATTTGTTAAGTTGTAATCTTTTTATTTTATTGGTGTTACAGTAGACTGTAAAATTCCCAAGGGCAGGGTCTGTATGCTTATGGCAGGCTTTGCAAAATGTTCCTTCCTGGCAAAATTAAGAATTGGCATCTCTATCCTTGTCTGCTAGTTTTTAGAGGGAAATTTTCCTTGCCTACAAAAGTCTGAAAGTTTCTGAATGACCCGCTGCCCAAGACTTTTTAAAAAATTTTTTATTTCAGTAACGCTTGGGGTACAAGTGGTTTTTTGTTACATGGATGAATTATATTGTGGTGAATTTTGAGATTTTAGTGCACCTCTCACCTGAGCAGTGTACACTGTATCTAATGTGTAGTTTATCTCTAGACCCCTCCCACCCTCCCCCTTGAATCTCTAAAGTCCATTATATCACTCTGTATGCCTCTGTATATTCATACCTTAGCTCCCACTTATAAGTGAGAACATACAATGTTTGGTTTTCCACTCCTGTGTTACTTCACTTAGAATAATGGCCTCCAGCTCCATCCAAGTTGCCGCAAAAGACATACTTTGATCTTTTAATGGCTAAGTAGTATTCCACAAGATGTATATACCACAGTTTCTTTTTTTTTTTTTTTTTTTGAGACGGAGTCTCGCTCTGTCGCCCAGGCTGGAGTGCAGTGGCCGGATCTCAGCTCACTGCAAGCTCCGCCTCCCGGGTTCACGCCATTCTCCTGCCTCAGCCATTCTCCTGCCTCAGCCTCCCGAGTAGCTGGGACTACAGGCGCCCGCCACCTCGCCCGGCTAATTTTTTGTATTTTTTAGTAGAGACGGGGTTTCATCATGTTAGCCAGGATGGTCTCCATCTCCTGACCTCGTGATCTGCCCGTCTCGGCCTCCCAAAGTGCTGGGATTACAGGCTTGAGCCACCGCGCCCGGCCAACCACAGTTTCTTTATCCACTCATTAGTCAATGGGCACTTAGGTTGGTTCCATATCTTTGCAGTTGTGATATGTGCTGCTATAAATATACGTGTGCAAGAGTCTTTTCCATATAATGACTTATTTTCCTTTGGGTAGATACCCAGTAGTGGGATTGCTAGATTGAATGGCAGACCTACTTTTAACTCTTTAAGGAATCTCCTTTATGTTTTCCATTGAGGTACTAATTTACATTTCCATCAGCAGTGTGTAAGTGTTCCCTTTGCCTCACATCCATGCCAACATCTATTGTTTTTTTGACTTTTTAATAATGGCAATTCTTGCAGGAGTAAGGTGGTATCTCACTGTGGTTTTAATTTGCATTTCCCTAATGTTTAGTGATGTTGAGCATTTTCTCCATTGCCCAACACTTGATAATCAATGTTTGTTTAGTTGTATCTGTGTTTTGTTTACCAGTGCTTTTAATGCCAACTTCTTCTTATATCTTGCCACTATCTTCTGAATCCAATTTCTTTCTTTTTGACATACATCCATTAGCAGTTCATTTAGTAAGGGACACTTTTTCTTATTTTTCTGAACATCTTAATAGTATTCTCATTTTTAATGATATTTAAATTGAATATAGTAGGCTGACATTTATCTTACCTTAGCATTTGAAGGTGTTAAAATTCATTGCCATTTGACTTCTATGGAGGCTGATGAAAAGTCACTTGTCAGTCTAACTGCTGTTTCTTCTTTACAGTCTTGTTTTTTTGAAACAGGGTCTCACTCTGTAGCCCAGGCTGAAGGGTAGCAGTATGAACACCGCTCACTGCAGCCTTGACTTCCCAGGCTCAAGTGATTCTTCCACCTCATTCCCCCAAAGTAGCTGGGACTACAAGCACACGCCACCACGCTCAGCTAATTTTTGTATTTTTTGGTAGACACAGAGCTTTGCCATGTTGCTCAAGCTGGTCTTGAACTCTTGTGCTCAAGGAATCTTCCTGCCTCAGTCTCTCAAAACACTGGGATAACAGGCATGAGCCACCGCACCGGACCTTTATAGTCTCTCTTGTTGCTTTCAATATTTTTTCTGTCTGCTTTAGGACCATTTCATCACCGTATCTTTTTTTTTTTGAGACAAAGTCTCGTTCTGTTGCCCAGGCTGGAGTGCAGTGGTGCCATCTTGTCTCACTGCAACCCCTGCCTCCTGGGTTCAAGTGATTCTCCTTGCTTCAGCCTCCTGAGTAGCTGGGATTATAGGCACCTGCCACCACGCCTGGCTAATTTTTGTATTTTTAGTAGAGACGGGGTTTCACCATGATGACCCAGCTGGTCTTGAGCTCCTGACCTCAAGTGATCCGCCTGCCTTGGCCTCCCAAAGTGCTAGGATTACAGGCGTGAGTTACTTTGCCTGGGCTTCATTACTGTATCTAAGTGTTCTTTTTATTTATCTACTTGAGATTCATGCTCTAATTTCTATGTCTTTCTTTGATTCTAAAAAACTATTAGTTATTATCTCTTTTAATGTGTATCTTTCCTATTTTTTCTTCTAAAGCTCCTATTCAACTTACATTAGACCTTCTCATTTCAATCACCTATTTCTTAACCTGTCTTCGATATTTCCATATCTTTTTGTCTTGGGTCATTAATTTTCCTAACTTGTCAACTTCATGGTGGATTGTTTCCTTGTGTTGTATTTTTGTATTCAAGCTTATCTTCAGTGAACATTACTTTTTCTTTGTGTATTCTGTGCCTCTTGAATTGTAGAAGTGCATCTTCATTTATTCTATCACACATCCCAAGATTTTCACTGAATCAATTTGTCATGTTGATTTATTTGGTCAGCACCATGTAGATTGTATATGGTTTTACTTTCCTCTTATGTGAGGCACAAGCCTGGGGCTTCAGTTTCTTATGGGTGCCATTTTTTGCCTCATTAAAGCATTTGCACAGTTAAATCTCTGCTGGCATTTGTTCCCAGCATCCCAATCAGCTGATCCTTTGCAGCCTTAATCTCTGTGGTTTGTAATGCTTCCTTCTTAGAGACATTGGCTTTGGAGGACATTTGCCTCCAATAGCGACCACTTTCATAAAAATTAAGAATTGGATCCAGGCTTTAGCTTTATCAATCATCTTTTAAACTATAACACAAATGATACAAATGATGTGTATCTTCACAGTTTCTTCATCTGCCCTCATGGCTGCAATAGAAAGCTTAGTATTCTGGAAATAAAGCCACTAAGTAAACCACCATGTCCAATTAAAAAAAGACCTTTCTGTAGGCCTAAGAGTCTTTAATGCTATAGACTATTTCTTTAAATATGAGAAAGCTTGCCTGATAACTTCAAATCATTAATATACTAGGAAACAATCACACATGAAAAAAACAAGGCTCATGCATTATACTGGCTTCATTCCTCAGTTGTTCCTATGTCCCTTCTTATCACATGTTGTAGCTAAACGAACTAAATTTAGTTGAGTTTATTAGTTTTATTTTATCTAGCATTTTTGTTTTCATACCTGAAGGAATGATTGTGTTTACTGTTTGTCCTGTTGGTGAAACTGGAACTATTTTCCTGCAGTTTAGAAAGTCAATTTTATAAATGACTGGGGAAAAAAATGTGCAGGTCAACCTAGAAAAGAAGTCAGTTCAATCAATGCGTAAAAGCTAGAGGCAGCAGATTTCAGTTCTATATATAGAAGAATCTTCCAAAAGTCACAGTGAACCATGATGAACTAAAACTGAATCCCTATCACTGTAGATACTTCAGCACATATTTCATGATCACTTAGCAGGGATGTTGTAGGCAGGAATAAAAGAAAGGAACTAATGTTTTTTTTCAGGGTATACTATCAACTACTATGCCAGGCATATTCATATTTATGTCTCATTTATTCATCATGGTAATCTCTTTAGAAAATGTGAGAAACCTTAGGTTCAGAAAAATTTAGCAATTTGTTTCAATTCTAACTAGATATAGATTTGAATCAGCTCTGTTCGATAATCAGTGTCCAAGATAATCACCACACACCTAAGTTACTTTTCCATTTCTCTTAAATGTAATAGAACTGAATAATGGCACTGGCCAGTTAAGGCTGATTAGTAATGGTTTGCTTTTGTATTCCAATAAAATATAAAACCTCACTAAACTTAATACCCTCCTATTTTTTACTTTGATTTTAATGGCCAATATCTCCAAATTATAACTAGTATGTACTAATTTATAACATATTTACTCAGTATATGAGTTTAGGAATCAACTTACGCATTATTATTACTGGGACTTCTAAATGTAATATCAACACTTCTGTGTGGATTTTTAAAAGATACTGTTAACATACTTCACAAAAGTGTTTCATGGTCTTCCAAGAAACAAGACATTTAAAAATACTCCTGGCCAGGCGCGGTGGCTCAAGCCTGTAATCCCAGCACTTTGGGAGGCCGAGACGGGCGGATCACGAGGTCAGGAGATCGAGACCATCCTGGCTAACACGGTGAAACCCCGTCTCTACTAAAAATACAAAAACTAGCCGGGCGAGGTGGCGGGCGCCTGTAGTCCCAGCTACTCAGGAGGCTGAGGCAGGAGAATGGCGTAAACCTGGGAGACGGAGCTTGCAGTGAGCTGAGATCCGGCCACTGCACTCCAGTCCGGGCGACAGAGCGAGACTCCGCCTCAAAAAAAAAAAAAATAAAATAAATAAATAAATAAATAAAAATACTCCTACTTATTTAAAATTTTAGTATCAATTCACAGATTTTTGGTTTACTTGAGTTTTGAAATGAACAACACTATTTGCAAGTATTAATAATAATTTAAAATATTAACAAATATAAGTGGATAATAAAAGTATATTTAGAAAACAGAGTTTTATAGTAATCATCTAATGTAAAATAACTTACCTGATACGCAGAAAATAACCTTGTAAAGAACTAAACCAGGGGTTTTTTGATAATAGAATGATTATTTCACAAAGACTCTATAATTTCTAAAAAATGTTAGAATTACCTTTTCTAATGTTTTCATTATTTTTAAGAAATTATGTATGTTAAAGCAGACTAAAAAATGGGAAGAGAAAGTCTTCTATTTACAGAGGAAAATTAAAATGAGCAACTTACACAAGGGGAGGAGGTGACATCATAAAAGTACAAAATCATTTTATAATTATTATGTCATTAAGGAAAGCAGTATGTGAAGAGAAAATGGTGTTTTTATTGTGTCAGCAAAAAAGAGTCAAACTCCGTAAAATATTTGACAAGATTTATTCTAGGTCAAATATGAGTCATCAGCGGCCCATGACAGGGCCCCAGGAGATCCTAAGAACATATGCCCAAGGTGGTCAGGCTACAGCTTGGTTTTATATGTTTAAAGGGGTGGGGAGTTCCAGGTCATAGGTGGAGCAAAAGATTTTCTGATTGGCAATTGGTCCAAAGAGTTATTATCTAAAGACCTGGAATCAATAGAAGAGAATGTCTGGGTTAGGATAAGGAATTGTGAAAACCAAGGTTCGTATTATGCAGATGAAGCCTCCAGGTAAGCAGGCTTCCAAGAGAGAATAGTTTGTAAATGTTTCTTATTAGACTTAAAAAGGTTAATTCTCTGCTGGATCAGGGAAAAGACCTGGAAAGGGAAGGAGATTCTCTGCAGAATGTGGATTCTCCCCACACGAGACAGCTCTACAGGGCCACTTCAACATATGTCAAATAAATAGATTTTAGGGTAAAATTGTTCCATTTTTTTCAGGGCCTGCTATCCGTCATGTGATGCTATACGAGAGTCAGGTTGGAATTTGGTATCTTATTGCTACAAAGAGTCTGTTTCATCAATCTTAAGATCTCTGTTTTAATGATAATGTTGGTCAGTTGTACCTTCCAAAGAGAGGACGGCATAATGAGGTATGTCTGACCCCACCTTCCCATCGTGGCCTCAACTAGACTTTCAGGTTTACTTTGGAATAACCTTGGCCAAGAAGGAAGGCAGGGGTATATCAGTTGGTTGAGGAGCTTAGGATTTTATTGTTGGTTTACAGTTGCTGGCTGGCTTTAAAATTTTTTAAAAAATAAACTTTAAAGAATAAAAAAGAGACATGCGCACACTTTCGGCCCTTGGGAAACTCTAAATTCTACGCATGTTAGGTCCTTAGTTCTAAATATGAAACATCCTCTTTGTTCACATTAGCCTATCAGTAACACCTCTCAACAGCTGCTTGCAATAAAGGATCCTGAAGGTAAAGAGGGAAAGCAAAGCCCTAAAGGTCAGGAAGGAGCATCAGTGCTTAGAAAGGTTACTTATCATTTGATCTCACAAAGGAAAATTGAAAACCAACATATGGTGACCTTATGGCCTAGTTCCAGGTGTTTAGTAGCGATCTGAAGAAAGAGGATAATGTACCCTTATTTTTGCCTTAAATAGTTTAATCCTGTTATGTTACGGGTAATGAGAAATTTAAGTGTAACAGATCTTAGAAAGGCAAAAAAACAAAAATTAAACTAAAAAAAACCCCTTAATCCACAAATCCCGTTTATATAACTAATCACCAACTTAAAAGTATTCAAAACTGACTAAATGGTTAAAAAAAAAAAAAAAGAAAAGAAAGAAAAAAACCTCTAAGAAGCAACTGCAGGGTAAAAACTAGTAATCTTTAAAGATACAAGTGATCATGGACTTATGATTTTAGCTTAGAATTTAAGAAAAAAAATCAAATAAACTTCTTGTCAAGTGTATTGACAAGACACCTTCTATTCCCTAAGCCCGTATCAAATGACACTGTAGAATATTTATACCACCTTAAAATCTTCAAAGAAAGTGTGATTCTATAATCTTTCTCAGTTTAACATTCCAATATTTAATAACTTGAAATTCTTCCTAATACCTAATCTACATCCTTCCAGCTGTAAAAATGAAGACAACTGTGGGATATTTTATGCTCTTGGTAGGGAAGCAGAACAATTTGTTACCAGCAATCAAACTGTAATAAGTGTTCCAAAACTAGAAAATGGTTTCGAGGCCAACATTTAGCTTTCTTTTTTACAGGCTACTCAAACTCATTTTCTCATTCCCTTATATGTACTTCTCAGTATTTCCTTGCTATCCTCTCCCAAGTTGTCTGTATCTCTTAAAAAAGTTGCATAGGTGGCCAGTGATACCCCCAAAAGACTCGTACAACTAACATACAATTATATGAAAGAATTATTCTCAATAATAATGCAATAATGACTGAATCTTATTTAATTGGTGGTGATAAAATAATAAACAAAAGGGAGTAAGCATGAGTCTGAAAGACAAAGTATGTTGTTTTTTATTATATATTCTCCAGGGGAAGGATACCCTGATCAGAGAACTCAACTATCTTGTCTCTAGCAGTTACCCTGATGTCAAAGAGCTATATTCAGGTAGGCATAGCTTGATGGCATTATTATCATAGTTATTAATTAATATATTAAGAAAATAATCTATATACTACCCCATATTTTTATTCAATGCTTACCGAATAATTTTTCAATAATAAATTGGCCTACCAGGTAGGTTTGTTTCGTTGAGAAAGTATGCAGATTTCAATAGAATTGAATGAATATAAACTATGTGACTAGATTTCTTACTATAAATTAATCCGAATTTATATCTATAGTTACTCTTTTGATCTTCATTTCTAATAATAAATCCTAAAAGTCTCTTATCACTTAAAATTTGGAACAAATACGGTACTCAACCACTTGTCGATTATTCTATCATTAATCATCTAATTGAGGTAAGTAGAAGAGAAAACTTTCAAGTTTGGTGATCTGTAAGTAAAATGTAACAATGGCCACACATACATTTCCACTGGAAAGAGTCAAAATTAATGAGAAGTCTTAAAGTTATGTCATAATCTCTTTTTATAAGTTCTTTTATGTTTCCACTACAACACACTGGGATTCTGCAATCTTAAATGAAAATTATGAAGCCCACACACCTTTACACACAAACACCTCCATTCATCTCATTTCAGAGTTATGAGCACCCTCTAGTATAAAAAGAATAAATTTATATTTACCTAGAAAAGTAAGGACATTGCTACACTGGAGAATCATTAGTGGCAGAGCTGTTTTAGTACTCTGCGTAGTGTGTGTTTGGAGGGCAAGAGAAAAGGGAAAAGAGGACATCATAGATCACTTTACAAAAGCCTTTAATTTTCTAACTTGGGTTTTCCAGATTACAGAATCAAACTTGTTTCCTAAGACATAATATGCCTTAGAAATTCTGTTATTTTCTGCGCATCTCTTGGTCTCATCCATTAAAAATACTTCAATAGTTTCTTGCTGCTTTTAGGACAAAAACTTAACATGGCCTATAAGGTGCAGTTACACTTGGCTTCTACCTTTTTCTCCTGTTTCTTCTGTGTAGTGTTTATTTGAGAGCACTGGGCACAGTGGCTTTCTCTCAGCTCTTCATATACACAGGCTCAGGGTCTTCACAACGGTCCTCTCCCCACTCTCTTCACCAGATAACTCTTCTCACTCCTTTATTTATCAAATATTTATTGAGTTCCCATATGAGCCAGGCATTGAGCTAGTCGCTATACAAATAGCCATAAATAAGTCAGGTGGAATCCTTCCCCTCATGGCAATTACACTCCCATGATAATTATCAGCTTATTCATACAACAAGTATTAACTGAGCACCTATCATGGGCCAGGCACTGTTCTAGTCACTGGGGATATAGCTGTGAATGAAACAGACAAAATATCTGCCCCCAAGAAAAATACTTCCCAGTGGGGAAAACAGTAATAAGCAAGATAAACAAGTAAAATAGATAGTATGTTAGAAATTTATAAATATTAAGGAGAAATATAAGACAAGGAAAATGATAGAAAGTCTGTGTGTGTGTGTGCATGTGGATGTACATTAAGTAATGTACATTAAAAGTACATGTGGACAACATTAAGTAATGTTGTTAGAAAAGGCCTCATTTACATGATCACATTTAATAAGTAACCAAATAAGCAACATGATTATGGATTTTAAAAGTGCTATGAAAGAAATAAACAGTATAATGTGAAACAGAGTAACTGGGGAAAGCCTTTTTAATAGGGAATGATCAGACAGAAGGCCTGTCTGAAGAAAAACTGGCATTTGAGCTGAGACTGAAGAGTGAAATTGAGTCAGTATGTGTGCCTTGGAGTATCTTAACATGCTCCCCAAAGTACAAAAGGTTCAGATTCTCCTAAAGCAGTACCAGCATTATCATCTATACAGAAATGTTATCATAGATGACAGAAGTTCATAGAGGAAATGAAAACATTTATTGAATGTCATGTGCCAGGTAAATAAAAGACAGTTTGCATGCTTGTCATACCCTCTTGCTATCTGAAGTTTACAAGAACAACCTGGCTGCTGTTCACTGAAAAAAAGTGCCCGAGACTGAGTAAAATCTATTAATGGTCAATTCTAGGTCATAGGTAATAGTTTATGGTGAACAGATTTTTTTTATTTAAAATATTCTGATAAAAATATGCTGTTCCATCCATCATGACACCATGTACTAGATCATCCCTTTTATGGTTCAGGATATATGATCTACTGATTCTTCAGTTCTACATTTAAAATAAGCAGTAACATGTACAACACCCTATTATGCATTTATGTGCTAACTCTTAAGTCTATGTAAACAATGACAAACTTCATAGACAATAAAAATTTCCCATAAATAAACCAAGCTATGATGTCTATAAAATTTCTTTCATTTTGTGGCCTTAGATCTACCTGTAGATGAACAATCAGCTCTTAATAATCAATAGTAAATTATGTACTGGATATTGTTAACCTTTACTGAACCATTAAGTGTACTGGAAAACAATATTTGAGATATGATTTAAGTGACAGAATAAAGAAATAAAGAGCTAAAGCTGAGGCTGAGCCTTAAATTAATCTATGCCTTTTGGGAAGCAGTCAAAAGATCACCTACGGCCCCTACATTATATAGGTTCATTAGTGACTTCCTTCCTACGTTTAAACTTATTGTTATTACTGCAATATGCTTTTTGTTAATTCAGTTTTTGTATTCTTTTCTAATAAAAGAGGAGATTAATGGAAAATGGAAGAGAAGTGAGACAACAGATTCTCCAGAGTTTTACAGGAAAGAGCTTGTTACTCTAAAAAGGCAAAGAAACATATCTTGGACATACTGATACTGTTGTTTTATTTGCAATGTATTTTCATCCAGGAATTATCCAAGTCCGCTTAGAAAACTACAGCAGAGCTAGCAGATATTTTTAGATGATCTAGTAAGAATCTAGCTTTTCAGGCTACTTGTCTGTACTTGTATTTTACCTTGAAGACATCCTATCTTTTTATATAAGGTGAAAGAAAAGAAATTCACTCAAATCCAGGACTCAGAGTTCCAGACATCTGATAACTTATGACCCTAAAAAATGACATTAGAGAAGATCTCCTGACCACCTCCCCCCCAACAAAGACTGGGACAAGATAGGGACTTTTTAGAAGATTTTTAGTAACAGACATTACCTGATAAAAATTTAATAACAAGTGTCTTGTGAAACAAAATACATCTGCTACCTTTGCTTCATTAACATAATTACTACTCCTAATAGAAAACAGAACTGACATCAATTAGGACTTTATTTATTTTACTTTAGAGTAGGTATATCACATTCTGTATTTTTAGTTTCCTCATCTATAAAATACTATATACTAATTATGATTTGTTTGTTTGTTTTTTGAGATGGAGTTTCACTCTTGTTGCCCAGGCTGGAGTGCAGTGGCACGATCTCAGCTCATTGCAACCCTCGCCTCTCGGGTTCAAGCGATTCTCCAGCCTCAGCCTCCCGAATAGCTGGGATTACAGGCATGTGCCACCACGCCTGGCTAATTTTGTATTTTTAGTAGAGACAGGGTTTCTCCACATTGGTCAGGCTGGTCTCAAACTCCCAACCTCAGGTGATCCACCTGCTTTGGGCTCCCAAAGTGCTGGGATTACAGGCGTGAGCCACCGCGCCTGGCCAATAATTATGATTTTTATCAACTCAGTCTGAAGTAGCTCAGAAAAAAGTCACTACATAAATACCAGAGACTATACATCATTTATAGATTACTGCATTATACAACTATATTACTCTGTATATTGTACTGTACTGTTTTGTTCTTTGTATTCATAGCCATTACAACCTCCTCACAACTTCTATAGGAATTTCAATAACACCTGAAAAATAAGAATAGATGATATGCAAGAATAATATGAAAAATGTTGCCATGAGTAAATAAAACAGAAAAATTTTCATGTAAATTTCCAAACATAACTAACATGTATATTAACGAACCTACTCACTAAGAATTCAGGCAAGATTTTTCTTTTTTCTTTTTTTTTTTTTTTGAGATGGAGTCTGGTTCTGTCGCCCAGGCTGGAGTGCAGTGGCCGGATCTCAGCTCACTGCAATCTCCGCCTCCCAGGTTTACGCCATTCTCCTGCCTCAGCCTCCCGAGTAGCTGGGACTACAGGCGCCTGCCACCTCGCCCGGCTAGTTTTTTTTTGTATTTTTTAGTAGAGACAGGGTTTCACGGTGTTAGCCAGGATGGTCTCGATCTCCTGACCTCGTGATCCGCCCGTCTCGGCCTCCCAAAGTGCTGGGATTACAGGCTTGAGCCACCGCGCCCGGCCAAGATTTTTCTTAACTACAGATGTAATCACTGGTAACCCAGCAATGACTACGACTACTTCATGGCCAAGAGGAAGAGATGGAAAGCTTATCACTTCTGCAGTATAGATCCTTCGGTAGTTCTTTTTTTTTTTTTTCTTTTAGACTAAGTCTCCCTCTGTAGCCCAGGCTGGATTGGAGTGCAGTGGCCTGATCTCGGCTCACTGCAAACTCCACTTCTCGGGTTCAAGTGATTCCCCTGCCTCAGCCTCCTGAGTAGCTGGGAGGCGTGCATCACCACATCGGCTAATTTTTGTACTTTTAGTAGAGATGAGGTTTCACCATGTTAGCCAGGATGGTCTCGATCTCCTGACCTTGTGATTCACCCACCTCGGCCTCCCAAAGTGCTGGGATTACAGGGTGAGCCACCACGCCCAGCCCATTCTGTAGTTCTTTAAAATCTTTCCTGACATCATGAGAGATCTGCTAGTTGAAAGAGGAATCATTTCATGATTTTTCAATACCAGATGTATCCCCTCTCAAAAATTCTAAAGTGTTCTCTTAAGTCTACAGTAACTGTATTTAGTGTTCATTTCAGCATGCTACACTCAGACAGCTACCTAAATCAGGGCTGGTTTGTTTTTCCCTTCAGCTACCATCTGAAGTATGATTTGCTTACCCACTGGACTCTGAACTTTGAAAACACTATTGTTTTCCAAAGTAGTATTTAGAATTGTTTAAAACTTTAGGGATTCACCAGATATAAACCAGTGTAGGTTTGTGTAAACCGACACAAGTTCAGAGGTGGGAGTGATTGTAAAGAATCAGTTATGACTCAATACACTTTGTTAGTAACATATAGCACTTAAAAAAATAACACAAGCATTTTCATATGAATCTAGGGAAACCATTACTTTGCTACAAATCAAAGTGAAAAGGATTCATGATAAAATACTTAAAACTGTATAGGTTTGTAAGATGCTAATGTCTTTCTCAGTTTTCCAATTTTATTTTGTACCTATTACAGAAGTCTTTATAAACAAAACATATTAAGACACAGTAGCTCACGCCGGTAATCCCAACACTTTGGGAGGCCGAGGCAGGCTGATCACTTGAGGTCCAGGAATTCAAGACCAGCCTGGCCAACATGGTGAAACCCCATCTCTACTAAAAATACAAAACAGCCAGGTGTGGTGGCACATGCCTGTAATCCCAGCTACTCAGAGGCTGAGGTGAGAGACTCTCTTGAACCCAGGAGGTGGAGGTTGTAGTGAGCCAAAATTGTGCCACTGCACTCCAGCCTGGGTGACAGAGCAAAACTCCATCTCAAATAAAAAGAATGTAAAAGCAGAATATCAGGAACATAAAATTAAAATATGTAATTTTGTATTGTTTATCTCATTTCAAATCAATTAGTCTGAACTGAATTAGATATATAGATATAGCAAGAAGAATTGAGTCAATTTTTTATTAATTTATTTGAGAGAGAAAAAGACTGTATCCTGTAGCCATAGATTCTACAAAACTGATAATATAAATTATCTCATGTAGAAATTTGCAAGTGGAGTTAAAATCCAGTTTCCAATAGAGAACAAAAATATAGATTATTTCACTTGCTAACAAAGAAATGAGAGACATGGATATGAATAATCTAACAGAAATTTTCTAAGTTCATTTGATCATGAATTTCAATGTATTAATCCATAAGTACATATAGAAAGACTGTGGTTAAAGTTTGACTGATTTTTATTGAAACAAACAACCTAAGAACAAAAAAAACTAGAACCATACAAAATAAGATTAAAGATAAGCCAAAGTGTTACACAAGGTTCTACATATCCATATAATCACACACAATCTTTAAATCTAGTGCAGAAATATGCTGCTAAAGCCTAACAAGAATAACAATAATATACTTGTCACCCAAGAGATATTTAAGAAAACACTTCCCTTTGTTCTGTACCCAAAGAGAATACATACAGTACAATGATACAGTACAATACCACCCTAACACTTAATTATTATTTTTTTCTAAAACAGGATTTAAAAGACTATTTGCATAAAAATAGAAATCAGGCCAGGCACGGTGGCTCACGCCTATAATCCTAGCTCTTTGGGAGGCCAAGGTGGGTGGATCACTTGAGGCCAGGAGTTTGAGACCAGCCTGGCCAACATGGCAAAATCCCATCTCCACTAAAAATACAAAAATTAGCTGGGCATGATGGTGCACACCTGTATTCCCAGCTACTCAGGAGGCTGAGGCAGGAGAATCACTTGAACCCAGGAGACAGAGGTTGCAGTGAGCCAAGACTGCACCCCTGAATTTCAGCCTGGGCGACAGAGCCAAGACTCTGTCTCAAAAAAAAAAAAAAAAAAAAAAAGGAAAAAGAAAAAGAAATCAAGGCTTTCAACTTATTTTTTAAATCTGAATTTTTTTGGTAAGCAATTTGACATATTAAAAACCCATTTTTTCACTCACTATGCTTATATTGTGTTCTTAATATGAACATGTCCACTAAAATCTTGCTCTGTGAAACTTAAAAAGAATTTGTATTCACTTTCTGATGTAGACACTGTGACTTATTTTTAAGGCAGACATGCAGAGTAAATTATGATGCCTACATTTTTTTCTTCCATAGCAATTTTCCTTGTTTCACTACTTGAGCTAATGTCATCTTGTTCCTGCTTGGTTGTGGTGTTGGAATGTGGACAGTGGATGAAGCAACATGAAGTGACTTAGTACTATCAAGTATGAATAAAAGTAAAGCCGTCTAGCTAATGTAAAAATTTCCTTTAGCTCAATTATAAGAGTATCAGAAAAGAGGCATGTAGAGGGATTTTAAAGCCATAATATTTCAAAAGACAAAATAAAGTCGGCATCATAAATTTAAGATTTAAAGAAAAAACACATTAAGAATTACTAAAATTCTACCTGCATTCCTCACAAGAAATCTGTAATGTGCTTAACTTAGGATTATTGAAATATTTAGAAAAAATATTATAAATATGATATCAGAAAAACTGCAGTGTCAAAAGCTATATTTAAATTAAAGATATTGCTAGAGGGAAATGACATTCATCATAATTCCATCTTAACATCTGTGTCATGGAAGAACACACATAAATGACGAAACATAAGGATGAAGACTTCTTACCCCATATTTACATTGGCGGGAGGTTGCTCCATACTGGAAACGACATTGCTCATCAGCATCATACACCTGACCTGGGGCCACAGCTGGATAAAGAAAGTCACGCTTGGGAGGCTCATTATCAAGGCAAGTACCACGGCCTGAACTGTTCAACATAAAGGATCAAAGGAAATTAGGTACTCTTTGGACTATTTCAGGCACAATTATGAAACCATGTGTTGAGCTTTGTTTTAATAACTTGATGCATGAAAAACAATACATTCTCCCAATAAATAATCACATGACAGAACAGAATATCTTTACTGAAACCTGAATAAGAGCTCCAAATAATTCATTTCAGCACCAAGACACAATAAAATCATTTCAGACAACAATCTGAAAATGTCATGTTGGCCTTGATTTAAACTAATTTCTCAAGGAATCAAAACAGAATTTCATATTGCTCTAAGCTTCTTGTTTGTTTTCATTCAAAATATAACCACATCTGGTAGTAGAATTAAAAACATGAAATGCAGAAAATTTTTAAAAAATAATTATGGTTATAATCCTTAAAGACCTAATTTATATAGTTCCACCTTGGGCAGAACAATAGATGTTGTGTTAAGGCATGTCCATAGGTTCTTGAAATATTTCACTAATAAATGGGTTGAATGACAGATGAGGCCAAGGACCAAAGTTTTCCTCTCAAATATATTAGAAGTGTTTAGTCTCTCAAAAATTTCATATTTCATCTAGGATCATCAGAATTGGAAAAGAGAATGTTCTCTTCTTTGTATAATTTCTACGTTTCAAGCTATGCCTGCACTCAAACATAATATTTTAATTCAGTGGAACAAATAACATAAAGGTCGCCAAAACCCAGACAGAATACCTTAGTTTAAAGAGCTTTAAACTTTGCTAAATATAATTGCTCATTTTTATTTAGTCAGTGTGCATAAAATAGGACAGATGCTTTTTTACTTTCATTTCACATGTGAGTAAGTTAGAATTTTTAAAGAATTCCTATGCCAACATTTAAAAATTTTTTCCAACATTCCTGTCCATTGTGCCAGCACTTGTGTGTTTTTTTTTTTCCCAAATCTTTTCCATCCACTTTGCCAAAGGAAAATAATTTCACAAGTAGAAGTTCCTCAACTGTTATTTAGGACAGTACAATTTTTCATTTATAGATAACTAAGAAAGAACTATGCATAACAATCACTTTCCTATTCACTTAAAAGTTTCTTATATTCTTAACATGTCAAAGTCAATTTGTTATATAAAAAGGTATGTTCACACACAGCAGCAAATTAATACCTTTTAAAAACTGAATCATACTATTCCTAAGGTGATATAGAGTTAAAGACGAAAGAGACAGATTACTGTCTTCTTTATATCCTTCTCCTTTCTTTCATGCCCTCCTAATTTTTTAATCAGTAAGAAATATTTAGATGGAATATTAAGTATGGTACTAATACAGATGGATTTTACCATTGGCTACTACAATCATTTCGTTTGTCACTGCTCAAGGTATCTAACTAACAAAGAACAATCTTTTTTCACCCAGCTATCCAGTTTTCATAACAGAACACTTTTTTATTTCCTTTTTATTATACTTTTAGAAATTAACATGTACCTCAGCAAGAAAAATTACCTCTAGATGAATTTTTTAAATAGAATGCTTTTTTGGTTTTATTAAGTAATATATCTTTAATCTATAAGGATATGCAAACTTTAGGCAAATGTAATGCTACTAGTAAATTTTAAATTATATATTAAGGTTAATGACAAAGAGGTCATATTTGAATAGTATAATGGGAAAAGAACCATTTTGATAATATGGATATTGGTGAGATAACTGAATTAGTAGTTTAATTCCCCAACTTTCTTCTAAAATATCTGTTTCATTTCTATTGACAATAAAATTATAAACATCTTTATGAAATGAATTAAATATGTAATAAAAATAAAATAAGTTAAGCACTACTATAAATCTTTTTTATAGAAAATATTTATTTTAAATTGTGTACTGAAGTAGGTATCCAATAGGCAAAAAATATTTACAATGACATAACCAAAAAAGTGTAGGATATATTCACCTAAGTGACACCAGCTTTTGGTGACACCAACTTATTTTATTTAAATTTTAAAATAATTACTTTTAGTAATACATAAAATTAACCCAGAATCAGAGGAAGAACTGTGTGGACTCCAAAGAAGAGTTTAAGAATAGATATCCTGAGGAAAAAACTCTTTTCTGATGGCAAATTGCAAACTGACTTAACCCAGAAGGAAGCAAGAATAATTGCTTCATCTAAAATTATTGTTTCAATATATTATTATTAGTGGGCTTCTAATCATGGTTCATGTTCTTTAAAAACTACCAAACCAGAGGACAACTGCAATGGCCTTCACACCACCAAGAATGCCATGAACTGCACGCACCTGTGGTCAAAACTCTTCTAAGAAAGTTTATCCCAAACGTGTATTTTTGTTTTAGTTCTTTGGAAGCACCTATTGCTTTGTATTAATGTGGTCTAGACAAGTCTTGTTCTCCTTTTCCAGTATATTTTTACAGAAGAATAAAACACCATATGAAATAAAATATAAAGGAAAACCACATGGATCTTTAAAAATGAACCAGTATTTAGAAACATGGAATAAACAAAGGACTTTTGAAATGGATTTGGTTATATTTGTACAAATTAGCAAGGCTTACAAGTCAAGTGTCTGCCAGTAAAGCAAATGTGGGGATATATCTGCAAGGTGGATTTAAATTGTCTGTACATTTCTATGCATGTTTACTACATGTGTAGTACATTTTCCTTCTAGTAACCATATCTGGTATATACAGTAAAACCTTGATTTAAATATGTGAGGGATGGGATCGTTTTCCTGTTTTAATTCTTTTATTTTGTTTTAAGATGGGGTCTCACTGTGTCACTCAGGCTGGAATGAAGTGACATGATCACAGCTAACTTCAGCCTTGAACTACTGGGCTCAAGTGATCCTCCCACCTCAGCCTCCCGAGGAGCTAGGACCAGAGGCATGTGCCACCATGCCTGGCTAATTTTTGTATCTTTTGTAGGTACTGAGTCTCACCATCTTGCCCAGGCTGGTCTAGAACTCCTGGTCTCAAGAGATCCTCCTGCCTTAGCCCCCCAAAGTGCTGGGATTATAGGCATGAACCACTGCATCCGGCCTATATTTGAATTCTTAACTAAGGGTTAAGCAAGAAAAATGCTTTTTGCACTATGTTAACCAAAATTTGTCTGCTACTTTCCTGCTATGTTCAAGTAACTAAAGTCTATAGACAATAATTATTAGTTACTAATTAATTCTTAAAATAATAATTCTGGATATTTTCATGCCTCTGAGTCATCAATTACCATTATGAAATATTACAGATACAGGTACAGAGGTGGAAGACACATAGATGCGAGCAATGTATATTTAACCCTGGGAGTGCTTTTCCTTATTTTTTTTCCTATGAAAATTCTCAAGTGCTTTATTCCAGTAATATCCCTCATTTACCCCCACCCCCAAAGGTAACTACTATTCTGACTTTTTATAATAATAATTTCCTTGCTTTGCTTAATAATTTTACTGTCTAATTATCATTCATCTGCCTGTTTTGAGACTCTATATAAAAGTAGTCATACTGTGGGTAGTCTTTTGTGACTTTATTCTTTTGCTCAATATCGTGAATATGAGATACTTTTATGTTGATGTGTGTAAATGTAATTGTAGCCAGTTCATTTTTATTGTTCTTTAATATTCCATTTATAAGTATGTCACAATTATTTATAATTCCTCTACTAATAAATATCTGGATTATTTCCAATTTCTAAGAATTGCAAATTATGCTGATATGAACATTTTTTGTATGTTTCCTGGTATAAATGTGTAAATCTATTAGGTTGGTGCAAAAGTAATTGTGGCTTTGCAATTACTTTAATGGCAAAAACCACAATTACTTTTGTGCCAACCTAATATTTCCTTTCATAAAATATTAGATATAAGTTGTTGTCTTATATTTTGTAATTATCTCGTTTTTTAAAAAAATTGAAATTTATGGGAAATTTTTATTTAATCTAGGGTTCTAGCTAATGGAGATATAACTATACAATTCTTACAATGTCCAGTGTTATATGCTACTATCAAAATTATAATAGTACTGTAGTGATACTATATACAAATCTTCTCATCAAATAATAATTTTAAACATAGATGGTTTGTATGTTGGTGTAATATGCAAATTTTTCCAGTCAGAAAACATGAACCTCACTCATTATCAAATGTAGAATAGTCTCCATCTATGATATGTAGTTACAACTTATTATTAAACATATACTTGTCAGAGCACAATTGTAAATATAAAAAGTAGACCTGTGATTATTTTCCTAGCAGCATATAATCACAACTAAAAAGCCAAACCCTGGTTAATATCTACAGCAACACAGATAATTATTGAATTCCTAGCCTCTATTTTTGTTTATGCTTCTAAGACTAAGCAAAAAAAATGCATTAGTTTCAGAATATACTTCTCCTGTGATTATGAAATTCATAGTAAATCAAAGTATATTTACATTTCCCAAAATGTTTGCAGCATGACGAGAAAGTCATATTTTATGAATTCTACTTCTAATTTAGAGAGGTCTTATTTGCATAGTCCAAAAATTAGCCTTGAATATAGGAATATGAGTTAGAGTTCGGTCTTCAGCAAAAATTTACAGATCCCTATGTAAAATATGCACTCATGGCTTTGTTTCCAGAACACGTTAGGATATACTCCTAATTGTGATTTTAGATGTATTTTCACTAAAACAGTTATACCATAAAACAGAAACTTTTAGTCCATAATACAGTGGGTCAATCTAAAAAATAAATCTTTCTCTATAACCCTGTACATATCTTAACAGTCTCTTAACAACAACAACAAAAAGTTAACACTTAATGCCACCTCCTATTTTTATTCCACTAAGTTGTGCTGATTCACATAAATTAAGCAAAACAGAATTGGGTTGATACCATCTATAGTAAGTCAACCATCTTACATACTATATTCTCATAAACTGCTTTGTCAGTCTTCTCAATGAAGCTAACAACGTACTGCCTTCTAAGGCAAATCTTTCTCTCTCACCCTTAATATAACTGAGCTTGAAGCTTTCAAGACACAAATACTGTATTGAGAGTGGTTTACCCTTTTCCCCCTATATATAATTATGACTTATCAAAGTTATTATGATTAGAGCAAGGTTCCCCAAATGTATCAGATAAACAGAAGGAGGAGAAACCTGTTTTGCCAAGCTCTTAGATTCTATATTTATTAAAAAAGGTCCCATCTATAAAGATTGTTTTTTATATAACAGCCTGATGTTGACCTTCGAAAGTCATTGCTAGAGAGGAAATGTGAGTGCTTTGGTCATCTTGCTCATCTTATATCACTTCTCTTGTAGCTCCACAGTCACCTTTCCTCCTAGGTCAACTCTGACCGTAACATTGCTTCTTTTAATACGTTCAGCTTCCATCCTGTCTGTGAAAATGTCTACTCTGTATTTAATTTGGAACTGTAGGAAATTTTGCTATGGATCTTTGACAGTTCAAACAAGTTAACAGGCTTTAATTTTAATAGAGCAAGAGTTGATTCACAGAGCCCCCATAATTTTTGAAAACTATATGAAATTATTCTGTACTATTGCTAAGTGGTGGAAAATGTACGAAAAACTGACTTAAATTACTTCTGGCTGTCTACCACTGCCTGGTAAATTAGCCCATAGTCATCAATGAGTGTGAGCCATAATACCAGGTTCACCTTTCTCTATATTCTAAATAAATAAATAAATCAGTCCCGCAGGCAGATAGGAAAGACACTACCTGCAAAGCCGTCGCCGGAAAACATCAGAAGCTGGCATAACACGTCCATTTTAACGGAAATGGGTTCTTTATTATTTAATCAGGACGGCTTCTGGGCGATTCATGAACCACTTATTGAATCACCGAGTTTAAGAAATCTGAAAAAAAATATTGGGAGTTGGTAAACACCATCTCCTGATTGATCAGTAGCACCCAGTGTTTTAGAATGACACGAGAGACTTTGTATTCTATTGGCCATGGAATCGTTTTCAGTTGAACATAGTGAATAATGAATCTCTATAAATCATAGAAAGCTCATTGTTAAAATCCACCATCATCTTTGGCCTATACAGCTACTAAGTAGAGAAAGGTATGCGTTTTGTTGGCTGGGCTGCAGTTTCTAAACAATTCATCTTTCAAGATTCTTTTTCTTGAGAAGAGAAGCTAAAATAAAATGTTATGAGCCTTTTTGAGCCAACTATAAAACATAAATGTAACCTCAATCCCTGATCAAAATAGCACTGGATTTTAAAAAATATCACGCATAGCTGTTAAAGCAATTAAGTTCACTGCATTAATAAAAAGGAACAAAGAAATTCAAGAAAGTTACTGTTATGTCTTTGTGCTCCGGTGAACTGACCTTTTTAAAGAGCCTTGTGTTTAAAAACCCTTTATTGCTTGGTCAGATTATAATCAGATTTGTTTAGTTTTATTATTAAACAGGAGGGAAAGCCAAGTTTTCCCCAAGTCTCTACCCACTGTGCTTCACATCTATCTTTCATTAATAGTTTTAACTTTGTGAGCATTCCCATGAGGATGTACATGGAAATATTTTTATAAAATACAGGATAAATAAGCCCATTAGAACCCTGTCAACACTAATCATGCTTACACATACAAAATGCAAAGAGGCAATAAGGCTTAAATAATGCTTTTTGGATCAATTCTTTTAATTAATTCAATGGAACACTTTATTGAAACTAGTAATATTTTTATGTCCCTCACCAAACCAGTGGTGATTTTTAAACTGTATTTTACCAGCAATTTAAGGATTCCCTTTTGGAGTGTCTTAGCCTCAATATGGTTTCAAGTAGACAAGATCTGACAGGAGATCACAACTGGTCCTTGTATTTAATATACAGAGATGGTACTAGCAAATGAGCTGTGCAATATAGCCAATGGGACAGAAACAAAATAAAGGAGAAAAGAAAATGGTACAAAAGCAATAACAACAACAGCAACAACAACAAAAACAACAAGAGCAACCATCAGAAATGCACAGGAATCCTGAGCATGTTACACAGTTTGTCTTTCTGGTGATGGACATTAATACTGCATTATAAAAACATAAGCCAAGTCAAGGGAGAAATTCCAGATCTGACTTGATGTCTAGGGAGAGCAGATCTTCAAAAATGTTTAAAATTTAGGTAAATGATCTCATTAAAAACATCTTAGAAAGTGATATTGCTAGTGCTTTGTATTAAGAACAACCAAAAGATATCTTACAAATGCTCTGTGGTCTACCTTTATAGCACTTCAATCAGTTTTCACCGTAGGCAAGTATAACCTTATATTCTTCTGTTACTAAGATTAAAATTTATTAGGTTATAATATGGTTATCAGAAGAACCACCTTCTGAAATAAATTTCAAATTCCTTCAACTTTATTATTACATTAATTTAAAAGAGTTCATTTTAAACATTTATCTTTTGATTTGTTTTTTAATAAAGCATTGTGCTAGGTAATTTAAAGTCTCTTGTTTGTGACCTTTTAAAAATATCTAATCATAGTTTTCGAAATATATGCTCTGGCTATTAGTAGATATGAAGGCAATTTTAATAAATAATGTTACCGTATGTAACCTGTTTTAATTTTTAAAATTTTACAATATAATTGTTTTAATATAAACAGAGTCAATTTTTAAGAATAATTTCCACTGCTAATCTGTACTTTATGTATACCTTACTTTTTCTTTTTTTTTTTTTTTTTTTTTTTTGAGACGGAGTCTCGCTCTGTCGCCCAGGCTGGAGTGCAGTGGCCGGATCTCAGCTCACTGCAAGCTCCGCCTCCCGGGTTCCCGCCATTCTCCTGCCTCCGCCTCCCGAGTAGCTGGGACTACAGGCGCCCGCCACTTCGCCCGGCTAGTTTTTTTGTATTTTTTAGTAGAGACGGGGTTTCACCGTGTTAGCCAGGATGGTCTCGATCTCCTGACCTCGTGATCCGCCCGTCTCGGCCTCCCAAAGTGCTGGGATTACAGGCTTGAGCCACCGCGCCCGGCCTACCTTACTTTTTCACAGAGTATTTAATTTATCTTCCCCAAGGAAAAAAAAATGGCACAAAACAGTTAAAAATCATGGTAAAGCAATACAGCACTGAAATCTTGATATTATTTAAAATAATATTTACCATTTAAAGAATGCCTGTTATGTATTTTATATACATTATGGCATGACACATAATTACATATATAACACCTGATGACATAAACAGTATGACTTAACTTCATTTAACAACTTAGGACACTGAAGATTAGAAAAGTTAAGGAACACGCACTTAGAAGTGAGACCCAAGTCTATCAGTTTCCAAAGTACAATCCTCAAGCCCTATGCAAGTGAGATGTGGAAGAACATCTGATTTCCTTAACATGCTTATACCTGAGCTAATTTGTATTCTTCACATTTCAATAACCAGACTCTTGGAATATACATTAAAGGACCAAAAAGTTCTCAAACTGCAGAAAAATGGATCGCTTAATACATTTTCAAAAACAAATATTTTTCTCAGAGTGTTCATTTCCTTGGTGTTTGGTTATTTTTTGTTGTTGTTTGTTACTATTAGATACTTTGGCTCTCCTATAGAACTCAGTTTTTTTACGAACAAAATAAAATATGTAATCACTGAACATAAGTTTGGCCTATGTACTATTAAATCATGCAAATCTGAATGCTTTCTGAAATTGTCTCCCATTTATTAAACAATTGTAACACTCACACCATCAGTCCCACTTATATCCTTGCTCCACTTCCTCTATTCTATAAATTCTATATGAAGAAAAAAATTGCCACAATGATATATTAAAGTATTTAAGAAATAGTTGAAACATCAGTAGGCCCTATAAAAGTTACTCATTATGCAAAGTTGAAAGCACTACATATTAGGCTTCTACCAGTGGCTTACTTCTGGAGCAATTTATCATCACTCTCCAGAGATTACTTACTCTAGAAAGCTGGTGATGTAGTCTCGACTGCACGCAGACCAGGAAAAAGGATTGGTATTTGCAGTAATGTGAGCTGCCATAAGTTTTGCTGCTTCATGACCTTTCGTCCCACAAGAATTTCCAATTCCATCATGGTTCATACCAAAACTGTTTTAATGAGTAAGAAACATAGAAAACATAAATTAAAAAAAAAAAAAAAAACCAACACATCCCTTATTTCCTTGTTTGGCCATTTCTTAGCCTTATCAACATATGCCTTCCATCAGGATAGGCCAGATCCTCTAAATAAATTTAGGATTAAAATTAAAGAGACTAAGGAATAAAGAATACTTCAGTGATACAATACATGTCTAAATCTCTTTAAATGTAGTCACATACTCTCACCTGTTATCACACATTTCAATTTCTCTTTGAGCCGAATATATTACATATCAATTCTTACTTTATAAATTAGAAAACAGATTTAGCAAAGGTAAACAACCTGCTAAAGGTCACACAGTTTGTCAGTGTTGGAATTGTTAGCAGAACCTACCTTTTAATATGCTAGTGTTCATCCTACCTCACTATGCTGAATCCAAAAGAGAATTATAAGAAGATAGCTATGATCAGTTGAGTTTTAGGTTATAGGCCAAATACAGAAGTCCTTTTTCCTAATAATATTAATAAAAGATAATGTAACACACATATAATTTGTAGTCATTTGTATGTGTGTTTCAAAACACCTTTTGAAAACCATAGATATATTTAAGGATTATGGTTTTTCTTTATTGTGGCCTCCTTCACTTTAAAAATATTTTCTTTGTCATTTTTTTCCTGTGTTATATAGCCATGCTTAGTGCTAACACTGTGATCTAAAAACACATTTTTACAATAAAAATGTTTTTCTGAAAAGGATATACCCACTACATACCCTATATGTGTGTGTGTGTATTTATACAATGTATGTGTAATACAGATTACATATACATTTTAACCTTTCTTCACAAGTAATGAGAAGTTTAGGTTGAATATTACTAAGAAAATAAATTTATGTGTCTGTTATGACATATATTCTAATATGTGCACCATGATATGTGTCCAAGAAAATGTCACTAGAGTATAACATAGATGAGGATAGTTGCTGGAGAAAAAATCTGGAAAGGTAGTTGGAAAGAGTTAAGTACAAGATAATTAATAAAGGTAAATATTAATATCAGTCCTCTTGGCAGCATAGAAACAGGGAAGATTTGTAAGTAAGAGCAACTGAAGATTTCTGAGTCAGGGAATATGGAATTGATCTGTCTATTAGACAAGTAATTATAGTAACTCCATGGTGGAGATACTGAAGTAGGAAGAGAATGGAGCCAGGGGAGTAGTCAGAAGATCATTACCAACTGAGAACTGATGTTGATCCGAACAAGGGTGCCAGATAAACAGGTAGAATTAGGTTTGAGACGTGCTTAGGAAGCAGAATGAATTGACTTTCATAAGTACAACATAAAAAGAGTTATAATGAAGACATATAATATGTCCGCATAGGCCAGGCCTGGTGGCTCACACCTGTAATCCCAGCACTTTGTGGGGCTGAGGCGGGAGGATCACCTGAGGTCAGGAGCTCGAGACCAGTTTAGCTAACATGGTGAAACCCTCTACTAAAGATACAGAAAAAATTAGCTGGGGGTGGTGGTGCACACCTGTAGTTCCAGCTACTCAGGAGGTTGAGACATGAGAATCACTTGAACTCAGAAGGCAGAGGTTGCAATGAGCCGAGATCATACCACTATACTATAGCCAGGGTGACAGAGCAAGGCTCTGCCTCAAAAAAAAAAAAAAAAAAAAATATATATATATATATATATATATTTAATATTATATATATTTTTTCCTCCCAGCCCCATATATGTGCATACACACATATTAGGAAGAGCTAGTAATTCAGGTGGAGGAACAAAAATAAGCAAAGAAAGAGAAGTGTATGACATTATCCAGAGCCCTAAATTAAAACATCAAATAACCTTCCAAGAACACCAATATTTAGTATTCTAGGCCGACCTCAACACAGTGGAGTAAGCTCTGTGAACGGTCTTCAAGGAATATGAAGGTGAAGTTTCAAGTGTGTTGAATCAGACGTACATTCTGTCAAAATAAAACTATGGATTTACATAAAGACCTCAGTAGTGTAAATGTGTAATGTTCCTTATTTCTCTGAAAGGTTGACGCTACTGTGTTAATAACAGTATGATTCTTTTCAAGTAATGATAGCTTTAAAAATACTATTTCTCTTAGCGGCAATTTTATACGTATCCCTGTTTCATGTTAACATAGGTATGTAGACAGGCTCAGTTGGCTTTAAGAGCATCAATTTCGAGATTCTTGACTCCTTATGCACTCTTTTATAAAAAAAAATCAAGCTCCTACTTTCAAAATCCTATCTTCTGTCTTACAAAGAAAGGCATATCTTTCACCTATCTAAATTTTATTTTATTTTATTATTTTTTAAATTTTTTTATTATTATACATTAAGTTCTAGGGTACATGTGCATAATGTGCAGGTTTGTTACATATGTATACTTGTGCCATGTTGGTGTGTTGCACCCATCAACTCGTCAGCACCCATCAATTCATCACTATAATTTTATAATAGTGCATTGCCTTGGAGTATAAAAACATGGTGTCAAGAAAAGAGGCAACTGAACATTTGTGTCAATGTTAAGAGAATAACTTTTGATGATTGATTTTAATTAAACCATATCCGGTAGTTTCCAATTCCTCACTTTTATCAGGTTTGCAGGAGCACATAATCAAATAACCAGCTGATCAATGGTTAAAACTATTCTTTGATGATAGATTCCCGTGGTTATATTTTGACAAATAATTCAAAAGGAATTCAAAGAGTTGAGTGATATTTCTATAATAAACTCCTTTTATCCCTATCTACTTCTTATGTGGGCAAATTTTCTCAGCATTCACATCTATAGAAATTGAATTGATGCTGAAATCCTGCCTCGTTATAGCACTACATACATAAATGCAATAACTGAAAAAATATATCCAATTAACAACATCTTCTAATAAAAACTTTACTTATGTATTTAATTATTTATCAAAATTTGTAATATGTATATGTTCTTCCAAACAATCACTGAAACTAATAATTATTGTAATGTAATGAACATCAAATCCAGAAGAAAATTTTATTTTCTTTCTGATCATAGAAACAAATTAATAAATGTTAATATACATGTTTTTGCTGTAGAGATATATAATACAGTGTATAATTTTAAAATACTCAAGCATAAAATATATTTTAAAATATATTAGGATATATTAAAATATACATTAAGATAAAGTTCTAAAGGGGAATAAGCACATTGAATTAAAAGGGGAAAATGATGTAAATTTTGACTATAGAACTTGTTGATGTATTTTTTAAATGCATAATGATAGTTACCTAATTGCTATGGCATTTAGATTAAACTGCATATATTTAAGAGAGGGATATATCAATTCTATTTTTAAATAACAATATTTGCAACACTGGAAATTCTATCCTTTGCAATTACTTAGACATAAAAGGAAAAACTTTAGACATCAACTGAAAAATACACAATAAGGTATATGATTTTAAAAAATCCTTTCAGATGTATATAAGCCAACAGATTTTAAAACCAATGAACTCAAGTACTGAAGGAGAAAATCCTGAGTTTTATTTCTATTAACAATCTTTATAGTTTAGCTGTTAGCTGTAGATAGTTGTCTCAAGGATTTAGGTTTTAGTCATCTAAGAGAATATATACTTCCGCAACCTATATTTCAAACATAAGAAATCCCAGAAATGATCTGGCAATGTCAAATAGTTCACTTACAGTGACACAAAGTACAATGTAAGTTTACAACTGACATTCACGACATCAGCTTCAAAAGATCCCTTTAATAGGATGTTCAGGCTGTAGTATAAAATATATTTCTTTTTTGGCAGATGTATATTGTGGAATACTAAGCAGAAGTTAGAAGCAACAAACAAGATAGATGTCTACACATTAATATGAGTGGATCTTTTTTAGCGCGACGGGGCCAGGGTCTAGCTCTGTCACCCGGGCTGGAGTGCAGTGGCACAATCATGGCTCACTGCAGCCTCGACCTCCTGTGCTCAAGCAATCCTCCCACTTCATTCTCCCAAGTCGCTGGGACCACAGGTGTGCAACACCAAACCTGGCAAATTTTTCATAAAAATGGGGTCTCACTATGTTACCAAGGCTGATCTCAAACTCTGGGCTCAAGTGATCCTCCCATCTTGGCCTCCCAAAGTGCTGGAATTGCAGGCATGAGCCCCCACATCTGGCCTATATGAGTGGATCTTAAAAAGAGTAAAAATTATAGTTAAGAAAGGGAACAAGATCTGTAGCGCTACACCATATAAGTAAACAAAAGTTACATACACAATCTTGAATAACAAAAAAGTCTGAAGAATTATTCCAGATTAAATACTCAAAAGATAACAAGTAAAGGCAATGGAAACTGGATTAGGGAGAAAAAAATGCTACAGAAAACAAACATTGCTGGGGACAATAAATGAAACTGGAGTATGAACTGTATACTAGATAATAGTAGTGTATCAATATCAAACTTTCTAATTTTACCATTGTATGACAGCTATATAAGAGAATATCCTTTGTTCTTAGGAAATATATGCTAAAATGTTTAGGAAAAAAGGATATAATGTCTACAACTTACTCTCAAAGAGATCAGAAAAATATTTGTGGACATATAAATAGAGAAAGATAAAACAAGTGTTATAAAATCTTTACTATTTTTGAATCTGGGTGACAAACACATGGTAAATCTTTCCACTATAGTAATATTTCTGTAAATATGAAATCATTTCAGACGTAAAAAATAAAAAGTAAACACACCACAAAACAACCTGCAATATTTTATGAGGATACATAGGGATTCAAATATACATATCAAATTTATCTGAGTAACTGTCTATGAGAAGGGATAAGTGGGACTATAGAAATATAAAAACTAACACAGGCATTAAACAAGAAGGGTCCCTGCTTGAACTGATACAGATACTGATGCTGTACCTTGAACTAAGTATAGATAAATAATAGAGAGAAGAAAAACTAACTCAACTCTCTGTTGTTGAGTTTCAAAAATAATAATTTAAAAAAAGAAGAACAAAAACAAGAACAAAGGAGTGTTTGGCAAACCTCAGGCCCACCCCAATAGATGAATAGTGGTAACAAGGGAATATCTCCATTGCCAGTTTTATGTGTTTAGTAAACATTTCAGATTACATCGAGTTAATGATTCTCATTTGTGGAGGGTTTTAGGAACACACACACAGAGATAGAGAAAAAGAGTCACAGGGACACATACACACACACGCACACATATGCACACACAGAGACAGATACATATTGGGAGAGATAGTCATCCTTGGGCCTTTTGTGATCCTCCACATCTTGTTGCATGTGCCTGATCACTTGTTGTTACACTCAGGCCATTTGTCAGGGTAATTTTGAGAGATGAGGTTAACATCTCTCCTCTTGGACAAAGAACAGGTTAACTTAATACTTGCTATAAAAGTGGTAGATTCCTTAAGCTCCATGTTTCTCAGTTGCAATGCAAACTCACTGCGTGTGCAGCATTTATATGGGCCATATGGTGTCACCCTTGTGGAATTTGGGGCCAAGGGGAACCAATGTAAATATGTTGATGCTTATGATGCTTGCTGTACTGTAATAACATCTTTTGCCTCTGACCCAGAAATATCATGTAGCCAGCATTCATGCAGCAGTAATGGGTAACACAGAATATTAAGAAGACATGAACTCAAGGATTGTGACTTAATAAAACTAATACATTTGCTGCTTCATCAAGGACACTCTTAAGTGAAAATGGCGTGGGTTTTATTGTGAATGCATAGGAGTTACAAACACACTGAATACTAGTATGGCTGTCTTGATTCATGCTAAAGTGTCAGCATTTATTCCCACAATAGCTTTTACACAGTCAGTGCAAATATCAATATAGTTTTTTTTTTTTTTTAAGGCAAATGAAGTCTTAATATTGTGAAACTAGTTTTGATCTGAAAATGCCTCAGAGATCCCAGGGATCACTGCTCTAGTATAGATGTGCAAAATAAATTGTTGGGTCATAAATTGCGTAAAATTTCAAATTTACTAGACAATGCCAAACAGCTTTTCAAAGTGATTGCACCAATTTACATTCTCACCTGTAGTGTGTAAGAATCCTAGTTGCACCATATCTTCACCAATATTTAGTATTTTCAGATTTCTTAATTTATGCCAAACCTGGTAGGTATAATTTGCCTTTCTCTGAATATTAATTAGGTTGAACATCTTTTTATATGCTTATTGACCCCTTGGATGCCTTCTTTTGTAAAGTGTTCAAGTACTTTGCATATTTTCTATTGGGGTATTTGATTTTATTAATTTGTAGTTCTTTATATATTCTTGAAACTGGACTGTGTCAGTTAAATGTGTTTAACTGTAACACAGTAGCAAACACCTTTTCCTCCACTGTGCCGTTTGTTTTATGGTATCTTTTGATTAAACTCTTAATTTTAATGTGGTTCAACTGGTTAATCACATGTTTCATGTTCTTTATATCTTGTTTAAAAAAATTCTTCTTTACCCTAAGGTCATGGGGATTTACTTTCATATTATCTTCTGAAATCTTTAATAGTTTGATTTCCACATTTAAGTATTGCTGGATCCTATGTTAAAAGTATGCTTAGTTTTGTAAGAAACTGCCAAAGTGTCTTCCAAAGTGGCTGTTAATAATAAATTTTTAAGCCTATGTGTACAGCTTGACACTGAATTCCATTTTTACTAGTTATCCCACTGAGCAAAAAGTATGTTTTATATTTCATTTTATTCATTGTACCTAGCATATAAACAGTCTAACAATTGGTGATGAAGGCTTAGAGGTTTAGTGAAGTGAACTGAATCTCAGTGGAGGTCGATATTTCATTTGGATAAACTGAGGAGACTCATGAGGTTAAAATGCAGACCTAATAAACAGTCTCTTGTAAAACGTGGGATCCAAAGGATCTGCCATGAGTTCCATTTTCACTGTGATGAACTTTGCCCTTTTTTCTGCCCATTTGTTCCTGCAATTACCACACTGGAGTCATACAATTCACATATACAGCAAGGCTCCACTCTGCTCATGGGATCAGGGACCAATTGCATTCATTGTTAGAGAGAATTTAAAGAGATAGAGGCCATTAACTTTGTAGAGCAGCATTAAAATATGGCATATTTTTGGTCCAGTTCTATTCTAGTTTTCCAGTGAATTCTAGTAGTTAGGCTCTGGTCCTGTTTCTTGTGAACAAGACACTATTTTATACCCCAGTCTGAGAAACTAAATCACTTGTCTCGTTCCCCTGCTCCTGAGACTCTTGAGATCTTGGCCAGTACTTCATTTCTCTTTAAGCAAGGATCCCATCTGACTTTGGGGTATTAAAGTCGCAGTCTCCCTTGTTCTCCAACCTCTGGGACATACACTTACAGCAATCCACAGGACTTCCATGACGTTGACAATTTCCTGACTGAATCTTTATCTAAGCTCTGATGCCAGACTAAACTAGTAAAGTTCTCATAATGTGAATTGGATATAATGTGCTTAATTCATTAGTTAACATAATTTGCTTTAACTAGACCTGTGTTGGTTATACAGTAGGGGGTATTGGGAACTAGACCAACTTCGAAGAAAAAAATAAAAAGCCTATGTTTGTAGCATAGGAACACATGGTTGCTTTAGTCTAGGTACTTCATTGGAGTGTTATTTGGTTATGTGTGCTTCTGTTAAGAACTGCTGGTGCCTATGCATTGTGCTCCATGTAAAAACGCCAGGTCAAGGCAAAAGGAATAGAGAAGACAGTGTTAGTGGAGCGTGGCTTAAAAGGAAAAACTAATGCAATTATATGTGTTTTGTTAGGTTTGATTGAAGCCTTTAATAGTTGAATTTCTGCAGGAAAACTAACTATAACATTGTGAACTGGAAACTCTGGGTGGTAATCAATTTTTTCATATCCAAGTAATACTTTTAAACATAATTTTAAATAACATAGGATCTTAAGAATTGCAGTTATCGCACTATAGGGAAAAAAAAAGACATTCTATTCATTAGGCCTTGTCTCATCACCTGTCCTATCCAAAGGTTTCTCTCTTCTCTGGAGCATAACTCTTCCTGGATGGCCCTACCTAGGTTCTTGCATTACCTCACATAAGAACGGGTCTTCATTCAGTGCATGAGAAAACACTTAGGAATCATGTAAATTTCCTGCAAACACATCATCAAGGCTGAATGAATAAGCAGCTTAACTAAAATTCTATTAGTTTTTAAAACAGAAACTGACACTAAGATTCCAAAACTATTATAGGAAAGTAAAGAGTCAGAAAAGGCCAAACTCATTTTGAAGAAGGAGGGGAGAGCTTCAATACCTATTATAAAACTATGGTAATTTGTCGGGTGTGGTGGCTCAAGCCTGTAATCCCAGCACTTTGGGAGGCCGAGACAGGCGGATCACGAGGTCAGGAGATCGAGACCAGCCTGGCTAACATGGTGAAACCCTGTCTCTACTAAAAAAATACAAAAAACTAGCCAGGCGAGGTGGCGGGCGCCTGTAGTCCCAGCTACTTGGGAGGCTGAGGCAGGAGAATGGCGTAGACCTGGGAGGCGGAGCTTGCAGTTAGCTGAGATCCAGCCACTGCACTCCAGCCTGGGCGACAAAGTGAGACTCCGCCTCAAAAAAAAAAAAAAAAAACTATGGTAATTAAAGCAATATGATATTGGCAACCTTTTAAAGGAACAACAATAAAAGCCCCAAAACAGCAATGGGACAATATTAATATTTGTTAAATGTGAATGGTGGACACATGAATGTGTGATATAACAGTTGTCCCTATCCTTTTTGGCACCAGGGACCAGTTTCATGGGAAGACAACTTTTCCACAGACCAGGGTGGGGTTGGGGGTGGTGGTGGTTTCAGGGTGATTCAAGCACATTGCATTTATTGTGCACTTTATTTCTATTGTTATTACTTTGTAATATACAACAAAATAATTACACAACTCACCACAATGTAGAATCAGTAGGAGCTCTGAGCTTGTCTTCCTGCATTTACACAGTCCCATCTGGGGGTGATGGGAGACAGTGACAGATCATCAGGCATTAGATTCTCCAAAAGAGCGGGCAATCAAGAACCCTCACATAAGAAGTTCACAGAAGGGTTCTCGCTCCTATAAGAATGTAATCCTTGTTGATCTGACAGGAGGTGGAGCTCAGGCAGTAATGTGGGCAATGTGGGGTGGCGGGGGGGGGGCGGGGGCGGCTATAAATACAAATGAAGCTTCCCTTGCTTACCCACAGCTGACTTCCTGCTGTGTGGCCCGGTTCCTAATAGGCCACAGTTGGGGACCCCTGTTATAATACACACACATACACACAGAATATTTTAAAATAAAGTTTCTATATAGTTAAATATACATACCTGAATATACACAGAATACTCTGTTCTACAATTTGGCAATTGATTTCTCCTCTCAGATTAACTACACAAGACAGCAGACTCAGCTTTGTAAATTGATTTCATTCTCAAGTTTTGAAGCTCATTCTTGGAACCCTGAAAAAATTTACTCTAAATATAATGGTATAGCTGGGTGTTGTGACTCATGCCTGTAATCCCAGCACTCTGGGAAGCTGAGGTGGGAGGATCACTTGAGCCCAGGAATTCCAGACTAGCCTGGGCAACTGATATGGTTTGGATCTGTGTCCCTGCCCAGATTTCATATCAAATTGTAATCCCCAGTGTTGGAGGTAGGACATGGTGGGAGGTGATTGGATCATGGAGGCGGTTTGGCACCAACCCCCTTGGTACTGTCTTTGCAACAGTGAGTGAGTTCTTGTGAGGTCTGGTCTTTTAAAAGTGTGTGGCACCTCCTCCCTCTCTCTCTTGCTCCTGCTCCGCCATGTGAGATACCTCACTCCCCCTTTGCCTTCCTCCATGGTTGTAAGTTCCTGGAGGCCTCCCCAGAAGCCAAGCAGATGCCAGCATCATGCTTTCTGCACAGCCTGAAGAACCGTGAGCCAATTAAGTTTCTTTCATTTAGAAATTACCCAGTCTTAGGTATTTCTTTACAGCAATGCAAGAGTGGATGAACATAGCAACAAAGTGAGACCCTGTCTCTACAAAAAATAGAAAAGTTAGCCAGGTGTGGTAGCACATGCCTATGGTCCCACCTACATGGGAGGCTGAGGCAGAAGGATCACCTGAGCCCAGGAGGTTGAGGCTGCAGTGAGCTGTGTTCATGCCACTGCACTCTAGCCTGAGTGATAGAATGAACCCTGTCTCAAAAACAATTAAATTAAACTGAATTAAAATAATGGGATAAATTGTTATTGTATGTCTGAGAATGGCTCAAATAAGCCTATTTAACATATTTTGCAGACTAAATCAGTGTCTGTGAAATGAGGAATAGTATATGACAATACTGTTGGCATTAGCAATGTAGCAGAATGAAATATATTTTAAAGTTTCCTATAGAACTAGTGGTATTTAAAGAAAAGCAGATTTAACAAGGAAAAGGTGCATGAAAATGACTGAAGAAGTTCTAAAGGGGACTTTTAAGTATTCCAAAAAGTTCTACAGGTAAATGACTCTGATTCTATTTTATGTTCAAATTTAAAATTGTGTATTGTTATTTTTCTTCATAACACTACACATCTCTAGCCTAGTAATTTTACGTTTTGGCTCATGAATGCAAGTGGGTTAGAGGAAGATGCTCTCGAAGTAACTGATCAAGAGTTGGAGAAAGAAAAAGAGAAAAGTGAAAAAAAAAGATGTCCTTCCAGGATAAGACTTTTGTTTTCATCATCACCATATCCACAATGCACAGTATCCATTGTAACCATCTCCGTAAATCTCTGGAATTAGGTGCTCAGTAAATCTCTGAATCCAAATAAATTGTGCATCAATTAGAGACTATCTGCTGACTAACTGTAAACCATGAGAGGCAGAATTTTGGAAGCATCATATGTGTACATACCTTCCTTAATGGTGGATAATGTAATAAAATATATAATACTATATAATAAGTAATAAAAGGGTAAAAGTGTGAGTTTTTGGTCAAAACAAGTGGCATCTCAGTCAGAGACAAAGTGGTTACTATACAGAGACTGACAGAAATTGTGCCATAAAGGTTATTCATTAAATTAAGCTTCTGTAACTCAGCATCTATCAGTCTTTTGACATACATGCTTTTCTGAAATATTTTAAATATTAAAGCAGATCATTTTCTATGCAAATGATATTTTTCTTTGAAATGTCATTTAACAAAACAAAATTTCCTTATATAGGGTAAAAGCATACTATTATAAATGACAGAATTTATCATGTCTTTTCATTTTTTAAGATATATGAGGCAGCCCATTTGTGATTATATTTTGTGTCATTTCCTCCTACATTATATGACCCCCCCCTTAACAGTGTGAAAATAATATAATGCATTTTGTACCACAAAAATAATAGCTTGGGCCGGGCGCAGTGGCTCAAGCCTGTAATCCCAGCACTTTGGGAGGCCTAGACGGGCGGATCACGAGGTCAGCAGATCGAGACCATCCTGGCTAACACCGTGAAACCCCGTCTTTACTAAAAAATACAAAAAACTAGCCGGGCGACGTGGCGGGCGCCTGTAGTCCCAGCTACTGGGGAGGCTGAGGCAGGAGAATGGCGTAAACCCGGGAGGCGGAGCTTGCAGTGAGCTGAGATCCGGCCACTGCACTCCAGCCTGGGTGACAGAGCAAGACTCCGTCTCAAAATAAATAAATAAATAAATAAATAAATAATAATAATAGCTTACTCTTGATTTAGGTACACAATTCTTATTGGTTCTGTTGGGAGATTTGTAAGAATGGAAAGAGCAAACATAGCGTACTGAGTATAAATTTAATTTGCATTTAGTCTGGAGATTCTTTTAAAAATCATAACAGATGTTTTCAAACCAAACAGAAGATCTATATAGCGAAGGAAAATCTTAAAATGCCTCGTTAAATTTTTCTGTCTAAGCAATCTTAATTTTTAAACTGAAGATAATCGTGTTGCTAATGTATCAACATCATTGTTTTTGTTAGATAATCATGGTACTTTAAACTCTGTCAAGCATTTTGTTAAACAATCACTAGTATATAGAACATGTACTTCTACAGTCTGCCTCCAAAGGAAAAAATAAATAGATGATCAGTCAGTTCTTCAAAGAGATAACACACATAAAATTACCAGATTAAAGAACAGTTTCCTAATGCTTTTTAACATGATTGATTTTTTCTTTAAGAAGCAACTTTTTTAAATGATGAGATAATGATAGTCTAAATTGTGCCAACTGTAAAAATCTCAAAGTTAAGCTTGCCCATTGCAGAAAAAAAAAAGGGAATAAAAAGACATTCTAAATTTAGAATGATTTTCCATTAGAGAACTGTTCTAATACATAACTGAGCTCGGCTATGAATCACTTGTTATAGTAAAGAAAAGACAGAATTTAGGTGATGTACTCAGTCAGAACCTTCTATACCCACATCTGGCAAACATTTTTAGATTTAGTATTTACCCAATAGGATAATTATTACAATTTGCTCATGTGTTTTCTAAAACAGAGCTTGAACGTTAATTCTACTTTTGAAATTTATATGCAATCTACTTTAAAAAGTGAATTCAAGATACTGAACTTAGGTAAGAAAATATTTAATAAGGGTGGTGCCTAGCAGAATCCAGGACCTAGACTGTCCCCATACCATATACAATAATGATTACATTTAGTATAAGCATTTCTGAGTTGAAGGTTAGGTTTCCAACAGTCAAAGAAAGTATCATAACATATTTATATTTTTTCTACTACTACTTTACACATTTTTCTTTTCATGTCACTGTAAAGATGCCAGTTACCAGAGGAAGCTAGCTATTAGAACTATACTAACATGTTGGGGTGTATGTATGCATATGTGTGGGTATATAATAGTCATTGCAGGCCGGGCGCGGTGGCTCAAGCCTGTAATCCCAGCACTTTGGGAGGCCGAGACGGGCGGATCACAAGGTCAGGAGATCGAGACCATCCTGGCTAACACGGTGAAACCCCGTCTCTACTAAAAAATATAAAAAACTAGCCGGGCGAGGTGGTGGGTGCCTGTAGTCCCAGCTACTCGGGAGGCTGAGGCAGGAGAATGGCGTGAACCCGGGAGGTGGAGCTTGCAGTGAGCTGAGATCCGGCCACTGCACTCTAGCCTGGGCGACAGAGCGAGACTCCGTCTCAAAAAAAAAAAAAAAAAAAAAATAGTCATTGCAAAGATAGGGAGGGTAGCTGGAACAAGGAAACTTTGGCCATTGTAGTCTTCCTTAGTACTATGAGAAAAATGTTGCTGAATTAGTTAATGATAGCTAAAATTCTTACCAGGCAATTCGGACAATGGTGTCTGCCTACAAATTAACTTTATTTTTCCAGCAAAATGAAGAAAATCTCCCATCAAAGTTCCAAAATTTGATAGTGACAAAATCTATTTCAGTAGTTTTATTATTTCTGCAGCACACACACACACACACACACACACACACAGTTTATTCTGAAATTCCAGATACTTAATGCAGTAATCAGCAGACTGGACTTACCTATTTTTTGGCATTAGTCCACACCATGGCAAAAGTCTAATTATTGAAATAATTTAATTGTTAGACTTTATTTTAATAACTTTTCTAAAGAATGTCTTTACATTATTGTTTTAGCTACTATGTGAATATGTCTACATATGTGAATGTCTACAGATGAAAGTTTATATATATTGCATATATAATATATATGTGTGTATATGTATGTGCATTTATTTATGTGTGTGGATACATAGATAGCATAATTTTGGCATCTTACTGGCCCTGACCAAAATGTAATATTTATTAAAAGACAATATGGAGTACTACTTTAATAATAATAGCAGTATATTCTAATTTGAAAAATATAAAAATTTTATAGTGATTAAAACATATAATGTAAATGCAGAGACATAAGAAAATAATATTATTAAGCATGATTTTACAAGTTTGGATAAAAAAAGATGGCACTATATAACTTTGAAACTTAATCAGCTGACAGAGTAAAATGCTTCAGTCATGCTACATTAACTGAAAATGTTTCCATACCAAAAAAACTGAGTTCATTTGGTTCTTCCAAAGAGTATAAAGACTTAAAGGAGCTACAAGTTTCATTTTAGAGTTACACTTTACAATGCAAACATGCATCATTCATTAGCAATTATTGACAGAATACCTACTACTACACACTAAAAGACTGTTTACCTCAGTTCCCATTACCCAATACATCATGTCTGGCTTTCAGTAAAAAAAATATGTAAGACATACTGAAACATGGGCAAAGAAGATAAAACAACCATCATAACTAGATTAAATATGACACAGATTTTGGAATAAACAGAGAATTTAAAATAACTATAATTAATATGTTAACAGCTTTAAAGGAAAAAGTAGACAACATGCAAGAAGAGATAGATAATTAATGTATGCAGAGTGATGAAAACTCTAAGAAAAAATCTTTTTAATGCTAGATATCTGAAATGAAGAATGTCTGAACATGCTAAGGACTGAACTTGCTAAGGAAAGAACCGGTGAACTTGATAATAGGGTCAATAGAAACTTCCCAAACTGAAATACAGAGAGAAAAAAGAATCACACACATACACACATACATGCACACATGCACACATGCACACGCACACCCCAGAATAGACCATCTAGGAATTCTGAGACAATATCTGAAGGTGTGACTTCCATGTAATTGACATACTAGAAGGAGAAGAAAAAGAGAAGGGAGCAGAAAAGTATTTGAAGTAATAATGGCTAAGAACTTTTCAACATCAATGACAGATATCCAACTACAGATCCAGGAAGTTCAGAAATACTAAATAGGTGGATACCAAAAAATCTGGATGTACGCATATCATATTCAAATGGCAGAAAATAAAAGACAGAGAGAAAATCTTGAAAGAATACAGTGAAAAAATACACCTTACTCCTGAAGAAACAAGGATAGAAATTTCAGCTATTTCTATCAGAAACCACGTAAATTCTGTATCCAATGAAATTCTCTTTCAAAGATTAAAGAGAAACATAGTTTCTAAGACAAACCTAAACTAAGAGAATTCATTATTGGCAGAGCTGCACTCCAAGAAATATATGTTTTAAAGCTCTTCAGGAAAAAGGAAAATAACATAGGTCAGGAACTTAGGTCTATATAAAGAAAGGAAGGACATCAAAAAAAGAAGATCCCAATCACCCAGATTTGATCATACACCTTATATCCTTGGATCGAAATATCACACATACCCTATAAATGCATACAACTATTATGTGTCTATAATAACTAAAAATTAAAAAAGACTAATGCTAAAATAAAATATATTTTTCTTATCCTTAATTGATATAAAAGATAACTATTTAAAGTAATAATAGTAACAATGTATTAATTATTATAGTAAATGGATAAATAAAATGAAGGACAGCAATGTCATAAGGAACAGGAATGAAGAATTGGACATACATTCTTTAAATGAGCCTGTATTACACATGAGGCAATTTAGTGTTATTTGAAGGCAGACTTAGATTAGCTACAAATTTATATATATGTACACAATAAATATAATTTATATATAAAATTGTTATATTGCAAACTCAAGAGCAGCTACTAAGATGTTTTAAAAGAAGTATAATTGATATGTTAAGAGAAGAGATAAAATAGAATCATAAAGTGCTCCATTAAAACAAGGCAGAAAAAGATAAAAAGAAACAAAATACAATAAATAGAAAAGTTACACACATGACAGATATTAATTCAATTATCTTGATGATCACTTTAAATATGAAAGTTTTAAATATACCAATTAAAAGCTCAAGATTGTCAGAGTGGCGAAAAATATAAGACCCAACTACATGTTGAATACCATAGAGACCTGCTATAAATATAAAGACTCAGCTAGGTTAAAAGTAAGGGATGGAAAAAGATATACCACCCTAACACTCATCTAAAGAAAACTGGGGTAGCTATATTAATGTGAGACACAGCACGCTTCAGATAAAGGAAAATTCTCATGGATAAGAATGACATTACATAACAATAAAAGCATCAATTCTCTAAGAAGAAAAAAAAATCTTAGTGTGTATGCACCTAACAACCAAGTGTAAAAAAAAAGTGAGTCAAAAACTTACAGAATTGCAAAGTGAAATACACAAATCCACTATTATAGTTAGAAACTTTTTTTTTTCTTTTTGGAGATGGAGTCTTGTTCTGTCGCCCAGGCTGGAGTGCAGTAGCGTGATCTCGGCTCACACTGCAACCTCCAGCTCTCGGGTTCAAGCAATTCTCCTGCCTCAGCCTCCTGAGTAACTGGGACTACAGGTACCCGCCGCCACAACCGGCTAATTTTTTTGTATTCTTAGTAGAGACGGGGTTTCACCATGTTGGCCAGGCTGGTCTCGAACTCCTGACCTCAAGTGATCTACCCGCCTTGGCCTCCCAAAGTCCTGATATTACAGGTGTAAGCCACTGCACCTGGCTGACATAAAAATCTTAAATGTGAATGCACTTAATTTAAAAACTTAAAATACATGAAGCAAAAACTGACAGAGTGAAAAGGAGAAGTAGACAAATCTAGATACGCATTTGGAGTTGTCAATACTCCTCCTTTAGTAATTGATTGATCAACGATAAAGAAAAGGTATAACACCAAACGCTTGAAAAACATTATCAACAAAAGAGAACTAATTGACAATGCTAGAACACCAGGCCCAACAAGGGCAGATATATTTTTCAAGGATGCAAGATACACCCTATCTCTCACCATATACAAAAATCAAATTAAAATGGATTAAACACTTAATTAAACCTAAGACCCCAAACTATGAAATTATTACAAGAAAACATTAAGGAAAATCTCATGGTCTGGGCAAAAATTTATTGAGCAATATCCCACAGGCCAGGCAACCAAAGCAAAAATGGACAAATGGGACCACATTAAGTTAAAAGGCTTCTGCACAGCACAGCAAACAATCAACAAAGTGAAGAGACAACTCACAGAACGGGAGAAAATATTTTCAAACTATCCATCTGACAAAAGATTAATAACCAGAATATATAAAGAGCTCAAACAACTCTACAGGAAAAAAGTCTAATATCTGGATTAAAAAAATAGGCAAAGGATTTGAATAGACATTTCTGAAAAAGAAGAAATATAAATGGCAGGCTGGGCGTGATGGCTCACGTCTATAATCCCAGCACTTTGGGAGGCCGAGGCGGGTGGATCACGAGGTCAGGAGATCGAGACCATCCTGGCTAACACGGTGAAACCCGTCTCCACTAAAAATACAAAAAATTAGCCCGGCATGGTGGAGGGTGCCTGTAGTCCCAGCTACTCAGGAGGCTGAGGCAGGAGAATGGCATGAACTGGGGAGGCGGAGCTTGCAGTGAGCCAAGATTGTGCCACTGCACTCCAGCTTGGGCGACAGAGCAAGACTCTGTCTTAAAAAAAAAAGAAAAAAGAAGACATACAAATGGCAAACAGGCATATAAAAAGGTGTTCAATATCACTGATCATCAGAGAAATGCAAATCAAAACTACAATGAGATATCATCTCACCCCAGTTAAAATGGCATTTATTATTATGACAGTAACAAATGCTGGCAAGGATGCGGAGAAAAGGGAATCCTTATACACTGTTGGTGGGAATGTAAATTAGTACAGCTACTATGAAGAACAGTTTGGAGGTTCCTCAAAAACCTAAAAATAGAACTACCATATGATCCAGCAATCCCTCTGCTAGGTATATACCCAAAATAAAAGAAATCATGTTATGGAAGAGATATCTGCACTCCCATGTTTATTGCAGTACTATCCACAGTAGCCAGTTTGGAAGCAACCTAAGTGTCCATCAACAGAAGAATAAATAAAGAAAATCTGGTACATACACATAATGGAGTACTATTCAGCCATAAGAAGAATGAGATCCTGCCATTTGCAACAACGTGGATGGAACTCGAGATCATTATGTTAAGTGAAATAAGTCAGGCACAGAGAGACAAACTTCGCATGTTTTCAATTATTTGTGGGAGCTAAAACTCAAAACAACTGAACTTACGGACATAGAGAGTAGAAGAATGGTTGCCAGAGGCTGGTAAGGTAGTTGGGGAGGGTGGGGAATGCGGGTAGGCTGGTTAATGGGTACCAAAAAAATAGAATGAACAAAACCTACTACCTGATAGCACGGCAGGGTGGCTATAATGAATAATAATTTAATTTTACATTTAAAAATAACTAAAATAATTGGATTATTTGTAACACAAAGAATAAATGCTTGAGGAGTTGGATACCAAAATTCTCCATGATGTGATTATTACGCATTGCACACCTGTATCAAAACATCTCATATATCGCATAAATATATATATCAACTATGTAAACACAAAAATTAAAAATTAAAAATAAGAATGTGAGACACATTCACCAAGATAGAACATATGATAGACCATGAGGCTTTTAATCTACAAGCCACAAGGCTTGTAAATCTTTTAATTTAACACCATTTAATCTTTCAATATTAGAAAGATTAAAATAAGAGTACATTATCTAATTACAATCCAAGAAGAAATAACACACAAACAATTTTTAACTGAATGAAAATAAAAATATAGTATAATAAAATTTGTGAGATGCTGGTAAAGGAGGGCCTGCAAAGAAATTTATAGCTGTTAAGTGCTAATTTTATGAAAGAAGAGAGGTCCAAAATCAATTATTCAAACTTCTATCTTAAAAATGTTTTTAAATAAAGGACAAATTAAATCCAAAGTAAGAACTAGGAAGAAAATAATAAGGAGTAGACAAACAGAAAATGAGCAAACAGGCCAGGTGTGGTGGCTGGGGCCTGTAATCCCAGCACTTTGGGAGGCTGACATGGAAGGACTGCTTAAGCTCAGGGGTTGGAGACTAGCCTGGGCACCATGGTGAAACCTCACATCTACCTAATAATAATAATAATAATAATAATTATTATTATTATTATATATATATATGCAAAAATACAAGAAAACAAAAATTAGGTGGGTTTGGTGGCACGAGGCTGCAGTGAGTCAAGATTGTGCCACTGCACTCCAGCCTGGGTGACGGAGCAAGACTCTGTCTCAAAAATGAAAAAAAAGGAAGGAAGGAAGGAAGGAAGGAAGGAGGGAGGGCGGGAGGGAAGGAGGGAAGGAGGGAAGGAAGGAAGGAAGGAAGGAAGGAAGGAAGGAAGGAAGGAAGGAAGGAAGGAAGGAAGGAAATGAGCAAACGATAGAGAATATCAATGAAACCAAAAGGTTTTTTTGTTTGTTTGTTTTCTGAGGAGTTTCACTCTTGTTGCCCAGGATGGAGTGCAATGTTATGATCTCGGCTCACTGCAACCTCTGCCTCCCAGGTTCAAGTGATTCTTCTGCCTCAGCCTCCCGAGTAGCTGGGATTACAGGCATGTGCCACCACACCTGGCTTATTTTGTACTTTTAGTAGAGACAGGGTTTCTCCATGTTGGTCAGGCTGGTCTCGAACTCCCGATCTCAGGTGATCCACCCATCTCAGTCTCCAAAAGTGCAGGGATTACAGGTGTAAGCCATTGCGCCTGGCCACCAAAAGATATTTTTTAAAAAGAGAACAATAAAATCAATAAACCTATAGGTAGACTGATAAAGAAAAAGGGGAGAAAACACAAATTGTACATATCAGGAATAAATGAGGGAATATAATTACTTACAGGCATTAAAAAACAGTAAAAGCATATCACAAATGTTAATAAATTTGGCAATTCAGCTGAAATTGAGTAATACTGGAAAGACATAATTACAAAATAAGGACTCAGAAGATTTAGAAAATGTTATCCTATATCTAACAAGGAAATTAAATTTTTAATTAAAAATCTTCCCACAATAAAAATTCTAGGCTCTGATGACATCATTGATGAATTCTAAAAGCATTTAAAGAAAAAATAACATTAAATATACAAACTATTCCAAAAAATAGAAAACTTAAACCATTTTATTTTATTCTCTCTCTCTCTTCTTTTTTTACTTTTATTTTAAGTTCAAGGGTGCAAGTGCAGGTTTGTTACATAGGTAAATTTGTGTCATGGGGGTCTATTGTATAGGTTTTTTCCCTGACTAATACATCCAGGTATTAAGCCTAGTACACATTAGTTGTCTTCCCACCCTCTACCCTCCAAAAGGCCCCAGTGTCTGTTGTCCCCCTTTATGTGTCCATGTGTTCTCATAATTTAGCTCCCACTTATAAATGAGAACATGCAGTATTTGCTTTTCTGTTCCTATGTTAATTTGCTGAGAATAATGGCCTCCAGGTCTATCCAAGTCCCTGCAAAGGACATGATCTCATTCTTTTTTTATGGCTGCATAGTATTCCATGGTGTACATGTACCACATTTTCTTTTCTTTTCTTTTTTTTTTTTTTTGAGACGGAGTCTTGCTCTGTCGCCCGGGCTGGAGTGCAGTGGCCGGATCTCAGCTCACTGCAAGCTCCGCCTCCCGGGTTTACGCCATTCTCCTGCCTCAGCCTCCCGAGTAGCTGGGACTACAGGCGCCTGCCACCTCCCCCGGCTAGTTTTTTGTATTTTTAGTAGAGATGGGGTTTCACCGTGTTAGCCAGGATGGTCTCGATCTCTTGACCTCGTGATCCGCCCGTCTCGGCCTCCCAAAGTGCTGGGATTACAGGCTTGAGCCACCGCGCCCGGCAAAACATTTCTTTTTTTTTTTTTTGAGACGGAGTCTCGCTCTGTTGCCCAGGCTGGAGTATAGTGGCCGGATCCTGGCTCACTGCAAGCTCCGTCTCCCGGGTTCACGCCATTCTCCTGCCTCAGCCTCCCGAGTAGCTGGGACTACAGGCGCCTGCCACCTCGCCCGGCTAGTTTTTTGTATTTTTTTTTAGTAGAGACGGGGTTTCACCATGTTAGCCAGGATGGTCTCGATCTCCTGACCTCGTGATCCACCCGTCTTGGCCTCCCAAAGTGCTGGGATTACAGGCTTGAGCCACTGCGCCCGGCCCATGTACCACATTTTCTTTATCCAGTCTGTTATCGATGGTCATTTAGGTTGACTTCATGTCTTTGCTATTGTGCATAGGGTTGCAATGAACATACATGTGCATTTGTCTTTGAAATGGAGTGATTTATATTCCTTTGGGTATATACCTAGTAATGGGAACGCTGGGTTGAATGGTATTTCTGTCTTTAGATCTTTGAGGAATCGCCACACTGTCTTACACAATGGCCGAACTAATTTACACTCTCACCAACAGTATATAAGCATTCCTGGCCGGGCGCGGTGGCTCAAGCCTGTAATCCCAGCACTTTGGGAGGCCGAGACGGGCGGATCACGAGGTCAGGAGATCGAGACCATCCTGGCTAACATGGTGAAACCCCGTCTCTACTAAAAATACAAAAAAAAACTAGCCGGGCGAGGTGGCGGGCGCCTGTAGTCTCAGCTACTCCGGAGGCTGAGACAGGAGAATGGCGTAAACCCGGGAGGCGGAGCTTGCAGTGAGCTGAGATCCGGCCACTGCACTCTAGCCCGGGCGAAAGAGCAAGACTCCGTCTCAAAAAAAAAAAAAAAAAAAAAAATTAGCATTCCTTTTTCTCCACAGCCTCACCAGCATCTGTTAATTTTGACTTTTTAACAACAGCCATTCTGACTGGTTTGAGATGGTATTTCATTGTGGTTTTGATTTGGATTTCTCTAATTATCAGTGATGTTGAGCTTTTTTTTTATATATATGTATGTATGTATGCCTTGTTTGAAGTGTGTGTTCATGTCCTTTGCCCACTTTTTAATGGTTTTTCTTGTAAATTTGTTTAAGTTCCTTATATATGCTGTATATTAGAGCTTTGTCAGATGCATAGTCTGAAAAAAATTTTTTCCATTCTGTACACAGTCTGTTTGCTCTGTTGGTAGTTTCTTTTGCTGTACGGAAGTTCTTTAGTTTAATTAAATCCCATTAGTCCCATTACCTTTTTTTTTTTTTTTTTTTTGTAGAGATATTTCACCTCCCTAGTTAGCTGTATTCCTAGGTATTTTATTCATTTTGGGGCAATTGTGAATGAAAGTTCATTCCTGATTTGGCTCTTGGCTTAACTATTGTTGGTCTATAGGAATGTTAGTGATTTTTACACATTGATTTTGTATCCTGAGTTTGCTGAAGTTGTTTATCAGCTTAAGAAACGTTTGGGCTGAGATGATGGGGTTTTCTAGATATAGGATCATGTCATCTGCAAACAGACTTCCTCTCTTCCTATTCGAATGCCCTTTCTTTCTTTCTCTTGCCTGATTGCCCTGGCCAGAACTTCCATACTACGCTGAGCCCGAGTGGTGAGAGAGGGCACTTTTGTCTTATGCCAGTTTTCATGGGGAATGCTTCTAGCTTTAGCCCATTCAGTATAATGTTGGCTGTAACTTAACCCATTTTATAAGACAAACTTTATTCTGATACCAAAACTAGACAAAGGCATTAAAATAAAACTACAAACCAACCAACTTTTTAAAGCAAATTGTGCTGAAGTTACTGGATATTCATATGGAAAAAAGATGAACCTCAACCCGTACCTCCTACTATACATAAAAATTAACTCAAAATGGATTATAGATCTAAATATAAAAGCTAGAAGTATAAATCTTCTACAGGAAAATATCCTCACAATCTTGAAATACACAAAACTTTCTTAGGATACAAAAAGCACAAACCACAGAAGAAAAATTTTAAGTTAGACTTCATCAAAATTTTAAATTTCTGCTTTTCATAAGGTGACACAATTTAAAAAGTAAACAGGAAGCAACAGATGAGGAGAAAATATGATATACACACAAATATAAACTATACATGTTTTATGTTATATATTATGGATGAATATATGTTATATGTTATATATATTATATATTTTAGATAAAAGTCTTCATCCTATTTATGTGTGTATATATACACACATAATACACATGTAAATAGGATGAAGACTTTTATCCTTAATACAGCTCAATAAGAAGAAAACGACCCATTTTTTTAAAGTGGGAAAAGGATTTGAACAGACACTTCAAAGATATATGAGTGATATATATGAAGCACATGAAAATTGCTCACCATCACTAACATCATTAAACTAACACCATGCTACCAACAGTATCACCCAAGAGAAATGAAAGCTTACAAAATCAGTACAAATAGTTATGAACAGATCTGCAGAATAATTCTATTCATAATAGCACAAAACTAAAAACAACCAGAAAAGTGATATGTGATATGGATTACTATTCAGAAAAAAAGTGAACTACTGATATACACAACAACATGGATGGCTCTCCAAAAACCTTACACTCAGGGGAAAAACCTAGACACAAAAGAGTACCCATTGAGTAATTCCACTTATATGAAACTATAGAAAAGCAAGCTAACCTATAGTGATAAAAAGGAGATTCACGGTTGTCTGGGGATGAAGGAGTGGGGAAGAGGGTAGAAATTAACTGTAAAGGGGACTTTTTCAGATAATAGAAATGTTCATATCTTGACTGTGGTGGTGGGACATGGTTATACAACTTTGCCAAAGCTCAATGAACCATAAACAGAATGGGTGCATTTTTAATGTATGTAAGTTATACCTAAATAATGTTTTAAAATGTACTTATGGGAAAACAAACTATTCTAGAAAATATTTCCTAATTCATTTTATAAAACTAACATTAAAACTCATCTCCTAACTAATCTACAGAGAGAATTCCTATGGTTAAGACAAAATACTGATATTTACTTCCTAAAGCAAGACCAATATATCCCTACAGCTTTCAATACAGGTTTCTTTTTCTTTTTTCTTTCTTTCTTTTTTTTTTTTTTAACAGAGTCTTGGCCTGTCACCCAGAATGGAGTGTGGTGGCATGATCATGATCACGGTTCACTGCAGCCTTGATCTTCTGGGCTCATCCATCCTCCCACCTCAGCCTCTCGAGTAGCTGGGACTACAGATGCATGCCACCACACCTGGCTGATTTTTGTATTTTTTGTAGGGACAGGGTTTGGCCATGTTGCCCAGGCTGGTCTCCAATGCCTGGGCTCAAGCAATCCTCCACCTTGGACTCTCAAAGTGCTGGGATTACAGGCATGAGCCACAGTGTCTGACTACAAATTGTAATACTTTAAAGATTCTCTCAATATTAAAGTTCACTCAATCATATTAATAAATGAGTTAAGTCACACCTAAACAATGTATGATCTTAGAACTCATTTTGTGGAAAAAATCAGACATATACAATAGTAGAAACTGTGGCATAATGAACTTCCATAAACACATCATCAAGATAATAAAATTCAAGATGTTGCTATTCTTGTTTTGTCTTTCTTTTTTTCCTTTCTTTTAAAAGAAAATCCTGGACATCATGTCACTTCAGTCTCACATACTTCAGTATGCATTCATAACCAAAAAATGAGTATTTTTAAGATCCCTTATTAAGATTATTTGTTTTTGTACAGTTTAGATACACTAGATAGCTTTCTCAATATACTAGATGTCTGGCTGCATTCTTGCCACCCCTCTTTGACATCATAATCTTTTCAACTTATAAAATTCATGGCAACTACATAATTAATTTTTTAAATCTTTCAAAGAACACTCTTTCCTATGAGGTTTCATTAAGTGCCTTTGGCTTATAGTCTATATTAAACCTAGACATGTCATTTAAATATAGTAAAAAAAACCCACAATTTTTCATTTGACAACGAAACTAATTTCTTGTTTTCACAAAAGGATGGAGAGGATGGAGAGAAATAAAAGTGGTCACTAAGGCTTAGCCAAAGAAAATGTTATGTCACAGCTATTTTAAATAGATATTATATCCCTGCACAAGTATACACTGTGTGCAAAATCATATTCTACACAATTTAAAGAAAGGGAGAAAATATTCACACAGTCTAGTTACTCAGTAGGGGCTCTTCTCAGTAATTTATGGTCAAATATTCTTCACTGTAATGAATCTGCCGATATCATCACATCACTTAACATCCATTCTCGTAAAGGATACGAGTCACAAAAAATCAGTATACTTCATCTGAAAATATATTTGATATATTTACTATGGCTACTGCTTTGGTTCAGGAAAAATAGAGATCACTGTATTTTAATGATGACATGAATTGTGCCAGAGTTGACCTGCTAAGTTCCTGAAGGCTAAACCCTAAGATCTTAAAAGAAAGTAAAGGGATCTTCACATATGAAACAGATTTTCCCTAACTGACCAAATAATAATTTGACATATTGAAAAAAATAGTATGTTGATACAGTTTAGATGTTTGTTCCCTCTAAATCTCATATTGAAATGTGATCCCAAATACTGGAGGTGGGGCCTGGTGGGAGGTATTTGGGTCATGGGGGCAGATCCCTCATAATTGGCTTGGTGCCTTCCTGGGGGGGAATGAATGAATTCTTGCTCTGTGAGTTCACATGACAGCTGGTTGTTTAAAAGAGCACAGCATCTCCCTTGCTGCCCCTCTTGCCATATAGTGCACTGGCTCCTGCTTTGCCTTCCACCATGAGTGGAAGCTTCCTGAGTCCCTCACTAGAAGTAGATGCTGGCATTATGCTTCTCATACAGCCTGCAGAACTGTGAGTCAAATAAACCGCTTTTTTCAATGAGTTATTCAGGCTTAGGTATTCCTTTAGAGCAACACAAAACAGACAATAGATGCTAAACACATCTGCCCAGTTGTCTGGGGAAGGGGGATAGTAACATGGTGATAAACTGGACATGGGGAAAAAGCTATCTTTTTTTTTTTTTTTTGTCTGTCAAACAACATTTTTAAATGGAAGCATTTTTCTGGCTCTCAATCCAAGGATTTTGTGGATTTTTTTTCCCATTTTTAACACTCATACTTTCAAACAAGAGTTAACTATGAAACAAAGTTACTCCAAGATACATAAAACTTCAGGGGTATATTCCATTTCTCTTTCACAGTTTTTCTACATAAGGTACAAGCCATTCATTGTAGGAAGAATTGAAAGGATTTATCTATAAGGCCAACAACAACAACAACAAAATCTAGGAAGCCTGGGAAGTTGCCCAATCAGAATCTTTATAAAAGATACAAAGAAAGATAAACCCTCACCTCAGCTATTTAAGTATGTACATACAAGAAAGGAACATGAAATGTGTGTGTTGACATTGACTAACTTGTGACTATATAAGATAATAGTGTTTCACATACACAAGTTTTCACTCCCTGTATGTTACTTTTCCTAACCTTCCAATTTAACTGAATCTAACAGAACCTATTAAATTCAGTTTGATTGCATAGGAGTATGAGAGTCATTAATTAGCCAGATTTTTAAGTGAATTAAAGATAAACTGCTTGGTTAAGAGGGCTTTTTCCTTTTATTCACCTGATGTTTATTACAATGGAAAGTAGAACATCAATATTTTTCAGTCTTCATTAAGAGTATAATATTGACTTTTCCTGTGTCTGAATCAAGCCAGGGTTGAAACTTGCTGTTTATTTAAATTTACACCTAAATCAACATCAATTTGATAAAATTTGATTGCACTTTTGAAATAATACAGCCAACTGACCCAATTTTACTCTCCAACAACAACAAAAAAGGCTGAACTACAGATTTACCTCAGGAATTACCTCTGAGGCAAGTATATAATAAACATTGATTTTTTTTTTTAAGAATTTTTAAAAGTTTAATGGAAGAATTGGCATTTTAGATGGGTCTTGAATGTTGGTTAAAAACATTGATTTTTATTTGTTCTTTTTCCCCTAGCTATGTCGCCACCAAAAAAGTAGATTATAAAACTTAAATTATAAATATGTCAGGAGTTCTTGCAAGTAAGCTGCTTATTTTAGCTAAAAACGCTGGACTAACATTTTAAAGTTTTCTCTCATTTTTTTTTAGCAGATATAATTAGTCATTTGCTAAATGTTAACTGTTTCTGTTTTAGAAGAGCTTCCCTGCTTAAGAAAAATCCTGTTAGTAAATTGGAAGCTCTTTTGTTTAGTTTTTACCTTTATAAGAGCATCAGAATCAGCTTAAAAATTGACTAATTGAGGCAAGTCATCTTTCAGTCAAATTTCAACACAAATGTTGAAATTTTTTAAAAAAGTATTATCAAGCTTCTCTCCTTCCACATGAACAGGCTTTCATATTACTACTGCCTGTTGTTTAAAATTTTTAAATGGTATTTTTTGCCATGGGTCGGGGGCAGGGTGCATAAGATAGTTTTTCCTTTGGCACAGGTTCACTTAAAACAAACATTAAAACCTTCAGGTTCTCCTAGGAAGAAAGGAGGATGGTATCGTGTACTTCTTGCAGTTTTTTTTTTTCAATGACATACAAACGCACCTGAAAATACAAGTTACATAGCAATGTCTGCACAAACTTTATGCCTGGAAAAGGGATGCTGACAGCTGTATGAAGAGTGAAAACTAAAACTACATTTTATGGTAGTGGTGTCAATGATTTTAAAATATATATGCATTGTTACTTGAGGAAAAGAAAGATCATTTAAACAACTGGACTTTATAAGGAAACACATATCGAGGAGATTGAACAAAAACTTAAACGTGGTGCATTCACCACTGAGGACACTACTCATTGAATAACAAAGATGATCTAACAAGTCTCCAGTTCTTAAGATGATTTATCCCAATACTCAAAATAATAACATCCTCTATTGGAATCAGACAAAAAGGCAGTAAAATAAGGTTCAGCACAGCCTTTCCACACAGTAGTTACAAGTTGCTCAAGAGCGGAGTTCTAAAATTTATTTTGATTTTCTTAAACTCACTCACTTGTGACCAATCTCATGTGCAATGGTAAAAGCTGAACCCAGGCCAATGTCTTCATTAATGCTGCAGCTCCTTTCAGGCTCACACATTCCAGCCACAGAGGCCAAGCCTGAATAAACAGAAAGAGACACAAAGGGTCAAGCCAAGGTGTTTCAGTCTTTAAAAGCCCATACTTACAAATGCCTGGATTCTTTTTAATAACCTCCATGCACAGAAGGAGCCGTTGGCAAAAGGTTAACTTTCTAGTCATTTGCAAAATCACTGGGGGGAATTTCACTTTGCCGGCTAGACATTAATATTTTTTGAACTGCAGTCTGTGCTGGAAAATGTCTAGACTAGGGGTTAGATTTATAAATTTTACTTCTGGTAACTTGGGACCACCTAGTAACTTGAGCCAGAAGAGGGAATTCAAGAAAGCATTTCTATTTTAACATTCTTCAGGCTGTAGAAAGCAAAATATATCCACATTATTTTTCTAAAGAGATCTGTTTAAGTTTAGTGGGTTCATAAAAATATACAAGTAACTTTCTAGTTACCAAAAAAAGGGGGAATCCCAAATGATTTTTTAAGTGATATTTTTATTAAAAATAAAATGAATGATTCAAAAGATGGAAAGGAGAACTATTAAAGATGGGAGGTTTTTGCATATTTTTTTAATCGTCTGAAATTAATGCTGACAGTGATGCAACAATTTCTTTTAGTATATTAATGGGAGGAAAGTCATTCACACATTCAATGTCACTTTTCCTCTCTCCTATTCCCTACTTCAATGCATTACAGTTTTACTAATAAAGCAAATACTATGGTGTTAATTCGCTGATTCCAGTGAAATGTTATGTTACTCAAGGTATTCTCCCCTTGGGGATTTTAGTATGTAAAAGTTTTAATATTTACTTTCAAATGAATATCATGCTGTGTGAAATACTACAGAACTTTAACACAGTGCTTAAAAAAAGAATTTTTGTGCAAAAGCAGAAATGTCATCTCTTATAAGGAAACAGATGCCAAATCATACTTCATGCACATAGAAACAATAAGTTATTTCGAAGAAGTTGAAGGAGAAGTAGGAAAAAACATTTTTTATGGTCAGTAGTCTACTATCGTCACCCAAACATTAATAATTACTTTCCCACCAAAAGTGATTTCAATTCAATTCAATGAATATTTATTGAATGCAATAAGCAATGTTCTGTGCTAGGTATAATTTCCCAGCTGTACTAATTAGAAACAATAAATGATATATAATCCATAACTTTACTGACGAGAAAGCTCTAGAAGTTGTGTTTCTCTGTATTTTCTAATATAAGTATCAACAGCTACATTGGAACAGAGATGAGATTAATGCTGGAATTGCTAATAGATTGTTTGCCTTTCCTACTGTTTTATGTGAGAGAGGCAGGAGTTGGGGAGGGAGGTGATTTCTGCCTCACAGAGTTATAAATACTGGTGATACCCCTGGGCTGCCCTTCCATTCATTAGAGGTATTGGGACCTAAAACAGAGAATGTAAAAAGTGGAGCAGGATAACTTACTTTTTTGTTTCATTTAATTTTTGGTTAATATTTAATATTTGTTTAAATAGTTAAAATATTTTAATGAATGTCATTTTCAATCTCCACTGAGAGAAAGAGAGAGACACACATAGTGAATTTTACTTTTATTTTATTTTATTTTATTTTATTTTTTGAGACGGAGTCTCGCTCTGCCACCCAGGCTGGAGTGCAGTGGCCGGATCTCAGCTCACTGCAAGCTCCGCCTCCCGGGTTTACGCCATTCTCCCGCCTCAGCCTCCCGAGTAGCTGGGACTACAGGCGCCCGCCTCGTCGCCCGGCTAGTTTTTTTTTTTTTTTTTTTTTTTTTTGTATTTTTAAGTAGAGACAGGGTTTCACCGTATTAGCCAGGATGGTCTCGATCTCCTGACCTCGTGATCCGCCCGTCTCGGCCTCCCAAAGTGCTGGGATTACAGGCTTGAGCCACCGCGCCCGGCCTACTTTTATTTTAAGAAAAATAAAATGAGAAGTAGAATAGGAAAGTACCTGAAATCTTTTTAAAAATTGCATTATATTATCTGGCTTTAAGTTATTTGGTTCAATGTGGCCTATTATATGGGAAGAACAAAGCCACTCTGAATACTGTTTCTGTTTTGAGTTTTATGAAATGTATGTTTTTTCAAAAGAAAAGCAGAATTACTAAGAATAATTATTGTTAAATTAATGTTTCTTACATTTCCCAAAATCTATTATTCCATGGGTTAGCTTTTGGGTTTTGTTGTTGTTGTGTCGTTTTTTGGTATGTGCCATGTGGCTGTATTTTCAATTGAGAATTTTCAGTGACTCCTCAAGGTGTATTTACAAGCACAGGTTTACTTCTGCCATCTTATATAAAATTGTTATCTCTGCTAAAACAACAACTTCAGAAAGAATATACTTGGAAAATTCCTACTCATTGAAATATAAAGCTAAATCTTAACTAAAATGGAAGTATTTTAAATGCTAATGTATTTTCACAACCCCCCACAATGTTCTGTATACCTATAAAATTGAGACTGTCAAAATTCTTATGTGTGATTGTGTTAATGGCGATTTGATTACTATTTGGGTCATTTAGGTTTCCTCGGCTTGATGGCCACAGTTTGCACCCTTAAGCCTACTTAGCCATGTTACAATTGGTCATCAGAATTATTAAGCAAGATACTATGGAAAAATCAGTATAAAAGCCAATATGAAAGTGACTAGAATACAAGTCAAAAATCTGCTCAATTCTCTACTGATAATATATTTTCCATAGAAGAAGTTAAAACGTGTGTGTGTGTAATATATATACATATATATACAGCTCATTCCGTTTTCACAAGAAGTAGTATGAAAACAATATACAAGTTTATAATTTGAAAAATAACTTATAGTGAGCTCGAAAGTGCATTGATACATGCCTATTAATGCACTGATTCTATAAATTAATAAGCTATCAAAGTTAGAACACATTATTTTCAGAAAAATAAAATAAGAAGTAGAATACGAAAACACCTCAAATCTTTGCCAATAATGACAAAGTACTAGGCAGTACCAAAATCCTTTATATCTCAAAATAAAAGTAAAAATCACTGTGTGTGTGTCTTACTAATGTCATTAGGTTGGTGCGAAGTAAATTGCACCAACCTAATACAACAAAGAGCATATCTCGATGTAAATAATCTACCTTCAAAAAGCAGAAAATATATATATATATATATATGGAGAGTGAGGGTATATATATACGGAGAGTGAGGTTATATATATAGATATACATATAGTGAGGGTATATATATAGATATACATACAGTGAGGGTATATATATAGATATATCTATATATAGAGAGATATATATAGGGAGAGTGAGGGTATATATATATAGAGAGAATGTGTGTATATATGTACAAATGTGTATATGTGTGTATATACACATTTCTTCAAATATAGATATACTAGAAAAATACTAGCTCTGGCTGATATGTGCACCTGATTTGAGGTCTACTGTCTATTATATCTAAAGTTTAAAAGTATAGGCAATTTCTACATTAAAGAATACCAGTTCATTTTTATACTACCTCTTTACTAAATATATCTACATTTTTTTCCTTAAATGACTTTAACAATGTCCATGTAGCATAAGGGCAGATATTACTCCTACATCATAGATAAGAAAATTGAGGAACAAAGAGCTTAAATACACTGTAAAAGTTAATGTACTGAAACTGTCAAAGCCAGTTGTTAGTTCCCAGTTCAGAGTCCCCTCTGTTGGATTATGTTGGTCTTGTTAGCTTAAAACACTACAAAGTAAATCTTTTTGATGTGAGCTCGCACAGCAAAGAGAACTCTGTCTCCATTATGCTTTTTAACTAGCAAGCTTCTCCATAGTTAATACTCAGCACTGGCTATTTGGGATTTCTTCTTCAGCCATAAATCCTGAGGGAAATGGGTAGGAGAAGCCTGGGAAGTCGGGTAAAATTATCAAGAGAAATTTTAGTTTCTGAAGAGATATTTCACTGAACTTCCCAGGAAGTTGGGTTACACTTTTCCTCCTACATCTACTTTAATTTGCTCTTCCCAAAATGCTTATGAGGTGCATAGGAATCAATTTCATAACTATTCTTTTACAATTAAGAAAACTGAGACTTGTCATAGAGAAACTAGAGAATTCATCTTCAGTTGTTTACCTTCTGAGTCTGTAAAAAGTCTTAAAAAATTTATCAGAGAAAAAGAGCGTCTGTCCTTTAAAATAACTCCAGTTGCTTAATATGTTAGACAACTAGAGATCTACCTTTTTTGCCCATTTGTATTTGCAGTTAACTATGAAATTATGCTCTGTAACAATGTGTAATTTTTAAAATTCTAGAATACTACAGAAATGCTTTTAAAAAGACAAATGACCCTTTGGGAGCACAAGAAAGATAATCTTGTACCCCTTCTTCACCTGTGGCTATAATATTTTATAAGATTATTTTTTGTTGTTGTTTGCGTAGTATAAAATTTCCAATACTATCTTAACTTATGGGGCTATACTCTTTCCACAAAATTGTACCAAAAGAAGTATTGTTCTTGGTGCATCCTCATTAAGTATCCTTAGTTCTTTTTTTTTTTTTCCTTTCCTTTTCTAGCCTGAAATTTCAAGATGTTGACTGCTTTCATTTGCTCTCACAATCTTGGTATTATAGAAAATACATTACAGAGATGGATTACATGAACATAAGTGATAACCTCAATTTATAATTCTTTAATGATTTTGAATCATATTCTAAGTTAATTTAATAATCATTCCAGTTGTCAAAAAAGCCAATGAAATTTATATAATATTTATGATAGTAATAAATATTTGTTTCCTAGTAAATGACATATCTGCAAAGGCTGGATGTAACAGATTTTAGGGATTTCAGATGTACAGAAAGGAAAATGAGCAAATTAATAATAAAGATTAAAGCCGTTGGTCCAGAAAGACAATCTGAACCATTCTATCTTTATTAAAAAAAAAAAAAAAACTTACCCAGTGTTCCACAAGGCTTATTTTTGTAAGTGCAGATATCATATCTATGGAGAAAAAAGAGATGAAATTTGTACTCTGATCAAATTTGTAAAATAGTTTTCTATATTCATCATACTTCTCTCCTGAAGTTGTCAGACCACAATTAATGCAATTATGAGCAATCAACTGGAGTGTTGGCATTTTCAGCACTCTACAGTGCTGAGGAACACCGCAGGCAGCACTACACTCACAGCCTCTGGCTGCAAGCCAATAGAACACCTGCCAGTAAGAAATAAAGGTTAAAGCGGATTTTTGTAATTGCAAGTTCCATAAAATCATCTACCATACTGTTTTGAAGCTAGAGTGGGTTGTCTGCAGATTGCTGCTACTTCTGCAAAACGCAAATAGGTGGCTTCTTATTTCCAATCTCTTTTGAACCTGTGGGAATAGGGTTTTGTTACAGACACAGACTGTATTTTATAATTCTGAGCTATAGGCACTATTTGGAGTTGCTTTAACACAGGTTCTTGTTAAAGAAAAAAAGATCATGTAATACAACAGTGGGAATAAAATTGATATTACATGTTTCTCCTAATTGTATACCAGCAAATTAGCATGGCTAAAATGCAAATATTTTTAGGTGATTTTACAAAAGGCTAAATGAATCTCTCAATAGAAAGCTTCCCTAATGTTGGTCAGATTTATTCTATACCATGCTGCATTATAACTCAATACAAAAGATTGAGTCCATAATGTTGCATATTTTAAAAATATTACATTTAGAATCCTGTCAATATTGATATAAACATTTATTTTAAGCATTTTTGGTATATCCTTGTAAACATTTTTAAAACCAAAAGTATTTAAAGTTTCTAAAGTGAGAGTAAAAAATAAATGTAAAAGGCTAAAAATTTTTATTTGCCTCTGTTTTATGCTGGAAGCGGAAAGCTTTCCAGTTAAAAAGTAAAGTTTCACAAACTACAGGGAAATTCAATTTGTAAAAGTTCTCTTTTATTGTATATAAAGATTAGTCAACATGAGTAGGGTAGAAGGTTAGTAAATAATCCCATTCTTACTTATCAATCACCAGACCAAAATGTATTTTCATGGAACAAATATTATAATCAGCCATATCACTGGGTTGTTGAACTCATTAAAATTTCTGGAGATACCCTGGGTCTATCTTTAGAATTTCAAACTCTTCATCCTGCTCATTTTACATTTGAGGAAAGGGATTTTCTTTTCCTCTTGCATAAACTTCTGACCATTCACACATTCATCCTCTCTATTTCTTCTTTTGCAATTGGTAAGCCATGGGACTGCAATGCTTGGAACACCCTTGAATGTAAGATACAGAGAGGGTACTAGTGTACTCACCAAAGCACCATAAAGTATATTCTTGGTGTCACAGTCAATTTATCTTACGATCATAGTGTGTTATGCCTATTGTTACATAGCCACAACCCTTTCTAGCTGTCTTCAAGAAAACGTAAAGGAAGACTTTTCATGGTAATGCAGATACAGATGTTTCAATAGAATCTATTTCTAAATCTCCAAGTTCCACAGTGCCCTTCCTAAAACTGGTCTACCAGTTTGCTGAACACTTATCATATGCCCAGATATAGTGCCATATACTGGGAACAGAAAGATAAATAAGTTACTTTTGGTCTATTTTGGAAAATAAAATACAAGTGATAAATTACAGAGAAATCTGGAAAAAAGATTAAATAAAATAAATGTAAAAATAGTTAGATTTACACTATGCAACCAGTATTTGTTAACGACTATCATGATGATTACTGCCATAACCTACTTAAATACAAAATATAGAAATACAGACAAAACAGTGAATACACATAGAAAACTAGGAAACAGATTCATACAGGACATGCATCTGAAACAGGTCTTAAAGTTTAAGCCAGATTAAAAAAAAGAAAAGTAAAAGCATTCAAGTAGAGAATATTCAAAGGAACAAAGTCTAGAAAGAGTATGGCATACTGAAGAACTATGAGAATTTCAGAGAGACCGAAATATTGAATGTTAAACCAGATTTGTTTTTCTTATAGACAAAAGCAACTTAGAAAATAGTTTGTATAGTAGAAAAGAATTTTTTCAAAGTATGAGTATATATACAGATTGCTTATATATAGATATAAATCTGGAAGGATAACAGTGGGTATCTAAGGGAGAGGTGAGAGAATAGGGAGAATATGCATACATATATAAATTTCTGTACAACCAACTTTAATCAGAAAGTCTTTCAGCTAGGCCTGTCTCTGATGATAAACAAAAGAGAAACTTGATAATTAGCCAATGAATGTCTAATGAATGTTAAAAATGTGTTTTTCATTGCATTGAAGGAAAAAATTAGTGGTGTTCCAGATCTGTAGATTGGCCAAAATATTTCAGAAACATTGCCCCACTTTGCATGAGCCCATACAAAAACCCAGCAAGCACTGCAGGATGTACACTTAGATAACACATCTGAGATTTGTCCTGTATGTCCACTCAATGGTTTGGAGTATTAGGGTACCTGATGACAAATATAAGGGTAATAAATTCTGTCCGCCAAATATTTTCATATACATATTGAGTGCACTCTTTATGCAAAGTATTGTCAGAGCACCTAAATAACAGAGTTGGAATGTCGTCAAGCTTATAAAATAAGGAATATGAAATATTTGTGCCTTCTTGCTTATTTTACGAATATTTATATTTATAATGGAATCTGATCTAAAACTTCCCTTCATTATAACTGATAACCTTTATCCACCAAATCCTAAGGTTTTGCCTGAACATACTAGCTTAGGACAGTTTGCAACAATAAAAATTCCAGATTGATAAATGGAAGACATGACAAGGTAATAAAAAAATAATTTATATGTGGCTTTATCTACCATGATACCTACTTCTAACAGATTTATCTTCTTTAGGCCATTCCTATAATTGCCTTTCCTTAATATGTACCATGGAATAGTAGAAACAGACTGTGGGCAGAAGAAAGACTTCAGTCATGGATTTAAAAATTACACCATCTCATCCATGAATTATATAACATAGAATCAAGTTGTATTTATATTATAAATTGGGAATTATAAATCTGAAACATTAAAGTTTCTATTGAAGGTAATCTTATTCAACTATATTGAATTTCTATTCAAATATAGAATTGATGAATACAAATATTTTTTCATACTTTGTGTATACTTGCTCAATATTGTGTTACCTACACGTAACAAAATGTTCAGCAGAAGTGCAAGGTAATCATTTGAAATATTTTTTAAAACTCAAAATTACTTTTAGTCTATTATTTACATATTTTATAAACTTACTATTATCTCATATTTTACCTTTTTCAATTTCTTTTCTGTGGGATATTTCTTATTCTATTCATTCTCTTATCCCTATTTTCCTTCTTCTTCATGTATAAATTCCTGATTCCTTTCCCACAAACTATTTTCTGTGCTGTGAGCTCCATATTGCTTACAAATGTAAAAAAATCTTGAGAAATCATTTAATTCAAGCTGTACTACACTTAAGTCATTGTTTCTTAAAGTAGGCCAAATATGAACCAGCTTATTTCAGTTCCTCGATATAATTCTCAGTTGTCTCCCATCTTATCTTTAAATAGCATTTTTAAATTTTATGCCATAATAATAATCTTCACTAACTTCACACCCTCTTTCTTTCTTTTACCTAACGTTCTCATTTTTACTTTGCATCACATTCACTCTACATCCCATCAACTCTCTGCCATACTGTAGGTTTGCCTTATTTTCCTCCAGATCTGAACCACTTCAGGAAAAATTATAAAGAAAAATAATGCAAGGAGTCTGGCTTTATCCCAAATATATAATTGGTATACTTTTAGGACTTTTATTGCAGCAGTACAAATTGAAGAAAGAGAAGATTGAGGAAAAGGAATTCTGATTGCTTACTCTCAACACCCTTTACAAAAATCAGTCACTACTAAATCCTTACCAACCCACAGATGGCAGGAGCCCCCAAACTTGGGCCTGTGATCCTATCTTCAGACTGGCTAAGAAGTACACCGGAATGCTAAGAAGTAAAAGAAAAGCTGAAATAAAATTGGAAAATGTCCATTATTCTGAATTTAGATAGAAAAATAGCACCTTATCCCTATGGTACTTTTTTGGTTTTCTTTTCGTGAAAGTGTGATAAAGGCTTCAGGTCAGATGAAAAAGAATTAAGAAAGATAGTCATAGGGAATCTACATAAAGCCCAGTACTTTAGGGAAATTAGGGTTCCACTTTTGAGTAAGCAGATGAACGCATATGTTGCCATTCTTTTATCCTAAATTCATAATGAGGTTGGACAACTGAGCAAGATCAAAACTAGAGAATTTGGTTGAGACTGTAACATTGGTATGATTTTCGGGTATGGATACTTTCAACTCTTTAATTTTCTGGTCACTTTTGCCTAGGCATGGCTATCAGAGAAACAGACCAAAACACATGATTAAGTTGCATTTTAAGATCTCCAAAATATAGCATTATCTTCCACCACCAGCAGACATGCTTCCAGGGAGCCAAGCAGCCCTTTGCCTGAATCCTAAGCCTAAAAAGCAGCCCCATGGACTGCCCCTGAAAGACACGCCCTCCCAGCCAGCCAAGCAGCTGTGTGCCTGGGCCCAGAGCCAGGACTACAGCCCCATGGGCCACCTGCAGCAGACACCCACCCAGGCCAGCCAAGAAGTCATGTGACCACATCCCAGGCCTAAGAAACAGCCATGTGGGCCAACCCTGGCAAACATGCCCCTAAGCTAACCAAGGAGCTATGCAGCTGTGTCCTACGCAAGATAAACAGCCTGTAGTCTGCCCCCAGCAGACATGCCACCAGGCCAGCTGAACATCCTTATGCCTGCGTCACAGGCCTGAGAAATAGCCCTGTAGGCCAACCCTGGCAGACACATCCCCATGCCAGCCAAGCAGCTGCGCACTCATGTCCTGGACCTGAGAAATAGCCCTCCAAGCCACTCTTGGCAGGCACACCCCCAGGCTGTCTAAGTAACTGCATGCCTGTGTTTCCAATCAGAGTAACAGCACGATGGCCCTAAACCTAGTGAGTCAGACTGCAAGCTAGCCAACCCACCATGTGAACACATTTCTGACCTACGAAATAGCCCAGCAAGCCCACCCCTGGCAAAGCTATGCCACCATCAAAGCAAATTCTCTCAGCCTAGGTCACTGAGAAATTCACAAATACCACTAATGTGAATTACAGCTTTAGAAACTACACACAGACAATACTACTGTGTCTATCTAGAACCAAGGCCAACAGACCCCACCAAACTGACACCCCAAGATCTACTTATATGGATTAATCTTTCCCTATGAAACCTACTCCATAAAATTAGAAGAGGTAGCTTTTCTACTAGTTGCATAGAAATCAATATGGGAACATGTCAATCATAAAAAAAGGAAAAAAAAATGTAACCCACAAAGAAAAACAATAATTCTTCAGTAACAGAAACCAAATCATAAGGAAATATATGACATGCCAGAAAAAGAATTCAAAAAAAAAATCTTAAGGAAAGTGAGATATAATATAGACAATTTAATGAAATCAGAACAATTAATGATTTGAATGAGAAGTTCAATAGAGATAAATATCAAATAAAAAATAGAAGAAAAGAGAAATACTAGAACAGAAGAATTAAATGAAGGAAATAAATACAATCAAGAGTTCAGCAACAGCTAGATCAAGCAGAAGAAAGAACTTCCAAACAAAAAGACAGGTATTTTGAAATAACACAGGCAGAAAAAGTAAAGAAAGAGAAAAGAATAAAAAAGAATGAAGAAAGCCTATAGGATTTATGAAACACCAATAAGTTAACAAAAGTTTGTATTATGAGCTTTCAGAAGGAGAAAAGAAGGCAAAAAGTGAGGAAACCATATTTTATGAAATAATAACAGAAAACTCCCAAAGACTTGGGAAAGAGATGGACTTCCAAAGTCTTAGGAGAGAGTGTAGAAAGCTCGAATAACTCTAAATGGATTTACTCCAAACAAGTGCTTTCCAAGGCACATATAGTCAAATTGTCAAAAGTCAAAGCAAAGAATTTTAAAAGCAACAAGAGAAAAGTGTCAAGTCATATATAAACAAATCACCATTAGACTAACAGCTAGTTTCTCTGCAGAAACCTTATAGACCAGGAGACAATAAGGTGTATTTAAAGCACTGAAAGAAAAAAACTATGCCACCAAAGATTATTATACCCAGTAAAGCTATTCTTCAGAAATTTAAAAAAAAAAATTATTTCACAGACAAGCAAAAACTAAGGAACTTTTGTAACACTAGCCTGGCCTTACGAGACATGCTCAGGGAAGTCTCACATCTGGAAATCAAAAAATAATAACCACCATCATGAAAACATGTAGAATTATAAAATTCACTGGTTAAGTAAATACACAAAGAATAAAGAGAAAGGAACCAAACCTCAGTACTACAGAAAACCACCCAATGGCAAAAGTAAACAATAAGAGAGGAAGGAAGGAGGAAATGATAAACAAAATAACTGGAAAACGATCAATAAAATGACAGGAATAAATTCTTATCTCTTAATAGTAACCTAGAATGTAAATGGATTAAATTCCCCATTTAAAAGATATAAATTGACTAAATAAGATTTTATTTTTTTTTAAAAAAAGGACCCAATATAATTTGTCTGCAAGAAACACATCTCACCTGTAAAGATGCATAGAGACTGAAAGTGAAGGGATAAAAACAGGCATTCCATGCAAACAGAAACCAAAAGAGAGCAAGTATACCTTTCTTTATATCAGATAAAACAAACTTGAAATTAAAAGCTGTAAAAATAGACAAAATAATATTTAATAAATAATCAAGGGATCAATTCAGCAAGGGAATATAACAATCGTAAATATATATGCACCCTACACAGGAACACCCAGATATATAAAGCAAATATTATCAGATCTAAAGAGAGAGATAGGCTGCAATAATATGCCACTCTCAGCATTGGACAGATCATCTAGACAGAAAATCAACAAGGAAACATCAGATGTTCAACAAGAACATCCAAAACTATACAAATGTATGAAATTAAACAACATGCTCCTGAATGACCAATGGGTGAAGGAAGAAATTAAGAATAAAATTTAAAAATTCCTTGAAACAAATAAAAATAGAAACACAACATACCAAAACCTATAGGACATAGCAAAAGCAATATAAGAGGAAAGCTTATGGCAATAAATGCATAAATCAAAAAACTAGAATGATTTCAAATAAACAACTTAACAATTAATCTCAAAAAATTAGAAAAATAAGAAAAACCCAAACCCCAAATTAGTAGAAGAAATAATGTACTCAGAGCAACAATAAATGAAAATGAAACTAAAAAATATGAGATCGATAAAACAAAAAAGTGGTTTTTTGAAAAGATAACGAAAACTGACAAACCATTTGCTAGACTAAGAAGAAAAGAGAGAAGACCCAAATAAATAATACCTCAGAAATTAAAAAAAGTGATGTCACAACAGATATCACAGAAAAATAAAGAGTCATTAGAGACTACTGTGAACAACTATATTCCAATAAATGTAAAAACCTAGAAGAAATGGATAAACTCCTGGACACATGCAACTTTCCAAAGTTGACCAAAAAGAAATAGAAAACCTGAACAGACCAATTATAAGCAAAGAGATTGAATCAATAATAAAAAGTCTTCCAAGAAAGAAAAGTCCAAGACCAGAAGACTTCACCACTGATTTCTAACACATCTTCTAAGACGGGTAAGTACCAATTCTTCTCAAACTACTCCAAAAAAGTGAAGCAGAGGGAAATCTTTTCTAACTCATTCTAAGAGGCCACCATAACCCTGATACTACCAGACAAGGAGACAACAAGAAAAGGAAACTCCAGGCCAATATCCCTGATAAATATAGACACAAAAATCCTCAATAAAATATTGGCAAACCAAATACAACAGCACATCATGACCGAGTGAGAAATATCACAGGAATGCAAGGATGGTTCAACATATGCAAATCAATAAATGTCATATATAACATGAATAGAATGAAGGAAAAAACCCATATCATCATCTCAATAGATGCAGAAAAAGCATTTGATAAAATTCAACATTGCTTAATGATAAAACCTCATAATAAATTAGATATAGAAGGTGTATTAGTTCATTTTCACACTACTGACACAGACATACCCAAGACTGGGCAATTTACCAAAGAAAGAGGTATAATGGATTCATAGTTCCATTTGGCTGGGGAGGCCTCACAATCATGGTGGAATGTCTCACATGGTGGCAGACAAGAGAAGAGGGCTTGTGTACAGAAACTCCCCTTTATGAAACCATTAGATTTCATGAGACTTACTCACTATCACGAGAATAGCACGGGAAAGACCCACCCCCATGATTCACTTACCTCTCACTGGGTCCCTCCCTTAACATGTGGGAATTGTGGGGGCTAAAATTCAAGATGAGATGTGGGTGGGGACACAGCTAAACCATATGAGAATTAAAGTACCTCAACATAATAAAGGCCATATGTGACAAACCCACAGCCAAAATCATATTTAACAGAGAAAAGAAGAAGGCTTTTCCTCTAAAATCTGAAACAAGACAAGCATGCCTATTCTCACTACTCTTGCTCAACATAGTACTAGAAGTCCTAGCCAGAACAATAAAGCAAGAAAGGGAAATGAAGAGCATCCAAATTAGAAAGAGGATGTCAAATTGTCCCTATTTGTGGATGACATAATCTTTTTTCCCCTTTAAATTATTTTACTTTAAGTTCTAGGGTACATGTGCACAACATGCAAGTTTGTTACATATGTATACATGTGCCATGTTGATGTGTTACACCTGTTAACTTGTCATTTACATTAGGAATATCTCCTAATACTATCCCTCCCCTGCCCCTGACGCCCCAGCAGGCCCCGGTGTGTGATGTTCCCCACCCTGTGTCCATGTGTCCTCATTGTTAAATTCCCACCTATGAGTGAGATCATGCAGTGTTTGGTTTTCTTTTCTTTTTTTTTTTTTTTTTTTTTGAGACAGAGTCTGGCTCTGCCGCCCAGGCTGGAGTGCAGTGGCCGGATCTCAGCTCACTGCAAGCTCCGCCTCCCAGGTTCACGCCATTCTCCTGCCTCAGCCTCCCGAGTAACTGGGACTACAGGCGCCCGCCACCTCGCCCGGCTAATTTTTTTTGTATTTTTTAGTCGAGACGGGGTTTCACCGTGTTAGCCAGGATGGTCTCGATCTCCTGACCTCGTGATCCGCCCGTCTCGGCCTCCCAAAGTGCTGGGATTACAGGCTTGAGCCACCGCGCCCGGCCTGGTTTTCTTTTCTTGCGATAGTTTGCTCAGAATGATGGTTTCCAGCTGCATCCATGTCCCTACAAAGGACATGAACTCATCCTTTTTTATGACTGCATAGTATTCCATGGTGGATATGTGCCACATTTTCTTAATCCAGTTTATCATTGATGGATATTTGAGTTGGTTCCAAGTCTTTGCTATTGCGAATAGTGCTGCACTAAACATATGTGTGCATGTGACTTTATAGCAGCATGATTTATAATCCTTTGGCTATATGCCCAGTAATGGGATGGCTGGGTCAAATGGAATTTCTAGTTAAACATCCTGGAGGAATCGCTACACTGTCTTCCACAATGGTTGAACTAGTTTACAGTCCTACCAACAGTGTAAAACCATTCCTATTTCTCCACATCCTCTCCAGCACCTGTTGTTTCCTGACTTTTTAATGATCGCCATTCTAACTGGTGTGAGAGGGTATCTCCTTGTGGTTTTGATTTGCAGTAATCTGATGGCCAGTGATGATGAGCATTTTGTCATGTGTCTGTTGGCTGCATAAATGTCTTCTTTTGAGAAGTGTCTGCTCATATCCTTCACTCACTTTTTGATGGGGTTGTTTGATTTTTTCTTGTAAATTTGTTTAAGTTCTTTTTGATTCTGGATATTAGCCCTTTGTCAGATTGGTAGATTGTAAAAATTTTCTCCCATTTTGTAGGTTGCCTGTTCACTCTGATGGTAGTTTCTTTTGCAGGTTGTTCAATTTCCGTGTAGTTTAGTGGTTTGACTGAGTTTCTTAAATCCTTCTCTTCTTTTACATTTGCTGAGGAGTGCTGACTTCCAACTATGTGGTCAATTTTGGAATAAGTGCAGTGTGGTGCTGAGAAGAATGTATGTTCTGTTGATTTGGGTTGGAGAGTTCTGTAGATGTCTATTAGGTCCACTTGGTGCAGAGCTGACTTCAATTCCCAGATATCCTTGTTAATTTTCTATCTCATTAATCTGTCTAATATTGATAGTGGGGTATTGAAGTCTCCTGTTATTACTGTGTGGGAGTAAGTCTCTTTTTAGGTCTCTAAGGACTTGTTCTATGAATCTGGGTGCTCCTGTATTGGGTGCATATATATTTAGGATAGTTAGCTCTTCTTGTTGAATTGATTCCTTTATGATTATGTAATGGCCTTCTTTGTCTCTTTTGATCGTTGCTGGTTTAAAGTCTGTTTTATCAGAGACTAGGATTGCAACCCATGCCTTTTTTTGTTTTCCATTTGCTTGGTAGATCTTCCTCCATCCCTTCATTTTGAGCCTATGTGTATCTCTGCATGTGAGATGGGTCTCCTGAATACAGCACACCGATGGGTCTTGACTCTTTATCCAATTTGGCAGTCTGTGTCTTTTAATTGGAGCATTTAGCCCATTTACATTTAAGGTTAATATTGTTAGGTGTGAATTTGATCCCGTCATTAGGATGTTAGCTGCTTATTTTGCTCATTATTTGATGCAGTTTCTTCCTAGCATCGATGGTCTTTACAAGTTCACATGTTTTTGCAGTGGCTGGTACTGGTAGTTTCTTTCCATGTTTAGTGCTTCCTTCAGGAGCTCTTGTAAGACAGGCCTGCTGGTGACAATATCTATCAGCATTTACCTGTCTGTAAAGGATTTTATTTCTCCATCATTTATGAAGCTTAGTTTTGCTGGATATGAAATTCTGGGTTGAAAATTCTTTTCTTTAAGAATGTTGAATATTGGCCCTCCCTCTCTTCTGGCTTGTAGAGTTTCTACCAAGAGATCTACTGTTAGTCTGATGGGCTTCCCTTTGTGGGTAACCCGACCTTTCTCTCTGGCTGCCCTTAACATTTTTTCCTTCACTTCAACTTTGATGAATCTGACAATTATATGTCTTGCAGTTGCTCTTCTCAAGGAGTATCTTTGTGGCGTTCTCTGTATTTCTTGAATTTGAATGTTGGCCTGCCTCACTAGGTTGGGGAAGTTCTCCTGGATGATATCCTGAAGAGTGTTTTCCAACTTGGTTCCATTCCCCCCGTCACTTTCAGATACACCAATCAGATGTAGATTTGGTCTTTTCACATAGTCCCATATTTCTTGGAGGCTTTGTTCATGTCTTTTTACTCTTTTTTCTCTAAACTTCTCTTCTTGTTTCATTTCATTCATTTGATCTTCAATCACTGATACCCTTTCTTCCATTTGATCAAAGCGGCTACTGAAGCTTGTGCATGCATCATGTAGTTCCTGTGCATTGGTTTTCAGCTTCATCAGGTTATTTAAGGACTTCTCTACACTGTTTATTCTAGTTAGCCATTCGTCTAATCTTTTTTCAAGGTTTTTAGCTTCTTTGCGATGGTTTCAAACATCCTCCTTTAGCTCGGAGAAGTTTGTTATTACCCATCGTCTGAAGCCTTCTTCTCTCGACTTGTCAAAGTCATTCTCTGCCCAGCTTTGTTCCATTGCTGGTGAGGAGCTGCATTCCTTTGGAGGAGAAGAGGGACTGGGATTTTTAGAATTTTCACCTTTTCTGCTCTGTTTTCTCCCCATCTTTGTGGTTTTATCTACCTTTGGTCTTTGATGACAGTGACGTACAGGTAGGGTTTTGGTGTGGATGTCCTTTCTGTTTGTTAGTTTTCCTTCTAACAGTCAGGACTTTCAGCTGCAGGACTGTTGGAGTTTGCTGAAGGTCCACTCCAGACCCTGTTTGCCTGGGTACCCCCAGCGGAGGCTGCAGAACAGCAAATATTCCTGTCTAATCCTTACTCTGGAAGCTTCATCTCAGAGGGGCACCTAGCCTTATGAGGTGTCATTTGCCCCCTACTGGGAGATGCCTCCCAGTTAGGCTAATCGGGGGTCAGAGACCCACTTGAGGAGGCAGTTTGTCCGTTCTCAGATCTCAAACTCCATGCTGGGAGAACCACTACTCTCTTCAAAGCTGTCAGACAGCAATATTTAAGTCTGCAAAAGTTTTTGCTGCCTTTTTTTTTCAGCTATGCCCGCCCCTAAAGGTGGAGTCTACTGAGGCAGGCAGGGCTCCTTGAGCTGCGGTGGGCTCCACCCAGTTTGAGCTTCTGGGCTGTTTTGTTTACCTACTGGAGCCTCAGCAATGGCGGACGCCCCTCCCCCAGCCTGGCTGCTGCGTTGCAGTTGGATCTCAGACTGCTGTGCTAGCAGTGATCAAGGCTCCATGGACTTGGGACCCTCCAAGCGAGGCGCGGGAGATAATCTCCTGGTGTGCCATTTGCTAAGGCTGTTGGAAAAGTGCAGTATTAGGGTGGGAGTGTCCCGATTTTCCAGGTGCAGTCTGTCATGGCTTCCCTTTGCTAGGAAAGGGAATTCCTGGATCCCTTGAGCTTCACTGGTGAGGCAATGCCCCGCCCTGCTCCCTGGGCTGCACCCACTTGTTCGGCAAGCCCCAGTGAGATGAACCCAGTACCTCAGTTGGAAATGCAGAAATCACCCTTCTTCTGCATCGTTCATGCTGGGAGCTGCAGACTGGAGCTGTTCCTATCTGGCCATCTTGGCGCCACCCTCCGACATAATCTTACATATAGAAAACTTAAAGACTCTACCAAAAAAACCTCTTAGATCTGATATGCAAATTCAGTAAAGTTACAGAGTACAAAATTAATACCCAAAAATCAGTAGCATTTCTATACATAAATGAACTAGTTGAAAAAAAATCCAGAAGACAATCGCATTTACAATAGCTACAAATAAAGTAAAATATTTAGGAATAAATTTAACCAAGGAGGCAAAAAACCTTTACAAGGACAACTACGAAACACTGATGAAAGAAACTGAAGAGGATACAAACCAATGGAAAGATATCCCGTGGTCATGAATCAGAAGAATTAATACTGTTAAAATGACCATACTACCCAAATCAATCTACAGATTCAATGTAATTCCTTTAAAAATACCAACATTCTTCACAGAAAACAAAAACCCTAAAATGTGTAAGAAACCACAAAAGACCCTGAATAGACATGACAATCATAAGCAAAAAGAACAAATATGGAGGCCTCATACTACCAGACCTCAAAATACATTACAAAGTTATAGTAATCAAAACAACATGGTACTGACATTAAAAACAGACGTATAGACCAATGGAACAGAACGGAGAACACAAAACTTAATCCACATGTATACAGCCAATTGATTTTTTACAAAGGTGCCAAGAACATTCATTGGGCAAAGGGCAGTATCTTCAATAAATGGTGCTGGGCGTATGTTTATTGCGGCACTACTCACAATAGCAAAGACTTGGAATCAATCCACATGTCCATCAGTGACAGACTGGATTAAGAAAATGTGGCACATATACACCATGGAATACTATGCAGCCATAAAAAAGGATGAGTTCGTGTCCTTTGTAGGGACATGGATGCAGCTGGAAACCATCATTCCCAGCAAACTATCGCAAGAACAGAAAACCAAATACCGCATGTTCTCACTCATAGGTGGGAATTGAACAATGAGATCACTTGGACACAGGAAGGGGAACTTCACACACTGGGTCCTATTGTGGGGAGGGGGTAGGGGGGAGGGATAGCATTAGGAGATACACCTAATGTAAATGACAAGTTAATGGGTGCAGCACACCAACATGGCACATGTATACATATGTAACAAACCTGCACATTGTGCACGTGTACCCTAGAACTTAAAGTATAATAAAAAAATAAAATAAAATAAACAAATAAATGGTGCTGGGAAAACCAGATAACCATATGCAAAAGAATGAAACCAGACCCTCCTTTTATATAGAGTTGATTTCACTCTACATAAAAATCAACTCAAAATTGATCAAAGACCTAAATGTAATATCTGAAACATTAAAACTTCTAGAAGAAAACATAAGGGAAATGCTTCAGGACACTGGTCTGAGAAAAAAAATTTTATAAATAAAACCTGAAAAGCACAGGCCACAAAAGCAAAAATAAACAAATGAAATTATATCAAACTAAAAAGCTTCTGCAGAGCAAAAGAAGTAATCAATAGAATAAAGCGCGCACCTACACAATGGGAGAAAATATCTGGAGACTACTCATCTGACAGGAGATTAATACCATACCTACAATATATAAGGAATTCAAACATCTCAACAGCAAAAGTACAAACGATCCAATTAAGGAATGGTCAAATAATCTGAACAGACATTTCTCAAAAAAAGACATTCGAATGACCAACACTTACATTTTTAAAATGCTCAACATTACTAATCATTATGCTTTTGCTGATAGCCTGAATTAAAGATTTGCTATTTGTAAAATATTTCCCTGGCTAGTCACATCATAATTTGAGTTTTACATTCGTTCTAATGCAGGGTATTCTTTATTGGAAAGCATAGGGATAGCAGAAATGTCTTTTTCCCTGGCAAGACTGTCCCCACAGTGTTTTAAAATATTGATTTATTTAACAAGAGCTCAGTTACAAAAGCCTACGAATAGAGGGCTTTCACTTCTTTGCCATCATCAATAACGACAATTCAACAGATTATAACATCTGTCCTCTGGGCCTTTCTTCACTACTAATCCAACCCTTTTCCTTCTCCTGGATAACAAAATAACTTTCTCTTTGATTGTTTTGTTACTAAATTATGTTATATATTTATTTGCAATAAAAATATAGTAATAAATTATTACTATACTTCTATACAGCCACAAAAATGGGATATTACATCATTTGCATCCTGATTTTTAGTTACCAACATATTTTGAAAATCTTTCTATGTCAGGAAAGACATACGGATATCATTTTAATGACTTTATCATATTTTACCCTATGGATGTAGGAAAGTGTAATTGAAGAATTCCCTATTGTTGAAAATTTTTTTTTCCAAGTTTTCACTGATACAAAATTAATCACAATGAACATCACTATATTTTTATATATTTGTCTGATTCTTCCATGATAAATTCCAAGGAGTGAAACATATTTAAGGATTATCATTTATATTGTCATGATCTGGCTCCTATCCAATTCTGTTGCTTTATGTCCACTCTGTCCTCTCTTTTCAGTCTCAAGACATATTTGTCGTATTTTCATTTCCTAAACAAAAATGTTTTCTTCTATTTTATATCCTCTGACTATGCTATTCATGCTATCTGGCTCATTTTTCTACTGACTACACTTTCTTCTGCTAGTTTATTCCTACTAATCCTTCAGATTCTTTTCAATGGATTTCCTGAAGGAAGTGTTTTCTAACTAATTGAGATACTCCTAATAAAATTTAGCTTCTTAAATTTTTCTTACATATCTCTCATCAAAGTGGTAATTTTTATGTATGCATCTTTCACACTAGACTCAAATTCTCTGAGATTAGGGAATGGTCTCTGTTGCTGTCTAATGTATCCCAGCATCTAAAAAAAATTCCTGGAGCATAGTAAGTGTTTATAATGTTTATAGAGTTAAAGCCCTCTACAAAGGTTACATCAGCTTATGATTCCACAAATCCATTCTCAATATCCTTAATTTCCAGTAATTTAATAATCTTCCAATTTCCACTCTCTATTTCTATTTCCCAATTCATAAGAAAAAAATTATTTTTGAAGTATCAAAATACAGATCATGAAGTTGTTGTACGTTTATAAGGGAATCAAAACAATTTAAAAAGGTATATTTAATATAGTATTGCCTTGGTAAATAGATAATGAAATACATTTGATTCACATAAAAATTCACCTAATAAGACATTCTTTCGTATTAGTGAATCAAAAAAAATTGAACCACTTTTTCAATAAATACTAGAGCTTACCACGTATCAGGGAAAGGAAAAAACACACAAGACTGACATAATCTCTCAACTTAGAAAATTTAGAAACTTTTCTATAATCAGGAAAGGTTTGATTATACGTTACCAGAAAAAGAAAGTGTTTTCATTTTTTTTACACCACTGGAGTACAATTTATTAGCCTGAACTTTGGTCACTTTGACGTCGCTTTTTAGTCTTCCCTTTCCTTTCTTCTTTCACACGAATGAAAAAATCTTGCCTCAATGTAGCTGACCCTATTTTAAAATCCCTAATTTATACCTTTAATCGTGTTATGATTAATGCAAACATCTTTTATTAAAATCTATCTTATACAGTACATAGCTTATTATTCCTAAAGAAAGCACAGTTGTGCTCATGCCATTCTGGCACTCAAAAACTCAATTGTCCCCAAAATCTAAACACGTTAGCCTGAAGTTCAAAACCCCTAATAATCTAGCTTAAATTTACCTTTACAAAATTGTCTTTTATTTCTCCCTAAACATATCTTCTGCTGCATGCAATTTTGACTTATCTAAAAAAGAATTTATACCAATCCTTCTCAAAGTTTTCCAAAAGACTGAAGAAGAGGGACTACTTCCAAATTCTTTTTATGAAGCTAGCATTATCATGGTAACAAAGCCAGACAAGAACATTACAAGGAAAGAAAATTGCAGGCAAATAACACTCATTGCTATAGATGCAAAATTCCTCAACAGAAAACCAAATTCAACAGCACATTAAAAGAATCATTCTTCATGATCAAATGGGATTCATTCTGGAGATGCAGGATGGTTCAACATACATAACAATAAATGTGAGACATCACATTAACAAAATGAAGGACAAAAACCCTGTGATCATCTCAATGGGTAAAGAAAAAGCATTTGACAAAATTTAATAATCTTTCATGTAAAAATTCTCAATAAATTAGGTATAGAAAAAATGTATCTCAACATAGTAAAGATCCTATATGACAAACCCACAGCTAACAGCATACTGAATACAAAAAAGGTGAAAGTTTTTGACTCTAAAATTGGAACAAGACAATGATGCCCACTCTTACCACTTCTAGTCAACATAGTACCGGAAGTCCTAGGCAGAGCAATAGGAAAGGAAAGGAAAGGAGAGGAAAGGAAAGGAGAGGAAAGGAGAGGAAAGGAGAGGAAAGGAGAGGAAAGGAAAGGAAAGGAAAGGAAAGGAAAGGAAAGGAAAGGAAAGGAAAGAAAAGGAAAAGAAAAGAAAGGAAAAGAAAGGAAGAGAGAGAGAAAAAAAGAAGGAAAGAAGGAAAGAAAGAAAGAAACAAAGGAGAGAGAGAGAGAGAAAGAAAGAAAAAAGAACAAGAAAAAAAGACAAAAATTTGAAAGAAAGACATAAAATTGTCTCTGCTTTCTGATAATATGATCTAACATATAGAAAACTCTGAAAAACTGTTAGAACTAATACATAAATTCAGTAAATACAGAAATAGACTCTACTAAAAAAGAACTAATAACATAAATTCAGTAAATACAGAATACCAAATCAACGTAAAAAGACTAATAGCGGCTGGGCACGGTGGCTCATGTCTGTAATCACAGAGTGATTTTTTTGGGGGAGGTCTTTGGGAGACCGAGGTGGGCAGATCACGAGGTCAGGAGATCTAGACCACTCTGGTTAACACGGTGAAACCCTGTCTCCACTAAAAAATACAAAAAAATTAGATGGGCATGGTGGCGGGCACCTGCAGTCCCAGCTACTCGGGAGGCTGAGGCAGGAGAATGGCATGAACCTGGGAGGAAGAGCTTGCAGTGAGCCAAGATCGCACCACTGCACTCCAGCCTGGGTGACAGAGTGAGATTCTGTCTCAAAAAAAAAAAAAAAAAAAAAAAAAGACTAGTAGCGTTTCTATACACTAACAATGAACTACCCAAAAGAGAAATCAAGAAAATAATTCCGGGCCGGGCGCGGTGGGTCAAGCCTGTAATCCCAGCACTTTGGGAGGCCGAGACGGGTGGATCACAAGGTCAGGAGATCGAGACAATCCTGGCTTACACTGTGAAACTCCGTCTCTACTAAAAAATACAAAAACTAGCCAGGTGAGGTGGCGGGCGCCTGTAGTCCCAGCTACTCCGGAGGCTGAGGCAGGAGAATGGTGTGAACCCGGGAGGCGGAGCTTGCAGTGAGCTGAGATCCGGCCACTGCACTCCAGCCTGGGCGACAGAGTGAGACTCCGTCTCAAAAAAAAAAAAAAAAAAAGAAAATAATCCCATTTACAATAGCATTAAAAAAAAAAAAAAACCTTAGGAATACATTTAGCCAAAAAGGTGAAAGATCTGTACACTGAAAACTATATGACATTGATTAAAAAAATTAAAGAGAGCCCATGAACATGGAAAGATAGCCCATGTTCATGGATCAGAAAAATCAATATTGGCAGAGAGCGTCCGCTCTTTCCAAAGCAATCTACAGATTATATATAATCCCTATCAAATTTCCAATGACATTTTTCACAGAAATAGAAAAAACAATTCCTAAAAGTCATATGAAACCACAAAAGACCTCACAAAAGCACAACAACCTTGAACAAAAAAAAAAAAACGAAGCTGGAGGCATCACACTATCTCATTTCAAAAACAGATACATAGCCCAATGGAATAAAACAGAGAGCCCAGAAATAAATCCATGCTTTATGCTCAATTGATCTTTGATAAAGGTGCCAGGAACAAGTAATGGAGAAAACACAGTTTCTTCAGTAAACAGTGCTGGGAAAAGTGGACAGCCACATGCAGAAGAATGAGATTGGACCCTTGACTCACACCACATACAAAAATCAACTCAAAACGGATTAAAAGCTTAAACATAAGACCTGCAACCATAAGACTACTAGAAAAAAACACAGGAGAAAAGCTCTACAACATTGGTCTGGGCAATGATTTTCTGGATATGACTTCAAAAGCACAGATTAAAAAAGCAAAAAAAGACAAATGGGATCATATCAAATGAAAAAGCTTCTGCACAGCAAAGGAACAATTAACACAGTGATAAGACAACCTATAGAGTAGGAGAAAATATTTTACACCATACATCTCATCAGGGGTTAATGTCCAAAATATGGAAACAACTCAATGGCAAGAAAATCAATCACCCTATTACAAATGTACAAAGAATCTTCTGATCTGTAGAACAAAAAGTGGGCAAATGACATGAACAGACATTTCTCAAAAGAAGGCTTACAAATAGCCAAGAAACATATGAAAGAATGTTCAACATCACTAATCATCAGGGAAATGCAAATTAAAACCACAATGAAAAATCATCTCATACTTGTTAGAATGGCTATCATCAAAAAGACAAAAGATAACAAGTGTTACAGAGGATGTAGAGAAAGGGAGCCCTGCTACACCGTTAGTGAGAATATAAATTAGTATTATGGAAAACAGTGTGGAGGGCCCTGCAAATTTTAAAATTATAACTACCATAGGATCCAGCAATCCCATTTATGAGTATATGCCCAAAGTAAGTATGTCAAGGAGCTATCTGCACTCCCATGTTCATTGTAGTATAATTCACAGTAGCTAAGACATGAAATCAACCTCTGTCTAACTACAAATGAATGGACAATGAAAATGTATTATATATATATATACAATGAAATACTATTCAGCCTTAAAGCAGAAGGAAATCCTGTCATTTAAGACAACATAGATGAACCTGGAGGACATTATGTTAAGTGAAATAAGCCAGGCACAAAGGGACAAATACTGTATGATCTCACTTACATATGGGATCCAAAAAATCTCTATTCACAGAAGTAGAGAGTTGAACGGTAGTTACCACAGGCTAGGGATGGGAGAGAAGGGAATGGAGAGATACTGGTTACAGGATACAAGGTTTTACTCACGAGGAATAAGTTTTTGAGATCTATTGCACAGCAAGGAGACTATAGTTAAGAATGTAATGTATATGTAAAAATTACTAAGGAAGTAGATTTTTAAATGTTTGTACCACAAAAAAAGTATGTGAGGTGATAATTATATTAATTAGCTTAATTTAATCATTCCAAATGAATATATACATATATCAGAACATAACATTGTACCTCATAAATATATACAATTATTACCCATTAAAAAAATTTTGTAACTTGTCAATATACAACAAAACAATAAATTTTTAAAATACAAAAAATAAATTTAAAAACGCATTAAAAACTATACTTGATACCAACATATAATGAAAATGCTTCATAAACAATAAAAAAATTGGTCAGTCCATTTAATGTTACTTGTAACATAAAGACAGTTTATACACTGTACTACATCTAAAATTTTTTCTTTCCAAATTTTTACTACAGCATCATTTCAGCTTTACAGAACATGGTAGACCACAACAGCTCGTTGCCTTAAAATAAAGTACACAGCTTATTTTGTCTTCTTCCTCAAAAACCTCAAAACCAAAGAAGCTATTTAAGTCAAGGAAGAAAAAGCATAATATACATGTTACACATTGCTCAATAAAAAGAAAAATTTTTCTATTATTAGTAGGGTCTTTTAAATCTAGTTTCAAGCAGCCAATAGTCTAATTCTGTTAGGTAGTATCTTGGAAGTTGGTTTGCAAAGATAAAGAATTTTTATTTACAGTCTGGCAAATTATTCAACAACACTGATTTTGAAAACTGGACTTCATAAAAAAATAGAGCTACCCTTTAAAAAAAATCACCATAGCACTTTAAAATTTTTAAATATATATATAAAAATTAAAATCTAGAATTAAAATATATTTAAATTTCAACATAATCATTTCTCTTTTTTACTGGTATTTATCATCAAACCAATGGATAAGTAATAGCTGTCCTTTGCCTTTTAAAGCATTGTGTAGTTAAAATGGGCTTAAAAAGGACTTTGAGGCCAGGCACAGTGGCTCACACCTGTAATCCCAGTACTTTGGGAGGCTGAGGCTGGTGGATCAGCTGAAGTCAGGAGTTCGCGACCAACCTGGCCAATATGGTGAAACCGCATCTCCACTAAAAATACAAAAATTAGCTAGAAACGATGGTGGGCACCTGTAATCCCAGCTACTTGGGAGGCTGAGGCAAGCATATCGCTTGAACCCAGGAGGCGGAGGTTGCAGTGAGCTGAGATCGTGCCAATGCACTCCAGCTGTGCAACAGAGTGAGCCTCTGTCTCCAAAAAAAAAAAAAAAAAAAAAGACTTTGAGAGGTCAGATTGTCTATCCTGATTTAATGGAGCAGCACACTACAGTGTCTTATAAACAGAATTGATTGTAACTTTAATTACATTACTTCTATGAAATCAATCACATTTTCCATGGAACTGATCATAAGTCAGAATTTCCAGATCAGCTGTTATTTTTCCTTACTCAGAATTCAAAAATGCTAAAATACATGTTTACTAATGAGCTACTAGAATGGTAAGTGCATCAAATGAATGCCCTTTGAGCTCTTTGATGTTGTCAGTAAGTATCTACAGTGTTGTAAAGGATGTCACGTGTTCCATAGTGGCCTATTCTAACATTCTCAGTGTAAAATTTTCCTCATATTTAACTTAAATCCTTCATGCTGAAGGTGAAGTGGATTTCTTTTTTGTCTGACCTTCAGTGAAGATTGAGAACATCTGGCCTCCATCCTTTAGGCATAAGTTAAATACCTCTAAGTCTTCTTTTCTCTGGAATAATAATCCCTGCTACTTTAACTTTTTTTCTTTTAGGTTTCTTTTTCAACCCTTTAATTATCTTTGTGGTCTTCCTCTGAACTTTCTCCAACTTTTCCAAGTCCTTCCTTAGCGGTAGCACAGAGAACTAGAAACAAAGCTCATGTAGGAGTCTGACCAAGTGACAAGAACAATGGGAAAATAATCTCAAGTTTCCTACAGTTTTTATTCATATTTATGTCACAATGTATTGTGTTTGCTTTAATCACAACATTATATTGTGAGCTAATGCTAATACTCTACTACTCAGGGAGTTCCTAACTTTTTAGGGGCGGTTGGGGTTGGGGAGGGTGTCTCACTCTGTCACCCAGGCTGGAGTGCAGTGGTATGATCTCAGCTTACTGCAACCTCCACCTTCCAGGTTCAAGCAATTCTCCTACCTCAGCCTCCTGAGTAGATGGGATTATAGGTGTACGCCACCAGGCCTGGCTAGTTTTTGTATTTTTAGGAGAGACAGGGTCTCATCATGTTGGCCAAGCTGGTCTCAAACTCCTGACCTCAAATGATCTACCCGCCTTGGCCTCCCAAAGTGCTGGGATTACAAGCATGAGCCACTGCACCCGGCCTCTAATTTTATACATAGTTGCTTATCCTCTGGACTTTATGCTATTTTCCCTCTCTAACCATAATGCTTTATGTTTCTCTCCTACTATATTTCATAATTCTAATTTCAAATCAATATTCCAATTTGCAAAATTATTTTAGTCTAACACTAATCTCTTTTATGATATAAAGCTTTGATGGCACCATATTTCTTTCCAATTCCAGTTGCCAGTAATTTAATATTGGAAATCTAACCATCACATATCTATAAGAGGTGTTCAAGTGTTCTACAAGACTGAGTGCCAGAATTCACAGTCCTCTGGAAAATATATAATTATGAAAGACTTATTAAATTTGCTCCATCTCTTTCAAGTGACTGTCTCAAGTGACATTGACTATCTCAAGGGCTATAGAGCATAAAGTACAAAAAAACAAAATGTTTTTAAAACTTCACAAAGTCTCAAAGAATTAAGTTTAAAATTTCCCAAAATGCTGACATTTCTTTTGCAGAAAACAATGAAAATCTTGGAGAATCACAGTATGTTATAACTCTTTGGGTTACCTTGGTCCACTAGGCATTTGATTCTGTCATTAATTGAATAAATCTAAATGTTTATGGATAAATATCTAAAAAAGAATTTTTATAATGACCTTATTATATGTGGAGCTATGCCAGATAAAATACCAAGAAAATTAGCCAGGCACAGTGGTGTGAGCCTGTAGTCCTAGCAACTCAGGAAGCTGAGGTGGGAGGATGGCTTGAGGCCAGGAATTTGAAGTTCCTGTGTGCTATAATCACACCTTTGAATAGCCACTGCACTCCAGCCCGGGCAAGACAGACAGAACCCATCTTCTTAAAAAAAAAAAAAAGAAAGAAGGAAAAAACATCAACAACAACAAAATTAAACTGACCTAATTCCCACTGGGTAGAAACTTTGACATATAAATGGCTTGCTAACATGGAAGTACACATAGCCAGACAAAATCTATCAAGTCACCCGCTACTATCACAGATCTGAATTATATAGCATACATAGTTCAGAAGTAAATGTACTTAAGAGATGGAAGACAAAGATCAGTACTCAATTGCCATGGTGAAGCAAAGTAACCTTGATATTCCATGCTCCATCTGAACAAAGCTGTTTTAGCCAACTTGTCAAAATATCTAGTAGGCACTGATACTGCCCTCTACAAAGCTTAGATGCAAAGATGTTTTGTAAGTGATAAAATAAGAAAAAAGGTGAATTTGTTGCTTAAAGTTAAAATGATAACCAAAAGAGGAATTTAAAATGATTAAATATATCAGGAAGATAGGCATAGAGTCCGTTCTTTAAATCAGTGAAATTCTTACCCATAGAGAAGCAAATAAAAAGAATATCTCAAATTGACAAATCAAAAACTTGTGGTAAAAATCATATTATTTAGAAGTATGGCACCAATTTCCAGAAGTAATGGTTTAAAAAATTAATAGTGGTTTTTGGCTAAGCTATTCAACTATGAGTGGGAAAGGAAGAAACTGGGGCAAGAAACTGTTGCTTATCACAATTATATACAATAATATTTTGGTAAAAATAAAAATTTTAACGAAGAAAAATTCTGTCCTACACAAGACTAATCAAAATATAATTCGTGGTCAAACGAAATTTAGACTAGATCAGATAACTCTAAAATACATTTAAGGTAAGACAGAGTAATATCATAACCATTACTGTTTTTACTTAGCCTTATAAATGTGCACGATACCACACAGCATATATATAACTGCTCATCTCTCATAATCCAGTTGTGTATATACATATAAGTTCTCTTATCTTGATTTCTCTTCCAATTAAAAAGTAAGATAACACTGCCATCCTCAGTTGAAAAGTACTATATTTCAAATAAATATGATATATATATATATATATATACCAATAAATCCACACTACTTATCATGGCCTATAAGACCCTAAATGATATATAAATGATCTAAGACCCTAAACGACATATAAGACCCTCCAACACTATGTTCCCTCTCATTCACTATTGACCACAATGGCCTACATTCTTCCCTAAATATGAATAACTTCTTTCTACCTGAGGATTCCTCCTTAGATCTTTATATGAATGAATGAATCTTACCCTCTAGGTATATACGTACATACCATAATTAATGCTATAATAATAACAGGCTTAACATTATGCTGTTATTTATGAGGTGCGTCTTGGCCAGAAACACTGTTAATATTAAAGAAATGATTCAAAACATGTAACATTTCTACAGTATGTTAATGGTTCCAATAGAAACTATCCCATTTGGATCTCACAATAACCTCTGCGGTATAGGAAGCAAAAAGGTTATCTTCACTTCAATTTCAATTCCAATCCATGATGAGCAAACTGAGATTTTTTTTTTTTTTTTTTTTTTTTTTTTTTTTTTTTTTTTTTTTTGAGGCGGAGTCTCGCTCTGTCGCCCAGGCTGGAGTGCAGTGGCCGGATCTCAGCTCACTGCAAGCTCCGCCTCCCGGGTTTACGCCATTCTCCTGCCTCAGCCTCCCGAGTAGCTGGGACTACAGGCGCCCGCCACCTCGCCCGGCTAGTTTTTGTATTTTTAGTAGAGACGGGGTTTCACCGTGTTAGCCAGGAGGGTCTCGATCTCCTGACCTCATGATCCGCCCGTCTCGGCCTCCCAAAGTGCTGGGATTACAGGCTTGAGCCACCGCGCCCGGCCGCAAACTGAGATTTACAGAAGTTAAGTAACTTACCCAACAGCATATGGCTAGGAAGTAGTGAAACTTGGTGGGATTCAAACTCAGTAAGTTTGAAAACAGTCTAGTGTTCTTATCATTTGTTGAAGGTAACATAATGAAAACTTTTACTTTTGGAAGAGAGGAAATGTGAAGATTCTTGTCCCTAATATTGAATCACTATGGAATGCTGGGTAAACATCAACTCTCACTATTCTTTAGTTTCTAGTTAAATAAAATTACTGTGATATTTATCAATGATTAACATTTGGAAAAAGCTTAAACGTTCTCAGATTTAAAAACTGTGATGTTACTCACAAATTCTATATATTTATATATTAATTCATTTATTCCACAGATAATTAATGTGAACATAACATGCGTGGGAAGGCACTGTTCTAGATTTTGTGAATACAGCAGTTAACAAGACACACAAGCTTTCTTTCTTTGGCTCATCTAAAGGGAGTTAGTCTCTTCCAACATGTTTAGGCAATGGAAACGTCAGTGAATATTGACACTATAACAAAAATATATGCAAAAAAACCCAAAGCTTCTCTCTGGAAGACTATTTAAGCCTTTTCTTCAAATAGATTATTAAATTGTTGCAGTAGTAATGACTGACCGATTAGTTCATTGTTCTTTTTGGACTGGTATCAAGTGCAATGTTCATGGTTTCTTCCATACACATTATTTTCTTTCCCCATACCTCCTCTACCATCTTTCTATGTAAATATCAGATATCCAAGATTCACCTCATCCATGAAGCATTTTATGCCTACTCTACTGTTGATCTCTCCTTTGAGCTCCAGCTGCTCTTAAATTATGCAATTAATTCTTTATTGCTTTGTATTTTTCATTTTTTTCATTTAATTTTCTCTCTCCAACTAATTTGCAACCACGAGAGCAGAGGCAATTATTTCTACTGCTTCTGTGTCCTCCATAATAGGGTTCTAAAATGGATTCTAGTTTCAGAATTATCTCACCCCTCACCTACTTATGTAACTTCAGTTTTCTTATCTATAAAATGGGGAAAATAATGGTTACTATAGCTCCTTATGATTTCTACAAATAATGCAAATAATGTATATATACATTATCTAAGTCTAGCCTTAGATAATGTATATAAACTGTGCAATCATGTAATAAGCCTTAACAAATATTTTTGACATTTTAATTATTGTTGCTTTTGTTAATATGAGTAAATGTTTGTAAGCTAATTTATTAGATTAGCCTAATTCAGTCATTAATAAAATTGTTATTTTGATTTGATATTTGATAATACTACTAACTTTATTCTTCTGTTTCTTTACTAAAACCTAATTACAAATTTCAAATTTCACTCAGTAAACTGCTTTTAATTTAGGAATAATACCTCTTTTACTAAATATTACGAAGCAGCTAACAATATTCTAATTTCTATAGATTCTCACTTAATTGAATTAAAAAAATAGACACTGAAAGATGGTATTTGTGGTATTATAATGTAACTAATATCAAGCCTTGTATTTTATTCTGAATCTTCAACAAAGTTTTCCTTGGAGGTTGCCAACCTAAAAACTTATTAGCCCTAATATAGTTAAGATAAATGAAGTGTCGGGAAAGGTATTGTGGCAACTATGAAGGCATATTTGGTTTGTAAATTTTCTTCATTTGCCAATTCAAATATTCCTCAACCTTTCTTTCAAAAAGTTAGTATTCTTTTAGTCTCGTGAGTCCTGTAAAAATAGTTAACTTTCATTTTTAAAGAAGTTATAAATCAAATTTGAAATCCCTGAAGCACTCTTGTTGTTTGCTGGCCAAATCTAGTATATCTTCTGATTTCTTCCTCTAGTTCCTTAACACTGACACTGCTTCCATCCTAAACATTTTTCTGATAAAATAGTTAAAAGATGTGGATAATGGTATGTTAAAACTATACAAGAAGGAGTTTTCCAAGGTGGTGACTTTTTTAGACAAGAAAGGCAAGATTCAAGAGTTCAGAATTATCCTCCAAAAAACAAATTAGTTGAAAAATTTATCTTCACCTGAGTTTTCAATTTCCATCATCAACTTACTCAATTCCTATGCTATATAGGACATGACTCTCTCACCAAAGAATCATTATGGCAAAAGGGAAATTGAACTGTGACACCCACATCTGGCATTACTGAAACAAGAGAAAAACATTTGACCAAAGTAAAGATAACCTTTCTCTCACTCAAATCACATGCCTTCTCTAAATCCATCTTTAGCCTGTCATGGCACTTAGCCACTTAGATTTCAAAACAATTACTGCTTGAGAGATAAAACACAAAGCCAATTTGGATAAATAGAATTGGATTTACTCTATCTATGGGAAATAATAAACAAGGGAACTAAAGCATCTTATCTAAAGCATGACCAAGAAATCTAATCTAGAGCCAAAACTATTTTAATTATATTAATATTAACAGCTTCATTTTAATTAATTTATTAGACTTTGTATATTATAATTGGATTAGGAATTTTTATAAAACTAATAATACACACTCTTCAGGCATAATATTATTTCAGAAAATATGTTCTGGAATTACAATCGCTGTCATAAGATTGGTTTATCTACTCTAATTGTTTCTTTATTTTTTAAATTGTTTCCTGTTAGCCCCTAATTTTATTGTTTCATTCCTGCACTCCTAGCTCCAATACAAGCACACACATTTATACAGTAAAGTAATGCTAAGAAACAATTCATGTTCAGACTTTTTTTTTTCCTTTTTTAGTATCAGGGCTCCTGCATTTAGTAGACATATTGTTAGACTACATTTAAACGACTAAAAATAGTTCTCCATTTTGAATTTTTTCAATGTATTTCATACATTTAATTCATCAATATGGTATTTATTTTGCAAGCTTGAGAGCCAGAAAAATGTAAACAATCATAAAAATGTTAGATGCAGACAGACAGATGTAATAATCCACTAAAATAATCTCAGGTGCAAATACATTATCTTAAAAATAAAACATTTCTGTAGGTCTCTTGAAAACTACCTGTCATCAATAGAAAGATCCCTAATCTTGGCAAACAGGAGAACTCCATCCTGGTTCTGGTTGTGGTGTGTCATTGAACCTCTCCACAATTATGTCAAGTAACAACTGCTATTCTTTCCCTCTTGTTTATTCAAAAGCATATTTCATAAGAATGGAAGGCATGCAATATAACAGGAACAGCCAAACAACAGGACCAGAGAGCAGCTGTCCAGCTCCAAAGAGCCATGCTTTTCAGTTATTTTCTTGGAAAATATTTTGCACCTTTTCTTGTTTGGCATTTAGTATCTTTTGTTTATATGCATTATCATTACTGCCAAGGATCCCCTCTGTGTATGTCTCTTCAAATTAATTCAAGCCAATAATACCATACTAACATTTATCACTTTGCTCAAACTCTATCTCGCTGGGAAGGTAGACTCTACTGGGGATTTTAAGTTCCAATTAAATATTGATGCAGCTGCTCTCTGGAGTTTTAGGATATGTGTGTTTCAAAGAATAAGCATTGAAGGTGTTTAGCTTTCTACCTCTACTTTCCTTCCATACCTCAATTCTGTTTTATTTAGCTTCTTATTGTAAATGAAGATATGTATGTTTCAGGGGCAATAATATTATTAATAAAATATCCTCTAGTGCAGACAGGGAAATACTAACTGGGTTTGGTAAAGAGTTTGCTGTGAGGTATAATGGGTTGAAGACAAAGGAGGAGAGGAGTGTCAAACAAATAATAAAAGCATAAATAATAGAATTTACTGGACTCAAAAACTGTATAAAACTACTTCATATGTATCAATGGTATGAAACTAGAAATAAATAATAGAAAAAAATTGGAAAATTCACAAATATGTGGAAATTAAACAACACACCCCTGAACAACCAATGGGTCAAAAAAGAAATAGAAAGCAAAATCAAAAAATATTTTGAGACAAATGAAAATGAAAACACAACACACCAAAATTTATGGGAGGCACAAAAAGCATTTGTAAGAGGAAAGTATATAGCAATAGATACTTTCATTAAGAATAAAGAAAAATGTCAATAAAATATCCAATTTTGCACCCCAAGGAACTAGAAAAAAAAGAACAAATTAAGCCCAGAGTCGGCAGATGGAAGAAGATCAAAGCAAAATACATGAAATAGAGACTAAAAAAACAATAAAAAAGATGAATGAAATTAGGAGTTGGTCTTTTGAAAAGAAAAACAAACTGAATAAATCCTTAGCTAGACTAAAAAAATAAGAAAGGTTCAAAAAAATCATAAATGAAAGAGACGACATTACAAATGATATCGTAGAACTATAAAAAATCCTAAAAGATTACTATGAAAAATTATATGCCAGCAAATTGAATAAGCTAAAAAAATGGATAAATTCTTAGAGATACACGACCTATCATGACTGAATCATAATAAAATACAAACTCTAACAGACACATAATGTATAAGGAGATCAAATCAGTAATCAAAAAAACTGCCAGCAATAAAAACTCCAGACTAATGGCTTCACTAGTGAATTATACTAAATATCTAAAGGCTTTACATCAATCCTTCTCAAAGTTTCCAAAAGACTGAAAAAGAGGAAATACTTCCAAACTAAATTAACAAGGTCAGTATTATGGCACCAAAGCCAAGGAAGGACACCACAAGAAAAGAAAATTGCAGACAAATATCACTGATAAATGCTAATGTAAAATTTCTCAATAAAATACTACCAAAGCAAATTCAACAGCATATTAAAAGGATCATTCACCATCAGCAAATGGGATTCATCCTGGGGATGCAGGATGGTTCAACAATAAATGTGATACATCACATTAACAGAATAAGAAACTAAAATCAAATGATCATCGGAATGAGTGCATAAAAAGCATTTGACAAAATCAACAACCTTTCTGGGTAAAAATTCTCAACAAATTAGGTTCAGAAGAAATGTACCTAAATACAATAAAGATCCTATATGACAAGCCGACAGGTAACATCATATTGAGTGGGGAAAACGTGAAGGTTTTTCCTCTAAGATGAGGAACAAGACCAAAATGTCCAATCCATATTGTCAAAATTTCTGTGCTCCTCAAAGCAATATACAGATTCTACAGAATCCTTACCAAACTTCCCATGACATTCTTCACAAAAATATAAAAAACAATTCCTAAAATTCATATGGAACCACAAAAGACCTCAAATAGCCACAGCAACCTTGAACAAAAAGAACAAAGCTGCAGGCATCACACTACCTCATTCAAAATATACTATAAAGCTATAATAATCAAAACACCATGGTATTGACACAAAAACAGATACATAGCCCAATGGAACAGAGCAGACAGCTCAGAAATAAATTCATGTTTTTGCACTCAATTAATCTTTGACAAAGTTGCCAAGGACAAGTAATGGAGAAAACACAGTTTCTTCAATAAATGGTACTGGGAAAAGTGGACAGCCACATGCAGAAGAATGAAATTGGGCCGGGCGCGGTGGCTCAAGCCTGTAATCCCAGCACTTTGGGAGGCCGAGTCGGGTGGATCACGAGGTCAGGAGATCGAGACCATCCTGGCTAACACGGTGAAACCCCGTCTCTACTAAAAAATACAAAAAACTAGCCGGGCGAGGTGGTGGGCGCCTGTCGTCCCAGCTGCTCGGGAGGCTGAGGCAGGAGAATGGCGTGAACCCGGGAGGCGGAGCTTGCAGTGAGCCGAGATCCGGCCACAGCACTCCAGCCTGGGTGACAGAGCGAGACTCCGTCTCAAAAAAAAAAAAAAAAAGAAGAAGAATGAAATTGGACCCTTAACTCACACCATATACAAAAATCAACTCAAAATGGATTAAAGGCTTAAACATAAGATCTGCAACCGTAAGACTACTAGAAAAAAAACATAGGAGAAAAACCACAACACTGGTCTGGGCAATGATTTTCTCAATATGACTTCAAAAGCACAGATTTAAAAAGCAAAAACAGACCATGGGACAGTATCAAATGAAAAAGTTGCTGCAGCCGGGCGTGGTGGCTCACACCTGTAATCCCAGAACCGTGGGAGGCCAAGGCAGGCGGATCACCTGAGGTCAGGAGTTCAAGACCAGCCTGACTAACATGGAGAAACCCCGTCTCTACTAAAAATACAAAAAGAATTACCCAGGCATGGTGGCCCATGCTTGTAATCCTAGCTACTCGGGAGGCTGAGGCAGGAGAATCACTCGGAGGCAGGAGAATTGCCTGAACCCAGGAGGCAGAGGTTGTGGTGAGCCGAGATCAAGCCATTGCACTCCAGCCTGGGCAACAAAAGCAAAACTCTATCTCAAAAAAAGAAAAGAAAAGAAAAAGCTTCTGCATAGCAAAGGAAACAATTAGCAGAGTGAATAGACAACTTACAGAATAGGAGAAAATATTTGTAAACCATACATTTCATCGGGGTTAATGGCCAAAATATATAAGCAACTCCAACAATTCAATAGCAAGAAAACCAATCAGCCAATTAAAAATGTACAAAGAATCTCCTGATCCATAGAACAAAAAGTGGGCAAATGATATGAACGACATTTCTCAAAACAGAGCACACAATGGCCAACAAACATATGAAGGAATATTCAACATCACTAATCATCAGGGACATGCAAATTAAAACCACAATGAGAAATCATATCATACCTGTTAGAATGGCTATCATCAAATAGGCAAAAGATAATAAGTGGTACAGAGGATGCAGAGAAAGGGAGCCCTACTACACAGTTAGTGAGAATATAAATTAGTATTATGGAAAACAATGTGGAGGGCCCTCCAAATTTTAAAATTGTAACTACCATAGGATCCAGCAATCCCACTTATAGGTATATATCCAAAGTCAATTCATTATGGCATTATTCACAGTAGTGAAAATATGAAATCAGCCTAATTGTCTATCTATAATTAATGGATAATGAAAACGTTCTACATAGACACAGTGAAATACTATTCAGCCTCAAAACAGAAGGAAATCCTATGATTTAAGACAACACAGATGAACCTGGAGGACATTATATTGAGTGAAATAAGCCAGGCACAGAGAGACAAATACTGATTCATGTAGAATCTAAAAAAAAAAAGTGAAACTCATAGTAGAGTTGAATACTGGTTATCACAGGGTAGGGAGAGGTGAAGGGGGAAGTTGTTGATTAAAGGATGTAAAGTTATAAAAAAAATAAAAATAAAAAAAAAAGGATGTAAAGTTTCAGTTAGGATAAATACATTTTCGAGATTTTTTTTTTTTTTTTTTTTTGAGATGGAGTTTTGCTCTTGTTGCCCAGGCTGGAGTGCAACGGCACGATCTCGGCTCACCGCAACCTCCACCTCCCAGGTTCAAGCGAATCTCCTGTCTCAGCCTCCCTAGTAGCTGGGATTACAGGCATGTGCCACCATGCCTGGCTAATTTTGTAGTTTTAGTAGAGACAGGGTTTCTCCATGTTGGTCAGGCTGGTCTCAAACTCCCGACCTCAGGTGATCCACCTGCCTTGGCCTCCCAAAGTGCTGGAATTACAGGCATGAGCCACCATGCCCAGCTTCGAGATCTATTTTACAGCATGGTGACTATAGTCGATAATAATGTATACTTAAAAATTGCTAAGAGAGTATATTTGCAGTGTTCTCTACCACAAATAACTGTATGCATGTATATCAGTCTGCTCTTTCACTACTATAAAGAAATACCTGAGACTGGGTAATTTATAAAGAAAAGAGGTTGAATTGGCTTATGTTCCACAGGTGGTACAGGAATATGATGTTGGCCATCTGTTCGGCTTCTGAGGAGGCCTCAGGCAATGTACAATCATCGCAGAAGGCAAAGGGAGAGTGAGTCACTTCAGATAGCCAGAGCAGGAGGAAGAGAGGGAAGTAGGAGGTGCTACACACTTTTAAACAACTAGATCTCCTGAGAACTCTATCAAGAGAACAGCGCTAGGAGAACTGTGTTAAACCATAAGAAATCACCCCCAAGATCCAATCATCCACCAGCTGCCCCACCTCCAACAATTGAACATGAGATTTGGGCGGGAATACAGATCCAAACCATATCAGTATGTGAGGTAAAGCATATGTTAAATAGCTTGATGTAATCATGTCACAATGTACATATATAGCAATACATTGCATTGTACACAGTACATATATACTATTTTTATTTGTTGATTATACCTTAATAGAGCTGAGGAAAAGACAAGAAACAAGTCAACGTGTTATAATTCCTTGTAAAAAAAAAAAAGTAGAAAATGTATGTAACTGTGTAAAAAATTAATGAAATTGTAGATTGAAGACAATATTGTATTTGTAATCCAAAATTCAAGATCATTTTTCTTACTTCATTCACACATTGGGAACTGACCACTACAAAGCAATGTGATCTGATTCTTTAACCAGACACCTAAGAAAAAGAGTGAATGTTATAAGAGTTCAAAAGAAGCAAAATATGTTCTTAAAACAACTCCAAACTTATCTACCTCATGTAAGTTGCTTACTGCTGTGTATGTTATAAAACTTTTTACTGATTTTTTAAAATAGTTTACCATGCTGGTCTAATGCCCTATAACATGGGCTTCTGGCAGGCATTGATCATACCTTCTCTTTATCATGTCAGGTCTCCTAAGAACTTAGGGAATCCTCAATATTTGTAATTGTAATTGTGGATCCTCAGTATTAATTGTAAATAAAGATTATGATGGATTTAATGTAACAGAGTAGCATGAACCTCTCTTAGGACCAGTATGGAAGTGATTTAGCAGGCCAACTGAATATGAATCCCATAGTGAAAAAGAAAAAGCTAGCCTTAAACACAAAAATACAGACTACAGAAAGAAATTTTAGTAAGATCAAAATGGTTTAAAATAGTTTAGACAAACATAAAACGAGTTTTGTTTGGATTCTAAATTTACAGTGAATTTACAACCCATCCTGCTCCAAAATTCCACTTTATAAGATGTACAATTATGCTGAATGTCTCAGTATTCCAAAGACACTCAAATAGCCACCACCACTATCCACCTTTAAAAAAATGTTTTAAATATATACATAAATCTGGTACTCAAAGTTCAGTACCAATACCACTTCATAGAACCAGGCACCTCAGTTTCAACCTACAACTCCCAAATTGTTTCCGCTTCTACACCACTGCAACTAACAATTCTGCCAGACTACACAAAACCATTCAGTGGTTTCGTCTGATGTGGAAAAAAAGTCCACGAGGGACTAGGAGGTGCCACCAAATTCAAGCCAGGATAAAGATCTAAATCAGTTGGGTTAGAAATGGTACCTTAGCTGGGCTAGGAAATAGTAACTCAATGCATCACCTTATATAGTATCTACCTTTTTGGGTGAAAGTTATTTTTACCATGGTAATTTTTTTTCTTTTTTTTTGAAACAGGGTCTCACTCTGTCACCCAGGCTGGAGTGTAGTTGCATGATCACAGCTCACTGCAGCCTTGACCTCACAGGCTCAGGCCATCCTTCCACTTCAGCCTCCATTAGTAGCTGGAACAACAGGCATAGGCCATCATGCCAGGCTAATTTTTGTATTTTTTGTAGAGAAAACCAGCCACGCTGCCCAGGCTGGTCTCAAATTCCTCGGCTCAAGTAATCTGCCCACCTTGGCCTCCCAAAGTGCTGGGATTATAGGCGTGAGCCACTGCACACGGCCTACCATGGTAATTTTTAGTTTATCACTCAAGAAAACTGCTTGGTATTAAGTAGTGGTAGTGTGCCTGAAGGAATCATTCTTGTAGATTTTTGAAAGGGCTAATCTCTGTAACATTAAAATTTTTCCCTCATAGTGATCAACAGATTATAAAATGAGGCTGTGGTTGGCTGAGAAAAGTTAGCCTGTCAGGCGATGTGAATTCTAGTCCTGGTGATACCCAGTCAGTGGTAACTAGCTATATATACCATCTGGCAAGCATCTCATTGTGCTGTAATTTTCCCATATCGGCTCTCTCAACTTCACAGCATTACTAGGAAGGCAGGTGAAATCTTCTACATGACAAAAAAGTACTTAAACTTATTAAACAAACTAATCAAACATCATTTCATTTCACTGTTGTCACCTTTCCTCCAAAAAATTATCCAAGGTTAAGTACTTCTCCGAGACTGTTTCCTTAAAAATCAAATTATAAATCTAGAAAAGTAAACACTGCTCATAATCATATTCTATAAATATTTCTATATTAATTTAACAATGGGAAGTAGAGTTTGAAGAGTACTCTACATGTTTCAGATGTAGTACCATAATGGCAAGAATTCCTGGGCTCAATTCTTTCCATCACATATTTTTCTTTTCCCTTGTTAACCTTTTATTGACTTCAGAAGAGATTTCTGCCTTCAGTGGTGTGAGAGACAAATAGAGCTTAGTCTACAATTTTCACTCCAGTAGAGGAATCATTCATAAATGCAATCAAATAGAGCTATCCTATTTCTGTCAAGAAATTTTTTTAAAAAGCAAACTTGAATATCACTGAATAAAAATAATTTGCTTCTTACATTTCTGCATCAAAAAATATAGCAGGAATATATAACAAACCCCACTTTATCCAAAATCCAAAAGGTAAAATGAGAACAATTAGCATTTTTCCAAGGTACCATATAATATCTAAAATTCATAAAGATGTACCCCAAGATACAGCAGAAGCTTGTCAGGGTTTCACATTCATTATATATTAAATTATATTCTAAGTAGTGTTTGTATTAAATATTATTGTACTATAGTTCTGTGAATACATATTAATCCATGGATAAGATATAATTCTCATGTAAATAAAATAGTTAATACTCAACCTTTTGGGGGAAATACTCTGAAAATACTATAGTATGTTACTGATACAATTTCAATGTAAGCTGCTTCAAATATGGTTATTTCTATTTTTCTATTTTTAGGTTCATATGACAACATACTAAAATGGTTTAATCTACGACCAGCAAGATTGTAACAATAGCTTCACACCCCTTTTGTGCTACAAAAATTACACATCCCTTAAGCATAGACTGAAAATAACGCTATCTTGACAAATTTTAAAATTAGCATTAGAAAAGTAAAAGAAAATTTTATCATTAACATAAATTTGAAAAACCTTTACCTTTTCATCCCAAAATGGTACTTTCTGGTATCAAATAAAACATTTACTTTTAATTCATTTCAGACCAATATTTATTCTTCTCTTTGGCAATGAGTGTTTCAACATCTTGAAAATGCATTTAAGCTTACTCCTTTCATCAGCTCTAAAATGGGGTTATGCATAATCCAATAAATGCAAATAATTTTTGGAAGCATCGCTTAGTGGACTTCTATGCTGTGTAACATATTCAATTAAGAATAAGAGACTTTTAAATAATCTTTAGGGAAAACTACCAGCCAAACAACACAATGTTAACGGTAAGAAAATTATCTTTGGGATTTAGAATTTCCCAAAAATAAAAATAAATCACCAACTATTCAAAAAGAATGATTTTCTGTATCAAATAGAAATGTTGTTAATGTTGTGAAAAGCTTGTGCCTAACTATAAATCATTTAAAGATAATCCCAGGATATTTAACTTGATCTAAGCCATAACTTAAAATTCTCAGAGCCAACTGAGAACGATCTTCACAATCTATTTTGAATTTAGAAAAACTGAAGCACAAAAATCACATGAAGATTTGATAAGGACTCTAGTGTCCTGAACTCCTGTCACCTGGCCAAACAGTTCATCCATCTAAAAAGTCAATCACTCCGTGTTTGAAGGGGGCATAACTACCCTCAATTTGACTGCAGGATATGGCTCTGTCTTCCAATATTGATTGAAAGGCTTTTGGCTAAGTACAAGGACTATTTTTCCCTGGAGAAACTGCAGCTGTGACAGCTGACCTCAGCCTTCTAAGACGAAAAGATTCTGTCTGGGAAAATGACTTACTGATTATCAGAGTTAGCTAGAATAAAATATCTCAATCTTCAGAGCTCTTCATTAAACAACTACTCTCTTTCAATATTCTTAAAATATCATGGAGTATCATCATGTTGCACAACTCCAGTGGATAACATAGAGAATACAATATGAGTATGCCCCCTGGAGTTTTGAAACTCAGAGAGCGCTGGTAACATCATCATCACTAAAGCTTTCCTGCTGCCTTTTGTTAAGTTATTGACTATGGAATCCTGATTGAATTTCTTTTTTTTGAGACGGAGTCTCGCTCTGTCGCCCAGGCTGGAGTGCAGTGGCGCGATCTCAGCTCACTGCAAGCTCCGCCTCCCAGGTTCACACCATTCTCCTGCCTCAGCCTCCCAAGCAGCTGGGATTACAGGCGCCCACCATGGCGCCCGGCTAATTTTTTTGTATTTTTAGTAGAGACGGGGTTTCACCCTGTTAGCCAGGATGGTCTTGATCTCCTGACCTCGTGATCTGGCCTTGGCCCCTCAAAGTGCTGGGATTACAGGCGTGAGTCACCGCACCAAGCCTGCCTGATTTAATTTCTTACAGGCTACTTATTGTAGATATGATGCTCAAATCAGATAAACTTTCGAGGTTATAGATCTTGCCAGCCTGATGAAGATCTGCATCATTTATAACCTAACACCACCTATTTCTTTCCTTTTAAAAGAGGTTTTGCTTGCTCAAGGCTGAGGCAGAGAGGAACTACTTAACTTGTACTGAAACCAAAACAACTGATCATCCACAGTAAATAGTATGATGTGGCAGAAAGACCACTGGAATCAGGAGATCTACCATTTGTTAATTATATACTCCAGATCACTTATCTGGAGTATAGGGACAATACCAAGATTAGGGACAATAATATGTCTTAATAATTCCATAGAATTATGCTAATCAAGTAACAAAAAACCAAAGTGTTCAGAAGCTGAAGCATAGTATTCACATATGATTTTGCAAGCGGGCAAACTTAGAAAATTCTTCTCAGTATTAACTGAACAGACTGGGTGCAATGGCTCACACCTGTAATCCAAGCACTTTGGGAGGCCAAGGCAGGCAGATCACCTGAGGTCAGGAGTTTGAGATCAGCTTGTCCAACATGGTGAAACCCCATCTCTACTAAAAATCAAAAAATTAGCCAGGCGTGGTGGCACATGCCTGTAATCTCAGCTACTCAGGAGGCTGAGGCAAGAGAATCACTTGAACCCGGGAGGCGGAGGTTGCAGTGAGCCAAGATCACGCCATTGCACTCCAGCCTGGGCAACAGAGCGAGACTCAATCTCAAAAAGAAAAAAAAAAAAAAATTAACTGAATAAAGCAATATTAAATAAATTATTTGGAACAGAATTTTTAAGGGACTAAGAATGCTGTTATAAGGACCCTATTTAGGATAGCTTTTATTATAGATGGTCATATTTTTATGTAAAATTAGCTCAAATACAAACTATAAAACATCCTATATAAGCTCTTATTTTACAAAGTAAAATGTGTGTTTGCCTGCTAATTGTTTCACTTGAGTACATGCTTTTCAGCACTTTACAGATTTAATACATCTGTAGTTCCAGGAAATGAGCAATTCTATATAATCAAATGCTAAGAGATAAGTTTCTGGTTCTGTTTTTGAACTTTATAATCATTAAATAAAACAAAATACATCTCTTTTGGTACCATCAGCACAAAGTCATTGAATAAAACTCCGAAAACAAAAATCCATTTGTTCTGGGTTTAAAACCAATCATTGCATCAGATCTCACAGAAACTTGTTTCTAAAACTAACCTGAAGAAAACACACCTAACCTGATAAATGCAACCTCCTAAGGGACAAAGGAATGCAATAACTTTAGTTTTAGATAAAGGTAGAAGTAAAAATTATGGTTCAGAGAATCCTATATCAAATATTTTAAGTTATTTACCAATGGTGATGGTAAAAAAATGTTGGCAGGTCTTATAAAAGTACTATCTATAACATTTTCATTCTGATTATGTCTTAAAATAGTCAAAGAAAAAGGACTATGAGAAGGAGAAGAAAATATTTAATACAGAATTCTACCAAAATCTACCAATGATATTTGAATCCAACCAAGACCAGAAATACTTGAACCAAGAAGTTAGTCACAATGCCCCTGGTAGCTGAGTAAAGTGGTGCTTAAACTATTACTGATTTTCTCAGCCGTGTACATTTTCACTCCAAAAAGTCTAATTCTGCAACACAAGATGTGTGGGACCATCACATAATTAGTGTGTTCATTATAATCTAGTTTCCTAAAAATCAATGTTCCTAAAGCTGTCATCTTGCTGACCCCAGATTCTTACTAACTGTTCATAAAGTTCAGATTATTCTAAGTATTAAATCAATAAAATCTAAATTCAATCCATCTGACTGCTGTTCTTGCAGTAAATACACGCTCCAGAGGATACCCTCCCACCCCCACCCCCTGCCATGTTCAGTAGTAGAGCTGCCCTGTTCTATAAATACTGTTGCTTCTGGATGACTTTCAGGGAAAGGCCAAAAGAAAATAAATTTTAGCAGTCTATCCAAGAGGCAAGGACGCATGGATAACAACCAAGACAGACTGTGCTTTCTGAGCTCTCATTCCAAGAAAAAGAATGGTTGGGGGAGCCGGGAGACTTTTTAAATAAAAGCCAGTTATTTTATGAGACAGGACAAGGGAATCAAGAATTATGCATTACATCAGAATCCTTCAAAATATTACAGAGATAATCATGGAGCCGTATTGAAATGAATATTCCCATGATCAAATTGAATTAAAAACTAAAAAATAGAATAACAACACACTATTCCTCTTTAGTATTCAGCATACACAGGATGCCGTTACAAATAAGTGACTTAAACAGAATTAACTTAATATTTTTGGACGTGGGAGGAGTCTCAAGTGGAGCCTCTATATTAATCTTAAAAGAGCATTCTTTATCCTGAGCTTGAAAAAATCATCTTTAATACTCCAACCCTAGAGCCTTGAGAGCACATACGAGTACAATATTGCACTTACCATGGGTAATATTCCTAAAAAGTAAGATGCAAAACTAAAATTTATAAGTTAAATCTGATCTTCCCAAGATACAATTAAGTTTGGAGAATTTATTTCTCAACTGCTGTCAGCCCTCAGCTATCTAGTCCTCTCTGGAAATTACCCTCAATTGTACAGATTACCTTGCCCAGGATCACACTACCTCCTAGGGGCAATTTGCATCAAATGACTGGTCAATACTGGGGTACAAAGGCTCAGTCTCCTTATTCCAACCTGAAACAACTCCAAGCAGCCTTCCCATGCAGTTGGTTGAGGCCTTTCTTCTGACTGCATCCAACTTCTCCTTTTGTCCAATCTTGCTTCCACCCCTTCCTCTACAGGTGCAAATCCCAAGAGTTCCCACTTACAAAGTTACTGCATATTAATCTTGTTTCCTGGGGAACAAACCGGCAACTGTTGGACATAAACCAAACAGTACTACATATACATATATACACACACACACACACACACACACACATATACACACACACATACATATATATGTGACCAATCGTATAAAATTCTATTTGTGATTGTACCATGTCATATCTTACTACAAAAAAATTATCTTTTTTAATTCATTATTTTATTTCACAAAGTAATTGAAGGCTAAAAGTCTACTGTCACTGAGGTCACAAAACTCAGAAGATTTACAGGGCTATATTTTGAAAGGAAAGATTTAATAAAGATAAGACTAAAGGTTACTTAACTTTTATGAGTTGGTCCTAGTATGTCTGTTTTGCCCTCTTATTCTAATTTCACATTTCCCTGTAGCAAGATGGTTATCAGAAATCAATCTGTCTCTCTACATTTAAGAACAGAAACTCCTTTTGCTTATTTAAATTATTTCACCAGCAACAGCATTTCTTTTGGATCCTGATGCTATTCAAAGCATACCTGCCTTTAAAATGCAAAACCAACTCAATTGGCCTGACAATTTATTGGTCTTGAATGGCTTACCATTTGTTGCTTCAAAGTGTCCCTCACTTTGCTTTTCAATGCTTTTTTCTGTGCCTTCCTCTACTAAAGAGACATAAAGCTAAAATAGTTAATGGAAACACTCTCAGGCAGAAGCCTGAGGTGGCTCAGGCCTGTAATCCCAAACCTTTGGGAGGCCAAGGCAGGTGGATCAATTGGCCTCAGGAATTCGAGACCATCCTGAGCAATGTGACAAAACCCTGTCTCCACAAAAAATACAAAAATTAGCCAGGCATGGTGACATGTGCATGTGGCCTCAGCTACTCAGGAGGCTGATGTGGGAGGATTACTTGAGCCTGGGAGGTAGAGGCTGCAGTGAGCCATAAACCACCATAGCACTGCACTCCAGCCCAGAATACAGAGTGAGACCCTGTCTCAAAAAAATTAAAAAGCTAAAAAAAAAAAATTAACAAAACAGCTTTACTTTCCAAATTATGTAAAATATTTGGTTTCCAAGTCATGTAAAATATTTGGTAACCTAATTGACCAATCTCTAGAAGTTGTTGATTTAACAGTTGAAAAAGGGGTGAGAGTATCCCCCCTAATTCATGGAAGACATATATATATAAATATACCCAACAAGAAAAGCAGATTAAGACAAAAGGGAACAGTGTCTGGAATGGAATATGACTCTGATCTCATTTCAATCATTAAAAATTTTAGAAAATCAGTAAAGACAACATTAATACAAATGCTCAGGTGAGAAATTTTTGGTGGGAGTGACAGAAACAAGCACTTCCTTCTCTCTCCTTTTTTACATTTCCTCTTACTACAGTGGGTCCTCAAGGCATTCAAGCATATGCCTTTGCCCACATGCTCTATGACCCATATTGCCTTGCTTACTTTGTGATCCCCATATTCTTCCCATTTCCACATGGCTAAGTTGTCGCTTCATTCTAACATCTGATATTCTTGAATAAAAAGTTAAGCAATGGAATTCTAGATTGCCAAATAAGCTGGAGAGACATTACTATCTTTAAATATCTCCTAAAAGGAGATGCAGAGCACACACTCCAATGAGCTATCCCTGCACAAACCAGAGAGATGATTTAGCCCTTTTAAAATCCCATTTAAGAATGATAAAGAGAATAAAATACTAGTAGATACAAAATAATAAAAAATGTTAACACATTGTTCACTCTAATTTTGATTCTATGTACTTCATTTGTGTTTTGTATAGTTTTTTGCTTTATTTTGTGTTTATAAATTTTTTCCAGGGAGAAAGTTTCAGTGGGTGGGAGGGATGGCAAGAAAGAAGAATGAAAGAATAGTACCAGCATCTGTAGCTTCTCATGGCAGCCATTAACAAAGTACCAAAAATTGGCTAGCTTAAAATAACACAAATTTATCATGTCACAATTTCTGGAGGGTAGAAGTTTGAAATGAAGGTATCAGCAAGGCCATATTCTCTCTGGGCCATATTGCTCCCCTTCTACCTGAAGGGGAGAGTCCTTCCTTGCCTTTTCTGGCTACTGTTTTTTGCGTGCAATCATTGGTATTCCTTGACATGCATCATTCCAATATCTGATTCTACCATCATGTGGCCATATTTTCCATGTATATCTCTGTCTCTGTATCTCTTTTCTTCTTATAAGGACACCAGCCACATCAGAGTAAGGGTCTACTATACTGCAGTAATCTTAACTACTTACATCTGCAAGGACCCTATTTCCACATAAGGTCACATTCTGAGGGACTGGGAGTTAGGACTTCACCATATCTTTTGGGGGGGATACAATCCAACCCATACAGCATCTGACAAACGGACATTTCAAATCAGATGCAGAACTGTTGCTTCAAATATAAAAAGCATTATTTTATCCTACAGATTTTTCTTTCCTTTCATTCTTCTCCCATACCTCTTGGAATAATCTTAACTTATCCTTCTCTATCTTCTCCCAATATCCAATCAACCATCAATGCCTATCAATATTTCCCTTTATTCTCATGGTACTAATTCAGTTTAGTCCTTTGAGTTTCATTTGTTCTCAAAAGTCTCTGAATTGGCCTCTCTACTTCCAGGCTCTCCCCATCAAAGGAATCCATTCTATATACACTGCTTTCTTCACTCCTCTCAATATGCGTGAAATTATATAATTCCCTTAAAAACTCCTCCAGTTTCACTTTTGCCTCCCTGTCTTGTCTTATGATGTTTCACTCATCTAAAGGGATTTTAATCCACTTAAAGAAGCAACATCCAAAGCTAACCCCAAACTACTTCTTCTAACTAACCTTTCTTGAACTTAAGAATACCCTGATTTCTTTCTCTGTTTAACTACTACAGCACCATACTACACACTGTAATCCCTGGATATATATCATTTGCTTGTATCATTCACTGCTATTCCATATAAATTAAGCTTCTAACGCTGAATATATTATAAACTCTTGAAGTCAAGGTCATTCTCTGTGCTTCTTTCTTCCTGTGTTCTCCAGAACAGAAAAGAGAACATAGTAATGAACCTCTGCATACATTGATTAACAATAAAACAACTGGAGATTTTAAAAAGGAATCTCAAGAGAATAAAAAAAGTCATGATCTTACTGTAAAATCAAGTCTTCAAAATCTGTTTTTAATAACATTTTTTCCTAATTATAAGATATATGTGTTCATTAGAAATATCTGGAAAACACAGGTAATCATTTAAAAATAAAACCAGTCATCGAACATGGCTGAATAGGAGAAGCTCCAGTCTCCAACTCCCAGCACAAGCGACACAGAAGACCAGTGATTTCTGCATTTTCAACTGAGGTACTGGGGTCATCTCACTGGGGAGTGCCAGACAATTGGTGCTGGTCAGGTGCTGCAGCCCGACCAGCGAGAGCTGAAGCAGGGCGAGGCATTGCCTCACCTGGGAAGCGCAAGTGGGGAGGGAATCCCTTTTCCTAGCCAGGAGAACTGAGACACACAACACCTGGAAAATCGGGTAATTCCCACTCCAATACTGCGCTTTAAGCAAACAGGGCACATCAGGAGATTATACCCACACCTGGCCGGGAGGATCCCACGCCCACGGAGCCTCCCTCATTGCTAGCACAGCAGTCTGTGATCTAACCGAAATGGCAGCAGCGAGGCTGGGGGAGGGGCGCCCGCCATTGCTGAGGCTTAAGTAGGTAAACAAAGCCGCTGGGAAGCTCAAACTGGGTGGAGCTCACAGCAGCTCAAGGAAACCTGCCTGTCTATGTAGACTCCACCTCTGGGGACAGGGCACAGCTAAACAACAAAAGGGGAAGCCGCAGAGGCCTGTGCAGACGCGAACGACTGTCTGACAGCTTTGAAGAGAGCAGTGGATCTCCCAACACGGAGGTTGAGATCTGAGAACGGACAGACTGCCTTCTCAAGTGGGTCCCTGACCCCTGAGTAGCCTAACTGGGAGACATCCCCCACTAGGGCAGTCTGACACCCCACACCTCACAGGGTGGAGTACACCCCTGAGAGGAAGCTTCCAAAGTAAGAATCAGACAGCTACACTCGCTGTTCAGCAATATTCTATCTTCTGCAACCTCTGCTGCTGATACCCAGGCAAACAGGGTCTGGATTGGACCTCAAGCAATCTCCAACAGACCTACAGCTGAGGGTCCTGACTATTAGAAGGAAAACTATCAAACAGGAAGAACACCTATACCAAAACCCCATCAGTACGTCACCATCTTCAAAGACCAGAGGCAGATAAAACCACGAAGATGGGGAAGAAGCAGGGCAGAAAAGCTGGAAATTCAAGAAATAAGAGCGCATCTCCCCCTGCAAAGGAGTGCAGCTCATCACCAGCAACGGATCAAAGCAGGTCAGAGAATGACTTTGAGGAAACGAGAGAAGAAGGCTTCACCCCATCAAACTTCTCAGAGCTAAAGGAGGAATTATGTACCCAGTGCAAAGAAACTAAAAATCTTGAAAAAAGAGTGGAAGAATTGATAGCTAGAATAATTAATGCAGAGAAGGTCATAAATGAAATGACAGAGATGAAAACCATGACACAAGAAATACGTGACAAATCCACAAGCTTCAGTAACCGACTCGATCAACTGGAAGAAAGAGTATCAGCGATTGAGGATCAAATGAATGAAATGAAGCGAGAAGAGAAACCAAAAGAAAAAAGAAGAAAAAGAAATGAACAAAGCCTGCAAGAAGTATGTGATTATGTAAAAAGACCAAATCTACGTCTGATTGGGGTGCCTGAAAGTGAGGGGGGAAATGGAACCAAGTTGGAAAACACTCTTCAGGATATCATCCAGGAGAACTTCCCCAACCTAGTAGGGCAGGCCAACATTCAAAGTCGGGAAATACAGAGAACGCCACAAAGATACTCCTCGAGAAGAGCAACTCCAAGACATATAATTGCCAGATTCACCAAAGTTGAAATGAAGGAAAAAATCTGAAGGGCAGCCAGAGAGAAAGGTCGGGTTACCCACAAAGGGAAGCCCATCAGACTAACAGCAGACCTCTTGGGAGAAACTCGACAAGCCAGAAGAGAGTGGGGGCCAATATTCAACATTCTTAAAGAAAAGAACTTTAAACCCAGAATTCCATATCCAGCCAAAGTAAGTTTCATAAGTGAAGGAGAAATAAAATCCTTTACAGATAAGCAAATGCTTAGAGATTTTGTCACCACCAGGCCTGCCTTACAAGAGACTCTGAAGGAAGCCCTAAACATGGAAAGGAACAACCGGTACCAGCCATTGCAAAAACATGCCCAAATGTAAAGACCATCGAGGCTAGGAAGAAACTGCATCAACTAACGAGCAAAATAACCAGTTAATATCATAATGGCAGGATCAAGTTCACACATAACAATATTAACCTTAAATGTTAATGGACTAAATGCTCCAATTAAAAGACACAGACTGGCAAACTGGATAAAGAGTCAAGATCCATCAGTCTGCTGTATTCAGGAGACCCATCTCACATGCAGAGACATACATAGGCTCAAAATAAAGGGATGGAGGAAGATCTACCAAGCAAATGGAGAACAAAAAAAAGCAGGGGTTGCAATCCTAGTCTCTGATAAAACAGACTTTAAACCATCAAAGATCAAAAGAGACAAAGAAGGCCATTACATAATGGTAAAGGGATCAATTCAACAGGAAGAGCTAACTCTCCTAAATATATATGCACCCAATACAGGAGCACCCAGATTCATAAAGCAAGTCCTTAGAGACTTACAAAGAGACTTAGACTCCCATACAATAATAATGGGAGACTTCAACACTCCACTGTCAACATTAGACATATCAATGAGACAGAAAGTTAACAAGGATATCCAGGAATTGAACTCATCTCTGCACCAAGCAGACTTATTAGACTTCTATAGAACTCTCCACCCCAAATCAACAGAATATACATTCTTCTAAGCACCACATTGCACTTATTCCAAAATTGACCACATAATTGGAAGTAAAGCACTCCTCAGCAAATGTAAAAGAACAGAAATTATAACAAACTGTCTCTCAGACCACAGTGCAATCAAATTAGAACTCAGGATGAAGAAACTCAATCAAAACTGCTCAACTACATGGAAACTGAACAACCTGCTCCTGAATGACTACTGGGTACATAACGAAATGAAGGCAGAAATAAAGATGTTCTTTGAAACCAATGAGAACAAAGATACAACATACCAGAATCTCTGGGACACATTAAAGCAGTGTGTAGAGGGAAATTTATAGCACTAAATGCCCACAAGAGAAAGCTGGAAGATCTAAAATTGACACTCTAACATCACAATTAAAAGAACTGGAGAAGCAAGAGCAAACACATTCAAAAGCTAGCAGAAGGCAAGAAATAACTAAGATCAGAGCAGAACTGAAGGAGATAGAGACACAAAAAACCCTCCAAAAAAATCAATGAATCCAGGAGTTGGTTTTTGGAAAAGATCAAGAAAATCGACAGACCGCTAGCAAGACTAATAAAGAAGAAAAGAGAGAAGAATCAAATAGACGCAATAAAAAATGATAAAGGGGATATCACCACCGACCCTACAGAAATACAAACTACCATCAGAGATTACTATAAACACCTCTATGCAAATCAACTAGAAAATCTAGAAGAAATGGATAATTTCCTGGAACTTACACTCTTCCAAGTCTAAACCAGGAAGAAGTTGAATCCCTAAATAGACCAATAGTAGGCTCTGAAATTGAGGCAATAATTAATAGCCTACCAACCAAAAAAAGTCCAGGACCAGATGGATTCACAGCTGAATTCTACCAGAGGTACAAGGAGGAGCTGGTACCATTCCTTCTGAAACTATTCCAATCAATATAAAAAGAGGGAATCCTCCCTAACTCATTTTATGAGGCCAACATCATCCTGATACCAAAGCCTGGCAGAGACACAACAAAAAAAGAGAATGTTAGACCAATATCCCTGATGAACATCGATGCAAAAATTCTCAATAAAATATTGGCAAACCGGATTCAGCAGCACATCAAAAAGCTTATCCACCATGATCAAGTGGGCTTCATCCCTGGGATGTAAGGCTGGTTCAACATTCGCAAATCAATAAACGTAATCCAGCATATAAACAGAACAAAGACAAGAACCACATGATTATCTCAATAGATGCAGAAAAGGCTTTTGACAAAATTCAACAGCGCTTCATGCTAAAAACGCTCAATAAATTCGGTATTGATGGAACGTACCTCAAAATAATAAGAGCTATTTAAGACAAACCCACAGCCAATATCATACTGAATGGGCAAAAACTGGAAAAATTCCCTTTGAAAACTGGCACAAGACAGGGATGCCCTCTCTCACCACTCCTATTCAACATAGTGTTGGAAGTTCTGGCTAGGGCAATCAGGCAAGAGAAAGAAATCAAGGGTATCCAGTTAGGAAAAGAAGAAGTCAAATTGTCCCTGTTTGCAGATGACATGATTGTATATTTAGAAAACCCCATTGTCTCAGCCCAAAATCTCCTTAAGCTGATAAAAAGTCTCAGGATACAAAATCAATGTGCAAAAATCACAAGCATTCTTATACACCAGTAACAGACAAACACAGAGCCAAATCATGAATGAATTTCCATTCACAATTGCTTCAAAGAGAATAAAATACCTAGGAATCCAACTTACAAGGGATGTCAAGGACCTCTTCAAGGAGAACTACAAACCACTGCTCAGCGAAATCAAAGAGGACACTAACAAATGGAAGAACATACCATGCTCATGGATAGGAAGAATCAATATCGTGAAAATGGCCATACTGCCCAAGGTGATTTATAGATTCAATGCCATCCCCATCAAACTACCAATGAGTTTCTTCACAGAATTGGAAAAAACGGCTTTAAAGTTCATATGGAACCAAAAAAGAGCCCGCATTGCCAAGACAATCCTATGTCATAAGAACAAAGCTGGAGGCATCACGCTACCTGACTTCAAACTATACTACAAGGCTACAGTAACCAAAACAGCATGGTACTGGTACCAAAACAGAGATATAGACCAGTGGAACAGAACAGAGTCCTCAGAAATAATACCACACATCTACAGCCATCTGATCTTTGACAAACCTGAGAGAAACAAGAAATGGGGAAAGGATTCCCTATTTAATAAATGGTGCTGGGAAAATTGGTTAGCCATAAGTAGAAAGCTGAAACTGGATCCTTTCCTTACCCCTTATACGAAGATTAATTCAAGATGGATTAGAGACTTAAATGTTAGACCTAATACCATAAAAACCCTAGAAGAAAACCTAGGTAATACCATTCAGGACATAGGCATGGGCAAGGACTTCATGCCTAAAACACCAAAAGCAATGGCAACAAAAGCCAAAATTGACAAATGGGATCTAATTAAACTAAAGAGCTTGTGCACAGCAAAAGAAACTCCCATCAGAGTGAACAGGCAACCTAGAGAATGGGAGAAAATTTTTGTAATCTACTCATCTGACAAAGGGCTAGTATCCAGAATTTACAAAGAACTCAAACAAATTTACAAGAAAAAATCAAACAACCCCATCAAAAAGTGGGCAAAAGATATGAACAGACACTTCTCAAAAGAAGATATTTATGCAGCCAACAGACACATGAAAAAATGCTCATCATCACTGGCCATCAGAGAAATGCAAATTGAAACCACAATGAGATACCATCTCACACCAGTTAGAATGACGATCATTCAAAAGTCAGGAAACAACAGGTGCTGGAGACGATGTAAAGAAATGGGAACACTTTTACACTGTTGGTGGGACTGTAAAGTAGTTCAACCATTATGGAAGACAGTGTGGCGATTCCTCAAGGATGTGGAACTAGAAATTCCATTTGACTCACTGATCCCATTACTGGGTATACACCCAAAGGATTATACATCATGCTGCCATAAAGACACATGCACACGTATGTTTATTGTGGCACTATTCACAATAGCAAAGACTTGCAATCAACCCATATGTCCATCAGTGACAGACTGGATTAAGAAAATGGCACATATCCACCATAGAATACTATGCAGCCATAAAAAAGGATGAGTTCATGTCGTTTGTAGGGCCATGGAGGCAGCTGGAAACCATCATTCTGAGCAAACTATCACAAGAACAGAAAACCAAACACCGCATGTTCTCACTCATAGGTGGGAACTGAACAATGAGATCACTTGGACTCGGGAAGGGGAACATCACACACTGGGGCCTATCATGGGGAGGGGGGAGGGGGGAGGGATTGCATTGAGAGTTATACCTGATATAAATGACAAATTGATGGGTGCTGATGAGTTGATGGGTGCAGCACACCAACATGGCACAAGTATACATATGTAACAAACCTGCACATTATGCACATGTACCCTAGAACTTAAAGTATAATAAAAAATAATTTATTGTACATAAAAAAAAAAACCTGTCATCAAACAACCACTTTAAAAAATTGTTTTAATCTTCATTTAATCCTTTGTTTCAGTCCTCATTTACAGCTGTGCAAGAGTAAAGACAAATTATTTTCCCTTACAGTGAATCCAAGTCTTTAACCTTTGGAATATAGATAAACGTCTGTAGGGATTGAACCCCATCTTTGCTCCATTTTTATAGTAAAGAGATACATGAAAGTTTGTAAGACCAAATAACTTCTACATATGTAAACACATACTGTCAGAATTAGCCCAGGGCTCTCATGAGATGTACAGACTGTCACAAGGTGATAAAAATTATTGTTCTTTTCTCTGCTTTGCCATATAAATTGTGTGAGATTTCATCCTAACTTTGTAGTCTCTAGCAGGCTGCCTGTGTGCATATTCTGTTATACTTACTTAACAATAAACTGGTTTTCTTTCTTTTCTACATTGTCACAGAGAAGACTCTGTTGGTAGCACTTCCATTTCCTCAACACCTGGCAAACAATGCTTCCGCTTTCTCCTCCTGCCCCTCCTAAACACACGCACACACATGTACATAACTTTCATGTCCTCAATACCTGGCAAACAATGCCCCGGCTTTCTCCTCCCACACCTCCTACTCACATGTGCACACACGAACATAGCTTTCATGTCCTCAACACCTGGCAAACAATGCCCCTGCTTTCTCCTCCCACTCCTCCTAAACACAGGCACACACATGTACATAGCTTTCATGTCAACACCTGGCAAACAATGCCCCTGCTTTCTCCTCCTGCCCCTCCTACTCACATGCACAAACACGTACCTAACTTTCATGTACTCAATACCTGGCAAACAATGCCCCCGGTTTCTCCTCCCACCCCTGCTAAGCACACGCACACACATGTATATAACTTACATGTCCTCAATACCCGGCAAACAGTGTTCCCGCTTTCTCCTCCCACCCCTCCTAAACACATGCGCACACACATACATAACTTTCATGTCCTCAATACCTGGCAAACAATGCCCCTGCTTTCTCCTCCCACCCCTCCTAAACACATGCGCGCACACGTACATAACTTTCATGTCCTCAATACCTGGCAAACAGTGTTCCTGCTTTCTCCTCCCGCCCCTCCTAAACACACGCACACACATGTACATAACTTTCATGTCCTCAATACCTCGCAAACAGTGTTCCCGCTTTCTCCTCCCGCCCCTCTTAAACACATGCACACACATGTACATAACTTTCATGTCCTCAATACCTGGCAAACAGTGTTCCCGCTTTCTCCTCCCGCCCCTCCTAAACACATGCACACACACGTACATAACTTTGAAACAAAATTGGGATCACACGCATGCATGTGTGTTTATATATAATTATATAAATATTATATATGTACACAAAACATTTGATACATATATTTGCCTTTTAAGGTTAAATCAAGAGTAACTTTTATATTTATTTATTGAATTCCTAATATATATACATTATACTATTTAACAGTGTGCTGGAGTCAGTTCTTACTCATGACGATTGCTTATATGTCTCTTTCCATCTCCACTTTCAGTGACAGCATGTCAGTAATAAAACAGGCCATGGTAGAATTAGTTACACCAAGAAAATACGAAAATACTATAAATCAGAACTTTTTTTTTCTCCAGACAGCCATTTCACCAGCATACCACTGACAATGCTGTATAGGTTCTGCACCTTGCTTTTTAAATTTAGTTATATATCTTACAGATTATGCATATCAGTACATATGGAATTAACAACTAGCACTTTATACTACACTACCTTTAAAAATATACTGGAGGCCGGGAGTAGTGGCTCATGCCTGTAATCCCAGCACTTTGGGAGGCCAAGGCAGGCAGATCACTCAAGGTCAGTATTTTGAGGCCAGCCTGGATAACATGGCAAAATCCCATCTCTACTAAAAAAAAATACAAAAATTAGCAGGGTGTGGTGGCAGTCACTCATAATCCCAGCTACTTGGGAGGCTGAGGCAGGAGAATTGCTTGAACTTGAAAGGCGGAGGTTGCAGTGAGCCAAGATCACGCCACTGCACTCCAACCTGGGTATAAAAGTGAGACTCTGTCTCAAAAAACAAAAACATATTGGGAATATGACTCATCACTTCTGAAATGCCCCTAAATTGATGGATAACATTTTTAAAATTTATTTAGGCATTTCTTTGTTTGCTGGTGAGATATAACTTTTTTTCATAACTGTATTGCCCACAGATTTTTTTGTGTGTTAAATTATCTATTCATGTCTTCCATTTTGCTTCTGGAATGTATAGCTTTTTCTCATTGGTTTGTAAGAGTTTTTTACTATTAAAGATATTAAACACTTGTCCAATACATATGATATAAACATTTTTACATTTTGGCCATTTGTCTTATAATTTTTCTAATAATGATTTATGACATATAAAATTCTATATGCAGTAACAGTTCTATAAGTATTCTGATTTGAAATTGTGGAAATTCTGGCTACTGATTGAGGAAAGCTCAATTAACGTAAACTAAGCAAAAATACAGAATTCTTAGAAAATTATTTTCTAAATGATAAACATAATTGTAACTTTATAAATACAGTAATTGCACTTGAGATAACTCATGTACTTTACAAATGTTAATTTTCTTTCGTTTCAAAAACGATCTAATGAGGCATATACTAAATGAGTCTCTCGTTTCACTCTCTTTTTTGTTCTCTCTTCCTCACAAAAAGGTGAGCAAAATGAAAATTTTTAAATGGTCAAGTACAGAAAAAAGCAAATGTGCTAGCTTTATTGTGAGAGTTAAAAAGGCAAACATTGTATTAAACATTAAATTTGGCTACAAGCTTCTAGGTAACCAAAGCAAAATGGAAACTATGAAGGATTAAACCTTTTTTTTTTTTTTTGAGATGGAGTCTCGCTCAGTTGCCCAGGCTGGAATGCAATGGCACCATCTTGGCTCACTGCAACCTCCACCTCCTAGGTTCAAGTGATTCTCCTGTCTCAGCCTCCCGAGTGCTGGGATTACAGGCATGCATCACTGTGCCTGACTAATTTTTTTTTTTTTTTTTTTTTGTAATTTTAGTAGAGACAGCGTTTCACCATGTTGGTCAGACTGGTCTTGAACTCTGACCTCAGGTGATCCACCCACCTCGGCCTCCCAAAGTGCTGGGATTACAAGTATGAGCCACTATGCCCGGCCTCCAGATTATACCATTTTTGTTGCTGATAAAAGAAAACATAGCAATCCTTTGAAAGACACAGACTTTTCGTATAGAAATTCTTCATAAAGTTTAATAAAAAGAAACTAAAGAAAAGTTATAGAAAACTTAATTCAGGTAACACATGATATCTTTAACAATAGTTTTATAGATACAGAGTAAAAGCTCACTTGATAAATGCCATTCTGTGAGGAATTAATGTTATTTTCAAATTAGCATTTATGGAATGTGGAAAATGAATCACATTAATATAATTCAAGCATGGTAGTATATCATAATGCTAAAAACAGACTTCCGTATATCTAGAAGAGTAGATAGCTAGCAGCTCCTTCAGACCGGTTTTCTTAAAAATTATTTCAGCTAGACTTTTGCTTTTTGGAACACACAATTTGAGGTTGAAGTGTTTGGAAAAATTCGGGAGCACAGGAGTTCTAAATGAAGGAAACTCCGTAACTCTTGGATTTTCCAATATAATAAAAAGCCAAAACGGTATTGTCACCTCAACAGAAAGTAAGGCATATCTGCAGGCAAAGCTAAGATTTTCCTCAAAGATCAACTTTGGATCCACTGATAAAGATTTCTAACAAATGTTTAGATAAGGTATTAGTCATTACCTGACTTGGCCATAAAAGAAGTCTCAATATTACTCCTGTGAAATATCTGATTTGAGCCCCATACTGTCCTGAAATACAAGTAATTGAACAGTTGAACTCCGTATGTACTCATTTGAAATTGGATACTTATATTTTGGGTCATGATTGTCAAACTCAATTTTAATTTCTACGTATTGATGTTAAGCCATCAGGTTGTATCCCTGCATAAAACACTTTGGAGACATTCCATTATACTTATAATAAAATCCAGTTTCCCATGACTCACAAAGAGACTCCCGATACAATCTGCAAGGACCACTAGGTAAAATGAAAATTCTGGGTCCCTTTGTACAAAAATTAAGAATTTCAGGATGATGACAAGACAGCATTGCACAAAACACAGAGCGTTTCTAAGAATGGGGACCTGGCACTTTCTTGATCTTCAACCTCACTCCATACTTCATTTTTGCCTCCCCAAAAGGGATTCCCTCCTCCTGCCACAGGGCATATGCTATTTCCAGGCCTGGAGTTGTCTTCTCATTGCCCTTCACAGGTGATGCCTTGTCTTTCAGATACTTGCTTAAGTGTCACTCCTAAGAGAGGTCTTTCCTGACCACCATATCTAAGTATGCCCTCTATTCCTGACCACCATATCTAAGTATGTTCTCTTTCATGTATCTTAGTCCATTCAGTCTGCTATAACAAAATACCTTAGACAGGGTAATTTATAAATAACAAAATTTATTTCTCACAGTCCTGGAGGCTGGGAAGTCCATGGTCAAGGCACCAGCAGATTCTATGTCTGGTGAGAGTCCACTTCCCAAATGGCAATTGTTTGCTGTGGTCTCATACGGTGAAAGGAGAAAATAAGCTCTTTTGGATCTGTTTTATAAGGACACTACTTCCATTCATGAAGACTAAGCCTTCAGGACCTAGTCACCTCTCAAAGGCTCAACATCTTAATATCATCACCTTGAGGGTTAGGTCTTAACGTATAAATTTTGGGAGGACACATATATCCAGAACATAGACTTTTGGCTCTGATCCCACAAAATTCACATCCTTCTCACATACAAAATACATACATTCCATCCCAATAGTCCCAAAAGTCTCAACTCACCCCAATATCAACTCAAAAGTCTAAAGTCATCAAATATTGGTGAGACTCAAGGTTTGACTCATCCTGAGGCAAACTGCTCTCTAGTTGTGAAATAAAACAAGTTATAAAATTATAAAATACAATGGTGGGACAGGCATAGGATTTATGTTCCCAAATCAAAAGAGAGAAATGAGAAGGAAGAAAGGGGTAGCTGGTCCCAAGTTCAAAACCCAACAGGGCAAACAATATTGAATCTTAAGACTGGAGAACCATCTTTGACTCCATGACTCACCTTCCAGACATACTGTGATAGGGATTGGGCCCCCAAGGCTCCAGGCAATTCTACGCTCATGGCTTTGCTTGGTGAAGTCCACACTGCAGCTCTCACCAATTGTATCATGTGCCTGTGGCTCTCCTACGCTGAAGCACTTTGGTTCCTCTACTGCTCTGGGGTGTTGGGGGCATTCCTACCCCCACAGCTCCACTGGTCACTGCCCTAGTGGAGACTCTCTCCAAAGCTCCACTAGGCATTGTTGTAGTGAGGGCCCTCTGTGATGAATCCCCTCATAACAATTCTCTGCCTGAGATCCAAGACTCTCTGGGGCATCCTTAGAAATCTAGTTGGAGGTACCCATGCCACCACAGTTCATGCTCTCTGCAGTCATGAAGATGGTACTGCATGAACACCAGCGTGATCTATCACCCATTCATTTTGGAGAGGCAGCCTGAGCCACAACTAAATCCATGAAGGAGCACTGCATCAGAACTCAGGGAGTAGAGCCTTGAAACGTTCCACCTCCAAAGCCCCGGCATTCTGACCCTGTGATGGGTGGGGCAACCCCAAAGATTACTGAAATGCCTTTAGGGTCATTATTTCATTGTCTTGATGAATAGCATCTGACTTCCTTCTATCCATACTAATCTCCTTATCAAACGTTTCATTGGCCACACCCTTAGTGTTCTCCCCAAACATTTTTTATTCTTTACTATATAGCCAGGCTGAGCATTTTCCAAGTCTTCAAATTCTGCTTCCTTTTTGATTATAAATTCCATCTTTAATTCATTTCTCTCCCACACATTTTACTATACGCAGTCAAGAGAAACCATGCCACAAGAGAAATCATGCCACATCCTCAACACTTTTCTTGGATATTTCTTCTGCCCAATATCCTATTTCATCACTCAGAAGTTCCATCTTCCACAAAGCAGTAGAACACAAACACAATTCAGCCAAGTTCTTTGTCAATTTATAACAAAGATCATCTTTCCTCTAGTTTCCAATAACATATTCCTCATTTCTATGGGAGACCTCATTAAGATGACCTACTTTATCCATATTTGTACCAATATTCTGCTCCATAACCACTTAAGTAATCTCTAAGAAGACTTAGGCTTTTTCTACATCTCTCCTTTTCTCCTGAGCACTTGACAGAATTGTCCTTAAGCCTCCTTTCACAGCTGTGTACTACAAAACTTCCAATCTCTACCCATAACTAAGTTCCAAAGTTGCTTCCACGTTTTTTAAGTATTTGTTATATGGCAACACCCCACTTCTTGATACCATTGTCTGTTTCAGTCCATTAAGCTTGCTACAACAAAATACCTTAGACTGGGTAATTTATAAGCATCAGGAATTTATTGCTCACAGTTCTAGAGGCAGGGAAGAAGATCAAGGGAGCAGCAGATGTGGTGTCTGATAAGGGTTTTCCACATCATAGATGATACCTTCTTGCTGCATCTTCACATGGTAGAAGGGCAAAAGGGGCTAACAACCTCCCTCAGGTGTCTTTTATAAGGTCACTCATCCCATTCATGAAGGCTCTGCCCTCACTATTCACTTCCTCAAGTCCCCACCTCTTCATACCATCACCTTGGAGACTGGGTTTCAAGATATGAATTTCAGGGGCAGGGAGGGACATATATTCAGATCATAGCACATTGTATCTTGATTTCTCCTGTACAGAATTTATCACAATTAGCAAATACGTATTTGTTTACTTGTTTATTGCCTATCTTTCCCCTTTAGAATAGAAATTCCAGTAGTACAGACTGTATGAATTTTTTATTCACAAATGTAGAACCACTTCATTGCACAGTAGCATAAAATAAACACTAACAAATATTCGGACAACAGTGACTGCAAACTAAACTCAGAGAGACCCAAGTTTGGACTTCAGCTTTGCAATTTTTTAACTGGGTGATTGTGATCTTGGGTAATCTCCTTTGAACTTCAGTTTTCTCCACTGTGAAGTGAGATTATATTAGTATGAAATCAATTGTTACGTATAAAGGGCTTAGCAGAGGACCGATTCATAGTACCACTTAGTAAAAATTATTATCATTTTTAATTTTATTTATTGTTATTTCTATTTTAATTTTTTAAATTATTTACATTTTGAGTCTCTCTATAAGAAGATCAATTAATTCTGATTTCCAATAAATTTTTAAAGCATGAGGATAGAAAGATGCTTGTAATTCCTTTGCTGTGGCATGATCTTATCTCAGATTACAGAGTATTTTACAAAGAAAGGGGCAAATACAGCCAATTTTATAATACATGAGATGAAGCAATTGTACGAATTTTAAATTAACATGAGAAACACATTATGTGAAGTGTCTCATAAAGTAAAAGCACTGGCCGGGCGCGGCGGCTCAAGCCTGTAATCCCAGCACTTTGGGAGGCCGAGACGGGCGGATCACGAGATCAGGAGATCGAGACCATCCTGGTGAACACGGTGAAACCCCGTCTGTACTAAAAAATACAAAAACTAGCCGGGCGAGGTGGCGGCGCCTGTAGTCCCAGCTACTCGGGAGGCTGAGGCAGGAGAATGGCGTAAACCCGGGAGGCGGAGCTTGCAGTGAGCTGAGATCCGGCCACTGCACTCCAGCCTGGGCGGACAGAGCAAGACTCCGTCTCAAAAAAAAAAAAAAAAAAAAAAAGTAAAAGCACTGACCAAATGTAAGGTTCAATGTGGTCATTACAATTTACCACTGCTTATTTTGGCTGAGCACTGGAGAAGGGACTAAGAATTAAGAAGCAGTGATGTCTTCTATGGTTAGAGATAAGATAAGCTGTTTATGGCAACTAAATTTTATCAGAATTCCTCCAGCCTATTATTGAACATTTTAACAATATGGACTATGTAATTTTCTAAATAAGATATAATTCTACCAGAATTATGAGTCCTCCACAAAGAATACCAATGATTTCTCAACAACATCTTAAATATGTTTTTCTTCTAATTGAATTCCAGGCTATATATTAATTATTATGTCATGTCTAACATTGATAATATCTCACATTTTTCATTTTTAAAAAAATGTTCCTTTTAAAGTTGGGTGATGAGTACATCTATCTTATTTTTCATATATTTCAAAATGTATATTTAAACATTCCCCTTTATCAGGTATTTAAGTTGCACCTGATTTTTATCTATAATAAATAGTATGGCAATATCCTTGTACACAAATCTTTGATGATACATTTGTTTGTGCCCTTATAAGGAATTTCTGGAAGTGTACCTGACAGATAAAAGGTAAGTATGAAAAACATTTAACACTGTTGATTTACATTAACAACAAATGCAGAAATATTATGTTAATTTATACTACCAAGCACAGGAGATATGAGGACCTATGATACCATACCTTAATTATTAACTTCTTTTTTGGTTGGTTGGTTGTTTTTGAGATGGAGTCTCACTCTGACACCCAGGCCAGAGTGCAGTGGCCTGACCTTGACTCACTGTAACCTCTGCCTCCCAGGTCCAAGCAATTCTCCTGCCTCAGCCTCCCGAGTAGCTGGAATTATAGGTGCCTGCCACCACATCCAACTAATTTTTGTATTTTTAGTAGAGATGGTGTTTCACCATATTGGCCAGGTTGGTCTCAAACTCCTGACCTCAAGTGATCCACTCGCCTCAGCCTCCCAAAATCCTGGGAATACAGGCATGAGCCACCGCACCCAGTCGAGTATTAACTTCTTTAATCAACATCTTAACAAGCATTGACTGTTTATTTTTTGCCAAAGATAAGCACAAAATGATTATTGAAAAACAAAGATGACTTCACTGTATTTGCTATGGAAAGAAGAACAATAATGCAAGCCAATTTATATTTAGTCATTTGGAAATTACACAATTTTAAAATTATCTCATGTTGGTCTTCTGTGGTACCTGAAATTCCATGAGTAGAGAGTCATTCTTTGATTCAAAATACAAGGCAGAATTATAATAATCAACATTTACTGATATCAGCGTAAGTGCTAAGAAACAAAACCTACACTATTTGTCTTAAGTTTAATTTGAAAGCTAGAAAACTAACATTATATATACAATTACCCATGAGTGCAAATATTCACTTCATTTAAAACATATTCAAAATAAGAAATAAAATGTACTTCATAGATTAATTATTCCTTTATTCTTCAAGCATCAAACTATTGTAGTTAAGTGATTAATATCACATTTTTAAAATTTTATAATTCCATATCTAGCACAGGACTAGGACTTCACACCTTATATATACTTACAGTGTGCCTTTTAAATTACAAGTTTAAATAATGTCTGACAGGTTGACAGTAAGGTCGTTGTTAACTTCAGATTCATGGTTGGGTCAAATGAGCCTGATGTCTAAAGGATACAAAAAGACACCGGATTGCATGAATGAGTTTCTTACTCTCCGAGTAGGTAATAATCAGCAGTTTTACAGCAGTGACATTTATGGTCTCAGAGGGTGGTAAAGAAGGAGAGCATCAATAACTCGTTTGATGTGCACCTCATGTGGATTTTCATAGGTCACTCTGAAAATTTCCAGAGTGACGTGTGTTGGTTAATCTTCTGGCCAAAAAAAAGAAAAAGGAAGTGGGGGGAGATTACTATATACTATCACAAATGAAAGACTATTCAGTGAATTGAAACAACAGTGAACTTAAATACCATAGCATTATTATGCCTTAGAATACCTATATAACATAGGAGATTAAAGTAAATAAATAAACAAATAATATAATTTGTACAATTATATTATTTTGTACATGGTGGCTCACACCTGTAATCCCAGCACTTTGGGAGGCCAAGGCGGGCGGATCACCAGAGGTCAGGAGTATGAGACCAGCCTGGCCAATGTGGCAAAACCCTGTCTCTACTACAAATACAAAAATTGGCCGGGCGTTGTGGCAGACGCCTGTAATCCCAGCTACTCGGGAGAATGAGACAGAAGAATTGCTTGAACCCAAGAGGCGGAGGTTGCGGTGAGCCAAGATTGTGCCATAGCATTCCAGCCTGGGCTACAGAGTGAGACTCCATCTCAAAATAAATAAATAAATAAATAAATAAATAAATAAATAAATAATTTGTACAATAAACGTTTTCAGATTGTCACACTAAATATATCATGCAACCTGACTGTTACCATTCCTACAACTACCATCCTTCTGTAGCCACTGCCTCTGAAGGTTCTCATGAGGTGCAGGGGATGAAGTTATAACACTGAAACCCTCAGCCTACACTCAGTTGAGCTCCTAAACTTTTCGTTTAGGCAAGTTGTTTTAACAGAAAGAGCATGATGTTTGGAGCCAGAAAAGCACGGGATTAAAGGTGCTTTCTCACTGTGTGACTTGATGCAAGTTACTAAATTTTCTAGACCTCAATCCCCTCATCTGCAAGATTAGATCTGATAATACAGTGTCATTCATCCTAGAAGTCTATCAAATCCTCCTTTTGATAATTTCTTATTTCATATAGATTTAAATCTTGATGACAATCTTTCAAAAAATGAACATGAATATATTCTGATAAAAACAAACATAATGTGAACATGTTACAACAAAATACTGCTACGTAGTGTCAGTGTCTGCTTTGGCATTTGCGTTCTGGGTGACCCTGTCCCCAAATATTACTACTTTAATTGTCATAGCCAAATGAGAAACAGAGAAATACTTACATAAAGAATGCTTTTGTGTCCAGTGAAGGCTCAACAAAGTCATAATGTTATAGAAATGAAGGTTTCCAATAGTTGGAATAAAGAAAAATGATGGGAGAATAATTATCACACAGTGGTTTACAGGCATACTAAGCCTCAAAGAAACCTGTTTCATACTCACTTTGAGAAAGCAATTTAGTTTCAGTAATGATTTCTGCCTTCCTAGTAAGGAAGAACTTCCTAGTAAGGTGTAACGCCTGTTGGTTTTATACTTTTCTCGTTATTAAAATTATAACTTATTATGAGTTTATAATTCTGTAAGAGCTCTAAGTATAAAAACATTTTGTTTTATAATTGTACATATATAAACAAAACAAAAATAATTTAATACTGGAGGATATGAGAGTATATTTTTTTCTTTACAAAGGAGTCTGTACATTTCTCTTTTGAAACCGTGATACTAGATACATAGTGCCTAGCCCAAGACAGCTTTTAGTAAAATTTAGTACCCATCCTTTTTTCCTCATATACATTTATTATCACATAGCTATCTGGCATTTGGCTGGGCTTATTTGTTTTTTTTTTCCAGTTCCTGGTAATAATTGGGAGGTCTAATGGGCATAATTTGATTTCAGTTTTCAAGCTTTATATGACAAAATTAATCAATGGGCATAAAGATAGACCAATTTAGCAATCACTGCTTATGCAGTGTCATTTGAGTGACAATAAAGAGAAACCTTTAATGGCCATTTTTGAAATTTTGCCATTAGTAATGTTTTTCTTTGATTTAATGAAGAGAACAGGATGTAGAGTGCTCAAGAGAACTCTCAAAGCCCAAAATCATGGTGTCTTTTTTTTTTTTTTTTTTTTTGAGGTGGAGTCTCGCTCTGTCGCCCGGACTGGAGTGCAGTGGCCGGATCTCAGCTCACTGCAAGCTCCGCCTCCCGGGTTTATGCCATTCTCCTGCCTCAGCCTCCCGAGTAGCTGGGACTACAGGCGCCCGCCACCTCGCCCAGCTAGTTTTTGTATTTTTAGTAGAGACGGGGTTTCACCGTGTTAGCCAGGATGGTCTCGATCTCCTGACCTCGTGATCCGCCCGTCTCGGCCTCCCAAAGTGCTGGGATTACAGGCTTGAGCCACCGCGCCCGGCCATCATGGTGTCTTAGAAGCATAAGTAATTAGGGCTTAACAGATTATATAGTAATTCTAACACTCTGGAACAATTCTGAAAGTATAAATAAGTCATTGAAAAAAAACTATTTAGTTTTATTCATTTATATATGGCCTATCGCTTTTCACAATTTGATACAAGCATATTAATATTAATAAGGTCATAAAATATGACAAATTTTAGTATAGACTAGGTCCACTATAGTAAGAGATTTCACCTGGTGGTGTGACTTGCTTAGTCGAGCATTTTATTTTATTTATTTATTTATTTATTTATTTTTTTAATTTTTTTTTTTTGAGACGGAGTCTCGCTCTGCCACCCAGGCTGGAGTGCAGTGGCCGGATCTCAGCTCACTGCAAGCTCCGCCTCCCGGGTTTACGCCATTCTCCTGCCTCAGCCTCCTGAGTAGCTGGGACTACAGGCGCCCGCCTCGTCGCCCGGCTAGTTTTTTTTGTATTTTTAAGTAGAGACAGGGTTTCACCGAATTAGCCAGGATGGTCTCGATCTCCTGATCTCGTGATCCGCCCGTCTCGGCCTCCCAAAGTGCTGGGATTACAGGCTTGAGCCACCGCGCCCGGCTAGTCGAGCATTTTAAATTGTCTGAATGTGTCAAGATTCCTCCTGACTAAACAGTTCATAAGAGGAACTTTATCATCCAATCAAAGATGAGAGAAAAAAATAAGTAAAAAAAGGCATTGATAGAGTAGGCTGCTGGAGATTTCTGTGAGCTGGTAAAATTAGAGTAGATTAGAGGATTAATGAATCTAATTACAAAGCTTCAGGACAGAAGGGAGCTTTCAAAGCAAGATACAACAGAATGGTTAATATATCAGCAGAGGTCAGGCAACTATTTTCATGAGTAACAGTATAAATTCAGTCATTCAGGCCATTGAAAGTAATGTATGTTATTTCTTCTCTAATTCTGTATATGTTCTAAAAGGAAAGACAATAGTTTAGGTCCTTTTTTCTTACTGTACACATGAATAGTCCAAAATAACAGACACAATAAATTAGGATATTATCAATAAACTCACTACTATTTTGTTTCATCTTTACCTTTCTTTTCTCACATCTTTGGTTACATCAGTTGAAACAGTCACAGAGAGAAATAATTATAGGCACCAGAGCTAATTACATCATATTGTTCACTTTGGTGCTCATGAAGAATCTCCTTCATGTCTTTATGTGATATACTTTCAAATATCTCCAAGTAATGGATCTTCTACAGTTTATTAAATTATGAAATTGTGCCTTGGGAAGTTGGTTTTGTTTGTTTTTGGGGTTTTTGGTTTTTTTTTTTTAAAGGTTCTCGCTTTGCCACCCAGACTGGAGTGCAGTAGCACGATCTCTGTTTGCCGACCTCAGCCCCCCAACTAGTTGGGACTATAGGCACACACCACCACAGCCAGCTAAGTTTTGCATTTTTTGTAGAGAAAAGGTCTCGTCATGTAGGCCAGTCTCGTCTCGAACTCCTGGGCTCAAGCAATCTGCCCAACTTGTGCCAGGATTACAGGCGTGAGTCATGGAGCCTGGCCTTGTTTGTTTAATTTCAAAATGAGGTAGGTGTTTTCAGGTTCCTTAAAAAAACTTCTTACTGAAAATAATTCAAATTAAAATAAAGTTGCAAAAATGAAAATAGTACAAGGAATACCCATGTTCCTTTTACCCAGACTTATCTATTGATACTGCTAACATTTGCTTTATTATTTGCAGCTATGTTCTCTCTCTGTCTCTCTACACACACACACACACACACACACACACACACACACATTTTTTTCCTCACCATTTGAAATCATGGCCCTTTACCCCTAAATATTTCAGTATGTAAATCCTAAGAAATCCACTTAATGCATACCTTAATGCATAAATTTACATTACAACACTTTTACCTACTCTACCATCCATATTCCAATTTTATCAGTCTTTTATAGTATTTATTTTTTCTCCTCTAGTACAGGACCCAGTTTAGGGTCAGGCATTATATTTAGTGGTCATATCTCTTTAGTCTCTTTTAACATGGAATATTTCAACAGCCTCTTTGTCTTTGAGACATTAACTTTTTTTTTTTTTTTTTTGAGACAGAGTCTTACTATGTCACCCAGCTGGAGTGCAGTGGCGTGATCTTGGCTCGCTGCAATGTCTGCCTCCTGGGTTCAAGCAATTCTCGTGCCTCAGCCTCCCAAGCAGCTGAGATTACAGGCGCCCACCACTACACCCAGCTAATTTTTGTATTTTTAGCAGAGATGGGACTGCCACGTTGGCCAGGCTGGTCTCAAACTCCTGACCTCAAGTGATCCACCCGTCTCGGCCTCCCAAAGTGCTGAGATTATAGGCATGAACCACGGCGCCCAAGCTGACATTAACATTTTTTAAAGGACACCATCTTCCTTCCTTTCTTTTAATAAAAAAATTCCTCATTTTGTATTTGTCTGATGTGATTAATTTGAAGTTATACATTCTTGAGCAGAAAATCACATCTGGAGAAATACCAGATCTATCTGTTCTTCATTCATTGCATAAACTTTTATCATTTGGTCAAGATGTTACCTGATTTCTCCACTACATAAATAGTAGACTTTTTTTCTTTATTGCAATTTAATAAGCAGTCTAACACTTGAAGTTAATCAAATACCCTGTTCCTCATCAAAATCCTCCCCTAGATTTAGCATCCATACATGATCCTTGCCTAGTATAATCTTTATCATGATGATTTTTCAACTCCAGGTCTCTCTATATATTAATACTAGTCAGCCCTCAGTATTTTACTATAAAGAGGAACCTCTCTTTCTCATCTATTTATAGACCTATCAATTCCTAGTTTTTCAGTGATTTACAAACTATTACTATACTTTATATTTTTGTGCTCTATTGGTCCCAAGTTGGCCAGTGAGAATGCCTCCAATAGGATCCCTGTGTCCTTGTTATGTGACCCCATTGTTTTATTTAGCACTGACCCTAACCTATACTCCTGAAATCAGCCATTTCTCTGAGAAGCCTCCTTTTCTTTGCAAAGTTAAATTATCTTTAAATATTAGAATTTAAAGGTCACTTTCAGAAGGTTCTAACACTTTGGAAAAACCAACATTATAAAACTGCCTGGTGTTTAAAATAAAAAATCTCTTCGATTGTTTAAGAGTTTAAATGTCTTAATTATCCGGCAATCTTACAGCCATCTAAGACATGATAAATCATGAAATATTAAAATATTATATTTAATATGTCTTTCTAACTTACCTAGAATCTCAGGATATGAGTAGTATACTCTAAGTACTCCTTGCCAACTCTACCAAATTTTCTCAACATTTGAAGTTAGCAATGCTTTTATTTTTCCGTTAAAAACTGATTTTCAATATATGCTCAGTAGATACCATTTATAGTCATTCATTGCAAGCCAACCTTGACAATTAGTTCAAATATTAAAGCCAAAAACATTATTTACCAAAACTATCCTTTCTCCATAGAACACAAAGGTAGGAAGCTAAAAAGAATGTCTTCTTTATTACTCTCTAGGATTAAAATATTACATGTATTGAACATATGGAAAGTTGGCCAGTTGAACAATTGCTAAAAAAAGTGTGTAGGAAAAATGTCATTTCAAACTCCTTTTAAAAATGTGTATCCCTAAAACTGTTTTATTCCAATCATATTACTTTAACATAATCCTTCTATGAACATATACCAATTTAATTATATTAATGCAGGTTTGTATCCATACTTGTTATGCAAAAGGTAATTTTTATATCCATAATTATAACACTATGACCTAGCTCTCATCATTTCTCCAAATGACTGAATTATCATCTGAACACTTGTAATTCCTTGAGGTGTATTAGGACATTTCATATGTAAGCAGATCTCTACAACTTTTAAATTTTTTCTTACACAAAGACTCAGCCTATAAAAAATCAGTGCCTTGGGAGATAAAATTAAACATCCTCAATGCCTGTCAGAGCACAAATGATTCTCTGAGCATGAATTTCTGGAGTTTTAATGCAAGTCAGTAGCAATGCTTTTTTTCCATTTAATATGAGCTTTCCAAAACAATATTTAGGAGCATATCTTTTCTTAAGAAAGTAAAATGTCAAGAAAGATTGAGACTTTTTCTTTTTCATTATATGTGTCAATCTTTCCAAAATAACTTTGATTTTAGGCTTAAGAGGATATAAAAATAGTAGTTCTGTTACTTTTAGTTAGCTTTTATTTCTTTCTTGTTCATTTGTGACAGGAAAACTGTGTAGCTGCAAAATAAAAGGAAGAATAAATTATTCCATACAGTGGCCCTACAGAGGTCAGGTTAATAGGGAGCAAAAGCTATATATGAAGCGACAGAGTTAATCATTCATTTGGCAAATTGTTTTTTCCAAAGATGGTCACAATAGCATCTCCCATCCACATATAATGTGACTTTGACATTCTCCTCAAGAGGCAGGATCTATCTTTCTTTCCCTTGATTCTTGGCAGGCTTGTAGTGTCAGAGGCTAAGTCTTACATCACAGTTCAGTTCTCTTGTTTTTCTTGCAACACCGGCCTTTGGAGCCTCCAAGTAAGCAGGCTGGTTGCCCTGAAGCCAGCATGCTGGACAAAAACCCAAACTAGTCCACATGGAAAAACCACATTAAGAGATAAAGATGCCCGGCCATCCCCCAGCTGCTTCAGTCCCCTGCTGTTTCACCTCCAGCCACAGTCTAACTGCAACTGCATTAGAGACCTAGCCAGAACTGACCAGCTGAGCACTTCCCAAACTCCTGACCCAGAGAAACCAAGAGCAATAATAAAAATGATTGCTGTTGTTTTAAGCCACCAAGTTTTGGGGCAACTTATCATGCAGCAATAGAAAACTGGACATGTCAGCATTCCAGACAGTGAATACTGAATAATAACATGGATTGGGTTGAGGAGGATTGCTCAAGTAGGGAATTAAGGTATGGAAGTCATGCTGAATGTTCCCTTAATTTTCATTCAAGTTTCCACAGGACTCTTAGTTTTCTTCAAATTCTATTCAGTGATATGGATCCAATATAAAATCCAAAGCAACAAATTCATGATGCATATGTGGTAAAGCTAACTTAGGTCTACTAAAAAGAGTTAGCAGCAGCATTAAGTAGAGCTATGTTTCCAATATTTGGGCCTCCAAAGTTACAGAGTCTTAGCTTCTGTCTTATCTATTATAATCTAATAATAATATTATATATAGTAAGTTTAACACTTGTTAATTTCCAAAGTGCTTTCATGTACCTGATTTCATGTGATCTTATAAATAATCCTATGAAATAGCAGAGCCTGATAGAGAAAAAAAACTGAGTCTCAGAAAAGTTACAAAAATTGCTCAGGATTAAGGAACGAGGGGAAAAAGTATTTAATTCAAGCAAGTAGAAGACTAGACCTGCTACCCTGATCTGGGAGCCAAGATCTAAGTATGTGTATGGAACGTACATTATACATTATACTCTAATCACTGACCATGTGACCCAGAGTCTGTGTGTGCCACTCTCTAAGGAACCAAGATTCAGTTGTATATTAAACATTATGCTCCTAAGTGTTACACTATTTTGCTTTTTAAATACCCTCTTCTGAAAATCTTGCATTTTTATTATACTCTGGATAATCACTAAAGACTATTCCAAGGACTAGTCTCAGGAGCCTTGTAATTTTTTAAATGTTAAACAAAGTAGGTGCTATTTCAAAGTCCTTTAAGGTTTGATTTAATGAACGCCAAGCATCTCAAAGCCACAGGAAATTTTTTTTAACAAAACACTGTTGGATATCTTCTGAAAAGAAAAGTTAACATATGCACCAAATGGAATTCTCATTGAGCTCCAAGATACTGCTTGTCAGACAGAGGAGGTTTCTTGTTGTTGCTGTTGTTCAGTGTGCCCAAACATTGAATATTATTTATACAAAAAACAAGCTTTTAAAAATTCTCTGCCCTGTCTTTGCCACTAACCATGCCTCCCCAACCATTGGAATAGTTCCATCTCCTTTTAACAACTTCCCATTAAACCTCATGAACCATATCCTGTACTTAATGGGCTGTTAATATTTTAAAGCTTCTGTAGTTCTACTGTAAATCCCCGGTCCCATTTGCAACATTGAAAAGATATACCAAAAAGTCTTCCCAGCCAATGATACAAAGAAACCATATAACTTAAATTCTGACATTCAACAATAACTTTGTACCATTAACAATAGACTCAATCCTAACAGTATAACAGGCGCAGTAACTATGACAGCTATATATCTGAAAACACTAAATAGGGTTGGGAACATACCAACATTTAACTGGCTTCAAGCCACATACTTGTCACATTAGCCCAGCATAAGTCACAATACACTTGCTTAATCACTAACATGGCACTTCAGTTCTTAAAAAATAAATAAATAAAATTAAGGTAATGTGCCAATAGAGTTTAACCTGATTATTTATTTCATCATAGGAAATTTACAGAAATTTAAAAAATGAAGTAAACTAGTTAATTATCTCAAAAAAAGCAAACTAGAACTCTACATACATGTTGTACAACCTTCCTTTTGGGTAGAAAGTGAATAAATAGTCCAAAGGATATCATTTCTAGTTTCTACTCCTGTTTTTATGCATGCATACAACCCTTTTAATAATTCTTGCTAAAGAATTAGAATGCTGTAACAGTCTTCATCTAAATTCAGAAAGAAACTTTAAAAATAAAGTTTATAGGATTTAAAATGTCTTGATTATGCGATAAGAAAGAAAACAACACTACTATCTGATTGAAACAGACAGATATTTTCTGTCAGTGGCCACCCAGTTTCTCTCCTGGTTACTCTTAATCTAACCCATCTCATCTGTGCTGTCAAACCATCACCTCTTTCCCACTCCAACCCTCTGGCTACCTCTCCAGCCACTAGAGATTTAAAAGCAGAAAGCATCTTATTGCCCATCGGATAAGTACTCAGAAAATTCAGTCTTCACTGATTCTGCCTTTAGAAAACACTAAATATGTCTTCTAATGGCTAGGACGCTGTTACAGTTAGAACAGAAGGCTAAAATGGTGCAGTATTCAGGATTTTCCCACAGGGTCATAATATGTCATTCTTTTTATACACTGCTGGATTCTATTTGCTAATATTGTTAAGAATTTTTGCATCTATGCTCATAAGAGATACTGGTCTGTGGTTTTCTTATAATGTCTCTGTCAGTTCAGGTATGAGGGAGATGCTGGCATCATAAGATGGGTTCAAAAGCATTCTGTCTGCTTCTATCTTCTGAGAGATTGTAGAGAATCAGTATAATATGTTTTGTAAATATTTTGTAGAATTCACCAGTGACTCTATCTGGGCCTAGTGCTTTCTGTTTGGGAAGATTATTAACTGTTGGTTCCATTTCATTAATAGCCAAAAGGCCTATTCAGATTGTCTATCTCTTCTTGTGCGAGTTTTAGCAGATTGTGTCTTTCAAGGAATTAGTACATTTCTTCTCTGTTATCAAATGTGAGAGCATAGAGTTGTTCATAGCATTCCATTTTAACATTTTTAATGTACACAGGATCTGCGGATGTTCCCTCTTTCATTTCTAGTATTAGTAATCTGTGTCCTCTGTTTTCCTAGGTTGAGTAAAGGCTTATCGATTTTATTTATCTTACCAAATTTTGGTTTTGTTGATTTTCTTTATTGGTGTCCTGTTTTCGAATGTATTGATTTTTGCTCTAGTTTATATTATTCAATTTCTTCTGCTTACTTTGAGTTTAATTTGCCCTCCTTTATCTAGTTACCCAAAATGGAAGCTTAGGTTTTATAAGTCTATTTCCCTTTCTAATATATGCACCCAATGCTGTAAATTTCCCTCTATGCACTGCTTTTGCTGCCTTTCACAAATTTTGTAAGTTATGCTTTCATTTCATTTAGTTCAAAGCATTTTTAATTTCTCTTTTGAACCATGTGTTATTTAGAAGTATGTTGTTTACGGCCAGGCGTGGTGGCTCACACCTGTAATCCCAAGATTTTGGGAGGCCCAGGAGACCAAATTGCTTGAGCTCAGGAGTTCAAAGCCAGCCTGTGCAACATGGAGAAACCTTGATTCTACAAAAAATAGAAAAATCAGCCAAGTGTGGTGGCACATGCTTGTAGTCCCAGCTACTTAGGAGGCTGAGGTGGGAGGATTGCTTGAGCCCAGGAAGCAGAGGATGCAATGAGCTATGATTTTGCCACTATACTCCAGCCTCGGTGACAGAGTGAGACCCTGTCTTAAAAAAAAAAAAAAAAAGTGTGTTGTTTAATCTCCATATATGGTTTGGGGCTTTCCAGTTATCTTGCTGTGACTGATTTCTAGATTAATTCCATCTGGTCTGAGAATAGATATTGTATGATATCTATTCTTTTAAATTTGTTAAGATGGGTTTAATGGCCCAGAATGTGGTCTGTCTTGGTGACTGTTCCATGTGAGCTTGAGAAGAACATATATTCTGCTGTTATTGGATAAAGTAGTCTATAGATATCAATCATATCCAGCTGATTGATGGTGTTGTTGAGTTCAACTGTGTCCTTACTGACTTTCCAGTTGCTGAATTTATCCATTTTTGATAGAGGGGTGCTGAAGTCTTCAACTATAATAGTAGATTAATTTATTTCTCCCAACAGTTCTTTCAGTTTCTGTCTCATGTATTTTATTGATCTGTTGTTAGGCAAATACACATTAAGGATTGTTATGTCTCTTGCAGAACTGACTCCTTTATCTTTACGTAATACCCTTCTTTATCCCTAATAACTTTCCTCGCTCTACATTCTGCTCTATCAGAAATTAATATAGCTGGCTGGGTGCGGTGGCTCACGCGTGTAATCCCATTACTTTGGGAGGCCACAGCAGGCAGATCACTTGAGGTCAGGAGTTCGAGACCAGCCTGGCCAACATGGCAAAACCTCATCTCTACTAAAATTACAAAAACTAGTTAGGCATGGCAGCATGTGCCTGTAGTCCCAGCTACTCAGGAGACTAACGCAGGAGAATTGCTTGAACCCGGGAGGCAGAGGTTGCACTGAGCTGAGATTGCACCACTGCCCTCCAGTCTGGATGACAGAGTGAGACTCTGTCTAAGAAAGAAAGAGAGAGAGAGAGAAAGCAAGCAAGCAAGCAAGCTAATTCTGCTTTCTTTTGCTTAGGATTGGCATGGTAAATCTTCATCCAATTACTTTTAATCTATATGTGTCTTTATATTTAAAGTGGATTTCTTGGCCAGGCGCAGTGGCTCATGCCTGTAATACCAGCACTTTGGGAGGCCGAGGCGGATGGATCGCCTGAGGTCAGGAGTTCGAGACCAGCCTGGCCAACATGGTGAAACCCCGTCTCCAATAAAAATACAAAAATTAGCTGGGCGTGGTGCGGGTGCCTGTAAACCCATCTACTTGGGAGGCTGAGGCAGGAGAATCGCCTGAACTTGGGAGGCAGAGGTTGCAGTGAGCCGAGATCGTACCATTGCACTCCAACCTGAGCCACAGAGTGAGACTCTGTCTCAAAAAACAGTGAATTTCTTGTAGACAAAATATAGTTTCATTGGGTCTTATTTTTCTTATCCATTCTAACAATCTCTGTCTTCCAACTGGTGCATTTGGAGCACTGATATTCACAATGTTTATTAATATAGCTGGATTAATATCTACCATATTTGTTGCCCTTGTTCTTTGTTCTTATTATTTTTTCCACTCTGTCTGCCTTTTGTGGTTTTTAATAGAGCATTGTGTATGACTCCACTTTCTCTCCTATTTTAGTGTATCAATTATGCTTCTTTTTTTTACCTTTTTAAGTGGTTACCCTAGAGTTTGCAATATACATTTACAACTAATGCAAGTTCATTTTCAAATAAAACTATACTGTTTCGTAGGTAGTGTAACTTATAATAATGAAATAATCCTAATTCCTTCCTCCTTTCCCTTGTGATATTACTGTCATTTATTTCATTTATATATGAGCATATACAGATACAGATATACATATGATAGATATGTATCTATACATAAGCACACATAATCAAATTGTTGCTAATATCATTTTTAACAAACTGTTATCTGATAGATCAATCACTAATTCCTTCAATGATGCTTTTCCATTCTTTACATAGATCCAAGTTTCTCATCTATATTATTTTTCTTCTCTCTATCTTTTAACATTTCTTGCAAGGCAGATCTATTGCCAATAAACTTCCTCAGTTTTTGCTCATCTGAGAAAGTCTTCATTTCCCCTTCACTTTTGAAGGATAATTTCAAAGGGTGCAGAATTCTAAGTTGGTGTTCTTTTCCTCAGCGCTTTAAATATTTCACTCCTCTCACTTCTTGCTTGCATAGTTTCTGATGAGTAGTCAGATGTAATTTCTACCTTTGTTCCTCTATAGGTAAGATGTTTCTTTTCTCTGTCCTCTTTCAGGATTTTTTCTTCTTTTTAATTTTAATTTTAATTTTTTTATTTTTTTATTTATTATTATTATTATTTTTTTTTTGAGACGGAGTCTCGCTCTGTCACCCAGGCTGGAGTGCAGTGGCCAGATCTCAGCTCACTGCAAGCTCTGCCTCCCGGGTTCACGCCATTCTCCTACCTCAGCCTCCCGAGTAGCTGGGACTACAGGCGCCGCCACCTCGCCCGGCTAGTTTTTTTTTTTTGTATTTTTAATAGAGATGGGGTTTCACCGTGTTAGCCAGGATGGTCTCGATCTCCTGACCTCGTGATCCGCCCATCTCGGCCTCCCAAAGTGCTGGGATTACAGGCTTGAGCCACCGCGCCCGGCCTCTTTTTAATTGTTAAATGTACATTTTATTTTATTAGAGATAGGCTCTCACTCTGTGGTTCTGGCTGGAGTGCAGTGTTGTGATCACAGCTCACTGCAGCCTCAAATTTCTGAGCTCATGAGCTCAAGCAATCCTCCCACCTTTGCCTCCTGAGTAGCTGGGACTATAGGTACACACCACTGCATATGGCTTTTTCGTTTTCTGTGTTGTTGTTGTAGAAACCAGGGTGTTGCTTTGTTGCCCAGGCTGTTCTCGTAACTCCTTGTTTCAAGCAAGCCTCTTGCATTGGCCTCTCAAAATTGTTGGAATTATAGGCATGATCTACTGCAGCCAGCTAGGTTTTTTCTTATTCTGTGCTTTTCTGTAATTTAAAAGTGATATGCCTAGGAATAGGCATTCTGTGGTTTGGTGTCTGACATTAATTTAGATAAATTCTCGGTCATTATTGTTTCAAATATTTCTATTTCTTTCTCTTTTTGCTTTCTGGTACTCTCATTGCACGTATTACATCTTTTATAGTTTTCCCACAGCTCTTAGATGTTCTTTTTTTTTTCAGTCTTTGTTCTCTTTGTTTTTGAAATTTAGAGTCTTCTATTAATATATCCTCTGGTTCAGAAATTCTTTCCTCAGTCATGTCCAGTCTACTAAGAAGCCCATCAAGGCATTTTTCATTTCCATTACAGTGTTTTTGATCTCTAGCACTTTCTTTTTGGCTGTCTTAGAATTTCCATCTTTCTGCTTACAGTTCTCATCTGTGCTTGCATGCTGTTTACATTCTCCATTAATGCTTTTAGCATATTAATCATAGTAGTAAATTCCATCTGATAATTCCATCATCTCAGCCATGTCTGCTTCTGATGCTTGCTCTGTCTTCAAACTGTGTTTTTTGCCTCTCAGTATGCCTTGTAATTTTTTCTTGACAGCCAGACATGATATACTGGGTAAAAGCAATTACTGTAAATAGGCCTTTAATAATGTGGTGATAAGGTGTGGGGAAAGGGGAAACATTCTATAGTCCTACAATTAGGTCTCAGCCTTTCAGTGCGCCTATGCCTCTGAACTCTTGAAAAAGTATTTTGTAGTCTTTTTTCTCCCCTTTTACGTGGGACAGGATGACTAGAGTTGAGTATTTCCATTCCCCCAGAACAGTTAGGCTCTGATCAAACGCCACAGATTAGGCTTTTGTTAGCTAGTTTCTCCTGAGACCAGACCTTATGAAAAAGAATAGAGTGCTCTAGCAAATTCCCAGATAGATTCCTTTCCCCTTCTGCTGCTGGAACACAAGGGAGTTTTTCTCCAATATTTACTGTGAGAACCTAGTCGAGCTCCTACAGGTACAATTCTCAAGTGTGGGGGTCCATCTAAAACTAGGTCTTCCTGGAGTTTTTAACTCTTAGACTTGTCCACATAGAGCCTCCAGCAATTTGTCAATTACAGGTCAGGTTTTCCTATCCCAGCACTGGTTTCCATGGAGGTTTCTGCTCTGATATGCTGTGATTCTCTGTATTTGTCTGTCACTCCAATTTTGGGAGATGCTGTTTGCCCTGTGACCTCACTTCTCTTATAGATCTAAGAAGAGTTATTGATTTTTCAGTTGTTCAGATTTTTGTGTACTGTTAGGATAGAGTGGCAGCTTCAAAGCTCCTTACCAGTAGAAACTGAAATTCTTTGATTTTTTCACTTTCTCCTTCTTCAGTCTCTCCCTTTCTTTCCCTCCCTTTCTCTTTGTCTCCACTATCACATGTCATAACTCTCAATGATTTCAATTCCAACTTAAATCATCCTAATACACTGGCCTCTCATTTATTTAACATTGTTATTTCCAGTGGTTGTTTCCTCCTTCTGCCTCAGCTATCTACTTCCGTCACCATATCCAAGACTGTCATTACTAATTTCAAGCACTGCACTCTCTACCATCACTGATCTTCCCAGCTTACCACTTTTCACTGTTCCTCACTGTCTTCACATAATCTTTTTCTCTCTTTACCTGGCTTACACTCCATGGTTAGTCATTCTCACCACCTTCCTGCATCTACTCTTATGTCTCTTTCCCTTCTCTCTCTCCAATGAATTCACTTGCAAAAACACATATCTTAGGGAAATCCAAATCTCTACCTATCCTTCACTTCTATGCAACAAGATGAATGTGACTGAAGACAAAATACAACCATGCTGACTGATTTCACTTTAAATTCAACAAGTGACCTCAAGTAAGACCTTAGCAATACCCAACAATGCTACTACCTTTCACTAGGGACTTTCTCCTACTTTCATCAATGATTACTTCATACTTCTTCTCTCTCCTCAAATCTCTAACATCACCTTCTTATTATTTATTCTCAGCTAATGACTGCTTTCTATTTCACTGAGAAAACAGAAACAGAAGAAAACTTCCAGATGCTCACACACCAAATCTTACCAATTACATTTTGATGCACATACTGTGCCCTCCATGGTATCACAATGAATAAATGTCCAGGCTCCTATCTAAGGACACCCCCCCATATTTGGCACAGGATCCCTTCCCTTTAAGTCTTCTCAAGCACACTGCTACTACTGCTTTCCCCCATCTTCCCTACATCATCAATTTTGGCCTATCTTTAATTATTCTCACTATCATACAATATATGATCCTAAAAAGCAAAATAAGATGAAATGAAAAACCTCCATGAACTCCATGGACTCTTCAGCCAGACTTCTATGGTCTGCTTTATGACAAAACTCATTGAATAAGTTGTGTATATGCAGTGTCTCTACTTCCTTTTCTTCTTTTTCATAAATCCATTCCAATCTATCTCTCCACTTACCCCTCCATTAAAATAACTTTTCAAACTCATCAATCTCATCAATAGCTCCAACCCTCTTACAATAATGAATTTTAAGACCTCATTTTACTCAAACTGTCACAGTCATCTGATACAGATGATGACGCTTTCCTCCTTGAAACACTGTTTTCACTTGTCTTTCAGAACAACACTTTCTCGTGGTTCTCTTTCTATCTAACTAGCTGTTTTTTCTGTCTCCTTTCTTGATTTTCCCTCTTCTCTCTAATCTTTACACACTGAAGTAATCCAGACTTTACACACAGAAGTAATCCATCTTTGAAACACTTCTTTTCTGAACATACACTTCCTGTATGATTTCATCTAGTCTAATGGCTTTGAATACTATCTATATATTTATGTCTCCCAAAATTTTAACTCCGTTTCCATCTTCCCTTCTGAAATCCAGGCTAATCAACAAGCATCCTTTTTTTTTTTTTTTTTGAGACGGAGTCTCGCTCTGTCGCCCAGGCTGGAGTGCAGTGGCGCAATCTTGGCTCACTATAAGCTCCGTCTCCCAGGTTCACACCATTCTCCTGCCTCAGCCTCCCGAGTAGCTGGAACTACAGGCGCCCGCCAGCACGCCCGGCTAATTTTTTTTTGTATTTTAGTAGAGACGGGGTTTCACCATGTTAGCCAGGATGGTCTTGATCTTCTGACCTCGTCATCCACCCATCTTGGCCTCCCAAAGTGCTGGAATTACAGGCGTGAGCCACCACGCCCGGCCAACAAGCACCTTAAAATTAGCAAGATCATGATCAAGAATTCTTGATCTTCCTGTATCAACCTGTTCCTCCAGCATGTTTACCGCTATCTTGTAAGAAGCAATTCCAATCAAATAATTTGCGAGTCTAAAATTTTCACATTTTCATTTATTCCTCTTTCTCTCATACTCCTATTCAATAAATTTTCAAAAATCTGTTGGAACTCTCTTCCAAGTGTATATTTAGAATGAGACAAGTTACCATGTAAAAAAGTTACATGTAAAACAGCAATTCCCACACACATAACTCTCTAGACTCCATTATCTTCATGGATTTATCACTACCTACCTTATTCCATATTTCTTTACATTTCTTTTCACCAGTGTCCCCTAGTAAAATGTAAGCTCTTCACCTGTGTCCCTAGTAAAATGTAAGCTCTTCAAAAGAGAACAAGAAACTTATATGTTCACTCCTATATTCCAGTGCACAGAATGCACAGAAAAAAAAAAATAAGTTCCTGATAAAAATGAGTAACTTCATGAACATTATACTTTCTCCCAATATAAAATCACTACATAAGAATCTTTGCCCAAGTTGTCAACTAAATCCAGAGATTATATACCAAATCCTGAAAAAATTCCAATAAACCTTATAAAATTTTAGTATTGTATATCACTAATTCATTAATGAATTAAGAACACATAATTGACAGTCTTTTGTTGCCTATTTTTATACTTTAAGTTCTAGGGTACATGTGCACAACATGCAGGTTTGTTACATATGTACACATGTGTCATGTTGGTGTGCTGCACCTGTTAACTTGTCATTTACATTAGGTATTTCTGCTAATGTTATCCCTCCTCACTACCCCCACCCCATGACAGGCCCCAGTGTGTGATGTTCCCCATCATGTGTCCAAGTATTCTCATTGTTCAATTCCCACAAATGAGTGAGAACATGCGATGTTTGGTTTTCTGTCCTTGTGATAGTTTGCTCAGAATGATGGTTTCCAGCTGCCTCCATGGCCCTACAAACGACATGAACTCATACTTTTTCATGGCTGCATAGTATTCCATGGTGGATATGTGCCACATTTTCTTAATCCAGACTGTCACTGATGGACATTTGGGTTGGTTCCAAGTCTTTGCTATTGTGAAGAGTGCTGCAATAAACATATGTGTGCATGTGTCTTTATAGCAGCATGATTTATGATCCTTTGGGTATATCCCCAGTAATGGGATGGCTGGGTCAAATGGTATTTCCAGTTCTAGATCCTTGAGGAATCGCCACACTGTTTTCCACAATGGCTGAACTAGTTTACAGTCCCACCAACAGTGTAAAAGTGTTCCTATTCCTCTACATCATCTCCAGCACCTGTTGTTTCCTGATTTTTTAATGATTGCCATTCTAACTGGTGTGAGATGGTATTTCATTGTGGTTTTGATTTGCATTTCTCTGATGGCCAGTGATGATGAGCATTTTTTCATGTGTCTGTTGGCTGCATAAATGTCTTCGTTTCAGAAGTGTCTGTTCATATCCTTTGTCCACTTTTTGATGGGGTGGTTTCATTTTTTCTTGTAAATTTGTTTAAGTTTTTCATAGATTCTGGATATTAGCCCATTGTCAGATGGGTAGATTGTAAAAATTTTCTCCCATTCTGTAGGTTGCCTATTCACTCTGATGGGAGTTTCTTTTGCCGTGCAGAAGCTCTTTAGTTTAATTAGATCCCATTTGTCAATTTCGGCATTTGTTGCCATTGTTTTTGGTGTTTAAGTTATGAAGTCCTTGCCCATGCCCATGGCCTGAACGGTATTGCCTAGGTTTTCTTTTAGGGTTTTTATGGCTTTAGGTCTAACATTTAAGTCTTTAATCCATCTTGAATTAATTTTTGTATAAGGTGTAAGGAAGGGATCCAGTTTCAGCTTTCTACATATGGCTAGCCAGTTTTGCCAGCACCATTTACCAAACAGGGAATCCTTTCCCCATTTCTTTTTTTTTTTGTCAGGTTTGTCAAAGATCAGATGGTCGTAGATGTGTGGTATTATTTCTGAAGGCTCTGTTCTGTTCCATTGGTCTATATCTCTATTTTGGTACCAGTACTATGCTGTTTTTGTTATTGTAGCCTTGTAGTATAGTTTGAAGTCAGGTAGCATGATGCCTCCAGCTTTGTTCTTCTTGCTTAGGATTGTCTTGGCAATGCGGGGTCTTTTTCGGTTCCATATGAACTTTAAAGTAGTTTTTTCCAATTCTGTGAAGAAAGTCATTGGTAGCTTAACGGGGATGGCATTGAATCTAGAAATTACCTTGGGCAGTATGGCCATTTTCACGATATTGATTCTTCCTATCCATGAGCATGGAATGTTCTTCCATTTGTTTGTGTCCTCTTTTATTTTGTTGAGCAGTGGTTTGTAGTTCCCCTTGAAGAAGTCCTTCACATACCTTGTAAGTTGAATTCCTAGGTATTTTATTCTCTTTGAAGCAATGGTGAAAGGGAGTTCACCCATGATTTGGCTCTCTGTTTCTCTGTTATTGCTGTAGAGGAATGCTTGTGATTTTTGCACATTGAGTTTGTATCCTGAGACTTTGCTGAAGTTGTTTATCCAGTTAAGGAGATTTTGGGCTGAGACGATGGAGTTTTCTAAATATACAATCATGTCATCTGCAAACAGGGACAATTTGATTTCCTGTTTTCCTAATTGAATACCCTTTCTTTCTTTCTCCTGCCTGATTGCCCTGGCCAGAACTTCCAACACTATGTTGAATAGGAGTGGTGAGAGAGGGCATCGCTGTCTTGTGCCAGTTTTCAAAGGGAATGCTTCCAGTTTTTGCCCATTCAGTATGATATTGGCTGTGGGTCTGTCATAAATAGCTCTTATTATTTTGAGATATATCCTATCAATAACTAGTTTATTGAGAGTTTTTAGCATGAAGTGTTGTTGAATTTTGTCAAAGGCCTTTTCTGCCTCTATTGAAGATCAAATGAATGAAATGAAGTGAGAAGTTTAGAGAAAAAAAGAGTAAAAAGAAACAAACAAAGCCTCCAAGAAATATGGGATTCTGTGAAAAGACCAAATCTACATCTGATTGGTGGACCTGAAAGTGACGGGGAAAGTGGAACCAAGTTGGAAAACACTCTTCAGGATATCATCCAGGAGAACTTCCCCAACCTAGCAAGGCAGGCCAATATTCAAATTCGGGAAATACAGAGAATGCCACAAAGATACTTCTCAAGAAGAGCAACTCCAAGACACACAATTGTCAGACTCACCAAAGTTGAAATGAAGGAAAAAATGTTTAGGGCAGCCAGAGAGAATGGTCGGGTTACCCACAAAGGGAAGCCCATCAGACTAACAGTGGATTTCTCTGCAGAAACTCTCCAAGCCAGAATAGAGTAGGGGCCAATATTCAACATTCTCAAAGAAAAGAATTTTCAACCCAGAATTCCATATCCAACCAAACTAAGCTTCATAAGTGAAGGAAAAATGAAATCCTTTACAGAGAAGCAAATGCTGAGAGATTTTGTCACCACCAGGCCTGCCTTACAAGAGCTCCTAAAGGACACACTAAACATGGAAAGAAACAACTGGTACCAGTCACTGCAAAAACATGCCAAATTGTAAAGACCATCGATGCTAGGAAGAAACTGCATCAACTAACAAGCAAAATAACCAGCTAACATCCTAATGACAGGATCAAATTCACACATAACAATATTAACCTTAAATGTAAATGGGCTAAATGTTCTAATTAAAAGACACACACTGCCAAATTGGATAAAGAGTCAAAATCCATCAGTGTGCTATATTCAGGAGACCCATCTCATGTGCAGAGACACACACAGGCTCAAAATGAAGAGATGGAGGAAGATCTACCAAGCAAATGGAAAACAAAAAAAAGGCAGGGGTTGCAAAATCCTAGTCTCTGATAAAACAGACTTTAAACCAGCAAAGATCAAAAGAGACAAAGAAGGCCATTACATAATGGTAAAGGGATCAATTCAACAAGAAGAGCTAAGTATCCTAAATATATGTGCACCTAATACAGGGGCACCTAGATGCATAAAGCAAGTCCTTAGAGACCTACAAAGAGACTTAAACTCCCACACAATAACAATGGAAACTTTAACACCCCATTGTCAACATTAGACAGATCAACAAGACAGAATGTTTTAACAAGGATATCAAGGATTTGAACTCAGCTCTGGACCAAGCAGACCTAACAGACATTAACAGAACTCTTTACCCCAAACCAACAGAATATACATTCTTCTCAGCACCACATCACACTTATTCCAAAATTGACCACATAGGTGGAAGTAAAGCACTCCTTAGCAAATGTAAAAGAACACACATTATAACAAACTGTCTCACAGACCACAGTGCAATCAAACTAGAACTCAGGATTCTAAGAAACTCACTCAAAACCAATCAACTACATGGAAACTGAACAACCTGCTCCTGAATGACTGACTACTGGGTACATAACGAAATGAAGGCAGAAATAAAGATGTTCTTTGAAACCAATGAGAACAAAGACACAACATACCAGAATCTCTGGGACACATTTAAAGCAGTGTGTACAGGGAAATTTATAGCACTAAATGCCCACAAGAGAAAGCAGGAAAGATCTAAAATTGACACCCTAACATCACAATTAAAAGAACCAGAGAAGCAAGAGCAAACACATTCAAAAGCTAGCAGAAGGCAAGAAATAACTAAGATCAGAGCAGAACTGAAGGATATGGAGACACAAAAAACCCTTCAAAAAAATCAGTGAATTCAGGAGCTGCTTTTTTGAAAACATCAACAAAAATTGATAGATCGCTGGCAAGACTAATAAAGCAGAAAAGAGAGAAGAATCAAATAGACGCAATAAAAAATGATAAAGGGAATATCAGCACTGATCCTACAGAAAAACAAACTACCATCAGAGAATACTATAAACACCTCTATGCAAATAAACTAGAAAATCTAGAAGAAATTGATAAATTCCTGGACACATACACCCTCCCAAGACTAAATCAGGAAGAAGTTGAATCCCTGAATAGACCAATAACAGACTCTGACATTGAGGCAATAATTAATAGCCTACCAAGGAAAACAAGTCCAGCACCAGATGGATTCACAGCTGATTTCTACCAGAGGCACAAAGAGGAGCTGGTACCATTCCTTCTAAAACTATTCCAATCAATAGAAAAATAGGGAATCCTTCCTAACTCATTTTATGATGCCAGCATCATCCTGATACCAAAGCCTGGTAGAGACACAACAAAAAAAGAAAATGTTAGACCAATATCCCTGATGAACATCGATGCAGAAATCCTCAATGAAATACTGGGAGGGCCGGGCACGGTGGCTCAAGCCTGTAATCCTAGCACTTTGGGAGGCTGAGACGGGCGGATCATGAGGTCAGGAGATCGAGACCACCCTGGCTAACACAATGAAACCCCGTCTCTACTAAAAAATACAAAAAACTAACTGAGCGCAGTGGTGGGTGCCTGTAGTCTCAGCTACTCGGGAGGCTGAGGCAGGAGAATGGCCTGAACTTGGGAGGCGGAGCTTGCAGTGAGCTGAGATCCGGCCACTGCATTCCAGCCTGGGCGACAGAGTGAGACTCCGTATCAAAAAAAAAAAAAAAAAAGAAATACTGGGAAACTGAATCCAGCAGCACATAAAAAAACTTATCCACCACGATCAAGTTGGCTTCATCCATGGGATGCAAGGCTGCTTCAACTATGAAAATCAATAAACATAATCCATCATATAAACAGAACCAAAGACAAAAACCACATGATTATCTCAATAGATGCAGACTTAGTTTTTTTATCATATGCAATATAAGTTACTTAAAAGGTTTGACCGCTATTAAAATCACCTACTCTAGAAAGAAAAAACACAGTATTTGTAATTTCATAAAATTATTTCCAACTTCATTTGATTGAATTAACCATATTGTTTCCTAAAAACACTTGTGCTTAAGAGAAAAGAAGACGGGCAATACTGAGAGCAGAGAAATAGTGGGAAAAAGCATCAAAAGGAAAAGTTGGGACTTCCAATGACAAACTTTACTCATGTCATAAATGCTCAAGTCCCAGAACTTGCAGATAACCAACTATACAACAAAAGTGAATGTATTATGAAAAATAACATTTCTTCATATTATTGTTAGATACAAATTCAATCATGTTATACTTAACAGTTTACACTGAGCTACTCATAACTCAATCAGTTGAATAAATTATGGGTAAAAGTTACAGCCAACAAGAGTTAGCATTCTTTCTTTAATTGGCAAGTAAAAATTGTATATATTTATAACATACAGTTTGATGTTCTGATATATGTATACATTATGGAACAGCTAAATCAAAATAATATATGCATTACCTCAAATATTTATTTTCCTATGGAAAGAACATTTAATATCTACTCTTTCTTATACCACTGCAGTTTTCAAGAATGTAGCATATTAATATTATCATTAACTATAGTCACCATGATGTACAATAGATCTCATGAACTTATTCCTCCTAATTGAAATTTTGTGTCCTATGATCAACATCTCCTAACCCCCACAACTTCTGACAACCACCGTTTTACTCTGTTTCTATGACTCTGACTTTTTTTATATACTCCACATAGAAGTGAGATCATACAGTATTTGTCTTTCTCTGCCCGGCTGACTTACTATAATGTCCTGCAGGTTCATTCATGCCATCACAAATGACAGGATTTCCTTTTCTTTTAGGATCTCATTCTGTCACCCAGGCTAAAGGGCAGTGGTACAATCATAGCGCACTGCAGTCTTGAGCTCCTGAGGTCAAGCAATCCTCCTGCTTCAGGCTCCTGAGTAGCTGGGACCATAGCCACACACCACAATGCCCAGCTAATTTTTTGCATTTTTTGTAGAAACGGGGTCTTTCCATGTATCCCAAGCTGGTCTTGAACTCATGGGCTCAAGTGATCCTCCCACCCCAGCTTCCCAAAGTGCTGAAATTACAGGTGTGAGCCACTGAGCCTGGCCTGCTTCTTTTTTAAGGGTAAATAGTGTTCTATTACGTGTATATATCATATTTTTAAAATCTATTTATCCATCAGTGAACAGTGAGTTTGATTTGCTATGCTGCAATGAACATGGGATGGGAGTGCAGATCTCTCTTCAACATACTGATTTCATATCCTTTGAATATATACTTAGCAGTGGGATTGCTGAAGCCTATGACAGTTCTATTTTTCATTATTTGAGGAACCTTCATACTGTTTTCCATAGTGCCTATACAGCTTGGTTTCTCTTAATAATTTTTGAATAAAAAGTACTTATTTAGAAGTGGAAAAGTTTAAGAGCCAAATTTCTATAAATAACTGTAATCTAATGGAATCCTATTATCTCCTTCCTCAGCATTTTCTTCCTACTCCAGCTGTCTTCCATCTTTTGTGTCAATCCTTCCCCATAGTCTATCTGGTCCCTGTATGTCTCAAACTGGAGTATGAGTGACCTAGGGAGTTTGACAGGTTGTCACAGGTAGGGAAAAACATAAGTTAAAACATGCTGCATCTTCTTGCTGATAAAACTTTATTCAAAGATAAGTGTATAAAGGGAAGGAGGAAGAGAGAAAAACAATTTAGTCACCGAAAACATTTATATTAAATAATATTATGTAGTAACATTTAAATATAAGTCTTTGAAAAATTATGCTGGCACAAACTAAACTTCTAGAGCGCTCTTTAGTTCCCTTTACTATATCCTTAAGTATAAAGAAGTAGGGAATTAGAAATGCCATACTATGTATCCCATTGAGTCTTCTACCAAGTCAATTAGTCCCACTACGGTACTAATGTTAGTAATAGCTATCATTTATTGAGTGCTAATTTAAACCAGTCACCATTCTAAGACATTTACATGAATCATTTCATCTTCACAACCATCCTATAAGGTAGGTTATTATTATACTGTCCATTTTATGGGTAAAGAAATTTAAGCACAAAGTAAAGTAACTTGCCTCAAGATCACACAGTAAAGTGGCAAAATGCAAGAAAAGATCTTTAATGCTATAAATGCTTAATATGTGATGTATTCTGGAAGAATATACATTTTTAAAATGAAAATGGGAATGCTAAATACTAAAAGCCTTTAAAAACCAAGAAATTAAATTGTAATAGTGGAATGATACACTAATGCAAAGTCTCACCTGTTGATAGTTAGTATTCGGAAGAGAGGATTAGGATTATAGAGTTATATAGAAGTAATTTTTTAGTGAAAACACATACACACATACACACATGCACACAGGCGCACACACACACACATACAGTTTACAATTCTCTAATTATATGCACTTCATTATTCTTTGCGATATTATTTAATCTTATGAATATCAAGATTTAGCAACCCTCTATAGCTTGCTTAATAGTTTGCTAACAAACAGCTCTAACCTACATATCAAAAATCAAAGTTCATGAAACTGCATTTACTTATCTGTAACACCAAAGGAAGAACTTGTCTTTTTGATCAATTTCTAGCCTCTCAGAATGGCCTTATAAGACTTAGCAAGAGGCCTCCATATCTTAAAGAATCACAGACTAAAACAGGCTCAGTGGGGCGTCTTCTCACATGAAAATAGTTTCTGTAAAGGAACTCTGTGGTAAGCCTATGTTTTTCTGAATTTCTTTCCGCTTTCAAGAAAGTGAATAAATGAAAACTTGGCATGATACCTATGCAAGATTGCAAACCTTACCATAAGTTGTCAATCACAGTTTTCCCAGGCAATTTTCTTCAGTAGGACAATGTAATATTCACATTTTCTAAAAACATTTCTCATAACAAACATGGCAGGGATTTTTTTAAGTAAAATTCTTTTAATAATATTATAAACATCTAATTGTAAAAAGATTCAATATTTAGGCCCGGCGCGGTGGCTCACACCTGTAATCCCAGCACTTTGGGAGGCTGAGGCGAGTGGATCACGAGGTTAGCAGATCGAGACCATCCTGGCTAACACGGTAAAACCCCCCTCTCTACTAAAAATGCAAAAATTAGCTGGGCGTGGTGCTGGGCACCTATAGTCCCAGCTACTTGGGAGGCTGAGGCAGGAGAATGGTGTGAACCCAGGAGGCAGAGCTTGCAGTGAGCCGAGATTGCGCCACTGCACTCCAGCCTGGGCGACTGAGCAAGACTCCGTCTCAAAAAAAAAAAAAAAAAAAAGATTCAATATTTACAATATGGCTTAAAATGTAAGAAATATTATTAATCATTCCCAATTGGCCAATTAAATTATATAATGCAGAATTCCTCTCTATCCCTAAAGAATGCTTTCATCTAATGTCTGCCACTTCAAATCCCATCAAAAATTGCATTTGTAACCTGATGCATAATGTTAACATCATTTTGTAATAAAAATATATATCCTGTTCTTACACGTTTAGAGCAATTAAATTAATAAAATATAATGTACATTAATAAAATAAAATACACATGTTATATATTCACAGTGGTCACTGAAGATTGCTATTCTACTGGTGTTTTAGACTAAACTTACTCTGTCTCTAAACAATTATAATTTCCTTTTGCCCTCACTACACCAGAAATCTATTAACATAATTAAATCAACAGACATATACTAACTACTAATGATGGGGTTCAGGACACATTGCTCCAAAATATGATCCTTTGGCATACTGAATATGTTAAACTGAAGGAATCTGAGAAACAGCAGGTGCATGAAGTACTCTCTGATCACTCCCTTTTCCTAGGAAGGAAGTCATAAAACCCTCATGTACAAAGTGCCCTCCCTATATCCAGAGGGAAAAAGCCTCCTTATCTCTGAAGAAAGAGGGAGGGAATCTACAAGGAGTCTGAATGAATAGGCCTTGCTAAGTTTTCCCCAGTTTACTACTCTTAGCTCATACCCCTTTGTCTATCACATTTTTCTACAACTTTCCATTCTTTATCAAACCTAGTATAAAAACACTCAGGCTTTTAAAATTATTTTTTTATTATTTTCATTGTTTATTTTTTATTTACTTTTGTTATTTCTTTGTGTCTTCATTTCCTTATGAAGACTCCTGTGTCGCATAAAACTTATAAAATTTGGCCGGGCGCAATGGCTCACGCCTGTAATCACAGCACTTTGGGAGGCTGAGGCAGCGGATCACGAGGTCAGGAGATCGAGACCATCCTGGCTAACACGGTGAAACCCTGTCTCTACTAAAAATACAAAACATTAGCCGGGCGTGGTGGTGGGCGCCTGTAGTCCCAGCTACTCAGGAGGCTGAGGCAGGAGAATGGCGTGAATCCGGGAGGTGGAGCTTGCAGTGAGCTGAGATCGGGCCACTGCACTTCAGTCTGGGCAACAGAGCAAGACTCCGTCTCAGAAAAAAAAAGAAAAAAATATCTTATAAAATTAGTGTGCTTTTCACTTGTTAACATGTCTTATTATTCCATTTAATTTTCAGACTCAGCTGGGGACTCTAAGAAGGTCAAGGGAAAGATTTTCCTCCCCTATACTAAATGATGAAAACAAATAAAACTATTACCTTTACCTTAGGAAAAAAATGCTAATATATTGACATAAACAACTATAATATTAGATGGAAAGTGACAAAAGTGTTGTAAGAAGGATATAGATAAAGCCGTATGAGAGGTAAGATTATTCTTGGTTTCTTGGCAGTAAAGGAAAGAAGTTTTAAAAGAATTTCTGGGCATTTGAGCTACAGCATAAAAAAATAGAATTTGGTGATGATTTAGAATAGGGGAAGACTAGCTCAAGTGCAGGAACACTTTTAAGTAACAGGACAAATTGTGAAAACATGTTTTGTGTACAGAAAGGACAAGAAGTACTCTTTGTCTCTATCTCACATCATATGCAAACATTAATTCAAAATGAACACAAAGACCTAAATGCAAGAGCTAAAACTACAAAAATCTTAGAAGAAAACATAGAAGTAAATCTTTACGACCTTGTATTAAGCAATGATTTCTTAGATATGACACCAAAGGCACAAGTAACGAAAGAAAAAAATAGGTAAATTGGAATTCGTTGAAAATAAAACCTTTCATGCTTCAAAACACACTATCAACAGAGTAAAAAGTCAATATAGAGTACGAGGAAAAATATGTGCAAATCATATATGTGATAAGTCTAATATTCAAATTTATTTAAAAAACTATTACAAATGAACAATAAAAAGGCAAATAACTCAATCAAGAAATGAGTAATGGTTCTTAATAGACATTTCTCCAAAGAAGATATATACATGGCCAATAAGCACATAAAAAGATGGTCAACATCCTTAGTCATTTGGGAAAATCAAATAAAATCCACAGTAAAATACCACTTCAAACCCACTAGGATGGCTACAATAAAAAAGATACAATAACCTTCTCTGAGAAAACACCAAATGGCGGATGATGCCGGTGCAAGGGTGTATCCCAGGGGTCCAGGGATGGGAAACCACAGTGGCTTCCGTGGAGGCTTCGGCAGTGGCATCTGGTGCCAGGGTTGTGGCCATGGTCGGGGCCACAGCCCAAGTCGCGGAGCTCACAGAGGCAAGGCCTTGGACTAGGAGTGGATGCCCATCACCAAGCTGGGCCACCCGGTCAAGGACATGAAGATGAAGTCCCTGGAGGAGATCCATCTCTTCTTCCTGCCCATCAAGGAGTCTGAGATCATTGACTTTTTTCTGGGGGCTCTCTCAAGGATGAGGTTTTGAAGATTATGTCAGTGCAGAAGCAGACTTATGCTGGCCAGCACACCAGGTTTAAGGCATTTGTTGCCATCAGGGACTACAATGGCCAGGTAGTCTGTGTGCTAAGTGCTCCAAGAAGGTGGAAACTGCCATCCACGAGCCCATCATCCTGGCCAAGCTCTCCCTTGTCCCCATGTGCACAGGCTACTGGGGGAACAAGATCGGCAAGCCCTACATGGTCCCTTGCAAGGTGACAGGCCACTGCAGCTCTGTGCTGGTGACCTTATCCCTGTGCCCAGGGGCACTGGGATCATCTCAGTCCCCATGCCCACGAAGCTGCTGATGACGGCTGGTATCCATGACTGCTACACTTCAGCCAGGGGCTGCATAGCCTCCCTGGGCAATTTCACCAAGGCCACTTTAAATGCCATCTCTAAGACCTACAGCTACCTGACCCCTGACCTCTGGAAGGAGACTGTATTCACCAAGTCTCCCTATCAGGAATTCACTGACCACCCCATCAAGACCCACACCAGAGTCTCCATGCAGAAGACCCAGTCTCCAACTGTGGGTACAAGATAGGGTTTTATACAAGAAAAATAAAGAGAATCAAGCCTGTTTTTTTTTTTTTTTTTTAAGACACAATAACAAATGTTGGTGACAATGTGAAGAAACTGGAACACTTAAACACTGAAGACGGAGATGTAAAATAATGCAGTCACTTTGGAAAATAACTTTTAAGTTCTTCAAAAGATTAAACATAGGCCAGGCGTGGTGGGTCATGCCTGTAATCCCAGCACTTTTGGGGGCTGAGGTGGGCAGATCAGGATGTCAGGAGATTGAGACCATCCTCACTAACACGGTGAAACCCCCTTTCTACTAAAAATACAAAAAATTAGCCAGGTGTGGTGGCACGTACCTGCCACTTAGGAGGCTGAGGCAGGAGAATGGCGTGAACCCAGGAGGCAGAGCTTACAGTGAGCCGAGATCGCGCCACTGCACTCCAGCCTGGGCAAGACAGCGAAACTCTGTCTCCAAAAAAAAAAAAAAAAAAGATTAAACATAGAATTATGATATGACTCAGCAATTCCATTCCTAAGTATATATTCATGAAAATTGAAAATATACGTCCACACAAAAACTTGTATGACTATTAATAGCAGCATTATTCATAATGGCCCAAAGGAGGCATCAATCCAAAAATCTGTCAAGAGATGAAGGAATAACTAACATGTGGTATATCCCCCCAAATTAGCCAGGCATGGTGGCGGGCACCTGTAATCTTAGCCTGTTGGGAGGCTGTGGCAGGAGAATCACTTGAGCCCGGGAAGAGGTTGTGGTGAGCCGAGATCACACCACTGCACTGGGCAACAGAGCAAGACTCCATTTCAAAAAACAAAACAAAACAACAACAAAAACAAATAAATAAAATAAAATAAAATGTGGTATATCCCAATTCTACTGAAATTATTCCAAAAACTCAAGGAGGAGGAACTCCTCCCTAACTGTACAAAGCCAACATCACTGTAATACCAAAACCTGGTAAAGATACAACAACAAAAAAGAAAACTACAGATCAATATCCCTGATTAACACAGGAGCAAAAATCCTCAACAAAATACTAGAAAACTGAACTTAACAGCATAGCAAAAAGTTAATTCACCATGATAAAGGAGGTTTTGTTCTTAGGATGCAAGGTTGGTTCAACATACACAAATCAATAAACATGATTCACTACATAAACAAAATTAAAAACAAAAACCATACGATTACATCAATAGACACAGAAAAAGCTTTCTATAAAATCCAACATCCCTTTATGACAAAAACCTTCAAAAAACCAGGCACTGAAAGAACAAATTTCAAAATAGTAAGAGCCATCTATGACAAACCCACAGCCAATATCATACTGAATGGGCAAAAACTGGAAGCATTCCCCTTGAGAACTGGAATAAGACAAGGATGGCCACTCTCACTATTCCTATTCAACATAGTATTGAAAGAGCTAGCCAGGGCAATGAGGCAAGAAAAATAAATAAAAGGCATCCAAATAGCAAAAGAATCAGGCAAACTATCTCTGTGCATAGGATGATATAATCCTATACCTAGAAAACTCTGAAGACTGCCAAAAGGTTTCTGGAACCAATAAACAACTTCAGTAAAGTTTCAGGATACAAAATCAATATACAAAAACCCATAGCATTTTTAGACAACAATAACATTCAAGCTGAGAGCCAAATCAAGAATGCGTTCCCACTTACAACAGCCACACGCACAAAAATAAAATACCTAGGAATACATCTAAACAAGGAGGTAAAAGACCTTTACAAAGACAACTATAAAACACCATTAAATAAATCATAGATGACACAAACAAATGGGAAATATTCTATAATCATAAATTGGAAGAATCAATATTGTTAAAATGGCCATACTGCCCAAAGCAATCTACGGATTCAATGCTATTCCTATCAAACTACCAATGCCATTTTTCACAGAACCAGAAAAAACTATTCTAAAATTCATATGGATCCAAAAAAGGGCCCAAATAGCCAAAGCAATCCTAAGCAAAAAGAACAAAGCCAGAGTCATCACATTACCTAGCTTCAAACTATACTATACTATAAGGCTACAGTAACCAAACAGTATGGTACTGGTACGGAAACACCTAGACCAATGGAATAGAATAGAGAACCTAGAAATAAAGCTGCACACCTACAACCACCGGATCATCAACAAAATCAATGAAAATAAGCAATGGGAAAAGGACTCCCTATTCCATAAATGGTGCTAGGACAGCTGGCTAGCTATATAAAAATGAAACTGGACACCTAGCTTTTACCATATATAAAAATTAACTCAAGATAGATTAAAATTTTAAATGAAAGACCTCAAATTATAAGAATCCTAGTAGAAAACATGGGAAACATCATTCTGGACATTGGCCTTGGGAAATAATTTATGATTAAGTCCTCAGAAGCAATTGCAAGAAAAACAAAAATTGTCAGGACCTAGTTAAACTAAAGAGCTTTCACACAGCAAAAGAAACTATCAACAGATTTAAAACACTCCTCTGCCAAATAGGGGCTTTTTCCCTATTGTTTACAGAGTCACACGAATTAAAAGATGTGGAAATAGGCAGCTGTAGAACTTGATCTTCCAAGTACCCCACATACATTTATTGAGCTCAATAATAATTGTCTGGGTTTTTTTGTAAACGCAGTACAATAAACAATTTAATAACTTCAAAAAATGAGAGAATGGGAGAAAACATTTGCAAACTACGCCTCCAAGACAGGTCTAACATCCACAATCTATCAAGAACTTAAAACAATTCAACAAGAAAAAAAACAAGTAACAGCATTTAAAAATGGGCAAAAACACAAACAGACACTTCTCAAAAGACAGCATATAAGGGGCCAACAAACAATACAAAAAAATGCTAAATGTCACTAATCATCAGAAAAATGCAAATCAAAACCACAATGAAATACCATCTCACACTAGTCAGAATGGCTATTATTTAAAAAACCCAAAACAACAAATGCTGGCACACTGTGGAGAAATGAGAATGCTTCTACTCTGATGGTGAGAATGAATTTGTTCAGCCAGTGTGGAAAGCAGTTTGGAGATTTCTCAAAGAACTTGAAACCAAACTACCATTTGACCCAGCAATCCCACTTATAGGTATATATCCAAAAGAAAACAAACCTTTTTTCCAAAAAGACACACGCAATCTCCCGTTCATCACCGTGCTATTCACAATAGCAAAGACATGTTATCAACTAGGTGCCCATCAATGGGGGACTGGATAAAGAAAATGTGATACATATACACTACAGGATACTACACCGCCATAACAAAAGAATAAAATCATGTCCTTTGCAGCAACATGAATGCAACTAGAGGTCAGTATCCTAAGCAAATTAATGCAGGAACACAAAACTAAATACTACATGTTCTCACTCATAGGTGGGAGCTAAATATTGGGTATTTATAGACATAAAGATGGCAACAATAGAAACTGAGAACTACTACAGGGCAGAAGGAAGGAGGGGGAAAAGGGTTGAAAAACTAACTATTGGATACTATGCTCACTACTTGGATGACAGAATCATTTGTACCCCAAACCTCAGCATCACACAATATACTCGGGCAACAAATCTGCACATGTAACTCCTGAATCTAAAATAAATGTAGAAAAAATTTTTAAAAAAGAAAAATATTTTTGAATTAATGAATAAATCAATGAATAAAATAAAATAAAATGTGGTATATACATACAATGGGATATTATTCAGCCATAAAAAGGGATGAAGTACTGATTTATACTACCATATGGATGAACCTTGAAAACATTATGCTACAAGAGGTCAAACACAAAAGGCCACATATTGTGTGGTTCCATTTAAAGGAAATGTTCACAATATGCAAATCGATAGAGAAGTAATGTAAATTAGTGGTTACCTAGGGCTGGGGAGAATGGGGAATGACAACAAATGGGCACAAGGTTTCTTTTTGGGGTAATGGAAATGTTCCGAAATTTAGATAGTGGTGATGGCTGTACATCTTTGTGAATATACTTATACTAGTCCAGTCTCACATTGATATAAGGAAATACCCAATACTGGGTAATTTATAACAGAAAGAGGTTTAATTGACTCAGAGTTCAGAATGGCTTGGGAGGCCTCAGGAAACTTACAATCATGACAGAAGGTGAAGGGAAAGCAAGGTACCTTCTTCTCACGGCAGCAGGAAGAAGTGACAAGCATAGGGTGAAAAGTCCCTTATATGTAATAAAACCAGCAGATCTTGTGAGAACTCACTATCATGAGAACAGTATGGGGAAAATCATTCCCATGATTCAATTACCTCCACCTGGTCTCTCCCTTGACACATGGGGATTATGGGGATTACAATTTAAGATGAGACTTGGGTGGGGACACAGAGCCTAACCATATCAATACTAAAACCACTGAGCTGTACACTTTTGAAAGGTTAATTTTATGGTATATAAATTAGATCTGATTTTTTTTTTTTTTCAATGTGGAGTTTTGCTCTTGTTGCCCAGGCTGGAGTACAATAGTATGATCTCAGCTCACCACAACCTCCACCTCCCGGGTTCAAGTGATTCTCCTGCCTCAGCCTCCTGAGTAGCCTGGGTTACAGGCATGCATCACCACACTAGGCTGATTTTGTATTTTTAGTAGAGACAGGGTTTCTCCATGTTGGTCAGGCTGGTCTCAAACTCCCAACCTCAGGTGAGCCACCCACCTTGGCCTCCCAAAGTGCAGGGATTGCAGGCGTGAGCCACTGCATCCAGCTTCTGAATTTCTTAAAACAGAAAAGAAAGAAAAAGGAATGCCTTTTGAAGACAATATAAAGTATTAGATGTAGCTGAAAAAAAAGCTAGAAAGGTAGACTTAGGGTCAAATGGTAAAGTTTTTTTTGAATTCTAGTCTAAAGTTCGAACATTATTTAAAGGACAAAAGAGCATACTGACAATAATAGTAAGGAGGATGGATAATTATAGGAAGAAAACAATCAATAGGTCATTTAAAGAAAAAAAAAACTTTTTCTACCCCTTTACCTTGAGTCTGTACGAATTCTTATGTCTTAGATGAGTCTCTTGAAAAAGCAGATGTTTGCTTTGTTATTTTTAATCCATTCTGCCAATCTGTGTATCTTTTAAGTGGAGCCTTTAGACCATTTACATGCAATGTTAATATTGAGATATGAGGTACTGTATTAGTCATCATGTTGACTGTTATCAAGATACTCTGTGTTTTTTTTTTTACTGTGTTATTGTTTTATAGTCTCTGTGAGTTTTATGCTTTCAAGAGGTTCCATTCTCTTGCATATCAACCTTTTGCTTCAAGATTTAGAACTCCTTTTAGTATTTCTTATAGGTCTGATCTGATAGTGACAAATTCCCTCAGCATTTGCTTGTCTGAGAGTTTATTTCTCCTTCATTTATGAAACTTAGTTTTGCTGGATACAAAATGCATGGCTGACAGTTATTCTATTTAATGAGCCTAAGGATAGGACCATAATCCCTTCTGGCTTGTAAGGTTTCTGCTGAGAAGTCTGCTGTTAGTCTAATAGGTTTTCCTTTATAGCTTACCTTGATGCTTTGGTCTCCCTGCTCTTAGAATTTTTTCTTTCACATTTGCTTAAGATGGCCTGAATAAAGGCTCTTCAATAAACAAATCTGGAAGCATCATATTATCCAGCTTGAAATTATACTACAAGGCTACCGTAACAAAAACAGGATGGTATTGATATAAAAGTAGATATGTAGACCAATGGAACAGAATAGAGAACCCAGAAATAATGTCAAATACTTAAAACCAACTGCTCTTCAACAAAGCATATGATAACACAAATTGAGGAAAGAACACCCTGTTCAATAACTGGTGCTTGGAAAACTGGATAGCCACGTGTAGAAGAATGAAACTGGATCCATATTGCTCACTACATAAAAAGATCAAATCAAGAGATAAAAGACTTAAATCTAAGACTTGAAACTGTAAAATTTCTAGAAAAAAACTTAGGAAAACTCTTCTGAAAACTGGCGTAGGCAAATAATTTATGAAGAAGACCACAAAAGCTAATGCAATAAAAACAAAAATAAATAAATGAGGCCTTGTTAAAAAGCTTCTGCACAGCAAAAGAAGCAATTATTAGAGCAAACAGACAACCCACAAAATGGGAGAAAGTATTTGCAAACTATGCATCCCATAAAGAACTAATATCCAGAATCTACAAGGAAGTCAAACAAATAAGCAAGAAAAAAGTAATCCCATAAAAAGTGGGCAAATGACATGAACAGGTAGTTCTCAAAAAAAGATAAACAAATGGCTAACATAAATATATGAAAAAGTGCTCAACATCACTAATCATCAGGAAATTAAAGATCAGCCAATTAAAATAACAATGAGATAACACCTTACCCAAGCCAGAATGGTCATTATTAAAGAGTCAAGAAACAATAGATGTTGGTGTGGGCGTGATAAAAAGGGAACACTTCACCAGGCTTGGTGGCTCATGCCTGTAATCCCAGCACTTTGGGAGGCCAAGGCGGGTGGATCACGAGGTCAGGAGATGGAGACCATACTGGCCAACATGGTGAAACCCTGTCACCACTAAAAATACAAAAATTAGTTGGGTGTTGTGGCACATGACTGTAATCCCAGCTACTCGGGAGGCTAAGGCAGGAGAATTGCTTGAACCCAGGAGGTGGAGGCTGCAGTGAGCTGAGATTGTGCCACTGCACTCCAGCCTGGCGACAGAGTAAGACTATGTCTCCAGAAAAAAAAAGAACAAGAAAAAAGAACACTTATACACTGCTGGTGAGAATGTAAATTACTACAAACTCTATGGAAAGCAGTACAGAGATTTCTCAAATAACTAAAAATAGATCGATTATTTGATCCAGCAATCACACTACTGGGTATCTACCCAAAGGAAAAGAAGTCATGATATCAAAAATACACCTGCATTCATATGCTTACCACAGTACAATTCAGACTTGCAAAGATATGGAACAAGCCTAAGTTCCCATCAACTGATGAATGGATTAAGAAAATGTGATATATATATATATGTATATATATATATATACACGTTGGAATACTATTCAGCCATAACAAAGAACAAAATAATGTCTTTTGCATCAAACTGGTTGGAGCTGGAGGCCATTGTTCTAGGTTAAGTAACTCAGGAATGGAAAACCAAATACTGTATATTCTCACTTATAAATGGGAGCTAAGCAATGGATATGCAAAGGCATACAAAGAGGTATAATGGACACTGGAGATTCAGAAGGGGGAAGGATAGGAGGAGGGTGAAGAATAAAGAAGGACATACTGGGTAGAATATACACTCTTCAGGTGGTGGGTGCACTAAAATCTCAGACATCATCACTATACAATTCATCCAAGTAACCAAAAACCACTTATACTTCAAAAGCTATTGAAATAAAAGGTATATATATATATATATATATATTTTTAAATTCCTCTAAGTATAAAATAAATTGAGTGACTTACTGGACTAAGAATAAAGTTCAGCTTAGTTCCCCAGTTTTCATTTATAGTAATAATGTAACATAATTTGGATAAAACCCAACTAATGTAGTGGATGGTAACTTACTTAATATTAACAAAATTATTCTATTCCCCTTTAATACCTATAATTTAGCATTTTAGATCTAAATCTTCAATACCATCAGCTGACAATCAACAGCAATTAAAAGCAAAAGCCTGTGTAAAAGCTATTGTGTAAGATAAAATATTTTCTTTTTCTTTTTTTTAATGCCAGTACAACTAATCCCAAATTCATACTAGGATGAAAAACATGAAAGAATAAACAAAAGTATGACATGAATGTACTTGAAGTTATATATCTTTTTGGATTGCTGTCTAATTTTAATCACAAAATACAGAATGTAAACTATCAACACCATTTTGCCTACTATACACTTTGCACTTTAATAGCTGCTACTTCAAAAAACAGAGCTAAAAGCCCATTCTTTGGAACCATTTCACATTTTACAATTAAGAAGCAATACCAAGAATAAACAAATTTATATAACTCATCAACATGTATTGACTATTTATCTTGATTTTTTCTTTCCTAAATACCACGATTAAAAAAAAAACATTAGCAGCATTTATAAGAAATAAGTAGTTATAAGTAGTTCACTAGGAATGACCTCATCACAGGTTTTAGCTGAAACAATATAAAACTAAAGAAGTCAAATTTATTCTCCAGGCTGCGACTACTTTTTCTTTTCTTTTTTTCTTAAAGCATAGCTTACTTTGATTTTACCCCTTCCTCACCACCCCTCTTCCTCTAAGTGTAATCAAGCAAGGAAAATTCCACTTTGAAGTACAGATCATGAAAAGAGAATAAATCAAAGCTTTTCTGAAACCCTCTGTTCCCCAAAAGAGTTCTACTACAGAACTCATGAAGTAGGCAATTAAATGGGCAGTTTTAGTTAGAAAATCAAATTTATACATAAAGATTAAGTGTGCTCAACTTCATCCACCTATGAACCAAATGTACTGTTTGTAAATTGGGACTTTAAAAAACGGTTTATTGTATTGTCAATGGACACTGGAAAACAAGTGCGCAAAGTTAACAAAGTCTCTTGATCTTACTACATCAAGACTCTTGGAAGTAAATGGATTGTACCTTTAAAGGCTAAATGAGCACAGTTGCGGGGCGGGGGGAGGGGAGGGTCATTTCCATTACTGCTGCATTTCAGATTAAAGCTCTGAGAACATCTCACTAATGATCCTATGACAGTATATTCTGAAACATAGTAATGGATCAAAGAAGCATTAAAGTTACATCTATAAGGCAAAAATGATCTGCTTAGAAAAAAAAAGCACGCAGACAAAAACCTCAAGTTAATTCTATTTTAAAAATAATAAAACTTACCATTTCAATAAATTTAGCCATTGTTTCACTGATCTTATTTATCCTGGCTTTTTAATTATACTGTTTGCCTTCATCAGTGGACTCTACATCAATTTCTAGGACCTAATTTTGATTATATCTCAGTCTTACAGCCTCGGACTGTCTTTTCCTTTTTGAATTTAATTCCTCTAAATAATTTTTTACTCCCTTGGTTTCAACTCTCCTTCTCCTAGTGATACACACAGATTTTTTCTTTTTTCTGAGATGGAGTTTCGCTCTTGTCACCCAGGCTGGAGTGCAATGGTGCAATCTCGGCTCGCTCCAACCTCTACCTCCCAAGTTCAAGCGATTCTCCTGCTTCAACCTCCCAAGCAGCTGGGATTACAGGCAAACGGCACAACGCCCAGATAATTTTTGTATTTTCAGTGTATTTAAAAATTTTGTATTTTAGTGTATTTAGAGATGGGGTTTTGCTATTTTGGCAAGGCTGGTCTTGAACTCCTGACCTCAGGCGATCCGCCCATCTCAGCCTCCCAAACTGCTTGGATTACAGGCGTCAGCCACCGTGCCCAGCCAATATATAAAGTTTTACTTTTTGAATGACAGACCTGCATTTTTTCCTACCTAATGGATTTTTCTATCCTAACATCCTACCATCACTCTCATATTCTGAAGCCAATAACCTCATCTTTTCCATACCTGTAAATGCAAAAAATCATTCTCATCCTACAAGTTGAAACTCAGCGTTATTTTTGACTGCTCCCTCTTGGCTTTCACGTAGAATAGTCCAGACTTGTCTTTGTGATGTTCCTGCTTAAGGTAAATTTCCCACTCTCAAATTCTATAGTATGGTATTTATTTCATATAGATACTTCCTAACTGGTCTTTCTGTCCTTAGTGCAATTTACCCATTATTAGTTATACCTTCCTAGGACATTATTATCTTATTATTAAGAACAAATAAACTAAACCTAAAAGAAGAAAGACAAAAGTATTGCATGAGTTCAAGTAGTGCTTCTTTTCTTTTTTTTTTTTTTTTTTGAGACTGAGTTTTGCTCTTGCCTCCCAGGCTAGAGTGCAATTGTACAATCTTGGCTCACTGCAACCTCCGCCTCCCAAGTTCAAGTGATTCTCCGGGCTCAGCCTCCCAAGTAGCTTGGATTACAGGCACCTGCCAACATGTCTGGTTAATTTTTTTTTTTCTTTAATTTTTAGTAGAGACTGGGTTTCACCATGTTGGCCAGGCTGGTCTCGAACTCCTGACCTCAGGTGACCCACCCACCTTGGCCTCCCAAAGTGCTGGGATTACAGGTGTGAGCCACTGTGTCTGGCCTAAGTAGTGCGTCTAAATTAACCTACTTTAATCACTTCTCAGCCTTTTGGCTAAAATCAAGTTTAGATTTATCTTCTTTTTATTTTACACAGGGGAACCGGACACTTGGGGAAAAAAACGAAAAAAGGCAAAATATAAAAAATTTATAAATACATGAAATATTTTAAAAACCAAAAAAAAAAAAAAAAGATTGTCAAAAATGGATAGGAAGATAAAAACAATACTTTCAAAAAAATGTATAATTTTAAAACAAATTTAGTGGAGTTAAGTGGCAGATTAATCACAGCTAAAGAGATACTTAAGAACTTGTAGATATGAAAAAATTACCCAGACTGGCTGCATAGAGTGACAAGTAAGTGAAGGTTATTAAAAACAAAACAAAACAAAAGTTTAAGAGACCTGGAGGATAAATGAGAAGGTCAAACATATATAAAAAGAGATACAGGAGAAAACACAAACAACTAAGAAGCTATATTTGTAAATCTAATACTGCAAAACATCCAGTATTGATGAAACACATGAGCCCACAGATAAAGAAGGCACATTATATATTAAACAGGATAAACAGCTCTACACAAGATTATAGAAGCCTACTCAAATACATCAAAAATCACACTAAATGGAAACAGAACAAACTTCGCAGCTAAAAGACTGAGGCTGTCAAAAAGGATGAAGAAATAAGCCTCCTACTGATTGCTATTTAATAGAGGCACACCTACAATAAATAATAGAAAAGGGTTAGAAGTAAAACGATACAAAAAATACCAACACTACCTAAAAGAAACTTGAAGTATAAAAATGCCACTTCAAAATATTAGCAACTTCTTGTGGTTATATAAATGTACTGAATAGCAACATAATTTAATAAATTTTCTATTTTTCTACATTTATTTTTATTCTATCATTTCACATCAAATTAGGAAGTTGAATCAATTATTTTATTTTTTTTTTTATTTTTTAGAGACTGGGTCTCACTCTGTCACCCAGGCTGGAGTGCCAAGGCATGATCATTACTCATTGCAGCCTCAAACTCCTGGCCTCAAGGGATCCTCCCACCTCAGCCCCCCAAATGGCTAGGATTACAAATATATTATTTGGTATACATATAAACTCAAATTTAGAATAAAGGTAGATAAACAAATTCAGCTAAATGCAGGTATGAGTCAAAATGCCAGTATGACTCAAAACAGTATTGGAAAAAAAAAAATTATTTAATTTAAAGCCAAACTTGTAGAAAAAAAAGGTAAGTTTGGAAAATAAAAAAACATAATCAGAAGTCTAATCACGATTAACTCCATAAAGAAGGCCAGGCACGGCTCACGCCTGTAATCCCAGCACTTTTGGAGGCCGAGACAGGTGGATTACCTGAGGTCAGGAGTTCGAGACCAACTTGGCCAACATGGTGAAAGCCTGTCTCTACTAAAAATACAAAAATTAGCCAGATGTGGTGGTGCGTGCCTATAGTCTCAGCTACTCAAGAGGCTGAGGCAGGAGCAGCACTCGAACCTGGGGGACAGCAGTTGCAGTGAGCCAAGATCGCACCATTGCACTCCAACCTGGGTGACAAAGTGAGACTCCATCTAAAGAAAAAAAAGTTAAAGAAAGTTTTATTACATTTTCCTTGTTTTAAGAAATCATTTGTGAAACAGGAGAAGTAATACAACAGGTTCAATTTAAAAGCTCAAAAACCATTATTTCAGCATGGATTCAATTGTTGCCTCTGTTTCCAACAAAAAAGGTTCACTAAGAAAGTTCACTAAGAAAGTAAGTTACCATTTTTAGTCTTTTTTTTTATTTAATAAACATTCAAACTCATGAATATAATCATTATTCTTCTACAACTCTATTGAAAAGTAAAAGTACTTACATGCCAAAGGATCAGATTTAAAAGACTTCAAGGAAAAAACGGGGAACTTCAAGAAGTACTTAACTGCCAATTACCAAAATGTCTCCTCAATTTACATGCTACACTCAAGTTGCTTATTTTCTCTGCAAACCATTTAAGAACTTATTTTACATATTTGAATTTTCCTGGGGACCCTGATACACAACAAAGTACCTTGCTGTCTGGCAATGATGATGACTTTCTAGAGCATTTATCTGGGAGAAGACCAAAGGGCATGTTCAGTCTGTATTAACTCAACCCTCGTATGGAAATAAGGCTTGCTTTCTGGCTAGACTTAATTAAGGACCACACAAAAATACTACAGAAAAAAGTTGAGGAAATGAGGAACTGCCATTGGGAGAAAAAGGATCAACAGGAAAAAATAGTCAAACATGAAATTAAAAATAAATTTACATTGATGGGGTTCCGGACATGCTATCCCAAAATACAGTACCTAGGCACACTGAGTATTTACACTTGAAAGAAACTGAGAAAACTGCAGAAACAGGAAGATCTCTCTGACCTCCTCTCTCCTAAACCAGTCCATAGAAACTAGAAAGAATTTCCCTTGCCCTGACTGATCTTCCCCTGAAAATCAGCTATCAGATCCTTCTTCCAGAGGGTCCTCCTTATACTCAGAGTAAAGGAATGTCCTTATCTATGAAGACAGACACAAAGAAGAATCTGGATAAACAGGCCTTGCTGAGTTCCCCCCAGTTTATTACCATTGGATCACTCCCCTTTTGTCCAATCATATTTCTCCACAACTATCCACTTCTTCATCAAACTTAACATAAAATGTACAGTTTTCCTATTGCTTTGGGTCATCATTTCTAAAGGGTCCAGTGTTGCATAAAACTTACATTAATGATGTGATTAATATGCATTGCCTGGCTGTATCAAAACATCTCATGTACCCCATAAATATATATACCTACTGTGTACCTATGAAAATAAAAAATAAATAAAAATTTTAAAAATATACTAAACTTGTATGCTTTCTTTTGTTAATCAGTCTTTTGTTATTAGGGGTGTCAGCCATGAACCCTTAGATGGGTGAGAAAAGAAATCCTTTCTCCCCTATGCTTTGTATATGATATTGTTTACCATCATACTACTGAACATTTAATCAGAAGCAGCCAGTACTAAATAACAATACAGCATTAAAATTAAATAATTAAATTGGAGAAGTTTTAAAAGAAAGTCAATAAAATACAGAGCTAGTAACATATCTGACATAGAAAATATGCACAATAGTTCTATTTGAATAATTAAGAGTTCATAAACAAAATTAGAAACTATTACATAGTATGTACCTCTATCTTTTCTGTTTTATAGGTAGTATTTTAAGAAAGTAGGCATTCTAACAACTGTCACTTAACAATTAAGGTGTTACCAGAGTACATTCCATGAGGTTGTTAAAATTGTATTTACTAATCTGTCTTAAATTTAATAAAATTTTGTCTACTCCAATAACTTTATTATCATTTCAGCAGATAACTTCAGTTATCATTATAATAGCTGATAATTGCAACTATTATTATCAACATTAGTTTTCTATTTCTGAATGAAGGCAAAGTTAATTTAAATAACTTAATAAAATTATCTTTGTTATTAAAAAAAAAAAGACAGAAAATCAAGAACTAACCACCTTTGAAGGGACTGAGATATAAGACTGAAAACAGAGATTGGTTCAAGGACTATATACAAAAGACTTAGTACCCCTACAAACCTAGACAACTGTTCTCTCTCCCAGACCTGACCCCAGTTTTATTCTCTGGAAAAACAGAATTAGAGAGACTGAGTTTCAAGGACACCTAACCCAGTATAAGGCAAAGGTGAAGCCCAAGGCTGAAAACAATGACAATGTGCCTACTTGGAACACTCGCACACTCCTTTCCCATCTTACTTTCAGAACACTTAAAACCAAGCAGGACACTACTGGATTATTCTTTGGAGAAACTGAATGGTCTCACAGACAAGACCTATAAACTTTTTTGCTCCCTCAGGAAAAAAGTAAACCAATATCCAATCACCCTAATGGAAGTCCTCCATAACCAACCTTACCCAAGTAAATACAGCTCCCAGTTGGCAGTTTTTCCAAAATGAACAGACAGGCAAGGGGATTCAAAGAATAAGACAGCCAAAATAAACAGGGGCAAAAAAGAGCATGTTTTCAGACTCTTGTAGCAAATATTCTCAAATAAGCCAAGCTCTGTCCCATCTCATTTACACATGCTTTTTTCTTTGCTTAGAACACATGCCATTGTTATTGTTTGTTGACTCCTCATTCTTCAGAATGTTTTAAAAAGTTATCTCAACAGACTTTTCTACTACTTGATGTAGTTACTGTTTCTCTCTACTCCTAGATGCATATCACACATTAAAATTGTGTACTTATTTGTTGTTTACTTATTCATAATCAAGTTTCTCTTCAGTGAAAGTTAAGAGGTGAGATTTTTATCAGTCTTATTCATGGTTGTATAATCCCAATAACTTACACGTAGAAAGCACTCAGTAAATGTTTGTTGAGTGTCTCAATGAATCAATAAATGGAGTTTTAAGGTATTTCTTGGAGGAGATAACTATTTCTACGGCCTCAAAATTATTTTTTAATAATTTCCCTATTACTTTTACTGGTCTTTCCACTGCAGCCATATAAACATTATATGTCTCATAGCCTTTGGTTTCTCAATAGCCTTTATAATTGGTAAAATGAAGGAATAAATGTTAGTTTTTCAAGGGAACTTTTGACACCACATTGTGTCATTTTAAGTATGTCTTTAAGGCTCTCCAAACCTATATGGAGACTTAAATTGATAACTCCAGAGAAATATGCTGGTAGACCGAATCCCCTAATACTTCATTTCATATGCCTTTTCAAAAACTACAATTTGTCTTCTTCCATCTTAATTGTACTTTTAAGTATGTGTGTTTTGCTAATTTAGCCCATGATATGTGGAAACTAACCATAAGACAGGACCAAAGACACAAGACACAGGCAAACAAAAAATACCAATGTAAAACAAGGTAACAGAGGAAATGATTAAATATTCTGTGAGAGCTCAACCTAATATATATTAATTTCCCAGTGTCAACTTCCTGATATTAGTTTTTAAACTGAAACTACTTTTGCATTTTGTATAACAGGCAAACATAATTGCCACATAGAGGAAACCTGAAATGAGAAAAACTGCAGAAAGAGCAGGTTCGAGGGAAAAATTGGGAATTCGGTTTCGGACATATTAAGGTTGAGATGCATGGAGATGTCAATTAAGCAAATGGATATACAAATAGAGAATTTAGGGGAGGTGTCAGGGCGAGAGATGTATATTTGGATACAGATAATTCTTAAAGCTGCATATACTTAACTATAGATGGTACTTAAAACCATGAAAATGAATGAGATCACTAAAATGGAATGAAAGTTGAGAAGAGATTTTGAGAGAGATGGGTAAAATACTCAAACATTGTTTTTTCTTAGTCTAGAAAGACTTTTTAGAATTACTTCTGTCAGCATTGCTTCAACACTGGCCTATTATTAAGGTGTAGAGAACTTACGAAATAAGAATAAAATTTGTAAAGATGCTAGTTTTTGATACATTTGTAGTGGGGTAGGGTAGGAAAGATAGCTGATTTAGTAGATATCTTCTCAAAATAATCCAGCATGAAATTTTAACCAAAAAAGAGGAAGAACTTCTAATAAATAAGTTTCTAAATGGAGTTTTCACTCTCTTTATTCCCCAAATCTCCTCTCTCTCTCCCTTACCGTTCTACTTCACTCATCAGAAACTCCCCATCTCCCAACATCAGAGCTCAACAATTTTTGCCTGGCATCCAATTCTTTGGGATAAAAGAAAAAAGAAAGTGAAATGTTAATTCAAATGGCTCTTAAAAGCCTTTCTGAACTAGAAAGAAAAGAGCCATTCAATTTTTTCCACCCATTTTTCACTGCTTTGCATACATTAGCACTTAATCACACACACACAAAATCTATTCTCCACACCCCTGCCAGGAACATTTTTTGAATCTGATCGTGTCACTTTTCTGCTTAAATTTCTCCAATGCCATCCATTATGTAAACTAATTAGAAGCTAAATTTCTTTTTTTATTAGTTTTGTTGAGTTTGTTTTAACATAAAAGAAATGTTGTGTGATTTATTCTATAACTTTGTTTGCTTGTTTTACTTTATATTATGTCATGTACTGGCCTCTGCAACCTCTCTAACATTACTGCATATCATCCTCCCCTTTGTTCACTACATGTCACTTGTTTTCCTCAAACCCACTAAGCTCATTCTTTAACTTACTTCATACTGGTACCTAGAAGATAACAGCACCATGACATATTATCAGTTGAATAAATATGGGCTGAATGAATGAATCAATTTCTACCGTCCAATCATATATCCTATAATTCCTTATCCACTCTTTCCCTTCTAAAAATACTAACCATTTAGTTCCCCAAATGAGGCCATTTTCTTTCTCACCTTTTCCATATCATTATACATGCACTGCCTTCTTCTTGAGCAGGCATCTGTCATTTATCCAAATCCCTATTCAACTTTCAGATCCTTGATAAAACATCACACCCTAATGAAGTTATGCTTGGATGCTTCTCCATGCAAAATTGGGTGCTGCTTCTATGATTCCACCATATTTTTTCTTCTCAAAACCCAGTATGTGACTAACATACAGTTAATAATAGCTCCAAATTATTAATATGCCTCCTTACTAAGTGCTTAGCACTGTACCAAAAACCTCACACATGATGTTGTAATATTATAACCATTCAACAAACTCAAAGTGTTTTGGTGTTCAGCCTCAAATACCAACAAACAGATGGCAAGAGCAGGATTCAAGGTTTGCGTGACTACAAAATCCATTTCTTTTCCATTATGCAGCATATCCATTGAATAAATCTTTGAATAATTAATATAGTCCGAGTGACTATTTGATTTTTCATAAAGTTGTGTTCATTTTATATAACTTTTTATATAAATGTAATACAAGAAATACAATCTAATCAAGTAAAAGTAACTTACATATTTCTCCAAAAATGATACACAAATAGACAATGAGTAAATTTTAAAATGCTCAATATAACTAGCTATCAATGAGCTGCAAGTCAAAACCACAGTTAGATATCACATTACACCCACTAGAAAGACTATAACTAACAAGACAGACAATAAAAATTGTTGGCCATGACACAGAGAAATTGCTGGTGGCCATGATGTGGAGAAATTGCTGGTGGCCATGATGTGGAGAAATTGCTGGTGGTAATGTAAACTAGTGAAGCCACTTTGGAAAACAGCCTGGCAGTTTCTCAAAGGTTAACACAGGGTTACCATATGGGCCAGCAATTCTACCCCCAGGTATATACTCAAGAGAAATGAAAACACGCATCCACACAAAAACTCACACATGAATGTCCACCATAGCATTTTTCACAATAGTTGAAAAGGAGAAACAGCCCAGTCCATCAACTGATGAAAGAACAAATAAAATGTATATCCACATAATAGAATATTATTTGACCATAAAAAGTAACGAAATACTGATATATGCTATAACATATGGATGAACTTTGAAAACAAGTAAAAAGAAGGCAGTTACAAAAGATCTCGTATTTTATGATTCCATTTATATGAAATGTCCAGAATAGGCAAATCTATACAGACAGAAAATAGGTTTGTGGTTTCCTAGAACTGGGGAAATGGAGAGTGACAACTAATGAGTATAAAGTTTCATTTTGGGGTGAGGAAAATGTTCTAAAATTAATTGTGGTGATAGTTGCCCAAGTCTCTGAATAAACTAAAAACAGTTTAATTATATTCAACTAAAAACCATTGCATAAATGAAAATTTGTGAGTTACACAATTCACTCAGGCTACATGAGTGAATTGTATGGTGTGTAAATTGTAGGGTATGAATTGTATGGGTGAATTGTATGGTGTGTAAATTGTATGGTGTGTAAAGCTGTTATAGAAGAAAGAAAGAAATATAACTGGAACTACCCTTGATTTTATTCATCTACGACATGAGGAGGGAAAAGTACATTACAATAAGACAGTAAAGCTAGAAGACAATGACAAACTAAGTTTATAACAGATAAATACACAAATTACTTCTCTAAGTCTTCCCTTATTGTTTACTAGTAAAATTTTTCAGATAGTAAAATAACATCAACTTGGGTCCCATAATAATAAAACAACTAATTACTACTTATTGACTATTTACAAGGTATTAAGCACTACAAAACAAGCTGGGACAAACTGGAACTCTCCTACACTGCTTTGGGGTATGTGAATTGGTAATATCACATTGTAGAGCATTTAGTCAGTGCTTAGTAGAGATAAAATGATTATCCCTTATGACTCATCAGCTCTACTTCTAGGTATTTGCCCTAGAGAACTCCTAAGGAGACAGATACAAAGATGCAGATTGCAGCATCATTTAAAATTGTTTATAATAATGGAAAAATGATAATCTACATGTTCATCAGTAAAAGTCTGAATATATATCCATATTACACAGCAACTAGTTAAATAGACCTATGTCCAACAGATAGATAAATCTTGAAAATAAAGATGAATTTAAAAAATCAAATTAGAAAGGATAACTGCAGTTTTTTAGATAGTGTAAAAGACAAAATTAAACACAAAGTTAATTTTAAAAATAAAACACAAAATAAAAACATATTCTATGTATTGTTATTCCTTAAGCTTTGGGTATATATGCTGATAGAGCAAAAGAATACAAACGTGGATATGGAGGATACATACAAATTCAGGATAGTGATTATCTCAGAGCAAGGAATTAGGGGAAAAAAGTTGGGTGCAGGAAAGCTTTCAACTTTATGAGTAATTTTTTATTTTTTCAAATAATTCAAAGCAAATATAAAAATGTTTACATCTGCTAAATCTATGTGGGTTTCTTATATTTTCTCTGTATTTTCTTTCAGTTTGGAATGTTTTAAGTTAGTTAATAATACTATATGAATGTTAATTTCCTGTTCCTGATAACTGTATTACTGTTACACAAGACGTTAACATTAGGAGAGGTGAGGTGAGGATCATAAGAGAACTCTGCACTTTTTTTTGTAATTCTAAAATAAGTTAAAAATTATATTTTAATTTTTTTTTATTTTTATTTTTTTTTTTGAGACAGAGTCTTGCTCCATTACTTAGGCTGCAGTACACTGGCGTGATATCAGCTCACTGCAACCTCCGCCTCTTGGGTTCAGGTGATTCTCCTGCCTCAGCCTCCCAAGTAGCTGGGATTACAGGCACATGCCATCACCACACACTAATTTTTGTATTTTTAGTAGAGACTGGGTTTCACTGTATTGGCCAAGCTGGTCTTGAACTCCTGACCTCAAGTGATCCACCCACCTCGGCCTCCCAAAGTGCTGGGATTACAAGTGTGAGCCAATGCACCCGGCCTTAAAATTTTTTAAATAAAAACAATAAATGTTTTAAAAAATAAAATGCACTTTAGAGGTCAAATAAATGGTGGTGGTAATCCTTATTGTCTAGTATTCCTAAAAACCATTACTATTTAAAACACTTTTGCAAACTTTTTCTAAAGCTTAATTAGGGGACCTGGCACTGCAGCTCACACCTATAATCCCAGCACTTGGGGAGAGGCCGAAGAATCGCTTGAGCTGAAGAGCTCGAGACCAACCTAAGCAACATAACCTAAACAACATACACCTCCATCTCTCTACACACACACGTATGCACACACTCACAAAGCCAGCCATAGTGGTATGACTGCACTCCTGCCTGGGTGACAGAGTGAGACCCTGTCTCAAAACAACAAAAAAGCCCAATTAAAAGATTGAAGGCCACTGATTTATTTCTTATCAAATTTGCTTCTTCTTCAACAAATTGTGACATTATTTTAAGACGTACTTTATTTTACCTTAGAATGGAATCATAAAATTAAAAGAACCTTGAAAATTAGTCATTGCTCCCACCTCAAGGCCAGGCTTCATTCAAATCATTTAAGAAAAACAGCTGCAAGCTGCATCCCTTTATTTAAAAAAAAAAATCTTGGCCAGGCACAGTGGCTCATGCCTGTAATCCCAACACTTTGGGAGGCCAAGATGGGTGGATCACCTGAGGTCAGGAGTTCGAGACCAGCCTGGCCAACATGGTGAAACCTGTCTCTACTAAAAATATTACTAAAAAAAAAAAAGAAGAAGAAGAAGAAGAAAACTAGCCGGGTTTGGTGGTGGGCGCCTGTAATCCCAGTTACTCAGGAGGCTGAGGCAGGAGAATTGCTTGAACCCAGGAGATGGAGATTGCAGTGAGCCAACACAGTGACACTGCACTCCAGCCTTGGTGACAGAGTAAGACTCCGTCTCAAAAAAAAAAATCTTTCAAAATGTAAATACCACTATCTTTATTAACAAGGTGTATTAGTCAATTTTCACGCTGCTGATACAGACATACTTGAGACTGGGCAATTCACAAGAGAAAGAAGTTTAATCGACTTACAGTTCCACATGGCTGGGGAGGCCTCACAATCACAGCAACAGGTGAGAGGCATGTCTCACATGGCGGCAGACAAGAGAAGAGAAAGCTTGTGCAGGGAAACTCCCATTTTTAAAACCATCAGATATCACGAGATGTATTCACTATCACAAGAATTGCAAGGAAAAGACCCATCCCCATGATTCAATTACCTCCCACCAGCCCCCTCCCACAACAGGTGGGAATTTTGGAGTTACAATTCAAGATGAGGTTTGGGTGGGGACACAGCCAAACCATATCACAAGGTATAGTCATCCTTTGGTATCCTCTCAAGATTGGTTCCAGGACTCCTGCACATACTAAAATCCAAAGATGTTCCAGTATGATAGAAAATAGAGTAGTATTTGCATACGACCAAATAGTGTAGTATTTGCACATCTTCTTGTATACACTAAATCATCTCTAAATTACCTATAGTGCCTAGTATAGTGTAAATGTTACGAAAATAGTTGTTATATTATATTTTTATTGTTGTATTGTTATTTTTTACTGGGGGTTTTTCCATGGAATATTTTCAATCCATGATTGGTTGAATCTGCAAATATGGAACCTGCAAATCTAAAGGGCCAACTGTATTTCAAACCTCTCAGTCAAAAAAGTATTTTTAATATTCAAGTGAGTGCTTTCTTACTATAATTTAAATGTTACCCCTTTGATAGAGTGATATTATTAAAGGGCAAGAATATTTACTGAATTTGCAAAAATAGTTCCTTGACAATTTGAAGACTACTCAGAACTAAATTGGTTTTGTCACCTCCAAAGGTAAGTAAGCCTAGATGGATTCGCCTCTCAACACAAAACCTATTTCCCAAAGTTTTATTCATTTTGCTGTTCACCTCAAACTGATTTTCAAAATGGAATATAATATTTTACTAGAGGCTTCACCAATGCCCAGTATAAAAAAAAGGATTCCAGCCAGGCACAGTGGCTCATGCCTGTAATCCCAGCACTTTGGGAGGCCAAGGCAGGTGGATCATCTGAGGTTAGGAGTTTGAGACCAGCCTGGCCAACATAGCAAAACCCATCTCTACTAAAAACAAAAAATTAGCCAGGCATGGTGTCAGGTGCCTGTAATCCCAGCTACTTGGGAGGCTGAGGCATGAGAATTGCTTGAACCAGGAAGTGGAGCGTGCAGTGAGCCAAGATCACACCACTGCACTCCAGCCTGGGTAACAGAGTGAGACTCTGTCTTATAATAAATAAATAAATAAAATAAAACAAAAAACAGATTCCTACATCATACCTATATATTTTAACAGGCAGTGTCAGAAAACTATAGTTGAATCCATCTCTGACACAAGAAAATATCTGCCATTATATCTTGGAATACTTGTCTTTGCTGTTGGCCATTTTCTCCCTTGGACAGTGCTGCAGATATAGTATGTACTTTGGGGTTCACTTAATTTGCCTTCACGTTAGCTACTTCCCTTCATTTAATATATTTTTTATTCAGAACATAAAAATATATTTGAAAAGATTTTATAACCATTTATTAGACCAAAGGTCATAAAGATTTGGCAGAAATAAACTATCAAACAAAAACACAAGGTGCGAAGTCTAGAATTTCTGTACAAGAAAGTTTACGAGGAGACAATCTGTTTCATTTAGCTCCCTCCTCTCTTCCCTATCCTCAGTTTATTGAAGCTATTTACTGGCAGGGTGGTAAAATATATATATATATATATATATATATTTTTTTTTTTTTTTTTTTTTTTTTGATACAGAGTCTCGCTCTGTCGCCCAGGCTGGAGTGCAGTGGCCGGATCTCAGCTCACTGCAAGCTCCGCCTCCCGGGTTTACGCCATTCTCCTGCCTCAGCCTCCCAAGTAACTGGGACTACAGGCGCCCGCCACATCGCCTGGCTAGTTTTTTTGTATTTTTTTTTAATAGAGACGGGGTTTCACCGTGTTAGCCAGGATGGTCTAGATCTCCTGACCTTGTGATCCACCCGTCTCGGCCTCCCAAAGTGCTGGGATTACAAGCTTGAGCCACCGCGCCCAGCCCCAAGCAGGGTGGTAAAATATAAAGCAGAAGATGGCAGTCTTCTGATTTGAGGAGTCAAAGGACAGAATGCTACAGAAATGGCAGGGTTGCTGGAAAGTGGGGGGAAATCCCAAAACTAGGGAGCCCTAGAAAGGAAACCTCCAAATTTGTATTTTTTAAAAAGCGTGAGTCCATATTTAAAGAAAGAAAGAAAAAAAATTTGATTTATGCAGAATGCCAACTACCTAATATCGAAGGAATAACGAGAGTTAGACTATCATCACTGGATGCCAAAATTGGAGGGTAAAATTTTCATAAGAAAGTAGATATTTACAGTCTTGAGGTAACTTGCCAAAAATTACTTATTAATGAAAATGGGAAAAATTACAAAGGAGAAACATGGTGGACATTAGATGAACCAAGTGATCAAAATCAACTTTTCCAACATTTGGAAAAACCAGTATCAAATGTCTTATGATACAAAGCATTTAAAAGGACATAATGAATAATCCAAATTTAATCCTGAGGAAACATCAGAATACCCAAATGAAGATATGCTTAAAACAAAAAATTGCTATGTACTCTTTTAAAATGTCAAAGTCAAGCTAAAAAAAGGCTGAGGAACTTTTCCAAATCAAAAGAGACTCTTGAACAAAACAAGTAAATAAAACGTGTGATCCTAGGTTAGCTAGTGGCATGAGGGGGAAATAGCTATAAATAATATTATTAAGACAACTGATAAAATTTGCATATGAACTGAAGATTAAATAATAGTACTGTATCAACACTAAATATCTTGATTTTGACAACTATACTGGGATTATATAAGAGAATGTCTACGTTCATTTTTTTGAAACAATGTCTCGCTTTGTCACTCAGGCAGCCATGTAGTGGGCATGATCTCGGCTCACTGCAACCTCCCCCTCCCGTGTTCAAGCAATTCTTGTGCCTCAGCCTACAACTAGCTGGAACTACAGGCATGCGCCACCATACTCAGCTAGTTTTTGTATTTTTAGTAGTAGAGATAGGGTTTTGCCATGTTGCCCAGGGTGGTCTTGAACTCCTGACCCCAAGTGATCCACCCACCTTGGCATCTCAAAGTGCTGGGATCACAGGCGTGAGCCACCATGCCCAGCTGAGAATGTTTTTGTTCTTAGAAAGCACAAACTGAAGTATTTAGGGGTAAAGAAGAATGATGTCTACAATTACTCTCGAAAGTAACACAGAAATATTAAAATGTTTGCCTGGGACTTCTGCTTCCAGACAAAATGAATTAATAGAGATCAAATTTATCCTGATTTTTCATACAATTTTTAAAATGAACAAATTATATGAAATATTAATTTGCAATACACTAGACATCAGGAATAAAAGGACAGTGATCCCTGAGAAATGGGAAAGTAAACAAAGTGAGTCTTAAGATTGCCCCCAGCTTGCTACCTTGAGAAATTGGATGCCATGAAACAGAGTGGGGAAAATAAAGCAGAGCCCAATGGACTCTCTGAGTTGAAGAGACAGAATAGAAAATACAGGAGATGAAGATAGCTAAAATTCACAGGACTAAGTACAGCAGCAGAGGCAGCTACACAAAGAGATAATTGTGGAGATTTGCAAAGGATTCCCCTTAACTATTCAACTGAGTGTGAATCTGGCTCATATGACATAAGAGAAGCACTTAAGGCCAGGCAAAGAATCACCCAAAAGGATTAGAGGTAATAATGCCTAGCACTTACCACAACATTAAATATAGGGCTTCTATTCACCGAGACAAACTGGAAAACCACAAGATTCACAGGGCAATTGGGTAGAGTACCCAGAAGGGACTTGCCTCAGTACTGGGGAATAATTAGCCCTAGACTGAACACTGAATTGGTTCTACAAAACAAATTTTAAAAGCAAGAATCAGTTTCCAAGGAACTTAACTGCACCCCAAGGAAAAGTTCAAGAATAATTACAAAAACACAAAAATATCTGGCACCCAACAAGGTAAATAACACAATGTCAGGCAACCAATCAAAGATCACCAAATATGCAAAAAAGCAATAAAATACAGTACATAATAAAGAAATAGTCAATTGAAACCAATCCAAAACTGACACATATAATAAAATTAGTAGAGAAAAATCTTTAAAATAGTTTTTGTATTTTCTAAAGCCTAGAGATCTGAAAATTTTTTAAAAGACCCAAATTAGGGGGCAATTCCAAGATGGCTGAATAGGAATAGCTCCATTCTACAGCTCCCAGCGAGAGCAGTGCAGAAGATGGGTGATTTCTGCATTTCCAGTTGAGGTAGCTGGCTCATCTCACTGGGGCTTGTTGGACACTGGGTGCAGGACAGTGGGTGCAGCCCACCGAGTGAGAGCTGAAGCAGGGCGAGGTATCACCTCACCTGGGAAGAGCAATGGGTCAGGGAATTCCCTTTCCTAGCCAAGGGAAGCTGTGACAGACGGCACCTGGAAAATTGGGTCACTCCCACCCTAATACTGCACTTTTCCAATGGTCTTAGAAACAGCATACCAGGAGATTATATCCCACACCTGGCTTGGAGGGTCCCACGCACATGGAGCCTCAATCATTGCTAGGACAGCAGTCTGAGATGGAACTGCAAGGTGGCAGTGAGGCTGGGGGAGGGGCGTCTGCCATTGCTGAGGCTTGAGTGGGTAAACAAAGAGGCCAGGAAGCCTGAACTGGGTGGAGCCCACCACAGCTCAAGGAGGCCTGCCTGCCTCTGTTGACTCCACCTCTGGGGGCAAGGCATAGCTGAACAAAAGGTAGCAGAAACCTCTGCACACTTAAATGTCCCTGTCTGACAGCTTTGAAGAGAGTAATGGTTCTCCCAGCACGGAGTTTGAGATCTGAGACCAGACAGACTGCCCCCTCAAGTGGGTCCCTGACCTCCGAGTAGTCTAACTGGGAGTCACCCCCAGTAGTGGTAGACTGATACCTCACACTGCCAGGTACCCCTCTGAGACGAAGCGTCCAGAGGAATGATCGGGAAGCAACATTTACTGTTCAGCAATATTCGCTGTTCTGCAGCCTCCACAGCTGATACCCAGGCAAACAGGGTTTGGAGTAGAATTCCAGCAAACTCCAGCAAACCTGGAGCTGAGGGTCCTGACTGTTAGAAGGAAAACTAACAAACAGAAAGGACATCCACACCAAAATCCCATCTATATGTCATCATGATCAAAGACCACAGGTAAATAAAACCACAAAGATGGTGAAAAAACAAAGCAGAAAAGCTGATTCTCAAAATCAGAGCACCTCTCCCCCTCCACAGTAACACAGCTCCTCACCAGCAACAGAACAAAGCTGGATGGAGAATGACTTTGATGAGCTGAGAAAAGAAGGCTTCAGATGATCGGTAATAACAAACATCTCCGAGCTAAAGGATGAAGTTCGAACCCATCGCAAAGAAGCTAAAAACCTCGAAAAAACATTACACAAATGGCTAACTAGAATAACCAGTGTAGAGAAGTCCTTAAAATGACCTGATGGAGCTGAAAACCATGGCACGAGAACTATGTGACAAATGCACAAACTTCAATAGCCGATTCAATAAACTGGAAGAAAGGGTGTCAGTGATTGAAGATCAAATGAATGAAATGAAGTGAGAGGAGAAGTTTAGAGAAAAAAGAGTAAAAAGACATGAACAAATCCTCCAAGAAATATGGGACTATATGAAAAGACCAAATCTACATCTGATTGGTGTACCTGAAAGTGACAGGGAAAATGGAACCAAGTTGGAAAACACTCTTCAGGATATTAACCAGGAGAACTTCCCCAACCTAGTAAGGCAGGCCAACATTCAAATTCAGGAAATACAAAGAACGCCACAAAGATACTCCTTGAGAGGAGCAACTCCAAGACACATAATTGTCAGATTCACCAAAGTTGAAATGAAGGAAAAAATGCTAAGGGCAATCAGAGAGAAAGGTCACGTTACCCACGAATAGAAGCCCATGAGACTAACAGCAGATCTCTCAGTAGAAACTCTACAAGCAAGAAGAGAGCGGGGTCCAATATTCAACATTCTAAAAGAAAACAATTTTCAACCCAGAATCTCATATCCAGCGAAACTAAGCTTCATAAGTGAAGGAGAAATAAAATCCTTTACAGACAAGCAAATGCTGAGAGATTTTCTAACCACCAGGCCTGCCCTACAAGAGCTCCTGAAGGAAGCACTAAACACGGAAACGAACAACCAGTACCAGCCACTGCAAAAACATGCCAAATAGTAAAGACCATTGATGCTAGGAAGAAACTGCATCAACTAACGAGCAAAATAGCCAGCTAACATCCTAATGACAGGATCAAATTTCACACGTAACAATATTAACCTTAAATATAAATGGGCTAAGTGCTCCAGTTAAAAATACAGACTGCCAAATTGGATAAAGAGTCAAGACCCATCAGTGTGCTGTATTCAGGAGACCCAATTCACGTGCAGAGACACACACAGGCTCAAAATAAAGGGATGAAGGAAATCTACCAAGCAAATGGAAAACAACAAAAAAACAGGGGTTGCAATCCTAGTCTCTGATAAAACAGACTTTAAACCAACGAAGATCAAAAAAGACAAAGAAGGCCATCACATAATGCTAAAGGGATCAATTCAACCAGAAGAGCTAACTATCCTAAATATATATGCACCCAATACAGGAGCACCCAGATTCATAAAGCAAGTCCTTAGAGACCTACAAAGAGATTTAGACTCCCACACAATAATAATGGGAGACTTTAACACCCCACAGTCAACATTAGACAGATCAACAAGACAGAAAGTTAACAAGGATATCCAGGAAATGAACTCAGCTCTGCATCAAGCGGACATGATAGACATCTACAGAACTCTCCACCCCAAATCAAGAGAATATACATTCTTCTCAGCACCATATTACACTTATCCCAAAATTGATCACATAGTTCGAAGTAAAGCACTCCTCAGCAAATGTAAAAGATCACAGATTATAACAAACTGTCTCTCAGACCACAGTGCAATCAAACTAGAACTCAGGATTAAGAGACTTACTCAAAACCGCTCAAGTACATGGAAACTGAACAACCTGCTCCTGAATGACTACTGGGTACATAATGAAATGAAGGCAGAAATAAAGATGTTCTTTGAAACCAATGAGAACAAAGATACAACATACCAGAATCTCTGGGACACATTTAAAGCAGTGTGTAGAGGGAAATTTATAGCACTGAATGCCCACAAGAGAAAGCAGGAAAGATCTAAAATTGACACCCTCACATCACAATTAAAAGAACTAGAGAAGCAAGAGCAAAAACATTAAAAAGCCAGCAGAAGGCAAGAAATAACTAAGATCAGAGCAGAACTAAAGGAGATAGAGACACATAAAGCCCTTTAAAAAATCAGTGAATTCAGGAGCTGCTCTTTTGAAAAGATCAACAAAATTGATAGACTGCTAACAAGACTAATTAAGAAGAAAAGAGAGAAGAATCAAATAGATGCAATAAAAAATGATAAAGGGGATATCACCATTGATCCCAAAGAAATACAAACTACCATCAGAGAATACTATAAACACCTCTATGCAAATAAACTACAAAATCTAGAAGAAATGGACAAATTCCTGGACACATACACCCTACCAAGACTAAATCAGGAAGAAGTTGAATCCCTGAGTAGACCAATAGCAGGCTCTGAAATTGAGGCAATAATTAATAGCCTACCAACCAAAAAAAGTCCAGGACCAGAAAGATTAACAGCTGAATTCTAACAGAGGCACAAGGAGGAGCTGGTACCATTCCTTCTGAAACTATTCCAATCAATAGAAAAAGAGGGAATCCTCCCTAACTCATTTTATGAGGCCAGCATCATCCTGATACCAAAGCCTGGCAGAGACACACACAAAAAAGTGAATGTTAGACCAATATCCCTGATGAACATCGATGCAAAAATCCTCAATAAAATACTGGCAAACCGAATCCAGCAGCACATCAAAAAGCTTATCCACCATGATCAAGTGGGCTTCATCCCTGGGATGCAAGGCTGGTTCAACATACGCAAATCAATAAATGTAATCCAGCATATAAAAAGAACATAAGACAAAAACCACATGATTATCTCAACAGATGCAGACAAGGCCTTTGACGAAATACAGCAGCCCTTCATACTAAAAACTGTCTATAAACTAGGTATTAAATGGATCATATCTCAAAATAATAAGAGCTATTTATGACAAACCCACATCCAGTATCATACTGAATGGGTAAAAACTGGAAGCATTCCCTTTGAAAACTGGCACAAGACAGCGATGCCCTCTCTCACCACTCCTATTCAACATAGTGTTGGAAGTTCTGGACAGGGCAATCAGGTAGGAGAAAGAAATAAAGGGTATTCAATTAGAAAAAGAGGAAGTCGGCCGGGCACGGTGGCTCAAGCCTGTAATCCCAGCACTTTGGGAGGCTGAGACGGGCAGATTACAAGGTCAGGAGATCGAGACCATCCTGGCTAACACGGTGAAACCCCATCTCTACTAAAAAAAATACAAAGATAACTAGCTGGGCAAGGTGGTGGGTGCCTGTAGTCCCAGCTACTCAGGAGGCTGAGGCAGGAGAATGGCGTAAACCCGGGAGGCGGAGCTTGCAGTGAGCTGAGATCCGGCCACTGTACTCCAGCCTGGGTGACAGAGCGAGACTCTGTCTCAAAAAAAAAAAAAAAAAAAAAGATAAAAGAAAAAGAGGAAGTCAAATCATACCTGTTTGCAGATGACATGATTGTATATTTAGAAAATCCCATCGTCTCAGCCCAAAATCTCCTTAACCGGATAAGCAACTTCATCAAAGTCTCAGGATACAAAATCAATTCACAAAAATCACAGGCATTTTTATACACCAATAGCAGACAAACAGAGAGCCAAATCATGAGTGAACTCCCATTCACAATTGCTTCAAAGAGAATAAAATACCTAGGAATTCAACTTACAAGGGATGTGAAGGATCTCTTCAAGAAGAACTACAAACCACTCCTCAGCAAAATAAAAGAGGACGCAAACAAATGGAAGAACATTCCATGCTCATGGATAGGAAGAATCAATATCGTGAAAATGGCCATACTGCCCAAGATAATTTATAGATTCAATGCCATCCCCATCGAGCTACCAATGACTTTCTTCACAGAATTGGAAAAAAACTACTTTAAAGTTCATATGGAACCAAAAAGAGTCCACACTGCCAAGTCAATCCTAAGCCAAAAGAACAAAGCTGAGGGCATCACGCTACCTGACTTCAAACTATTCTACAAGGCTACAGTAATCAAAACAGCATGGTACTGCTACCAAAACAGAGATATACACCAATGGAACAGAACAGAGCCCTCAGAAATTATACCACACATCTATGACCATCTGGTCTTTGACAAACCTGACAAAAACAAGCAATGGGGAAAGGGTTCCCTATTTAATAAATGGTGCTGGGAAAATTGGCTAGCCATATGTAGAAAGCTGAAACTGGATCCCTTCCTTACACCTTATACAAAAATTAATTCACGATGGATTAAAGACTTAAATGTTAGACCTAAAATCATAAAAACCCTAGAAGAAAACCTAGGTAATACCATTCAGGACATAGGCATGGGCAAGGACTTCATGCCTAAAACACCAAAAGCAATGGCAACAAAAGCCAAAATTGACAAATGGGATCTAATTAAACTAAAGAGCTTGTGCACAGCAAAAGAAACTCCCATCAGAGTGAACAGGCAACCTAGAGAATGGGAGAAAAATTTTGTAATCTACTCATCTGACAAAGGGCTAGTATCCAGAATTTACAAAGAACTCAAACAAATTTACAAGAAAAAATCAAACAACCCCATCAAAAAGTGGGCAAAAGATATGAACAGACACTTCTCAAAAGAAGATATTTATGCAGCCAACAGACACATGAAAAAATGCTCATCATCACTGGCCATCAGAGAAATGCAAATTGAAACCACAATGAGATACCATCTCACACCAGTTAGAATGACGATCATTCAAAAGTCAGGAAACAACAGGTGCTGGAGACGATGTAAAGAAATGGGAACACTTTTACACTGTTGGTGGGACTGTAAAGTAGTTCAACCATTATGGAAGACAGTGTGGCGATTCCTCAAGGATGTGGAACTAGAAATTCCATTTGACCCACTGATCCCATTACTGGGTATACACCCAAAGGATTATACATCATGCTGCCATAAAGACACATGCACACGTATGTTTATTGTGGCACTATTCACAATAGCAAAGACTTGGAATCAACCCAAATGTCCATCAATGACAGACTGGATTTAAGAAAACGTGGCACATATCCACCATAGAATACTATGCAGCCATAAAAAAGGATGAGTTCATGTCCTTTGTAGGGACATGGATGAAGCTGGAAACCATCATTCTGAGCAAACTATCGCAAGAAAAGAATACCAAACACTGCATGTTCTCACTCACAGGTGGGAACTGAACAATGAGAACACTTGGACACAGGAAGGGGAACATCACACACCGGGGCCTGTCGTCAGGTTGGGGGGAAGGAGGAGAGATAGCATTACGTGATATACCTCATGTAAATGGCGAGTTAATGGATGCAGCACAACAACATGGCACATGTACACATATGTAACAAAGCTGCATGACGTGCACATGTACCCTAGAACTTAAAGTATAGTAATAAAAAAAAAATTAAACCACTAGAAATGAAAAAAATTATACTACATAAGATGAAAATACATATTAGATCAGACTGTTGGATTAGTCATTGTAGAAAAAAGTCAACTTGAAGACATAGCAATAGAAACTAACCAAAATTGAATACACAGAGAAGAGAGAATTTAAAATGATAAACAGACCATATGTGAGTTGTCTTCAAGTAACCAAATATATCTGCAATTAAAGTCACCAAAGCAAGGCAAGAAGGGCAAAACCAAAAAATATATTGAGAAAATATTGGCCAAAATCATCAAAATTTGATTACATTAGATCTAAGAAGCTCAATGACCCCAAACATGAAAACTACTCCAAAACATTTCATAATCAAATTGTTCAACTCAGTAAGGGCAAAGAATAATTAAACACCATGACCACCCAAATTAACCTAATTGATAATATATGGACATTTACATCCAACAATAGCAGAATGCCCATTCTTTTCAAGCGCAACCACCTGGAACATTTACCAAGAAAGACAATATTCTGGGCCATAAAGCAAGTCTCAGTAAACTGAAATGCATTCAAGTCATGTAAACTATATTATCTGACCATAGTGGAAATAAATTACGAATTAATAACAGAAGAATTTCTGCGGTGGGGGGGGGATTTGGAACTAAATAACACAATTCTGAATAAGCCATGGGAAAGAAGGGGGGGGGGGAGAGAGAGAGAGAGAGAGAGAAGAGAGAGAGAGAGAAAGAAAGAAAGAAAGAAAGAAAGAAAGAAAGAAAGAAAGAAAGAAAGAAACACTCTAAAGGAACATTAGTATTTTGAACTAAATGGAACTGAAACTCAACATATCCAAATTTGTGAGATGCGATAAGGCTATACGTGGGGGGATTTTCTAACACTAAACACATATATTAGAAAAGCAGAAAGGTCTCAAATTAATGACCACAACTTCTGCCATAAGGAACCACAAACAGAGGAATAAACCCGAAGCAAGTAGACGAATGGAAAGAAATCAATGAAACAGAAAACAGAAAAATGAAAAAAAATAACTGAAACCAAATTTGAGAAGATGATTAAAATATCTAGCCAGAGTGATTAGAAAAAGACAAAAGACAAGAAAAAGACATAAAAGACAAAAACTACTAATACCATAAAGAGAGGTGATTTTACTATACATTCTACAGATATTAAAAGGATAACAAGATATTATGAACAATTATGCCAATACATTTCACCACTTGGAAAAAATAAAAATATTCCTTGAAATACTCAAACTATCAAAGCTCACTGAATAAGATAACCTAATTAGCCCTATATTATTAAACAATTTTAACTGGTAGTTTTAAAAAAAATCACTCAACAAAGAAAACTCCCAGTGCAGATGGCTTCTTGTGAATTCTACAAAACATCTGAGGAGGAAATAATACAATTCTAGACAAACTGTTCCAGAAAATTGAAAAGGAGGAACTATCTCGTAACTCATTCTGTGAGGGCAACATTACCCTAATACCAAAATCAGGCAAAGACAGTCTAAGAAAAAACTACAGAACAACATCCCTCATAAATATAAATCTAAAAAAACACACACACAATTTTAGAAAATGATATCTAATTATATAGAAAATGATATCTAACTATATAAATATATATATATATATATTTTTTAAATTAAGTTCCAGGGTACATGTGCATGATGTGCAGGTTTGTTCCATAGGTAGATATGTGCCTTGGTGGTTTGTTGCACCTATCAACCTGTCAGCTAGGTAATAAGCCCAGCATGCATCAGCTCTTTTCCAAAATGCTCTCCTTCCTCTTCCTCTACCCTCAACAGGCCCCAGTGTGTATTGTTCCCCTCCGTGTTCTCAATGTTCAACTCCCACTTTTGAGTGAGAACATGCAGTGTCTGGTTTTCTGTTCCTGTGTTAGTCTGCTGAGGATGATGGCTTCCATCTTCATCCATGTCCCTGCAAAAGACATGATCTCATTCCTTTTTATGGCTGCATAGTATTCTATGGTATATAGGTACCACATTTTCTTTATCCAGTCTATCACTGATGAACATTTGGGTTGATTCTATGTCTTTGCTATTGTGAATAGTGTTGCATTGAACATACATGTACATGTATCTTTAGAATGGTTTATATTCCTTTGGGATAACTAGGCCACACCGTTTTCCACAATGGTTGAAATAGAAACACTTTTACACTGTTGGTGGGAATGTAAATTAGATATCTAACTATATTAAAAGAATAATACATTGATGACCAAATTGAGTTCATCTTAAGAATGAAAAGTTGGTTTGGCCGGGCACAGTGTGGCTCATGCCTGTAATCCCAGCACTTTGGGAGACCAAGGTGGGAGGATCACTCGAGCCCAAGAGTTTAAGACCAGCTTAAGCAACACAGTGAAACCCCATCTCTATAAAATATACAAAAAATTAGCTGGGCATTGTGGTGCACGCCTGTAGTACCAGCTACTCAGGAGGCTGAGGTGGGAGGACTGCTCAAGCCTGGGAGGCAGAGGTTGCAATGAGCTAAGATCACAACACTGCACTCCAGCCTAGGCAACAGAGTGAGACCCTGTCTCAAAAAAAAAAAAAAAAAAAAGTTGGTTTAACATTGTAAATCAATCATTGCAATTCACTGTATTAATCTACTTTTAAAAAGACAAACTATATGATTATCTCAAACAATTCAGAAAAGGCATTTGGTAATATTCCAACACCCATTACTGATTAAAGAAAAAAAAAAACAACAACTCTCAGCAAACTATGAACAGAAGGAAATTTTCTCAACCAGACAAAGGGAATCAACAAATGGTGAAAGACCAAATTCTCACTGAGGTCAGGAACAAAACAAGGATCTCTGCTCTTACCGCCTTTATTATACACTGTATTAGAAGTTCTAGACATTCCAATAAGGCAATAAATAAATAAATAAAAGTCATTCATTATTAAAAGGAAGAAGCACAATGTCTTTCATCTCAGACAATGTGATCATCTTTATATATGGAATCTTTTAAAAAGCTATTAAAACCAGGTCAGGCTCAGTGGCTCATGCCTCTAATCCCAGCACTTTGGGAGGCCGAGGCAGGTGGAACCCCTGAGGTCAGGAGTTCGAGACCAGCCTGGCTAACATGATGAAACCCCATCTCTACTAAAAATACAAAAATTAGTTGGGCATGGTGGTGGGCACCTGTATTCTCAACTATTTGGGAGGCAGAGGCAGGAGAATCACAAAGCCGAGATCGTGCCATTGTTCTCCAGACTGGGAGATAAGAGAGACTCTGACACATACAAGAAAAGCTATTAAAATGAATAAATGAACTTAGCAAGGTTACAGGATACAAAATCCATATACATATCTATTGCATTTTCATATACCAGTGAAAAACTATTAATATGGAAAATGAAATTTTAAAAAGCGTATCATGGACAATAACATCAAAACATATGACCAAACGTATAAAAACACTGAAAACCACAAAACACTGCTGAGACAAAGTAATGAAAACCTAAATAAATGGAGAGACAGACTTTGTTCATGAGTTGGAAGACTCCATATTGTTAAGATGTCAATTCGCAAGACCACACTCCAAAGGAGAAGATTACATCAAGTCATGAATACCAGGAGACAGAGATCACTGAGGGCCATCTTAGAAACCTGCCTACCACAGGCGTCTAAGATGCTGTGTGACCTTGCCAATCAGTTAACTTTCCTGTGCTTCAGCTCTCTCTTCTGCAATATGGAGAAAACAGCAGTACCTATCTCATGCAGTTATTTAAGGTTTAAATGATTAAGTGTCTGTAAAGCACTTAAGTATCTGGTACTTGGTTATATACATACATCAATACATCCACAAAACCAATATAAATACTTAAGTTACTATTCCTTAGAGTTAGAACAATACATCCTTCTTTAACTATTTAATGATGCCTACTACAAATAAGGTACAGTATTTATTCAAGGTGTGTATAAAGATAACTGATTAAATTTGGGTACTGAGGAAAAAGTATCTTCTTGTTTCCATTTTTATTTGAACTTCAACAAACAAACACAGGTAATGCCTGAGATAACCATAATCCTGTTTCACCAGGTCCTAATTTGTGCCAATTTTCCAGACATAACTGTCAATGGCATGCTCTTTCAGTTTTTTTGTGGTTTGTTTTTTGTTTTTTAAGACAGAGTCTCACTCTATTGCCCAGGCTGGAGTGCAGTGGTGCAATCTCAGTTCACTGCAATCTCCGCCTCTCGGGTTCAAGAGATTCTCCTACCTCAGTCTCCTGAGTATCTGGGATTACAGGTGCATGCCACCATGCCTGACTAATGTTTTTGTGTATTTTTAGTAGAGACAGGTTTCACCATGTTGGCCAGGCTGATCTTGAACTCCTGACCTCAAGTATTCCTCCCACCTCAGCCTCCCAAAGTGCTGGCATTACAGGCATGACCCATTGCACACAGCCCCCCTCTTTCACTTTTAAAAGTGTCCCAGTGTACACAAGAAATTAGAGTCACTCCAGTTTGTCACAGTCCTAGATTGAAATGGAAACTAAATGTAGATAAAGACTTTTGAGTAAGAAACCAACAAGGCATGGACAAAAGGAAGGGAAACTGAAGAGGAGGAATATGGGCAATGGGGGTGGGTAGATATAGTGGGCAATAGAGAAAAAAAAGAAAAAAAGAAAAAAAAGAACGAAAGGTTGGTTTAATATTCTAAACCAATCATTGCAATTCACTGTGTTAATACACTTTCAGAAAGATGAACTATATGATTGTCTCAAACAATTCAGAAAAAGCAGCGTGGTAAGAGAAAAATAAATGCTTCAAAATGCCCACATAACAAAATTAATTCACCCACAATCTGAATTCACACTTCCTAGAAACCTAATATATTCTTTAAAAGCTTAGTGAAATAAAATATTTAACTGGTCATAAAACAGGTAACTGGCATTTCTTTAAAGATTTTTAAAAATCCATAAATGAATACCAAATAAATGTTAATGTATCACATTTAACTTCCCTTTCCTCTATCTGTTCTAATACATTACCATGAAACCAATATATAATCCTGATAAACACATTATTTAAAAAATAAGAAAACTTGTTTAAATGCATAGACTGCAGGCCAAATTTTAACAATAAGCCACTTTCATAGCTATTTTTGTACTCCCAACTGAAAACATTAGGTGACTCTGGAAATTCTAATTCCTTATAATCCAGCAGCACCAAAGCAAACAGTCATGACCCCTTAAGAGGATAAATATGCCCATTTTAATTAAAGACTAAATTATTTGACTTGGTGTGCAATTTTTGCATCTGTATTTTGAGACGTATTTATAAATCCTGTGCTTTTCATTAATGAAAAACTGTAAAAGTATAATAATTGACAAATAGCCTATAGAGGCAGTCTTAAAAGGTGTCTTGAATTCTCAAGAATTTAGGCTAATAAGAGGAATGAAGTATTGATATATGCCACATTATGGATGAACCTTGAAAACACTGTGCTAAGTAAAAGAGGCAAGTTACAAAAGACCACATATTGTATTATTTCATTTATATGTATGGTCTAGAGGTAAATCTATACAGACAAAAAGTACATTAGCAGTTGCCTACGACTAGGGTAGAAGTAGGAGTGGGGACTGAGGGGAATGTGGGGAATGGAGGATGACTTCCTTTGGGAGTGATGGAATGTTCTAAAATTGATGATAATGACGACTGCACAACTCTTGTGAATATACTAAAAGCCAATGAACTGTATACTTTAAATGGATAAATTGTATGGTCTGTGAATTATATCTCAATAAAGCTGTTACCATAAAAAGAACTTAGGCTATAATTCCTACCCTAAATATAAACTGTTATGTATTATTATCTTAAAAATAGAAAAACCTGATTCCAATACTTTATAGGAGAGAAAGCCAAGAAATGTATGCATTAGTCTGTTCATGCTAATTGCTAAACATTGATGCAAATATACTCCACGTCTTTGAATTCCTACTGAATTTCAGACAACAAAAAGATTTCTTGAGTATTTTACCACAAAATAGATTTAGATATTGGCTTAACTTTAAACTTGTGGTGGATATTTCCTGACTTCATCTGAAAATTTAATTAAATTAAATAACCTGTCAACTTGCAGGTTTTTATTCCTAAGTAGCTATTAATTTGGTTTATCAATAAAAACCTTAATAAAGTATGGGAGGCAACATATATCAAGCCACCGCTAGATTTAGCCATTTTATAATGTTTAGATATATCTAAATATCATTTGAATACCATAAAGACACACAATTTTTGTCAATGTAATAATTTTAAAACAACAAAATACAAAGCTTAATAAAGATAATTTGCAAATTTTATAGCAAGTTAGCTTTTTAACTATGTGTGTACAGTCTTATTTTGCCTTCAAAAATTCTGCTTCTAGAGTTTCAAGTAAGGAATATTAATCATTTCTTGACCTAGGTATGTAATGTTATATTTCACCACTGATATACTGTGAATTTCATTCACTAATTTAGGTGAATATTAATCATCATCAAATAATTCTAATAGATCTTAGTCTATGAAAGCAATCAATACCAGTTACTAATACTGATATTTTAACTAAAAATATAGATCACAAAAATGAAAGATCAGTTTTATTATTCTACTATTAATGCATATTTATAATATATGAAATATAATAAACTATAGAAATATTGCCATATGTCTACAAATGTATACATTTTAGCCCTAACTTTGGTATTCAGAGCTAAGATGTCAGGTACTTAATACAACATAGAGACGTAATCATCATTTTAGGAAGTGGCTTAAAGCTGCTGTTTCGTATAGCATAAAGTTAAGATTTGATAAATCTAAGTAGTGATAACAGGTATTCATTATATTATATATTATTTATTATGAACTATTATATAGAACATAGTATATGCACACATATGTACATATAAAATACACATATATAATATATATAAATAATTTTAATATGTTCTTTGGTGTTCATTCAGTATTACTGATATCAGAAAAAACAACATTCAAAATTCCTTTATTTTCTTTCTCTCTAGTCAGAGTGATCTGATAGCTTTGCAGAGCACAGTACATTTTAAATGTAAATCAACAAAATAAAATAATAAGATACAATTTTTAAAGAAAGGGATAACATTTTGAGTTTTTAAAAGTAACTATTGTTACTTAAGTGATTACAATCTCAAGTGGTTTTTGCATAAAACCTTTGAGTCCCTGGGACAAAATTTGGCCTAGTGGAAATAAACATATCCATCATTTTTCCTCTGGCATTCTTTTTTTTTCTCCCTCTGTCACCCAGGCTAGAGTGCAGTGGCGCGATCTTGGCTCACTGCAAGCTCCACTTCGCAGGTTCACGCCATTCTCCTGCCTCAGCCTCTCGAGTAGCTGGGACTACAGGTGCCCACCACCACGTCTGGCTAATTTTTTGGTATTTTTAGTAGAGACAGGGTTTCACCATGTTAGTCAGATGCTCTTGATCTCCTGACCTTGTGATCCGCCCTCCTCAGTCTCCCAAAGTGCTGGGATTACAGGCATTAGCCACTGTGCCCAGCCCTGGCATTCTTGATAAACACATTATACATTCTCCCTAGTGAGTTGACATTTCAAGCAAACATACAACATGATCTTACCCATAAACAGTCGGGTCAAACCCCTGAACATGTTAATAAGTGAGTTATACCAACCAATTTTCAATATTAATATAAAATCATCTGCAGAATTCTCAAAAATATTTTTACAAAAATTAGTAGTATGATTTAAACACATGTTGGATTTCAAAATAAGAAATATATAAGAGAGTCCAACACTGATACCTCTCTTCTGATCCTCAAAAACTAACCATTTTTAAATATTAAAGATGATACTCCTCTCATTTTGATAAGTCACTCTGTGGACCTAGCAATCCAAAAATAATTATAGACTTTTAAATAGGCTAGAAGTTACTTTGAAACTTTAATAAGAATTCAAAAAAGAATTATACACTGCTCTAAAAAGCATTTTTCTAACCTCTGTTACATTAGACAATCTAAAATAATATGATATGAACTCTTTGAACTACTACTCTATTAAATCCTGAGATCATTTCTAGTACTAGTCTGATCATTAGGAGACAAGTTTAAAAAGAAAATTTTCGGCCAGGCACGGTGGCTCATGCCTACAGTACTTTGGGAGGCCAAGGTGGGAGGATCACAAGGTCAGGAGATTGAGACCATCCTGGCTAACACGGTGAAACCTCATCTCTACTAAAAACACAAAAAATTAGCTGTGCATGGTGGCACGCACCTGCACCTGTAATCCCAGCTACTCAGGAGACTGAGGCAGGAGAATCACTTGAACCTGGGAGGTAGAGGTTGCAGTGAGCCGAGATCGCACCACTGCGCTCCAGCCTGGACGACAGAGCGGGACTCATCTCAAAAAAATAAAATAAAATAAAATAAAATAAAATAAAAAATAAAATTTTATGTTTAAATCTCAAACTTCAAAAAGGTACTCGAAGTAGCTTACAAAAGCAAACAAGAGCCCTGCAGAGAATCAGGAAAATATCCAAGCGAATTCAGAGTAAAAAGTTGGACAGCTGAATGTTGTAGCCAGTGCAAAGAAAGGTGGGCTAACTGCCCAGATGTACTCTACTACTTGAATACCTATATACGTGCTTGGTGTAACTTCTGTCATTTGAGGCAAAAGGTAAAAATCCAATGGAGATATAATAATGCAAATGTGAAGTATTGGGAGCCCACTGTGTGTCACATTTGGGAAGAGAGAAAGGGCTTTACAAATATAAATACAAAAGTCATGTAAATATTTATGATCATTTTGTAAGCTATATACAACAACATTTTCTTCTAGTAATTTCACTGACACTAATCAACATCCATATTTTTTAACAGAAAGGTTTCAACATTTGCACAATTCCCAGTATATTTTTAATTCCTTAAGTATATTTAAGAATATTCTAGACCACAAGACTCTAAGGGGTTGCAAATTTTATCAGACTAAAATGTCAACATGTATTAATATAGAACCATATGATGATTTTATTCAGCAGGCATGTCATAAACCAAATTTTCTCACTTATGATGCCAGGTAGATAAAGCCAATTAAAGTTAGTATAACTATAAAAAAATTTCAGAAATTTCACTGTACGACTCAGTTACTCAGGAAATTTTTCTAAAGTTTACATTATCTTACTGGATCTCAAGATTCTAACTCATATACTTTGTATTCCCTCCCTAGAACCTAATGTAGAGTCAATGAACATATCACAGATGAAGCGTATGTTAAATACTGTCTTGCAAATTGAAATAATCATCATACCAAAGACTATAATGCTTCCATTTTGCTTATTGTTTATTGTTACTTTTTATTTTAAAATATTCATAAGAAGTCAAAAGGCACACTTATCTTAAAATAATTTAAGTATAATATTTCTAACCAATTATAATTAAGAGTATTAAAAACTAAAACAGATAGCATCGTATAATCAAAGACAGAATCACCAGGATCTGAGCCGTATTCTTTCACTTATTAGCTGAGTAATCTTGAGAAACTTACCTACCAGTTCCCTCATTCCTAACATAATAACACTCTCTACAGAATTGTTGCTGGAGAGTAAAGAATAAAATGGATCTGAAAACAGTTTTGTAAAACTGGAAAGCAATATAAAAATTCAATGGGTTATCATCAAAAAATAATTTTGCTTGAGAGACAAGCTGTTCAACACATAGTGTAATCAATCTGCTTCTTTATGTTTATATATCTTAATTAAAGTATTTTAAATTAGATAGACATTCAAGTAAGTTGTATAACTGCCAGTCTCCTCCTCTCTTTTAATCAACTTTAACACAACTGGAAGGTAAAAATATTTAATATATTTTATAACCAATAATGGTCACTTTATTTTTATGATATATATTTTCTCATATGGTTTAATCTTGTTTTAGTGTGTATTTTGTTCAGTTAACAAATTATCTACATGCTTTCGATTAAACATTATGAATAGAACTTATCAGCAGAAGGAAAGTCATTTATTAAATTTCTAAGTCAAATTTTAATATTTTCTTTTTTCTTATTTGGTTCATTTGATGCAAACACAATAATAGTGTAATACATTCCTTCTCAGTAGTGAAAAATAAATTACCATTTTGCTTTCTGTATACTCATTATCTGAATGAGGCTTTAGATAGAACCAAATTTATTACAATAGTGAATAAACACAATAATCAATGGAAAAATACTTGCAACAAACCATACCTAGTAATAAGAACTGCATTATCGTGGTGGGCAATCCCATTTTCTGGAATGGTGTTTCCATCACTTTGGTGGGAGAGAATGGATTTCTGCCATTTACAGAAGCTATCGAGGGACTTGTCTGCATGGTGGTTTATCTCCAAGTTTGGCTGCAATACAACATGCATACCAGAAATGTTCCAAACAAATTACTAAGGTCAGTTGTTAAAACTTTTGAAGACTAAAGTGGGAGTATAATTAGAAGCAGTGGTTTCTAGGAATAATCACTTGCCAATTTTTATTTCTGTAATATCTGACCTAGAGCTCATTTGGTATATTATTGAACAGATTTTTTTTTCCAGTTCCAGCTGTAATGATAATGTGAACATATGTGAGATTATCAACATAAAAACTAATGAAAACCATTATTATAAGATATGCCATGCAAATGCTCACCCTTATACTGAAACATAGCTAATCTATATAGCTTTAACATAAAAGGTATATTCTTGTATTTAAAATTTGCTTAAGATATTAAATGTGTAGAGCTAAAACTCATATCCAACTAGAACTTCCTAATAGGAGCAATAATAAAACATATTATTTAATAATAAGTAATTCTATAGCTCTATAGCCTGTCTGTTAAGAATCTTAGACTTATAAACTAACACATTCTTACCTGATCTTCTGTGAGAACAATTAAGCGGGCCACTATAATATTCACAACGTTTCCTAGGCTGGAATCACGGTAAAGTTTGGCAACCTGACCTCCAGAAAATAAGAAAAGACATAAAGTCAGACAAAAATCATAGGGTGATAGTTTGATTTTTTAAGTGCTAAAATAATTTTTTATAAATTTAACCACTGTATACATTACTCTGCATCACTTAGAACTCTACCCTCAAGGTGCCTTGGTAAAAGGTTTTTATACCAGTCTACCTCAATAAATATTTTCTCCTAGACATGAACTACAGCATGGAAATTAGAGGGTGAGCTGATGTTTCAAGTTAAAAAAGAAAAACAAAACCCTCAAACAAGATTTAACGATCCACTAAAACTGTCGTATTATCTAAAAATGAATGATAAAGTCATCTTTAAATGTATTTCTATGGAACTGAAACAATACTAGACCAATCTTTTACCATTTTAGACAGGTAAATTCTTATCATTATTGACTTCACAGCAAAAATTTATGACCTTAGTCAAAAACACAACAAATATGAAATAAAATATTATATAGAGGGATCAAACTTACAATATTCATCACACTCAAAATGTAATGTTCAATGTCTTTGCGGCCATGGTAGCCCACCATCATTTTGTCTGCCACTACCAATGTCTCCACAAACCGTTCAATGCTCACTGATCTCTTCTGTCTGTGGTGGATATGTGTGTTGTTAATTGGTAGTGAATAAGAAAAAGTGGATGTATCATTCAGCCACCAAGGTTTGCCACTTCTTGTGAAATCTACAATAAAAGCAACCAATTCAGATAAGTTCACTAATTAAACATATTTATTTAAAAATCTTTCATGTAGACTTGCTTCTCATAAATTATCTAATATATTAAGATGTTTCAAAGGGAAGAGAATGAGAAAATGCAGTAGTGAGAAAAAAGTCAGTAAATTTTTGAAAATAATGTTATCTGAAAAAAAAATCCAACTGCTCATGAAAACAAAAAAATCTAATAAATGAATTAATAAAAATAATTTTCAAATAATCATTTCATATTACTCCAGTAATTATATCTTGATACATTTAAATTTAGGATATATACTTTAAAGAATCATTTAAAGTTATTTAAAAAGCATCTAGAGTATGAACTTTTGAATCAGTCTAAGACAGCTCTGACAGAGAACCCTGATTTTGCAAAAATCTATTTCAAAGACACTTTTGAGCATTCATTTTAAAACAAGATGCTTCCATTAAGCTATTTTAATTAGAATAAATTCTATTGCTCTAGAAATCTCAATTCTAAAAGGCAATGAATTACTTTTTTCACTTAGGTCAGCAGTCTACAACTATTTATTCTGACAGAGTACTCAAAATACTTCTTTTCCAAAGCCTAGAAGTAAGAGACAATCAATTAGAGTTGAAAGATCACGATTCCAGCATAATTTGCTTTGAACCACATTTAGCACGGATTGCAATGTATCCTTTGTTTTCTACACATTTGGTTCTTCAGTATAGAAGCAGCCTTTTAGTGCTACGTACGGCATTTGTAAACACCTGCCTCACTGATTATCATCTTCATTAAATAAACTTGAGCGTGTAGAGGGCCTCTGTATATCTTCCACATCCTTATATTGAACAGGAAATCTTTCTCATCCTCACTATTGAAAAATTTAGTGAGGAATAATTAGATTAATATATATGATACACTTGACAGAAAGTGTAACTATTCTCATTTCTCTAACTTCTTTAGCCTTTCTCTTTAAAAAAACTGCATTGGTAGGTGCTATGGTTTGAATATCTCCTCCAAAACTCATGTTGAAACTTAATTGCCATTGAAACAGTATTAACAGCTGGGGCCTCTAAGAGATGATTAGAACTTGAGGGCTCTACCCTCATGAAGGAATTAAAACCATTATTGTAGGAGTGGGTTGGTTATTGTGGGAGTGGGTTCCTGACAAAAAATAATGCGTTCAGCCCAATTTCCTCTCTCTGTTGTGTGCACTCACTTCCTCCTCTTGCTTTCCTCCATTAGATGACCCTCACCAGATGCCGGAGCCATGCTCTTGGACTTCCCAGCATCCAGAACTATATGCTTAGTAAACTTTTACTGTTCTTAAATTATCCAGTCTCAGGTATTCTGTTACAGCAGCAGGAAACGTGTTAAGACAGTAGGATGAATAAATTTTGGGAAATGAGGTGGAAATGATCATAAGACCCATCAGTTAAATACTTCTGAAACTCCTAAAGTCAAGAGAAGCAAAGACATAAACACCACTTCTTATTTCAATGGTATATCCTCCAGATAGTAAGTGTTTCTCTATATTCATTTGTGGCAGACAGACTCTCCAGATGGCCTCCATGACCTCTGTCTCCTGATGTTCACATCCTTTTGTGATTTCCTCCTTTTGAATATGGGTAGGACCTGTGACTTGCTTCTAACTAACAGAATACAGCAAAGATGATGAGATGTATGTGATTTTGAGTATATTAGTACATGATTATGTTACATAATATTGTAGCATTTACCTAGAGTCTCTCCCTTGTTGACTTAAAGAAAGCAAGCAATCATACTGGTGAACTGACACTGGCATCTGAAGAGAATCATCCAAAAACTAAAGCTATCTGTAACCACAAAGAACTGAATGCTGCCAACAACTATGGGGGCAGAGAAGTGGATTCTTCCTCAGTCAAGATTCCAGATGAGAATTCAGCCCTGGCTGAGGCTAAGCAGATGACCCATCCATGCACAGACTCCTGACCAACAGAAACTGTGAAATACTAAAAGTATACTGAGTAAGCCACTAGGTTTTATTGGCTAATATTATTACAAAACAGCTGAAAGCTTTTCCACATCAATATAACTTCAATTTCTCCTGCTCTGTCCTCTGTGATCATAAAACCACTCATGTATTCAAGTCATGCCTAGTCTCTTACTCTGGCTAAACAGCTTAAATGTCCAAATATAGGATTTTATTTTCATTCTTTTGATCATTTCCCCTTCTCTGACCCATTCAATTTCTCCTTATTTTTATTTAAAATATTGTGAAAACAATTAGACATTATTGTGCAATAAACACAAAGCAATGGTAGTTCTCATTTAAAATGTATTCAGGTCGGGTGTGATGGCTCACGCCTATAATCCCAACACTTCGGGAGGCTGAAGTGGGTGGATCACCTGAGGTCAGACCTTGAGGCCAGCCTGGCCAACATGGTGAAACCCCGTCTGTACTAAAAATACAAAAATTAGCCAGATGTGGGGAGGGCGCCTGTAATCCCAGCTACTCAGGAGGCTGAGGCAGGAGAATCACTTGAACCTGAGAGACAGAGATTGCAGTGAGCCAAGATCACACCACTGCCCTCCAGCCTGGGCGACAGGGCAAAACTCCATCTCAAAAACTAAAAAAAAAAGAGAACAGATTGGTAAACAGCTCAAGTATTTTGTCCAGTAAAATATTTCAAATCCTAAATTAATGTTTCTACTAAAAAAAAAAAATACAAAAATTAGTTGGGTGTGGTGGCACACATCTGTAGTCCCAGCTACTCGGAAGGCTGAGGCAGGACAATTGCTTGAACCTGTGAGGCGGAGGGTGCAGTGAGCTGAGATGGCACCACTGCACTCTAGTCTGGGCAACAAGAGCAAAACTCCATCTCAAAAATAATAATAATAAAACTAAAAATGTATTCAGTGTAAGGTAATCGGTGTTATCATCATCTTTGTTATTGTCCTAATTTTCAACATTTTAGTTTTTAAAATTTTTAGTTGGCTTGGCTATCACTCTAACAAGCTACAAATTATTTGAACATTAAAACTATATATTTTTATTTATGAATGTCCATCAAAGGCATTTTATATATAGCATATATAATTATATATTCAATATTTTATACATATACACATATACTAAATGAATAAAATCGAGAGAGAACATCTTCAGTTTCATTTTAAAAATTAAATTAATCCAGCATAACTAGCTCATTATAAAACTATGCATTCTATAATTGCCAATTGACTTCTTAATGTTAAGCTTAGTGATCTGTAAGTACTATCTTTCTTAGTCTAAAATAGAAAACGAGATTAACTTGCTTTGTTTCAAAATAAAGATTAGTAGTTCTTCAAATGATACCTGTTAGAGATGTTTTGCTTAATTTAATTTTGATTAGATTATAGCATGTTAGGAAAATATTGCTCATAAACACATACAACACAGTAACTTTTTCCCAAAATCAATATATGGATTTCATTGCCATTTGAAATAAGATTTTAACTTTTTGATCAATATCAAAGTGTTTGAATATATACAGCCATTCACTATTATTTCATTAACCTGCTTTATTTTTGTTCATAGTACTTACTACTTCTGGACAGTTGGCCATATATTTGTTTGTTTGTTTGTTTGCTTATTTAGTTAACTGTCTTTCCTCACTAGAATATAAACTCCATGAGAGCAGGGACTTTTTCTGCTTTATTTATTGCTGCATCCCCAGCACCTAGAATAGCCTTGCATACAGGTACTAAATGAATATTTACTTAATGAATATATAAGTAGATAATGAAGATATAGAGACGTAATAACATCTATTTCAATGGACTAGAAGAATACTTAGTTATCTCTGGGTGTTGGAATAAGTAATTTTCAGTTTCTTTTTTTCCTTTTTGTCCTGTATTTTCTAAAAGGAACATTTATTACTTCTATAAAATTTTTAAAAATTCATAGTTTGAATCTAATTAGAATGGAAAAAATTAGTATCTGAATATAAGATAAATATATCCAGTGTCAAGGGGGTTTTCATATCTTATATTTTGACATAAACTTGAATTCCAGGTAATAGGCTAACTGGCAGTGTATGCCTATAAATTCACATCTCTCACTTGACCTATGCTGTTGAAACAGTATTACAATTAAGATGTTAGCCAGACATTTCCCAAATTTACTACTAAACACAAAACATTTTTTTTCCCAATAAAGTCTAGTAACACTTGCCCAGAATATAGGGAAATATTATTATATTCCCAGTAATAGGAAGCCAGTGAAGTTTTTCAAGGTGTGTGATACAGCCAGATTTAGGGGATAGATTTTACTGAAAACAAGAACACAAACCTGGAGGCAGAAACCATAAGTAGAAAGTCAGTATAGTGGTCTCGTCAAGAGATAATGAGGGTCTAAAATAAACAGACTAGAGTTCGGGGTGGTAGAAATGGCAAGTGAATTGAAAACATTGAAACGGAACACTGTTAAGGAAATTCTCACAGTAATCCAAATGAGAGATGGTAGGAGAATCTTTCCCCAAAAGGACAGAATTTTATGACAGCCATAAGAATGGATTTGGAGAAGTGTTTCATTAATGCGTAAACCATTAAAAAATAAGGATCTGACTGACTTAAAATAATGTGATACATACTTCAAAAAAGGATAATTTAAATATGAAAGGATTAAGAGGTAGGCTTTTCAGAATATGATAAAATCTTTAAAGATTTTTACAAAAGGTGATCTTCTTTACCATCATACAGTGAAGGCTGGCATATTATGGAAAAATGATAGAATAACTACATTATAATAAACAACAGAATATTTAAATCCTAGTTTTTTTTCTTTCTTTTTTTTTTTTGAGAAGGAGTTTCGCTCTCGGAGTGATCTTGGCTCACTGCAACTGCCGCCTCCAAGGTTCAAGCAATTCTCCTGCCTCAGCCTGAGTAGCTGGGACTACAGGAATGTGCCACAACGCCTGGCTAATTTTTGTATTTTTAGTAGAGACAGGGTTTCACCATGTTGGCCAGGATGGTCTCGATCTCCTGACCTCGTGATCTGCCTGCCTTGGCTTCCCAAAGTGCTGGGATTATAGGTGTGAGCCACTGTGTCCGGACTGAATTCTAGTTTTTAAAGAATTTACATATAGTTATACTTACAGTCTAAATGTTGTTAAATATAAGATAAACTTATTTCCATAATGTTTCGTTTCATTACTCAATACAAAGACCCAACAAATCTTCTGTTTTCATTATTAACTATGGAATTTTATTTCAAGTTTTAAGTAGATTCACTGTAAGTTGTCTTTTTCTGGTACCAACTATTCTTGACCAACAAGGACCTAATTAACAGCTGCAGAGATTACTCAAGAAGAAAGTGTGCAGAATGAGAACAGTAGGTTAAGAAAAGAAGACTTAATACTTAAGAAGAAAACAAGCCCATGAAGAATATGGAGAAGAAACAAAAGGATGATGCATATCATACACTAATTCACAAGGCAGTCCTTTCTTTCTTTTTTTTTTTTTTTTTTGAGATGGAGTCTTGCTCTGTTACCCTGGCTGGAGTGCAGTGGCACGATCTGGGCTCACTGCAACCTCCGCCTACCGGGTTTAAGCAATTCTTCTGCCTCAGCCTCCCAAGTGGCTGGGACTACAGGCAAGCACCACCACACCTGGCTTATTTTTGTATTTTTAATAGAGACAGGGTTTCACCATATTGGCCAGGCTGGTCTCAAAATCCTGACCTTATGATCTGCCTGCCTCAGCCTCCCAAAGTGCTGGGATTACAGGCATGAGCCACCACATATGGCCAACCCTTTCTATTTTTTACTAAATGTATTTGTTGGTGACTTTACCTTTGCATTAAGCTGAAATCTCTCTCTGAAACATTCTGCCCCTGGTTCTAGCTCCTGGAACTATATAGAATAAATCTTTTAAAAAAATTTTAATATAATAACACTTTAGTGTACTAGAAACAGTCATTTTAATGATAGTTACAGTTTGATTGGGTATCTAGTATGTGCTGAGATGAGCACTCAGAGAGGTTGGGTAATTGGTCCTATGCTATACCAAAGCGCATGTTCTTTTTGCTATGCTATGTTATATCCACTGTTTCTCTACATTTTCTCACCTTTAGACTAACATCCTCCTAACTCCTTAGCTCTAGTCTTGCTCTTCTCTAATTCCATCTCCATATTGCTGCCAGAGTAGTCTTTGTAAAACACAAATCTGATTATGTTATTCTTCCTGTTTAAATCCTTTCCGTGGGTTTCTAGTGTACTTAGGATAAACAAACCCCTTAACATGGTTTATAAGCTCTTCATGATGTGGCCTCTGCTAATCTTTCCAGTTTCATCTCTCACAACCACTTCCCCCAACCACTATGAACCTCACCTTTATCCCTCCAGCCCACATTCTAATATCCAGTTACATGAACTGTCTGTCAATTTATATAACATGACATTCTCCCTTTTGGTTTAGGAGCTTCATAAACGCTATTTTCTCTATGTGAAACACTATAGCCACTGCTTTCTCCACTTCTACACAGCTATCTTCACTTTTCCCCCAGGCCTCAGCTTAGAAGTCACTTCTTCCATGAAGTTCTCCTTGACCACTGAAGTCTAGGTTTGTTGTCCGTACTACATATTTTTGTAGTATCCTCACTCAGTGCTAACACTACTTTTGAATACTACCTTAAGATTCTTCAAGTCTTATTCAAGTGTCTAGATTCCTGCTACTAGCATAAAAATATCAGGCTAAACAAATACCACAGAGTACTACAGTATACCTGTGCAAAAAAGCTATAGCTATTACCTAAGTAAAATAAGATGGTTATTTTTTTCCCTTCAACCAAAAAAAGAAAATAAATTTTATACAAATTTAGTTTGAAGACTTCTCAAAGAGCTCTCAAATTGATTTAAAACTACTGGTAGGTGGCATTGGGAATTATACCTGATGTAAATGACAAGTTGATGGGTGCTGACGAGTTGATGGGTGCAGCACACCAACATGGCACATGTATACATATGTAACAAACCTTCACGTTGTACACATGTACCCTAGAACTTAAAGTATAATTTTAAAAAAAGTTAAAAAAAAAAAAAGAAAGAAACCCAACCTAAGAAGCAGAGAGAAAAAAATGTTAAAAAAAAAAAAAAAAACTACTGGTAGGTGACATCCATTAAAAGGGCTCTGAACATTATAATCCTAGTCAAATTCCTACTTACTTTTATTGCTAACCTTACTATACTTGCCATAAGAAAGAAAAAGCAGCAATCCAATACAATATGCTTTCTAAAAGCTGCACACTCACTCACCCGAAACCCCACAATGAGAGTGATCGTACAGATGTCGTTGTTGAAGGGCAGACTTTTTGTAAATAACATGAGGGTGGCCATTTTCATAACTAAAATGCTTGGAATCCTCTGTGGTATTCTTTAAAGGTTCAATAAAATATTCTTCATCTTCTGTAGCAATAACACCATGCTAAAAGAAAAATAAACAAAGAACTTACCAAGGAGAATCATTTTAAATATTAGTTATCATTATTACCAAGAGCTAAAAATAAATAGACACTTCTCCAAAGACAGGGTTAAAACACATGTTAATAAAAAAAAAATTAGCGAATTATCTGTACTCAGTAAAACATTATATAAATGTTCCTATTCTTTAAAAAGAACATTTAAATACCTCCATACGCTATGCACTGTACTCAGCATGTCACATACATGATTTCCTCCAATTTCACAATGACTCTGTGAGGTAACAGAGGTTTTATGTGAACACTAAAACTTATTTCAGTTCCACATTATGCATGTAATTATATCCTCTGTGTTTAGATATAGCTTTGTGATTGAGTTTTGGACAAAAAAATATGGGCAGAGGGTTATATAACACTTTCAGCCCGACCTCTGAATACCCCTGCAGTGGAATCTTCTACTCTCTTTCCTCACTGAATGAAGACAACTCCAAATACCTAGGGTAGGTAGAAACCAAAAAAGAAGGAACCTGGGTCCCTGCGTGACCTCTTAGAAAGCTGTCTGATGTAGACACAGACACACACAAGAAATAAACTTCTATTGTGATAAATCACTGACATTTTGAGGTTTATGTTGCATCAACTAATAAGTTGTTAATTAACACACATCCCATACATCCCCATTCTGCAGATGAAGTAACAGGCTCAGAAAACTTGACCAATATTACACAGAGGTAAGTGAAGGTACTGGAATTCAAAGTTCTGCCCTTACTTACAGTATTTTATCACCTTATCCCTATCTACTTAGCCAAGTGCTACTCAGTTTAGTTATCTCTCCTCTTTAAAAACCTTCTCTAGTCCAAATGGAGTAGCTTCACCCTTCACTGAGCTCCAATAGAGCTAATTCTCAGTATCACTTATTTTCAATTAATTCCACACTGCTTTGTTACATCTCAAGTCTTGAAGTCTTATTTAAAGTTGGTATAAGTTTTCAACTTCATGTTTTAGCTTCCCAATTAGATTATTTGCTTTTTAAGGCAAAGGGTTATGTCTCCTATTTCTTTGTATCAGTTACAACCACAGAAAATGTCCCACATGTAATAAGTATAAATAAAACTTTGTTGATGAAAAAGAATGAGATGGTAAAAGTTATCTGAAATAAGAATTTCCACCCTTGTCTAATAATGTTTTCCTAAGTATGGCACATGTGAGGACCCTGTAACACCAGATAAAATAAAAACTCTCTGGGTGTATTTCCTCAGCTGGATAAATGAAAGAGTTGGTCTAAATTAGTGGTTTTACAACAGCACTCTGGGGAGCCCTTAGGGTTCCATGGAAGTGCCCTCAGGGGATTGCCCCAGACAACAAAGGGAGACCTACATGGCTTGGATTCCTGGGTTTAGGAATCAGTTGTGCTTTTATTAATCTATATATTAAGTTTCCACATAACATTTCATTTGAAAAAGGAGTTTTGCTGCTTTAAAAAGAAAGTTGAAAACCTCTAGTCCAGATAATCTCTAAGGTCCCTTTGAATTCTAAACCTCTATGATTCTGTTTAGGGAAATTCATGTTAAGTACCTTCTGCTTGGAAGGAATGATAAGACATAATCAGAGTTGCTCTAATTTATAGATTAAGTTGGCAGTCACCTACATGAAATGAGCTGAGGAATGCAAACAAAAAAAGCAGCCCTGAGTCACTTCATATAATTTTCACCATTGTTTGCTTTAATTTAAGGAAAATAGTCCCTATATTAAATGCAAATACTAGCAAAAATAACATAATATGCCATTAACATATTCTAATACCTCAGGTAGATCAACAATGTGCTATAAAATGAACACGGTTCCTGCAGAATAGGGGGCAAGTATAAGTTTTGATAAGAGGGATATGTAGGAAGCAGGGTCTAGGCTACAGTCCAGAAAGGCTAGAGACTAAAGTCATGCTGGTCTGTGGGCACAAGAAAATTGAAAGTTACCAGACAAGAGACTTGATTTGCTGGGGAAAAATGAAGTCAGAAGCCTGTGTAAGTAAACACAATCTCTAATTTCAAGAATGAAAAGACTCTGGAAGGACAATCCAGAGATTTTATATGTTAGGTACTTTGTAAAATGTTTATAACATTATCTCTTCTTAATAACTCTTTGACGTACTACTATCTGTTCCACTTTGTAGATGAGAAACTGAGATGGAGCAAAGTTAAACAATGAACTCATGTGACTGACTTTGGAGCCAGAACTCTTAACCACTATACTATAATTCTCTTATCCTCTAAAGGCTGTTTCTGTATTTATTTATTTTTTCACAAAATATGCTTTCACAAGTGCCTATCACAAGGCAGATGCTATGCTACGTTGTAGGGATACAACAGTGAACCAAAGTTCCAGCTCTATCATGGTACTTACATTTTGGTGGGAAGAGCTAGAAAAAGCTAATTATGCTGGTGCGGTGGCTCATACCTGTAATCCCAGCACTTTGGGAGGCTGAGGCAGGTCAGTCACGAGGTCAGGAGTTTGAGACTAGCCTGACCAATGTGGTGAAACCCTGCCTCTACTAAAAATACAAAAATTAGCTGGGCGTGGTGGCGCATGCCTGTAATCTCAGCTACTCGGGAGGCTGAGGAAGGAGAATCGCTTGAACCTAGGAGGGAGAGGTTGCAGTGAGCTGAGATCACGCCACTGCACTCCAGAGCCTGGGCAACAGAGCAAGACTCTGTCTAAAAAAAATAAAATAAAATAAAAAGTTTAAAAAAAGCTAATTGATTAAACAAATAAATGATGAAGCAGGTAGTAATAAACATTAAGAAGAGAAATAAAAGCAATCAAAAAGGACAGAGAATAATTAGAAGTGAGAGAATTATAGAAACTATATTGGATAGTTGCAACCATCCTCTCTAATAAGGTGGTATTTGAGCAGAAACCTGAATAAAATGAGGAAGCAAGCTAAACATATATCTTGGGAAAGAGCAGACCACATACTGGCAACAGCAAATGCAAAAGCAATGAGGTAGGAGCATGCTTACAGTATTTCAGAAACAATCAGGAGCTACAGTGACTGAAAGGAGGGAAGGGGAGAGTGATTATGAGATTAAAAGGGGACTGAAAACCAGATGATGGAGGGCCTGAAGTTAGTGGGAGTACTAGAAATCTATGCATGCCTGACAAGAGCCCTGCTCTCACTTACCTCAGTATCCCCATTCACCTTTACACTATCTGCCTCAGGACCATCAGGGTTAATCTCACCATGTGTCCTCTTTCCTGGCAGTATAAATTCCTATGAGAAGCCCAAACCTCACCCCCTGGATTCTAATTCTCATATGATTACGTACATCATGTTTTCTGATCCCATCTCCTGCCTCTCCCTATTATTTGAAACACTTCTACTGTGTTCTCTCAAACTCAAAGTCAATCATCAATAAAATCTCCTCTATCCCCAGCTTCATCTGTGAATATTCACTTCATCTTGCTCTAACAAAAACCTGAAGCTCCCTAAATGATACTCCTTTCCTGTAGTCCTCTGGAACAGTGGCTGCTTTCTCTTCTACATGCCTCCTATTGGACCTGAAGGTAGCGTCAGATGTTCTTGCAACTCACTGTCATTTCCAAACAATTCTTTCTCCCTTCTCAACAAACAAACACCAGCATTGAACCTCATGCCATGATCTTCTCCCTCCTTTCCCAGTTGCATTTATCTATTAATCCCAAGTCAGTCCTCTCATTCCTTAAAAATAACAGATTCTGGATTACTGTCATTCTCTGCAACATCATTCCTGAAACAGTTGTTGATTTCAATATCTTCTTATATCACAGATTCTTAAAATACATGTATGTGCATGTGCATATATTCTGAATCCCTTTGGAAGTCTAAGGGTGAAAACTAAGGACTCCTCCTCAGAATATTTTAAATGCAGAAAAAATATATAGGCAATATATATATTTACTAAATAAAACCAATTTAGTAAAATACAGTTATCAAAATATTTTTTAAAAAGAATACATATAACTTGCATAACACTTTAAATAAGATCTTCAGTGGCTCTAATAACTTCCACAATTTCACAACAGTGATGAATAAAAATATTTTGAAAAGAATGCAAAAACTGTAACGATATGAAAATATCTGTGGTTTCTATTGGAGGCAAAGTCACATGTACTGCTATCATCCCATATGGTCACCATATAATCCCATCCATGAACCTAGTTTAAAAACTAATGACATAGATGGTCTCTTCATTCCCTGTCCTCTCAATTCCTTGACCTCCTCTCCTTCAAATATCTTGTCCCTCACCTTACTTTTTACACCATGCCCATGGTCAAACCCTAGACTTTGAGCATTATCAATATTTGGAGCCTTCTATAATCTTGATTTCAAGTATCCCATTCTTCTATCTTGCTAAAACTGTCCCTCTAATATACCAACTCCAAGGGATAGTCCTTTTATCCCCATGAGGTCCCATAATCCATTGATCCTACCACATTTTCACTGTCCTTTACCCACCTCATGTCCTCACTTCCCTCATAACCCAGCTTCAATTCCACCTTCAATTCCCTCACCTCTTTCTCACTTCATGGAATCCAGCTGGCTAAACTACAACCTTGATAAGATTCAACTTTGCTGGGCCTGCACCTTTGCAGCTGCATTTAGCCAGAGGAAAATATACCAGAATGCTGACTGGTCTCACTTTAAATTCATTAATAATTTTAACTGTAACTGTAATGCCTCACAGAAATTGTATATTTATCAAGTTCATTCAGTAACCCATTCTTCTGGATAACTCTTTCATGTTTTCTCATCTCTACTTAATCCTCTAAAACCTTCATATTCCCCTCCGATAGACATTGCAAAACCTCCTACAAATTTCTACAATCACAAATACTCACATACCTGCATCTTATGTCCATAAAATCTATTTTTCCCTATTATTATGGATGAACTATCTATTCCCCTAGCTAAAGATAATTATTCTATTTGTGTGGAAAATTCTATCATTTCTCACCTATCAAGAACTTCATTCCAGCATCTCTCACTCTACCTAATCATTCCCATCTTCAAACAAAACAAAACCTCCTGTGACTACACTTCTGCCTGCTACTAAAAATTTTTTTGCTTTTCCAGAAGTCCTAAAATAACGGTCTATATACTCTTTTTCTCTCCTCCCACTCCATTTTAAACCTACTCCAATCATGTCATTGCCTCTTCTCCAAACTCTTCTTCACTGAAACTGCTTTTGTCAAGGTCACCAATAACTTCCTCAATGATAAATTCAATGCAATTTGCAGTGCTACTCTTATTTGGAGTCATCAGCAGCATTTTCTTCCTGAAATATTTCCTTCTGGCTGCCAGAACATTTTCCTGATATTCCTTCAACTTTATTATTCTGTTCTCTGTTGTTTCTTCTATGTCTCTCTGACCTCCCTGACCTCTTGGAATGCCCAAGGGCTCAGTCCTTAGACCTCTTCTTTATTCTACCTATGCTCCCTTTGAAGCAATTTCATATAATCTCTTGGCTTTAAATGGCATCTATATATTGATGACTCCCAAATTTATAACTTTCTAATTCATATCTCTCCTCTGAACTCCAGACTGACATATCCAATATCCTATACAACATCTCATGTTTAATACCTCCAACTGAATTCATGATATACATCCCCCTACCTACTCTTCAAACAGCTTTTTCATCTCAGTTGATTTCTGAGTCTTTCTCACCTTAATTGATGGCTGTTAGATTATGTTACTTGCTCAGGCCTCGAACTTGTAGTTATTATTGATTTTATTCTGCCTCCCCTAAAGTCTTTACATCTGGCTCCCAGTTTCCTTTCTGACCTCAACTTCCATTACTCTCCTTCACTTTCTCTTGGCTACAGCCAGGTGGCCTCCATGCTGTTCCTCAAACACTCTGAGATCATGTCTTTGTACTTGAAAATTTCTACCTGAAAATCTTATCCCTCAGATGCCAGCATTTCCTTCCTCCTTTCCCTTAGGGTCTTTGCTCAATACTTTTTCCTCCTGAGCATTTATCACTACCCAGTATATTATAGTTTTCTTATTGTGTGTATGCCCTACTAGAATGCAAGCTATATGATAATAGATATTTTTATTTTTCACTATTGTAATCCTAGCACCTAGAACAGTGCTCATTATATGGAAGGTACTTATAAGTATTAGTGAAACGAATGAATAATGAAAAGGGGAGAATGACAACTGTGGACATGACTAAATGAACAGAAAGTCTAATGGGGTCATTGAGCTTTTCTAACTAGCTATATAGTCTTTATAATCTTCAGAGGGACTGAAGATAATCAGTTTTCATGAAATAAGAACAGAATGTAAGAAAATCCAAGAAAAAAGAGAAAGAACTTTTGAAAATTAGAAATATGACTGCTATAATTTTTTACTCAACCGAAGGAAAAGAAGATGAAATCAGGGAAATCTCATAGAACTTAGAACAAAAAAGAAAACAGTGGAAAAAGAGAAAACGATAAGAGAAGCAAAAAACCAATTCCAGAAAGACAGAACATGGAGGAAGAAAAAAATAAGAAGATAAAATTATTAAGAAAAAATTTTTTTAATTTGTCTAAGCTGAAGGAGGGTCTTTATTAAAAGCACCCATCAAATACCAAGCAGAAATTAGGAAAGAAAACCCATAGTTAGACATGTTATAAATTCCTGAAATAGGAAGGATAAAAGGAACATGCTTTCACTGAGGGAAATGTTTTTTTAACTAAAAAAAATTTTTAAAGAATAAAAGGACAAGAATCTGACTAGCAGCAGCCTTCTACCTGTGAATCAATGCTAACTTTTAAGACCTTTAAGTATTTTTCCTTTTTTAAAGCTATACAACCATATAAATAAATTTTATGCCCTATATATTCCTTTTCCCAGTACCACCATCCATCATTCTTAAGGAAGATGATTTTTTGAACCCAGAATTTCACATTCAGCTAAATTATCAATCAAACATGAGGGCTGCACAAGGTCCCTTTCAAACAGACACAGACTCAGAAACTTTACTTCCCAGTTGCCTGTTCTGAGGTAATTATTTGAAGATATTCTCCAAAAAAACCAGGATGTAAACTCAGAAAGAGAAAGATGTAGAACTAATTTAGGAAAGAAGAAGCCCCAAAATGAGAGATGTTACAGAAACTAACATCAAGAAATTAGCCCAAGAAATTAATTAAATGGCTCCGTGAAAAATGCCTCCAAAGAAGAATGGAAAGTATTTCAAGCAGTAGATATAAGGACTAAGGAACTGGAAAATATTAAATCACTTGATAAAGAAACTATGCTTTTTTCTCAAAGAGAAAAAGTAAAAGTAAATAGAAACTCCAGAAAAAAATAAATCCTGAGTAAGAAACCATGGTCCAAATACAAAGCAAATTAAAATATGACATTATATGAAACTGACAGACTATAATGTTAGGAATTTTGTCCTTTGAATGGTGCAAGAGTCCCAGCACTAAAACTATGGGTGAGAAGATAGGAGTAGAAAACACTAATGATCTCTGCATTAACAACTATTTTATATAGAATGATTAAAAACACAGAATTTATTAAAAGTGGTGGCCTTTGAAAAGTAGAATTAAAAAAAAAAACACTTGTTTACATATTCCATTTGATTAAAAATGTAACATCCATAGGAGGTGGAGGTTGCAGCGAGCCAAGATCACGCTACTGCACTCCAGCCTTGGCAAGAGTTAGTAAGACCCTGTCTCAAAAAAAAAAAGTAACATTATACAGAATAAGAATGAAGGTAAAGTTTACTAAAACTGATGTGTAAAAGTGTGAAATACCTGCTCACAAATTCCTTAGGAACTATCAAGGGAAAAAATAGTAACTTCAGTGGACAAACCTGGCAGATCACCCCTTAATCAAATAAGCAAACTTAGTTAACACGGACCATACAGTGTCAATAAGGGACGAAGTAAAATAGAAAGGTGTTAACAGAGGGAAAGAACAAGAGACAAAGTCTCAATAAGGATGAATAGGTGACATTTTGTCATCTCCTTCATTGTAGAAAAGGTTCCATTTTCAACTTTATTCTCACTTTTGAGTCATCAAAGAGCATGTTTCACAATTTCATAAAGTCACCTATATTAATGGCTCTGAAGTTACCTGTTTCCAGAATTGAATTCTTTTCTAAACTTCAGAGCTATATTTCTCAAATACCATTAGATATTTTTAACCTTTATTTATTCAGATTCCTCATATTTGCTATATCAAAGGCATTCTCTTCAAATTCCTCTCCAATCCAGCTCTCCTCTGACATTCGTTCTCAACTCATAACATTTATATATACTTTCATCCAAAAGAGATATCTCAGCCATCTTCAATTGCTTTCTCTCCTGTTTCTCACAACAAGTTCAATTCTATTTCAATTTTAAAAATATTATTAACTACCTACTATTCTCTGTCTTATTATATGTCAGGAAAGAAAAAATAGGATGCAAATATTTTAAATTTTGTCCCAAAATGTGGTTCAAATTCATTCTATCTTCTTTATTCTCAATGCCATAGTCTTTGAATAGGCCCTTATTGTCTCCTACATGTTCTAAATTATCTTCATATCTACAATCACTCTTCTCTCAAATCCCACAATGGAATTAGTTTTGTTTTGTTTTTTTCTAAATCTTGAATTTGCTCATTTCATCACCCTGTTAAAACTAGCAATGGCATAATTAATGTTAATGCCAAATGTAAATAACTTAGTCAATGACTAGGAATAGCATTTTTCTATGATAATTAATAGTGTGTCATTTTAACATATGAGAAGTTTTAGAATACATTTTGGATCATTTTATTCAAAAAGATAAGTCTGTTTTATAGATAAAGTCCTAACACTGCTTATAGAGAAACTAGTAATGAGTGTACTCAATTTGTCTATAGAAATTAAACCTAAATCTTACAAGATAAGTAAATATTTTGGCTCATTTTACTTAACAGTGATAGAAAGCAGACAATTGGAGCACATTCCTATATACGTCTACAGTGAAATGTTTTTCTCCATTGTGTAGTTCTTGATAGTCCTTTCAAACTTAAAACTTATTTAAACCCAACTCGAATTATAGTTATTTTATATTGAAACAGAGAATATGGGTACGTTATAATAAAAAAGAAAAACAGTTTCTGAAAATATTCCTTGAGCATCAAAATGTTTGTACCCTTTTCACAGACACAGCTTTAATGGAACATCTACATTAGCCTGAACAGGGTAAACACAGAAGAGAAAGCATGGAAATTTGCTTTGTTTTGCAATTATTACTATGTGCAACTTTGAACTATGTATTTACCATTAGACTAGAATGGATTCAAATGCCTAGGATAAACTCTGTAGTCTTGAACCCATTTTCTTTTCTTTTTTCTATTCTTTCTTTAAAATATATTTTTAGAAATGGGGGTCTCGCCATGTTGCCCAGGCTGGTCTTGATTTCCCAGCCTCAAGTAATCCGCCCATCACGGCCTCCTAAAACAGTGGGATTACAGACATGAGCCACCTCACGCAGCCTAGAACCCAGTTTCTAAGTAAAGTAAGATTTATATCAATCTTCATATAAATACATAAAAAATTATCTCATAGACACTGGTATAAAAGATTCTACTTCGAGAACTCGTAACTATAAGTAGGTCGTAAGTAATTTTAAGATATGTTACCTACCAAAGAAAGATATTATAAAAAGAATGTCAATGTCATGGCTTCCTGCCATAATATACACATACATACAAACATACCCTAAAATTCTTCAAAAATGACTGAGTTTTGTTTATGCATAAAAGATATCTTATTTGAACAGAAAAACTTAAGTCAAAGGGAAACCTGAAGTTTTGTTCATTCCTCTTCTAATAATGGAGTTTTAAAAGCTGCCATTTGAAAAGTCAATACATTATTAAAAAAAAAATCAAAATCAAAGGCAGCAGAAATAGCAAAAAAATGTAAACTATTACCTTCCTACTTAAACTACACATATATATAATATATATATTTTTTAATCTGAGGAAAGACATTTATATTGCAAACTTATTTTCCCATCAGAAGTTTAAAATTGTAGCATCTACTTACCAACCCAACACAGTTGCTTAAAGCCACTTTAGTTGTACTACGTTGATCTTGCAAATATCCTGTGTAATGACAGTTGTCTAAAAAATCATGTTTCCACTGGGGTCCATCTTTCCCCCAGTATTCTACTGTAAAATGTTTGGACACAAAATCTGTATTGAGAGTCAAGTTTAGATGAAAGTGCTTGCCATAGGCTGAAAGTTTAAAAAATAACTTAGATACTGCCTGCTGTGGATCAATAGGGTCCATACTCCGTCTTCTCCTTGAGTGTTTATCATTTTTCACAGTAAAGCTGAGAAATGCTCCATTTTGATCAACCCTTATTGGAATAGTTAGCTGGTACTGTTCAAGATAAGTCAGGAATTCCTCTTTGTAATCACAAGGCAGAGAATCCAGAAAAAAAACACATGGAAGAAAAGAAAATTTAACAGAACAAAGAAGCAGCAATATAAACAACAACTATGTCAGTTAAAACTATGAATCGTTATATGTGAGGTATGTACAAAAAAAGTTATATTAAACAAAAATGAAAGAAAAGTTTAAAATCTGAAGGTTAAGTTGCAATTATTTTAATATTACTTGTGAAAGACTATTTTATTTTTTTAACTGTTAAAACATGGATCCTAAGAGCTAAATTCTGTAAGAAATATGAAAATTTTACATTGAAATAAAAAATAATGAAAAGCACACATATGTAAAAGAAAAGAGTTTAGCTCAGATAGAATCTGTTTTTGAAAGTTATCCAAAAAAGAATCTCTATAGCCTTGTAGAAATTATTATTTTTTAAGAAATCATCACACAGTGAAACCCCATCTCTACTAAAAACACAAAAAATTATCCGGGCGTTGTGGCACACGCCTGTAGTCCCAGCTACTCTGGAGGCTGAGGCAGGAGAATCGCCTGAACCTGGGAGGCAGAGGTTGCAGTGAGCCAAGACTGCGCCACTGCACTCCAGCCTGGACGACAGAGTGAGACTCCGTCTCAAAAAAAAAAAAAAAAAAAATCGTCAGTAGGAATGTAGAATGCTGCAGCCACTTTGAAAAACAGCCTGACAATTCCTCAAAATTTTAAACATGGAGGTAATCATATGATCCAGCAATTCTCCTATCACGTATGTACACAATAGAAATGAAAATGCATATTCATATAAAAATTTAGATGTGAATACTCTTACCAGCATTATTCATCGTACTCAAAAAGGGGAATTAAACCAAATTTCCATCAACTGATGAATAAACAAAATGTAGTATATACACACAATGGAATATTATTTTACAATAAAAAGGAATGCAGTAGTGGTACATGCTATGACATGAATGAACCTTCATAACAACTGTCTTCATAATCAAAGTTCATTATCTAACATTTAAAACATGCTAAGTAAAACAGCAAGTCACAAAATGCCACATATCATTACATTTATATGAAATATCCAGAATAGGCAAATCTCTACGGACAGAAGGCTTAGAGGTTGCCTACAGCTGGGGGTGAAAGCTGGTTTGGAGAGAATTTGGGAGTGAGCACTAAGAAGTATAGGCTTCTTTTTGGAGTGATGAAAATGTTCTAAAATTGATTATGGTGGCGATGACACTAGTGCCAAAAATTAAAATAAGATAAAATAAAATAAAATAGGTTACCGTGATGGTTGTACAATGCTGAAAATACTAAAAACCACTGAATTTATACACCTTAAATGGGTGAATTACATGGTATGTGTAGTAATATCTCAATAAAGCTATTTTAAAAACAGCTTGACTAAAATTTCAGATAACTTTTAGACATATTTTCCTCATTTAGATGTACTAAATATTATCCACCTACCTTCTTAGCCGTACCTTCTTTCAGCTAGATTTACCACTAAGGGAAACCAAATGTCTGCTTATTTGCCTCAGTATCTACACATGGAGTTTACCCACTAATATAAACTCCCATAAAACCATAACCAAATGGTAAATAAATTAAAAGACAGTGTTTATTTCACTTCTTATAAATAGAGTTCATACTAAATGTCACGGCTTCATGGATTTACTCTGAGAGCCACACTTTTTAACACAGACTTCTAGACACATACATCAATCTGTAATAGTCTTGAAAATCTGGTTCATCGGCACCAAAAAATTATCTGTTACTATGTATTCATGGGAGGGAAATCCAAAAGGTATGCCTTTCAATAATTCTATATGGACTGGACTGGTCCATGGAAAGCAAAATGACATTTACTCCTGGGCCTGCTTTATTAAGATCATTTCTATGATATAAGGCTCAATTCTATAGATTAAAATTATAAAGATTAGAACATGAAAACCTGCGCTTCTTACAGTTCTCACTCTTATACTCAGATTCTAGTCTTTAGATCAGAATTCTTAGGTTTGGAAAAGTATTTTTTCACCAAGGGTCCATCTTAAAAGGGTCCTGTATCATAATTTATCTGGTTTCTTCTTTCACAGCATACATGTTTGGATTTTTTTGAACATGTCCTTGCCCAAAAGCTCTAGTCATGAACAAGCTTATTAAAGTTTAAGTTTCAGAAGAACGAGGCCTGGGGTCTATCATTTTCCAAGAAAGACCAGTCAACTCTAAAATCCACTGGATGTTAAATACTAGTAGGACAAGTTAAACGACGCATAGCCCTTAACATTTATGAAAGGAGCACCGAATTGACACAGTGGACCTCTATTCCTATCACTACATATCCCAAAAAAAACTATCCACCCAAACTAAATATGCAGAATCTTTTCTTGTCCAATTAATAGCAATATTTTGTGTCAGTTTCAAAAGCAAGAATCCTACCTTGAGAACTGTATGAAAGCCTGTGGTCACTATGAAATTCCGATGAAGCCATGATGAGGCTCAAAATCCAGGTCAACGTCTTCCACAAAATTTCCATAATTTAGAAAACTGGATGATTTTTTTGAGGGCTACCTATGTGCTAAAGAGTCAATACCATACCAAAATCGAAGCATAACAATTTTATTTCTTTAAAACTTCTTGTAAATTAGTTATTGGATGTTCCACTGTTTAAGAGGCACTTTTATCCAACATCCTGCACTTTCTTCTATATCTGGATTCATTTTCTCAATCCAAAATGAAAAAATAATGATGGTAAAAGTTTTCATAAGCAAAGCATTAGGCTGATTAGTTACTAAAGTATGGCCATTTTTTAACCTAGAAAAAAAAAAATTTAAGTTAACTGAAAAATATCCAGAATGGAAAAATCCAAGTCCTATATAGTACTGAATCCTTGCCAAAAGACATAACTACAAAATAATATAGTTAAATTAGACCATTGTTATTCTTTATAGTCTAAATAAACATTCACAAGATTAGACACAGAATTAGAGACCTCAATGGTTATCAGCATAATGCCAGAGCTACTTAATAATCAAATAAGGAATCTAAAGAGAAATCATAATTCTTTTTAAAAAACTTTGAAGATAACAATGATGGGCAGTGAGTTAACTTCCTTTTGATAAAATAAAGTCAGCTGACTTCACTACCTCAGTTCATTATATGTAAGTGACAAACAATATGTGATCCCATTCCATAACATGCCTTTTAAACACACTCATATCCAGATATTGTGTTGCTTTATAAGGCACCTATCATTTTTTTTCTGACAAAGCAGATCTACAAATACAGTGACATTTAGCAGCCATCTGTGAACACTAAGACAGTATCAGAAACTAAACTTCTAAAAAGTTGAACTATATGTACTATAACCCTTGACTTTACTTGGAAGTCTTATGTGACTTACAAGGCAACTCATGAGTCAATTTCAACTCTCTGGAATGTAACTTAAAAGAAATTTTTAAAACTTCATTTCAAGTATTACAACAGATTTCAAGTCCTATCTCATGTACTTTACTTTCAACTAACAACCTCACTCAGAGTCTTCATTCACACTTGATACAGAATAGCATATTTGGCTGCCTGATTTCCCGGGATACAGCAGATCAGAAGAAGAAAATAACTAAGAGACTAAAAACTAGCCATAAACAGCAAAACTGTGACCCAAAAAAAGGATAAAAAACTAAAATGTTAGTTTTAGAACCCCAAAGTAATATAGTTTGGGGTAGAGGCAAATGGGTCTTACATAGTTTAACAGTTCCTATTGTATGTATAACTGTTATATAGCTCAATATCTGACATTCATAATACTATGCCTGAGTCCAAAATAAGAAGATAAATGCTTTTAATAAGATATGTTACTGTTAATAAGTTAGGAAAGTACACAAAAGATATTAGAAAGATTTTCATTCCAAATCCCTAATACATAAAATTTTCACATAATAAATACTTAATATATATTTGTTGGTTGAAAAAAATGGATGAGTAAAAGAATGAATAAATGAATTTAAATACATGGTTAAAATAAAATCACTTTAGGCATATAAAAAGTATTTGTAGTTACCTGTAAAATTAACTTATGTGAAACACTTCATTCCCTGCGGTGCTAGAAATATTGGTATATACAACATATAAAACAACAACAGCCATTTAAAATTCCTTACATCTGTCTCTACAAGTTATTAAACTGCTAAGCCTTGGAAAAGCTAATTCATTAATCAACAAATATTGTCCTACTATGTTAAAAAGATGATGTTATAACAACATCAGAATACAGAAAAGGATTAAGGGAAACAGAAAAGATTAAGATTCAATCCTTGCCCTTGGGGAGCTCATAATCTAAACAACAAGGAAAAGTGTAAGGCAGACTGACGAATGCCATGATAAGGTTGTGCAAAGTTGTTGTGGGAGATCAGATGAGGGAGATGACTTCTGGGTCAGAGAAGAATTGATCAAGGAATGTTTATGGAAAAAGCAGCATTTCAGACAGATCCTGGAAGACGAATATAATTTTACAAATCAAATTGCTGGAGGTAATCATTACAAATAGAAGAAATGCATTCCACAAAGTCTAGATAACCAGAAAAAAAAAAAGGGAAATAGTAAACAATATTAGTAATAATAGCAATAGCAAATTTTGTTCCTGTGGAAAAAAAAAAAAAACAAAAAACAGGTAATAACCAGAAAGGTAGTTTAAGATCAGACCAAAAATAAAAAACTTTAAATATATATTGCTTCTTTTAATCTCCAAAACAATCTTGTGAAGTAAATATACTCTGCCCCAGTGGTAGAGTAGACTCTGATGAGCCCATAATAATAATCTGGCTTCCTCATATCCATTCCCTTGTTCCCCTCCTCTTAATTTGATTCTAACCAATAGAATATCTCAACTTTGAGAGGATATCACTTCATTATTACATAAAAAAGATTCTGACTTCCATCCTGCCAGCCACATCTTTCCCTAATTGGTTCAGCTGAAGCAAGCTGTCATTTGGTGAGGCCCACATTGAAGAAACTGAGAGCAGCCTCTGATATCACTAACAAGGAACTAAGGCCCTCAGTCCGACAGTATGCAAGAAACTAAATCCTATTCAGTAATAGGTGAGCTTAGAAACAGGTTCTTCCCCAGTCAAGCCTTCTGTAAAGACCCTAGTCCTTGGCAACACTTTGTAGCCTCGTGAGATACACTAAAGCTGAGGACACAATCCCTAGATTCCTGACCCAGAGAAACTGTGTGATAATAAATGTGTATTGTTTTAACTCACTAAGTTTGTGGTAATTTGTTACACAGCAATTGATTACTAATAAAGCCACCAATTCATAAATAAAGAAGCTGAAGCTCACTGGTCAGACAGGTATAAAACAGTAGAGCCCAGATTCACACAAGGTTGTCTGATTCTAAACTCTAAATTCTTTGTATTACATCACACTTTCAGTTTAAGGCACTCAAATTTAAACAGTCAATAGCAGTTAATAACAACCAATGTCAAATAAGATTTTTTTTTTTTTTTTTGAGATGGAGTCTCACTCTTGTTGCCCATGCTAGAGTGCAGTGGCACGATCTTGGCTCACTGCAACCTCCGCCTCCCAGGTTCAAGTGATTCTCCTGCCTCAGCCTCCTGAGTAGCTGGGATTATAGGTGCGTGCCATTGTGCCCAGCTGATTTTTTGTATTTTTTTTTTTTTTAATAGAGACGAGGTTTCACTGTGTTAGCCAGGATGGTCTTGCTCTCCTGACCTCCTGATCCGCTCGCCTTGGCCTCCCAAAGTGCTGGGATTACACGCATGAGCCACTGTGCCCGGCCAAGATATTTATAAATGGTATTGTTTAGTTAATGTGAATAGTTTTTAACAACTTCACATACAGTCATTGTTTCTTCTCGAAATTACTTCTACACTAATTTAGGCAAGATAGCAGGTACTATATATCCTTTCTCAGGTAAAAAATTTTAGAGAGATTAAGTTATACCATTATTCAATAACAGCAATAAAAAGAATTCCATTATCTTGGTTTTCAACCTACTTAAATACAGATTCCATCCTCTAAACTTTCCCATGTAATATTAAAATTATAATTGTTGCCTCATGAACAACATTCATTCTCATTGTTTTAATTTTTTAAATCACTGGAGTGTTTTGAGTAATAAAATCTGACATTAAATGAGTCCCTCATATAGTTTAGATTATAATCTTCCTTTAAAGAACATATACTTAACACATTTGAGTTAATTTTCTAGCAATGGAGATAGATTTGATTGAATCATTCATCCCTTTTTCTCCTATTTTTCTGGGTTTTGAAACTACTGAGAAACTTACAATACAGTTGACTGGATTTAGGGAGTAACTATTTTTCCCGCTTGAGAAATGTCCTGCTCTTTTTATAAATTGTTACAGTTTCATAATCTTCACTCTTACTTATTCTCCTGTAAATGCCCAAGTTAACTAAGCCAGTAGCATTGAGGAAAAAAAAGTAATACCTATTTGGCCAGAAGTAGACTACTGTATGATTTAAGGATTTGCAGTAAAAAAGGCATTGGTGCATAGTTGAAAAAGCAGGAGCTTTGAAGTTAAACAAACCAGTTATAGTCTTGGTTCCAACACTAGTTACAATAGCTGGCATGTGAGTTTCTTTTTCCTTTATCGCTCCCTTGCTCCCTCTTTTCTTTTTTTTTTTTTTTTTTTTTTTTTTGCCTCCAGTGCTCAGTTAAGAAACTTAACATTAAGTAAATTAGTCTAGATAGAATTCAACTAGAATTGGTCAGGCATGGTGGCTCATACCTATAATCCCAGCACTTTGGGAGGCTGAGACGGGCGGATCACCTGAGGTCAGGAGTTTGAGACCAGCCTGGCCCACATTTCAAAACCTTGAATATACTAAAAATACAAAATTAGCCAGGTGTGGTGGTGCGCACCTGTAATCCCAGCTACTCAGGGGGCTGAGGCAAGAGAATCACCTGATCATGGGAAGTGGAGGCTGCAGTGAGCCAAGATGGCACCACTGCACTCCAGCCTGGGTGACAGAGCGAGGCTCCGTCTCAAAAACAAAAAACAAAACAAAAAAAAAAAGAATTTAACTAAAATCAACACAATTAACAAATCTAACGACTCTTAGTCCCCTACAAAATAAAAGTGAATGAGTTAACCCACTTTCTGACACCTGGTGGGGAGGTTAATCTGGACACCATAAATATGTAGAGCCTGTGACTTTTCCAGATATAGTTTACAAAGTTCAGACTAACATTAAAATACTAAAGAGTTGTCCAAAAATTACAATGCATTGACCTTTTAAATTGTATAGCAGAAACATCATTATGTTGTGGAAATCACAAAGGCTTTGAGTCCTGGCCTGACCCCCAGTTACTTAACCTCTCTGCATCTGCTTTCTCATCTATAAAACCATGATACTGATGTCTATCTCACAAAGACTTGTTAAGAGATTAGATTACATATGATGTAAAGTGTCTCTGTACTTCACTTTAAGCTAAATAATATTAGCCCTCCTTCATTATCTAACATCACTCTTCAAAGGCCTTCCTTCAAAAATAGTTTCATGTTCCCCTTTCCCTCAAAAATGTGAAATAAGTTAGATATGATGATGGAGTCAATCAACTAGTTATATTGTCTTTTACAGCAAGGAGTAAAGAACTTCGGTCTTGATAATGATACTTATAACTACTCTAAATTTGAAAACAGAACCAAAACATCCATTTCACTTTGATTTCACGTACGCTTTTTTCCCTAACATAAATGCACCAGGCAGTAAAGTTAAGGGATCATTTACCTGCTTCCATGGATCAAAGCTACACTACCTAAGAAGAAAAAAGATCACACAACTTGCACTATAGTGATTTCCTCAGTAGTCTGCCCTGGTTGGAGGGTATTACTTGTCTTTTTTCCTCTATCATCTTTACTTCCCACTCAAGTGATCTGGGAGTAGCCAAGGTAATAATTTCCTCTTGTGAACTATTATTATGAAGCTAAAGAACATGCATAACGTTCTTCTCAACTTCTTTCATCCATCTTAACTCTGGTTATTTATTTAAGGCTGATTTGATCTCCATGGAAGAAACAACAATACCATGCTCATTTCAGGTATTTAATTTTTATATATGAAAATTAACTTCTTTCATTTTCCATGTATTCTCTCAACAAATATTTATTATCACCTACTGTATGCTAAGGACACAATTAGGCTCTAAGTATAAAGGTTTCCAGGTCATTTATAAAATTTGTGAGATTGGTTTCCAAGGAAAGGTGAAACTAAACACATAGATTACCCAAAACACATCTATCAAGAAAAGCAAACGAGCTAAAAGAAAAACACAATCCATGATTTATAAAACTCAAGCCCTAAATTACATGTAGTCTCACACTTTTTTCCAGATAGCAAGTAAATACACATTATCTGTATTACAAGTTTTTTCTCTTGAGGTTAGCTTGATAATCAACCATGTTTTTTGGCAGAAGCAAGAGAGCTATCCACCTCTTCCCCTCTTTTTCTCCCCACTACCCCCAACACATATTCCAAATATGCTGTCAACTAACTCTCAATATGGTAACTCCCTTCATTCACTCACTAAAGTCACAAACTTGATAAGATTTGGCATCAAGACCCATCCTAGTAACTACTAGTGGTTACTAAGGAAAGAAAGAGGAAGTGCTAAGAGTAGACCAGAGTAGGAATTAATCTTACAGGTACTGGAATCAGACATGAGGAATATTACAGTATTTTAAGTCGTGAGGCTAGAAGTTTTTCTTCTTGGGAATCACAAAAATATTAAGACCACTACACAGATTTCATTTGCAGCCATTTGTGGCAAATGTTGTGGCAAATGAATGAATTTGACTTGTTTGAAATCAACGTATTTGCCTCTAAATGCTATTCTTCAAAAATTCAAAACACTAATGATCACATTTAAGCACAAAATTAACATAAACTAGACTGCAGCTACCACTTTGCTGCAACACAAGAAAACAATTATCTCCAAAATTAATTTTCTTAATTTCTTTCAACTACACGAAGTTTGTGTTACATTTCTTTTCCTGTCATGAATTCTGAAAACTGTCATTCCCACATCTAAACATTTCAGTCTAATTAACAAAAACTAAAAAAGAAAGAAAAAAGAACAGAAAATTAGTCCACGACATCTGAACATAAAAAGAATATGTTGAAAATCACACTCAAGTGTCTTTTTTAAAGTTCCAAGCAATGGTTCAGTTTCCCTTTTTCTCTCTGCTCTGCACACCCTCACCTCCCCCCGTCCCCACCATTCCACTTCGCCCAGACAGAGGGTAACAGTCTGAGCTGCCCTGGTTGAGTTGATCCTAAAGTTAACATTCAGCAGCCCATTTCCAGACAGCAGCGCTAAATCTATTTGGATAAAACGCGTGTGACCCAGACAGTTGGCATCTGGCCCAAACGCGTTGCACCGGCAGCTCAAATAAAAACAAGAGTAAGAAACTCACTCTCTTGTTCCCTCTCAGTGCGCTTTCTCAATCTCTCGCTCACTTTTCCTCTAGTACAAGGAAAGAAAGCATCAAAGACAGGAATTGTAGCACATATTATCAGAAAGAGGCTTTCCAATACCCCATTCTCGCACTCTCGCTCTCCCTCCTCAATCCCTGAACTTTGGTCCCATACACCATATATACAGACATACCCCGATAAACAAGGCTCCGGAGGGTTATGAGTCTAGCACGTCTCAAGTGGCCAAAAGTAAATCAAAAACACACGCTTCCATCTCTTTGATTAGCCTATTAAGAGCTTAACATGTCCTAGAGCATCGGGGCTACAGCTAGCACATTAATGCTACCCTCTGAGTCCAAGCATAAAATATGCACTTGTCTGAAGACTTACGACACTGACATGAAACTACAAAATGCAGAAGACTTTTCTTTAAGAAAACTGGAAATCAATTTAAAACACACACATCATTATTACCTTCCGGATTACTATTTGGTGATCAGTTAAAAGATTACAATAATCATAATCAAGTCCACTTCACAAAACATGTATGTATATTCATAAAATAAACGTATTTTTTCCATCATAAAATAATTGCAAGTCCCAGAATTCTACAACCCCCGACAAGTCTGGAGTTAAAAAGATATCTATTTGTAAAATGAGTTCAGTCAAGCTCACTCATTGCCATTTAAAAAAAAAAGAAAAAGAAAAAGAAAAAAAAAAAACCAAAACACACACACAGAAAAAAAGTTTTCTAAGCGTTATTCGGAAGACAAGCAAAGCACAAGTTGTTGGTTTAAAAAAAAAAAAAAAAAGCTTCATTGAATATTGTTAAGTCTTCCTTACCGTTTTCATCTTCAAATTCTGATAAAAAGTAAGTTTCAGACAATAGAGATTGCACTGGACGACTCACGTACTCCCTTCTCCTCTCTAACTTTTTTTAATTTTTTTTTTTTAATTTTTTGCCCCCCTTTGCAAAGCCACACCAGTCAGTTATTCTGCAGCCAGAATAAAACCCTATGGTCTGGCTAACCCGGGCTTTAGAGAACTGACTTTCCGATTTGGCAGAATAAGAGATGCCTTCAATACATCTAGGCTATCACTCTGAGATGCTGCCTTTGCAAACCCCCTTTCTCTCCCTCCCCACCCCCCAAAAAAGGAAAGGAAAAGAAAGAAAAGACGGGAAAAAAGACTTATTGGGGGTGGAAGTGGTGCCCTCTCTTCCTGGAAAGCTTAGTGCCTTTGCTATGCAAATAACATGTGCAGAGCATCAAAAGGTATCAGGAGAAAAGAAGACAAGAGGAGCAGGAAGGGCAGCAAAGTTTTGTTGAAGTAGCCCTAGATCTCACTACCGGCCCCCAGCCAACTTGAATTGCAGCAGGAGAAAATTTTGGCAGCTTTTCCTCGGAGGCAGAGCACACTGACGTCAGTCTGCAGATGTGCCTGGGCTGCGTCGGGTGCGCATGTGTCCTGGGTCGTCACGTGGAGGGGGAGGGGAGGTAGAGGTACAATCGGGGTAACCAACTACCAGCCATTCAGAAGGGCTTAGACAATGTCAACTTTTCCACACTGTGAATGAGAGAAATTCTGGCCTCTCTAACCTCTCTCCTATCTCACTCCGCCTCTTTTCCTCCTCCTCCTCTAAACTCTCTTAGAAATTCTAGCCTGGTTTGCTATTAGTTGTTTCTTGGAAAAAGGAAGGGGGAGGGAGAAGGATGAATGACTTTAGATGGACTAATGTCACTGTTAAGATCTCTGGTGTCATTCTCTGTGTAATTTTATTTTTGAACTCCACACAATCAAAATGTTAAAACTTGCACGTAAACAGTGCCTCTGAGGAAACTTAAAGCTTAGATTCGCGGAACAGGCAGACATCAAGCCTCAGTAGCTACAAGTGTACAAAATGCCTGTGTTTTATACATACTTCAGCAAGTAAGGTTAGCACCAAAAAGAAAAGTAAACTAAAGTAAACCAATACCAGCACATTTTCCATCTGATTATCGACTTCAGGTTATGTGGAGCTTTAAAAAAAAAAATGTAGGGGAGGAGGGAGCGGGGGAAGAGAGAAGCTTGCATTATTTCCAGATGAGGGTGAGACTGGATGGTGTTTTAAAGTGCAACCGGGAAAAGCCACAAGTGGAGTGTATTTTTTTAAAGTCAGTCCATTGAATGAAACTTCAATGATGCCCAAATGAAAATAAATCCGAAATAGGACCTCCCTCCCACCCCCGCCCCCCACCAAAAAAAAAAAAAAAGGGAAAAAAACAGGAACCCTGCTGTGATCTCAAGATAAACAAACAAAACCTCAAAACTGGTTCTTCAAGCTTTCCAAGCCCACCCTCCCTCCCCCCACACACCAGCTACCAGTCCAGACTTTAAGGATAAAATACCGCTACAATGTAGCACTTTCACTTTCATTTGCTGAGAGAAACCTGCCACTGGGGAGAAAATGCCCAGTGTTTTCCATGCCCTAAGCAAGCAAACAAAGTCTGGCACATACATCGGAAACAGGAAAAAATGTGAAAATAGCTCAGGACAAATGTTGCCTTTCAACGGTGTAATCTGCTGCATCATTTATCTGTCTCTACCATTGAGTGTAGAATAGGGAGCTGTTTAAGAGTTTCCGAGGTTGGGGGCAGGGGAAAATTGACGCCTTGAAATTCCAGTCCTTAGTTAATGCCAAGTCGATTTCCGATGGCCAGAACCAGAAAGGAGAATTGGACCAAGGGGAAGGGGGTAGGAAGAATGATCTTTCCGAACACCGGCTCTTAAATTTCAAGCTTCTGCTAACATTATTGCCCATTTGATTTTTTTTTTTTTTCTTCCTACGCCGGAGGTAGTAGGTGTAATTCTTCTGGTGAATCTATGAATAGTTGGCTAAAAGGAGGCATGAATCAGACCGAGAACGTCCAAGAATACAGTTATTTCAATTCTTCAAGGGTTGAAAGTGGAAAGCATCTGTCCACAGTCAATAGTCCTCATCCTGACGTTAATCAGTAGTATTTGGCTAAATGCCATTTAAAATGTAGAAATCTGTTCAATAGTTGGCCCTGAGTTTTAAATAAAGATGATTCATATGTATGTATGTATGTGTATTTGTATGTGTACATATGTGTGTGTACATATATGTGAAATATATGAGGTAGCAAAATATAGCAATAATTGTAAACACCAAAAATAAGAAAAGTAGGCATCAAATGACTATTTAAATAGTTTTGAACCTTAACCTTCCTTAATTTTTCAAGTACTGGCAGTAAATAGGGACAGCCAGCACACACACACAAAATAAAGGTATGAGCAGTAAATATCTATATAAGCTCTCTGAAAAGATTTTACCCTCAACTAAGATAAACTGCCCTAAAAAGTAGCAGCTTGTAGAGGAGCTTACTTAGTGGGAGTGGACTTTGGCTAATTACTTATTCAAAGAGTGCCATCCTGTGTCTAAACAGAGTAATGAAACTTTTCCAGCAGATTCTGTCTCCAAGTGATTGGGTCAAGAATACTGTGAACAACTGGTGAAAATTGATTAGGGTGGGAAATGGTGAACTGTCAATTTAACTTCATATATGTGTGTGTATATATATATGTTTGTGTAAATATTTTTACTGCATTGCAGAAAATTTCAAACATATACAAATGTAAAAAAAAAACCACTATAATGAACACTCATGCTGCCATTATCCAGTTTCAAGTGTTCAAGTGTGACCAACTTTGTTTCATCTATTATGTATTCCCATTAGTTGTTCCATCAACCCTACTGTATGAAGTCAACCTCGATATCATTTCATTTCATCCATTAAGTATTTCCCTGTATTTCTAAAATAAAAGGACTAAAAAATAAATACACACCACTATTATTCTTAAAACATTAGTAACTCTTGGCCGGGCGCGGTGGCTCAAGCCTGTAATCCCAGCACTTTGGGAGGCCGAGGCGGGCGGATCACAAGGTCAGGAGATCGAGACCATGGTGAAACCCCGTCTCTACCAAAAATACAAAAAATTAGCCGGGCGCGGTGGCGGGCGCCTGTAGTCCCAGCTACTCAGGAGGCTGAGGCAGGAGAATGGCGTGAACCCGGGAGGCGGAGCTTGCAGTGAGCCGAGATCGCGCCACTGCACTCCAGCCTGGGCGACAGAGCGAGACTCTGCCTCAAAAAAAAAAAAAAAAAATTAGTAACTCTTTCATGTCATCACATATTGTACTCAGATGTCCCAATTGCAAAAAGGGCTTTAAAAAATGCCTCTTTTATTAGACTCAAGATCCATACATTGCAATGGCTTGATCTCTTTTTTAATGAACTTTTAATTGAGGTAAAATATTCATGCAGAAAAATGCATAAATAATTATATAGTTTGATGACAAGTGTTCAGTCTAATGAATTTTCACAAGTGAACTGTCCCGTGTAACCGCCATTCTCTTAAGTCTCTTTTAAATTTTTATTTTATTATCTATTTACTTACTTAAATTGACTAATAAAAAAATACATACTTTAGCTGAGACTACTGGCATGAACCACCATTCCCAGCTAAGTTTTTTTTTTTTTTTTTTTTTTGAGACAGAGTCTCGCTCTGTCACCCAGGCTGGAGTGAAGTGGCACGATCTCGGCTCACTGCAAGCTCCGCCTCCAGGGTTGACCCGCGTTCTCCTGCCTCAGGCTCCAGAGTAGCTGGGACTACAGGCGCCCGCCATCACGCCCGGCTAATTTTTTGTATTTTTAGTAAAGACGGGGTTTCACCGTGTTAGCCAGGATGGTCTCAATCGCCTGACCTCGTGATCCACCTGTCTGGGCCTCCCAAAGTGCTGGGATTACAGGTATATCTTACCATGTTAATACAAGATACTTAAATTAATACAAGATATTTAAATACAAGATATTTAAATACAAATATCTTGAATTTAACACTTCTGTTACCATGGAAATGTATGTACTATACCCATCCATTTTTTTCTTCATAAACACTGAAAGAATTTTAGTTGCAATAAAAATTCTTGAAAATTATTATAGAGACCAATTTTTTTCTCTTTCAAACTTTTCCCTCCAGCTTTTCTTTTCCTTCTTCATTTAATTAAGAAATGAAGATTATGGGCAGAATAGAGTTGATAGGAAACTCCTTAGTCACATCTAAAAAAAAAAAAAAAAAACGCTAGCAGTCTTTAGAAAACTAATATACTTAAGTGAACCCCATTCAGGAAACCAGAGATGAAATAAATGGAAATCGGGGAGGGAAGAAATTTGTTTATATGTATATATCTCAAAAACCAAAAAAACAGAAGCTATATTAGTCCGGGTTCTCTAGAGGGACAGAACTAATAGGACAGATGTATATATGAAGGGGACTTTATTAAGGAGTATTGACTCACACGATCATAAGGTGAAGTTCCACAATAGGCCATCTGCGAGCTGAGAAGCAAGGACACCAGTCCAAGTCCCAAAACCTCAAAAATAGAGAAGGTGCCAGTGCAGTCTTCAGTCTGTGACCAAAGGCCCAAGGGCCCCTGGCAAACTACTGGTATAGGTCCAAGAGTCCAAAAGCTGAAGAACTTGGAGTCCGATGTTTGAGGGCAGGAAGCATCCAGCACGAAAGATGAGGCTCTAAGACTCAGTCAGTCTAGTACTTCCACGTTCTTTTGCCTGCTTTTTATTCTAGCCATGCTGGCAGCTGATTAGATTGTGCCCACCCAGCTTGAGGGTGGGTCCTCCTTTCCCAGTCTGCTGACTCAAATGTTAATCTCCTTTGACAACACCCTCACAGACACATCCAGGAACAATACTTTGCATCCTTCCATCCAATCAAGTTGACACTCAACATTAACCATCAGACGTCTACCTTTTGCCAACTTGAACTCATACACATCTCCTGAAATCATACATAATCTTCAAATAAAGACAATAATGAGGTCATAATTATGCCTAACATAATACAGCTATCTCTATCCTTTGTAAAACCGGAAGCACACTAATCCTTTAACTGCTATTACATAAAGTTGCCACTTAAATGCTGATATGAAGTCAATAAATTTTATGCCACACGATAAAGGAAAAAGGAAAATGAAGATATTTTCTTAGTACAATTGTATACATGTATAAACATGTTCTTAATAAAATAAGGAGGAAATACTCATGAAAATTACAGTCCTTGTTTCTGCAACTGGTAACGGTGGTCATAGCTGGTACTCATGACAACCTTCTTCTACTACTCATTCTGTATTCTGTGTGCCTTCAGCAAGCACCTCAGCAGGTCGTGGTTTTGTACCTGGTAGAGTAACCCAAACATTCATTCTGGAAGGGTCTGAGTCATTTTTAGTCCTGCTTGAATTGGGTTGTTGTAGTCTCCCATTGACCTTAATCACAGGGCATGGTAATACTAAGAGAGGCCCTAAGGGATCTCCTGTATTCTATACATACTCTTCCTTACCTAATGGAGGTAAGGAAGAGTAGACTGATTTCAAGATGAGTAGTAGACTGATTTCATCTTGATAGTCTGGGTCAATCACCCCAGGCAACACTGTAACTCCCTTCTTAGCCTGGTAGGAGGAGCCCAAAGTGTCTGGGTGGTAATATTAGCTTCCAGTTTAATGGAATCATTGCTGTGTCTCCTGGTGGCAGCACCCTCCACTCTGGACCTAAGACCTTTAGGCCAGCAGAATGTAATGTCGCGGGAATAGGAAGCAAAAATTTTTCTAATGGGCCACTAGGGGTGATGGTGAGTGGTGCCACTTCCACTTCCTTGATTCCTGCACCCGTGAATCCTGGCTATGGGAGAAACTGTACCTTATATTGGACACTGATTCAGAGCATACACAGCCTTCTGGAGAACTCTGCACCAGCCCTGCAAAGTACTGTCAACCTAGTTGGTGTTGTAATTGTGACTTCAAAAGGCCATTCCACTGTTCTATCAATCCAGCTGCTTCAAAATGATAAGGAGAAGACCAGTGAATTCCAAGAGCATGAACATACTGCCGCACTTCTTTAGCCGTAAAGTATGTGCCTTGGTCAGAGGCAATGCTATACAGAATACTATGATGGTGGACAAGGCATTCCATGCAGGATAGGCAAACCCATATCTGGAGTTAAGTGTCTATTCTGGTAAGGACAAACTGCTGCCCTTTCCATGATGGAAGAGGTCCAATATAATCAGCCTGCCACCAAGTAGCTGGCTGATCACCCCAAGGAATGGCACCATATCAAGGGCTCAGTGTTAGTCTCTGCTGCTGGCAAATCAGGCACTCAGCAGTGGTCATAGCCAGGTCAGCCTTGGTGAGTGGAAGTCCATGTTCCCAAGCCCATGCGTAACCTCCATCCCTGCCACCATGGGCACTTTGTTCATGGGCCCATTGGGTGATGACAGGGGTGGCTGGGGAAAGGGGCTGAGTGATGTCCACAGAATAAGTCATCCTATCCACTTATTAAAATCCTCCTTTGCTGAGGTCACCTTTGGTGAGCACTCACAAGAGATACAAATATAGTTTTTGACCACTCAGAGAGGTCCATCCACATACCTCTTCCCCAAATTTCTTCATCACTAATTTTCCAATCATGCTTCTTCCAAGTCCCTGACCATCCAGCCAAACCATTTGCTACAGCCCATGAATCAGTATATAATCGCACATCTGGCCATTTCTCATTCCATGCAAACTGCACAACCAGGTGCACTGCTCGAAGTTCTGCCCAAGGGGAAAATTTCCCTTCACCACTGTCCGTCAGTGATGTTCTAGAAAGCAGCTGTAGTGCTGCAGCTGTCCACTTTTGGGTGGTGCTTGCATATCATGCAGAACCATCTGTAAACAAGACCGTTGTCTTCTCTTCCTCTTTCAACTGTTCAAAGAGAGCTCCCCATGAGGCCATTGGTGCAGACTGGGGGAAAGAGAGCTAGGTGGCAAGAGCAGGGACCATTGGCATTTGAGCCACTTTCTCACATAACTTACTTGTGTCCTCAGGACCTGCTCAAGCCTGATCACATATATACCACTTCCATTTGATGATGGAATGCTGCTGTGCATGCCCCCACTTTATGGCTAGATGGATCAGAAAGCACGAGTTTATGACAGTTTAGGTTGCATGGTGACTTGATGACCCACAGTCAAACATTTAGTTTCTACCAGCCAAGAACTGTCTCTCAAAAGGAGAATACTTATCTGCAGAAGATGACAGGTCCTTGCTCCAAAATCCTAGAGGCCTCTGCTGTGATTCACCTATGGGGACCTGCTAAAGGCTCCAAATAGCATCCCTATCTGCCACTGACATCTCAAGCACCATTGGATCTGCTAGGTCAAATGGCCCAAGTGGCAGAGCAGCTTTCACAACAGCCTAGACCTGTTGCAGAGCCTTCTCCTGTTCTGGACCCTACTCAAAACTGGCAGCCTTTTGGGGCACTCAATAAATGGGCTGGAGTAATACACCAAAGTGAGGAATGTGTTGCCTCCAAAATCCAAATAGACCCACTAGGCGTTGTCCCTCTTTCTTGGTTGTAGGAAGGGGCAAATGCAGCAACTTATCCTTCACCTTAGAAGGAATATCTCAAGAGGCCCCACACCACTGGACCACTAGAAATTTTACTGAGGTAGAAGGTCCCTGAATTTTAGTTAGATTTATTTCCCATCCCCTGGCATGCAAATGTCTCTCCAATAAGTCCAGTGTATTGGCTACTTCTTGCTCACTAGATCCAGTCACATACTGTCATCAATGTAATGAACTGGTGTGATGTCCTGCGGAAGGGAAAAGTGATCAAGATCTCTGCAAACAAGATTATGACACAAAGTCGGAGAGCTGATATACCCCTGAGGTACGACAGTGAAGGTATATTGCTGGTCTTGCCAGCTGAAGGCAAATTGCTTCTGATGGGTCTTACAAACAGGAATGGAGGAAAAGCCACTTGCCAAATCAATGGCTGCACACCAGGTACCAGGAGATGTATTACTTTGTTCAAGCAATGAAACCACATCTGGCACAGGAGCTGCAATTGTAGTCACCACTTGGTTAAGCTTATGATAATGCTCTGTCATTCTCCAAGATTCATCTCTCTTCTGTAGAGGCCAAATAGGAGAGCTGAATGGAGATGTGGTGGGAATGACCACCCCTGCGTCTTTCAAGTCCTTGATGGTGGCACTAATCTCTGCACTCCCTTCAGGGATGTGATATTCGTTTTTGTTTGTTTTTACAATATTGTTTTTGACATACTATTTTTCTAGGTAGAGGCAGCTCTAATGGCTTCCATTTGGCCTTTCCTACCATAATAGCCTTCATCCTACTGGTCAGGGAGCCAGTGTGGGGATTCTGCCAGCTGCTAAGTATGTCTATGCCAATTATGCATTCTGACACTAGGGAAATGACCACAGGATGAGTACAGGGACCCACTGGACTCCTGGGGACTTGAGCTAAAACTCCATTAAGTACCTGACCTCCATAAGCCCCTACTTTAACTGGAGGATCACAATGATGTTTTGGGTCCCCTGGAATCAATGTCAGCTCAGAGCCAGTATCCAGTAAGTCCCTGAAAAGTCTGATCATTCCCCTTTCCCCAGTGCAGTTACTCTGGTAAAAGGCCAGAGGTCTCCTTGGGGAAGGATGGGAGAAAGATTAACAGCATAAATTGTCGGTAGTGTAGTGAGATCCTTCCTCAGGGGACCCAGGTTTCCCATCATTCATTCCCTCCAGCTTTTCTTTCCTTTCTTCATTTAATTAAGAAATGAAGATTATGGGCAGAATAGAGTTGACAGCAAACGCTATAGTCACACCCTCCTAAAAAAGTTAGAGGAGTCTTTAGAAAACTAATAAATTTAAGTGAACCCTGTTCAGGAAACCAAAGATGGAATAAATGGAAATTGGGGAGAGGAAGAAATTTGTTTATATATAGGTATATATTTCAGAAACTGAAAACTAGAAGCAAAGGCAGAAGAATTTGACAGCCAAAGAACAGGGATTGAGGAATTTATAGAGGCAAGAACAAACCCTTAAAAATTTTAATACATTAACCTATAAATTAAACTTAAATGTTTAAGTTGAAAACTAAGTCATTTCTTAAAATTAGACTGCTTGTGTTTTCAGAAGAATGATGACATGAAGAATTCTGATTGTATACTTGCTGGGAATAAATCGCTGCATTGAAGCAGATGACTCTCTCTAAAGATGATGAATTATTAATTCAACTTCTGAGATACTAAAACTAGATGTAACACATTAAAACCAAACTCCCATGGTGACTCATACCTGAAATCTCTTGCTTTGGGAAGTTGAAGTGGGAATTCCTGGCTTGAGGCCAGGAATTTGAGACGAGAGTGGGCAACATAGCAAGACACTGACTCTACAAAAAAATTTTTTAAAAATTAGCTGGGTATACTGGTGCACACCTGTAGTCCTAGCTACTTGAGAGGTTGAGATAGGAGGATTGCTTGAGCCCAGGAGTTTGAGGTTACAATGAGTTATGATGCTGCCACTATACTCCAGCCTGGGTGACAGAGCAAGAAGTTGTTTCTAAAAAAAAATAAAATGTTAAAACCAAATTCCATATACTTTTTTTTTTTTTGAGACAGAGTCGCACTCTGTCGTCCAGGGTGTGATCTCAGCTCACTGCAACCTCTGCCTCCCAGGTTCAAGCAATTCTTGTGCCTCAGCCTCCCAAGTAACTGGGATTACAGGCTCATGCCACCGTGCTCGGCTAATTTTTGTATTTTTAGTAGAGACGGGGTTTTACCATGTTGGTCAGTTTGGTCTCATACTCCTGACCTCAAGTGATCCACCTCCCTCTGCCTCCCAAAGTGCTAGGATTAGAGGCGTGAGCCACCACGCCTGGCCAAATTGCATATACTTTCAATATGATACATTTTACTCCTTCAATATGATGGGATTTGAATCTCATATAGTAAAAATAAATATTTTCTAATTATTGTAGAATTTCTTAAATAAGTGCAAAGACTCAAAGCATAAAAGAAAAGACTGATGAGTTTTACTTTATTAAATGAAAATTAAAAGATCATTAAAAAGTGAAAAATATAAACTAGAGATTGGGAGGATTTGCAATACATATAATTGAAATAGAATAAATATCTCTCATTAAATAACTCTCACAAATCTATGAGAGACAGACCAAAAAAATTGGAAAATGCCATAAATATGCAAGTCACGGGAGAAAACAAGCTAAGACCAATAAATAAATAATGAAATGTTCAACCTCACTAGCAATCATAACTATGTGGTATGCAATGGAATACTCTACAATTAAGTTACTCTTCAGCCATAAAAAAGAATGAGATCCTATCACTGGCAACAACATAAATGGAACAGGAGGTCATTATGTCAAGTGAAATAAGCCAGGCACAGAAGGACAAACTTCAAACATTCTCACTTATTTGTGGAAGGTAAAAATTAAAACAATTGAACTCATGGAGACAGAGAGTAGAAATATGGTTACCACAGGCTGGGAAGGATGGTGGGGGGCAGGGCGTTGAAGAGAAGTGGGGATGGTTAATGGGTACAAAATAATAAAGAAATGCATGGCTGGGCATAGTGGCTGTAATCCCAGCACTTTGGGAGCCCAAGGTAGAGGACTGCTTAAGCCCAGGAGTTCAAGACCAGCCTGGGCAACATATGGGGACCCTGGGTCTACAAAAAATAATTTAAAATAAAAATTTTTCAAAAGAATGCATAAGACCTAGTATTTGCTAGTTCAACAGGGTGACTACAGTCAAATATAATTTAATGGTACATTTTAAAATAACCAAAAAAGTATAATTAGATTGTTTGTGAAACAAAAGAGAAATGCTGGAAGTGATGGATATCACATTTACCCTGATGTGATTATTACACATTGCATGCCGGTATCAGAATATCTCATGTGCCCTATAAATATATACACCTACTATGTGCCCATAAAAATAAAAAATAAAAAATTAATTAAAAAATAAAAACAGAATGAAAGCTATAGAAAATAAACTTTTTTTTTTCAGTTTTGAGAAGGCAAGCTAGTTAGAAAAAAAAACTTAATTCCTCACCTTATGTCATTTGCCAAAAATCCTTCTAAATATACATAAAATGAGCAAACAGATGAAAATTAATTATTGATATGAGGGCTAGAACCTGGGGATCCAATCTCAAAATTAGTCATATTCCTGAAAATAGATTCAGAACAACTGTACAAAAACAGACAAATACATATCAAAAAAAAACTTTCCTGAATTTAAGAATGACTTATATTGGAAGATTAAAAGTCTCATTCTTTTCCAGGTAAAATCAATGTAAAGAAACCAAAACCTAGACATATTCTGGCAAAATGTTTAAATGTTTAAAAGAAAATAAAAGCTAAAAAATTAAGCTTGTTGAAAAAAAAAGAGAGAGAGACATGAGACCATCATTCAAGAGTAAAAAGTAGATTTATCATAAAACAAAAAGATATATGCTTTTTACCACAGAACAGAAAGACATTCTATGATGGGTAAAGGCATAACATCCTTCCTTCTTTCCTTCCTTCCTTCATTTATTATTTTATTCAGGAAATATTTATTGAGTACTGACTATAAGATATATATTTGAAAATAATTACCGAAGGCATATATCTGTAGTCTAAGTGATGTAAAAAATAACAACTCAAAAATGGGAGAAACTGACATATAAAAGGACCAGCAATAAGAAAAAAATCAATTTAACAGAGTTAAGATTAAATCACAGTTACAAAAATAATTACAAAAGGATGGGTGCAGTGGCTTACACCTGTAATCCCAGCACTTTGGGAGGCTGAGGTGGGTGAATTACTTGAGGCCAGGAATTCAACACCAGCCTGGCCAACATGGTAAAACTCCATCGCTACTAAAATTGTAAAACTTAGCTTGGCATGGTAGTAGATGTCTGTAATCCCAGCTACCTCAGGAGGCTGACAGGAGAATCACTTGAACTTGGGAGGTGGAGGTTACAATGAGCCAAGATAACGCCACTGGCACTCCAGCCTGGGAGACAGAGTGAGACTCTGTCTCAAAATAATAATAATAATAATAATAATTCCAAAACTATATGCAAAATAAAATTGGAAGATGAAAAATTAAAGCTTGGGCAATGATTTCTTAGGAAAATGCTGCCACCCAAACCAAGGGTGACAATATGAATTTCAAATAGAGTAGAGTAAAAACAAAAACTGCTACAAAGGACCAGGAGAATCACAGTCGTTTACAATGATCAACAATCCCAAACTGTTATGCACTAAATAACACAGCATCAAAATACTTGAGATAGAAACTCTTAGAAACTCCATGGAGAAATTGATAGACATGCAACCATAGTAAGCTTCTTGATAAATCAGGTACAGTTTTAAAATAATGTGATAAATTTCAGGATTAAATAATTGCATTACAAATGAAGCCATTAAAAAATCTAGGGTAGCCTGGTTCAGTAGTGTGTCCCTATAGTCCTAGCTTCTTGGGAGGCCAAGGCAGGAGGATCACTTGTGGCCAGGAGTTTGAGGCTGTAGTGTGCTATGATCATGCCTGCGAATAGCTACTGCACTACAGCCTGAGCAACATAGTGAGGCCCTGTCTGTAAAAACAAGGGAGGTGAGGGGAGAAAATATAGGTGAAGAATTAACTATCTCGGAAAAGGTAAACCTAAAACAATGGAATAGACAACAAAGGGAATGACAGATCCACCTATATTGTTTGAATATAAGTAAATAAAAAGAATAAACAAAATTAAAAGGTTAATGGCATACTGGAAAAAACTACAACAAATAGGATAGACAAATAACTACATATATAAAGTTTCCTTATAAAAAAAAAATCAAAAGCTGTAGCTCCATGCTAGTGCTGTCCAGTTGAACTTTCCAGAACGTTCAGAAATGTTCTGAATCTGCACTGTCTAATATAGTAGCCACTGCTCACAAGAGCACTTGAAATGTAGCTAGTGCCAATGTTGAAATGATAATAGTTGGGGTGTATTTAGTTAAATAAATTTTATTATTAAGATTGTTATTACCAAAGTAATTTTATCATTAAAATTTATTTCACCTGTTTCATTTAACTTGTTTAACGAGGCCATAAGAAAATTTATCATAAAATTACATAGTTCGCATTAGATGTCTATTCAGTACTGTTCTAGAATAATGATCAAGGAAACAAAGAGAAAATTCACAAAAGAAGAAATACAAACAGCCAGTAATCTATAAAAAAAGTTCCATTTCACTTATAATCCTAGAAATATAAATTAAAACAAGAATTTTTTATCAAATAGACAAAATTTTAAAAAATACTCATTGTTGGCAAGGGTTCCATAAAACGGGCACTCTCATACACTGCTGGTGGGTGTAGAAATTGCTTCAACCTTTCTGGAAAGGCATTTGGCAATATGAATCAAGAGCCTTAGCGGCCAGGCAAGGTGGCTCACACCTGTAATTCCAGCACTCTGGGAGGTCAAGGTGAGTGGATTTGCTTGAGCCCAGAAGTTTTAGACCAGTCTGGGCAACAGGATAAAACCCCGTCTCTACAAAAAATACAAAAAATTAACCAGGCGTGATGGGGCACACCTGTAGTCTCAGCTACTTAGGAGGTTAAGGTGGGAGGATCAGTTGAGCCAGGGAGGTTGAGGCTGCAGTGAGCCATGATTTCACCACTGCATTTCAGCCTGGGCTAAAATCTCAAACAAAGCAAAACAAAACACTTACACTCTTTGACCTAGTGTCTCTATTTCTAGGAATTTATATAAAGACATTGATCACGGTGCTATTTCTAAGAGTGAAAGACTGGAAACAACCTCAAAAACCAATAACAGAAAAGTTGTTAAATAAATGATGGTACTCCTACTTTAATAGTCCAGTAGCCTTGAAAATGTTTTTTCTAATATTACCTAGTTATGAGAAAAATACAATGAAGAGTAAAACAAGCAGAGCTCATTATATAGTATAATCATAAAGAACATTATAAGCATATATGCAAAATGCATATATAAACACTTCACACAATTAGGATCATAATTTCATATTTTCTAGCACATGTCATAGAGTTAGGATCAAGGTTAAGTAATACAAAAAAGGTTACAAGTGGTTATCTCTGGGTGGTGGGGTTTTAAATTTTCATTTTAATACTTCCCTTTTTTTTTTTTCTAAGTACGTATGAGTATATTTTTACTATAAAAATAAAAAGGCCAGGTGCCATGGCTCACGCCTGTAATCCCAGCACTTGGGGAGGCCGAGGCGGGTAGATCACAGTGTCAGGAGCTCAAGACCAGCCTGGCCAAGATGGTGAAAACCCATCTCTCCAAAAAAAAAAAAAAAAAAATAGCCGGGCATGGTGGCGGGCGCCTGTAATCCCAGGTACTCGGGAGGCTGAGGTAGAGAACTGACTGATCCCAGGAGGCGGAGGTTGCAGTGAGCTTAGATCGTGCGACTGCAATCCAGCCTGGGCGACCAGAGCGAGACTCTGTCTCCAAAAAATAAAAATAAAATTTAAAAAGTGGTCAAGTGTGGTGGCTCAAGCCTGTAATCCCAGCACTTTGGGAGGCCAAGGCAGGCGGACTACCTGAGGTCAGGAGTTCAAGATCAGCCTGGCAAACATGGTGAAACCCCATTTCTACTAAAAATACAAAAATTAGCCAGGCATAGTGGCACATGCTTGTAATCCAAGCTACTCGGGAGGCTAAGACAGGAGAATCGCTTGAACCCAGGAGGTGGAGGTTGCAGTGAGCCAAGACTGGCCCACTGCACTCCAGCCTGGGTGACAGACTGGGACTCCATCTCAAAAAACAATAATAATAATTTAGTTCCTCATGGGCTGTTAGAAGCAGTCACTCTTAGTGATAAGAAACTACAATATGGACAATCACAACATGGCAGTTGACCTCGTCAAAGTAAGCAAAGGAGAAAGAGCAACAGAATGACAGCAAGATAGGAGTCACAGTCTTTTGTAACCTAGTCTCAGAAGTCATGTCCCTTTGTTCTATTGATTCATTACAAACAAGTCATAAGTTCCCTGGTCCACACCTAATGGGAAGGGGATAACGCAAGGCCAGGGATACCAGGAGGCGAAAATTATTGAACAGGGTTTTAGAAGTCTGTCTACTGTAAACATAAATGAACTAAATGTTCCAATAAAAAGGCAGGCCAGTGGCTCATGCCTGTAATTCCAGCACTTTTTGAGGGTGAGGTGGGAGGATCACTTGAGACCAGGAGTTCAAGGCTGCAGTGAGCTATGACTGTGCCGTTGCACTGCAGCCTGGGCAACAGAACAAGACCCTATTTCAAACAAACAAACAAACAAATAAATAAATAAAATACACACACATATATATATTCAAAAGTCTATTTAAGTTAGAATAAAAACAATATAGTGTGGAGTTTGTAACATTTCTCAAAATAAAAGACCTGACAATAACACAAATGCCAAGAGGGAAGAAACTGAATTTCAGTATTGTAAATTTCTTTTTTTGTTTTAAGTTTTTAACAAATATTTTATGGTAATTATACTTTTTTTAATATATATATATTTTTATTATTATACTTTAAGTTCTAGGGTACATGTGCATAACGTGCAGGTTTGTTACATATGTATACTTGTGCCATGTTGGTGTGCTGCACCCATCAACACATCAGCACCCATCAACTCATCATTTACATCAGGTATAACTCCCAATGCAATCCCTCCCTCCTACCCCCTCCCCATGATAGGCCCCAGTGTGTGATGTTCCCCTTCCCGAGTCCAAGTGATCTCATTGTTCAGTTCCCACCTATGAGCGAGAACATGCGGTGTTTGGTTTTCTGTTCTTGTGATAGTTTGCTAAGAATGATGGTTTCCAGCTGCATCCATGTCCCTACGAAGGACACAAACTCATCCTTTTTTATGCCTGCATAGTATTCCATGGTGTATATGTGCCATTTTCTTAATCCAGTCTGTCACTGATGGACATTTGGGTTGATTCCAAGTCTTTGCTATTGTGAATAGTGCCACAATAAACATACGTGTGCATGTGTCTTTATAGCAGCATGATTTATGATCCTTTGGGTATATACCCAGTAATGGGATGGCTGGGTCATATGGTACATCTAGTTCTAGATCCTTGAGGAATTGCCATACTGTTTTCCATAATGGTTGAACTAGTTTACAATCCCACCAACAGTGTAAAAGTGTTCCTATTTCTCCACATCCTCTCCAACACCTGTTGTTTCCTGACTTCTTAATGATTGCCATTCTAACTGGTGTGAGATGGTATCTCATTGTGGTTTTGATTTGCATCTCTCTGATGGCCAGTGATGATGAGCATTTTTCATGTGTCTGTTGGCTGTATGAATGTCTTCTTTTAAGAATTGTCTGTTCATATCCTTTGCCCACTTTTTGATGGGGTTGTTTGTTTTTTTCTTGTAAATTTGTTTGAGTTCTTTGTAGGTTCTGGATATTAGCCCTTTGTCAGATGAGTAGATTGCAAAACTTTTCTCCCATTCTGTAGGTTGCCTGTTCACTCTGATGGTAGTTTCTTTTGCTGTGCAGAAGCTCTTTAGTTTAATTAGATCCCATTTGTCAATTTTGGCTTTTGTTGCCGTTGCTTGTGATGTTTTAGACATGAAGTCCTTGCCGATGCCTATGTCCTGAATGGTACTACCTAGATTTTCTTCTAGGGTGTTTATGGTATTAGGTCTAACATTTAAGTCTCTAATCCATCTTGAATTAATCTTCGTATAAGGAGTAAGGAAAGGATCCAGTTTCAGCTTTCCACTTATGGCTAGCCATTTTCCCAGCACCATTTATTAAATAGGGAATCCTTTCCCCATTTCTTGTTCTCTCAGGTTTGTCAAAGATCAGATGGCTGTAGATGTGTGGTATTATTTCTGAGGACTCTGTTCTGTCCCATTGGTCTATATCTCTGTTTTGGTACCAGTACCATGCTGTTTTGGTTACTGTAGCCTTGTAGTATAATTTGAAGTCAGGTAGCATGATGCCTCCAGCTTTGTTCTTTTGACTTAGGATTGTCTTGGCAATGCGGGCTCTTTTTTGGTTCCATATGAACTTTAAAGCTGTTTTTTCCAATTCTGTGAAGAAACTCATTGGTAGCTTGATGGGGATGGCATTGAATCTATAAATTACCTTAGGCAGTATGGCCATTTTCACGATATTGATTCTTCCTATCCATGAGCATGGTATGTTCTTCCATTTGTTTGTGTCCTCTTTGATTTCACTGAGCAGTGGTTTGTAGTTCTCCTTGAAGAGGTCCTTCACATCCCTTGTAAGTTGGATTCCTAGGTATTTTATTCTCTTTGAAGCAATTGTGAATGGAAGTTCATTCCTGATTTGGCTCTCTGTTTGTCTATTACTGGTGTATAAGAATGCTTGTGATTTTTGCACATTAATTTTGTATCCTGAGACTTTGGTGAAGTTGCTTATCAGCTTAAGGAGATTTTGGGCTGAGACAATGGGGTTTTCTAAATATATAATCATGTCATCTGCAAACAGGGACAATTTGACTTCTTCTTTTCCTAACTGAATACCCTTGATTTCTTTCTCTTGCCTGATTGCCCTAGCCAGAATTTCCAACACTATGTCGAATAGGAGTGGTGAGAGAGGGCGTCCCTGTCTTGTGCCAGTTTTCAAAGGGAATTTTTCCAGTTTTTGCCCATTCAGTATGATATTGGCTGTGGGTTTGTCATAAATAGCTCTTATTAGTTTGAGATACGTTCCATCAATACCGAATTTATTGAGCGTTTTTACCATGAAGGGCTGTTGAATTTTGTCAAAGGCCTTTCCTGCATCTATTGAGATAATCATGTGGTTTTTGTCTTTGGTTCTGTTTATATGCTGGATTACGTTTATTGATTTGTGAATGTTGAACCAGCCTTCCATCCCAGGGATGAAGCCCACTTGATCATGGTGGATAAGCTTTTTGATGTGCTGCTGAATCCGGTTTGCCAGTATTTTATTGAGGATTTTTGCATCAATGTTCTTCAGGGGTATTGGTCTAAAATTCTTTTTTTGTGGTGTCTCTGCAAGGCTTTGGTATCAGGATGTTGTTGGCCTCATAAAATGAGTTAGGGAGGATTCCCTCTTTTTCAATTGATTGGAATAGTTTCAGAAGGAATGGTACCAGCTCCTCTTGTACCTCTGGTAGAATTCAGCTGTGAATCCATCTGGTCCTGGACTTTTTTGGTTGGTAGGCTATTAATTATTGCCTCAATTTCAGAGCCTGCTATTGGTCTATTCAGGGATTCAACTTCTTCCTGGTTTAGTCTTGGAAGAGTGTAAGTGTCCAGGAAATTATCCATTTCTTCTAGATTTTCTAGTTGATTTGCGTAGAGGTGTTTATAGTATTCCCTGATGGTAGTTTGTATTTCTGTGGGGTCGGTGGTGATATCCCCTTTATCATTTTTTATTGTGTCTATTTGATTCTTCTCTCTTTTCTTCTTTATTAGTCTTGCTAGCGGTCTGTCAATTTTCTTGATCTTTTCCAAAAACCAACTCCTGGATTCATTGATTTTTTGGAGGGTTTTTTGTGTCTCTATCTCCTTCAGTTCTGCTCTGATCTTAGTTATTTCTTGCCTTCTGCTAGCTTTTGAATGTGTTTGCTCTTGCTTCTCCAGTTCTTTTAATTGTGATGTTAGAGTGTCAATTTTAGATCTTTCCTGCTTTCTCTTGTGGGCATTTAGTGCAATAAATTTCCCTCTACACACTGCTTTAATGTGTCCCAGAGATTCTGGTATGTTGTATCTTTGTTCTCATTGGTTTCAAAGAACATCTTTATTTCTGCCTTCATTTCGTTATGTACCCAGTAGTCATTCAGGAGCAGGTTGTTCAGTTTCCATGTAGTTGAGCGGTTTTGATTGAGTTTCTTAGTCCTGAGTTCTAGTTTGATTGCACTGTGGTCTGAGAGACAGTTTGTTATAATTTCTGTTCTTTCACATTTGCTGAGGAGTGCTTTACTTCCAATTATGTGGTCAATTTTGGAATAAGTGTGATGTGGTGCTGAGAAGAATGTATATTCTGTTGATTTGGGGTGGAGAGTTCTATAGATGTCTATTAGGTCCGCTTGCTGCAGAGATCAGTTCAATTCCTGGATATATCCTTGTTAACTTTCTGTCTCGTTGATCTGTCTAATATTGACAGTGGGGTGTTGAAGTCTCCCATTATTATTGTATGGGAGTCTAAGTCTCTTTGTAAGTCTCTAAGGACTTGCTTTATGAATCTGGGTGCTCCTGTATTGGGTGCGTATATATTTAGGATAGTTAGCTCCTCCTGTTGAATTGATCCCTTTACCATTATGTAATGGCCTTCTTTGTCTCTTTTGATCTTTGATGGTTTAAAGTCTGTTTTACCAGAGACTAGGATTGCAACCCCAGCTTTTTTTTGTTCTCCATTTGCTTGGTAGATCTTCCTCCATCCCTTTATTTTGAGCCTATGTATGTCTCTGCATGTGAGATGGGTCTCCTGAATATAGCAGACTGATGGGTCTTGACTCTTTATCCAGTTTGCCAATCTGTGTCTTTTAATTGGAGCATTTAGTCCATTTACATTTAAGGTTAATATTGTTATGTGTGAACTTGATCCTGCCATTATGATAGTAACTGGTTATTTTGCTCGTTAGTTGATGCAGTTTCTTCCTAGCATTGATGGTCTTTACATTTTGGCATGTTTTTGCAATGGCTGGTACCGGTTGTTCCTTTCCATGTTTAGGGCTTCCTTCAGGGTCTGTTGTAAAGCAGGCCTGGTGGTGACAAAATCTCTAAGCATTTGCTTATCTGTAAAGGATTTTATTTCTCCTTCACTGATGAAACTTAGTTTGGCTGGATATGAAATTCTGGGTTTAAAATTCTTTTCTTTAAGAATGTTGAATATTGGCCCCCACTCTCTTCTGGCTTGTCGAGTTTCTGCCAAGAGATCTGCTGTTAGTCTGATGGGCTTCCCTCTGTCGGTAACCCGACCTTTCTCTCTGGCTGCCTTTAAGATTCTTTCCTTCATTTCTACTTTGGTGAATCTGGCAATTATGTGTCTTGGAGTTGCTCTTCTGGAGGAGTATCTTTGTGGCGTTCTCTGTATTTCCTGAATTTGAATGTTGAATGGCCTGCCCTACTAGGTTGGGGAAGTTCTCCTGGATGATATCCTGAAGAGTGTTTTCCAACTTGGTTCCATTTTCCCCCTGACTTTCAGGCACCCCAATCAGACGTAGATTTGGTCTTTTTACATAATCCCATACTTCTTGCAGGCTTTGTTCATATATTTTTCTTCTTTTTTCTTTTGGTTTCTCTTCTCGCTTCATTTCATTCATTTGATCCTCAATCGCTGATACTCTTTCTTCCAGTTGATTGAGTCGGTTACTGAAGCTTATGCATTTGTCACGTATTTCTCGTGTCATGGTTTTCATCTCTGTCATTTCGTTTATGACCTTCTCTGCATTAATTATTCTAGCTGTCAATTCTTCCACTCTTTTTTCAAGATTTTTAGTTTCTTTGCACTGGGTACATAATTCCTCCTTTAGCTCTGAGAAGTTTGATGGACTGAAGCCTTCTTCTCTCATCTCGTCAAAGTCATTCTCCGTCCAGCTTTGATACATTGTTGGCGATGAGCTGCGCTCCTTTGCAGGGGGAGATGCACTCTTATTTTTTGAATTTCCAGCTTTTCTGCCCTGCTTTTTCCCCATCTTTGTGGTTTTATCTGCCCCGGTCTTTGATGATGGTGATGTACTGATGGGATTTTGGTGTAGGTGTCCTTCCTGTTTGATAGTTTTCCTTCTAACAGTCAGGACCCTCAGCTGTAGGTCTGTTGGAGATTGCTTGAGGTCCACTCCAGACCCTGTTTGCCTGGGTATCAGCAGCAGAGGCTGCAGAAGATAGAATATTGCTGAACAGTGAGTGTACCTGTCTGATTCTTACTTTGGAAGCTTCCTCTCAGGGGTATGCTCCACCATGTGAGGTGTAGGGTGTCAGTCTGCCCCTAGTGGGGGATGTCTCACCAGTTAGGCTACTCAGGGGTCAGGGACCCACTTGAGCAGGCAGTCTGTCCCTTCTCAGATCTCAAGCTCCGTGTTGAGAGATCCACTGCTCTCTTCAAAGCTATGAGACAGAGTCGTTTGTGTCTGCAGAGGTTTCTGCTACTTTTTTTGTTGTCTGTAGATTTCTTATACTATATGTATAAGTGGTATGAATTGTTTTTCTAGTATTTTCTGTTGGATTTTGCATCTATGTTCATAAGACTAGGCTACAATTTCCTTACATTATCATTTGCTACCCTAGCCTAGAAATAATTTACTTTTAAAATATCTTTAATATTTTCTGAAACATTTTTATATACTATATATCTCTAATGTTATGTAAATATTTATCAATATACAAATATAGATATATTCCCAACCTTCAAGGAATACATCTAGGGATTGATGGCATATCTCTTTATATACGTTTTTTGTATGTGATTGCTTTATTTATTACATTTACATAACACTTACATAACTTACCAGTCTACTGGTATTAACATTTTATCAGTTTGAATGAAGTAAAACCCTACCTTCCTTTAAATATCTATACCTTTCCCCATTTATAATTGTCTTAAATATTTCCTCTACATCACTGAGAATCACATCATACATTGTTATATGTTTTGTTTCAATCATGGACACATAACTTAGAAAATTCAAGAAGGAAACTATTGTATTTGGTCATATATCTTCCTTTTCTTTCTTTTCTTTTCCTTTTTTTTTGAAAGACAGGGTCTGATTCTGTCTCTTTTTTGAGACAGGGTCTCACTCCACCCGGGGTGGAGTGCAGTGGCATTGATCATGGCTCACCATAACCTCAAATTCCTGGGTCAAGCAATCTTCCTGCCTTAGGCTCCTTAGTAACTAGGACTACAGGCGCACGACACCACGCCTGGCTAATTTATTTTTTGTAGAGACAGGGTCTCGCCCTGTTGCCCAGAATGGTCTCAAACTCCTGGCTTCAAGCAGTCCTCTCACCTCAACCTCCTTAAGTGGTGGGATTACGGGTGTGAGTCAACATACCCAGTCTTGTATTTGGTCACATTTTTGCTCTTTCCTGTTGTCCTTCTTTCGTAATGTTCCAAGATTCCTTCTTTTATGATTCCCTTTATGTTTCAAGACTTTCTTTTTTTAAATAGAGAATGTGGCCTCACTTTATTGCCCAGGCTTATCTTGAACTCCAGGTTCAAGCTGTCCTCCTGGCCTCAGCTTGGCAGGCCTCAGTTTCCCAAAGTGTTGGGATTACAGGAGTGAGACTGCACCCAGCCAGGAACTTTCTTTAGCCTTCTTTTAGGGTAGGTCTGCTAGCAACAAACCCTCTTAGTTTTCCTTCATCTAGTATGTATTTATTTCCCCCTCGTTCCTAAGGGGTAATTTTACCAGATAAATGATATCTGACAGGGCTGACAGTTCGTTGAGCAATTGAAAAACGTTGAGCCACTTCCTTCCGGCCTCCTTGGTACTTCATGAAAATCTACTATCCTCCCAACTGTTTTTTCCCATAGGTAAGGTATCCTTTCTCTCTCAATGCTTTTAAGACTTTTTCTTTGCCTTCTATTTTCAGTTTACTTACAATGTGTCTTGGTGTAGACTTACTTAGGTGTATCCTTTCCTGAGCTGGGGTTCTCTCAGCTTTTTGAACCTGTAGGTTTACACTTTTTACCAAATTTGGGAAATGTTCAGCCACTATTTTAAAACCCATCCTCTTTCTCCTCTCTTTCTGGGACTTTGATGACACAAATATAGATCTTTTATTACAGAACCATAGGTCTTTGAGGCTCTGTTCATTTGACTTCATCATATTTTGTCTCTGTTAATCAGATTAGGGACTATCTATTGTTCTTTGTTTTTCTGTTTTTTGTTTTTGTTTTTGTTTTTTTGAGACTGAGTCTCACTCTGTCTCCAGGCTAGAGTGCAATGGCACGATCTTGGCTCACTGCAACCTCCGCCTCCTGTGTTCAAGTGATTCTCCTGCCTCAGCCTCCCGAATAGCTGGGACTACAGGTGCATACCACCATGCCCAGCTAATTTTTGTATTTTTTGTATTTTTAGTAGAGACAGGGTTTCACCATGTTGGCCAGGATATTCTCTCCATCTCTTGACCTCATGATCCGTCCACCTCAGCTTCCCAAAGTGCTGGGATTACAGGGGTGAGCCACCGTGCCTGGTCGTATCTACTGTACTGTCTGCAAGTTCGCTGATTCTTTCCTCTGTCCTCTTCATTTTGCTATGGAGCCCATCACCGAATCTTGAATCTGGTTATTGTGCTTCTTATTTTAAACTTTTCAACATGATTCTTCTTTATATTTTCTATTTCTTTGCTGAGACTTTCTATTTTCATTTGTTTCAGGCATGTTTGCAATTGCTGAGTTAAACATTATCTTGCTCTGTCACCCAGGCTGGAGTGCAATGGCACAATCTTGCTCACTGCCACATCTGGCTTTCTTGTTCCAGCGATTCTCCCACCTCTGCCTCCCTAGTAGCTGGGATTACAGGCACCTGCCACCACCCCCAGCCAATTTTTGTATTTTTAATAGAGATGGGGTTTCACCATGTTAGCCAGGTTGGTCTCAAACTCTTGACCTCATATGATCTACCTGCCTTGGCCTCCCAAGATGCTGCGATTATAGGCATGAGCCACTGCTCCTGGCCCTCTGTTTTATCTTGATGTTGCTGTGTGTTGTCTTTTTTCATTAAAGTTCAGATTTTCCTAGTTCTTGGTGGGGCACGTATTGTACCCCGGACATTTTGGTTATTATAACACTCTAGATCTTACTCAAATCTTCTGTTTTAGCAGGCCACCTTTGACACCATTCTGATGAAAGGAAAATGGGGCATAGTCTCATTACTACCACAGGTAGTGGTGAAAGTCCACATTTCCTGCTCAGCCTTTTTGACATGCAGGGGTAGGGAAACAGAAGTGCTTTGTGACATCTAGGCAGCTGGGGAATTTCAGCCTCTTCAAAGGCCTCCACTGACATCAGTCTGGCTAGGAAAGGAAGGAGCACCTTGTTACTGATTGCCAGGTGGCCTCCACTGATTATACAGTCAAGAGTAGGAGGCCTCCTTACCCTTGGATGGTGGTGAAAGTTCTGATGTGGCTTCCTCTAATGAACAGGGTTGCCTCTTTACCACTGGGTGGGTATGTAAGTTCAGAGCCACCACATGGCCTTCTTACTGCTGGCAGGGAAGAAAGTCCTGACTCCCAACTCAGTCTTCTCTGATCACCCCAGGGGCAGGACACCATGTTATAGCTCAACAAGGGTAGAACCTGAGGTTCACCACTTTTGGCATTTTTGGACAGGGGTAGTGGTAGGGTGGTACTTTTTCCATTGTGTTAAGGTGCAGTAGGGTGGTTATAGTTGAAAAGTTTTCTGTCTTTCAGTGTTGCCTCTTTCCTCATCCTTTCGATAGAGCCAAGATTTGGGAGACTTGCCTTCCATTGGCGTTTTCAAGGTTACAAGCTTCTCTAGCATCCAGTCTGGTATATACAAGGCAAAAAGAAAACTGCTGTGTCCCTCTTTGCATCCCAAAGTCCCTAGGCAGTCTGCTGCCTTCGCTCCACTTTTCAGACATTTCCTAACATGTGTATCAGATATAATGTGCAAAGTTTTAAGCTACAATTAACAGAAGGAATAGAGAGAAGTATGTCTATTCTTAGTCTACAACTAGGAGTTCTCTCCTTCCTTTAAAACATTTTCAAGATATTTATTCTCTAATATTAAGAGATATTTAAAACATTTTCAAGATATTTATTCTCTAACATGAAGAGCCTTCTTTTTTTGTTCATTTGTTTGGTTTGATTTTTTAAGAAATAGGGTCTCACTCTGTCACCCAGGCTAGAGTGCAGTGGTGGGATCACTACAGCCTCAAATTATTGGGCTCTAACAATCCTCCTACATCACTGGGATTACAGGTATCACCCACTGCGCCTGGGTTCTGAGGTCTTCTAACCAATATAATTTTTAAAATTTTATTTATTTATTTATTTATTTATTAGTTTTTGAGACAGAGTCTTGCTCTGTCACCCAGGCTGCAGTGCAGTGGTGCAAGCTCGGCTCACAGCAACCTTCACCTCCCAGGTTCAAGCGATTCTCCTGCTTCAGCCTCCCAAGTAGCTGGAACTATAGGCACCATGCCTGGCTAATTTTTGTACTTTTAGGAAAGACAGGGTTTCACCATATTGGCCAGGTTGGTCTTAAACTCCTGACCTCAGTTGATCCACCCGTCTCAGCCTCCCAAAGTGCTGGGATTATAGGTGTGAGCCACAGCGCCTGCCCACCAATGTAATTTTTTTTTTTGAGATGGAGTCTCACTCTGTCTTCCAGGGTGAATGCAATGGCTCCATCTCATCTCACTGCAAAATCTGCCTCCTGGGTTTAAGCGATTCTGCCTCAGCCGCCCAAGTAGCTGGGATTAGAGGCACACACCACCATGCCCAGCTAATTTTTGTAGTTTCAGTAGAGACAGGATTTCACCATGTTGGCCAGGCTAGTCTTGAAATCCTGACCTCAGGTGATCTGCCTGCCTTAGCCTCCCAGAATGCTGGTATTACAGGCATGAGCCACTGCGCCCGGCCTGTAATTTTAAATTAGGATGAATGTCTTCTAATTGTTGATTTAAGGAGAGCTCTTTATGTATTTGAGATGTCAATTCTTTGTTGGATAGAGTTACCATAAATACTTTCTCCCACTCCATGGGTTGCCTTCTAATAGACTCTGTCTAAAGATGTCTTCTTTTTCTATAGACAGAAATTTATAATTTAAATTGGCACATTTAAAATTAAAAAAATATTTAGAACTCTTTCTATTATCTTTAAGACACTTTTTGTTTTTGTCTACTTGCTAAACTTCTTTTTTTTTTTTTTTGAGATGGAGTCTCACTCTGTCGCCCAGGCTGGAGTGCAGTAGCTTGATCTCGGCTCACTGCAACCTTCACCTCCTGGGTTCAAGCAATTCTCTACCTCACCCTCCAGAGTAGGTGGGACTACAGGCACGTGCCACCACGCCCGGCTAATTTTTGTATTTTTTAGTAGAGATGGGGTTTCACCATATTGGCCAGGCTGGTCTAGAACTCCTGACCTCGTGATCTGCCTGCCTTGGCCTCCCAAAGTGCTGGGATTACAGACCACCATGCCTGGTCTGCTAAACTTTTTTTTTTTTTTTTTTTTTTTTTTTACAGAAAAGCAAAAAACATTGGCTTCTTTGTAATATGCAACTGTCCTGAAGCAAACACAACCCTTTGCTATCATTATACTAAGTATGAATATCATGTTCCACAGTCAAAGAACAAACCAACTAGAAAACACTTTGACCCAGATATAAGCTAAAAATAAGGGAAATCTTGTCTTATATTTAAAAAAAACAAAAAACAAAAACAAAAACAAAAAACCTGGCCGGGCGCAGTGGATCATGCCTGTAATCTCAGCATTTTGGGAGGCCAAGGTGGGTAGATTACCTGAGGTGAGGAGTTCGAGACTAGCCTGGCTAACATGGTGAAACCCCGTCTCTACTAAAAATACAAAATTAGCCGGATGTGGTGGCACATGCCTGTAATCCCAGATACACAGAAGGCCTAGGTGGGAGAATCACTTGAAACTGGGATGCGGAGGTTGTAGTGAGCCAAGATCGTGCCATTGCACTCAAGCCTGGGAAACAAGAGCAAATTTCTGTCTCAAAAAACAAACAAACAACAAAAAAAAGAGTATTTCTCAAAAGTTAAATTTCTACAAAATGTTTATTACTTAGTAATACTACTGTCTGAAGATAGGTACTTTTGTGCATATGATATCAATGTGAAAAAATTGCTTTTTTTCACACTATGAATAGGCTAACACAAACTTTGTAACCTTGCAGGTAATATTCCTTTAAACATATATTGTATTTTTTAATTGAATAGCCAGTTGTTCTGAAGTATGACATCCCTGTGACATCTCTTCAAGAAACACTTTTTCTTTCTAAATGTCTTTACATTCTTCTTTCCACAACTGATTTTAAATAAATTTATGTGCTCATGGCTGATTCCTTAACCCTATCCTCCCCTGGATTAACTTTTCTTCTGGTTGAAGTTATATCTGTTAACTCTTATTTTAGGGAATGTGTGTGAGTGGGAAAGATTTTTAGTTTTTATATGTCAGAAAGTTTATTCATTTATTTATTTAAAGATGGTCACTCACTGTCACCCAGGCTTGATAGAATATAGTGAATAGTTAGCTGCAACCTTGAACTCCAGGTATAAGCAATCCTCTGTCTTAGCCTCTCAAGTCGCTGGGACTACAGGCATGTCCCACCATACTCAGCTAATTTTTTTTTAAATTTTTGTAGAGATGGGTACTCACTTTGCTGCCCAGGCTACATTTATTTTGTCCTCATTCTTGAGTAATACTTTAGCTGGTTATGTGATTCAAGACTGATGATCCCTTTTACCCCTCAGCACCAATGTCTACTGTTTCTGATGAGATATATAATTACTGTCCTTAGGTTACTATCCTTTCTCTTGGTATCTTTGAATATTTTCTCTTTAATGTGTTGTAGCTTCACTAAACTATATATGCTGAGCATAGTGGCTTATGCCTGTAATCCTAGGATTTTCAGAGGCCAAGGCAAGAGGATTGCTTGAGGCCAGGAGTCTGAGAGCAGCCTAGACAACATGGTAATACCTTGTTTCCACAAAAATAAAAATAAAAAATACGTTAGCTGGGCATGGTGGTGCACACCTGTAGTCCAAGCTACTTGGGAGGCTGAGGTGGAAGGATTACTTGAGCTCAAGAAGTTCAGGCTACAGCGAGCCATGACTCTGCCACTGCACTCCAGCCTGGGCGACAGAGTGAGAGCTCATCTCAAAAACAAAACAAATCAAAAACTTATGTCGTGTTGTGGATTTAGCACATTTAGCTTTTTTATCCTGCACAGCATTTAGTGTACACGCTTTTCCAAAGACTTCTGTTTTTCTCCATTTTGGAGATTTTTCAGCTACAATCTATTCAGATATTACTTATTTACATTCCTTCATTCTTTTTATCACAAACTTCTATGTGACATATGGTAGAGTCCTTCAATCTCTCCTCTACATTTCTTATCCATGCTTCATAATTTTTACCTCTTAGTCTTTCTGGGTAAATTTTTCAACTCTTTCAGTTCATTCTCTCTGACTGTTGCCAGTCAAAACTTATCCTACTTGTAGAAATTGTGTTGACATTATTATATTTAATCCTATATGGAATCTGTAATTAATTCAATTTCATAACCAAATGTTGGTTCATTTGCTCCTATTTTTGTTTTAAAGGTCCTTGCTCTTTTTAACCAGGCATGTTGGCCCATACCTGTAATACCAGTTGGGAGGCCCAGGCAGGAGAATGTCTTGAGACCAAGAGCTCAAGACCAGCCTGGGCAACATAGCAAGATTCCACTTCTAAAAAAAAAAAAAATTAGTCAGCATGGTGGCAGGCACCTGTAGTCCTAGCTATTCGTGAGACAGGAAGATAGCTTAAGCCCAGGAGTTCAAAGCCACTGAACTCCAGCCTTTGCAAAAGTGAGACCTTATCTCAAAAAAAAAAAAAAAAAAAAGCCGGTGAGGTGGCTGTCTCCTGCAATTCCAGCACTTTGGGAGGCTGAGGCTTATGGATTGCTTGAGCCCAGGAGTTCAAGGCCAGGCTGGACAACATGGTGAAACATGGTCTCTACTAAAAACACAAAAATTGGTAAGGCATGGTGGCTCACACCTGTAATCCCAGCACTTTGGGAGGCCAAGGCAGACGGATCACTTGAGGTCAGGAGTTCAAGGCCAGCCTGGCCAACATGGCGAAAACCCGTCTCTACTAAAAATACAAAAAATTAGCTAGGTGTGTTGGTGGGTGTCTGTAATCCCAGCTGCTCAGGAGGCTAAGGCAGGAGAATCTCTTGAATCTGGGAAGAGGAGATTGCACTGAGCCAAGATCACGCCACCGTACTCCAACCTGGGCAACAGAGTGACACTTGGTCTCAAAAAACAAACAAACAAAAAGTTTTTTAAAAGAAATTTGTTTTTTCAAACATCTTCAAAATACCATTTTATTTTATTTTTTTATTATACGTTAAGTTCTAGGGTACATGTGCACAACGTGCAGGTTTGTTACATATGTATATATGTGCCATGTTGGTGTGCTGCACCCACTAACTCGTCATTAACATTAGGTATATCTCCTAATGCTATCCCTCCCCCGGCTTCCCCACAATAGGACCCTGTGTGTGATGATCCCCTTACTGTGTCCAAGTGATCTCATAGTTCAATTCCCACCTATGAGTGAGAACATGTGGTATTTGGTTTTCTGTTCTTGTGATAGTTTGCTGAGAATGATGATTTCTAGCTGCATCCATGTCCCTACAAAAGCCTCTGTCACACTATTCTATAAAACTAATTTTATCAAGACTAAATAAATGTTCCACTTCATGATTTTGTTAGGTGTTGCTAACCAGCTAGGATGCTTTCAGTTTCAAGCAACATAAAACCTGTCTCAATCAGCTTAAACCAGAAGGAAAATTTATTATCTTACATATTATGTTCCCAAGTAGGAAAGCTCTAGAATAAATTAATTCACTTGCTCAATAACATTATCAGAATTTGCTCTTTTTCTTTTGTGTTCCTGCCATATTAAACATCCCAGATTTGTCCATGGCAAGCTCTCCTTATGGTTACAAAATGGCTAAGCAGTTCCAGATGTCCCATGCAGACCAAGTAATATCCACCAAAACAAGAGAAGCCACTTCTTCCTGTCATTTTTTTAATCAGTGAAAAAAACATTTCCCCAAAGTTCCTCAGAAGATACATAATAAGTAAATACTGCATCAAATATATTATTTAATAAATCACTAAAGAGGATTCAGATAAGCATGTTTGGTTTAGCTAAATGCATGGCTATGTAGACAAGAGTGGATTACCAAAACAAAAATCAATTGTTAGAAAGCAAGAAGGGGAGAGCCAAACAACAAAATCTGCTTGCCTTGGCTATCTTTGCATTAGATTCCTTCATTTTGATTTGCATGGTCATATTACTAGAAAAGTGTTATGTTTAAGCTTTGTCATTTTTATTCTCTTACTCCCACTCTGTTTTCGCCCCTCCCCACCTAAAGGTTTTAAATTGCTTCAGTCTGCCTCATCTACAAGCTCCGAGTCAGTTATCATGATACAATTATGTGTAACATTTTATAATAATTATATTAAAACTATTGAAACCAGTAAAGTAACACTGATATAATGGTATTAACTAAATGTAGACCCTATTCAAATTTCACCAATTTTTCCAGTATTGTTCTTTTTCAGTTAAATGAATTTATGTAGGATCCCACCTTACAAGTAATTACTATTTCTTTTTAGCTTCCTCCAATTTGAGTTTCTCGGACTTTCCTTGTATTTCATGACCTTGACACATTTGAAAAGTACTGACAAGTTATTTCATCGGATAAACTTTATTTACATTTGACATTTTCTAATGATTAGAATGAGGTTATTCATTTTTGGCAATAATACTACAGAAAGAATGTTGTGCCTTTCTAATTATATCATATAAAGAGATTTTCATTATTGAGATCTTTTATCTGATTACCTGTGATATTAACCTTGACCACACGAATAAGGTGGTGTCTGCTGGGTTTCTCCACTATAAAGGTACTGTATTTCCCTGTGTAAGTAATAAATACAAAATATAATTTTACATGATACAAAGATCCTATTTCATTCTGAATTTTCACCCACTAATTTTAGCATCCTTCAGAAGACGCAAAATTATTACTATGTGTCTACAAAATTATTACTAGGGTATTTGCCTAAAGACAACTTTTCTTCTATGTTTATTAGTTGTAATACTTCTATAAGGAAGAATTATCCATTCTCTCACATTTAATTGATTGTAATTTTATATCACTATGGATTTGGATATTTATTTTATTCTGTGAATTAAAATCACAACTATCTCCTTATATCATATTCTACACAAAATTTAACTCAAAATAGTTCACATACATAAACATAAAAGCTAAAACTATGGGCCAGGTGTGGTGGCTCAAGCCTGTAATCCCAGCACTTTGGGAGGCCAAGTCGGGTGGATCACCTGCGGTTGGGAGTTCGAGACCAGCCAGGCCAATATGGCGAAACCCCATCTCTACTAAAAATACAAAAAAATTAGCCAGGCATGGTGGCAAGTGCCTGTAATCCCAGCTACTTGGGAGAATGAGGTGGGAGAATCGCTTGAACCCAAGAGGCAGAGGTTGCAGTGAGCGGAGATCACGCCACTGCACTCGAGCCTGGGTGTGACAGAGCGAGACTCCATCTCAAAACAACAACAATAACAAAAAGTTAAAACTGTGAAACTTCTAGAAGAAAATTTTTTGTGCTTTGGTTTGGCAAAGAGTTTTTAGATATGGCATCAAAAACACAATCTATGAAAGAAACCGTTAATAAATAGAATGCCATTAGAATTTCAAATTTTTGCGCTTTAAGATGCCATTAAGAAAATAAAAACAGACAAGCCACAGACTGAGAGAAACGTTTAAGAAAGGACTTGTATTGAGAATATACAAAAACTCTTAAAACTCAATAAGACCACCCACTCTAAACATGGGCAAAAGAATTCCATTTGACACACTTTTTCCCATTCCTTTATGTTTACCGTTTCTGAATCATCTTGTATTGGTGTATCTCCTGTATAGTGCATTTGGGTTTTGCTTTGTGAATCGGGCAGATTCTCAGTTATAAACAATATGCTTGGTCTCACCTCTATGTTAAGAAAGTCAGTCCTCATTGGGACAACCTATGCATTGCTTCCATTCTACCTTCTCAGTCTCAACCTCTGGCAACCACTGATATTTTTACCACCTCCGTGGTTTTGCCTTTCCCAGAATTCATATAGTTAGAATCATATAGCATATAGCATTTTCAGACTGGCTTCTCCAACTGAGTAACTGGCATTATGGTTCTTCCATGTCTTTTCATAGCTTCATCGCTCCAAATATTTTTGCAAAATATTATTCCATTGTACGAATGTACCTCATTTTGTTTATCCATTTATTTACTGAAGAATATCTGTGTTGCTTCCAATTTTGGGCAATTATACATAATGCTGCTATAAGCATTCATATGCAGGATTTTGTATGGACATATTTTCAACGCATTTGGGCCAATACCTAGGAGTGTAATGCTAGATCATATAAAAGCATGCTTTATTTTAATGAGTTTCCCTTTATTGTGTTTTACAGATACTGTCTGTTGTACAAATGGAAGGTTTTTGGCAACCTTGTGTTGAGCAACTCTACTACTACAATTTCTCCAACAGCTCATGCTCACTTTGTGTCCCTATGTCACATTTTGATAATTTTCACATTTCAAAACTTTTCATTATTATGTCTGTTATGTTGATGTGTAATCAGCGATCAGTCTAATTGTTTGGAGGAATCAAGAACTACATCCATATAAAACAGCAAACTTAAGTAATACATGTTTTGTGTATTCTGACTGCTCCACCAACCAACTATTCCCTTGTCTACCTCTTCTTAAGCCTCCCTAGTCCCTGAGACACAACAATATTGAAATAGGCCAATTAATACCCCTACGATGACCTCTGAGTGTTCAGATGAAAGAAGAATCACATATTTCTCACTTCAAATCAAAAGCTGAGAAAGAATTAAATTTCGTGAAAAAAGTCATATCAAAAGTCAAAATAGGACAAAAGTTGGGAGTCTGGCACCAATAGTTACCCAAATAGTGAATACAAACAAAAATCTTGAAAAAAATTAAAAATGCTGCTCTAGCAAACATATAAATGGTAAGAAAGGGAAACAGCCTTATTGTTGATCAACGGAGAAAGTTTTAGTTTTCTGGTGAGAAGACCAAACCAGCCTACTATGGTTTGAATGAGTGTCCTCCAAAATCCATGTTGAAACTCAATCCACAAAACATGGCAGTATTGAGAGGCAAGGATTTTAAGAGGTGATTGGGTCATGAGGACTGTGCTCTAATGAATGAAAAATGGTGTCTGGGCATGGTGGCTCACACCTGTAATCCCAGCACTTTGGGAGGCCGAGGTGGGCAGATCACCTGAGGTCAGGAGTTCAAGACCAGCCAGGCTAAGATGGTGAAACCCCGTGTCTACTAAAAATACAAACAATTAGGCAAGCATGGTGGCGCACACCTGTAATCCCAGCTACTCGGGAGGCTGAGGCGGGAGAATCGCTTGAACCCAGGAGGTGGAGGTTGCAGTGAGCCACGATTGTGGTACTGCACTCCAGCTTGGACAACAAGAGCGAAACTCCATCTTAAAAAAAAAAAAAAAAAAAAAAAGGAAAGAAAAATGGCTTACTCCACTCATTAATTAATGGAGTATTGGGTTATCATTGGAATGGGACTAGTGAATTTATAAGAGGAAGAGAGATCTTCCTCTCAGACCCTTCACCATGTGATGTCCTGTGCCACTTTGGAATTATTCAGAGTCACCAGCAGCAAGAGGGCCCTCACAAGATGCAGCTTCTCAATCTGGGAATTCCTGGCTCAATAACTGTAGAAATAAATTCCTCTTCTTTATAAATTACAGAGTTTTAGTTATTCTGTTATAAGAATAGAAAATGGACTAAGACACAACCACAACACTCCTCTAAGCCAAAGGCTAATCCCCAAGGCTTTAACTCTTTTCAATTCTATGAACGCTGACAGAGGTGAGGAAGCTGCAAAAGAAAAGTGTGAAGCTAGCAGAGGTTGGTTCATGAGGTTTAAGGAAAGAAGTTATCTCCATAACATAAAAAGTGCAAGGGGAAGCAATAAGTGCTGAGGCAGAAGCTGCAACAAGTTATCCAGATCTAGCTAAGATATTGATGAAGGTGACTATGCTAAACAGCAAATTTTCAGTGTAGACAAAACAGCTTTCTATTGGAAGAAATGCCATCTAGGGACTTTCATAGCTAGAGAAGTCAATGCCTGGCTTCAAAGCTTCGAAGGACAGAAAGACTGTCTTGTTAAGGGCTAATGCAGCTGGTGACCTTAAGTTAAAACTAGTGCTCATTTACCATTCCAGCAATCCTAGGGTCCTTATCATACTAAAATCTGCTCTGCCTGTGCTCTGGTACCAGTCCATGGCCTGTTAGGAACTGGGTCACACCACAGGAGGTGAACAGCAGCCAGTGAGCATTACGGCCCGAGCTCTGCCTCCTGTCAGATCAGCAGCATTAGATTCTCACAGGAGCACAAACACTTTCGTGAACTGCACATGTGAGGGATCTAGGTCTCAGGCTCCTTATGAGAAGCTAATGCCTGATGATCTGAGGTAGGACAGTTTCATCCCAAAACCATCCCCCCAGTCCCGGCCTGGGTCGATGGAAAAATTATCTTCCACAAAACTGGTCCCTGGTGACAAAAAGATCAGAGATGGTTGCTCTGACGGATTTGGGATTTCAAGTACATTGAAAACCTTCTGGAAATTATTCGCCACTCTAGATGCCATTAAGAACATGTGTGATTCATGGGAGGAGGTCAAAATATCAACATTAACAGGAGTGTGCAAGAGTTTGGTTCTAAACCTCTTGGATGACTCTGAAGGGTTCAAGTAACCACACAGGTGATAGAAATATCAAGAGAACTAGGAGTGAAGCCTGAAGATGTGACTGAATCGATGCAATCTCATGATACAACTTGAAGAGATGAGGAGTTACTTCCCATGGATGAGCAAAAAATGGTTTCTTGAGATGGAATCTTCGTCCAGTAAATATGCAGTGAACATGGTTGAAATGACAAGATTGAGAATATTACATAAACATTTTTGACATAGCAGTGGCAGGGTTTGAGAGGAGTAACCCGTATTTTGAAAGAAGTTCTACTGTGGGTAGAAAGCTATCAAACAGCAGCTTACCATGCTACTGAGAAATCGATTTGTGAAAGTAAGAGTCAATCGATGTGGCAAACTTCACTGTCTTATTTTAAGAAATGGCCACAGCCACCAGAACGTCGAACAACCACTATCCCGATCAGTCAGCAGTCATTAACACTGACAAGACCTTCCAACAGCTAAAAATTACAAATTGCTGACGGCGCAGATTAGGCATCTCAGCATTTTTTAGCAATAAGGTTTGTTTTAAATAAGATATGTACATTTTTAGAAATAATGCTATGTATAGTTACTAGACTATATTGTAAACAAAACTTTTACATGTACTGGAAAATCAAACAATTTCTATGACTCACTTGGGATATCTGTTTTACTGCAGTTGTCTGGAACCAAACCCACAGTATCCTCAAGGTATGCCTGTAGTAGGACTATATTTAGCTTTGTAAAAAGCTGCCAAACTGTAACACAAAGTGGCTATATGTTCCTGTTGCTCCACGTCCTCATCAGCTTTTGGTATTATATTTTAATTTCAGCCATTGTGGTAGTCACATAGTGATATCTCTTTATTTAAACTTGGAATAATCTAATGACATATGATGATGAACAACTTTTTCATGCTTATTTGCTATCTATATATCTTCTTTTGTGAGATGCCTGCTCAGATCTTGTACCTACCTTTTTTATTATTCTTATTATTATACTTTAAGTTCTAGGGTACATGTGCACAAAGTATAGGTTTGTTATATGTATATACCTGTGTCATGCTGGTGTGCTGCACCCATTAACTCGTCATTTACATTAGGTATATCAACTAATGTTATCCCTCCCACCACCTCCCTCCCCACAATAGGACCCGGTGTGTGATGTTCCCCTTCCAGTGTCCAAGTGATCTCATTGTTCAATTCCCACCCATGAGTGAGAAGAGCGGTGTTTGGTTTCCTGTTCTTGCGACAGTTTACTGAGAATGATGGTTTCCAGCTGCATCCATGTCCCTACAAAGGACACAAACTCATCCTTTTTTATGGCTGCATAGTATTCCATGGTGTATGTGTGCCACATTTTCTTAAACCAGTCTGTCACTGATGGACATTTGGGTGGATTCCAAGTCTTTACTATTGTGAATAGTGCTGCAGTAAACATACGTGTGCATGTGTCTTTCTAGCAGCATGATTTATAATCCTTTGGGTATATCCCTAGTAATGGGATGGCTGGGTCAAATGGTATTTCTAGTTCTAGATCCTTGAGGAATCGCCACACTGTTTTCCACAATGGTTGAACTAGTTTACAGTTCAACCAACACTGTAAAAGTGTTCCTATTTCTCCATATCCTCTCCAGCACCTGTTGTTTCCTGATTTTTTAATGATTGCCATTCTAACTGGTGTGAGATGGTATCTCATTGTGGTTTTGATTTGCATTTCTCTGATGGCCAGTGATGATGAGCATTTTTTCATGTATCTGTTGGTTGTATGAATGTCTTCTTTTGAGAATTGTCTGTTCATATCCTTTCCCCACTTTTTGATGGGGTTTTTTTTTTTTTTTTTTAATTTGTTTGGGTACTTTGTAGGTTCTGGCTATTAGCCCTGTCAGATGAGCAGATTGCAAAAATTTTCTCCCATTCTGTAGGTTACCTGTTCACTCTGATGGTAGTTTCTTTTATTGTGCAGAAGCTCTTGAGTTTAATTAGATCCCATTTGTCAATTTTGGCTTTTGTTGTCGTTGCTTTTGCTGTTTTAGACATGAAGTCCTTGCCCATGCCTATGACCTGAATGGTATTACCTAGGTTTTCTTCTAGGGTGTTTATGGTTTTAGGTCTAACATTTAAGTCTCTAATCCATCTTGAATTAATTTTCGTATAAGGAGTAAGGAAAGGATCCAGGTTCAGCTTTCTACTTATGGCTAGCCAATTTTCCCAGTACCATTTATTAAATAGGGAATCCTTTCCCGTTTCTTGCTTTTCTCAGGTTTGTCAAAGATCAGATGGCTGTAGATGTGTGGTATTATTTCTGAGGGCTCTGTTCTGTTCCATTGGTCTATATCTCCATTTTGGTACCAGTACCATGCTGTTTTGGTTACTGTAGCCTTGTAGTATAGTTTGAAGTCAGGTAGCATGATGCCTCCAGCTGGTTCTTTTGGCTTAGGATTGTCTTGGCAATGTGGGGTCTTTTTTGGTTCCATATGAACTTTAAAGCTGTTTTTTCCAATTCTGTGAAGAAACTCATTGGTAGCTTAATGGGAATGGAATTGAATCTATAAATTACCTTGGGCAGTATGGCCATTTTCACGATATTGATTCTTCCTATCCATGAGCATGGTATAGTCTTCCATTTGTTTGTGTCCTCTTTGATTTCACTGAGCAGTGGTTTGTAGTTCTCCTTGAAGAGGTCCTTCACATCCCTTGTAAGTTGGATTCCTAGGTATGTTATTCTCTTTGAAGCTATTGTGAATGGGAGTTCATTCACGATTTGGCTCTCTGTTTGTCTGTTACTGGTGTATAAAAAAGCTTGCGATTTTTGCACATTGATTTTGTATCCTGAGACAGTGCTGAAGTTGCTTATCAGCTTAAGGAGATTTTGGGCTGAGACAATGGGGTTTTCTAAATATACAATCATGTCATCTGCAAACAGGGACAATTTGACTTCTTCTTTTCCTAACTGAAACCCTTTATCTCTTTCTCTTGCCTGATTGCCCTAGCCAGAACTTCCAACACTATGTTGAATAGGAGTGGTGAGAGAGGGCATCCCTGTCTTGTGCCAGTTTTCAAAGGGAATGCTTCCAGTTTTTGCCCATTCAGCATGATATTGGCTGTGGGTTTGTCATAAATAGCTCTTATTATTTTGAGATACCTTCCATCAATACTGAATTTATTGAGAGTTTTTAGCATGAAGGGCTGTTGAATTTTGTCAAAGGCCTTTTCTGCATCTATTGAGATAATCATGTGGTTTTTGTCTTTGGTTCTGTTTATATGCTGGATTACGTTTATTGATTTGCGTATGTTGAACCAGCCTTGCATCCCGGGGATGAAGCCCACTTGATCATAGTGGATAAGCTTTCTGATGTGCTGGTGGATTCGGTTTGCCAGTATTTTCTTGAGGATTTTTGCATCAATGTTCATCAGGGATATTGGTCTAAAATTCTCTTTTTTTGTTGTGTCTCTGCCAGGCTTTGGTATCAGTATGATGTTGACCTCATAAAATGAGTGTGGGAGGATTCCCTCTTTTTCTACTGATTGGAATCCTTTCAGAAGGAATAGTACCAGTTCCTCCTTGTACATCTGGTAGAATTTGACTGTGAATCGGTCTGGTCCTGGACTTTTTTTAGTTGGTAGGCTATTAATTATTGCCTCAATTTCAGAGCCTATTATTGGTCTACTGAGGGATTCAATTTCTTCCTGGTTTAGTCTTGGGAGAATGTAAGCATTCAGGAAATTATCCATTTCTTCTAGGTTTTCTAGTTGATTTGCATAGAGGTGTTTATAGTATTCTTTGACGGTAGTTTTGTATTTCTGTGGGGTCGGTGGTGATATCCCCTTTATCATTTTTTATTGCATCTATTTGATTCTTCTCTCTTTTCTTCTTTATTAGTCTTGCTAGTGGTCTATCAATTTTGTTGAACTTTTCCAAAAACCAGCTCCTGGATTCATTGATTTTTTTGGAGGGTTTTTTGTGTCTCTATCTCCTTCAGTTCTGCTCTGATCTTAGTTATTTCTTGCCTTCTGCTAGCTTTTGAACGTGTTTGCTCTTGCTTCTCTAGTTCTTTTAATTGTGATGTGAGGGTGTCAATTTTAGATCTTTCCTGCTTTCTCTTGTGGGCATTTAGTGCTATAAATTTCCCTCTACACACTGCTTTAAATGTGTCCCAGAGATTCTGGTATGTTGTATCTTTGTTCTCACTGGTTTCAAAGAACATCTTTATTTCTGCCTTCATTTCGTTATGTACCCAGTAGTCATTCAGGAGCAGGTTGTTCAGTTTCCATGTAGTTGAGCGGTTTTGACTGAGTTTCTTAGTCCTGAGTTCTAGTTTGATTGCACTGTGGTCTGAGAGACAGTTTGTTATAATTTCTGTTCTTTCACATTTGCTGAGGAGTGCTTTACTTCCAACTATGTGGTCAATCTTGGAATAAGTGCGATGTGGTGCTGAGAAGAATGTATATTCTGTTGATTTGGGGTGGAGAGTTCTGTAGATGTCTATTAGGTCCGCTTGGTGCAGAGTTGAGTTCAATTCCTGGATATCCTTGTTAACTTTCTGTCTTGTTGATCTGTCTAATGTTGACAGTGGGGTGTTAAAGTCTCCCATTATTATTGTGCGGGAGTCTAAGTCTCTTTGTAAGTCTCTAAGGACTTGCATTATGAATCTGGGTGCTCCTGTATTGGGTGCATATATATTTAGGATAGTTAGCTCTTCTTCCTGATGAATTGATCCCTTTACCATTATGTAATGGCCTTCTTTGTCTCTTTCGATCTTTGATGGTTTAAAGTCTGTTTTATCAGAGACTAGGATTGCAACCCCTGCTCTTTTTTTTTGTTTGTTTTCCATTTGCTTGGTAGATCTCCCTCCATCCCTTTATTTTGAGTCTATGTGTGTCTCTGCATGTAAGATGGGTCTCCTGAATACAGCAAACTGATGGGTCTTGACTCTTTATCCAATTTGCCAGTCTGTGTCTTTTAATTGGACCATTTAGTCCCTTTACATTTAAGGTTAATATTGTTATGTGTGAACTTGATCCTGTCATTATGATATTAGCTGGTTATTTTGCTCGTTAGTTGATGCAGTTTCTTCCTAGCCTCGATGGTCTTTACATTTTGGCATGTTTTTGCAATGACTGGTACCTGTTGTTCCTTTCCATGTTTAGTGCTTCCTTCAGGATCTCTTGTAGGGCAGGCCTGATGGTGACAAAATCTCTAAGCATTTGCTTGTCTGTAAAGGATTTTATTTCTCCTTCACTTATGAAGCTTAGTCTGGCTGGATATGAAATTCTGGGTTGAAAATTCTTTTAAGAATTTTGAATATTGGCCCCTACTCTCTTCTGGCTTGGAGAGTTTCTGCCGAGAGATCTGCTGTTAGTTTGATGGGCTTCCCTTTGTGGGTAACCCGACCTTTCTCTCTGGGTGCCCTTAACATTTTTTCCTTCATTTCAACTTTGGTGAATCTGACAATTATGTATCTTGGAGTTGGTCTTCTTGAGGAGTATCTTTGTGGCATTCTCTGTATTTCCTGAATTTGAATGTTGGCCTGCCTTACTAGGTTGGGGAAGTTCTCCTGGATGATATCCTGCAGAGTGTTTTCCAACTTAGTTCCATTTTCCCTGTCACTTTCACACACACCAATCAGATGTAGGTCGGTCTTTTCACATTATCCCATATTTCTTGGAGGCTGTTAATTTCCTTTTACTCTTTTTTCTCTACACTTCTCTTCTTGCTTCATTTCATTCATTTGATCTTCAATGGCTGATACTCTTTCTTCTAGTTGATCAAGTCGGTTACCGAAGCTTGTGCATTTGTCACGTAGTTCTCGTGTCATGGTTTTCATCTCTATCAGTTCTTTTAAGGTGTTCTCTGCATTGATTATTCTAGTTATCCATTCATTCATTGTTTTTTCAAGGCGTTTAGTTTCTTTGCGCTGGTTATGTAGTTCCTCCTTTACCTCTGAGAAGTTTGATCAACTGAAGCCTTCTTCTCTCGTCAAAGTCATTCTCTGTCCAGCTTTGTTCCATTGCTGGCAATGAGCAGCTTCCTTTGGATGGGGAGATGCGTTCTGATTTTTTGAATTTCCAGCTTTTCTGCTCTGCTTTTCCCCATCTTTGTGGTTTTATCTGCCTTTGGTCTTTGATAATGGTGACGTACTAATGGGGATTTGGTGTGGGTGTCCTTTCTGTTTGTTAGTTTTCCTTCTAACCGTCAGGACCCTCAGCTGCAGGTCTGTTAAAGTATGCTTGAGGTCCACTCCAGACCCTGTTTGCCTGGGTATCAGCAGCGGAGGCTGCAGAAGATAGAATATTGCTGAACAACGAGTGTTGCTATCTGATTCTTGCTCTGGAAGCTTTGTCTTGGGGTGTAACCAGCCGTATGACATGTGAGGTGTTGGTCTGCACCTAGTGGGGGGTGTCTCCCAGTTAGGCTACTCAGGGGTCAGGGACTCACTTGAGCAGGCAGTCTGTCTGTTCTCAGATCTCAATCTCTGTGCTAGGAGAACCACTGCTCTCTTCAAAGCTGTCAGAGAGGGGCTTTTACATCTGCAGAGATTTCTGCTGCTTTTTGTTTAGCTATGCCCTGTCCCCAGAGGTGGAGTCTACAGAGGCAGACAGGTGGGCCTCCTTGAGCTGGGGTGGGCTCCACCCAATTTGAGCTTCCTGGCATCTTTGCTTATATTCTTAAGCCTCAGCAATGGCAAGCGGCCCTCCCTCAGCCTCACTGCCGCCTTTCAGTTAGATCTGACTGCTGTGCTGGCAATGAGGGAGGCTCTGTGGGTGTGAGACCCTCTGGGCCAGGGGTGGGATCTAATCTCCTGGTGTGCTATTTGCTAAGACCCTTGGTAAAGCACAGTATTAAGGTGGGAGTTACCCAATTTTCCAGGTGTTGTGTGTCTCAGTTTCCCTTGGCTAGGAAAAGGAATTCCCTTCCCCCTTGCGCTTCCCAGGTGAGGTGATGCCTCACCCTGCTTTAGCTCTCGCTGGTTGGGCTGCATCCACGGACCTGCATGGACTGTCCGACACGCCATAGTGAGATGAATCCAGTACCTCAGTTGTAAATGCAGAAATCACTCGTCTTCTGTGTGACTCACGCTGGGAGCTGCAGGCTGGAGCTCTTCCTATTCAGCCATCTTGGGCGCCCCCCGCCAAATGGTATTTTACCTACTTTTTAATTGGTTTTTCTCATTGTTGATTTTTAAAGAGTTCATTGTATATTTTGGATACAAATCCTTTATCAGATATATTTTGCAAAATTTTTATCCCAGGTTGTGGCATATCTTTTCATTTTAACAGTGTCCTTCACAGAGCAGTTTTTAATTTTAATAAAGTCCAACTAATTTTTTTCTTTCATGAATCATGCTGTTGGTGTTGCAGCTAAAAATTCATCACCAAAGTCAGTGTCAGTCCTCCAACTTTGTTCTTCTTAAGTATCTTGGCAGCTACTCTGGGTCTTTCCCTCATTAACTTTAAAATTTTGTCAACATCCACAAGTACCTTGCTGGGATTTTTGTTGAGATTTCATTGAATCTGCAAAGTTAGGAAGACATAACACCTTAACAATATTTAGTCTTCCTACCCATGAACATGGAATATTCTATTTATTTCTATCTTCAATTTCTTTCATGAGACTTTTGTAGTTTTCCATATAGATCTTATACAAAGTTAATTTTGTTTCCTTCCTTCCTTTCTTCTCTCTCTACTCTCTTTTGGTGCTAATTTAAATGTTTTAAATTTCTAATTCCAAATGTTCATCCCTGGTATATACAAGAAAGTAACTGAATGTGTATGAACCGTACATTCTCTGTAAACTTGCTATATTCAGGTTTCAGTTCTAAATTATTTTTCGTTGAGACACAGGAATTTTTTCTTATTGCATTAGCAAGAACTTCCAGAGCAACATTAAATAGGAATGATGCAATCTACTTGCCTTGTTTCTGTTCTTCAAGGGAAAGCATCTGATGTCCCACCATTAAGTATGTTAGCTGTAGGTTTTTTGTAGATATTCTTTATGAAGTTAAGGGTTTTCTTATATTCCTAGTTGGCTGAGAGCTTTGTTTTTATCACAAATAGGTGTTGGCTTTTTTGTCAAATGGCTTTTCTGCCTCTATTGATATGATCATGACTTTTCTCCTTTAGTATGATAACGTAATGGATTGTATAAACTGATTTGTTGAATCAGCCTTGCATACCTGAAATGCCACTTGACTGTGGTGTATAGTTTTTTGTTATACATTGTTGTGGTAGATTTGCTAATCCTCTTTTTTGTTTGTTTTTTGAGACAGTTTCGCTCCCAGGCTGGAGTGCAATGGTGTGATCTCAGCTCAATGCAACATCCTCCTCCCAGGTTCAAACGATTCTCCTGCCTCAGCCTCCAGCCTCAGCATGTTCCACCATGCCCGGCTGATTCTGTGTTTTTAGTAGAGACGGGGTTTCTCCATGTTGATCAGGCTGGTCTCAAACTCCTTACCTCAGGTGATCTGCCCACCTTGGCCTCCCAAAGTGCTGGGATTACAGGCATGAGACACCATGCCCGGCAGATCTGCTAATATTCTGTTGAGAATTTTTACAGCTATGTTCATGAGAGATGTTGGTCTGTAGTCCTTTTTTGTAACATCTTTACCTAATTTTGTTATCACGGTAATTCTGGCCTCACATGCTTTTGTTTTGTTGTTTGTTGTTTTGAGACAGAGTTTTACTTTTTCACACAGGCTGAATTGAAGTGCAGTGGCACAATCTCAGCTCACTGCATCCTTTCCCTCCCAGGTTCAAGTGATTCTTTTGCCTAAGTCTCTCAAGTAGCTGGGATTACAGGCACGCGTCACAATGTCTGGCTAATTTTTTTTTTTTGTATTTTCAGTAGAGACGGGGTTTCACCGTATTGGTCAGGCTGGTCTCAAAACTCCTGGCATCGTGATCCACCCGCCTCAGCCTCCCAAAATGCTGGGATTACAGGCATGAGCCACCGCACCCGGCCTCACAGAATGTGTTAAAACATTTCCTCTATTTTCTAGAATAGACTGTATAAAACTGGCATCACTTTCTCCTTGAATGGTGGAATTCACGATTGAAGCCATCTGAGACCAGTGCTTTGTTTTGGAAGCTCATTATTGATTCAATTTATTTTATAACTTTATGCAAGGCAGTTATTTCTCCTTGTGTGAGTTTTGGTAGGTTGTGTCTTTCACAAAATTGGTCCATTTCATCTGTAATCAGATTTGTATACTCAGAATTGCTCATAACATTCCTTTATTATCCTTCTAATGTCCTAATGTTCAGAAGAAAAGTAATAATAATGGCACCTCTTTTCATTTCAGATTTTAGTAATTTTTTTTCTTTTGTTATGGCAGGAAGTTTTATAAATTTTAACTTTTCATTGAATTTCATTTGTTTCACTGAATTTATTGTTTTTGTTTCAATTTTATTGATTTCTACTCTACTATTTCTTCTGCTTACTTTGGATTTAATTTGCTCTTCTTTTTCTAATTTCCTTAAGTAGATGCTTATTGATTTTAGATCTTTAACATTTTCCAATATATGCATTCAATACTATAAATTTCCCTCTAGCTACTGCTTTCGCTGCATCTCACTTTTTTTTTTTTTTTTTTTTGAGACAAAGTCTCGCCCTGTTGCCCAGGCTGGAGTGCAGTGGTGCCATCTTCGCTCACTGGATGCTCCACATCCCAGGTTCATGCCATTCTCCTGCCTCTGCCTCCCAAGTAGCTGGGACTACAGGTGCCCGCCACCACACCCGGCTAATTTTTTTGTATTTTTAGTAGACATGAGGTTTCATTGTGTTAGCCAGGATGGTCTCGATCTCCTGACCTCATGATCCACCCGCCTCGGCCTCCCAAAGTGCTGGGATTACAGGCATGATCCACCGCGCCCAGTCGCATCTCACAAATTTTGATAATTTGTATTTTCATTTATTTCAAAATATATTTTCTCAAGACTTCTTTGACCTATCTGTTTAAAAGTGTGTTCCTTAATCTACAAGTATTTTGGGATTTTCCAGGTATTTTCTAGTTTAATTCCTTTGTAAAGACATACATTCTGTGGTGTCTTTTATTAAAAGTTAATTACCCCTTTATCACCATATGTTGCTTGATCATTTTCCTTGTTCTGAAGTCAGCTTTGTATGAAATTAATATAGCTACTCCAGCTTTCTTTTGATGAGTGTAGTTTGAAATGTTAGTCTATCTAGGCTACCCTAACAAAATACCATACACTAGGTGACTTAAACAACATAAATTTTCTTTTTCTCAAATTTCTGAAGACTGGAAGTCTGGGATCAGGGTGTCATCACAATTTCTGGGGAAGGCTCTCTTTCTCATTTGTAGACAGCTACCTTCTAGTCGTATCTTCACATGGCAAAGAGAGCAAGCTCTCTGTGTCCCTTCTTATAAGGACACTAACCTTATGTTAGTCATGGTGCCACCTAACCTTAATTATCTTCCAAGATCCCTATCTCCAAATACTATCACACTGGGGGTTAGGGCTTCAACATATAAATTTGGGGAACAGGGGGAACGTGAACATTCAGTCCATTAATACGTGATGTATCTTTCTCCATCTTTGTATTTAAAGTAGATTTCTTGTTTAGTCTTGTTTTTTAATCTTCTGTGACAGTATCTGTGTATTTAGACAACTCACATTTAAACTGATTGATATAAATTACTATATTTGTTAATGTTTTCTATTAATTCCTCTTTTGTTCGTCTTCCACTTTTCTGCCTTCTCTAAGTTTAATCTAGCATCTTGTACAATTCCATTGTCTCTGCTCTCTTACCAGGATTAAACAGATACGTAACAATCTACCATCATGTGAACTGGCTCTCTGATTGTTGCAAAACAAGATTCATTAAAATGGATGAACTTCTGGACACAGTCAAATGACAGAGGAGAATAATGATGTAACATGAAAAATAACAGCATTTATCAAATAGTGGTGGCAGAGAGGACAACCTAGATAGGAAACATCAAAGGACATTTCACTTTTATCTGTAATATCTGCATTTATTTCTTGTATAATAAAAAATGAATTAAAAATTTTACATCTCTACAAGCTAAAAAAAAAAAAAGCAAGATTCCATCAAAACAAAGTTGTAGGATAAACAATAATCTAGGGAAAGTATTAAGAATATTAAAAATAAGCCATTAGCAACTTTTCACTTACTAATTTTTGAGTCAACATGTCATAAAATGCAATAAAGTATTTGATACACTACATTTAGCAGCTGGTAGACTATTGACATACCCCATATAAACTTTTAGAAAAATACTGTCTATTGATAGACATTGCAAGCATAAGGATTTTTTTTTTTTTCTTTTGAGACGGAGTTTTGCTCTTGTCGCCTAGGCTGGAGTGCAGTGGCACAATCTTGGCTCACTGCAACCTCTGCCTCCCAGGTTCAAGCGATTCTCCTGCCTCAGCCTTCAAGTAGCTGGACTTATAGGTGTGCACCACCACACCCAGCTAATTTTTGGTATTTTTAGTAAAGACAGGGTTTCACCATGTTGGCCTGGCTGGTCTCGAACTCCTGACCTCAAGTGATCCACCCACCTCGGCCTCCGAAAGTGCTAGCATTACAGGCGTGAGCCACCGTGTCTGGCTCGATTTACATATTTTTAATGTTTTCATTAGCAAACACCAAGTGTTTTGCTAGTACTTCATGGACAACAGTACCACCTGCTCTGAAGAATTATTGTCAGACCTACACTGCCATTTCTTCCCTCTCCAGTTAATTCAAAGAGTAAAAAGTTGTTCACCCCTTCAATATCCAACTCGAGTATTCTAGGAGGTACTTTATGTATCATCTTCCCCTAAGTTACATTCCCTAAAATATAATAGTATTTGTATTTTCTACAGAGGGATTGGTATACTTCAAATATTGTTTGTTTACTTTAGAAAATATGAAGCAATTAAGGTAAGCAAGGAACTTGGATAATATACAGTAGGAAGCACTTTCAAGTAAAAAAGTAACAAATTTCTCTTAGAAAACTAATGATATTAAGTGGATTTAGGATTCTCTAGTTTAGCTTGTATGTAATACTAAATGAGTCCTATATCTTAATTTATCCAGCTTTAGAAAGTATTTGCTACTTATAAAAATATCCCACATCACCAACAGCTAGAGATTTTTAGAAATAATTTTATTCACAAAAATTCACAAAGGATTAATAAGATGTCATGAATACAATTTTGTTGGTAATAATTAGCAGAATCAAGAGTAGATTAATATATAAGGTTACATGGTATATGAATAATACAAACTAAAATATCAATTTTATGCTAGCTTTATCCATTAGTTTTTCATATTCCAATTTTAAACAAAACTAGAAATAAGGCAGTACATATGAAACAATTTGCTAAATACTTTTAAATTATGCCAGCTTCTACATCAGATATTACCTCAATTTTAAAACCATCTGCAAATTAAATGACCTTCCCATTATAATTTCTAAATATAAAGAAGCACCAATTGGAACTCAAAATGCATAAAAGATACTGTTATACATTTTAAGAAAATATTATATTAGCAATATAATAAATCAACAAAGAATTTTCCAAAGAATATTGCATGAGGTAAGGTATATTAAATGTTTTATGCCTAGAATATTATCTACCTGCATTCTTCTCCATATAGTTTAAAACACCAAAGCACTGACTGAATAAGAAAGGACCATTTAAAAATGAATAATAGATGGCAGCACATGCCATTTAGCGATAAAAGGAAGATGGACTATGTGCATTAATTTGCAAATAATGTTTTTTATCCAAATAGTCCTGTGATTCCAATATCCTTGAATGATAAGATTTTTTTACTGTGTGAAAAAAGAAAACATTCTTTTACTGATGGAAAGCTTCTAATCTTATTCGGGTTGGATCTTCTGGATGTCTCAAGGCAATTCCATTACGCAGCAGCAGCTCAACATAAGGTGGCCAAAAGGAATCACTAATTTTGACATATGGATCATGTGGAACATCAAATAATCTATTTATAAGAATCTAGGAGAAAATATCATTCAAAATATACTTTACTTGGGAAAAAGTCAATACAGCTATAATAAAGTTTTTTGTCAAAGAATATTGACCTCTTTTCTTTTTCAACAACTGTTTAATACTTTTAATCTACAAATTTGAATTTCCTATTTGAAAGGACTATGGGTATTAGCTAATGAAAAAAACTTTAAAGTGAAGTTTTGCATCTTTAATTTAGAAAACCTTTTCCTAAAAACTGGTTAGAAAGAATTTACAATTCTCCCACTTCTCTTGGGATTAATATCTTCTTTAGGATAAAGACAAAAATCTTAAAAAATTAAAATTTCACAAAAAAGTTAAAAAGAAAGTGAGCAAGTGTGTCTTAATACTTGAGGGAAAAATCACTGGTCCTGTCCTCCACAAAACACCTATTCTTCTGATAAATATTTATCATCATCGCTTCCTTCAGCTTCATCCTGAGTATCCCTGATCTTCATTAAGGATATTGTGGAATTACAACCACAAATTGAATTTTGATTATTTGTATTAAATTATATAGGCTAGCATTTTCCAAACTGCATTCCATAGAATTAGTCTCCCTGAAGTGTTCTTAGCTCCTGAAAAACAGGGTTCTGTGATCAAACAAGCTTGGGAAAGCTTGCTAATGTAAAGTGAGAATCAGCTGTCTTTCCCAAATCCACTGCTATTATAAAAGTCTTCTGAAGAAAGAAATATTTACAATTGTTTGAATACTAATGTTATGAAATACAGTGAAAAACGCTAAATGTAGATCAATTATTATTCTGCCTCCTCAGCTATCTTCCAGTGCCTTCACAAATTACAAAACTAGAACTCAGAAGAGTTAAGAGATTCCTCAGGGGCACATAATCAGTGGTGGATCTTGGATTAGACTCCGTATCTCAAAATTACGTCCGCATCTCAAAAATTTATCAGGCCAAATTTTTAACTGAAACATGCTATTATTTTAAGGAATACGGAAAAGAAAATGCATAATTTATACAAAGTGCCATAGAAATAAGTCAAATTAATCCATCAAGCTCTACTCTCAATTAATTTTGTAATACCTTATTTCTTAAAATAAAATTTTCAACTATCATTAATTATTTCATGTCCCACATCCCATGGGAGGAAAAAAGCTTTGGCCTCATTTCTTTTGAGTACTATGATATAGAACTAAATATTATTTGTATTTTAGAGCAATGGCTTATTTTAGTACAAATGGCTTATTTTAGTACAAATCTTTCCTATTTTGCATTTCTAATTTTAATCTTATTATTTTTAACCTAACTGCAGTTTTAACATTAGTTCCTTTATCACTGACAATATGAGCCTTGGAGACAAACTTAGGATTCTAATGCTAAGTTTTATATGCTGATATAGTTTAGGTGTGTCCCCTGTCATATCTCATATTGAAATGTAATCCCCAGTGTTGGAGGTGGGGCCTGGTGGGAGGTGATTGGATCATCAGGGTGAATTTCTCGTGAATGCTTTGGCATATCCCCTTGGTGCTGTCCTCATGACAGTGAGTTCTTGCAAGATCTGGTTGCTTAAAAGTGTGTGTGGTACCTTTCCCCCTCCCTCTTGCTCCCACTCTGGCCATGTAAACTGTCTGCTCCTGCTTCACCTTCTGCTATGAGTAAAAGCTCCCTTAGGCCTCCCTAGAAGCTGAGCAGATGCCAGTGTCATGTTTGTACAGCCTGCAAACCATGAGCCAGTTAAACTCCTTTGCTTTATAAAATATACAGTCTCAGGTATTTCTTTACAGCAATACAAGAATGGCCTAACACATATGGTATATACTATGTACACTACTAAAAAATTATACATGTAATACCTTTCAGTATTTCCATGACTGACAATTTTTATTAAAAAAAAAAGTTAAGTCATCCATGAGAAACTATAGTCATCTTAGTTTCAGCATAAACTAGAGTAGCTAGAAATAGTTACAATATTCTAATTACAAATCTAATACATATTTGTATTTTGCTTTTCAAAGCAATAATATTCTGTATTATATCCAGAGGAACCAAAACTTGTCAGCTGGGCAAAAAGAGACTTTAACACCTAGTTCATTAAGTTAAATGAAACACATTTTCTGAAATCACTCTTTCTTCAAAATTTACCAATGATTTTAAAAAGGGTAATTGGTAAATACCCTTACTAATTGGTAAATACCCTGTTCTTCATACACTACTTCATTTTCCTTTCTGCCCAATTTGTCATGAATTGTCATATCAAGATCTTCCAAAGTATTTAAAATAATTGATAATATGGTTAAGGTTCAAAAACATTTTTGAAAAGGTCGAAGATATTTATAAAACAAGGTATATGTCAAATCAGAGAAAGTTGGAAAACTCAGTACTTACATTACAAGAAAAGAGACTGATGTTATTTTTTTTTAAATTGTACAATTTCTACAACTTTGTGGAAGGAATCTTTAAGTTCATTATGTATTTTATACAGAGTATGGAGCTACCAATTAAAGAGTCAATGTAACAGCATAGAATTTTACTATGTAAATATTAGATGACATCATGAAAATTTTTTTTTCACCCTGTCAGCTCATACCTAGATAAAAACTTTACCTGTAATAAATCTTGGGAATATGATTAAGAGACCTTAAATTAACATTATTTTAAAAATAACAATATTCCTCTCAGTACTATATAGGGAACAGAAACTAATTTTATACCAAAGATATATTATCACAAATATATTTAATAAAGAATGATGAATATTTTAAGAATTATTTAAGAATTATTTCTTGTTTTTCAAGTCTTGAGTATAATTGTTCAAAAAAACTAAGAGACAGCTTCAAGACAAAACAAAGTACACAAAACACTTACCTCTAACATTTCATGCAGTGTTATCAGCTGTACAGTTGATTCTTGAATGTTTTTCTTCAAGAGAAATGTGAATAACAAACAATTACCACTTCAGTTCCACCAATGGTGAAATATTGGACTGTTTTTACAAGACTTTTATTTTATTTTTGAGAGAGCTTCACTCTTGGTGCCCAGGCTGGAGTGCAATGGCGCAATCTCAGTTCACTGCAACCTCCGCCTCCCGGGTTCCAGTGATTCTCTTGCCTCAGCCTCCGAGTAGCTAGGATTACAGGCGCTCCCACCACCACGCCTGGCTAATTTTTGTATTTTTAGTAGATACGAGGTTTCACCATCTTGGCCAGGCTGGTCTCGAGCTCCTGACCTCAGGTGATCTGCCCACACTGGCCTCCCAAAGTGCTGTGATTACAGGCATGAGTCACCATGCTTGGCCAAGAGTTTTAAAATTAGTATTTTTTAGTTGTAATGGTATAAAGTAACTAAAATCAAATATTCATAATTAAGTGACAAAAAATTCTGAAAGTAAATGTTATTTGTATTTAAGTCAGATTCATAAAAACGCAGTGGAAATATCTTCTAAGACAGTGAAAACTTTTATAGTAACTGGAAGATACAATTAAAACTATCCATAAACATATAATAGATATACACATTATATATAATCATATAAAAAATTTAGTATTTAAATCCCCCAATAAAAACTCCCCAAATAACATTCTAGAGTACATTTATGCAGTTTCAGTACAGGAAATTTGCTCTTATGAGAGACTTAATCATCTTTCTATAGCTCGTGACAGTTTGTCATGTTAACTCATTAGTTGTTTCTTCCCTGGAATGACAGAGAACAAATCTCACTCCAATTCTACCCAAGAGTTCCTCAAATATTTGAACACTGCTATTATAAGGACCAAGTCTTCTCTTTTTCACATTAATCGCCATTTGTTTCTTCAATTATTTTTTTCTTTTTTTTTGGAGACAGGGTCTCACTCTGTCACCCAGGCTGGAGTGCAGTGATGCCATCATAGCTCACTGCAGCCTTGACTTCCTGGGCTCAAGCTATCTTCCCACCTCAGCCTTCCGAGTAGCTGGGACTACAAGCACATGCCACAGTAATGTTTTCGTTTAAATATGTTTGTTTTTTAGAGGCAGGGTCTTGCTACGTTGTCCAAACTGGTCTCAAATTTTTGGCTTCAAGTGATCCTCCCACCTTAGTTTCCTAAAGTGCTGGGAATACAGGTGTGAGCCACCACACCCCACCTCAATATTTTTCATATGGCACAAATTTGAGGCTTCTCAATACCATGATTATTCTTTGAATGTGCTCTAATTTGTCTTTTGTTTTCCTTCATCTAGTCTCCCACAACGATCTAGGTGTGATTTGACTACCGAAGACAAAAAAAGAACACCTACTTTCATAATTACGGAGACCAGAATTCTATACATTAAATTTAAGATGGTGTTAGCTTTTAGACATTTTTTTTCCTTGTGGACTTCTGAGAATACTATCATCTAAAATGTCAAAGTATTTTTCATATATCTAGCTAAAAATGTCTTCCTTGTTCTGTAATGTTTTAAACATAGATATCCTCTGTATTTCTACTTAAACATCATCCTATTTTATTTGCCTTATTTCCTAACTAGCTAAGAAATAAAGTCTTTATTCCGTCATCCAACATATTTACTATCTAGCCCTCTTACTTTCACGTCATTTGTAAACTTTGATAGCCATATATTCTATCTCTTTAAGTTACTGTTAAAAATGTTCAACAGGACAGACTCTAAAGGAAACTGCTAGAAAGTTCCAAGATTTAATACTAATCCTAATTCAAAACCTTCTGATTAGGATTAGTATTATCTTGGAAAAAAGAAGTGAGGTTATCAAATCTGACTTAATGACCCCAAAATGGCTCATGGTAATCAAGCTTCCTTTTAAGGACGCCTCAAACCTCTGGTTCTATTAGTGGAGCAAAAGCAACCAAAAAAAGTTAAAAAAATGGAGGAGACTGGGACCAGAAAATACATCAGTGAGTTGTTGCAAGATTAAGGTCATAAAGAGGCAAGGAATCATGACTTTAATGAAATGGTTAAAAGAAGGTTGTCATACTTTTACAAATAAATAAGACGTAAAAAACAATAATAGAATGGAAGACACAGTCCATAACAAATGTAAAAGCCTATAGACAATTATAAGTAAGAAAAGGAAGAGTAAAAAGAACACAGACAGTAAAAACAAAAACAAACAGAACTTTTTCTCCTTTTCTTAGTATATTCACATCCATTCAATAAATATGAACTGAGAAGGTTCTATATAAAAGATACGCAAGATAGAAGAGATACAAAGATGAACTGAACACATTGAGTAGCTCATAGGGCATGGGGGTGAAGGGAGAGATACACACAAATAACACTAACAAAATCATTTGAAAAGTGTTAATAAAAGGACACCTAGAGCCAGGTTCAGTAGCTCACATCTGAAGTCCCAGTTGTGTGGAGGCTGAGGCGGGAGGATAGCTTCAACCCAGGAGTTCAAGTCTAACCTGGGCAATATAGCAAGACCTCGTCTCTAAAAAATCAATCAATAGGTCAGGTGTGGTGGCTCACGCCTGTAATCCTAGCACTTTGGGAGGCTGAGGCGGGAGGATCAACTGAGGTCAGGAGTTTGAGACCAGCCTTGACAACACGGTGAAACCCTGTCTCTACTAAAACTACAAAAAAATTAGCTGGGTGTCGTGGCATGTAATTGTAGTCCCAGCTACTCAGGAGGCTGGGACAGGAGAATTGATTGCCTGAACCTGGGAGACAGAGGTTGCAGTGAGCAGAGATCATGCCATTGCACTCCAGCCTGGGTGACAGAGCAAGACTCGGTCCCCCAAAATAAAAATAAACAAAAATTAAAAATAAATAAATAAAAGAACACTTAAATTTCATATGTTTCACTCAAAAGATGTTTGAACTGTCTTAAGTAGGAATCTGCCACCCTCAACAGATCGGAAGGGTTTTAACCTAGGCAGAAAAAACAATGTGCAAGCCACAAAAAAGTGAGAGGTCAATTGGTGACATAGCTGAATGGATTCACATAAGAGATGGATGAATGCTGGGAAATGAGGCTGAGGAGATAGAAGTCCATAGCATAAATCCTAATGAAGAGATTTCTAAGAAGTTTACAGACTTCATTCCCTAGGAAGACATGAAAGATTTTATACTGAAAATGATTAAACATATTATTATTCGATGATTACTCCAATTTCAAAAAAGTCTTAACACTATATATATATATATATATATATATATATAAAAGAACCGTTCACAATCTTCTGCCTCTCAATAAAATATTTATTTGCTTTCTCAGAAAAGGTTTATTTCATTATAGCTACTATTAAAATAGTCAATAACTTACAATAATCTGTAACAAATTTTAAACATCATTCTTTTGATTTAAAAAGTTGTACACATTCATCACAGAAAACTGAAAAAATTGTGAAAAGCAAAAAAACCACCTACAATCCTAGCTCTCAGACATAAGCACTATCAATTTTTTAAACATAAATTAGATTCAAACAATTCAATCATCAGTGTTTTACTTGTTCAACAGTTGTATTTCATTAACTTATCTGAAGGTGTTCAGTACATTATATGACAAGTTGACTTACTCCCATCATATGGATGTAATATAAAAAATATACTCTGGCTGGGTGCAATGGCTCACACCTGTAATCCTAACATCTAATCGTCCCACTTGGGAGGCTGAGGTGGGCAGATGGCCTGAGCTCAGGAGTTCAAGACCAGCCTGGGCAACTTGGTGAAATCCCCTCTCTACTACAAATACAAAAAATTAGCTGGGCGTGGTGGCGCACACCTGTAGTCCCAGCTACTCTGAAAGCTAAGGCACGAGAATCACTTGAACCCAGGAGGTAGAGGTTGCAGTGAGCTGAGATCACACCACTGAACTCCAGCCTGAGTGACAGAGACTCTGTCCCCCGGCCCCCTCTAAAAAGATATACATATACTTAATCCCATTTTATTGAATAATTAGGTTGCTTCTAGTGTTTCATAAATATAATGTGATAATGGCATATTTCCATACATGTGCATACCTTTGAACTAAATAAGAAAATATGCTTCTAAACCCACCTAAAATAATTTCAAATATGGTAATTTATATAAATGTCTTCTCTAAAACTTACCTTTTTCTTTTTAACACTTCTATCAGGCACAGGAAAATGGTCTTCTAGAAACTTGCCCAAGGTACTCAAGAGTTTCTCCTTATATTCTTTTACATTAAGCATTTTAGTTTTCAGCTCATTAAAGATTCTAATAGATTTAAAAAATTAACAGAAACATTTAACTGATAAAACACATATGCACATGTAACTAGTTATTCATGAAGTTGATCGAAAATTTTGTTAAAACTTCATTTGCTCAAACCAAATAACTACCTTTTTGAAAATAATATTGTGTATATAACAAGTAGAGAAATCAAAGGTACAGTCAAGTCAAGTCACTCATAAAATATTATATAATAGCTAATAGTTAACAAAAGTTAGGCCAAGACTCCTGATTCCTGGTAAAATTAACTCCATCTATGTTTCATGTAACACAAAAAATAAAATACTTTTCCTATTTTAAAAACCTAGAACATAAAATTAATACCTTGATTCAGAAAATGTTTCGACCTTATTTTTCAATTCACTGTGTAGTACATTAAGAGATTCCATTATCTGTTGCTGTTCATCCAACCACTGTTGTTCTCTTTTGACATGGAAAAACAAAACAAGCAACATCTAAATAAAACTTTAAAGGCCACTTAATACATATGAATGATTAACAGTAATTATAACATAAACATACCTTTCTAAGTCTTCCTTTAACTTTTCATTCTTTGACTCCATAGTAGACAGTACCATTTCAAGATCTTGTCTCAGCTTTTGGAACTAGAATAAAATAATTCAAATTAATTGCTCAGTCTTTAATCTTACAGTTTTATTTCTGAACAACAGTCAAATTTACATAGTGGTCCAGGATACTTCCATTCAGACATCAGTAGTAAAAAAGCCTAGCAGAAAGCATTTGAAAAGGTAAATATACACAATAGGTGCTAAATTTGTGGTAATATTCTATGGTTAAATTCAAAAATATCAGAAGGGGTTTTGGGTAGTAAATTTTAATTTCATATTGAAAGGCAAGATAATGGTGTGTTTTCAGTAATCAGAGATTAGGTACCTTCTATTTTTTTGTTGTTTTTGAGACAGAGCCTCACTCTGTCACCCAGGCTGGAGTGCAGTAGTGCCATCTCAGCTCACTGCAACCTCCGCCTCCCAGGTTCACGCCATTCTCCTGCCTCAGCCTCCTCCAGTAGCTGGGACTACAGGCGCCCGCCACCATGCCAGGCTAATTTTTTGTTTTTAGTAGAGACGGGGTTTCACCATGTTAGCCAGGATAGTCTCCATCTCCTGATCTCATGATCCGCCTGCCTCGGCCTCCCAAAGTGCTGGGATTACAGGCGTGAGTGACCGCGCCCGGCCGCACAGGTACCTTTTCTTTTCTTTTTCATTTTTACTTTTTGAGATGGAGTCTTGTTTTGTCACCCAGGCTGGAGTGCAGTGGTGTGAACTTGGCTCACTGCAACCTCGGCCTCCCAGGTTCAAATGATTCTCCTGCCTCATCCTCCCGAGTAGCTGGGATTACAGGTGCGCCCCACCATGCCCAGCTAATTTTTGTATTTTTAGTACAGACTAGGTTTCACCATATTGGCCAGGCTGGACTCAAACTCCTGAGCTTGTGATCCACCCATCTTAGCCTCCCAAAGTGCTGGGATTACAGGTGTGAGCCACCGTGCCCAGCCCCAGGTACCTTTTCTAAGGAGACTGTACAAAACAGACACAAATGACTCACTCATTCAATATTTATTCAATCAATCATTCAATCAAATTTGTGATCAATCATTGACTATTAGGCATTGCTGAAGGAGAGAGAGATGCAAAGGTGAACAGAACAAAGAGGGGAATTCAGACATTTACTCCAGCAATGGTCAAGTGTCATAAAGAAAAAAAAAAATCAAAATAAAAGTAAAGGCATGAAGAGCAAGAAATGGATGTTTTAGGTAGTATGATATGAAAAAACTTCTCTGATCAGGTAACATTTAAGTAACAGAGAAAGGCCAGGCGCGGTGGCTCAAGCCTGTAATCCCAGCACTTTGGGAGGCCGAGGCGGGTGGATCACAAGGTCAGGAGATCGAGACCGGCCTGGCCAAGATGGTGAAACCCCATCTCTACTAAAAATACAAAAATCAGCCGGGCGTGGTGGTGGGCGCCTGTAGTCCCAGCTACTCGTGAGGCTGAGGCAGGAAAATCGCGTCAACCCGGGAGGCGGAGGTTGCAGTGAGCCGAGATCGAACCACTATACTCCAGCCTGGGTGACAGAGTGAGACTCTGACTCAAAAAAATAAATAAATAAATAAAACAACAGAGAAAGAAGACAAAGGAAAACATCATGCTATTCTCTAGCAAAAGAATGTCCCAGGGAAAGGGAATAGTAAGTACTAAGGCCAGGAGGCAAAAGTATGCTTGAGGGATTTCAGGAACAACAAAGAAGACTAAAAAGAATTACAATAAGCACTAGTGTTCCATTCTCCTGATCACAAGGGTTTCCATTAGCTCTTTTTAAACATAAATCAGGTAAGTTCAACATGTATATTACAAACCCTAAAGTAACTATGAAAAAAAAAGAAAAGAAATAACTAATAAGCCAATACTGATAATCAGACACCAGCCTGGGCAACATGGCGAAACCCTGTCTCTATAAATAAATACAAAAATTAGCCAGGCATGATGCCACAAGCCTGTAGTCCCAGCTACTTGGACGGCTGAGGCGGGAGGATCACATGAGGCCAGGAGGTGGAGGCTGCAGTGAGCTGAGATCATACCACTGTATGCCAGCCTGGTTAACAGAGCAAGACCCTGCCTCAACAACGACAACAATGACGACAACAACAATACACACAATCCAAGAAAGTAGGAAAAGGGAAAAACAGGAACAGAAAAACAGTAGGATGAAAAGAAAGATAAATCAAGACCAAACCTGGTAACTCATTCCTGTAATTCTATCACTTTAGGAGGCTAAGGTGAAAAGGTTGTTTGAGGCCAGAAGTTCAAGGCTGCAGTGATTTATGATATCAACACTGCACCCAGCCTGGGCAATGGAGATCCTCTGCTCCCAACCCTCCCTCCCACCCAAAAATATAAATCAATAACACATCTTTCAATGCAACCATATTGATTATATTAAATATGGTCTGACAATGGCATTAAATTGAAAAATAATAGAAAGCTATCTAGAAAACTTTGCAAACATTTGGATACCAAAAACATACTTCTAAATAATCCATGGGTCAAAGAAGCAACCAATAGGAAAATAGGAAATTATTATAACTGAGTAGAAATTAACATTAACATCAAAATTTGTCTGTTATTTTTTCATCTCCCAAACAATTGACATGCAACATCAAGATTTCTGGGATGAAGCAAAAGCAGTACTCAGACAAGAATTCAGAGCACTAAAAATCTATTTTTTTTGAGACAGAATCTCGCTCTGTTGCCAGGCTGGAGTGCAACAGCACTATCTTGGCTCACTGCAACCTCCGTCTCCCGAGTTCAAGAGATTATCTTGCTTCAGCCTCCCAAGTACTGGGACTACAGGTGTGTGCCACCACACCCAGCTAATTTTTGTATTTTTAGTAGAGATATGGTTTCACTATATTGGCCAGGATGGTCTCCATCTCCTGACCTCGTGATATGCCTGCCTCAGCCTCCCAAAGTGCTGGGATTACAGGCGTGAGCCACTGCACCTGGCCTAAAAGCCTATTTTAAAAGAAAAGAAAGTTCTCAAATTAATAACCTCAGCTTCTATCATAAGAAATATGAAAAAAGAGTAAATAAAACCCACAGTAAGTTGAGGAAATAATAACAACAAAGAAGTTCAATCAGTACAACATAAAAAATAAGGAAAAAGCAATGAAAATTGGTTTTTGAGAAGGTCAATAAAATTAGATTAAGTATGGGGTGGGGAGAAGGACATAAATCACCAATATCAGAAATGAGACAGGTGACATCACTACAAACATTAAAATGATAATGGAGAAACGTTATAGACAATCTTGTCACTAAATTTGACAAATCAGATAAATAATTTGAGAGACATAAGCTACCAAAGCTCATTTAGACAAATAAGAAATCTGGCTCCAGAGAAACAGAATTTGTAATTAAAAATTTTCACAGATGAAAATTTTTATTCATCTCTAAATTTTTATTCAGTTTATGAGAAAATTTTAGGCCCAGATGGTTTTATCTGTGAATTCAAACAAACATGTCAGGAATAAAAAATTTCTATTCTATACAAACTCTTTAGAAGAGAAGAGAATACTTCCTAATTTGTTCCATGAGGCTGGTATTAAAGTCTAACAAAGATATCACAAAAAAGAAAACCACAGACCAATATACCTCATGAACACAGAAGCAAAAATCTCATAAAATTTCAGCAAATTACATTCAGCAATAAGTAAGAAAGATTAATATACTATGGCAAAGTGGGGTTTATCACAGGAATATGCAGTTAAGCAAGCAGATAAAATCAATTTTAAGGCTGGGGCGGTGGGTCATGCCTGTAATCCCAGAACTTTTGGAGGCTGAGGCAGGCGAATCACCTGAATTTGGGAGTTTGAGACCAGCCTGACCAACATAGAGAAACCCCATCTCTACTAAAAATATAAAATTAGCCAGGTGTGGTGGAGCATGCCTGTAATCCCAGCTACTTGGGAGGCTGAGGCAGGAGAATTGGTTGAACCGGGAGGTGGAGATTGCAGCGAGCCAAGATCATGCCATTGCACTCCAGCCTGGACAACAAGAGCGAAACTCCATCTCCAAAAAAAAAAAAAAAAAAATCAATTTTAAAAATCAATCAATGTAATTCACCATATCAACAGATTTAAAAAAGGAGAAAAACATTTAATAACCTCAATAAATTCAAGAAGAGTAAGTAACCAAATTCAATATTAATTTGTGATTTTAAAATAAAAGACTTAGGCCAGGGGCGGTGGCTCATGTCTGTAATCCCAGCACTTTGGGAGCCCGAGGACCTGAGGTTAGGAGTTCAAGACCAGCCTGGTCAACATGGTGGAACCCCGTCTCTACTAAAAACACATAAATTAGCCCAAAGCGGTGACAGGTGCCTGTAATCCAAGCTACTCAGGAGGCTGAGGCAGGAGAATTGCTTGAACCCAGGAGGCAGAGATTGTAGTGAACTGAGATCGTGCCACTGCACTCCAGCCTGGGCAACAGAGTGGGAATGACAGAAGGAAGGATGGAAGGATGGAAGGACAGAAGGACAGGAGGGAGGGAGGGAGGGTGGGAGGATAAAATAAGACTTCATAAATTGTAACAGAAGAAAATTTCTGCAATCTGATTAAAAGTATCTATGAAAAACCTACTGCTAACATCACACTTAATGGTGAAAGGGCAAATGTTTTCTGATAACCTCAGGAATAAGGAAAAAATGTCCATTCTTACTGTTTCTATTCAATATTTTACTGAAGTACAAGTTCTAGGACAGCAAAATAACCCCCCAAAAAGATATAAAAATCATACAGAAGGGAAAAAATATGTAAAATTGTGTTTGAGCTCAGATAATAAATATATAGAATAAAAGTTTCTCAAGGATGCAAAATCAATATATAAATATTAATTATATTTGTATTTGTTAGTAATAAATAAAAATTGAAATTGAAGGCCAGGCACGGTGGGCTCACGTCTATAATCCCAGCACTTTGGTAGGCCGAGGCGGGCAGATCACAAGGTCAGGAGATCGAGACCACCCTGGCCAACGTGGTGAAACCCCGTCTCTACTAAAAATACAAAAGAAAATTAGCTGGGCATGGTGGCGGGCGCCTGTAGTCCCAGCTGCTCGGGAGGCTGAGGCAGGAGAATGGCGTGAACCTGGGAGGTGGAGCTTGCAGTGAGCCGAGATTGCGCCACTGCACTCCAGCCTGGGAGACAAAGTGAGACTCTGTCTCAACAACAACAAAAATTGAAATTTAAAAGAATACCATTTTAATAGTCAAAATTATGAAATACTAAAAGGATGAATTTGACAAAAGATGTGCTAGACCTGTATGCTGAAAACTGCAAAACACCAGTGAGACAAAACTTTTAAATACTAAATAAATGGGGACCTAAATAAATACAAAGATGATACAGTGCTAATGGATCTGCATTCAGACTAAATATGTTAAAGATAGCAATCTTCCACAAATTAACCTATAGATTCAGGGAAATTTCAATCAAAGTTCCAGCTTTTTATGGGGCAAAATGACAAACCAATTCTAAAAGTTACATGGAAGTATGAAACAATTTTGAAAAGATCAACAAAGTTAGAGAATTCATAATACTTAATTTCAAGAGTTATTTTGAAGCTTCAGTAAAAAAGATAATGTGGTATTGGCTTAAAGACAGAAACACAGAACAAAAAAAACAGAAATATCCAAAGCACAGAATAGGGAAAAACAGAGTTCAGAAATAGATACACACATATGGTCACTAATTTTCAACAAAAGCGTAAAGGAAATTCAAAAAAGAAAAGACAGTTTCTTCAACAAATACCGCTGGAACAGTCAGTATCCAAATGAAAAAAAAAAGACCCTATAGCACTAACTCATACTATATATACATAAACATTAACTCAAAATGGATCATGAACCTAAATACTGAAACCTAAAACTAAAAAACTTTTAACAAAAAACAAAGGAGAAAATCTTTGTGACCCTGAATTGGGCAAACAGTTCTCAGATTTTGAGCTCAGACCTTAATAGAAAACTTGAGTTCGGAGTTAATCAAATTAGGAACTTAAGTTCTCCAAAACACCACAGAGAAAGTGAAAAGGAGTCGGGCACTGTGGCTCATGCCTGTAGTTCCAGCGCTTTGGGAGGCTGAAGCAGGCAGATTACTTGAGCCCAGGAGTGCACACAAGCCTGGAAAACATGGCAAATCCCATCTCTACAAAAAAATACAAAACTTAGCCAGATGTGGTGGTGCACACCCATAGTCCCAGGTACTCAGGAGGCTGAGGTAGGAGAATCCCTTGAGCCTGAGGTTAAGGCTACAATGAGCTGAGATGATGCCACTGCAATGCAGCCTGAGTGACAGAGCAAAACCCTGTGAAGGACGGAAGGAAGAGAGGAAGACAGGAAGAGAGGGAGGGAGGGAGGGAGGTGAAAAGACAATTGTGCAGTAAAGAGTTAACTCAGCAGGTCTAGACTGCAAAAACCTTGACATTACTAAAGCTTGTCTTCAGAACTGCCCTTGGTCAGTTCCCTGAAAATAAGCTCTGAGCCCTTGGAATATTTTGCTTAATGAGCATTTTTCTATGTCTAGAGCCTTGGGTCACATGGCACCAGTTTGATTAGAGAGTTTATGCTAACTATGTGATTTGTGTTGAATGCATTTTTACTCTAGGTGGATGGAGTATACATAGTTAAGGTCAGTCACACAAGCACTGCATGCATACCTGACTGACCCCCAATAAAAACCCTAGACAACAAGGCTCAAGTGAGATTCCCTGGTTGCCAACTCACCACATGAGATGTCACACATAGTTGCGGGAAGAATTAAGTGCATCCATGCAACTCTACTGGGAAAGAATTCCTGTAAGCTTATCCCATGTGCCTTTTCCTTTGTTCATTGTAATGTTCTCTCTCACTTTAATAAGCTGCAACCAAGAGAACAGCAGTTCTTCCGAGTCCAGTGAGTCTATCCCACAAATCATTGCACCTGAGGATAGTCTTAGAGAAAACTATGACCCAACTAGCATTACAAATGAGATTTGCTATAATAACTCCTGCTAGCTGAAACATGAGGAAAGCACTGTTTGAGAAAAGGAAGGATTACAGGGTGGGTAAACTCTGATGCCAGATGGTTACTGAGTCACCGATGGTATAAAACAACAGCTGCATTGCAATAAGTTACTGTAGGTAGAAGTTACCAGTAAAATATACAATGATAGAACCAGTTCCTGTAGAGCTGGCTCACTGAATATACAACAAAATGTAAAATGAGAAGCAAGCTAAATATACAATCCCCTTCTTATTTTTAACTGCAATGAAAAATAGCTAAAATGAAAGTTTTTGGGACAGATGCTGGCACTGCATCAAGTTTGGATTTTGGCCACTCTAAGCTACAGTTGCTAGTTTGGGGTTGCTAAGAGTTGCTTGAAAGGGAAAATTTTTGCTGGGTCATCTACCATGGGTCATTCTAAATTGTGTTGGAAATTTGGTGGATCTTTTTCAATGTAAAGAATCATTATCTAAGCCGAGCATAGTGGCTCACGCCTGTAATCTCAGCACTTTGGGAGGTCAAGGTGGGAGGACTGCTTGAGACCAGGAATTTGACACCAGCCTGAACAACATAGTGAGACCCCATCTCTATGAAAAAACAAACATAAAAAATAAAAAAATTAGCCAGGCATGGTGGCACACACCTGTACTCCTAGCTGCTTGGGAAGCTAAGGCAGGAAGATCATTTGACCCCAGGAGTTTGAGATGAGACAGCTATTATCTTACTACACTCCAACCGGGGCAATAGAGTAATAACCTGTTTTAAAGAAAAAAATATATGTATATAGGGGTGGGGGTTAGGAGAATAATTATCTTTTATTCTGAGAAAATGTCCATGTATTATTTAATTATTTCTTGCCTTCCATTTTTAAATATTCTCCAACTTCTAATAGTAAAATTTCATAATTTCAGTTTAGCTTTATTTCTTCTATTATTCCAATTGTCCTTTTTTCCCATTCCTGACCCATTCTTTACATTTCCATGACTATAGAAACTTGGTTGCCATTGTGGCGGTGTTAAGAGGTAGGGTCTTTAGGAAGCAATTGGGGGCTCCACCCTCATGAACTGACTAATGCCATAATTGCCAGAGGAGGTTAGTTATCATGGCAGTTCAACCCCCCTTTTCCTGTCTCTTGTATTCATTTCCACCTTCTATCCTCTTGCTGTGCTATAATACAGTAAGATGGCCCTCCCTCACTAGAAACAGCACCATGCTCTCAGATTCTCAACCTTTTTAAAGTTCTGCAGTTAAAAAAAGTGGAACTTTGTTTTGTTGGAGTTAAAGTGAGAGGAAACATTAATATAGACAAAGAAAAAGGCACACGGGATAAGCTTACAGGAGTTCTTTCCCAGTAGAGTTGCACAGATGTGCTCAATTCTCCCTGCAACTATGTATGAACAAACTTTTTAATAAACTTTTTCAGCTATAGGTGAATAAACTTTTTGTTTTTTTCTTTTGAGATGGAGTCTCGCTCTGTTGCCCAGGCTGGAGTCCAGTGGCGCGATCTCAGCTCACTGCAAGCTCCACCTTCTGGGTTCATTCCATTCTCCTGCCTCAGCCTCCCAGGTAGCTGGGACTACAGGCGTCCACTACCACGCCCGGCTAATTTTTTTGTATTTTTAGTAGAGACAGGGTTTCATCATGCTTGCCAGGATAGTCTCGATCTCCTGACCTCATGATCCACCCGCCTTGGCCTCCCAAAGTGCTGGGATTACAGGTGTGAGCCACCACGCCCAACTGGTGAATAAACTTTTTAAAAATAAATTACCCAGTCTGTGATGCTCTGCAATAGCAGAAGGAAACAGACTAAGACAGCAGTTCTTTGAAACTGGCTTGTTTCACTTAGCATGTTTTCAAGGTACATCCATATTTTAGCATGTACCTGTACTTCGTTTCTTTTTATTGTTCAATAATGTGCCACTGTTAGGATATACTGCATTTTATTCATTCATCAATTGATGGATATTTGAGGTTGTTTTCCCTTTTTGCCTGTAAGAAAAATGATGCTATGAACATTCATGTGTAACTTTTTGTGTGGATACACACGTTTTCATCCCTCCTCAGTATATATCTAGGAATGAAACTGCTGCGTCATATACTAACTCTTTTACCTTTTGAGAAATTTCCACACTGCTTTCTAAAATAGTATACCATTTTATACTGCCACTAGCAATGTATTGCTATTCCAATTTTTGTACTTCTTCACCAATCCATGTTATTGTCTGTTCTTTGATTATAGCCATCCTAGATGGTGTAAAGTGGTCCTTTTTTAAAAACTGGCATTGTTATTTTGTGGAATCAAAATTTTTTCTTATCCTGTGGATGGTATTATTTCTTTAAATTCTCGTTGGTTCCCTGAATTGTCTCTCCTTGAGGCTCATCTTTGTTCAGTTGTTTTGAACTTGTCTTTCAACTTGGAGACATTTCACAGATGTCTATGATCCTTGTCTGGACATTCATACTTAAAACTCAAAAACTTACTAAGAGTGCTGTTTACGAATAAGGTTTTATGATGTGTGCCCACCCTGCTTTTTCACTGGGGACTCCATATATTATTACTTAGAAATATTTTCTTTTGAAAATACTTTATCTCCCATCTAAGGCTATGTTCTTTTTTGATTAGCAATTTCTTTGTCATTTTTCTCTTCTCACTTTTACTATACAGTGCAAGAGAAGCCAAGCCATACCTTCAACATTTCATTTAAGTATTTCCTCAGCAAAAGATTCAACTTCATTCCTCGTAAGTTTTATATTTCATAAAACATTAGGGACCTCTGCAGACAGAGAGAGCAATAGAGGGAACTAACAGTACACCATGCAAAATAAAAATGTTAACTTGATCTTTCTGACTTTTGACCTGCACACCACCCCTACTAACCACCCAACCTGGTATCCCTGAATCAAGAGCCTCACTAGTTTACTGTCTCCATATCATATACTTCCAGTTTTCAGATATATGGGTAAGAAATTAGCAACAGTAAGCTAAGAACATTTAACCATCTATATTCTGATTTTAAAGAAATAGCCTTGATTTTAGCTCCACACTTGAACTCTGAGTTTTGCAGTAACAGGTTCCTTTAAATCCCAAGACTTTCTTCAATTCTGTAGGGACAGACAAACTCTTTTCATCATGATTTCTGTCTCTAGGCACATACTTACCTCTTTCCATGCTCTACAACTTGTAAAAATTTTTGTTTGCTTCTATCTTCTCTTCTATATTTTAACCTTATGAACTGATACTTTAAAAACATGACATTATTGACATTTAAGGTTTGAGAAACTTCTATGATCCTTGTCTGGACATTCATATTTAAAACTCAGAAATTCATGTCTTCCTCACATGCAAAAGTACATTCATTTCATCCCAATGGCCACAAAAGTCTTAACTTATTCTACCATCAACTCAAAGGTTTGAAGTCTAACATCTCATATAAATATGATTTAAATTAAATGAGTAAAATTCACAGTACAATAGATTTTGAAGCAAATTGAACTCCAGTTGTGAACTTGTGAAATCAAACAGGTTTTGTGCTTCAAAAATACAATGGTGGGAGGGACATAGGATAGACATTTCTATTCCAAAATAGGAAAGAAGGGGTAATATGTCCCAATTAATTCCCAACACAACAGGATAAACAACTTTAAATCTTAAGGCCCAAGAATAATCTTTGGTTTGATGCTGTTTTCCAGGCCCACTAGGGTGAAGGTGGTTCTGCCCCTGCAGCTTTGCTGAGCAGGGATTTGGGGCCCCACAGCTCTGAGCATCCTTGTTCCCACAGCTTGGCAAAATGGCCCTCCAGCAGCTCTGTCTGTGCTTCACTCACAGTATCGCTGTGCCTGGGCACCATGGCTCTCCTGGGCTGAGGTCATAAGCTGAAGGCTCTGCCAGGAGGCTCCTTCCTTTAAAACCCAGGTGGAACCAGCCATTACCCCTGGCTTCTGCATTCTGCACCCTGGAGGAGATATGACCCTCCAGAAGGGTGACCACTGCAGCCTCTGCCACATCTAGACACACTGAAGCTGCACCTGGGGCAACTGATGAACACAGTTTAAGTATAGGGAGCAGAGCCCACAGCATGAGTTCATGCTAGGCAGTACAGCTCAAGGTCCCACAGACTCCAGTAGCCCTTACATTGCATTCTTCCATTGTTTTGAACAACAGCTCCTGGCTTCAGTTGAGATGGCTGACTAATCTCCTTATGAGACGGTCATTTGGCCACACCTTTTAGGTTCTTTCCCAAACAGCCTTTCTCATTCTTTACAATATGGATAGGCTGACAATTTTTCAAACATTTAAATTCAGCTTCATTTTTTATTATCAATTTAAGTCATTTTTTCTCTTCCCACATTTTACCATACACAGTTAAGAGAAGTCAAGCCATACCTTCAACACTTTTCTTAACTATTTCCTCAAAGATTCAACTTCATTTCTGTAAGTTCTATCTTTCACAAAACACTAGGGCAGGAATGTAATTCAGCCAAGCTCTTTGCCTCTTTATAATAAGAATGATATTTACTCCACTATGCAATAACATTGTGATACTGTAAAACATATATTTGGTCTTTACCCCTTTTGTGGTATCTTTTTATATGCATGAGTTGAGTGATGGCTGGGAGCCCTTCAGTAACATCAGGATGAGGGTGGGTCATTAAAAAAAGACCAAAACCTGACTAGAGAGTTAGGACTTCCAGCACCGCCCCTCAAAACTCTGGGGAGGGGAGAAGAACTGAGAGTTAAGCTGGTCATCAACGGCAAATGATTTAATCAATCATACCTACATAATGAAACTTCCATAAAACCCCAAAAGAACTGGGTATGGGGAGCTTCTAGATAGCTGAACACAGGCAAGTTTCTGGAGAGTACCATGTCCAGAGACGGCATGGAAGCTCCATGTCCCTTCCACCATGACTTGCCCTACACATCTTTTCCATCTGGCTGTTCATCTGTATCTTTTTTTCTTTTTTCTTTTTTTGAGACAGGGTTTCACTCTGTTGCCCAGGCTGGAAGGCAGTGATGCAACCATGGCTCACTGCAGCCTCAACCTCCCAGGCTCAAGCAATCCTCCCACCTCAGCCTCCCAAGTATCTGGGACTACAGGCACACACTACCACACACAAAAGATTTCTGTTTTTTTTTTTTTTTTGTAGGGACAGGCTTTTGCCGTATTGCCCAGGCTGGTCTTGAACACCTAGGCTCAAGTGACCCATCCTCTTCAGATTCCCAAAGTGCTGGGATTACAGGTGTGAGCCACCATGCCCAGCCATGTATCCTCTGTAATACCTCTTATGACACATGAGTAAATGAAAGTAAGTTTATCTCTGAGTTCTGTGAGCTGCTCTGGCAAATTAATCAAACCTGAGGAGGAGGGGATCATGGAAACCCCTAATTTACAGTCAGTCAGAATACAGGCAACAATCTATTACTGGCAACTGGTATCTGAAACTAGGGTTAAGCATGTGGGACTGAGCGCCCAACCGGTGGGATCTGATGCTACCTCCAAGTAGACTGTGTCAGAACTGAAGTGAATTAAGAGGACACCCAACTGGTGTTTAGGAGAGAATCATCTTCTGCAGAATCTGCCAAAGAATTGGTTGCTGGTGAGGAGAATTCCCCACTCATTTTGGTAACCAGAAGTGCTATGTTATATTGAGTGGTGAGGGAGACTAGGAAAAATACTTTGATTTTTTTCCTCTCTATCCTTGGAAACATGTTCTTTCTTTCCAGGTGAGACCTATCAAAATGGCCATTACTGTGCACATTTCTACCAACATCCTTTTCAGGACTATTCAAGTATTCGCTAAGAAAACTGAGGCTTTTTCTACAGCTCTCTTATAACCTCAGTTCCTACCAGAATCACTTTTAAAGGTCAGCTCACAGCAATGTAGGCCTTTGCACGCATTTCAAAATTCTTCCAGCTACTACTGATTACCCAGTTCCAAAGATGTTTCCATATTTTTTGGTATTTGTTATAGTATCACCTCCACTTCTCAGTACCAACTTTCTGTCATAGTCCATTCAGTCTCCTATAACAAAATACCACAGACTGGGCAGCTTATAAAAACTAGAAATTTATTTCTCACAATTCTGTCAGCTAGGAAGTCCAAGATTCAATGTCTACTGAGGGCCCATGTCTTCAGACAGTACCTTCTAGTTGTGTCCTCACATGATGGAAGGGGAGGACACTGCTCTCTTCAGACATTTATAAGGGCATTAATTTCATTTACGAAGGTCCTACACCCAGGACCTAATCACCTCCCAAAGGTCTCATCTCCTAATATCATCACACTGGGGAACAGATTCCAACGTATGGATTTGGGGAGACACAAATATTTAGTCCACAGCAGAAGAAGAAATGCATGTATGGGGTCATTAAGCCATGTTTAATATTTTGCTTTTATTATGAAGTTTAATCAACTAAAAACTAGATATGAGATTAACGTTTACACATAACCATTAACTTCAGTCATAGTTCTGATGCAAAAATCAAGTTCAAAATTCAAATCCTTAGGCCAGGTGTGGTGGCTCAGACCTGTAATCCCAGCATTTGGGAGGCCAAGGCGGGCGGATCACAAAGTCAGGAGTTCAAGATCAGCTTGGCCAACATGGTGAAACCCTGTCTCTACTAAAAATACAAAAATTAGCCAGGCATGGTGGCACGTGCCTGTAATCCTAGCTACTCGGGAGACAGAGGTGGGAGAATCGCTTCACCCTGGGAGGTACAGGTTATAGTGAGCCGGGATTGTGCCAATGCATTCCAGCCTGGGCAACAGAGCAAGACTCCATCTCAAAAATAACATAATGTAACATAACATAACATAACAAAACAAAATTCAAATATTATGTTCAATAAAACACAAAAAAAGGGGAAATTTTAATATGGTTTTAGAGTAGTTTCATCCTATTTCTTATGTTATGAACTTATCTAAAATAGATCTAGTTAGAAATTACTTGGGGTCACTACAAATTCATTGAGTGGCTTACCTCTTCTTTTCCTAATGTTATGAGAACATCTTCAGTCAAGGGAATTACTACAAAAACAAAACAAAACAAAGTCACACATAGTTAACTCTCAAAAATCAAGAATTTAATTTTGCAGTTTTCTAAGATAATTCTTTCCATCTCCATTTATTTAATATACAACTCTTTTCCCCCCAAGACAGAGTTTCCCTCTTGTCACCCAGGCTGCAGTGCAATGGCGCGATTTGGCTCACTGCAACCTCCACTTCCCTGGTTCAAGCAATTCTCGTGCCTCAGCCTCCTGAGTGGCCGGGATTATAGGCATCCACCAACATGCCTGGCTCATTTTTGTATTTTTAGTAGAGATGAGGTTTCACCATGTTGGCCAAGCCAGTCTTGAACACCTGACCCTCAGTGATCCACCTGCCTTGATAATACACAACTTTTTATGAAATGTGTGTAGTTTTCATTTTATTTATGTTTAACATCTTTGCACATATAGCCAACTACATACAATTTTAGATAAATTTGATCCTATTTATGTACCATTTAGTGCCTTTTTCTTCTTTTGTTCTTCAAACCCTCAAAAGCAAAGCTAATAATCTATAGTGTGTTCCTCAAATACCTTCCCTGCAGTCATGTATCCTATGTACACATATGTAACATACATATACATACACTTAAAAGGGTTATTTTTATCATCATTGGTTTTATAAGAATGGGATCATATCATACATATTATATTCATCTTACTTTCACTCAATAAAGCCCCCAGGAAAACCTAGACTTATATAGGTCTAATTCATAACTTTTAATGGCTGCATGATATTCCAAAATGAATATACCATAATATACTGAGTGACTTCCCTATTGATTGAACACTTTGATTTTAGACTAACTTTGTGTCTAGTCTCTAGCCATAACAAACAAGGATGCAATAAGCAGGCTTTTATATATGTTTTTATGTACTGATGCTCTCATTTCTATAGAACAGATTCTCAGAAATGAAATTTCAGAGAATGACATACGTATTTTGAATCTGAATCGAGAATGTCAGCTTCCTTTCTAAAGACATTCCCATGAGCTACGAAGAAAAAACAGCAAGAAACATTACAAACTCTTCTAAAATTTTTGTCAGCCTGATGAGTAGAAACAAGTGTGTAATTTTGTATAGCAAATTTTAATGTGTTCAATCCTTACACTAGAAATTTTCCTTTCCTAACGAAGTGCTATTTGAAACTTCTCAAATGACAGGCTACTGAAAACTTTCAAAGGTATCTGCTTTTCTAGAAAGCCTTCTAACAGGAAAGAACTTTCTACATGTGCTTCATAGATAGGTTTGTATTAGAATATTTACAGTGTCTGGGAAGGGCTTGTTCTCTGCTTCCAAGATGGTGTCTACTTGCTGTGTCCTCTCATAGTGGAAGGCAAAAGGGGGAAAAAAAGACTAGACACCCCCTTCAACCTCCATAAGAAGCTCACTAATCACATCCTAAAGACCCCACCTTTTAACACTATCATACTGGTGATTAAGTTTTAACATGAATTTCACGGACATATTTAGGCCATGGCAGACAGTTATTATTAAAAAAACAGAAAGTAACAAGTGTTGACAAGGATGTTGAGAAACTGAAACCATGTGCACTGTTGGTGAGATTGTAATATGGTGCAACCATTATGGAAAATAGTATGGTGGTTCCTCAAAAAACTTAAAATAGAACTATCATATGATCTACTAATTTTATTTCTGGTAGACATCCAAAATAATTGAAAGCAGGGCCTCAAGAGATCACTGCACATCCATGTTCATAGCAGCACTCACATTCACAGTAATGAAATGACGAAAGCAACCCAAGTTTCCGCTGACAGATGAATGGATAAACAAACTGTGGTATATACATACAATGGAATACTATTCAGACTTTAAAAAGGAAGGAAATTCTAACGTGCTACAACATGGAAGACCTTTGAGGACATTACACTAAGTAAAATAAGCCACCCACAAAAACACAAATACTATATGATTCCATTATATAAGATATCTAAACTAATCAAATTAATAGAAAGTAGAATTGAGGTTGCCAGGGCTGGGGGAAGACGGAAAAGGAGAGTTGCTGTTTAATGTGTTTAGAATTTCAGATTTGCAAGATGAAAAACTTCTGAAGATACACCACACAAAAATGTGAATGTACTTAACACTACTGTGAACTATACACTTAAAAAGGTTAAAATTGTAACGTTTATATTTTACCACAACTAAAAAATTTTCTTTAAACAAAACCTTGGGGACTTGGGTAACTGTAACAAAAGGTCTAACATTCATGTTACTGAAATTCCAGGAAAGGAGAAAGAAGGTGGTGGGAGTTGCTAAAAAAATACATCAAATGAGAGCTGAAAAGTTCTCAAATTCTGCAAAAGACATAAATCTACATATTCAAGAATCTGAGTGACTCCTAAGTAAGATAAAGCCAAAGAAAGCCAGGCCAAGAAACATAATTATTCTTCTAAAAGCTGAATACAAAGAAAAAGTCCCCAAAGCAGACACACACACACCACACACACACACACACACACACACACACACACAAAGCCTTCTCTATAAAGCAAAGTCCATCAGAATGACAGCACATTTCTCATCAGTACCAAGGGAGGCAGAGGTAAGTGGCACAACATTTTTAAGTTCCTAAAGAAAACAATCCTGAATTGCATATCCAGTGAAAATATCCTTCAGGAATGAAGGAGAAATCAAGAAATTCTCCGATAAAGAAAAACTAAGAATATTTGTTGCCAGCAGATCAACTCTAAAAGAACAGCTCAAGAAAGTTCTTGAAACAGAAACAATAAAAGGAATGTCAGAAGATCAGGAAGAAAGAACAAACAATAGAAAGAACAAAAACATAGACTAAAGTTACGATAAATCCTAGTCACAAGGAAATAAATTCTGCCAATTTCAGTAAGCTTGGAAATGGATCCCTCCTTAAGCCTTTGAGGACAATCTATCATTGCAGCCGTGAAATCCCTAAGCAGAGGATCCAGTTAAGCTATGTCCAGACTCCTACCGGCAGAAACTGTGAAACAATAAACGTCCTCAGACCCCTGACCTACAGAAATTATGAGATAATAAATGTATGTTATATAAAGCCACTCCAAAAAAGCCTAAAACAAGATTGAGAAAAGGTTGATAACTGTAGAATCTGGTCTCTGAGTTTACTGCAGCTAACTATATATTTTTTTTTTACTTTTCTTTAAGTTTGAAAACTTCTATCATTGCCAGGGTGGGGGAACCCATTGTGGTCAAGAGATAAAAAAGTCTGTTATAATAATCTAATGGACTGGTGATGAAAACTCAAAGAAAATCTGTGACAGTAGGACTCGATACTTAGTAACTAGCTATATGTTCTAGTTCTAATGTTTTTGTTCAATTTTTTTTCTCCCCCTCGGGTGATCCACCAGCCCTGGCCTCCCAAAGTGCTGGGGACTGCAGACGTAAGCCACCACGCCCGACTATTCTAATTTTAACAAATGTGCTATATGTGCAAAATGAAAAAGGAAGAATCTAGGAGGACTCTTAAATTGGTAACTGATCAAATATGCTCCATTCAATGAGTGAGAAAACAGAAAAAGTCAGTTTATGAATCTGAGGTGTCTATGAAATATTTTGGAAAAGACGCCTAGGAAGTACAAAGATATTTGAGTCTGATAATGTAGAGAAGTCTGGTTTAAATATATAGATTTGTAAATTGTTATTGGTTGATGTGCTCCCACCCCCAAATTCCTATGTTGAAATCCTAATTCTCAATAGCTTTGAATATGATGGTATTTGGAATTGAGTATTTCAAGAGGTAATTAAGTTAAAATTAGGTTATTAGGGTTGGCCCTAATCCAATAAGACTGGTGTCCTTATAAAAGGAGGAGATTAGGACACAGAAGGAAGACCATGTGAAGACACAGGAAGATGGACATCTGCAAGCCAAGGGGAGAGGCCTCAGAAGAAATCAACCTATTGACACCTTGATCTTTAACTTGTATCTTCCAGAATTGTGAGAAAATTAATTTCTGTTGTTTAAGCCACCTAATCCATAGTTTGTTATGATGGCTCTAGTATACTAATATGAAAGTTATTATTATAGATATAACACATAAAAACAGGAGATGAAGATACAATATTGGTATCGCATATAGGGTCCTCTGGAGAATATGAACATACGGCAGTTATTATTATAGATATAACGCATAAAAACAGGAGCAGAAGATATAATGCTGGTATAGCTTATAGGGTCCTCTGGAGAACTTGAACATTTTAATATTTGAGGCTGGGCATGGTGGCTCACACCTGCAATCCCAACACTTTGGGAGGCTGACGCAGGAGGATCACCTGAGGTCAGGAGTTCAAGACCAGCCTGGTCAACATGGCAAAACCCATCTCTACTACAAATGTAAAAATTAGCCAGGCATGGTGGCAGGCACCTGTAATCCCAGCTACTTGGGAGGCTGAGGCACAAGAACTGCTTGAACCTGGAAGGCAGAGGTTGCAGTGAGCCGAGGTTGCACCACTGCACTCCAGCCTGGGTGACAGAGTAAGACTGTCTCAAAATAAAATAAAATAAAATAAAATAAAAATTTCAGTATGAGCAGTTTTTGAGATGCTTACTACTGAAAAGGCAATAAGACATACGGTTGAAGGCAAATTAAAATCACAATTGTATAATACTACACACCTATCAGAAATGCTCAAATTAATGACTAACAGGTAGTAGTACCGATGCGGAAAAATGGTTGACATTGGCATGAAGACAGTCTTTAAAGCAAGAATATGGATAAAATTCTATAGGAAGAGAATGAGGAGAAAACAGCTGAAGACTGCTCCTAGGGGAATTTCAATTAATTGGGAAAGAGAATGATAAGCCTACAAAGAAGACTATGAAGGGAAGCATGGGGTGTAGCATAGTTAAAGGAAAGAAAACAGAGTGGGAGAAGAAAGAAGCAGGGAGACATATAGAAAAAGACGGTATAATCCGAATAGAATACCAAATGCAGGGATACTTTGGAGATAGTCCAAGTTTGGTTCTAGACCACCAACACTAAAACAAATATCACAACAAAACGAGTCACACAAATTTTTTGTTTTCCCAGTACATATAAAAGTTTTGTTTACATTATACTGTAGTCTATTAAATTATGCATTAGCATTATTTCTAAAAATGTACATACCTTATTTTAAAAACACCTTATTGCTAAAAAATGCTAACTGAGATGCCTAATCTGAGCCTTTGGTGAGTTGTAATTTTTTCCTGGCGGAAGGTCTTATTTCAGTGTTCATGGCTGATGACTGATCGGGTTAGTGGCTGCTGAAGGTTGGGGTGGCTGTGGCCATTTCTTAAAATAGGACAATAATGAAGTTTGCCACACTGATTGACTCTTCCTTTCACAAAGATTTCTCGGTGGCATGAGATGCTGTTTGATAGCATTTTACGGACAGCAGAACTTCTTTCAAAATTAGTCACTCCTCTCAAACCCCGACACTGCCTTACTTACAAAGTTTATGTAATTTTTTTTTTTTTTTGAGGCGGAGTCTCACTCTGTCGCCTGGACTGGAGTGCAGTGGCCGGATCTCAGCTCACTGCAAGCTCCACCTCCCGGGTTTACGCCATTCTCCTGCCTCAGCCTCCCGGGTAGCTGGGACTACAGGCGCCCGCCACCTCACCCGGCTAGTTTTTTTGTATTTTTAGTAGAGACGGGGTTTCACTGTGTTAGCCAGGATGGTCTCGATCTCCTGACCTCGTGATCCGCCCGTCTCGGCCTCCCAAAGTGCTGGGATTACAGGCTTGAGCCACCGCGCCAGGCCAAAGTTTATGTAATATTATAAATCTTTTGTTGTTATTTCAACCGTGATCAAAGCATCTTCAATGGGAGTAGATTCCATCTCAAGAAACCACTTTTTTTGCTCATCCATGGGAAGCAACTCCTCATCTGTTCAAGTTTTATCATGAGATTGCAGTGATTCAGTCACAACTTCAGACTCCACTTCTAATTCTAGTTAGATACTTCTACCACATTTGTAGTTATTTGAACCCCTCAGAGTCATCCATAAGGGTTAGAACCAACCTCTTGCACACTCCTGTTAATGTTGTTATTTTGACCTCCTTCCATAAATCACGCATGTTCTTAATGGCATCTAGAACGGTGAATACTTTCCAGAAGGTTTCAATGTACTTTGGCCCAGATCCATCAGAGGACTTATGACAGCTATAGCCTTACAAAGTGTATTTCTTAAATAATAAGACTTCAGTTGAGATGGCTTCTTGGTCCCGGGGCTGCAGAAGAGATGTTGCATCAACAGACATGAAAACATTAAATTCCTTGTACATCACCATCAGAGCTCTTGATTGAAGAGATGGGGAGCAGTAATATTTTGAAAGGAATCTTTTTTTTTTTTTTTTTCTGAGCAGTAGGTCTCAACAGTGGGCTTAAACTATTCAGTAAACCATGCTATAAACAGGTGTACTGTCATCCAGACTTTACTGCTCCATTTACAATGCACAGGCAGAGTAGATTTGGTATAATTCTCAAGGGCCCTAGGATGGCTGGAATGATAAATGAGGGTTGGTTTTAACTCAGGGTCACCAGCTGCACTAGTCCTTATCAAGAGAGTCAACCTCTCCTTTTGAAGTTTTGGAGGCATCGACTTCTCCTCTCTACCTATGAGAGTCCTAGAAGGCATCTTCTTCCAGTAGAAGGCTGTTCTGCCTACATTGAAAATTTGCTGTTTAGCATAGCTGCCTTCAAGTATCTTAGCCAGATCTTCTGGATAACTTGTTGGGGCTTCTGCCTCAGTACTTGCTGCTTCCCCTTGCACTTTTATATTATGGAGATGGCTTCTTTCCTTAAAGCTCATGAACCAACCTCTGCTAGCTTCACACTTTTCTTGTGCAGCTTCCTCATCTCTCTCAGCCTTCGTAGAATTGAAAAGAGCGAGGGCTTTGTTGTGGATTAGGCTTTGGCTTAGGGAATGATATGGCTGGTTTGATCATTTAAGTAGACCACTAAAACTTTCTCTGTAACAGCAATAAGGCTGTTCTGCTTTCTAATAATTTGTGTGTTCACTAGAGCAACACTTACAATTTCCTTTAAAATTTTTTCCTGCACTTCGGGAGGCCGCGGGTGGACCACGAGGACAGGAGATCAAGACCATCCTGGCCAACATGGTGAAACCCTGTCTCTAATAAAAAAATACAAAAATTGGCTGGGCGCGGTGGCTCAAGCCTGTAATCCCAGCACTTTGGGAGGCCGAGACGGGCGGATCATGAGGTCAGGAGATCGAGACCATCCTGGCTAACACAGTGAAACCCCGTCTCTACTAAAAATACAAAAAAACTAGCCGGGCGAGGTGGCGGGCGCCTGTAGTCCCAGCTACTCGGGAGGCTGAGGCAGGAGAATGGTGTAAACCCGGGAGGCGGAGCCTGCAGTGAGCTGAGATCCGGCCACTGCACTCCAGCCTGGGTGACAGAGCGAGACTCTGTCTCAAAAAAAAAAAAAAAAAAAAAAAAATACAAAAATTAGATGGGTGTGGTAGGATAAGCCTATAATCCCAGCTACTTGGGACGCTGATGCAGGAGAATCGCTTGAACCCAGGAGGCGGAGACTGCACTGAGCTGAGATCACACCACTGCACTCCGGCCTGGCAACAGAGCGAGACTCCATCTCAAAAAAAAAAAATATTTTCCTTTCAATTCACAACTTGGCTAAATGATGCCAGAGCATAGCTGAGCTGTTGGCCTATCTTGGCTTCCAACATGCCTTCCTCATGAAACTTAATCATTTCTAGCTTTTAATTTAAAGTTATCGATGTGCAATTCTTTTCACTTAAAAACTTAGAAACAATTGGAGGGTTATTAATTGGTCTAATTTCAATATTCTTGTGTTTTAAGAAAAAGGGTGGGCCAAGGAAAGGGAGAGAGATGGGGGAACAACTGGTCAGTGGAGCAGTCAGAATACACACAACATTTACTGATTAAAATTACTGTCTTCTACAGGTGCAGCTTGTGGTTCCTCAAAACAATTAAAACAGTAAGATCAAAGACCACTGATCACAGATTCCCTCTAACAGATGTAACAATAACTTAAAAGTCTGAAATACTGAAAGATTATCAAAACGTGACACAAGATCGCCACAAACAGAATTTGTTAAACATACAGTATCTGCAAAGTGCAATAGTCAGGTGCAATGAAATGAGGTGTGCCTGTATAGAAATATGTTGCATAGAGAAACTTAAGCTTTCATAGCAATAAAAAAAGATGTACTAGTTGAGTATCACAATTATAAATTTTTATGCTGTCTTCTATTCCCTAACTGAAGACAAAAATATCACTGGCACCAGTTGGACAAACACAAGAAATCATACAAACTATGTGGCCCTTTTGTGTAAGTATCTAAAATAAATTAACTTTATAGCTTCTCTCTTCCACTAGGTAAATTTCATTCATTCAGAAACAATTTACTGGCAGGCCTGTAATCCTGGCACTTTGGGAGGCCAAGGCAGGAGGATCCCTTGAGTCCAGGAGTGCAAGACCAGCCTGGGTAACAGGGTGAAGCCCCATCTTTACAAAAAAATAGAAAACTAACCACTAACCAGGCATGGTGGCACACACTTGCAGTCCTAGCTACTCAGGAGGCTGAGGTGGGAGGATCACTTGAACCCAGGAGATCGGGGCTGCAGTGAGCCATGATTGTGGCACTGCACTCCAGCCTGGGCAACACGATGAGACCCTGTCTTTGAAAAAAAAAAAAAAAAAAAAAAAAAAAAGACTCTTCTCGGGGGGACACGCAAGATGGCAGAATAGGAACAGCTCTATACTCCAGCTCCCACCGTGAGTGACACAGAAGACAGGTGATCTCTGCATTTTCAACTGAGGTACCGGGTTCATCTCACTAGGGCATGTCAGACAGTCGGTGCTGGTCACCGGGTGCAGCCCGATCAGCGAGAGCTGAAGCAGGGCAAGGCATCACCTCACCTGTGAAGCGCAAGGGGGAAGGGAATTCCTTTTCCTAGCCAAGGGAAACTGAGACACACAACACCTGGAAAATCGGGTAACTCCCACCTTAATACTGTGCTTTACCAAGGGTCTTAGCAAACAGCACATCAGGAGATTAGATCCCACCCCTGGCCCGGAGGGTCCCACGCCCATGGAGCCTCCCTCATTGCCAGCACAGCAGTCTGAGATCTAACTGCAAGGTGGCAGCGAGGCTGGGGGAGGGGTGCCCGCCATTGCTGAGGCTTAAGTAGGTAAATAAAGCTGCCAGGAAGCTCGAATTGGGTGGAGCCCACCCCAGCTCAAGGAGGCTTGCCTGTCTCTGTAGACTCCACCTCTGGGGACAAGGCATAGCTAAACAAAAGGCAGCAGAAACCTCTGCAGATGTAAAAGCCCCTGTCTCACAGCTTTGAAGAGAACAGTGGTTCTCCCAGCACGGAGGTTGAGATCTGAGAACAGACAGACTGCCTGCTCAAGTGGGTCCCTGACCCCTGAGTAGCCTAACTGGGAGACACCCCCACTAGGTGCAGACCAACACCTCACATGTCATACGGCTGGTTACACCCCGAGACGAAGCTTCCAGAGCAAGAATCAGATAGCAACACTCGCTGTTCAGCAATATTCTATCTTCTGCAGCCTCTGCTGCTGATACCCAGGCAAACAGGGTCTGGAATAGACCTCAAGCAAACTCCAACAGATCTGTAGCTGAGGGTCCTGACTATTAGAAGGAAAACTAACAAACAGAAAGGACACCCACACCAAATCCCCATCAGTATGTCGCCATCATCAAAGACCAAAGGCAGATAAAACCACAAAGATGGGGAAAAAGCAGTGCAGAAAAGCTGGAAATTCAAAAAATTAGAGCGCATCTCCTCCTCCAAAGGAACGCAGCTCATCACCAGCAATGGAACAAAGCTGGACAGAGAATGACTTTGACGAGTCGAGAAAAGGAGGCTTCAGTTGATCAAACTTTTCAGAGGTAAAGGAAGAACTACGTAACCAGCGCAAAGAAACTAAACACCTTGAAAAAAGAATGGATGAATGGATAACTAGAATAATCAATGCAGAGAACACCTTAAAAGAACTGATAGAGATGAAAACCATGACACGAGAACTACGTGACAAATGCACAAGTTCGGTAACCGACTCGATCAACTGGAAGAAAGAGTATCAGCAACTGAAGATCAAGTGAATGAAATGAAGCGAGAAGAGAAGTATAGAGAAAAAAGAGTAAAAAGAAATTAACAAAGCCTCCAGGACATATGGGATAATGTGAAAAGACCAAATCTACCTCTGATTGGTGTGCCTGAAACTGACAGGGAAAATGGAACCAAGTTGGAAAACACTCTGCAGGATATCATTCAGGAGAACTTCCCCAAACTAGTAAGGCAGGCCAACATTCAAATTCAGGAAATACAGAGAATGCCACAAAGATACTCCTCAAGAAGAGCAACTCCAAGACACATAATTGTAAGATTCACTAAAGTTGAAATGAAGGAAAAAATGTTAAGGGCACCTAGAGAGAAAGGTCGGGTTACCCACAAAGGGAAGCCCATCAGACTAACAGCAGATCTCTCGGCAGAAACTCTTCAAGCCAGAAGAGAGTGGGGGCCAATATTCAACATTCTTAAAGAAAAGAATTTTCAACCCAGAATTTCACATCCAGCCAAACTAATCTTCATAAGTGAAGGAGAAATAAAATCCTTTATAGACAAGCAAATGCTTTGAGATTTTGTCACCATCAGGCCTGCCTTACAAGAGATCCTGAAGGAAGCACTAAACATGGAAAGGAACAACCGGTACCAGCCATTGCAAAAACATGCCAAAATGTAAAGACCATCGATGCTAGGAAGAAACTGCATCAACTAACGAGCAAAATAACCAGCTAATATCATAATGACAGGATCAAGTTCACACATAACAATATTAACCTTAAATGTAAAGGGACTAAATGGTCCAATTAAAAGACACAGACTGGCAAATTGGATAAAGAATCAAGACCCATCAGTTTGCTGTATTCAGGAGACCCATCTTACATGCAGAGACACACATAAACTCAAAATAAAGGGATGGAGGAAGATCTACCAAGCAAATGGAGAACAAAAAAAAGCAGGGGTTGCAATCCTAGTCTCTGATAAAACAGACTTTAAACCATCAAAGATCAAAAGAGACAAAGAAGGCCATTACATAATGGTAAAGGGATCAATTCATCAGGAAGAAGAGCTAACTATCCTAAATATATATGCACCCAATACAGGAGCACCCAGATTCCTAAAGCAAGTCCTTAGAGACTTACAAAGAGACTTAGACTCCCATACAATAATAATGGGAGACTTCAACACCCCACTGTCAACATTAGACAGATCAATGAGACAGAAAGTTAACAAGGATATCCAGGAATTGAACTCATCTCTGCACCAAGCGGACCTAATAGACATCTACAGAACTCTCCACCCCAAATCAACAGAATATACATTCTTCTCAGCACCACATCGCACTTATTCCAAGATTGATCACATAGTTGAAAGTAAAGCACTCCTCAGCAAATGTAAAAAAACAGAAATTATAACAAATTGTCTCTCAGACCACAGTGCAATCAAACTAGAACTCAGGACTAAGAAACTCAGTCAAAACCGCTCAACTACATGGAAACTGAACAACCTGCTCCTGAATGACTGCTGGGTACATAACGAAATGAAGGCAGAAATAAAGATGTTCTTTGAAACCAGTGAGAACAAAGATACAACATACCAGAATCTCTGGGACACATTTAAAGCAGTGTGTAGAGGGAAATTTATTGCACTAAATGCCCACAAGAGAAAGCAGGAAAGATCTAAAATTGACACCCTCACATCACAATTAAAAGAACTAGAGAAGCAAGAGCAAACACATTCAAAAGCTAGCAGAAGGCAAGAAATAACTAAGATCAGAGCAGAACTGAAGGAGATAGAGACACAAAAAACCCTCCAAAAAAATCAATGAATCCAGGAGCTGGTTTTTGGAAAAATTCAACAAAATTGATAGACCACTAGCAAGACTAATAAAGAAGAAAAGAGAGAAGAATCAAATAGATGCAATAAAAAATGATAAAGGGGATATCACCACCGACCCCACAGAAATACAAACTACCATCAGAGAATACTATAAACACCTCTACGCAAATCAACTAGAAAATCTAGAAGAAATGGATAATTTCCTGAATGCTTACATTCTCCCAAGACTAAACCAGGAAGAAATTAAATCCCTCAGTAGACCAATAACAGGCTCTGAAATTGAGGCAATAATTAATAGCCTACCAACTAAAAAAAGTCCAGGACCAGATGGATTCACAGCTGAATTCTACCAGAGGTACAAGGAGGAGCTGGTACCATTCCTTCTGAAACTATTCCAATCAATAAAAAAAGAGGGAATCCTCCCACACTCATTTTATTAGGCCAACATCATCCTGATACCAAAGCCTGGCAGAGACACAACAAAAAAAGAGAATTTTAGACCAATATCCCTGATGAACATCGACGCAAAAATCTTCAATAAAATACTGGCAAACCGAATCCACCAGCACATCAAAAAGCTTATCCACCATGATCAAGTGGGCTTCATCCCCGGGATGCAAGGCTGGTTCAATATACGCAAATCAATGAACATAATCCAGCATATAAACAGAAACAAAGACAAAAACCACATGATTATCTCAATAGATGCAGAAAAGGCCTTTGACAAAATTCAACAGCCCTTCATGCTAAAAATTCTCAATAAATTCAGTATTGATGGAAGGTATCTCAAAATAATAAGAGCTATTTATGACAAACCCACAGCTAATATCATACTGAATGGGCAAAAACTGGAAAAATTCCCTTTGAAAACTGGCGCAAGACAGGGATGCCCTCTCTCACCACTCCTATTCAACATAGTGTTGGAAGTTCTGGCTAGGGCAATCAGGTAAGAGAAAGAAATAAAGGGTATTCAGTTAGGAAAAGAAGAAGTCAAATTGTCCCTGTTTGCAGATGACATGATTGTATATTTAGAAAACCCCACTGTCTCAGCCCAAAATCTCCTTAAGCTGATAGGCAACTTCAGCAAAGTCTCAGGATACAAAATCAATGTGCAAAAATCACAAGCATTCTTAAACACCAGTAACTGAACAAACAGAGAGCCAAATCATGAATGAACTCCCATTCACAATAGCTTCAAAGAGAATAAAATACCTAGGAATTCAATTGACAAGGGATGTAAAGGACCTCTTCAAGGAGAACTACAAACCACTGCTCAGTGAAATAAAAGAGGACACAAACAAATGGAAGACTATACCATGCTCATGGATAGGAAGAATAAATATTGTGAAAATGGCCATACTGCCCAAGATAATTTATAGATTCAATGCCATCCCTATTAAGCTACCAATGAGTTTCTTCACAGAATTGGAAAAAACTGCTTTAAAGTTCATATGGAACCAAAAAAGATCCCATATTGCCAGGACAATCCTAAGCCAAGAACAAAGCTGGAGGCATCATGCTACCTGACTTCAAACTATACTGCACGGCTACAGTAACCAAAACAGCATGGTACTGGTACCAAAACAGAGATATAGACCAATGGAACAGAACAGAGCCCTCAGAAATAATATCACACGTCTACAGCCATCTGATCTTTGACAAACTTGACAAAAACAAGAAACAGGGGAAAGGTTTCCCTATTTAATAAATGGTGCTGGGAAAACTGGCTAGCCATAAGTAGAAAGCTGAAACTGGATCCTTTCCTTACTCCTTATACAAAACTTTATTCAAGGTGAATTACAGTCTTAAATGTTAGACCTAAAACCATAAAAACCCTAGAAGAAAACATAGGTAATACCATTCAGGACATAGGCATGGGCAAGGGCTTCATGTCTGAAACACCAAAAGCAATGACAACAAAAGCCAAAATTGACAAATGGGATCTAATTAAACTAAAGAGCCTCTGCACAGCAAAAGAAATTACCATCAGAGTTAAGAGGAAACCTACAGAATGGGAGAAAATTTTTGCAGTCTACTCATCTGACAAAGGGCTAATAGCAAGAACCTACAAAGAACTCAAACAAATTTAAAAGAAAAAAACAAACAACCCCATCAAAAAGTGGAGAAAGGATATGAACAGACAATTCTCAAAAGAAGACATTCATACAGTCAACAGACACATGAAAAAATGCTCATCATCACTCACTATCAGAGAAATGCAAGTCGAAATCACAATGAGATAACATCTCACACCAGTTAGAATGGCAATCATTAAAAAAATGAGGAAACAACAGGTATTGGAAAGGATATGGAGAAACAGGAACACTTTTACACTGTTGGTGGGACTGTAAACTAGTTCAACCATTGTGGAAAACAGTGTGGCGATTCCTCAAGGATTTAGAACTAGAAATACCATTTGACCCAGTCATCCCATTACTGGGGATATACCCAAAGGATTATAAATCATGCTGCTATAAAGACACATGCACGCATATGTTTATTGGAGCACTATTCACAATAGCAAAGACTTGGAATCCACCCAAATGTCCATCAGTGACAGACTGGATTAAGAAAATGTGGCACACATACATCATGGAATACTATGCAGCCATAAAAAATGATGAGTTCGAGTCCTTTGTAGGTACATGGATGCAGCTGGAAACCATCATTCTCAGCAAACTATTGCAAGAAGAGAAAATCAAACATCGCATGTTCTCTCTCATAGGTGAGAACTGAACAATGAGATCACTTGGACACAGGAAGGGGAACATCACACACCAGGGCCTATTGTGGGGAGGGGGGAAGAGGGAGGGATAGTATTAGGAGATATACCTAATGTAAATGACGAGTTAATGGGTGCAGCACACCAACATGGCACATGTATACATATGTAACAAACCTGCACGTTGTGCACATGTACCCTAGAACTTAAAGTATAATAATAATAAATAAAAAAAAAAAACCAAACGATACTCTCAGATTACTGGAAAAAAAAAGAACAATTTACCATTTCTAAGCATAAGGCAGTGTCTAAGTGTCTATGAGGATAACATAATGGATATAATAACGTCTCCATAATCAAGCTTATTATAATCTAATGTAAGATATGTTTATCAATAACAACAAAAGAAGCACAAAATAATTTATAGAAAGAAAAAAAATAAGTGGCTTCTCAGTATCAGTGAAATTGGGCAATGTCGGAAAGGCCAAATGGATCTTGTAATTTTTCTTACAATTATTACATTAATTTGTCATTAATAGGTTTACAAAAAATTCAAATTTAAAATAAGAATCTTACTTTCAGGTGTTTTTTTCTGCCATTGACTGAGTTCAGCGGTTAAACATTTTACCTGCATAATTAATAATGATAGCTACAAAAGAAGAAAACAAAGTCATATTCTGTGGACTATTCATAGATGAAAATATAAACATTCTTAAAACTTTAACACTCTGCAAGGGGTTGGCATTCCTAACTCTCATGCTGCTCAAGAGGCAATTTTAATTTTTAATCTGTTTCACTGATCCACTGATCTATTCCTAAAGCAATTCCATAGTTCTGATTATTATAATGAATATCTTAGTCCTTTTTGTAGGCCAAGAGTAAAATCAGTTCAGATTTAGATAGTAAAATATCTGTGACTATTATACCTAACACAAAGTTAGCAGTCTTTGTTCTAATTTTTTTTTTTTTTTTTGAGACAGTCTTGCTCTTTCGCCCAGGCAGGAGTGTAATGGCGCAATCTCAGCTCACTGCAGCCTCCGTCTCCTGGGTTCAAGTGGTTCTCGTGCCTCAGCCTCCTGAGTAGCTGGGATCATATGACCACACCACCAAGACCAGCTAATTTTTTTGCATTTTGGTAACGACGGGGTTTTGCCATGTAGGCCGGACTAGTCTTTCTTCTAATTTTAACAAGGTAGCAAAATAGCAACCAACAAGCAATTTACTCAGTTGTTAAATATATGTATAGCTGCTAAAAGACAAAAAAAAAAAAAAAAAAAAAAAACCTCTTGTTCTAGAAAGCTTGTTCTAGAAAGTTTTTGGAATATTCTCCCAACTCTTAAAGCAAGAAGAGTAAGAAGTTTTCCAAATGATTAAGCATACAGTTATTAACAAAGCTATTAAACTTGAGAAAAATATAGACAGATATATTTCTTTTCCAAAATAAAATGAATTCCACTTACCTTGTATTTTTTAGTAAGAAGTAGAAGATTCATACCTGAGCATTTGAATCAGTGAGTGTTTCGGTTCCAATAAGTGACAATTTATTCTGACACTTGATTTAAAAAGTAAAAAAAAGCAAGTCACACATGTTAACTCACAGAAAATTCCCTTCCCCTCCTCTTTTGTACCAGGCCAATAGAACACTCTTCTAAACCACAAACATCTGATGGAGAAGAGTTTGTTGAAATTCCTCACTTTGTAAGTAAGACGATTAAGGCAGCCAAACAAGTCCCAAAGTGAATACATCACAAGTAAAAAGAGACACTAGAATGAAGAGGAAAAAAAAAAAAAACCCAAAAACTAATAGCTAGAATGAATTATAAGTCAGATAACTGGAAAGTGGGAGATTAAAAAATACAAGGGATAGCACTATAGAAAAATAACAAGAAAACAGTAAAGATCCTAAGAAATCCTAAGAAAATAAAGCCTTCAGGAGACATTGTTTCCATGCCGTTAAAAAAGTACAAAACTGTTCATGATAATTACATGAGATAAAAATATGAGTAAACTCTATTTCTGCTCATTTGCAGTGCAGCATTTCTCTATACAAATTTTAAGTAATTTTAAAATCCAAATTTGTATACTGAAAAAATACCTGAAGCAAAAAATAAAAGGTGGAAGGATTATAAAAATTATCCTGAAAATACATTAATAATACAAAATACCAAGTATTTATATTAAAAATAATTGTAAGAAAAGAGAAAAACCTGACTAATTTGCCCAATTCTGAAGCTTTACTGGGAAGAATAAGATGCTGAAAATATCTATGCCCTATCTTTTGGCTTCCCTGGGCTACACTGGAAGAAGAATTGTCTTGGGCCATACACAAAATACATTACAATAGCTGATGAGCAAAAAAAAAAAAAAAAAAAAAAGGAATCCATAATGCTTTCAGAAAGTTTGCATCGGGGTGCATTCACAGTCATCCTGGGCTGCACGTTGGACAAGCTTGCTTTAAGTAGAACAAATTTTCACCAACATATTCTAGTGTACTAAAGGCAGTTCTATCTCACCAACTTCGAAAAGGTACATACATTTCAAACATTTTCTAAATTAATTTATGTTTTCACTCATAATTATGTGTTCTTCCCACTTCTATATTCTCTATTTGGGGAAATAATCCCATCAACCACCCAATGACCCAAACCAGGAACCTGAAACTAACCATATATCCCTTCCATTGCACATAAATTAACTTCTAATCCTACCTACTTATCTCTTGAATCCACTCTTCTATTTGCAATGACAATACTTAGGGCTTCCTTACTTTTTACCAGGACTATTACTTGAGCTCCCTAAATGCTTTCTATCTGTAGTCTTACTCTTGTGCATTCGATTTTCTTCAAAAACACCAGAGTAATTTTCCCAAACTGCATATCTGATCATGTCACTTCCATACTTAACATCCTTTAGTGGTTCCCCATTAGTACACACTCAACAAAATCCTTTATGTTCTTGCCCCTGATTACTTCTCCATTCTTACCCTAGAAGTCCTTCTCCTAATGTACATTATCCATAATATTCTATTTAGTGTTCTGTCAACTCTCGCAGCTTTTACATATTTTCCTCTTTATGCTTTGTATGCTACTTCTACTTTTACAGGCTAACTACTAAATATTCTTTAGAAATGAAATCAGTAATTACTTTTTTTTTTTTTTTTTTGAGACAGAGTCTCACTCCGCTGTCACCAGGCTAGAGTGCAGTGGCATTACCTTGGCTCACTACAACGTCCACCTCCCGGGTTCAAGCAATTCTCCTATCTCAGCCACCCGAGTAGCTGAGACTACAGGCATGCACTACCATGTCCAGCTAATTTGTGTATTTTTAGTATAGACAGGGTTTCACCATGTTGGCCAGGATGGTCTCGATCTCTTTACCTCATGATCCCCCAGCCTTGGCCTCCCAAAGTGCTGGGATTACAGGTGTGAGCCACCGCACCTATCCCAGTAATTACCTCTTTTAAAAAGCTATCCTTGACCCCTTCATCTGAGTTTAGGACTTCTCCTAAGCATAGTCTTTGTACTTCTATAATATGTCTAATATTGTACTACAACATAATATAATGGCTGTTGTTTCCATAAGATGATAATCTCCTTGGGAGTATGGATTGCCAAAATTTTTCTTTCCATAGCTCATCTAGTGTAAAGTTTCTTGAATGAATGCTTATAGGTCTAAAAGCTATATAAATATTTATCATACATAATGGCTTTTGGAAACTAGCACAACAAGCATTTCTTTCTGGAGTCTATTATTGAAGTTGATTTAAATCTTATATTAATTATCACTTCTATCTTTTGATACTTACTTCTTCCATATCTTTCCACATTTCTTCACATTCTCTAATAAGTTCTTCTTCAGTATTTGTAACATCTCCCACATCTGTGGTACTATCTGGATCTAGATCTTGCTGATTCATTGATATGTGCTTTGCGATTTTTTAGCCGTAGAAGAAAAACTAAAGCAAAAAGTATTTATTCATTCAGCAGTATTGGTTGAACACTTATTACCTGCCAGATACTCACATAGGGGATAAGAATACAGTAACGAACAAAATAGACAAAAATTCCTCCTACCGTGAACCTTATTCTAAATAATGAAAACAGACAACAAAATTAAAAATAGAACATATATATACTGTAGTATATAAAATGGTTTATAAGTGCCATGGAGAAAAGACAGGGAAGAAACACAGGGAATGCTAGGGCAAGGACAACATAATTTTATTTTATTTTTTTTTTTTTTGAGGCGGAGTCTCGCTCTGTCGCCCGGACTGGAGTGCAGTGGCCGGATCTCAGCTCACTGCAAGCTCTGCCTCCCGGGTTTACGCCATTCTCCTGCCTCAGCCTCCCGAGTAGCTGGGACTACAGGCGCCTGCCACCTCGCCCGGCTAGTTTTTGTATTTTTAGTAGAGACGGAGTTTCACCGTGTTAGCCAGGATGGTCTCGATCTCCTGACTTCGTGATCCACCCGTCTCGGCCTCCCAAAGTGCTGGGATTACAGGCTTGAGCCACCGCGCCCGGCCCCAATATAATTTTAAACAAGGTGGTAATATAAGGTTACTGAGAAATTGACAACCGAGTAAGAAGACATGAAGAAGATAAAGAAATGAAGTACAGGGATGAACAGGGGCAGAGGGTCCAGGCAGAGGGAACTGCAAGTGCAAAGGCCTTGAGGCAGGAATATGACTGTCATGTTTCCACAGTAATGAAGGAGCTGGTGTGATTACAGTAGATTAAGTAAGACAGAGTAGAATATGAGGTCAGAGAGACAATAGGGATGAAATCATGTGGGCTTGGTAGGCTATTTTAAGGACTTTGAGATGATAAGCAATTAGCTTCAAACAGAGGAATGAATCATTTGAATTACATTTTAACAGTACAACTCTGGTTAACTATAGGCAGTAAGGACAGAAACAAGAAAACCAATTAGAAAGCTACTGCAATGACCCAAGCAAGATGTAGGCCATGATAATACTGATAGAAGCAGCACTGAATGTCCAATTCTGGATATATTTTCAAGATGAAGCCAACAGAATTTCTTAACAGCATGTATATGGACTGTCAAAGAGAGAAGTAAATTATTACGTTGCCAGTTACTGAGGTGACAAAGATGGTAAAAGACAGATTCGGCAAACATGGGAGAAGTGCTGATTAAAAACTCAGTTTAGGATATGCTACATTTGAGGTGTCAATTATTGGAGCTGCTGATTAAGCAATTAGAGATACATGTCTGCAGTTGAAAGGAAAGTTTTGAGCTATATATATGAATTTGACAGCCATCATAACACAGATAAGAATTACACACTACATAATGACATTTTGGTCAATCACAGACCGCATATACAACAGTGGTTCCAACGGAGCTGAAAAATTCCTATTGCCTACTGAGGTCTTGATGATCCTCATCCTGCCTTAGGCCTAGGCTAATGTGTGTTTTCGTTCTTAACAAAGAAACTTAAAAAGTAAAAAATAAAAATAAATAAATTGGCTAGAAAAAAAAGACATAAAATACGCCAGGTGCAGTGACTTACACCTGTAATCACACCACTTTGGGAGGCCAAGGTGGTAGGATCACTTGAGTCCAGGAGTTCCAGAACAGCCTGACAACAAAGTGAGACCCCCATCTCTAAAAAAAAATTTAAAAATTAGCTGGGTGAGGTGGCACAGTCCTGTAGTCCTAGCTGCTCAGGAGACAGGTGCAGGAAGATCACTTGAGCCCAGGAGTTCAAGGTTGTAGTAAGCTATGATCACACCACTGCATTTCAGCCTGGGTGACAGAGACAAACTGTCTCTAAATTAGAAAATAAAAAAAGAAAGGAAATATTGTTGCAGTTATACAACATGTTTATGTTTTAAGCTGTTATTACGAAAGAGTTGAAATGTTAAAAAATTAAAAAGATAAAGCAAAAAACTTACAGCAAACTAAGGTTAATTTATTATTGAATAATTAAAAAATAAATTTAGTATAGCCTAAGTGTACAGTATTTACAGTCTACAGTAGGGTACAGTAATGTCCTAGGCCTTCACATCTTCTCACTACTCACTGACTCATCTAGAGCAACTTCTAGTCCTAAAAGCTACATTCATGGTAAAAGCCCTAGACAGGTGTTCCACTTTTTATCTTTCATACCATATTTTTTACTGTACCTTTTATATGTTTAGAAAGGTTTAAATACAAAAATACCATTCTGTTACAATTACCTACAGTATTCATCCTAGGTGTGTAGTAGGTTATACCATCTAGGTTTGTGCTCATATGATGAAATCATCTAACAATGCATTTCTCAGCACATATCCCCGTTAAGTGACACATGACTGTACTTACAGTTGTGAGGGTGGGTGAAATAAGAAAAGGAAGAGACTGCAGCTAGAAATGAGAAGATCTTCAGGCCAGGAGTTATTGAGGTAAGAACCAACTGAATAGTCTGAGAAGCAGCACTCAGTAAGTTAAGAGGAAAATCAAGAACATGATGCCCTGAAATCCAAGAATGTATTCAAGGAAAGAATTATAACTGTCAAACACTGAAGACGGGTCAAGTAAGTTACAGAGAACTGATAATTTATTTAGTAATAAAGAGGAACAAACTGGTTTTTCTAAAAATAGTCACAGCAATATTTCAGGTTGTATTCCCCATCAAGAGGCAGAGTCTTTTTCCCCTCCCCTTGAAACTGAGTGTGACTTTGTGGCTGTCTTTATAAACAGAATACAATGAAAATGACACTACATGACTTTCAAGACTAAGTCACAAAAGGCAATATAGCTAACTTCTCACTTTCTCTTTCTTGGAACATTCACCCTTGCAACCCAGGCACCATGTTATGACAAAGCCCAAAGTAGCACAAAAGGAAGAGATCACATGAAGTCCATGTGGAAAGGAACTGAGGTTCCCAGACAAAAGCTAGTATCAACTGCCAGACATACACATGATCATTTCTGACAATTAAGCCCCTAGGCTTTGATCTTCTAGCCAAGGCTCCAGATACTGTAGAGCAGAGAAGCTGCCCCTGCTGTGTCCTGTCTGCATTTCTAATGCACAAAACCCATAAGCATAATAAATAGTTGTTTTATACCTCTACATTCTGGGGTAATTTATCACAACAATTTTACTGGAGTAAACATACAAAAATGAAGGTCACAGATAACCTTTATAGGAGTAGTTTTAGAAGAATGGCAAGAATAAAAGTCTGACTGAAGTAGATTCAAGAAAGAATGGAAGGCAAGGAATTAAAAATATTAAGTATATGAAATGTTTTGAAGAGTTTTTTCTTTAGCCAGACATGGCAACACATGCCTGTAATCCCAGCTACTCAGGAGCTGAAGTGGGAAGATCCCTTGAGCCCAGTGAACCCAGGAGACTGAGGCTGCAGTAAGCCATGATCACACCACTGCACTCCACCCTGGGTGACAAAGCAAGACCGTAAGACCATACTAAAAACAAAAACAAAACAAAACAAAAAACCACACACACATTTTTTTTTTCTTTAAAGCAAAAGAGAGAAATATGGTTACTAACTGGAGGGAGATACAGGGTTAAAACAGACTTTTTCTTTTTTAAAGATGGGAGAAAATATAGTATCTTTATACGGTACAATACAAGAAAGAAATATTGCTAATACAAGAGAGAAAGGGGAAAAGAAAGAATGGAATCTAGTACATAAGCAGAGGGGTTGGCTTAAGATAAACGGACATGCAGTTCATCCATTTTAATGGGAGGGTCATCAGAATATCAAGAGTGTAGATGTAGGTAGGTAAGTAGACGTGCTGCTAGGAACTTGTAGAAATTCCATGTGGATTGTTTCTCTTTTCTCAGTAGATGGTAACTACAGTCATCAGCTGTGAAAGGATGGGAAGAAAGTACTGCAAGTTTAAGAGCACAGGAAAAAGAGATGTATAAAATAGATATATAAAAAGAAGGAGAGGATAAAGTTACAGGATTATTCAGCAGTAGCATTACAGGCTCACCTGGGATTAGTATCATGAGTTTAAAGTAAAACCAGAGCATGGTTGTTATGTTTTCTTCTATGGTGTAGCACCACAGGTACAGACAGGGACAAAGTGAAAGAATGATCATAGGAATAAGCAGCTAAGGCAAGAGAGAGAACATAATCACTAGGGAAGAGAAGGTCAAGAAAAAGAGAGGCCAAATTATTGGATCATCTATAAGGATATTAAAATCACTAAGAATGATGATAGTAGTACTGCAAAGGGCAACAGTGAGCCAGGAGCTAAAAATCTTCAAGGAATGAGGGCGAGTAAAACAATCTTGCTAGATGATTCCTGCAAAGAATAGAAGGGGGTTACCAAATCTGGTGGCATAAGATTCAAAACAGGGCAATTTTAAGAAGGTAGACAGTACAATAAAGAATGAGGATGTCTACCCTACATCAAATGCAAACCAGAATACGCCTCCTCAATATCTTTATTCATATGGAACTTCTGCATTTTATACTGCTTAATCAATAACTTATTAACAAGAAGTTCTAAGGCAAACCTAAATAAATCGAAAGATACGTCATATTCATGGACTGAAAGACCTACATTGTAAAGACATTAATTATCCCCCAAGTTGAGCTACTGAATCTTAACCAAAATCCTGAAAGTTTTTGTTTCTCTTTATGGGACTTGACAAGCAAATTCTAAAACTTACACGGAAGTACAAAGGGCTAAAACTAGCCTAAGCTCCTCATGAAAAATAAGATGGGAGGACATACCCTACACTATTATGGCAATGTAGAATTGGCACATAAATAGGCAAATTGAGCAATGGAACACAACACAAAGCCCTTCTTGACTTTCTAGATTCACATACATATGGACCCATGACATATGACAGAGATGACAATGCAAATCAAGGAGAATAATCCAAATAGATATATATTTTATATATTACTGTTTTTTAAATGTATATTTTAGTCCATATAAATCTTTCCCTTTTATTTTTTTTTTAACAAACTGAACAGTACTTGCAGAGAAAAAAGTAAGTCTAAATTCATACCTTAATCTTTACGTCACTCCTCACTCCCTCAAAAAACCCAAAATAGAAATCATAAAAAATAGGAAGAAAACACAGAAACTTTTTTAATCTTAGACTAGGAAACACCTTTCTAAGCAAAACTAAAATCTTTACATAATTTTTTTTTTAATTCTGCATAGACAAACATCTCATCAACAAAGTTAAAATTTAAAACCCCCAAACTTAGGAGAAATACTTGTAATATATATGGCAACCCAAGACCTAATTTCCTTAATGTATAACGAGTGCCTACAAATTCATAAGAAGAAACCAAACAACTTACCACTAAAAAAAATTTTAAAAAAAGATTACCAAAAAAGTCAGGATATCAATTACTTTGGAGGAAGAGTGGAAGGGAGAGAAGGGTTGTAGCTGGGATGGGCCAAATGGAGAGATTTCTGAGGTAATTATCAAAGTTTTATTTCTTGACTAGCATGATGGTAAGGTGTTCACCTCATAATAATTAGTAAACTTTACATTTATTTTGTGTGGGTTTGTGTCTGTATTTTTACAATAAAAAGGTAAACAACAAAAACAATTCAACAGAAACACGCAAAGGACAGGAATGAGGAACTCAAAGAAAAAACAAATACCTTTTAAATATAGAAAAAGTATATTCATAAGCTCATATATAATTTATGAAAATGCAAATTAAACAAACATTAATTTTCATTCAGAATGGCAATAATGTAAAATTGGTAAGAGATAACACTGGCAAGCATGTGAAATAAGAGGCTTGCACTGTTGGTGGAACAACCACTTTGTATGATAATATCCATCAAAATTTCACATGCATTTCTTTTGACCCAGAAGTTCTATTCCTAGGAATAATCCTAAAGATAGATATGTCTGCGTAAGTCTATACAATTATGGCGCATTACTTAAAGAAAAAAAAAACTTTAAAGGTATGAACTTTGCAACCGGACTACATAGGTTTAAATCCCAGTTTTGATAACTTAAAAGCTATGAGACTTGGGCAAGTCACTTAAACTTCCTGTGCCTCAGTATCCTTTCCTATAAAATGAAGATAATATTAAATACTCCCTAGGGTTATGACAATTAAATGTGTGCGTGTATGTGTGTGTGTGTGTGTGTATATATATATATAAAAAAGCAATGTAGCTAGCATATAAAGAGCTTTATCAGTGTTTGCTATTAACAATTTGAATGTCAACTAGTAGAAGGCTGAATATCTCACCTGCTATACCCATAAGACATAGTTTAAGTCTACAAAGCCAAAATCAGTCATCACCAATTTTAGAGTATTTTTAAGCAAAAAAGTCAAACATAAATATTTCTTCACTGACCAATAAAATATATCATCAATATGCAAAAGTAATGCAAAACTCTGCACATGTGGTGGGGGTGGAGGGTGAGGGATAGTCAACAAATTATCTGGCGTGGCGATTTAATGTGGCATTAGAAAAAAAACATAGAAACATTTAAGAGTTTGCTCTCTACCACTTGAGGATGCAAGATGTGAGCTGTATGTAACCTGGAAGAGGGTCATCAAAAGAACCAGAAAATGATGGCGCCAAGATCTTGAATCTCCAGCCTCTAGACCTGTGAGAAATAAATTTCAGTTGTTTAATTAAAACACACACACACACACTTAAGAGTTTAACTTTTCCCTTTCCCATGTTTTGTATTCTTAAACCTATCTTCCTGGAAAGGGAACAAGTCAACCTTTTGAGGTCCCCAGTTAAGACTACAATACTTAATCATTTATTGAAAAAAAAAGTATCTCTTTATTTAGGGATAATACTATACATAAAGAAACTTGCACTATTAATTGGGAAAAGATTAATATACATGAAATAAGCAAAAAACCCCACATAATTCTAAAATATATTCATTTATTCAACAAATATGTTAATGTATGCCATTGGTCAGACACTAACTGTGTAGGTGAAAAACTGTACTCGTAGAGCTTCCATTCTCATGGAGACAATATAAATGAATGGATAACTAAACACATGATATGCTTTCAGATAGTCAGAAGTGCTATGAAATGGTAAAGTATACACCACTGCCTGCAAGTACTATCAGAATTCAGGATAGTGAAGGTTAGAGAAACCAACCCGGAATAAAGGAATTAGTCCATAATAATGCTTAATAAATGTTAACTAGCTACATTATTATTATTATTATCATCTTCATCCTTATTATTGCCATGGTCTCTGAAAGATGAGAAGTTGTAAACATGAAGGCTAAATTGCTGTGGAGATGTTTTCAAGCATAAAAACATAAGACTGGGAGGCATGAACGAACAAGGGAAATTTGTGAGACACAAAAGAAAGTAGTCTGATGAGAGCAGAGGGCAGAGAAGAAATGAGACTTGCTAGGTAGAATGGTCAAACAATGGGAACCTTTGAAATAAAATAAAGAGCCTACTATGGGGGGCAGTTCCTCCCTGTACGTGGTGCCTATCTCAAGGCAAAAGTAGAGAAGAGATTTACCACGAGGATTTTATTGGGTTGGTGCAAAAGCAATTGCGGAGAAAAAAAGTGTTTTACGGAGGTCATTTTGACAAGTTGTATTTGATTTTTTTAAAAAGAGATTAAGATCATAAATTTTATGTTATGTGCTTTTTACCTAATTTTTTTAAAAATGAAGAAGACAGATGAGGAGGAGGAGAAAGAGTTCAGATGACTACCAGGAGATGAAATCCTATACCAGGGAGAAGACAGAAGAGTGACTCGTTCTGCCCTAGGTCATTTGGTTACTTGAAGTAGCTGTTTCTCCACTCCACCCCCAGAAACGGTAACAAGCACTCACCACCTTCTTCAGAGAGTGTGTGAGAGAATAAAGGTCAGGAGAGAAAATATGTTTAGTGCATTTGAAAGGAAACCCGCGAGTTAACCACTTCCTTCTGTCCCCACCCCTCCATCTTTCTCTAGATACTGGCGAGGTTCTGGAGCTGGCACTGGCGCGCGAAGCCGAGAAGAACGGGGCTCAAAGCCCGGCTTGGAAGTCAGGTATGCAGTTCGCCGGCGGTAAGGGTTGCACCTTCCGGACTGGAGCTCCACAAGCTTCAATCGTTATATCGCCCTCCCGGGCCCAGCTCTTACCATCACAGCACCACAAACTCCAAGTCGCCTCCGCGCTGCGTAGGCAACGCTTGCCAGCACCGGACGTCTGCGCGCGCTGCATGCCCATTGGAGCTGTTCATGCCCACCCCAGCCAATCCCGAAACTCGCTCGGACGCTAACAGAAGACTGCGCCGCTGCTTTGGGATTGGTAGCCGAGTTGTGTGTCGCGCTTTTTGTGACGACGCGAACAACATGGCGGCGGAAAGTGGTAGCGATTTTCAGCAGAGACGGAGAAGGCGCCGGGACCCGGAGGAATCAGACAAAACAGAACTCAGCGAAAGAGAGCTGGCGGTAGCAGTGGCGGTGTCCCAGGAGAACGATGAGGAGAACGAAGAGCGCTGGGTTGGGCCTTTACCTGTGGAGGCAACACTGGCCAAGAAGAGGAAAGGTAGCTGCAGACATAGTACCGGATGAATTGGAGTGCTGCATTCCCCGAGTGGGAGGGTTGAGTCCAAGCCAGATCCGAAGAGGGATGGTGTGTGGAGTTTTGTGCCCTCAGAACAGAGGGCCGTCCTCTCACTTCTGGCCACTCCATACTTGCATGTCTTAACGAAATAGTGATTTAAGCGTAGTACAACGAGTTGATTTGTTATGATAGATGCTAAAACTAACATTTTCCTATACTTACGTGTTTGGCTTCTCTCATTTACTCCCCACAGCAGCCACATGAAGTTGGAATTTTGAACTCTTATTTAGATATGGAAAAGGGTACTAGTTCTCTTTAAGGCTTTAGTTCAGGAGTGGTGTTAATGCGTTAATGTTGGGGCGCGAGAGGAAGGCGGTGCTTATTTCGAATCATAGTAGGTAAAGATAATTTCAACTCTGACACTTCCACTAATAAATTTTCGTATCTAGGGAAAAGCTTTCTAGATCACAGATTTGTTTTCATCCAAACCCGAAGTCTGTGGTTTTGAAATCATACTCTTGATACGATAGGCTGAAGCATTTTGTCGCTAACGAGGAATAATCACAAATTATCATCAAATAAAAGGGGTGGGAAAAGGAGTAGATTAAGTTTTCTTTGTTGTTTTCTTGTCTTGTTTTTCTGTGAAATGTTTTCCTTAAGTATTTAGGACATTTTAAATGTGGTCTAAGCTCAAATTGTACTTTAGCACTTTCCCTTAAAACTCTTCCATGATTTCTCATTCTTTTTTCTTTTCTTTTTTTTTTTTTTTTTTTTTTTGAGACAGAGTCTGGCTCTGTCGCAAGGCTGCAGTGCAATGACGCTATCTCGGCTCACCGCAACCTCTGCCTCCCAGGTTCAAGCAATTCTTCTGCCTCAGCCTCCCGAGTACCTGGGACTACAGTCACATGCCCCTACGCCCCAGCTGATTTTTGTATTTTTAGTAGAGACGGGTTTTCACCATGCTGGCCAGGATGGTCTTGATCTCTTGACCTCTTGATCTGCGTGCCTCGGCCTCTCGAAGTGCTGGGGTTACAGGCGTGGACCACCGGCGCCTGGCTCATTATTTTTCTTAAAGCCCGAACTCCCTCACATGGCATATAAAGCCCTTTATGATGTGATCTCTCCTTACCTTCTTAGTGCATTTTCCATTATCCTCCTCTCCCAAGCCCTTACTTTGTACTGCAGCCATTCTAAAATCACTCGAGAATGGGTCATGTACTCTTTTTCCTCTGGATTCCTACCCAGATATGGTGTCTCTACCGGGAATAATTTCCCTCACCCCTTCCACTGAACTGACTTTTGGTCAACCTTTAGCACTTAGCTATCATCTTCTCTGGGAAGCCTGTGACTTCTCCAATCTGGACTGGATTTCTAAAGCACTTTGATCATAATTCTGAGGTAGTTATCTATCAACAATGAATTTATAGGTAGCCTTCAAATTTTATGTATCCAAATTTTGAAGAAGCTGTTTTTTTGAACCTTGTATATTGACACCCTTACAGTGCATTATCATTTTTACTTCCTGGTCCTCTTATTAGATGTTTCATACTAACCATTTTATTTATGGCATTTGCCGCAGTTTCTACTTACATATTTATTCATGTGATTGATGAATGTTTCGCTCCACTGCTAAGACTGTAAGCAAGTAAGAACCAGGATCTCGCCTTTTTTGTTCATTGCTTGGTGTACAGTGTTTTGCCTAAGTATTTAATGAATGAATATTAAAGCGTTTATGCTGGTCTTTAACTATTTTGTTGCATATGAATATTTTTGCAAGTTCTCCTTTAATTAAACGAGTAAGGAGAAATGTAAAAATCCAGAAATATCGAAATGCTGATATTAGTGTTACCAGACAAGTGTCTTACAAACTTAATATAACTGAGACATATAAATTAGTAGGTGTGAAAATCTTTAATCAGTTGTTTATTGTTTTAAGACAGCCGATAGCTGGCTGGGTGCGGTGGCTGACGCCTGTAGTCCTAGCACTTTGGGAGGCTGAGGCGGGCAGATCATCAGGTCAGGAGTTGGAGACCAGCCTGACTAACATGGTGAAACCCCGTCTCTCCTAAAAATACAAAAAAATTAGCTGGGTGTGGTGGCGCACGCCTATAATCCCAGCTATTCAGGAGGCTGAGGCAGGAGAATCGCTTGAACCCGGGAGGCAGAGGTTGCAGTGAGCCGAGATTGCTCCACTGTACTTCAGCATGGGCAAGAGAGCAAGACTCTGTCTCAAAAAAAAAAAAAAAAAAAAGACAGCCAATAGTGTTTTCAGTTTGAAGAAAAAATTGAAACTAAAATACATGGAATGTGACAAAAATATTATTTAAAATTTTGTCTAAATGGACAAGTGTTTAACAATTTCAGCTTTCTAGAAATGGAGTCACCCCCTTTAACATGTTCTTTGGACATTGGACTGTTGTATATATTTTCAGAAAGACATGATTATATGACACTGAACTTTAAACTGCCTCTTCAGGACAGGAACTGTGTTTTACTCTTCTTTATGCCCATGTGACTTAGAACACATTTTGTTCTTAATAAGTATTTGTCCACAAATGAACTATCACACAGAAAAAGGAATCTGAATCAGATAGGATTAACTTTATCTACATATTACAGAAAAACCCAAAATAACAATGATGTTGAAGAGATAGTGCTTTACTTCTTTTATGTGTAGAAGTACCAAGACAGGCAGTCCAGAATTGGTGTGGAGGCTCCAGAAGTTCCTAGGCTCTCCCCAGCTTTCTGCCCTAACATAACGAAGGTACAGCCCTCATCTTCATTTCTCTGAATGATTAAGATTACAGCAGTCATATCCCAGTTCCAAGATATAGGATTGAGGAAAGCAAGAAGGGCACATTTTTTCAAGACTGCCTGTGACAAAACATTTCCACTTTTACTCGTTAGCATATGGTTAAACCTCACTCCAAGGGAAAGTGAGAAAGGTCATGTTATAGCTGGACATCAATATGCCCATATATAAATGGGGGTTCTGTTCCTAAAAATGAAGGGAAAAGTAGTTTATCATACACAAGCCTGAAACAGCTCCTCATGTTTAATTTAGCAACTTTTTTTAGGCACGTTTGGCCATCGTTGGGTTATTTTATTTGGGATACATATAATTATCCCCTCCCCTACCCTCCTCTGCTTCCTTCCCTTCCTTTCCTTCCTTTCCTTCCTCCCTCACTCCCTCCCTCCCTTCCTCTTTCTTTCCCTCCCTTTTCTTCCTTCCCTCCCTCATTCCCTCCATCCCTTTCTTTCTTTTCTTTTTTTTTTTTTTGCTAGTAAAATTGTTCATACCTCATATAGTAAATCAGTATTTCCTGACATTCCTCAGATTACTACTCTTTCAGGTGGATTTTTTTCCAGGTTTTGCCCTTGGAAAAAATTTGAGATACATTCAACTGGATACCCCCTAGGATGTTCTCAGGAGTAAATATCTAAGAATTGTGCCATGTTTAAGTGTTTCAAACACAGTGTCCAGTAACTTCAAAGAGAATCAGTGCTTTAAATATTAACTGAGACAAATTACAGATGGCCACTGGACTCTTTTAAGTTAGCACTAAATTATATCTACAATGTCAGGAAGATGGTTGTGATATTTTCATGAAACTTTTTAAGTTTTTCTCTTTTCTTTTTTCTTTTTTTCTTTTTTTTTTTTTGAGACAGAGTCTCGCTGTGTCGCCCAGGCTGGAGTGCAGGGGCAGGATCTCAGCTCACTGCAAGCTCCGCCCCCAGGGTTCACACCATTCTCCTGCCTCAGCCTCCCATGTAGCTGGGACTACAGGCGCCCGTCACCACGCCTGGCTAATTTTTTTTTTTTTTTTTTTGTATTTTTAGTAGCGACAGGGTTTCACCACGTTAGCCAGGATGGTCTCAATCTCCTGACCTTATGATCCGCCCGTCTCGGCCTCCCAAAGTGCTGGGATTACAGGCGTGAGCCACCGCACCTGGCCTTTTCTTTTCTTTTTGATAGAACATTCACATTAAGCCAGAACCACTCATTTCTTAAGTCCTGGCGACAGTTAGCATGTATATAATACCTGGGAACTTGTTGTAATTCACTAAATCATGGTGCTATTCAGTGCTCTGAAATAATAGACGTTAAAACTGACATAAAATACTGGATTTTTAAAATTGTGAATTGAGAAAAATTAAAATCTAGGAGAAAATACCAAGTAGAGTGTAGACAATTTTAAATAAAATACAAGATAGTATTTGGTTTATTTGTTAAAAACAGATTTTATACTTTACTTTTTTTTCTTCAGTCTTAGAGTTTGAAAGAGTCTATCTTGATAATCTCCCCAGTGCATCCATGTATGAGCGCAGTTACATGCATAGAGATGTTATCACCCATGTGGTATGCACCAAGTAAGTCTATCACATCTTTTTTACTTTGGTCTGAGAAGTTTATTAAAAAAAAAAAAAAAAAAAAACTTCAATTTTGAGGTAGATTTATAGAGGTAATTTTAAAATTTTACAGATTTTTGTTTAATTTCATTAGTTCTGAAATAAAGTCCTACATGTTCTTTCCTATATCATACAAATAATGCATTCTCTAAGACAGAACCCCTTAGTTTATATGTATGTCTTTGGAGATAAATGCCAAGAGGGGAATGAACCAGGTAGTGTCTGAGCTTCCCTGAAGAAGAGGGTACATTAGTTAAGATACGAATAATTGGTACCTGGCCTCTTTGGTACTAGTGGAGAAAATGTGGGCTAAATACCCTAGGAATAGCAAAGGACCTTCAAAACAGATGAGTAGGATCTTGGAGAAGGATAATAATAGTACAGGTTGAGCACCTGAAATCTAAAATGCTCCAAAATCCAATACTTTTTGAGTGCTGACATGATGCTCAAAGGAAATGCTCTTTGGAGCATTTGAGATTTTCTGATTAGGGATGTTCAGCCAGCAAGTATAATGTAAATATTCTAAAATCCGAAAAATTGAAACTCCAAAACAATTCTGGTCTGATGCATTTTGGATAAGGGATACTCAAACTGTAGTAATATTATACCATTTGTTGAGCTCATAATATGTCCCAGGTACTGTGCTAAGGCTTTTTCTTTTTTTATCTGTCAAGTTAAGGCTTTTTCATAAATTTTTTTATTCATCATAAGAATAATCTTGTGAGTTAGTACATGCTCTTCATTTTAGAGATGAGGAAACTGAAGTTTAGAGAGGTTAAATAGCATATTAGGCTGCTATTTAAAAGGCAAGGGTTAAATCCTAGAAGACTTTTTATTTCTCGTACGGGTTTTGAACCTGTGAGCAGGAGAGTAACATCAGATTTACTTTTATTAAAGGACCACCCTGGCCGTGGTGAGATGAATGGATTCAAACAGGTCAAGAATGGATACAGGGAGAGAAGTTAGGAAGCTGGTATAGAAATCTGGATGAGATATGGTGGCTTGGATGATACTAGCAGTGACTATGGGAAGTAGGTGGATTACTTTATGCTTTTGTAGATCAGTCTATTCTTCATGGCTTGAAGACAAATTTAATTTCATATATAAATCTAAATAAAATATTTATATTTCATGAAAAATAGGATAATTCTGACCAAATATTAGCACCTTTTCTAGTCTCAAGTTCTCAGTGTGTTGAACAACAACATATAGATACTAGCATTGCTGTCGCTCTCTTCTCAAATATTTTTGTTTTGTTTTTTTAAACCACGGCAGTGGAAGGTAATACAGAGAATATACGTTTTTTGGTTGGGTAGGTTGAAAGCCACTCTAGCTATATGGACCTGAGGCAAGTATATTTAACATTTTAAAACTATTTCCTACTTATAAAATGATGATAAAAATACATAGAGTTGCTGTAAAATTACTAAGATAATATGTACAAAGTACCTGACATATACTGGGTTTCCATAAATGATTTCTATTTTTACATACCTAATAGGGGAGATTCTTCTGTACAAAATCTTTTTGATACTTAAGTAACCAAAATACTTTGTATAGGATATAAAGCAAACTTTTGTTGAATTTTGTTGTATGTGAAAGTAGTATGTTTAGATTTACTTATCAGCTACTGACAAATAGTTTATTTTCTTGTGAAAAGACTGTCTATAGGGTAATTTTAGCAATAAAGAATCCAAAGTATAGTGATTCTTAGTGAGATTTTTATTTTAATTTCAAATTTTAGTTCAATTCTGATCCTAGCTCTTGAGATTAAACTAAGTGAAGCTGTAACTGTTTTGATATCCAGAAAGGAGCTTCAAAATTTACAGTGTTCTGTAATATAGTGGTCTGCTTAAAGAAAGGTTTTTTTTAAAAAAACCCATTATGCAAAAGTCAGATTCTTAGTGAATGATTGCTTTGGGAATACTGAGTGATTCATAGATCTGTTTTAGAAATTAACTTTTAACATTTCATATATGCAGAACAGATTTTATTATTACTGCCAGTCATGATGGACATGTCAAGTTCTGGAAAAAAATAGAAGAGGGAATTGAATTTGTTAAACATTTTCGTAGTCACCTGGGTAAGAATTTCACCTCATTTTCTTGTAGCTCTTTTCTAAACTGTACTAATTAAAGTTTAAATTTTTAAAAAAATATTTCTTTGAATCATGCATATTTATTTTATTGGTATTTACTAGCATGTTTTAATTTCATTTATTGAAATAGGAGTTATTGAGAGTATTGCAGTTAGCTCTGAGGGAGCATTGTTCTGTTCTGTGGGTGATGATAAAGCAATGAAGGTGTTTGATGTAGTGAACTTTGACATGATCAACATGCTGAAACTTGGGTGAGTCTTTTAAAAAGTATATATATTTTAACTTATTGAAGTAATTTGTAGATCAGACTTTACCATTTAATAGGTTATTTCTAAATAGTATATTACCAGATCTTTAAAAAAAAAATGTGCCTTTGGGTTTTGCTTGGGAAAGTTAGATACAGTGAATCCTTATAATGTTTGGAAGCATCTGCTCTGGTTTGTTATCAATCACAGAAATTTCTAAACAGCATCATAACAAGGATTCCTTATATCCAAATTGACATTACTTAGTAATATTACTGGAGCTCCGTCATATCTAATTACTGGTACTTACGGTTAACTTCCTTGCTTTACTTATCTCAGATGGAATTGAGTTCCTATAAGGTTTATTCACATTTTTGGAATTAAAGCTATTTATTGGTGATGTTGAACTTTGGAATATATTGATACTAAAACTATGGTTAGATTGTACAGTATTAAGACTGATACTTTGTTTTAAGCATGTCTTTTTTAAGATAACATATTGAATTTATACACATCTAAATAAATGTCAGCTTGAAAGTCATAACAGTGTCAGAAAGTTTTGGGACTTGCCTTAATCTGCTTGGATGCCATAACAAAAAAAAAGAAACCGTAGACTAGGTGACTTAAATACAGAAATCTGTTTTCTCACAGTTCTGGAGGCTCGAAAGTCCAAGATCAAGGTTCCACCAGGGTTTGATTTCTGATGAGGGCTGTCTTTCTTGCTTCTCCCTATGTTCTCACATGGTTGGAGGAAGAAGGAAGGGAGAGGGAAGAGGGAAAAGGAGATCTTTTTTTCTTCTTGTAAGGCCACAAGCCCATCAGATGAGCTCATTAACCTTAATTACCTCCTGAAGACCCTGTCTCTAGAAATTCCAACTGATGGAATTCCAACTGTGGTTTGAATTATGTCCACAATTCAAATAATTTCAAATCGTAGAATTTCCTTCAAAATCAGTTTATGACGTTGTGAGCCACTGAAGGAAATCAGTCTCATTATTTATGGTTAGAATGGCACAAACATAGTTACCTATCTTGATCATCTGTCTTACTCCCCAGGTTTGTTTCCTCAAAGCTTTTCATTCACAAATATTGAACGTTTGCCCTTTGAGAATACTTGGAAGAGTATATTTCAGACTTTGATAGAAATTCTTAAAGAAGAGGTCCAGAAGGTTTTGAGCATCAGCACCATGGTTAGAATAATAGCGTCATTGCCATGTATACATATGTAACAAACCTGCATGTTGTGCACATGTACCCTACAACTTAAATTTAAAAAAAAATTAAAAAAAAATAAAAAGTATACTTATCAAAACTAAAAAAAAAAAAAAAAAAAAAAAAAAAACAGAAAGAAGGCCAATATGGGTCAAGCAGAGTAAGCAAGGGGACAAGAATATGTGAGGTTGACAGGAGTCAGATCTTATAGGACTTTGTACCTCAGATAAAGAAATTAGATTTTATTTTTTAAGTATAATAAATAAATATTGGAAGGTTTAAAAAAAAAAAAAAAGAATAATAGTTTTGCTTCCCAGAATCACTACTTTGAAGGAAACAACATTCATTTTTGAGTGTTTTAGTACAATTGATTAAATCAGTCTGAATTTTATGCCTTATTCATCAGGTGGAATGTTTAAAGCTTAGAGTTTTAGTATCAAGATTTAGTTAGTAATGAGAGTGTTTTAGGACAGTATTTTTCTTTGAAGTATTGCCATAATAAAATATTTGATTTTAAATATTTCAAGAAAGGATTTATCAAGTATACTATTACATGCTAACCTATTTTAAAGTAAGTATACATAGACTGTTGTAGAGAGATCCAAAAAGCAATGTCCCAGAAGGTCTTAGGGTCCAGATCTGATTAAGTTTCCTTATCTGCCCAAGAGAAATAAATGTGCTGCTATATGCAGTTCTCTTCTTGTGTTTTGACAGATTCTCAGAATTATCATTATATTGATGAGGTCAGAAAGATAAAAAAAAAGTAACTATTCTTAGCTGTTCCTCCCCATTCTGTGTCTCTGCTACTTTTGAGCAGGGAATCCAAAACTGTCTAAATCACTGGCCAAGACGTTTGGTAGTGGCATAGGGAGGGATTCTTGCTTGTTGTGCTGACCTTTTTCTTTTCCCCCCTTTCAATTCTTTACGATTTTAGCTATTTTCCTGGACAGTGTGAGTGGATCTATTGCCCAGGGGATGCAATTTCTTCAGTTGCTGCTTCTGAAAAGAGTACGGGAAAAATTTTCATTTATGATGGCCGAGGAGATAACCAGCCACTTCATATTTTTGACAAACTCCATACGTCACCTCTTACTCAGATACGGCTAAACCCAGTTTTCAAAGCAGTAGTGTCTTCTGACAAATCTGGGATGATTGAATACTGGACTGGGCCTCCTCATGAATATAAATTCCCCAAAAATGTGAACTGGGAATATAAAACTGACACTGATTTATATGAATTTGCCAAGTGTAAGGCTTATCCAACCAGCATATGTTTTTCACCGGATGGGAAGAAAATAGCTACTATTGGTTCTGATAGAAAAGTTAGAATTTTCAGGTTTTTAACTGGAAAACTCATGAGAGTCTTTGATGAATCACTAAGCGTAAGTGTAATTTAAATTTAACCATACTTTTCTAAAAATGCTTTATTTTATGCCTTTTCTTGAAAGATCTTTTTTCTACACATAGACATTTAGGTAGACAGTTATTTTTTTTCTTAGCACATTAAAGATATTCAACTGTTTCTGTCTTGTAGTGTTGCTCTTTGAAACTTTCTTCTCTAGGGGTTTATAATGTGCGTTTTCCAAGTCAGGTATTGTCTTATTTTTGTGGTTATTGTTTTGTTTTTTACAATTTTGTTTTGTTTGCAAGCTATTCTCTTAAGATCCTCAAAACTCATTCTAGGACCCCTTCTCACTCTTTATTCACTCCTGTCCATATGACTACTTCTAAATTTACTTCTGTAGCCTTCTATTACAAGCAAACCTGGTGCTCTTTCTTTTCCTGTCTTCATAAATGGTGCCAGTATCCATCTAGTTGCTCAAACCAGAAATCTAAGAGTTATCCTTAACTCTTTTACCCTTCTATGCCAATTTTGCTTTCTAAATATAAATACACCAATTTCTTTTCAGCACAGCTGTCACCATAGTTCATGGTCTTTTGCCTGACCTATTGCATGGCCTACTACCTATATTTATTCTGGCTTCTTCCTAATATCCACTCTGCACCCAGGGCCATCTTTTAAAAGCATATATCTGGTTATGTCATTCCTTTGCCTAGAACTTTTCAGTTAATTCCTTCTGTTCTTGGGATCAAGACCAGAGTCATGGCTTACCATGTTGTGACACCATAAGTCACTGTACTCCCTGCCTCTTATTCTGCCATTTGGGCCTCCTTTTTATTTCTTGAACATGCCTCCCACCATAGGACCTTTTTATAAGTTGTTTCCTCCACTTGGAGTGAGGCCCTCCCTCCCTCCTCAAATTCCTCCGTTACCTATTGAACTGGTACTTCAAATTTCAAATGAAGACTCACTTCCCCTGGGAGGCTTCAGCTGTTCATCCTGTCTTGCATAGTTTGGGTTTTTTGTTTTGTTTTGTTTTGTTTTTCTTAATTATTTTCTGAGATAAGAGTCGCACTCAAGTGCAGTGGCATGATCCAGCTCATTTCAGCCTCCAACCTCTGGGTTCAAGCGATTCTTCTGTCTCAGCTTCCCAAGTAGCTGGGACTACAGGCGCATGCCACCACGCCTAGCTAAATTTTTTTTTTTTTTTTTTTTTTTAGTAGAGATGGGTTTCACCATGTTAGCCAGGCTGGTCTCGAACTCCTGGCCTCAAGTGATCCGCCTGCCTTGGCTTCCCAAAGTGCTGGGATTACAGACGTGAGCCACCGTGCCAAGCCAGCAGAGTTTTTTTTTTAATGTGACTGTAGATCACTCTTTTAGAGCATTTGATATGGTCATATTATTTGATTAATGTGTATCACCTCCAGTAGACTAAGCCCTGTGTGATCTGTTTTAGCTCATGATTCTAACTCCAACAGTAAAAACAGTACCTCACACAGAGTTATTCAAATATCTTGAAAGAGTGACTCTAGCCATCACTTGTTAGACTGCTAACAAGAATTTGTTACAGCATGTAGTTGTGGAATAAGAGTTTTTAATCCATGCAATTCACTGGTTTCTGTGATTGCAACTATTGCTATCAAGTGGTTCTCGGAATCCGAGTCTATCTGGATTGAACCTTTATTGCAATGTTTATTATATGACATTGTCAATTATTTTGTCTTTGGCAGTGACCAATTTGCATTGGATTCCCTGCTGTAAGTTCTTCATAAATTGTCAACTCTTCCTAGTGGCGCTTTTGAGTTGGTAGCACGTGGTAATAAATGAGTTGGTTGTCTGTCTGTCTGTCTGAAGTAATATAATTCCAGACAAATTTGAAGATCTGTTTGCCAGCCAAATTATCCTCATGACAAATTTTCTTGTTGGAAGAAGATAGCTTTCCACTCTGCTTTTAAGGAGAAACATTTATTGGTAATACTTTCTTTAATGGTGGCAGATAACTAAATATAACTTGCAATTTAAATAAAAATTTAAACTCTATTAACTTGCAGTTCTTCCAAGATCCCTTAGGCAAAGAAATATTCAGAATCTAGTCTCTGGACACAAGTTTCTTAACACACATACTCTGAGCTGCTCAGTTCACTCTATTTGCTCATTGTTGTCTTCAACATTTGTTTAAATGATTGGCCTGAGGTGACAAGAAGTCAGTAGTAGAACTTAAGACAGAAGTGGAGATTCAGAATGAGAGCTTGCCAAAAAAGCCAACCATCAGTTAAATTACAGTGCTAGTAACTAGTAAATGACTGGCGTCTCAAGGAGGTGGTAGTGGAGGAGGGTAGTTTCTAACCAATCAGAATCCTACTTTAACAGAAAAGCAATTGAATGGGATGATGTGAGTTATCTTTTAGTATTTATTAACCAGGGTCACTGTATATGGCTGTTCAGTTGGCGTATCACATAAGCCCTGCTGTGAAGTCTAGAACACTCTAAAAAGATTCTGATCAGATACTTACCAGGTTGGATAACATTTATGGAATACTTATATATGGACAGATGACCACCTACAGACCTTATGTCTTAAAAACTGAGTCTTCTCTCCAGCAGAAATGATCATTGGCCCTTCCCTACAAAATGTGTAGTCCAGCATCCTAGGCTATTCCTGGCACATGAATAAGCAGCGTAATATGTATCAGTCTCTGTCTTTTGAGACTAGAGACAAGAAAACCTAACGACTAGGCTTTCTAACTGCTCTGTAAGACCTTGACCTTGTGCTTATACCCTGACACACATACCTCTTTTTGATTCTTTGAGTTTTGTATATTGTTCTAACCTTATCTAGAAAACACAAGATTTTGGTTGATGTAAGCATGAAGTAAGGATAGAATTAGATGGGACAGAAGTCTGGCTTATTTTCATCTGCAATGGAGAGCTATTTTTGAATGCTGCTGTTTGATGCCCAGATTGTGTAGAAAACAATATAAAGATCATTATCTTCTTTTGGAAGGTTCATAATATGTTAATACAATTAGAGATGTGATGCCTATCTTGAAATTTGTGTAATATCAAAAGAAAAGTAAACCAATTTTCCAAACTATAAAGGACACTCATAGAAATAGTCATGTCTACTAAACCACATGTACCTAATGGTAATCTCACTGCCCTGTGTCAAAATAACTTGAAATATTTTCTGAAATATCATGAATTTGTTATAAATTAGTGAGATGAATTCATTAAGCAAAAATTGAGAGCTTGTTATATGTCAGGCACATAACCTTGCACAAGGACCTCATAGTCTATAGCTACATTATCCAATATAAATAGTTACTAGCCATGTGTCTACTGAGCACTTGAGAGATGGCTAGTCCAAACTGAGATATACTGAAAGTGTAAATACAAGATTTCAAAGACTTAATATTTTTTTAAAAGAATGTAATTTATCCCAATTTTTTATATTGTTAATGTTGAGATGATATTCTGGATATTTTGAGTTTAATCAAACATTAAAATGAAATTCATCGGTTTCTTTTTGTTTAATGTAACTACTAGACACTTTAAAATTACATATGTGGCTTGCATTATATTTCATTGGAAAGTGCTACTCTGTGACTTTTAAAAGGCAGCAGATGTATTCTGTAGAGAAACCAGTAGTTATATTAACCAACTGGGTTTTGTTTTAAATTAAAAGAACCAGTTACCATTTTGAAATACCATTTTTTTTTTTTTTTTGAGACGGAGTTTCACTCTGTCACCCAGGCCGGAGTACAGTGGCGCGATTTCGGCTCACTGCAGCGTCCGCCTCCTAGGTTCAAGCGATTCTCTTGCTGCAGCCTCCCGAGTAGCTGGGATTACAGGCACACATCACCATGCCCGGCTAAGTTTTTATATTTTTAGTAGAGATGGGGTTTCACCATGTTGGCCAGGCTGTTCTTGAAATGACCTCAGGTGATCCACCTGCCTTGGCCTTCCAAAGTGCTGGGATTAGAGGCATAAGCCACCACGGCCTGAAATACTATTTTTTAGTGACTGGACTTACTAATGTCTATTTCATACTGTTTAGAATCCCTCTTAAGAAGTAAAAACGGTTAGTGGCTCTTAATATGTATTCTGCTTCTATTTAAATTCTCATTGCATATGTAGATAGATGGGTTGATATAGATATAGGTATATAGAGATTTTGTTACTAAATGGTTTATTTCCTAGATGTTTACTGAACTGCAACAGATGAGGCAGCAGTTACCAGACATGGAATTTGGCCGACGAATGGCTGTAGAACGTGAGTTGGAGAAGGTTGATGCTGTAAGATTAATTAATATAGTTTTTGATGAGACTGGACACTTCGTGCTGTATGGAACAATGCTGGGCATTAAAGTTATAAATGTAGAGACAAACCGGTAAGCTTTAATATGAGGTATTTTTTTAAAAAATGTGTTTGTGGGGGACCATTTCCTCCATCATGGGAACAGTGGGAGTATTGTTTGTTCCAAGACAAGTGGAATGGCCCCAAATATCTAAACTTAACCAAATGTTTTGACTGGATTTTTCTGTGGTCTCTTGGTTGTTTATATTCTTATGTAGAAAGTTTCCATTCATGTTTGTAAAAGAAATGGAAAGAAGATATGCATAGTTTCAAGTTGTTGTGTGTTTTTTTTTTAACAAGTTTGTCTGTCTTTTGCTTATTGATTTAAATTAGCCTGGTTCATGTTAAATGTTGCCAAAGATTTTAACCACAGAATTCAGCATTACATCCTGCTAGACATAAAATCAAAAGTTAAAAATGCATGAAACCACAGTAAGCCTTTTTTGTGAAAACAGTCCATTTGGTCTTAGTACAGAATAGCTACAATCAGATACTCTCACTGAATGTAAATGAACAGAACTTAATATTTTAAGGAGAAAAAAATGTGCTGTACATTTCCATGTATAAACATATTTATATTGTAGTTCTTGGCAATACAAAATCTTTGAAGTTTTGTAGAACAGTTAACAGACATGGAATTTTAATAAGAATAGGTTAAAACTGTATAAACAAATGACTGATTATTTTTAATAGACCTTACTTTTTTGAACAGTTTTAGGTTCACAGCAAAATTAAGAGGAAGATACAGAGATTTCCCATGTACCCTCTGCCCGAATACATGCATAGCCTCCCCATTATCAACATCCCCCACCAGAGTGGTACATTTGTTACCATTGATGAACCTACGTTGACACATCATTATCACCCAGAGTCCATAGTTTACATTAGGGTTCACCCTTGGTGTTGTATATTCTGTAGGTTTGGAGAAATGTATATAAAAGTATCCACCATTATACTATCATACAGAGTAGTTTTACTGCCTTCAAAATCCTCTGCTCTGACTGTTCAACCACTGATCTTTTCACCATCTCCATAGTTTTGCCTCTTCCAGAATGTGATATAGCTAGAATCATATAGTATGTAGTCTGTCCAGATTGTCTTCTTTCAGTAATATGCATTTAAGGTTCTTCCATGCCTTTCCACAGCTTGATAGCTCATTTCTTTTTAGCACTGAATAATACTCCATTGTCTGGATGTACCACAGTTTATCCATTCACCTACTGAAAGACATCTTGGTTGCTTCCGAGTTTTGGCAGTTATGTATAAAAGCTGCTATAAACATCTGCGTACAAGTGTCTTGTGTAGTCATTTCAGCTCCTTTCGGTAAATATCAAGGAACACAATTGTTGGATCATATGGTAACAGAATGTTTAGTTTTGTAAGAAACAGCCAAACTGCCTTTAGAAGTGGCTGTACTTTTTTACATTCTCACCAGCAATGAATGAGTGTTGCTGTCACTCCACATCTGTGCCACCATTTGGTACTGTCAGTGTTCCAGATTTGGGCCATTTTAATAGATGTGTAGTAGTATCTTGTTTTAGTATGGATTTCCTTGGCAACATATGAGGTGGAATATCTTTTCATATGCTTATTTACCATCTGTATGTCTCTTTGATGAAGTATATGTGAAGGTCCTTGGGACATTTTGTAATTGGGTTGTGTTCTTACTGTGGTTTAAGAGTTCTTTGTATATATAGATTTTTTTTTAAGAGTTCTTTATATATTTTGGATAACAGTCCTTTACGAGCTGTTCTCCTAGTCTGTGACTTTTCATTCTCTTAATTGGTTTTGTTGTTGTTTTTTATTGAGACAGAGTCTTGTTCTGTCACCCAGGCTGGAGTGCAGTGGCACGATCTCGGCTTACTACAACCTCTGCCTCCTGAGTTCAAGCGATTCTCGTGTCTCAGCCTCCCTAGTGGTTGGGATTACAGGTGCCTAACACCATGCCTGACCAATTTCTTGTATTTTTAATGGAGATGGGGTTTCACCACATTGGCCAGGCTAGTCTCAAACTCCTGACCTCAAGTGATCTGCTTGCCTTGGCCTCCCAAAGTGCTGGGATTACAGGTGTGAGCCACCGTGCCTGGCCTCATTTCTATTTTTTAACCTGAAAATTATAGCTGCCTACCAGTTTAAATTGATAGCTTTTGGGGGGTAGAGAAACACGTTTAAAAAACTTTCACAAGTTATGTTGTACATAGATAAGATAGTTGATTCCCTTTTATCTGTAAAGTTGTCATAATTAGAATTAACTTTGGTGATTTTGTTGTATAAAAAACATTGTTATATTTTTAGGTGTGTGCGGATTTTAGGCAAACAAGAAAATATTAGAGTGATGCAATTGGCTTTGTTCCAGGGGATAGCCAAAAAGCATCGTGCTGCAACTACTATAGAGATGAAAGCTTCTGAAAATCCTGTTCTTCAGAATATTCAAGCTGACCCAACAATAGTCTGTACATCATTCAAAAAGAATAGATTTTATATGGTATGTATAAGTACTAGGAGATTAGACCATAATGTTCCTTCTAGTTTGGTTTGACTTTTCTATGTTTGTACCTTCAACTGAAGAGAATGTTGGCACTAACAGCAGACTTCCTAAACAATTAGAATACCATCTTATATTAATATTGTAGAATTTTAAACTAGGAGTTGATTTTAAGTATTTCTGTACTGTTTTCCATCATGTTTTGACATTTTTCAACCTCGCTTCCACAACTGTTTGCATTGTTTAAGATGGTAGGAAGTTAGTGGTTATAGTCAGAATTACATCCAAAATAGTTTCACTGTGGGATTTTAAAATTTCTTCTTAGTTTTTTTATTTTTTACCCTTTACTCTTGAATATAATTTATCTCCCCTAAATTAGCACAGCTTCCTTCAAATGTATTTCCTTTTTTACCTTTTGACTTTTATTTTAATGGTGCTGCCTTGGAATTATATATTCCTGTGGAATTTTTTTTTTCCTCTGGAGAACTAAAAATACTTTGCATGTTAACTAAGACTGAGATAGTTAAAATCAAACTACTACGCCATATAGGAGTAGCACAATTTTATTTGTTCATCCAAGCAGGAAAATCAGAAGTATAGAGATCTCTGCTTGCATTCTATCCTTCACATTGCAATCAGAGAACTTTTTAAAACCCAAACGTGACTCTTATTTTCTGCCTAATGCCTTTCAATGGTGCCCCAGCTATCTATGCTGGCTGGCCCTCCTCACTTCTGTAGCTTTATCTTTCTTCATTTTTCGTTCATTTGCTACACCAACCATACTTATTCACAGTAGTTGAGTGTGCTTTTTAAACTCTGGGTCTTTGCACAGGCTATCATTCTGCCAGCCACACACTTCTCTCCAACTCCTAACTCATCCTTCAAGTCTGTTTGGAAGCCCCCGGGTTTTTTTGTTTTTTTTTGGAGATTGTATGTTGTTCTGTTGCCCAGGCTGGAGTGCAGTGACGTGACTTCGGCTCACTGCAGCCTCTGCCTCCTGGGTTCCAGCGATTCGCCTGCCTCAGCCTCCTGGGTAGCTGGGATTACAGGTGCATGCCACCACACCCAGCTAATTTTTGTATATTCAGTAGTGACAGGGTTTCACCATGTTGGCCAGGCTGTTCTTGAACTCTTGACCTCTGGTGATCCACCTGACTCAGCCTCCCTAAGTGCTGGAATTACAGGCGTGAGCCACCGCACCCAGCCTAGAGGCCCTTTTTAACATCAAGTCTGAGTTAGGTGTGCCTGCTTATGTTTCTCCTTTGCTTCCCCGTCATATGATGTGTCACACTTTTTGTGTGAACATCAATTATTTCTTTTGTCTCTGACGCTGAGCTCTTCTTCTGAAGATAAAATCCATAAATACAGGCACTATGTCTTCTTCACTGTTAAATCCAGAAAGTTAAGAAAATGACTAACGCATTATAATATATTCATTCATTCCTCCAAAATATTGTAAACTGTTGTAATGCTATTAAGGTTAACAGCATTTGATAAATGTATGAAGTAGCAGTTTCCCTACCTCAACAAACCTTCCACCTAAATGGGTAAATTCTTTTAAGATGAGAATTTCATTTACAACTTTCAAAATCATTACTAAAAATTTATTAGTATATGAAAGAAAAAAATTAATCGTTTTTACCTGTAATTTAACTTTGTTATGAAGTAAAAATTACCCATAAAAGATAATTCTTGGCCAGGAATGGTGACTTACCCTATAAATCCAGCACTTTGGGAGGCCAAAGTAGGCAAATCACTTGAGCCCAGGACCAAGAGCTGCCTGGGCTACATAGCAAGATCTCACCTCTACAAAAAATTTAAGAAGCTAACCAGGCATAGTGGTGTGCACATGTGGTCTCAGCCATGCTGGAAGCTGAGGTGGTAGGATCTCTTGAGTCGAGGAATTCGAGGTTGCAGGGAGCTATGATCACACCACTACACTTCAGCCTGGGTGACAGAGCAAGACCTTATTGCTAAACAAAAAGAGGCAAAAAAAAGATACTTCTTGATATACACTAAAAACATATATACTAATTTTCCATCCACTTTATTCAAAAAACTTTGTTGTTTTTTTCTTTTCCAAGTTTACTTGTATGTTGATTAAAGTGTATATATTCATTATAGAGTTTGAAAAAATAGAGAAACAAAATAAGTCATTCACTGTAGCTTTATACAGCTAATATTGTTATGATTTTTCTTTGAGTCTTACTAGTACATATTCTTAAGCAAAACTAAAATGGTATGCATATATATGAATTTTGTGTCCTGTTTTTCAGATCCAACATCATGAAATAAAAGTATTAATTTTACAAATCCATATATGATAATTTTTCAGATCTCACATCATGAAATAAAAGTATAATTTTACAAATCCATATATGAGCTAAATCATGATAACTTTAAAAAAATTCATATAAACAAATAGTACAATAGACATGCCATTCCTTTGAAAACTAGAGAATAGGATGTTAAGGTGATAGCATCCTAACTTGGTTGTTTATTTGGAATCTATCCAAGCAGATCAAGGAATGACATTAGGCAAGATGGAGGCACTAGCTTTACGTTCCCATAATTAAGCTGACATCAGACAGAGGTTGCTCAGGAGAGAGCATTTCTACTTAAAGTAAAATAAACAGGCCTTGAGAAGTCCAGTGTTTTAACAACTGAAAGGTTTTTCTCAATTCTTCCTAGACCCCGAGGTCCTGAGATGTACACAACTTCACTGAAAATTTTCATTCTTTTTCCTATGCTTCAGGGTTTAGATAGGTCAAGTGGGACTGTGGGAAAAAAAAAATTAAGGATCCATTACTGATTCATTTTTGTGAATCCTTTTTCTACCTAGCATGAGGTCCTGCTCATAGTAGTAATAACACTGTTAATATGTATATAGTACCCTCTATGTATTAGGTACTGTTCTCCAAGGACTTAATATCTAGTTGTTTAATCTTCACAACTAACTTCATTGCAAGGTAGGTACTGTTATCATCATATATGAATGAGGGAAGAAATGAATTCACATCCCCAAAGTTGCAGAATTGGAATTCAAATCCAAACAATCTAAATAATGAAGTGAGCAATAAACAGGTGGCACGTTAGGCCTTACTAGAAGGCATAAGTTAAGAGCTACCACAAATGAAACAATTATTCTTGTTAAATGTTTGCCCAAGAAAATTTCTATCCAAAAGAAATTAAATTCCATTTGAAATCAATGTGTTCAGTATGTTATGTGGATCATTTTCATATTAGACAAAGTAAAAATAATTTAATTGCCTGACACATCCTGTGATGGGAAATGATTCCTGAAATAAGGATTCTGATGTGAATTCTTACATTTCTTAAGTACTTAATTAGAAATTCTATTGTTCATAAAATTTTTACCAGATGAAAACTTTAATTTGTTCACTCACTTTTTACTTTCCTCCTTGAGTTTACCAAACGAGAACCAGAAGATACAAAAAGTGCAGATTCTGATCGAGATGTTTTTAATGAGAAACCTTCTAAAGAAGAAGTCATGGCAGCTACTCAAGCTGAAGGACCTAAACGAGTTTCGGATAGTGCCATTATCCACACCAGCATGGGAGACATTCACACCAAACTCTTTCCTGTTGAGTATGTATAACTGTTTGTATTGGCTTACGTAATTAAGAATGTAAATGTGTATATCTGAAGAAACCATGCAACTTAAAATTCCCGTTACTTTGACTTAAGGAATTTTGAAGAAATGTTTGATAAAAAAACATCTATTCCTGAGCTTTCTGATAAGTGTTATGGTAGAAAATGGAAGATTTTTATACATATATACATCATAGGTTCATTACGAAGACAAAATATATTGGCTATGAAAGTGCTGAGTGTAAACTGTAAAGTGATATACAAATATGTTAACAGCACATCTCTAACAGCACAAACTCTAGGTTTTGTGGATTGCTTTGCTTTCCTCTCAAAGCAAATCCTTAAGAGAAAGATAATTATGTTTCCTTACAAACAGTTGCTAGATACCTATCTCTTTATAGTTTCAATAGCTCTGTGTTTTAAAAGTGAACTATAAGCTGGGTGCAGTGGCATGCACTTGTAATCCCAGCTATTCAGGAGGTTGAGACAGGAAGATCAGTGGAGGCCAGCAGTTTGAGACTAGCCCAAGCAATATGACAAGACTCTGTCTCCTAAAAAAAGTTTTTTTTTATTAGCTGGATATGGTGGCATGCATCTGTATTCCTGACTCTGCTAGAGGCTGAGATCAAAAGATGTCTTGAGCCCAGGAGTTTGAGGCTGCAGTTAGCTATGGTCACACCACTGCACTCCAACCTGGGCAACAGAGTGAGACTCTGTTTCTACAAAAACAAATTACAACAAAACCATAAGGACTTCAATTGAAAAAAAGGTGAACGGTTTTCTGGACAGTTTAAAAGATTTTAAAATTAACATACAATGTCAAATACAGTAGAGTATTTCGGGCCATTCTTGACCCAAAAAATGACATCTTTTACAACACTTTTACTTAAAAGTTCTTATTAATATTTTGCATATGAATGTTTTGTACCATATCTTGGTACTCAACAAATAACTATGCAGTTCTTGAATCTTGGACACTCACTTTAAGTGCTCAAAACCCATGTGCTTCTCGGCCTTGTTTGCTGACGTACTTGGGTACAAGATTCTCTTGGTTCATCCATTTCCAGCTCTTAGAAGTATTACATGGTAATGGACCATATCAAATAATTGCATAGTATCAGTTAATATTATTGAGAAAGCTTCATACTCTGAGTGAGACTGTCATTTAAAGTTGAATAAATTTAGATGTCATTTCTATGATTAAGGTTTTGGCCAAGAATATGTCATTGTAAGAAAATGACCTTTCCCAGGAACTTAACCTGTACTACTACATGCAGACCTATAATACTATATGGAGTAAACTAACTTAAGATGTTGGGCCAGGTGCAGTGACTCAGGCCTGTAATCCCAGCACTTTAGGAGGCTGAGGCAGGAGGATCTCTTGAGCCCAGGTGGTCAGCCTAGGCAATATAGTGAGACCCTGTCTCTTAAGAAAAAACGTATTTTTAAGGTGCTGTGGCTGTTTTTTGTTTTTTGTTTGTTTTTTGAGATGGAGTCTCGCTTTGTCGCCCAGGCTGGAGTACAGTGGCGCAATCTCGGCTCACTGCAAGCTCCGCTTCCGGGGTTCACGCCATTCTCCTGCCTCAGCCTCCCAAGTAGCTGGGACTACAGGAGCCCGCCACCACGCCCAGCTAATTTTTTGTATTTTTAATAGAGATGGGGTTTTCACTGTGTTAGTCAGGATGATCTGGATCTCCTGACTTCATGATCCGCCCGTCTCGGCCTCCCAAAGTGCTGGGATTACAGGCATGAGCCACCACACCTGGCCAGCTGTATTTTTTTTAACTGCTAAATGACCTTGAAATCTTAGTACTGTCAAACTCAAATAGTAGTTAAGCAGTCATGTTCTAAAGATAACCAAGTTAAACAATAAGAATATACTACTTACATGCCCCTCCATGCTTGTCCTGAGATTAGAGGTTATTAAAAAAAAAACAACTGTCCTTCTGAAACATTCAGAAGAGATAGAACAACATTAGGAAGCAGAACTGCAAAGAAAACTGTTTTAAGATGCTCTGAATAGGTTTCATATTGGTAATATATGTCTTAATAGGTGCCCTAAGACAGTGGAAAACTTCTGTGTTCACAGCAGAAATGGTTATTATAATGGGCATACATTTCACCGTATAATTAAGGTAAGTTACACATATTTCATGTGATTTAAGAAATACTATATTATTACATAGCAAGAGATTTAAGTGCAAGGAATCTTCTTCTCTCACACTTACCAGTTTAGTGGAAAGGAACAGGAAAAATATACTATGGACGCCAAAGAAGGAGTGGATGGTTATAAATATCAACATCTAGAATCAACAGGAATAGTGGCATGATTACCTGTTTAGAAACACTGAAGCAATATTTTGTCAGCAGCTAAAGGGTAAGATAATGAATAAAGGGTCATGCTGAGATAACATCAGTAACCTAGGTAACCTATTTGTAGTGGCTAGATAGGGTCTAGATCTAGAAGATACGATTTTTCAATCATAGAGGGGCCACAGTGCCATCTGATCTGTGAGAACCTGTAATATACCAGAGGAGGAGAGAGAACTCAGCCCCTGGCTTTTGTTGAGCAGCTTTCCATAAAGTGGATGGGACAGTGATATAGTGCTTGGTTTCTGGCAGGTCAGAAATGGCAGGATGGAAAGTCAGATCTCAGGGTCCTAAAGGAATTAGCGAAAAGGCTTTCCAGGAAATCCAGAGTATTTCAGGAAAGGGAGAGGGAGAAGAGGAGGGCAATTATATAAAACATAAAATAACATACAGATCCTAAAATTTATAGTATTAACTGGCTTTATTTAGGTTATTGGGAAAGATAGAACATGTCTATAAATGAGAAGATGACCTTTGCATTTATGTTTCAATCAAGGTGGTGGTTGAGCAACAGAAGTACATCATCCAAATTTAAGTGTAAGGGTTTAATCAAATCACTTTATAGTGACAGTTAATATTACACTGAATACATAGCACTCTTGGAAGAAATAAAACTTCAAAGTATACATATATAGAAAAGGACTGTAATGTTTTTGTGTACTTTCTGTTAAGGGCTTCATGATTCAGACAGGAGATCCAACAGGTACTGGTATGGGAGGAGAAAGCATATGGGGAGGAGAATTTGAAGATGAATTTCATTCAACATTACGACATGACAGACCATACACACTCAGCATGGCTAACGCAGGATCAAATACTAATGGATCCCAGTTTTTCATAACAGTAGTACCAACAGTAAGTACAGTATCATTGTTTATAAACTACAGATTGATAGGTTATGATGTAAGAGAGTGAACTCAGTAGAAGAGCTGCATTATTCTGTATTTTCTACATTATTTATATTATCTACCAGAATACAAATATGAAAATGATCGAGAAGAAAATATAAAATCATGTGACTAATCACTTTAGAATTGGTAAAACAAAACTTCCACTGCAGTAAGAAATACAATGGACTGCAATTCAAGATACTTGAGTTTCAATGTCAACTCTGCCTCTACTTGATGATGTAACCTAAAATAAATTATTTCACCTCTGTGGGCCTATTTCCTCATCTTCAGAATGCAAGGATTAGAGTATATGAATTCACAATTTTGAGACAATTTCCCCCACATTTTAGTATCTCTGAAATCAGAATACAACTCATAATCAATTACATTTTAGATTTAATGAAATACAGTTTAGGGTAACCTCGCTCTATTGCTATGCAGTAACACAAAATTATAAAAATTTTTGTTTTAGAATTTACCTACTTTTTGTTTTAGAATTAAGCACTAAATGATGAAGAAAGGAAAAATATTTATAACTACCCATCTGCCAGGCACATAGTTTCATGTAGTATTCACAGTACTTCTAGTATCAGTATCCCCAGTTTTCAGTAATAGATGAAGAAACAGACATGATTAACTTGCCAAAAGGTCAAGTAGCCAAGCTAGCATTTGAACTCCCATCTGTCTAATGCCAAAGTATGTGCTGCTTAAACTATTTCAAATTGCTTCTGAATAAACTGTTCAGGTAAGAGTCCTCCAGAGACCTTTTAAATTCTTAGCCACAATTCTGTAAGCCATGTGAAGTAACTTACCTTTAGGGAAGATATTCCATTTCCCTTTGGTCTGAAAGATGCAGATATTTAATTAAACATTATACTATGCTTCTGTTTTTTTTTTTTTTAATACACTGGAAGTAACTTTTAAAAGCTGCTACATTTTTATTGCTAAGAAATTATTGTACTTCTTTTTAAATATATGCTAAAGGGGAGCGTACACTTAAATTCTCTTTAATTTGCTCAACCGGAGGATATAATTTAAAGAAATTGGGGTTTACCAAGATTTTCCATTTGTCCTCTAACACAGCCTTGGCTTGATAATAAGCACACAGTATTTGGACGAGTGACTAAAGGAATGGAAGTTGTACAGAGGATCTCCAACGTCAAAGTCAATCCCAAAACAGATAAGCCCTATGAGGATGTCAGCATCATAAATATTACTGTCAAGTAAAATAAGATTTGTTTTAATGTACTTGCAAATAAAAATGCAATATTAAACAGATTATTTTACATTAGGAAGCTTAGGACTTGCTGAATATACAGATCATGTTTCAAAGATACAATATTATATTTTTGTATTTTTTATTAAAGGCTATTTTTAAAAAATTACCTTTGACTTTTCTTGCAATATTTCTAATCCTGGGAGGTGATAAATTGAAATGGACTAAACTCAGGCAAACAGCACTCATTATAGGTAATTGCTAATGAGCCTCAAATTAAATATTAAATAATTACGACACTCTCCCCCACCCCCTTTCCACATGGTTTTCTTTCTACTGTCAACCACAATCCAAAAATAGGTGAGCACAATACAGTGAGATATTTTCAGACAGCAAGACCACATTCACATAACTTTTATTATAGTATACTGCTATAGTTATTCTATTTTATTGTTGTTAATCTCTTACTGTGCCTAATTGATAAATTAAACCTTATCATAGATATATATATAGGAAAAAACAATATATATGGGGCTTAGTATCATCTGAAGTTTCAGGCATCCACTGGAGGTCTTAGAAGGTATCCTGTGCAATGACAACCCTATTAAATAATGACAGTGGTACACACCTGTGCTTTACTTTTTGAATACATGCCAGATACTCTGCCCTTATGTTTAGAGGAGTGCACATCCCTCCTCCAAGAAAAAATACTAGGATCTGATATTATATGTCATTTCCTTTGTTTTGCAAGGTTTTAATGCCAAATATTTTAGTCTTTTGATAATTGTTTAGTAAGTAGTGGTAAGTAAAGCCTCAATAAACAAGAAGTCACTTTGGTCAAAGTGTTATATTCCTTAATAATTACGAAATATTCTTTCAAATGAAAGATTCAGAATAAGTGAATACCCAAGTCCTTGGTTTATTGTATGCAGGTTGATTACTCTTTCAGATTATTTTTCTAAAATAGGTAAACAGCTTTTTCTGTCCTCGAGTTATATCTTTAGAAAATATACCATTAAGAAGTATACATAAAAATTTTGGTATCTAACAATGGAGAGATTAGTAGAAATTGGAGCAGTAAAATAATATGAGCACAAATTCTTATACTGATTTCTTCACTTATGCTTATAACTTAGTTCATAACTATTAAGACCCACTGCTTCAATTCCAGAAAGACTCTTTCAGAAACTTACAGGAAGAACATGCTCAACAGACCTGTGTAGGGAATTTATATTCTGAAGTTTTAAATCTGCTTAAACTTTTCCTTCTATTGATCAGCAGGATTCTTTATTTATTTTGTGCTACAAACTTGTGAAATAGGAGATTATGCCAGATTGTGCTCCTGTAATGTATGCTCCTTTTTAAAAGTAGAACTTAAAGTTGGACATGAAAATGACTTTTCAATGTGACATTTACTGTTTCTTTCTAATTTTAGTTGTTTAGACTTACCTACCTAGCTTTATTCATTCCTAAAAATTTAATCTAAATTTTTGGTAATATTGCCACCAAGTGGTGATGATGCCTCATTCCCCAACAAATACAATTATTTTGCTTTGAGTGAAAACCATATTTGACTAATGAATTTTTCCATTAATGCCAAAAAATCGGCAGACCTAAAAACATACATTGTCCATGTCTTTTTAAAAGCATGTTTTAAGTTATCAGGATATAATTTCATTCTTATTCATTAGTCCTTTTCATCCTTTATTATTTTAGGGAAGAATACAGCTGTCTTCTGCCCTGCTACCACTTTGCCAGTTGAGAAGTATCCCAATGTTACATAAAAAGCCTTTCTCTTAGCAGTATTAGTTCATGAGCTATGGCTAAGTTTTGCAAGCCATTTTCTAAAATGGTCATTTAAAATGTTTCTTACGAAACAAGTTTACATTTAAAATTTAAAAGGCAGTAACAAAGTTTCACTTCACTTCTCGGCCTTTTGGCTAAGATCAAGTGTAGTATCTGTTCTCATAAGTAAATGTGGCCTATGTTGCAAATTCAAAACGTTATTTCTAAAATTTTGCTGTATCAAATAAACTATATCTCAAATTTGACAAGCATGTCAACCCATACCCATTTTGTTTTATTTTCTCTCAACTACAGCACAAATAATGACTTCTTATATTGGTTACTAACTAACAATAATACTAGATAGATGGTTCAAGAAAGAGACTTTCAAGAATGATAGGACTTCTTAAAAATGATCTTAACATTTTATTGCTGTCTATACTTATATATGTAGTGCAAATAATGACTTCTGATGGTTATAAAGCATTCCTGAATTATAGACTAGGGCTATACACTTGACATACCTGCTTTACATAACCATACAGTAATATTTAGACCTAATACAGAAATTCAGAGCTATTAGGAAAATTCTAATATACTGTATTTAAAACAGCTGTCTTCTTAGTTTCCCAGGGGAGACTAGCACAGTCTTAACTAATGATTAGTGAAATAATACAACCACAACCACAAATAGTAATAGGAGCTTGAGGAAAATTTCTTTAAAAAGGAATCACACACAAACACCTACTGTTATACATACATTATAATCAGGTGTAGGCACAATTTTTAAATTGTGTTCAGTTATATGCTAACAATGCATTACAAAGTTTAGCAAAATTGGTGAAAAGGGAAGCAAGTTCACCTTAGTGTTACACTTTTTTTTCTTCAGTTAACTAGTACAGTTCAAGTTCTCACAAGCAATACAACACCTTTTTTATTTTTCACAGTTATTGAAATCAGTCAAATATTAAATAATTTAATTCAGAAGTATTACTTATGCACACAAACTACACTTGTAACAGCATGACCTTTTACCTGAAAAATAAAGGATGAAATATTATATTTACTTATTTACATATTGTCCATAACACTGATAGGCTTTTTTTTAATGCTTTGTTTTTTAAAAGTTGTATTGTTTTTAAACAAAAATAGATTTGAAAAGGCTGAACCAAAACAGTGCTACCAAAAAGTCACATCTTGTTACCAGACATCACTGTCCTTATAACAATTCAACTAATGAGATTTAAGATTTAACTTCATCCTAATGTATCAGAACATTTAAAAAAAAACACACAAAATCTTAATGTACCTATTTAAATAAATCGTGCTTCCATAATAAGAGTATCCTTTAAAAATGAAAAACAGTAAAGAGCACACATTTTTATTTACTCACAACACTGAATAATTAATGTAAACTTTTTGAAGTTTTTTTTTTCCTTTAGACATTTTTCCTCTAGAGTAACTTTTCAAGGCCTTTTCATGAAGAGCCTTAAGTTTTATTGTCAAAATAAATGCACTTATTTTGGGAAACAGTTTGAAGTAAGTAATAAGCATTCCCCACTGTACTAACAACTTCTCTTAAAGTTCGTTTTCTATTTAGGTCACTAGCTTTTACATAAAGCCAACCCTGGTTCTGTGTAACTTACTACATTTTACCTATAGTCATTCCCACAAAGGATGCAGTATTATATTAGAAAGAAATATTACTTTAAATATGTTGAAAATAGAAGGACCAATTTAGAACTCTGACCTAGGTTCGGTCCTGAAAATGGGTCTTTCATAAATGAAGATCCAATTACTTTCACAGTTTTATTACTGTTCAGTTTATTACTAATCTGACAAGCCTAATTAGGTAACACTTCATTCTGTCTCACTGTGTTTTATACAAAATGCTGTAGGAGAAAGTTAATAAAACACTATATAAAATATTAATTTTCTATACCTTATAGTTCTTAGCATTAAAGGTGTTCTGTTAACTCTGAACATAAACATAAAGTAATCGTATTATCCAAAGATGTAGTTTGGATTCTATTTCATTAAGCAACTGTCATTTCTACTACTAAATACTGCCAACATTCAGTGAAAAGGCAGGTTAAAAGAAGCTGTACTTCACTTGCTTCACACAGAGGTCTCATTAGGCACTCAATTGGCTATTTTTTTTTCACTGAAAGAATAAACCTTCACTTACCCTTTCTCTGTGACTACCTCTTTCCCAGTACATTGGTCACATTATCTGAGAAACTTAAATAACAAATATACTTTTTAAAAGAATGTATATTCAATAAATTTCTATTTAATTCAATCTAATCTGCTCAATTAGAAATTTAATTTTGCCACAAATTTTTTTAAAGCAATGTGCTGAATTCCCAATCCAATCCAAGATTCCTTTATATTTATATATATATATATATCCTAAATTACCATCTTTTGAGATGTATAATTTCTTAAAACATTAGTTGCAAAGTTACTCTTAACCATAAAACTTCAAACAACTGCTGCATTTAAAATCAAGCAACATCCAATACTCCAGCAGCCACAAGTTGCCGTGAGAGCCAGTCCAACCCTTCATACAGTCCCATACCACTTCGAGCATCACAGCCCTGAATATACCAGCTACGGCCACAGCATAATTTATGGAGACTGAGTAGTTCAGTGATTTCTTCTACTGACAGTGCTCCAGCAACATCCTGAAAGATATACACATATTTTTTATCAGTCCATCCAAATTATTTGTTCTAACAGAAGCCTAAACAAAAAAGAGATTCATCTTTCAGTAATTATTCTGAGATTAATAAGAACAGAAAAAAATAGTTTGGTTTAACTAATTTATATGTGTGTGTATGTATATATTTTGTAAGGCTAGCTTAACAACGAAATCAATAAAGGCCTTGCAACCTAAATGGAAACATACTGCCTAAGTAATTTTTTTATCTTATGAGACAGAGTCTCACTCTGTAACCCAGGCTGGAGTGCAGTGACATGATCTTGGCTCACTGCAACCTCTGCCTCCTGGTTCAAGCGATTCTCCTGCTTTGGCATCCCAAGTAGCTGGGATTACAGGCACGTGCCACCATGCCCGGCTAATTTTTTTGTATTTTTAGTAGAGACGGGGTTTCACCATGTTAGCCAGGCTGGTCTCGAACTCCTGACCTCAAGTGATCCACCAACCTCAGCCTCCCAAAATGCAAGGATTACAGGCATGAACCACCACGCCCGGCCTGCCTAAATGTAAGGCATCAACATAAAAAAAAAAAAAAAATTAACACATGGAAACCTTAATAAATGGCTTATATATAGGGTTATATATTGAAGAGTTCACTACATTCCCACTCTGAACACCCATTGCCCCGACTTCCCAGGAGCAACCACCAGTAACAACATATTTTTCCAGAAAATTTCCATGCACACTCATGCAAATAGACACAAACAGGAACATAGTTTAGACTTTCTATAACTTGCAGAGTTTTTTGTTTTTTATGTAAACATGTTGAAGATGAGTATCTTTTCATTATCAGCACAGATGGTCTGCTCAGAATTCCCTTCCATTGTGTGGCTGCAACATAATTTAACCAGTCCTATACTGAATGTTCAGATTGAAGTTTTGTGCTTATGTGCTATTATAAATCCATATATATACACACACGTACATACATAAGCATACATACACAAAAATAAGTTGACATACATTTATGTATATTTGCAAAGTTATCTGTAGGATAACCTCTGGATATTTGTCTACCAGATACATAAAGGTAGAATTGCAAAGTAAAGGACTTTGATGAGTATTGTCAAATTGTCCTCCAAGAAAATGTCTCAGTTTAATAACCTACCAACAGTGGGAGGATGAGGCGGGCAGATCACTTGAGGTCAGGAGTTTGAGACCAGCCTGACCAACACGATGAAACCTCGAATCTACTAAAAATACAAAAATTAGCCAGGCGTGGTAGCAAGCACCTGTAATCCCAACTACTTGGGAGGCTGAGGCAGGAGAATCGCTTGAACCAAGGAGGGGGAGGCTGCAGTGAGCAGAGGTTGTGCCACCGCACTCCAGCCTGGTGACAGAGCAAGACTCAATCTCAATAATAATAATAATAGTAATAGTGTATATAAGCCTGAGAATTACAAAACACTTTCATCTTTATCTGATGAGCACAAAATGGTATTTCACTGACTTATTTGCATGTCTTAATAGTTCTTAATAGTTTGCTTTTTTTTATTAAGGGGAAAATTCTTTATTCTTCATCCTACTCTTCCCCTCCCATGACATCTCCTCTGCTCCACTTCCACTCTCCTTCTACCTCTACTTAAAAGCATCTCATCCTCCTAGAAAGGCTCAAGGTCTAGGAATCTTCAGCTACTCCCAGTCCTTCATCCTCTCTATTCAGTCACCAGTTCTGCCTCAAAGTCTTTTCCATCTGCCTCCGCCTTTCTATTCATCAAAATCAGACTCTTGTTAATGCTCACTTGAATTACTTAAGCAACTTACTGCATGTCCCTGTCTCCAGTCCTTTGCCCTGATTCATTCTACCCCCAGAATTACAGTATTAAAACACTGCTATGATCTTATTACCCACTAATCCAACATTTTGATGACTCCTCTTTGCTCATAGAATAAAACCTAAATTTCTCAGTCTAGCCCTTTCAAACCTTTACAGCATGGCCTTGTCTGTTATTCTAAATTCTCTTCATCCTCTACCTGGACCTGACATATAGATCTGCTTGATGTTCCCTAAACTAAAAACATCCATGCTATTATCTTCTCTATGATGTTCTTCCTTTCACATACTGACTCAGCCTCATCCATAATTTCAACTCAAATCCTACATTTTACAATCTTACAACATGCCACATTTAGAACTACTCTCCTAATTCCCATAACACTGTGTTACTGAAGTTACTTATCAGTTTTCTTTGTATTCAAATCTCATTTATGGGTTCATATGCATACACAAGAGTTTCTGGTGAGCATTAACTACCTTATTTCTATTTTGTATACTCCCAGGTACCCCGTATAGCATTTTCACATAGATTGTACTCAAAATACACAGAAGAAACTTTATAAATATCTATGGAACTGACTGTCTTCTGAAATATTTCCAGTTACCTTATAACATGCACAAAACTACTAAAATAAATATTCCAGTATAAAGATGCATTACCTGTTTGTTAGCAAAAATCAGGAGCAGAGCATCTCGGAGTTCTTTTTCTGTTAACAACTTTGCAAGTTCGCTGTGTGCTTCACTAATTCTGTCTCTATGACTGCTATCTACAACAAACACAACAGCTACCCAAAGAAACAAAAAACCCAAAATACTAATTAGTCACTTGCTAAAGTTCAGTAAATGAAACAAATATTTAATGATATCATTATTATGTTATGGTTAGAGTTTGTCTACCATCATTATTTTCACAGAGTCTGCCTAGTATGGCAGGGACACCTACAAAAAATTAACGATATGATTTCAAGTAGTTTACATAACTTTAGTTTCCCCATCTGTGAAAGGATTTACAACACTTGCTCTATCAAATACAGATTGGTCTGTATATCAAATAACATTTTTTACATAACAAATTTCAAAATAGGCCACATGATCCTCTACTTACTGATGCTACTCGTTCTTCGAATACTACTTTTGTAATATTCAGTCTTTGAATAAAAGACTAAAAGATAAAAACCATCACCATTTTTATCTCTCCAAAGTATTATGTCTAAGTTAACTATCCCCAGACTTTTCAACCATTCCTCATATTCAAAATTTCATTTTTGCAGGGCACAGTGGCTCACAACTACAATCCCAGCACTTTGGGAGGCTGAGGTGAGAGGATCACTTGAGCCCAGGAGTTTGAGACCCCTGGGCAATATAGTGAGACCTTGTCTCTAACAAAAAACAATTTAAAAATTAGCTGAATGTGGTGGCACACACCTGTAGTCCTAGCTACTTGGAAGGCTAAGGTGGGAAGACTGCTTGAGCCCAGGAGACAGAGGTGACAGTGAACTGCAATCATGCCACTGCACTCCTGCCTGGGCAACAAAGCAAGATTCTGTCTCAAAAACAAAATACATGTTTTCTATTAATTATGGCTCATACTAAATACCAAAAATCCCAAAGTAAAAATAATTGTTCAGTCTCTCATCTTGGTGGAAAGCAGGATAACATACAGAATAAGTGGCATGAGCGTAAACTCTATGTTGGGGTCTATGAGGCAAAAGTGTAGAATAAGACCCAAATGTGATGAAAACCTATGTAGAGTATACATATGATATAATACAGTTTGGTCAAAAGCAAGCCACTGTAAATTCTTCTGCAGGTAACAACTATTTGTGAAAGAAATGTGGGAGTGGGGCTATAGTGAGATTATAATGGGATAAATGTTGAGTTTAACTGAATTCAGCAGAATCATACAACATAAATTCAACTCTATACCATGACACTACCAGCAATCACACCCATATAATACTGATAATATACATTTTCTGTTAAGAGAAGCAAGAGTACTCTTAACTGACTATGTATCTAAGGTACATATGATTTTTATTCTGTAATAATGGTTTATCAGGAATAAACTAAAAGTACATATTGTAATCTTTCTACTTTCATTTTTAACAAGATAAGAAACTGGCCACCAGTACTTAAGTATACAGTCAAGGACTTAATCATAAGTATCAGCTTTGCTAGTTAAATCAGTACACTGAAAACTGTCATCCTAAAAATGTGAAAAATTAAATGTCATTTTTAACTCTCACCTTGAGTATTGAGGTAATAATGTTTCCACAATGGTCTTAATTTGTGTTTTCCACCTACATCCCAAATAGTGAATTTCAGATTTTTATATTCTACAGTTTCCACATTAAAACCTGTTTTAAAAAAAAGTTACTTTTATACTATATTTATATTTACAATGAATGACACATCAAACGCAGACAACCCCCAGTTTATAACTGTGACTTATCAATTATCTATATGCAGCAATATCTACTGAAGCCTAATCAACCCCATTCCTACTCCTACATGGAGAATGTATACCTGTAACAGCTCCTAGCCCTCTAAACCTCCACCAAGGTCCTGAGGACCTTGGGATCCATGTACCTTCAAGTTCTGTTCCACTACTACCCCCACCCCACACCCTCAGCCAGGATCATCAATCCTCTATTCCTTCCAACTGTCCCACCAATACTCTGATTCTTCTTTTTATCCCCATCCACATTTCAATCCCCTAGCCATACAATCTTACATTTTTTTCTCTGAGATGCTGATATCTTAGAGCCAGAAAAGAGCCCACCATGACAGATCAGTATCAAATAAGACCCCAAGAACTTGGCTGTAAGCTAGGGTTTGTCTATTAACTGTCCTTTAAGGTAAAAACCAATATTCATACTTACCAATTGTTGGAATGGGCTGCATGAATTCATCCTGTTTTAACTTAAACAAGATAGTAGTTTTTCCAGCACCATCCAATCCTAATGTAACGACCCGAATTTCCATTTTTGGTCCAATGTGAACTCGATTATCCTATGATTTAAATATTTTTAAATATGTTTGACATGCAGTTAGGAAGTAATAGCATTTAGCACCTTTATTATTTCTACATCTCCTATTCATTCCTCAACCATTGCAATCTGAATTGTATTCCTCAAAATCCCATGATCTCAAGAAGATGAACTCCTTCCCCATGGCTAAATCTTTCCTTAGTAAAACTGACCACTTTGTCTTTGTATAACAGAATATAACACACCCACTTAATTTTCTCAGATTTTCTAACTCAAATGAATCCTCTTTAAATCTTATTTAAACATGTTTTTATGCTATACTAAAAAACTCACAATAGGGCTAAATTAATTAAAATGAAAAGTGCTGCTCAATTCCCAGAAATCTCTACTATGAATCTGATGTATATCCCTACAGACACTTTCCCATGCACATACTGGCCAACATACACAAACAAAACAATTTTTTTTTTAAAAAAAGCATCACCCACACATTGAAACTAATGTGTTTCACTCAACAGTATATTATGGAATCCTTTCAATACATATGGACCAACCTTTTTCTTTTAATGGCTTCTTTACATTTCATAAACCATAATTTAAACCCCCAACTGATAGATTTTAGGTAATTTCTGGTTTTATATTACAAATAATGCTATATTGAACATTTTTATATATTACTAGCTACATGATTTCTCTGCTTCACTTCTTTCATCTCATAAAAGGAAGATTAAAATAGTACAAAATTTACATAGGATTATTAAAAGGATTAATTTTTAAAAATACATACAAAAGTTCTTACAACAGTTCCCAAAATATATGTGTTATTTTTGCCTACTCCTTTGAGCACTCTTTGCTTGGCTTTTATGATACAAACTTTTCCTGGTTTGGTTTTATCCCATTTTTGGATGCTCCTTCTAATTTTTCTTTTATCTAGCTCTTAAATGTTGGTATTCTTGAAGGTCTGTATGAGGCCCCTTCTCATTCTACATATTTTCACTCTCTTCACGAGCTTTAATTACCATCTATATGATGGCTCCAAATCTATACTTAAGTCCAGTTATACACCTCAGAAATAAAACAATATGCGGAATAGAAATACTTCTGTGAGAACTCTAGAGAATAGTTAAGAAGCTACAGCACCCAAGCCATAAAACCAAGAAGGCATTCCAGTGAAAGGGGTAATAAAATTTGGGGCATTCTGTGCACTCATCCCTGCCATTCCCCATATCTGACATAGTGAGGATGAGGTGCAACCACGAGGAAACTACAAAATACTAGCAAACTGAATTCAACAACACATTAGGCCAGGCGCAGTGGCTCACGCCTGTAATCCCAGCACTTTGGGAGGCCGAGGGGGGTGGATCACCTGAGGTCGAGAGTTCGAGACCAGCCTGACCAACATGGAGAAACCCTGTCTCTACTAAAAATACAAAATTACCCAGGCATGGTGGCGCATGCCTGTAATCCCAGCTACTCGGGAGGCTGAGGCAGAAGAATCACTTGAACCCGGAAGGCAGAGGTTGCAGTGAGCCAAGATCGCGCCACTGCACTCTAGCCTGGGCAACAAGAGCAAAACTCCGCCTCAAAAAAAAAAAAACAAAAAAAAACACACATTAAAGGGATTGTACACCATGACTAAATGGGCTTTATACCTGGAAGGCAAGAATTATTCCTCATCAGTCAGTGTAATACACAGAATGAGAGGTAAAAAAAACACGTAATCATCTCAATAGTTGCAGAAAAAGCATTTGACAAAATTCAATACTCTTTCACAATAAAAACATTTGACAAACTAGGAATAGAAGGAAACTGCCTCAGTGTAACATACACTATATATGAAATGCCCATAGTTAACATCATACTCAAAAAACTGAAAGCTTTTTCTCTAAGACGAAGAACAAGAAGATGCCTGCAGAGCAATTAGGCAAGAAAAATAACAAAAGTCATCCAAGTTGTAAAGGAAGATGTAAAATTATATCTCTTCACAGATGATATGATCTTGTATGTAGAAAACCCTGAACAGTCCACACAAAAAGACCTATTAGAAAGAATAAATAAAGTCAACAAAGTTTCAGGATATAAAATCAACATGAATATCAGTTGCATTTCTATACATTAATGATAAAAATCCCAAAAGGAAATTAAGAAAACAATTCTACTTACAATCGCATCAAAATTATACTTTCGGGGATACTTTTTATAGTTCATGACTAAAGTTTCTCTGAACATGTAGAGAAAAAAAAGTTTAAGATACTTAGGAATAAACTCAACCAAGATGGTGAAAGACTTGGATATTATATTGGTGCAAAAGTAACTGTGGCTTTTGCCAATACTTTTAATGGCAAAAACCACAATTACTTTTGCACCAATGTAATATGTAGGCACATACCTAACCAAGAGGGTGAAAGACTTGTACACTAAAAACTACAAAACATTGCTAAAATAAATTAAGACATAAATAGACATTCCATGTCCATGGATTGAAAGACATAATATTAAGAAGTGAATACTACCCCAGGTAATTTATATAGATTCAATGCAAACCCTATCAAAATCCCAATCATGTTTTTTGCAGAGATAGAAAAAATTAAGCTAAAATTTATATGGAAGCTCAAGTGATCCTGAATAGCCAAAACAATTTTGAAAAAGAAAAAAGTTGGAGGACTCACAAGTCCTTACTTCGAAATACATCACAAAGCTAATATATTGTTCTGTTTTTGCACTGCTCTAAAGAAATACCTAAGACTGGGTAATTTATAAAGAAAAGTTTAATTGGCTCACAGTTCCATAGGCTGTACAGGAAGCATGATGCTGGCATCCGTCTGGCTTCAGGGGAAGCCTCAGGAAACACAATCATCGTGGAAAGCAAAGAGGGAGTGACACATTTCACATGGCAGGAGCAGGAGCAAGAGGGTGGGGGAGGTGCCACACAGTTTTAAAAGATCAGATCTCATGAGAACTCACCTATTATGGCAAAGACAGTACCAAGGAGGATGATACTAAACCATTCATGAGAAACTGCCCCCATGATCCAATCACCTCCAACCAGGCCCCACTTCAACATTGGGGATTACAACTGGACATAAGATTTGGACAGGAACATAGATCCAAGCCATATCAGCTTCAATAATGAAAACTATGTGGTACTGGCATAAAGATGAGACATACAAACCAACAGAATAGAAGACAGAGCCCAGAAATAAACCCTCAGGAATAGGGTCACATGATCTTCAACAAGGGTACCAGGACCACTCAATGAATAGACAGTCTCTTCAATAAATGATGCGGGGAAACTGGATAGCTACACGCAAAAGGATGTTGTGTATCTTACGCCACCTACAAAAATTAACTCAAAATGGATTAAAGCCATAAACTTAAGACCCCAAACCATAAAACTCCTAGAAGAAAAAACAGAGGAAAAGCCTCATGACATTACATTTGAGAATGACTTCATGGATATACCAAAAGCACAGTTTAAAAAAAAAAAAAAAAGCAAAAACAAATGAGACAACATCAAATTTAAAATTTTTGTGCATAAAATGACACAATTAACAGTGAAAAATCAACCTATGAAATGGGAGAAAGTATTTGAAAGTCACAGATCTGATAGGGAATTAATATCCTGAATATATAAAGAACTCCTACAATTAAACAACAAAAATAGTCAACTCAATCAAAAAGTGAGTGAAGGATTGAAATAGACATATTCAAGGCAATATACAGATGACCAACAATTATATGAAAAGATGGTCAACAGCATTAGTCATCAGAGATATGGATATCAAAACAAATAAGGTATCATTTCAAACCAATCAGGATGGCTACTATCCAAAAACAGAAAATAACAAGTGTTGGTGAAAATGTGGAGAAATTGCATCCTGTGCACCACTGGTGGAATTGTAATATGGTGCAACCATTATGGAAAACAGTATGGTGTTTCCTCAAAAAATTAAAAACAGAACTACTATATGATCTACCAACTTCACTTCTGGGTATATATCCAAAAGACCATGAAAGCAGGGTCTTGAGGAGATATTTTTACACTCATGTGCACAGCAGCACTATTCCCAGTAAACCAAGAAGTAGAAGCAACTCAAGTTTCCATCAACAGATGAATGAACACATAAAATGTGGTATACACATTGTATTAGTCCATTTTCATGCTACTGATAAAGACATACCCGAAACTGAGAAGAAAAAGAGGTTTAATTAGACTTATAGTTCCACATGGCTGGGGAGGCCTCAGAATCATGACAGGAGGCAAAAAGCACTTCTTACATGGCAGTGGCAAGAGAAAAATGAGGAAGAAGCAAAAGTGAAAACCCCTGATAAACCCGTAAGATCTCATGAGACTTAATCACTATCACGAGAATAGCACAGGAAAGACCAGCTCCCATGATTCAATTACCTCACCCTGGGTCCCTCCTACAAAACGTGGGGATTCTGGGAGATACAATTCAAGTTGAGATTTGGGTGGGCGCACAGCCGAAGCATATCATTCTGCCCCTGGCCCCTCCAAACCCTGCCCCTACAGCAAACTTCTGCCTAGGCATCTAGGTGTTTCCACGCATCTTCTGAAATCTAAGCAAAGGTTCCCAAACCTCAATTCTTGATTTCTGTGCACCCACAGGCTCAACACTACACAGAAGCTGCCAAGGCTGGGGGATTCCACCCTCTGAAGCCACAGCCTGAGCTCTACGTTGGCCCCTTTCAGCCACAGCTGGAGTGGCTGGGACACAGGGCACCAAGTCCCCAGGCTGCACACAGCATGGGGACCCCGGGCCCAGCCCACGAAACTACCTTTTCCTCCTGGGCCTCCAGGCCTGTGATGGGAGGTGCTGCCATGAAGGTCTCTGACATCGCCTGTAGACATTTTCCCTTTGGTCTTAGGTATTAACATTAGGTTCCTTGCTACTTACACAAATTTCTGCAGCCCGCCTTGAATTTTTCCCCAGAAAATGGGTTTTTCTTTTCTATCGCACAATTAGGCTGCAAATTTTCCAAACTCTTATGCTCTGCTTCCCTTATAAAACTGAAGGCCTTTAACAGAACCCAAGTCACCTCTTGAATGCTTTGCTGCTTAGAAATTTCTTCTGCCAGATACCCTAAATCATCTCTCTCAAGTTCAAAGTTCCACAAATCTCTAGGCAAATGCCACCAGTCTCTTTGCTAAAACATAACAAGAGTCATCTTTGTTCCAGTTCCCAACAAGTTCCTAGTCTCCCTCTTAGAATACCTCAGCCTGGATTTCATTGTCCACATCATTATCAGTACTTTTGTCAAAGTCATTAAACGAGTCTCTAGAAGTTCCAAACTTTCCCACATTTTCCTGTCTTCTTCTTAGCCCTCCAAACTGTTCCAACCTCTACCTGTTACCCAAAGTTATTTGCACATTTTTGAGTATCCTTTCAACAACGCCCCACTCTACTGGTACCAATTTACTGTATTAGTCCATTTTCACGCTGCCGATAAAGACGTACCCGAAACTGGGAACAAAAAGAGGTTTAATTGGACTTACAGTTCCACATGGCTGGGGAGGCCTCAGAATTGAGGGGGGCAAAAGGCACTTCTTACATGGTGGTGACAAGAGAAAAATGAGGAAGAAGCAAAAGCGGAAACCCCTAATAAGCCCATCAGAGCTCATGAGATTTATTCAATATCACAAGAATAGCACGGGAAAGACCAGCCTCCATTATTCAATTATCTCCCCCTCGGTCCCTCCCACAGCATGTGGGAATCCTGGGAGATACAATTCAAGTTGAGATTTGGGTGGGGACACAGCCAAACCATATCACACATACAATGGAATATTACTCAGCCTTAAAATGGAAGAAAATCCTTTCACATGCTACGATATGGATGAATTTTGACGACAGGCCAAGTGGAATAAGCCAGCCACAAAAAGGCAAATACTGTATGATTCCACTTATATGAGGTATCTAGTCAAATTAATAAGGGAAAATACAGGAGTGGTTACTAGGGACCAATGAGAGGGGGCAGAGGGGAATTGTTTAAAGGGTATAGTTTCAGTTTTACAAAATGAAAAATTTCTGGATATGTTTAACAATGTGAATATACTTAACAGTACTGAACTGTACACTTTTAAATGGTTTAGATAGCAAATTTTTTATTATGTGTTTTTTACCACAATAAATAAATGTGGTATATCCTCACAATGAAGTACCTTGCAGCTGGAGCAAAGAACAAAAAATGTCAGTTTATACTGCTACAGAGTGACGTTTATGATGTACAGTTAAGTGAAAAGAGCAGGAAAAAAAGTGTGTAAGGTATTCCACCTTTTAAATCCAAGTAGTGTACATACAAATATATAAACATATTTCTCTATACTTTTTAAAATGATGACTAAAACTAAGAAAAAATTCTAAATGATTATCTATGGGGAACGAAGTAAAAAGGGTAGAAGGAACAGGTATAAAAGCTAGATTTCTGTGAATAAACCTTGCTTTGGACATTTGACTCTGGATCACATAAACATTTCACATAATTGTGAAAACATAATTAATTTTTTTAAAAAACAGCCCCTAAAAATAGAAAGCAAAATGGTACACATGAACATTTTTTAATCAGGGAGAAGCCACTTTAAAAGAAGCTTAAATATATCAACCAAATCCCAAGTATGAAACTTGCTTGGATTGTATCTAAAATAAAGCAACCATTAAAAAAATTGTTTTGAAAACAATCTGGGAAATTGGAATACTAACCATAGTTGATAATATTAGTGAAAATATTAGAGATTCATTATTAAACTTTTTTTGTGTAATAATGATATTTTGGCTTTTTTTTTTAAGTGATGGGAATTTCACTATATTGCCCAGGCTGGTCTTGAAGTTTTGGGCTCAAACCATCCTCTTGCCTCAGCCTCCTGAGTAACTGGGCCTATAAGGTATGCCACTATGCCCAATTATGTTTGTTTTGTTTTGTTTTTGAGGCGGAGTTTTGCTCTTGTTACCCGGGCTGGAGTGCAGTGGCGTGATCTCACCTCACTGTAACCTCCACCCCCTGGTTTCAAGTGATTCTCCTGCCTCAGCCTCCCAAGTAGCTGGGATTACAAGCATGCAGCACTAAGCCAAAAAATTTTGTATTTTTAGTAGAGACAGGGTTTCTCCATGTTGGTCAGGCTGGTCTCGAACTCCTGACCTCGGGTGATCCACCCGCCTCGGCCTCCCAAAGTGCTGGGATTACAGGTGTGAGTCACCGCACCTGGCCCCAATTATGTTTTTAAAAAGAGTCCTTATCTTTTGAAGATACACACTAAAATATTTCATAGATGAAATAAGATGTTGGGATGAAATAATATGATATTAGGATTTGCTTCAAAATACACTGGGAGATTGCAGGTAGAAAAAGGAGTAGGTAAAAGGGGAGATGAAATAAGTTTATAATTGCTCAAGTGGGTGATGGATATAGGAAGATTCATTATATATATCATATATATACTATTTATATTTTCTTATTTTTACTTTTTTAAATTTAAAAATATGGTGCACTTCACAAATTTGTGTGTCATTCTTGCACAGGGGCCATGCTAATCTTCTTATTCCAATTTTAGTATATGTGCTGCCGAAATAAGCAAACCATTTCTATTTCTCACTGATAAAAGTTTTCTTAAAAAGCCCCTAATGCATGAATTTCATGGCTGTCTCTCTATGGTGATTATCATGAAATGTAAATCAATTATGATTTGTCAGAAAAAAATACCTAAAAATAAAGTACAGTACCTTTGTAAAAGTGACAGGGATGCTGGCATCCAACTGAATGTGATCTGCAACTTCTGTAAACTGCTGCTGCTGTTTCTGCAATGTTTCCAGTAACCTTGTAATTTCCTGTTTTGCCAAGACAACTCTACAATCATCCTATAAGAGGCAAAACAATATTTCTTATAAACTTTTTATAAGAAATAAGGAAAAGAGACTTATATTACCAAGTCACAATAAAAGCAGTTTTAACATTATAGTAGTCAAAGTTAAATGTAAATTTGACAAGAATAATAATTGGGCATTAATATATAATTTAAGGACCTAGCAACAAAAGAATGGATAAATTGTAGAACATTGATAAATGGAACACACATCACAGTGAGAATAAACCATAGCTACACATGATGATAGAAATTTCACAAACACAATGTGGAGTGTAAGAAGACATGGCATGGAGAATTCATACTGTATGATTTCATTTAATTACCAAAACAACCAAAATTAAGATATACATTAGAAGTCAAGATAGTGATTTATCATGGTGGGAAAGGCAGGTAGTGGCCAGAAGTGAGTATGAGGGGACTACTGGGGAACTGACAATGTTCTGTTACTTGATCTAGGTGCTAGTTAGACATTAATGATCAGTCTGAAAATTCAGCCAACTGAATACTTATGCATACATTTCTATATCTATGTTCTACTTCTATAAAAAGTTTAAAAAATAATTTCAGATATACATGTATTCATTAAAAAAATAAAGAATACAGGTCAAACTCCTCTAGATCCCCAGATCCACTCCTCAAACTCAAGAACTTTCCAGTTTCTTGAATATTATTACAGACTATCTATACATATACCAATATAGTCTTTATATGAAAGAGATCTCCCAATAATATGCAAGCTTCATGAGAATGACAGTATTATCTGTTTTTGCTCACTGTTAGATACTCATATTAGTTGACAGCAATTCCACTGTTTCAGCTGTTCAGGATAAACGCTGAAGTCATTATTGCTTTCTCTTTCCTACATGCCCTACATACAATGTTAACAAATTCTTTTGAATATCCAGAATCTGGGCGCTTCTAATCCCTATTATCCAAGCTACTATTACCTCTCACCTAGAATTCTACAACAGTTGCTTAACTGTTGAATTCCATCCTTCCATTTTTGCCTTCTTCCAATCTATTTTAGACACGTAAGCCAGAACAATCATTTTAACACATAAGATTAAGTCACATTTCTACTCAAAACTCTACAATGGTCCTCCTATCCCAATCAGTAAAAGCTGAAGTACACCCAGGCATGGTGGCTCACACCTGTAGTGCCAGCACTTTGGGAGCTCAGGAGTTTTAGACAAGTCTGGGCAACATGGCGAAACTCCGTCTCTATGAAAAATACAAAAAAATTAGCTGGATGTGGTGGCTTGCGCCTGTAGTCCCAGCTACTCAGGAGGCTGAAGCAGGAGGATCACTTGAGCCCAGGAGGCAGAAGCTATAGTGAGACCAGACTGTATCACTGCACTCTAGCCTGGGAGCAAGACCCTGTCCCACTCCCCCACTCCCCCCAGCCCCCGGCCAAAAAAAAAAACAATTGAAGTCCTTATAATGCCTCACAGGGTTTTCCTTACATATAATTCTCTATTAATCTCTGATTTCAGCTCCTATTACTCTGTCCTTCGCTTATTCTACTCCAGTCAAGAGGTCAATTTTCCTGTTCCTCAAACATACCAGGCATGCTGCCCTAGGGTTTTTGCTATAAACATTTCCTCAACTAGAATGTTCTTCTCCCAGTTAGGGCCTGAATGAATTCCTTCAACTTTTTACTTAAATCTTTGCTCAAATCTCACCTTCCCTCAATAATGCTTACTCCGACTACTCTACTTAATAATGCAATCTGCTGTACAAACACAAACATGCAGTTGCAGAATTCTTTTTTGATTAGCTCTTACCACTTTCTAACATATAGTATAATTAACTTACTTAGATATAGTTATGGTTTATTGCCTGTCTTCTTGCTAGAATGCTAATTCTACAAGATTATGGCTTTTCGCTTCTTTTGTCCACTGATATATTTTAAATACACGGCATATGTTAGGTGCTCAATACATATTTGCTAAATGAATATTCAGCATCCAGTATCATGCCAAGAACTTTAGATGATGTATAATTTGTTTAGAGTGGATGGATGATTAAATTATGTTCTCAGAAGTGAAGATCAATTTGTGATGTTCCATCCATTCCTCTATTCAATTTTCTCTGTAGTGGGGACTTTAAAGAACATTGGTTAGTATTCTGTAGTCATAAAATAGAACAAAACTAATACATCCATATGAAAAATGAATCCAAGACCTTGATTTTTTTGCATTAACATAGATAATATTGTATTATTAAAAATTACCAGTTCATATGGCTTGGCTCCGTGTCCTCACCCAAATCTCATCTTGAATTGTAATCCCTATATCTGGGGAGGGACGTGATTGGGTCATGGGGACAGTTTCCCCCATGCTATTCTCATGATAGTGAGTTCTCATGACATCTGATGGTTTTAAAGTGTGACATCTCCCCTTTGCTCACATTCTCTCTCTCTCTCTCCTGCTGCCTTGTGAAGAAGGTACTTGCTTCCCCTTTGCCTTCTACCATGATTGTAACTTCACCGAAGCCTCCCCAGCCATGCAAACCTGTGAGTAAATTAAGCCCCTTTCCTTTATAAATTACCCAGTCTCAGGTAGTATCTGTAGAGCGATGTGAAAATGGACTAATATACCAGTCATTTTGGCACAACACTTCAGAAACTCTAAAACACTTAAATATTTCAGTAACTATGAACATACTTTTTCATAAAATAAATATGAATATACTTTTAAGTATTCAAGTTAGTATGATTTAGGACACGATTCCACTCTGATTTTGCTGTGTAGCTTCATTATCCGCCATGAGTTAAACATGTATTTATTAAGCTCTTCTATCTAGAAGCAAAGAATTCAGTGACACAAAGATGAACAAGATGCATCAAGATGCATCAAAGATGAACAAGGTCAGCATCTAAAACACACAGGCATATTGTCATTCGAGGTCAAATCAGAAGACACAAATCACACCACTATTTGAATAGAAAGAACTTAAAATAAAAACTGTTAACTAGGTGTGGTTATTAACTAGGTAACTAAAAGGATAAAAGGAACTCTGAGGTACTATGGAGGTAGCAATTGTATGAAATAATATAGCTACCACTTCCAGTGCTGAGGGAATAAAAGGAAGAGGTTAGAATTATTAAAACTTAGAAACTTGCAGGAGGGGCTCACGGAGCTGAAACTCAAACCTCCGAGAAGGGTGGTCTCCTAACATGAGTAACTATGCCCCCTCTTGACAGTACCTAACATGGGTCCAGCTGGCAACACAATTACGAGGTCTACAGAGTTCTAGCCCTAGTATCACAAAGCAGAGGATAAAAGAGTAGGTTTCGAGCTGAAAATCAACTTAATAAATAGCATACATATCAACTGTTACAATTCAGTGTAATAACGACTCAATGATAATCCAAGACTGATGAGGCTATAGACTGGCCACTTTCATGTAAGTGTAATCAGATACTTAGGAGAAAAAGCTCTACAATGGTAAAAGGCTTAGCCTACAATGATTTGAAATCAACACAATTATCAGCAATATATCAGTGAAGATAACACAGACTGCAGCTTTTCTGAAATTCCTAGGGCAATAGCTATCCTTATACCTCACACTTAGGAAAACAGATCCAAAACACAAATGGATAAGGCTGACATTTCTGTTAGAATAACTTTGAGCCTCACTTATTTAAAAAGTAAGTCATCTGCAAACTGGGTAACAAATTGCTTATGGTATCTCAACCAGCACAAAACATACGTTTGTTCTAACAGTGAAGAACCACCGAATTACAGCAGAGGTAGGCAGTACATGCTAGAGAGGCACTCAAAAAAAGACCAACAAAGAGAAAGCTTCAAAGAAAGGGAAACATTTAAGCTGGACCTTGAAGGAGAAGGAAGATTTCCACTATAAGAAAAGAGAGATATATGCACTCCAAGCAAGGAAAAAAAAAAAACAAACAGTACATATATGCTTGGCAAAGAAGAGTAAAAGGATTTGGCATTAACTGAAGAATGGCAAGAAGTTAGAAGGCTTCAAGAACCCATGGCTCAAGGTGGGGAGGGCACATGAATGAGAGGGCACTGATAATTCCACACTAGTGAAATAATTCAAGGTTGCAGACCATGTCCTAAGCACAAAGTTACTGCATACAGCAGACACTAAATAATAATAAAATACACTAATGTATAACTCTGGTCATTATCTACTTTAACTTACAACTAAGACCCTAACCACATTTAAACTACCTACCTGCTGCAAAGTCTTTTCACAATGGAGGCAGGCTGCTGAAACCTCTGACAACAAAATAGTCATATCTTCTTGTTGCTGCCTGAGCCAAATCAATTTTTCACGAACATGAGCATCAACAACACTTAGAGCCATTTCTTCTTGACGACACAGAGTTTCATGTAGATCATAAAAATATGCTCGAATACATGACCGGGCATTCTCTGCAGTCCCTGGTACCTAAGAAAATGAAAATAAATTTTAAGCAACTGTAATGTTAATAAAGATTTTACCTGTGAAATATTTAAAATTTCAGCCTAGGCAACATGGCAAAACCCTGTCTCTACAAAAAATAGAAAAAATTAGCCAGACGTGGTGGTATGTGCCAGGCGTAGTGGTAGTCCCGGCTACTCAGGAGGCTGAAGTGGGAGGACTGATTGAGCCCCAGAAGTCAAGGCTGCAGTGAGTCGTGATCACATCACTGCATGCCAGCCTGGGTGACCGAGCAAGACGTTGTTTAAATACCATCTATATTAAATTGCAAAATATAAATCTCCATGCTAGATCTTTCCCCTAATGCACAGACATTGGAAATTCAACTGTTTATAAATGACATCTCAAGCAAAATGGAATGCCTAATCTCCAGTCTCCCCTATTCCCAAACCTAATTGCCTCTGTCTTGGTAAATGGCAACTCCATCCATCAGGATGAAAGCAAAAAAAATTGGAGTCATCATGATCACCTCTTTTTCATAGCCCACTACTCCCTCAGCAAATTCTGCTGACTTCAAAATATATCCAGAATCTGATCATGCCTCATCACCTCCAAGTTACCTATCCAATCAATATTAACAATTAATCACTAAGACCTATCTATTCTACTTCTTTAAAATCTTAAATCCATCGACTTGTGTCCCCTCTCTCTACCCTAGTGTATTATAGGCCATAAGCATCTCTAGAATTTTAACTAGAAAACTTTAACAACATCCTAATAGGTCTACCTACTTCCAATTTTGTTGCTCCTCCAATTCATTTTCTACATTTAAAACAACCTTTCTTAAGGAAAATCTGATCATGTCATTCCTATGTCAATTCTTCAATGGCTCGTCACTGTCCTTAAACTAAGTTCTGAACTCTTTATTAACATGGCTGACAAGATCCTGCATGATTTGGCTTTGAACTCTCCATATCCTCTTGTCATGTCCCATTCAATACTCAAAGCTCTAACTAGTGAGCTTCTTTAAGTCTCTACAATATGTCCAATTCTCACTTCCAAACATTTTAACATATTGCTCCCTTCTTGGGACAATTCATTCCCCATTCTGCTCTTTTCCTTGACTGAATTTCTTCAAATCTCAGTTTAAACATCATTTCTTCTATAAGGATTTCTCTGACCTCCATAAATCATTGCCCATTTTGTGATGCCAAAGCACCCTGTACTTCTCCTCCATAAAATAGTCACCACATTTAAAACTCTCTCTGTTCCGTGATGAATGAGTTCCTTAAAGACAGAGACTTTTAAAAAACTTTCTAATGACTGATGCAATACTAGCAAATTGTAATTGCCCATTAAATACTAAGTAGAAGGTGAAAATATGAAAAACAAAAAAGAATGAGAAAGGGGAAGAAGAAAAAAAATCCATACATGTTCTGTGTGAGCCATTCCAATTCCATCTTCCACGATTTGTTCTCCTCCTTCAATGTGCTGTACAATTCCAACTAATTTTCTGGAATAATCTGAGATTTCCTCTGTGAAGGTCCGTATGCAGTGAGCCATATCTAAAATTGATGCTCGGATCTGATTAGCTTCTGGTTCCAATACTGAATGCTGTAAAATGTAACATGAGAAAAGAACTCATAGTATTGACTAATAATATAAAAAACTACTTAAATCCCTATTAATACAAAAAAGCATCAGCCACAAGTGACTTTTATAACACAGAAAAATACTATAATTTACTTTCACTCCTTTATAAGAAAACTGTACTGCAAAGAAGTAATTTAAAATTTGGAAGTCCATTTATTGCTAAACAAGAAACCAAGAGACTATCTCTAAAATTATATCCTAAGAGCTAACAGACATAAATATTGTCAAACAATCTGGTGCATTATGAAAACATGCAAGCAAACAGAATGTTTGTTTCCTGCTCAAAGGCTATTTTTTTGTGAAGAATCATGACACCTCTTTGAAGTTTTTTTTTTTTTTTAGTAACATTTAGAAATTAAATCTCTCATTTATTTTCATGCTACCAAACACAATCATTCATCACTTAACTCTTCTTCAATGCCTACTTTCAGAATAAAGAACCAGGTCAGTGAACACAAATACTGAGCTGGTAAAGTAGCTACAGTGATCCAATTGATTAATAATTAAATTCATACCTTGTGACCTTGGTGTTTTCCATATTCTTTGCAGACACAGCACATGAGTGGGCTAGTTTGACAACCTTCTTCTAAGCAAACAAACTCAATGGCATGCACCTGGTGCTGAGAGCACATGGTTTTCTCATGAGGTTTATCAGCTAGAGGAACTCGCCTGTGCTTTGCTAATGTCTTTGTAGAATGAGTAACTTGAGAACACTCAGAGCACAAATGAGTTGCACACACAGTGCAATATACAGATGCAAGGTGAGCTTCATCTTCATCACAACGAATGATGCTCTGATAAACAAAAAATTAATGCCTTAAAATTGAACCCAATCAGTATAACATGACAAATTTTTAAATATAGAATCCCATAATCTTTTTTGCTTTACTGACCAATATTTACATATGAAAATATATTGGTCATTAAGCACAAAGGTCATTCAATACTCATCCGAGAAGCATTCATTTCTACAGGTAAGAAGCTATTTCCAAGATTAACTGATCAATATATGTTATGAATTTGAAACCAAAAATAAAACTATTCTCGTAGATTCATATTCGGTGCAAAGATCTCTTCCACCAAATCCCGTCACTTTACACAAAAGAAACTAAACCATAGAGAAGTCAAAAGTCTTTTTTTAAAACTACAAAAATCTGATACTAAATACAACCCCATAGCTTTAAGTATTAGTTGTCATAATGATGTATAGGAAGGACAGAAGCACAAATACTATTTAGAAAATGTAGGAGTATGCATCAGAATTAGCTGTAAGCTTTTAAAAACAGTTGTCTGGACTCTAATCTGAGAAATTCTTATTTCAACAGGTTGTGGATGAACCCTAGACTTGTATATATTTTTCTAATTATACACCACGTATTTTAATAGCTCCACAGGTGAGTCTATTGCACAATCATGGCAGAAAACCACTGACTTAAGCAAATAAAAAAAAAAAAAAGGCCAGGCTCAGTGGCTTACACCTGTAATCCCAGCACTTTACGAAGGCTGAGGCAGATGATCACTTGAGGCCGGGAGTAAGAGACCAGTCTGGCCAACATGGAGAAACTCCATCTCTACTAAACATCAAAAATTAGTCAGGTGTGGTGGTATACACCTGTAATTCCAGCTACTCAGGTAGCTGAGGCACAAGAATCACTTGAAGCCAGGAGGCAGAGACTGCAGGTAACTGAGATCACGCCACTGTACTCTAGCAAGGGTGACAGAGGGAGACTCTGTCTTAAAAAATAACAATTAATAAACAAATAAAACCTATATGTAAGCATCTAAATATTATTTCTAGTTTTCAGGAATTACAAAAAATAATTAATCACTAAATAATTATTTTTATTTCAAGTAGATAAAAAATTACATGTCAGATAATCAAGAATGCTTTGAACACTTTTACTAAATGTTAAAAGGCCGTAAGTGGAAGGGGAGAAATTTAGTATAAATTTTTTCAAAAATAAAAATGTTTAAATACATCAATGGTGTCATTCATTATCACATTAAATAAAAAATGAATCCAAAGTGGAAGAGTTTTGTTTGCAATTATGAGAAGTGTATATATGTGCCATAAAAATTCAGGTCTTCTGTTTTCCAGACCTGACAAATAAATAAATTATAAATTATAAAGTCAACATTAGCTAACAGTAATATCTTTTGAAGTAAAGATTAAAGATTTAGCACATGAAAGAACTGCAGAAATTTTAGGAAACAGAGTGTTGCAGTTTGAAATTAATTTCACTGATTCACTTTAGTATAAAGAAATCATCATCTAATAAAAGAGAAGCAGAAAGCAATCCGACATTTTTTTCTTGATACAAATATGTGGTTTGCAAGTTGATCACCAAAATCATTAACTGATATTTACTCCAAATATATTTCTATCCATAATAGCCTATGAAAGCCATGTCCTATAGTACATATGGGCAGCTATGCAAATAATACATAAGTGCTAAAAATATACTTTTACATTATTAAAAAATCCAGTGTTCATGGATTCTAATATTTACCAGACATCTACCTGTATGGATAAAGACAGTACATCTATAAAAAGTTTAACCTTTTCTTGAAGATAGAATAGTAACAATTCCCTCAGAAGCTACTGCTATCTTTAAGGCATTTTTCCCTGTATATTAAATGGCCTCTTACATGAAGTTTTACTTTCTCTCATTGAGTTTTTCTGTTGACTAATTTACTTTTGCATCCTCTACTCTACTGTTGCTTACTTATCTTTCTTACTATTCTATAATCTTCTTCCTCTTTTCACTTTATCCTTGGTAGAACTGAATTATGATAAGGGAAAAAAAAGTTCACACATAAGGCATAGTTTAGGCATAGTATTTTCAAATAATTCTAGTTCTACTTTTTTCTCTTGGGAATAGTGTTGGCCTTCAGAACTATAATATAATGAAAAGTTGTGTTTCTAGAAATTTACCTGCTGAAATAAATGAGGTAATATTGTGCTACTAATGGCATATATTAAAAGAAAAATTCATGCTCATAACAAATATTTCACCACGTATGATCAATACCTCTCCAGATATCCCAATGGATTCTTCTGCAGCTCCATACTGACCAATAGGCCCATTCTGCAGTCGTTCCAAAAGCTCCAATAAAGCAAAATTTTTTTTCAAGCCCCAGACACCTGAATCTCCTAGAATAAATATAAAAACAAAAACTAAATCTAACAAAATGGACTATTAATCATTTTACCCATACCTCAAAAGTGATTTCTAATCCATATAGCTCAGTCATTAATAATGTCTAAATTTGAAAAATTCAAATTTTCCCCATTATTTAATACCAAAATAATTGCTTTGTTAATACTCTCTTTTAAAAAACAGAAGAATCCCTCAGGCTTCCAAGTAGAAACACATTTTAAAATTTATTATTTTTTGACCAGGCGCATTGGCTCACGACTGTAATCCCAGCAGTTTGGGAGGCTGAGACGGACAGATCACTTAAGGCCAGGAGTTCAAGACCAGCCCGGTCAACAAGATGAAATCCCATCTCTACTACAAATACAAAAATTAACCAGGTGTGGCGTCAGGCGCCCATAAACCCAGCCACTGAGGAGGCTGAGGGACGAGAATCACTTGAACCCAGGAGGTGGAGGTTGCAGTGAGCCAAGATCATAGCACTGCACTCCAACCTGGGTGACACAGCAAGACTCAATCTCAAAAAAGAAAAAAAAAAAAATCTAAATACACATTAAAAAAATTAAGGTGGTAAAGGCTGCACAACAATATGAATGAACTTAATGCCACTAAACTTAGAAGTGGTTAAAATGGCAAATTTTATGTTATATCTATATTTTGCCACAGCTTTAAAAAGTTATTTAAATCTCTTTTACTTTTTTTTTTTTTGAGACAGAGTCTTGCTAAGTCACCCAGGCTGGTGTGCAGTAGCATGATCTTGGCTATTGCAATCTCCACCTTCTGGGTTCAAGCGATTCTCATGCCTCAGCCTCCCAAGTGGCTGGGACTACAGGTGCGTGCCACCACGTCCAGCTGATTTTTTGTATATTTTGGTAGAGACGGGGTTTCGCCATGCTGGCCGGCCTGGTCTCAAACTCCTGGCCTAAAGTGATCTGCCTGCCTCAGCCTCTGTGCCCAGCCTATTTCTCTATCATTTAATTTTACAAGTCCTATTTTGTCACTGACTTTTACTATTATGCTAAAACAAGCATTTTCAAATACTTTTTGCAGCAACTTAACTTAAGAAATACATATAACTTTGTAACCCAGGACAACATACAAACTCTTCCTAAACCTATGAATAAAAGTCAGATCCTTTAGCAGAAGGAATATTTGTTATGGTGAACTCCTATGCAACAAATACCAGATACCATCTGATATAGCTGCCACCTAACACATATTCATTAAATGAATAAATATATAAAAGGTTGATGGAGTCATTGCCTGCAGGGCTCCCCTTCCTCTTGGCTCTTAAAAAAAAAAAAAAAAAAAAAAGGCCATTCCATGTTGTGGTTCTCCCAAAAAAACTAGACTGAACATATCTATCCTCAGCCTTGTCCCGAGAAGGCTTTCTCCTTAATTTTTAACACATATTCTACAACAAGTTGAGTTCTCTCTATTTACATAAAGGTTAAGAAGTACACTAAGTGATAATTTAAAAATACAGTTGTGACAATTTTCTAAATATCCAGTCATTATATAATGAATACATACAAATAAACTTCTAGCATTACTAGGTAGTGCCTAATATTTATCACTGAATTCTGTAAGTGTCAAAACAACTCCATAATCTCAATGGCTTAACACAACAGAGATTTACTTTTTGCTCATGCAACATCTCAGGGGTTAGGGAAGATAAGAGAGACTGTTCCCCACTGACCACAAACAGGGACACAGGCTACCGAGCCTCCAATCATTTGGACCATCTCACTATAGCAGGGAGAAGAATTTACTTTGAAAATCATAAACCGAAAAAAAAAAAAAAAAAAAAAACATCATAAACCTTCTCTTATCAACTTCTACCTGGATGCTAACACTTCACTTCTGCAAACAATTCACTGATCCATGGACATCACACAGTGATGTGTAAGAGGGCAAGGAAGTGTAATTTCACCATATGAGCAGAAGAAAATCAGCAATATTGCTGAACAGTATCAATAACTACTCATATTCTTCTTGCACTAGAGAGGAATTCTGATTCAGAATTCAGAGAAGTCAGAAAGGAGGATGGATGTATTCTAGTTTTGTTAAACATTGAGGTAGTAACTCTTCACATTGTGGTATTAATGTAGAGAAGGTAAAGTGCTCTTCAAAAAGGTAGAAGAGTCAGGCGTGGTGGCTCATACCTGTAATCCCAGCAAATTGAGAGGCTGAGGTGGGTGGATCACTTGAGGTCAGGAGTTCGAGACCAGCCAGGCCAACATAGTGAAACCCCATCTCTACTAAAAATACACAAATTAGTCAGGCGTGGTGGCAGGTGCCTGCAGTCCCAGCTACTCAGGAGGCTGAGGTGGAAGAATCACTTGAACTCTGGAGGTAGAGGCTGCAGTGAGCTGAGATTGCACCACAGCACTCCAGCCTGGGTGACGGAGTAACACTCTGCGTTAAAAAAAAAAAAGTAGAAGGAAGGTTCTATCCTCTATTTGAAAAACATTACTATTTCTTTAAGTATAGTTTTTTTGTTTGTTTGTCTGAGACGAGTTTTGCTCTTGTCGCCCAGGCTGGAGGGCAATGGCACGATCTAGGCTCACTGCAACCTCCATCTCCCAAGTTCAAGTGATTCTCCTGCCTCAGCCTCCCGAGTAGCTGGGATTACAGGCGTCCACCATCACGCCCAGCTAATTTTTACATTTTTAGAAGAGAAGGGGTCAAACCATGTTGGCCATGCTGGCCTTGAACTCCTGATTTCAGGTGATCCACCCGCCTCGGCCTTGCAAAGTTCTGGATTACAGGTGTGAGCCACCTTGCCTGGCCTAAGTATAGTTTTATATAAAGAAATAGTATGATATATGCATATCTCACAGAATAAAAAACCAAATAAAAGTACAGAGACTTTCCCAATCCCTACTATTTCTTGGCTACTAGTAAGTTAACGCTATCTATAATGTTATTATTGTCCTATATTAGTTGTCAGGGAAATAGACTATTTATATACATCAAAGATCACCAAAACCTTAAAAACTCTTTTCTTTCTCCAGAAAATATTTTAAAACCATGTTTCTTAGCATTTTGAAGTCTTCCAGCCTAAAATTATAGGTACCCTTGCTTCCTTTTTTGGTGGATAAATTATTTTGAATGTGTTCCACTTGAAAAATAGTATGAATATATTAAAATTGTCTTAGATAGTGCAACTAACCTGAAAAAAAAAATGGCAACCTTAAACTCTTTTGGAGAAAACTCCCGTATCAAAAAGAGTAAACTTACAAAACTTATGTTTGTAAAATCATTGTTCAGACGTTAGTAAATGCTATTATTTCCAAATCTGGTACCTGAAAATAACTTAGTTTGAAATATATAAAGCAAGTGTTAAAAGTATACAGAAAACCAAAAAAAAATCCACAAACCCTTCAAACTCATTTTAACAGAAAATAGAGTAATTATCACAAGCTACAAACACTTCTGTCCTTGATATTAGTAAATAAAAACATGCTGAGACTCAATGACTTATTCGTATTTTCATTATTGGCTTATTTATTTGTAAAGAAAGCATTGTTTTATTGGGTTAATGGCTTCAGGCAAATGATTCACTCTGTGATGCATATTCTTATTTATTTGAATTAGGGTAACATGTTTTTCTCAGGTGTCTTAAAGCTCTTTACAGATAAGTATTGAATATAAACATCTCAGAAGACAAAATAAAATTAGTAACTAAGAGTGAGATAGTTTATAGCTTGAAGATTATTCACCTTAATAGAAACTCAGGCTTTCTGAAACTTTCTGGGAATTTTATCATTCTAAAAATCAAGTGGAAGGAAATTGTCTTCTACGACATTTGCATTACACGAACAATTTTCAATCTTAAATCCATACAAATACTTTTCCTACCTAGGTCTGTTACTTGTCGATCAAATGGGCAACGGATTGCTCTTCCATGAAGAGGTAGGCGAGTGAGACAGTCATGACAGACTGTATGGCCACAAAGCAAAAGGCGAGGAACTTTGTCTCCTTGCAAAGAAAAGACGTCTTCACAAACTCCACACTCTAGCACCTAATATTTGAAAACGAAGGATGTATTATTTAAACCATTTTAAAAGCATACATATTTTAGGTATATAAGAAAATTCACCTAATATATTGAATCAACATTGTTACTTTATTCCTCCATGAAAAAGAACTATGTAGGTTGTAAAATCTTAAATCACTTTTAAGTCATTCCATCTGACAGACCCTGCCAAAATTATATCGTAATGAAATATATTTGAAATACTAATAGTAGTGTTAGGGGCAAAGATGCTGTAAATTAACATCTTCATTATCTCTTGAAAATTATGATTTCACTCATTACATCTGAATCTGTACAAACAATATGTAATTCTACTGAAGGCGGGTTCTTAAGCAATTTCTCTGCAACTACCTAACCCATCATTAATTTCAACACAAATAAACTATCATTAATTTCAACAAAAATAACCTAAAATATGTGCTAACAATTACCCCTGTTAATGATAAAGAACTTGTTAAGAAAAGACTACAACTAACTTTCAAGTTTCTAGTATCTAATGTACATTAAATAATACAAAGGCAAAAAAGCAATCACCTTAAATTTCAATTCCTGTGCTCTATCAATGAATATAGCTCTGAATCAGAAACTAGTTTGTCTATCTAATTCTAGTTACAGACACATGACTTGCACAAGGCTACACAGTCAAAAGAAAGGCTATTTATCAGCATATTCTGATTCTCAAGTCCATATGTTTATGTTTTATAAATAGTCAACAAATTGTATTTATAGCAATAAAGCATTTTCAGCACTTATTTCTAAGTATATTTGTAGTGTTTCATTAATTTTTTTAAAATACCCACCCTGTACTATTCAATCATACCTCAAACTCCTGTCATTCAAGACCCGCTACAATCTGGTCCCTGTCCTACTGCTTCACTGCCACACTCTTCTGACCCTGTGCTCCAACTATATCCAACAGCTTATAGTTCTCAGAACATGAGAAACTGTTTCATGTTTCTTCATGCTAACACTGAGGAAAGGACTATACTTGTCCTTTGGGCCCCCAAGTACTGTGTATAAGCATCTACCATAACACCCAAAACGCTTTAATACCTTCGTTTTCTAGCCTGTCTTTCCCTGTTGGACGAAAAAACCCTCAGGAACACGGTATTTTAAATACCAAGTTCCTAGTGCTTACATAAAGTCTAGTAAAATAATTTAAAAACAATTAAGCTCAACATCATCAAACACACAACACAAGGTAAAAAACAGAAAACCCAAGGCAGAAATCAGACTAAATCTACTATGATGTTAAACCTAACTCTGCAATTAACTTGGACTTCGGGCTTGAGACACAAATATCTTTCACCATGAAGTGATAATTCATAATTGCTTTGTATATTATTACGGTTCAAAAGAAATTTAAATTTAGTCTTTCAATGTAAATAAGGGTTTGGGAAGAGAAAAATAAATAAAAATAAGAAACAAAATACTGTTCACAGAAAAGATGATGAAAATTCTTTACATGAAAAGATGTTTAATCTAACTCATAACAAGAAAAATGCAAATTAAGGCTAGCCACGGTGGCTCATGCCTGTAATTCCAACACTTTGGGAGGCCAAGGCAAGTGGATCATCTGAGGTCAGGAGTTCGAGACCAGCCTGGACAACACGGTGAAATTCCTTCTGTAGCAAAAATACAAAAAAATTAGCCAGGCATGGTGGTGGGCGCCTGTAATCCCAGTTTACTCAGGAGGCTGAGGCAGGATAATCGCTTGAGCCTGGGAGGCGGAGGCTGCACTGAGCCAAGATCACAGAGTGAGACTTGGTCTCAAAAAAATAAAGAAAGCAAAAAATGCAAATCAAAGCTACATCAAAATACTTTTTTTTCCAGATTAGATCAAAAATATTGGTAACACTTTGTTAGTGAAGGTGTGGGAAAGCAGACACTCTCATACATTACTAATTGCTATGAAATGTTTATTGAGCAATACAGCTTTTATGTAGGGCAACCTGTCAATATTTACCAAGTTTAAGTAACTCAGTAATTCTAGTTGCAGGAATTTATCCTACAAGCATCTTAGACATGTGTGACAAAATCTGTATGTTAGTCCTTAAAGCATCATTTGCATTAGCAAAAAATTGGAAACAAAGTAAACATATATCAGTATCAGCTTGGAAAATAAATTATGGGCCGGGCACGGTGGCTCAAGCCTGTAATCCCAGCACTTTGGGAGGCCGAGACGGGCGGATCACAAGGTCAGGAGATCGAGACCATCCTGGCTAATACGGTGAAACCCCGTCTCTACTAAAGAATACAAAAAACTAGCCGGGTGACGAGGCGGGCGCCTGTAGTCCCAGCTACTTGGGAGGCGGAGGCAGGAGAATGGCGTGAACCTGGGAGGCGGAGCTTGCAGTGAGCTGAGATCCGGCCACCGCACGCCAGCCTGGGCGACAGAGCCAGACTCCATCTCAAAAAAATAAAAAATAAAAAATAAAAAATAAAATAAATTATGGCACATTCATAATACTATAAAACTATATAGGATAGTGAGAAAGATGACGTTTTTCATGTACACACAGAATGATTTCATATGATTAAAACAAAAAGAAAAATGATAAATAGAATATACTCATTTTTGCATAAAGGTGGGGAAAGAGCAAATTTTTTTTATATTGTTGTATAAACGTACTGTCTTCCTGGAAGGATACATAGGACACCAGTAACACTGGAACATCAGTTCCCCATGAGAAAGAGAAACAGCTAGGGAACAGCTACCCATGTATAATTCTATCTATTATTCATATATACACATACTTCAATTTATCCTACATTTTTTTAAAAAGGGGAAAGTTTCACGTTATCAAATCCATTTAGGTCAGGCACCATGGCTCACACCTGTAATCACAGCACTTTGGGACACCAAGGGAAGAGGACTGCTTGAGGTCAGGAGTTCAAGACCAGCCTGGGCAACACAGTGAGACCCTGTCTCTACAAAAAAATAAAAAACTAAGGTGGGAGGATCACTTGAGCCGAGGAGGCTGAGGTTGCTATGAGCCATGATTGTGCCACTGCACTCTCACTTGGGTGACAGAGTGAGAACCTGCCTCAAAAAAAAAATTTCAATTAAATATAGAAAAATTATTCACAGGCCGGGCACGGTGGCTCATGCCTGTAATCCCAGCACTTTGGGAGGCCAAGGTGGGTGGATCACAAGATCAGGAGATGGAGACCATCCTGGCTAACACAGTGAAACCCCATCTCTACTAAAAATACAAAAATTAGCCGGGCATGGTGGCAGGCGCCTGTAGTCCCAGCTACTTGGGAGGCTGAGGCAGGAGAATGGCATGAACCTGGGAGGCGGAGCTTGCAGTGAGCCGAGATTGTGCCACTGCCCTCCAGCCTAGGCAACAGAGCAAGACTCCGACTCAAAAAAAAAAAAAATTCACAATAGAATTTGATATGAAATAAATGCAACATTTTATAAATGCTGTATTGATACTCTAATAAGTTAAAATTTGTTTATAAACTCCAAAGAACCATATTAAAATTTTGTTTAGTTCATTTCAATCCTGTATCTCTGATCCCACCACTATACAAGATTTAAAAGAACTTCCTTATGCTGTTACTGCATTTTTCAAAAAGCACTAATAAAATTCCATTGATTAGCAAACCAAACACAGGTCCGAAAATAAAGTTACTAGACTATTTTGCATCAACTTGGTAAATAATACAGCAAGAAAATATTTCCTCAGTATCTATGAATAGGAATTGTGGTTAACAGCAAAAAGCCCTAGATAGGAAAAAGCTCTTAATTTTACATTTCACAAAATGCCAAAACAGCTTCAAGCTTATTACATGTAAATCAAACTGTAATCAATCAGATTATGTTTATATTGTTATTTATTATTATTATTTTTTTTTTTTTGAGAAAGGGTCTCACTCTTTCTCAAAAAAAAGGGTCAACCAGGCTGGAAAGTAGTGACCTGAGCATGGTTCACCGCAGCCCTGACCTCCCAAGCTCAAGCAATCCTCCTGCCTCAGACTCCCAAGTAGCTGGTACCACAGGTATGTGCCACCATGCCTGGCTAATTTTGTTTATTATTATTTGTAGAGGTAGGGTCTCACTATGTTGCCCAGGCTGGTCTCAAACTCCAGGGCTCAAGCAATCCTCTCACCTCAGCCTCCCAAAGTGCTGAGATGAAAGGTGTGAGCCACTGTGCCCAGACTCAGACTAAATTTTAAAAGGCCTAAGAAGACTCACTAAGCAAAAGAAACTGTGATATATTTTTACATGTCAGTTATTTCACAATATCGGACTCTTTATTTTTTATTTTTCAGATGGAGTCTCACTCTTTGTCGCCCAGGCTGGAATGTAGTAGCACAATCTCGGCTCACTGCAACCTCTGCCTCACTGCAACCTCTGCCTCACTGCAACCTCTGCCTCCCTGGCTCAAGTGATTCTCCTGCCTCAGCCTCCTGAGTAACTGCGATTAACAGGCCCACACCCCAGTGCCTGGCTACTTTTTTGTATTACTAGTACAGACAGGGTTTGGCCATGTTGGCCAGGCTAGTCTCCAACTCCTGACCTCAAGTGATCAGCCCACTTCGGCCTCCCAAAGTGCTTCCCAGGCACTTTGTGCTTTACAGACGTGTGCCACCGTGCCTAGCCATATCAGATTTTTATGTTACTGTTTTCTCTAATGATAAAAACCATGTAATTATCAACTTGTTCACAAGCACAAGGCCATTTTACACAGTATTAGCATTATACACTTCAACTTTTTTTTTTTTTTTTGAGACGGAGTCTCGCTCTGTCGCCCCGGCTGGAGTGCAGTGGCCCGATCTCAGCTCACTGCAAGCTCCGCCTCCCGGTTCCCGCCATTCTCCTGCCTCAGCCTCCCGAGTAGCTGGGACTACAGGCGCCCGCCACCTCGCCCGGCTAGGTTTTTGTAGTTTTTAGTAGAGACGGGGTTTCACCGGGTTAGCCAGGATGGTGTCGATCTCCTGACCTCGTGATCCGCCCGTCTCGGCCTCCCAAAGTGCTGGGATTACAGGCTTGAGCCACCGCGCCCGGCCGTACTTCAACTTTTACCTTCCAATAAATACTTATTGCTTTCATCTATACAAATGACAAGTGAGGTTTTTTTCAGTTTATACCCCTATAGCTACCACAAATTATGGCATGAAGATTTTGTCAGAAAGGGCTATTTTATTGCACAGTTCAGGAACATTTTACATATTAAGATGAAAATGAACAAGGTGAGCCTCTGATGTATCAAATTCTGTGCTGTAACAAACTGGAGTTACATCAGGCTTTGGTACACTTTTGAGACTGTAAGGCAAACAGGGTAACAAAAAAATAGATACTGCAATGACACCCCTTCCAATTACGAAATAAAACTTAAACTTCAAGTTAATTCACAAAGTACTCTGCAAGTATTCTCTACTTAGCAAAAGCACAATTCAATAAATAAAATCTCCATCACACAACATGCCTAATAACGAGGGCTCTTTTGCGTATCAGCTATGCTGTGCACCTGTAGAATAACTTCATTACTACCTAAAGGTCATCTGAATCACACGACCACCAATACTGACCGATACTAAATTGTGGGAAGAAATGTCTCACTTGCTGTCATACAAAACCAACATTAACTGAATAATCATAGGTGTCTATTTTTCAAGATGTTAAAAGAACTTCATATATTATCCTGTTCAGTAATTTTTAAACCTGGTTGCATATTAAAATAACTTATGGGCATTTCTAAAATCTACTGATGTTGTCAACCTCATCAGAACTGGAGGAGGAGGGCATCAGTAGTGTACTAAAAATCTTCAGTGATCCTAATATGTAGCCAGGAATGAGAATTATCAATCTCTTAGATTAGAGATGCTCCCGAAGGTTACTGTATAAACCAATGAGATCAGTTCTCCCCTCCAGATCTCTCCGTGCACAACAGTGGAAGGGAAAAATGAGTGCCACATATTTCAAATGATTTTTTTAGAAAATTCATTCTGGAGCATTTATACATGGTAGAATCTCAAACTTCAAGCATAGGGAAATTCATTAACTCTATCGTTAACGCCCAGCTATGACGATGTTGCAGGCTTCTGAAAAGTGTTAATAGACTGTACTACTAACAGGAGAGAGGGCAGCTCAGCCAGTAACAGATGTCTCATTACAGACGCAGTACAATAGGGAAAAGCATAGATTTTAAAGCCGGTCAACCCGGGGCTCTGCCACACACTGTGTTTACCTAAACCTGGGTTTCCTCCCTGTAAAATGGGAATTAACATCTACTTCATAAGTAGATATTAACGAGCTAAAACACCTAACGTAGTACGTAGTTACGATGATGATGGGTCAATTTATAATACTAAGCTAACTAATGCCTGTTGAGTTTAACTAAAAGCAGAGGACCTGGAGAAAAGACCGGTCTAGGTCACTGGCCCGCAAGCTCCTTTTCATAAATGTTCCGATGATGACATGTCATAAGCAGAAGACCAGGCAATTTCAGGCCATAGGAGAGAAAGGATGCAGAGGAGAGGACAAGACTTGTAAAGCCAAAAGGGGCCCAGAGGCCGCGCATCCCACCCATGGGAGCCTGGGCCGTGGCGATGCAGCCAGGTCTCCAGGATGAACCGAAGGAAGGCCATTGGTGGAGAACAGAGCACGCAAGGTCCCTCACCTTCACTACAGCTGTTCCCCGGCTGCCCTGCCGGCCACTGTCTACTCCCGCTCCAAGCTTGTTTACAACCAGAGTAGCCATCCTCGTAGGAGTAGCGCCACAGATGCAGCGTTCAGAGTCCTCAACTGAGAGGCGGGGTTAAGCCACCTACCCAGAAGCCTCTGCGCACGCCACCGGCGCATAGGCGCAGTAGGGCCCTTTAGCCGACTCTTACTCCTCCTCCCTGCAGTCGTGGGGTGCTTTCTTGCACAGCCTCGCGCATGGGCACTTTTGTTATTTTTCATTACGTAGTCTGTAACTGCTGGAGGAAAGACAAGAAAAAAAAAAAAAAGGGATAAAACAGAATTCAAGTTTTGGGGTGAAACTCCAGCTCCTTTTATGATTTTTCTTCTCGAATCGCAAACCAACCAGGGTGTAAACTGAGGGCAGTTAGGGGATACTGGGCATCTCCCTGCATGCAACGCGATTTTTCGTATAAACTACAAATCCCAGCATGCCACTCTCTCTTTTATTTATTTATTTTTTTTAAACTCCGGCAAAGTTGGCCTTTGGAGGCCTCGTATTGTAACCGAGGGGTGGTTTCTTTTCCTGACGTCGCGATGTGCGATAGCAGATGGAAAACAAAGTGTTTTATGCATACGTTTCTAAGATAAAAGAAATGGACCTGGTGAGAAGAAGCCAGTCTGTAAAGAACATAGTAAGAAAATTTCAGGTACCACCACCGGAGAGAAGTTGAAAGTGCGTTTGACTTCTGGTCTTGCTAAACGCGAGGTTTTCCGTTTCCTTCCGGGCCAAGTTGAACCTGCCCAGCCCCCGTAGGCCGTGGGTCAAAAGTGCCGGTCAAAATGGAAGTGAATCCCCCTAAACAGGAGCACCTGCTGGCGCTGAAAGGTAAACTTTTGCGAACCTGAGTACCCGTTTTCTGTTTTCTTCCCTTCCCTATTTATCGAAGCTTTTGTCATGTAGGCCTGAGCCTTCTTAAACGCTGTCAGTGCTCGCCCTCCTGCTGTGTCCTTTGGCGCCAGGCGGGAGGAAGCGATTTCGCCTGGATGCGTTTTAGGTTTATGGGCTCCTTTCTAAAATGAAATAGATACCTGGTAAATCACTCTTTCTGATCGATGCTGCTTCAGTCACGAGATTTTAGCCGCAGAAGCTGACGTCCCGCTCCTACCGTGGAGATCTCTGAACTAAGATGAATTACAGCGGGCATGTAAAGTGCTTTTTCCTTCTGTCTCTCGTTTCTTCCTGTGGCACTGACGAAGTTATCAGGCTTCAGTTTCCCCTGTAAAATTAGTATTGCATAACAGTAGTGCAAAGAATTTAGCAATACATAGTAATACAACATATAACTTAGATTTATTAAAAACAAACTGCAGTTTACTTCAGAGCACTGTGTATGTGGGAAATATGCCCGAGATCTAATGTCAACTCTCATTTTTTGTACACAGCCATTTTGAGTAAGTTTGGTGATTTAATTAGATCATTATTTAGGAAAAAAAGCAGGTTTTTTTTTTTTTAGGACTTTTTTTTTTAATGCCTATTTTCTGGAAACCGTTTATTTGAAATCTTTTCAGCTTTATTTTTTACTACAACAAATGCACTTTTTGTTTCTTGGATGCTCTAACACGTGGTTAACAATGACTTATTGAATGAGCTGAGGAAATGCTCAATAAACATTTGGGTTCAATTAAATTGCACTTATTTTACTTGTGGCATCCATTTTGAGGAACACATCCTTCCTATTATGATGTAGTCATCAGACATTCTAGAAGCTCATCAGTCTCATATAATGATGCCTGTGTTAGCGAGATTGTCTCTTACTGTGGAACTTTGTAATGTTAAGTTACACAGTGATGGGACCTGTAAGCTTAACCTTAGCAAATGATCTAGGTTAAAATGGAGACTAAAATGGATTGTTACTCGTGGAGAAGAGGGAAAAGAAGAAAAGCAACTAATTGTCGTGTTCTTTATCTCGCGATCTCACTTCAAGTATGTGGAGTAAATGTTAATTCTCAGAGTTTAAGCCACTTTTCCAAGATCACATAGCTAGTAAGTGATTGAGGCAGTGTTTCAAGGCAAGGCCTACCTCTCTCTTTCCAAGAGTCCATGTTGCCTCCTAATGAATGAAACGGCATTCTCAGATATAGTTCCTCTACCAACTACTCTGATGGGAATTTGGAACAGTTCTATTAGCTGCTACGTGTGATTTATACAAATTAGAAGCTATTAAAAACAGTTAAATTCCAGCTGGGCGCGGTGGCTCACGCCCGTAACCCCAGCACTTTGGGAGGCCGAGGCGGGTGATCACGAGGTCAGGAGATTGAGACCATCCTGGCTAACACTGTGAAACCCCGTCTCTACTAAAAATACAAAAAATTAGCTTGGCTTGGTGACAGGCGCCTGTAGTGCCAGCTACTAGGGAGGCTGAGGCAGGAGAATGGGGTGAACCCGGGAGGTGGAGCTTGCAGTGACCTGAGATCGCACCACTGCACCCTAGCCTAGGTGACAGAGGGAGAGACTCCGTCTCATAAAACAAACAAACAAAAAGTTAAATTCCAGTGATGCAGAGACTGCCACTGAGAATTTTTAGTTTTCTGTTATTCTTTGTTTTCCAAAATAAAGGATATCTAAGAAAGAATATTTCAGCAGCCTAAGCCAGGCGTGGTGGCTCACGCCTGTAATAGCACTTTGGGAAGCCGAGGCTGGCAGATCACTTGAGGTCAGGAGTTTGAGACCAGCCTGGCCAACATGGCGAAAACCCGTCTATACTAAAAATACAAAAATTAGCCAGGTATGGTGGTGGACATCTGTAATCCCAGCTACTCGGGAGACTGAGGCAGGAGAATCGCTTTAACCTGGGAGGCAGAGGCTGCAGTGAGCTGAGATTGTGCCACTGCACTCCAGCCTGGGTGACAGAGTGAGACCCTGTCTCAAAAAAAAAAAAAAAAAGAATAAACAGCCTAAACTAGCAAGTGCTTTAAAATTGACTGATAGTTTCAACTTTATTAAACATCTGTGGTACCATCTTCTAGTTAACCCGTTGTTCTAGTTGATCAACAGTTTTCACAGCATTTCAATTTACTGATGCTGGATGCCAAATGTATCAATTTAAGTGATCATTTAGGTTCACTTTATCTTTTAATATGTAAAATGTTAAAGATAATATTTTGTTATTCTTGGTTGGGTGAGGTGGCTGATCACTTGAGGTCAAGAGTTCGAGACCAGCCTAGCCAATATTATGAAACCCGATCTCTGCTGAAAATACAAAAATGCTAGGCGTGATGGTGTGCACCAGTGGTCCCAGCTACTCAGGAGGCTGAGGCACAGGAATCACCTGAACCCTGGAGGCGAAGGTTGCTGTAAGCCAAGATCGTACCTCTGCACTCCAGCCTGGGCGACAGAGTGAGAATCTGTCTCAAAAAAAAAAAGTTGTCTCTTGAGTATAACACTGATTGACTTTAGACAAGAGAATTTCTCAATGCCATATTTTACAATGTGAAAGTGTAAGGAACGGGGAAGAAAAACATGAGTGCATTATTCTTGAAAGAATATGTGATAACATCTAGATCCATATTTAAAATTATGGATGTTAAAGATCACAATTATTTATGAATTTGAGAGTTGTCAGATCTGTTAGTGGGCAGTATCAGTAGGTAAAAAGAATCATGAAATTAGTTATTCTTCTGACTCTTTAGAATCGGACAGTGATTCTGTTGTAACTCATGACAAGAGTCCATACTCATGGTTATCCTAGCAGTGGGAGAACCCACATCAAGTAATTCTCTAATGATTTTTGGGGAGAAGTGATTCAACTTAATTTTTTCTGCAGTTAAGATGTGAGAAAGCCTGTTTTATGGCTCTTACAGCTTTGGGTCTGATTAGGAAGCCTAATTTGCACATATTGGAAGGCTCCATTCTTAAGCCTATGTACCATATGCTGGAATTTATTATCAGTGACTTAATTTGGGGCAACTTGAGGACTTCTGTGCTCTAAGAGAAAAAAATAGGAGTCTAGACTTCTTGTTCTCCTCCAAATTGGAATTCAAAAGCCATGGTATTAGGGTCCCCATGCTGTTTAATTGCCTGAATTATGAGGAGAAGACAGTGTCACAAAACTGGTTCTTAGCCTGGTTAAACCTTATTAGCAAAGTTAAACCATATGCATGATTTTAGTTTTTACTATAGAGAATGACATGAAATCATCAAATATTCTATCTATATATTTGTTTGGTGGAATCCATATAATTTTTTTTTTTTTGAGATGGAGTCTTGCTGTCACCCAGGCTGGAGTGCAATGGGAGTGCAGTGGCGCGATCTCAGTTCACTGCAAACCTCCACCTCCCGGGTTCAAGTAATTCTGCCTTAGCCTCCTGAGTAGCTGGGATTACAGGCACACGCCACCACGGCCGGCTGTTTTTTTGTATCTTTAGTAGAGATGGGGTTTCACCATGTTGGCCAGGCTGGTCTCAAACTCCTGACCTCGTGATCTGCCCACCTTGGCCCCCATAAAGTGCTGGGATTACAGGTGAGCCACCACACCTGGCAGATCTATATAATTTTAAGTATAAAATGATTAATTTTCTTCCAGACAGATTAGAATTTTTTTTTTCTTTTTTTTCTTTTTAATGAGATGAAGGCTTGCTCTGTCGCCCAGGTTGAGTGGCATGTTCTCAGCTCACTGCAACCTCTGGCTCTCAGGTTCAGGCTATTCTCCTGCCTCAGCTTCCCTAGTAGCTGGGACTACAGGCATGCACCACCACACCCCGCTAATTTTTTTTTATATTTTGAGTAGAGACAGGTTTTTACCATGTTGGATTAGAATTTACAGTGATTTTATTGTCCTCACTTTAGTTGCCTCAAATTTTTAATATTACATTTTTTGTTAATTATCTTCATATGAAAACAAAATTTTAAGATTCATTTACTCTTTGTTTCTGCTAAAGTTTTAAGACTATTATTACTTAATATATTAATATCGATACTTCCAAGTCCTTTATATCTGTTGAGTTAAACATGTTGACTACTAGCATTTTTAGGCTGGAAGTAATTTTATAGGGCATCTAATTCAGATTCCTTATTTTGGTAAGAGAAAGAATTTTCAGGTTTGTAGATTACATTCACATTTACCAAAAGGACTTTGGTAAAATACCACATTGGGATTGGTTTTTGGTTTTTGGTTTTCCTTTTCTCCCTGCCTTATTTGTAGGCAGGATATCCCTACCATATCTTATTCTTTGCAATACTTCTACTTTAGGTCCTGTTTCCCTCTGATTTGGCAAGAGAGACAATCTTGCAATGATAAATTTACATTCTAGCTCTGAGGAGTTCAGCTAAGAAATATTTCTCATCACTAAGAGTAACTGGATTACTGCAGAATGACTACAGAAGTAATATTACATTATCGACCATATGAGAGTGATCCCACACAACTGCCAAAAATTGTGGAAAAAGCAATTCAAGACTTTCCTACTCGTCCGCTATCAAGATTTATACCTTGGTTTCCATATGATGGGTCCAAGCTTCCACTCAGACCTAAAAGATCACCACCTGTGATTTCTCAAGAGGCAGCTGAAGATGTGAAACAGTACTTAACCATTTCAGAACATGATGCTAAGTCACACAGTTATGATTGCACAGTAGATCTATTGGAGTTTCAACCTTGTTTGAAAAAGCAGCATTTAACCTCGTCACACACATTGAAGGAACAGAGTAATTCTGGAAATCTGGGTAAACAATCAGAAAAGGGAAAACAGCACAATAGGAGATCTTGGAGTATTTCCATTCCCAGCAATAATTGTACTGAAAAGGTTTCTCCTTTGTCTAAAAAATTGCAAGATAGTTTAAAGGCACTAAATTTACACTCACTTTATAGAGCAAGATGGACAATAGAACACACTATTTGTAACAGCCAAACTCTGGAAGACATTTGGACAAAACTCAATCAAATTATTAGGCACAATGAACTTCCATCTTGTAATGCTACGATTCAGAGACATTTAGGCCAAATATGGGTGTTCTGTGATATTATGTATTGTGAATATGTGGGAAGTCTTCTTAAAGGAAGATTAGCTCTTACTGGAAAAATTAATTTATTTGTGCATAAATATGGTGTTATTTTTAGTATGTAATGAATTCCACTGATTGTCAAAAAGAATATTCTGAATGAAATGAATATGGATTGAAATAGATGAAATAATTTTTACAGATTTTTAAATTTTTAATGGCTTTTTAGAATTCCTAGGCTTGTCAATTAAGTCAAGAACTTTCTGAGTTCTACTTATTAGCAGCCTTCTTTTAAATATGATAAATTATTGTTTACACTGAATATGAAGGTAAAAATGTTCTGTTCCTTTTGTTTTGTTACAAACTGTGATTGAATTAAATAGTCTTATGAATTAAGTTGTATAGTTTGGATTTTGGTTAATCTCTAAAATCTAATTTTACTGTAGTTTTTTCTTGACTCACCTCAAGTGTAATTTTTTAAAAAATAAAACTCAAAACAGTTTTCTTTGGAATGCTATTTATATGGCATGAATGTAGTTCAAAGTGGGAGACCAATCTAGATTTGTAATGATGTTTCCAAATATATGTAATAATAATTGATAGGCTGTTTTCAAACAAAGATACAAAACGTATACTTTGCCTAAAACTATAATGTATCTTTAAGACTATAAACTGTTTTGAAGGAAAGTATCAAATGTTGAATAAGGGATCAAATTATTGTCTATTTCTTCTAATACAGATAATTCAGTATTAATGATAGTTAGTGCTAATTATTACTTGGCTGATGATTAGCGTCATTGTAGGTTCTCCATAAGTATAATCTTGTAATTGGTTTTACACATCACCTCATAAAAATGCTTAAAGGGATTAAAACAATAAAAGTTTTGTACAAGCATGTATATTTGTTTAACATATTTAAATGCCTACTTTGCACTAGGTGCTAGGATATATTAGGGAAGGAGACAGACATGGACCTTGCCCTCACGCAGCTTACGTGTCGTTACTATTATTAAACACACCAGCTCCCTAAGAAAAATAAGAGTGCACTTACTAAGAATATAGACATGTTTACCTTAAAGCACAGTGCCTATCATGGTAGGAGCTTGATAATGCATGGTAAATGTTCCCTTCAGAGGGATTCTTCATAGCCTGAGATGGCTGAGGTTGCTTAAAATGGAAGTCCACTAATTTTGTTTTTCTTTCTAACTTTTATTTTAAGTTCAAGGGGTACATGTGCAGATTTGTGATATGGGTAAATTGTGTGCCACAGGGGTTTGGTGTACAAATAGTTTTGTCACCCAGGTAATCGGCATAATACCCAATAGGTATTTTTTTAGTCCTCATCCCCCTGTCACCTTCCACCCTCAAATAGGCCTCAGTGTCTATTCTCTTCTTTGTGTCCATGTATACTCATTGTTTATCTCTCACTTATGAGCATATGTGGTATTTGGTTTTCTGTTCCTGCGTAAATTGGCTTAGGATAATGGCCTGCAGTTGCATCTGTGTTGCTGCAAAGGCCATAATCTGAAAATATGAAGAAAAAAGTTGCTTTTAATACCAGTTTGGGATCGCTTTATTTTTTTTTATTTTTTTAATTTTTTTTTTTGAGGCGGAGTCTCGCTCTGTCGCCCGGACTGGAGTGCAGTGGCCGGATCTCAGCTCACTGCAAGCTCCGCCTCCCGGGTTCACGCCATTCTCCTGCCTCAGCCTCCCGAGTAGCTGGGACTACAGGCGCCCGCCACTTCACCCGGCTAGTTTTTGTATTTTTAGTAGAGATGGGGTTTCACCATGTTAGCCAGGATGGTCTCGATCTCCTGACCTCGTGATCCGCCCGTCTTGGCCTCCCAAAGTGCTGGGATTACAGGCTTGAGCCACCGCGCCCGGCCTGGATCGCTTTATTTTTAATGGAGGATCATTTTTTACGCACCATCTCATCCCTGCAAACTACAGGAATCATGAAAAATTAAGCTTTATAGGACTTTTGTTTATAATAGAAATTTGAACCTATAATAAGCAAATATGTTAACTACACGTTTGGGTGAACTCCAGGGCACTAAAAAAAATATATATATATACGTTTTAGGATTGCCTTGAGACTATTTTCTCTTTATTCAGATTTCTTTTCTAATGAAATGAAAATAATAATGGGGAAGAAATAGAAAACACCAACTGGTACTAAAAAGTGAACTTGCCAGCCTGGGCAACATAGTGAAACCCCATCTCTACAAAAAATACAGAAATTAACCGGGCATGGTAGCATGTGACAGTAGTCCCAGCCTCTTGGTGGGCAGGGGGAAGCGGTGCGTCTGAGGCAGGAGGATTGCTTGAGCTCAGGAGGTCAAGACTGCAGTCATCCATGATCATGCCACTGTAGTCCAACCTGGGTAACAAAGTGAGACCCTGTCTCAAAAAAAATAAGTGATTTTAGCTGTGGGAGAAACTGCCTCCTCTGTATCACTTTCAAGGGCACCTTTTTATCTGTTTTCAGGGCACTTTTTTATCTGTTTTCTTAGTTAAAAATAAGAGTGAAGGTTGGAAATGCCTCCCCATATTCATCTGTAGCTGACTGATACTCTTTTTGGAATAGATTCCTACTTTGAAATCCCATGGGATATTTCTGGTAAGGCATAACATTCCAGGTTTATGGCTCCAGGCTTATAATTAATAATTATTATAGAGAATTAATTTTTAACAGAGTGAAATCACCAGGGTTCAAATCTAGATTCTACCACTTATCTACTAATATAGTCCTTTGTATGCGAATTACCCTCTATAGGCATTGTCAATGCCCTATCTGTATATTGGGATTAATGTAATACCAACTTAGAGAGTACTCATGAGAATTAAATGTGTTCAGCTTGTAAAATATTTAGCATAATGCCTGGAGCTAGTAAATGCTTAGTAAATGCTAGCGATACAAAGTAACTTCAGAAATTTTAAGGGTAGCATTTGCTGACTATGTCAAAAGCCAGCTGCTTAATATAGCAGGTTATTATTGGCCTCAGTTTCTGAAACTTACACTTTCAAAATAATGTCAGTTATTTAGGGACTTTCATGAAGTGCTCATTATTTTATTCAGGGAAGATCTGAATAGCAGAGCCTACACCAAATATGGATGCTACAAACCTGAACGTAGTACATAAGAGCCTAGACCTCATGGAGTTTGGAAAGGAGTCAAGGTACCATGAGAGAAACAGAATGACCCGTTGACTTTTTTTCTGAAAAAGATGACATTTAAGCTGAAACCAGAATGAGAAAGCCACTAAATCTGATATGAATACCATAGTTGGTTAATTAGTAGTTTGGTGGTGCATTTTTACATATGCTAGAACACTACTTATATTCTGAATTGACCATGTAGGTCTATAGTCTTTATAGTATTTTGGCTTTGATTTGAAGGAATACTTTATTTTTTTTTTTTTGAGATGGAGTCTTGCTCTGTTGCCCAGGCTGGAGTGCAGTTGGTGCCATCTTGGCTCACTGCAAGCTCCGCCTCCTGGATTCACCCCATTCTCCTGCCTCAGCCTCCCCAGTAGCTGGGACTACTGGCGCCCGCCACCACGCCCGGCTAATTTTTGTATTTTGTTTAGTAGAAACAGAGTTTCACCATGTTAGCCAGGATGATCTCGATCTCCTGACCTCATGATCCACCCGCCTTGGCCTCCCAAAGTGCTGGGATTACAGGCTATGAGCCACCACGCCCGGCGAGACTTGATAATGAACTAGCCCTCTGTGATTCATTTTCTGAAAATTTTTACAAGTTTTTATGATTTTTAAATTTTATGTTTTTCTTTTTATTTTGATGTGGTCAAATGACACTCTAGAAGAAACTGAAAAAGATTTTTAAAAAAATTATAGAGTGTTTACTCTCATTAGACTATATTTAATATTCTATTTCATTTTTTTTTTACTTTTCTGTGGCTTAATTTTTGTCTGTTTATATTTAAAATGAATTTTTTAGTTAAATTTTATTTTTCCAGATAGCTAACCATTGTCTTTGCACCTTATAATGAAAAATCCTTTTACTAATTGGTTTTTTAACTTTTAATCCCTTAATTGATTTTTTTTTTTTTTTTTTTTTTTTTTGTCAAGAGGTTGTGTTTTAAAATCTCTCTCCCAACTATTTATTTTTCTTTTTTTCTTTTTTTTTTTTTTGAGATGGAGTCTCGCTCTGTCACCCGGGCTGGAGTGCAGTGCCGCGATCTCGGCTCACTGCAGCCTCCGCCTCCCGGATTCACGCCATTCTCCTGCCTCAGCCTCCTGAGTAGCTGGGATTACAAGTGCCCGCCACCACATCCATCTAACTTTTTGTATGTTTAGTAGAGACAGGGTTTCACCGTGTTAGCCAGGATGGTCTCGATCCCCTGACCTCATGATCCGCCCACCTCGGCCTCCCAAAAGTGCTGGGATTACAGGTGTGAGCCACCATGCCTAGCCACTCCCAGCTGTTTCTTTATATAAGTATATCCTATCTTTTTTTTGAAAAATTAATATATCGGTATGGTCTTATATTAATAAGCCGATTAGTTGATTACGGATTTAAATATGTTATATAGTAAATTCAGTTCTTCCTCTTTTTTTTTCTCCGTTAATTTCCTTAGCTTATTTTCATCTATTTGTTTCTTTAGATAAACTTTAGACACATTCTGTCATGTTGCAAAAATAAATCTTAGTTTTGGTTAGAATTATATAAACCTATATGTTAACTGACATTTTTATAATTTCTACACAGATTTAATATTACTTAAAGAAACACTTGGCTGGGCGTGGTGGCTCATGCCTGTAATCCCAGCACTTTGGGAGGCCAGGGTAGGCAGATCACTCGAGGTCAGGAGTTCGAGACCAGCCTGGCCAACGTGGGGATACCCCGTCTCTATTAAAACTACAAAAGATAGTAGTAATAACCAGGCATGGTGGTGCATTCCTGTCATCCCAACTACTTGGGAGGCTGAGGCAGGAGAATTGCTTGAACCTGGAAGGCAGAGGTTGCAGTGAGCCAAGATTGCGCCACTACACTCCAGCCTGGGTGACAGAGTAAGGCTCTGTCTCAAAACAAACAAACAAAAAAACACTTATTGAGCTTCCAGTGTTAATATTTTGTTGATATTGTTTGCAGCGAAGTCACTTAGACTTTTTTTAAAGCCTTATGCTCCTAATATTCTTTAAGCTTTAAAAATTTTATTTTCCAGTTTTTCTATAAGGAATGTATATTGTATTTATATTTACTTTTTATAATTCATAGGTTGTAAATAAATGGTTCTTATATAAGATTCTTTTGTAACATTAAAATTCTTAATAAATCACTGATATGTGATAACCTTAGGAAGTATGTAGTATTATGTTTAAGAAGTATTTAGGTTATATTTTATGTTTGTATAAAATGGATGAATATCATACACTAGACTTGAGAATATTAACCCTAAACAGTATTAATGTTTTGTTTTATTTTACTTTTTTACTTCACAGTGATGCGGCTGACTAAGCCTACTTTATTCACCAATATCCCAGTAACATGTGAAGAGAAAGACTTACCTGGTATGGCACATGCTTTCCTCTATTTGCACCTAGGGAAAAGTTGAAACCTGAATTGCCTACATTAACTTGGACTAAGCCTAGCCCTGTAAATTTTATGCTAACCATTTGCTGGATTCTTTGTTGCCTATTTTTGTATCATGTAAAAGGTGGCCATCTGAGTAACATGCCTTACTTATACTCTACAAGTCCAAATTATGTTGATATCGTATGGCAATATGAGACTTACAGTTTAAGATACATTCATATTCACAATACTATTAAAATTGCCTTCATCCTCAAGTGTTGCGTCAATGTATATATTAGCATTCCCTTTGTTTAGAATTGTTGGGGCTTTGTCTAGTATATTTTCTATCTCATGACGTACATTTTTCTTTGTTTCTAAAGTGTCCATTCCCTGTGAGATCAGAATTTTTTTGACATGCTTTGTTGTATTAAAATCTGGAAGTTAGACTTTTTACATATCATTTTTGTCAAGAGGTTGTTTTTTAAAATATCTCTCCTCGTTCTTTATGTAAGTAAAAGTTATTTAAAAGGTAGATATTAGAATTTTATGTTTTTCTCTTCATTCAGGAGATCTCTTTAACCAACTGATGAGAGATGATCCTTCAACTGTTAATGGTGCAGAAGTTTTAATGTTGGGAGAAATGCTGACTTTACCACAAAATTTTGGGTAAGAATGACATATTCACATAAGAAACCTTGTAAAGCCATTACAAATTATGGTTTCACAAAAGAACTATGGGATGGGGAAACGCTCATGATACATTTCCTTTTTTTTTTTTTTTTTTTTTCTGAGATGGAGTCTCGCACTGTTGCCCAGGCTGGAGTGCAGTGGTACCATCTCTGCTCAGTGCCCCCTCCACCCACTGGGTTCAAGCCATTCTCCTGTCTCAGCCTCCCCAGTAGCTAGGACTACAGGTGCACACACTGCCCTGGCTAATTTTTGTGTTTTTAGTAGAGACCGTGTTTCACTATGTTAGCCAGGCTGACCTTGAACTCCTGATCTCAGGTGATCCACCCACCTCAGCCTCCCAAAGTGCTGGGATTATAGGCGCAAGCCACCACGCCTAGCACATGATACATTTGAGGGGCAAAAAGATTATTAAAAAATCATACTATGTGATTATGCCTTTCTGTTTTTTAAAAAAAGGATATATACCAAAAGAAAATGTTAATAGTGGTTCCTAGGATAATAGAATTTTTACTTTCTTCTTTAGATCTTACTATATTTTTAATGGCCATATACCCTTTTAACTACTAATGTAAATGTCTTTTTCAGAAGCCACTCTGTTTTTTGCCTCATAGTCCTCTCCCAAAATGAGTTATCAGACTTGTTAGCTAATTAGGAACTCTAAATTTATTTCTTCTGTTATTCTTAGCTGTATTATTATTCTAGACTAATAATAAGGTAGAAGCCTCTGGTTCCACTCTGTTTGTAACAGACAGAATTTGAGACAAAAGGAAATTTTACAGATTGTTTTTATAGTTTTACAGAATGTGGTCATTGACTAGCATCTTGAAAAACTGTAAAACATATAAAACTATGTAAGATAAAACTGCTGGTGATTTTTATTCAGATAACTTAGGAAATAAAATAAATTGGTAAAAATACCCCAATATCAATAACTTAGAGCTCTTCTAGATTCAGGGAATAAGTTATTGCAGAATAGAAACTTGGCTTTCTCTAACCTATTCAAATACAAATCCTGAATTTAGCATAGATCTAATTTCAGTGAGTCTTATCTCTAGTGAGGCTGGCATTTTGTACAGTAAAGGCCAACTATATCATGTTTTATAGATTACATCCATATTTTGATTTGCACTAGGTAATGAATGAGTGGCCTAGTGTGAACAAAGGAATGTTGAAACAATATTTCACCAGATTTCTATCCTTTAGTAAATGTTTCTCCATTTGAAGTCCTTAGTGATTCTCAAACAGAATATCTAATGTAATACCTGAATGGGGCCAGATGCGGTGGCTCATGCCTGTAATCCCAGCACTCTGAGAGGCCGAGGCGGGCGGATCATGAGGTCAGGAGATCGAGACCATCATGGCTAACACGGTGAAACCCCATCTCTACTAAACATACAAAAAATTAGCTGGGCATGGTGGCAGGCACCTGTAGTCTCAGCTACTTAAGAGGCTGAGGCAGGAGAATGGGGTGAACCTGGGAGATGGAGCTTGCAGTGAGCCAAGATCGCGCCACTGCACTCCAGCCTGGACGACAGAGCGAGACTCAGTCTCAAAAAAAAAAAAGAAACCGGAATAGATTTCTGCCTAAATAAATACTTGTTTTATTTTACAGGAATATATTTTTGGGAGAGACCTTTTCCAGTTATATCAGCGTTCATAATGATAGCAATCAAGTTGTAAAAGACATATTGGTAAAAGTAAGTAACATTCTTACTTGGGATGTATTTTACTCTTTTTTTTTTTTTTTTTTTTGAGACGGAGTCTTGCTCTGCCGCCCAGGCTGGAGTGCAGCGGCCAGCTCTCAGCTCACTGCAAGCTCCGCCTCCCGGGTTCACGCCATTCTCCTGTCTCAGCCTCCCGAGTAGCTGGGACTACAGGCGCCCGCCTCGTCGCCCGGCTAGTTTTTTGTATTTTTTAGTAGAGACGGGGTTTCGCCGTATTAGCCAGGATGGTCTCGATCTCCTGACCTCGTGATCCGCCCGTCTCGGCCTCCCAAAGTGCTGGGATTACAGGCTTGAGCCACCCCGCCCGGCCGTATTTTACTCTTTAACAAAGGTTTTTTTTTTAGGCCGGCATGGTGGCTCATGCCTGTAATCCCAGCAGTTTAGGAGGCTGAGGCAGGTGGATCACCTGAGGTCAGAAGTTCAAGACCAACCTGGCCGACGTGGTGAAACCCCATCTCTACTAAAAATACAAAAATGAGCCGGATGTGGTGGTGCACACCTGCAGTCCCAGCTACTCGGCAGGCTAAGGCAGGAGAGGCTAAGGCTTGAACCCAGGAGGTGAAGGTTGCAGTGAGCCAAGATCATGCCACTGCACTCCAGCCTGGGTGACAGAGTTAGACTCCATCTCAAATAAAAAAAAAGAAAGAAAAAGAAAAAAGGTTTTTTTTATATCTGTTATGTTGTTGGCACTTCATTAAATGCATGTTTGATACAATAATTTTTAATTGTCATTAACAAGCACTAATGAATGCCTAAAGTTACAAAGTATTATGCTAGGCATGAAACTATTTTTCCTATTCAACAAGGTTTGTGATTGCTTGGGTGAGAAAATGTACTAGTCAAAGGTAAACAGCAGTTTAGCATTTGTTAATGTATGTCATTAACATAGAGGAGGAAAGATCACTGGAGATTATATCAATCAGGAAGGTTTCTTAGGGAAGAGGGAAAGCGAAGAGGATCTTGAAAGAATGGGAGAATACAGATAACAAGGCAAGGGAGACATGGTAATCAGAGGCAGAGACATAGCGATATACATGTGTTCTTTTAACAGGGAACATATTTCACTTGGTAAGAAGAGGTAAGGTGGTACAGAGGAATAGTAGCTGTATTAGTCTATTTTCATGCTGCTGATAAAGTCATACCCAAGACTGGGCAATTTACCAAAGAAAGAGGTTTAATGGACTTACAGTTCCATGTGACTGAGGACAATCATGGCGGAAGGCAAGGAGGAGCAAGTCATGTCTCACGTGGATGGCAGCGGGCAAAGAAAGAGAGCTTGTGCGGGGAAACTCCGGTTTTTCAAACCATTAGATCTCAGCCTGTCGTAGTGACTCATGCCTGTAATCCCAGCACTTTGGGAGGCTGAGGCGGGCGGATCACTTGAGGTCAGGAGTTCAAGACCATCCTGCCCAATGTGGTGAAACACCATTTCTACTAAAAATACAAAAATTAGCCAGGAGGGGTGGCGTGTGCCTGTAATCCCAGCTACCTGGGAAGCTGAGGCAGTAGAATCACTTGAACCTGGGAGGCTGAGGTTGCAGTGAGCCAAGACTGTGCCACTGCACTCCTGGCTGACTGGGTGACAGAGCAACACTCCATCCCCCCAAAAATAAAAATACATAAAACCATCAGATCTCATGAGACTTACTGACTGTCATGAGAATAGCACAGAAAAGACCCACCCCCGTGATTCAGTTATCTCCCACCAGGCCCCTCCCACAATACATGGGAATTACGGGAGCTACAAGATGAGATTTGGGTGGGGTCACAGAGCCAAACCATATCAGTAGCCTTACAGTAGAGCATCTTTAAAGCAGGCTAAAGTTTTATTTAGCCTTTCTTGAAAAATTATTTTTTAAAACTGAAAAAATGGCCGGGCGCGGTGGCTCAAGCCTGTAATCCCAGCACTTTGGGAGGCCGAGACAGGCGGATCACGAGGTCAGGAGATCGAGACCATCCTGGCTAACACGGTGAAACCCTGTCTCTACTAAAAACTACGAAAAACTAGCCAGGCGAGGTGGCGGCGCCTGTAGTCCCAGCTACCCGGGAGGCTGAGGCAGGAGAATGGCGTGAACCCGGGAGGCGGAGCTTGCAGTGAGCTGAGATCCGGCCACAGCACTCCAGCCCGGGCGACAGAGCGAGACTCTGTCTCAAAAAAAAAAAAAAAAAAAAAAAAAAACTGACAAAAAAATTAATTAAAGTAAAAAACCAGGCCCGGAACAGTGGCTCATACCTGGAATCCCAACAATTTGGGAGGCTGAGGCAGAAGGATTGCTTGAGGCCAGGAGTTCAAGACCAGCCTGGGAAACATAACGAGACCCCCATCTCTACAAACAATTTAAAAAGTAGTTGAGCATGCTGGCACACACCATTGGTCCCAGCTACTTATGAAGCTGAAGCGGGAGGATTGTTTAAACCCAGGAGTTTGAGGCTACGGTGAGTTTGGCCTGGGCACTCCAGCATGGGCTATAGAACAAGACCCTGTCTCTGAAAAAAATTAAATAAAAACAGCAGGCATTTGGCTTTTGAGCACTCTTTGTGTTGGAAAGACTGATATGAGCACATTGTATGGGATGCTTTGTAGAAAATGGAACAGTTAGAAGACCCTTGAAACAGTGTAGAAATTAAAAGATAAAATATGCTAACTCAGCTAACAACCTGAAATTTCTTCAAAAGAAAAAGTGCGAAAAGAAGGTGAAAATTCACAGTATGTGGGGAAGAAGTTGTAAAACCTGTCTTAGAGTGATGAATTCAGGTAATTGGAGTATTGCCAGAAAGGACCTCTAATTAGAATGAGTTCGAAAATGATCATAGAGTTTTAAAGTTAACAAGGACGTTAGAGAACAGACTCAACTTCCAGAAACTAGATGCAAATTTGTGCATACACGTACATATGTTTGTCATATATGGATGCAGTCTCTTCCTTTCATTAAATTAGGGGTTGACCAACTATAGCCTAAAGACCGAATTTCATCTGTTGTCTGTTTTTATAAGGCTTTTGAACTAAGAATGGTTTTCACATTTTCAAATTTTTTTTTTTTTTTTTTTTTTTTTTTTTTGAGGCGGAGTCTCGCTCTGTCCCCCAGGCTGGAGTGCAGTGGCCGGATCTCAGCTCACTGCAAGCTCCGCCTCCCGGGTTTACGCCATTCTCCTGCCTCAGCCCCCCGAGTAGCTGGGACTACAGGCGCCCGCCACGTCGCCCGGCTAGTTTTTGTATTTTTAGTAGAGACGGGGTTTCACCGTGTTCGCCAGGATGGTCTCGATCTCCTGACGTCGTGATCCGCCCGTCTCGGCCTCCCAAAGTGCTGGGATTACAGGCTTGAGCCACCGCGCCCGGCCCACATTTTCAAATTATTGAAAATAATATTTTGTGATATGTGAAAATTACATGAAATTAAAATTTCAGGCCAGGTGTGGTGGCTCATACCTATAATCCCAGTGCTTTGGGAGCCAAGGCAGGAAGATTGCTTCAGGCTAAGAGTTTGAGCCCAACCTACACAGCATTGCAAGGCACCGCCTCTGCAAACAAACAAACAAAAAAGAAATTCAAATGTCAGTGTTCATAAATAAAGTTTTATTGACCCACAGCCATACTCATTTGTTTATGTATTATCTGTGGCTGATTTTCAGCTACCACCGCAGTTGTATAGTTGAAACATAGATTGTATGGCCTCCGAAATCTAAAATATTTGCTAATGACTTCAGAGAAAAAGTTTGCCAGCCTCTGCATTCAATTGTGAAAAGATCTGATTTTAAAAAGTTTGAGAGCATAACTTTTGTCTTTCTACATTGTAAATATTGAATTTCTTGGCAATTCAGTAAATACTGGCAATTCAGTAAATTCAGTAAATGTTGAATTTATTTTTGTAAGATAGATTAATAAAATAGCAAAGGCATATACTTTAAGATGTCAGTACTATTATAAAGATCAAAGAATACAGTAGTATGCATGTTCTAAAACATGATTTTATATTTCATGCCTTTATTCACTTTTATAATAACAATAATTATTAGTACTGTGCAGTACTCACCAGGGGTCTTCTTAGGCTCAACTAGACATTCAGACTCGTGATATATAAAAGGCTATTTTTCTTTTTACTTTTTTTTTTTGAGACAGTATCTAGTTCTGTCACCCAAGCTGGAGTGCAGTAGCATGATCATAGCTCACTATAGCCTCAAACTCATGGGCTCAAGGGATCCTACTGCCTTAGCCTCCTGAGTAACTGGGACTGCAGCGTTGTGACACTATCCCTGTCAAATTTTTTAATAGTTTTTAGAGACAAGGTCTCACTATGTTGCTCAAGCAGGTCTTGAACTCCTGAACTCAAGCAGTCCTCCCCCCTCAGCCTCCCAAAGTGCTGGGATTACACACGTGAGTCACCGCACCTGGCCAGATAAGCTAATTATGTCATCAGAATCACTTAAGAGGATATAGGTCATGAAGCACAGCATGATATTGACCTGTATTTGTGTGAGTGTTGTCTTTTTATCAGGTTTTAGATGTCAGTATTATGGTTGCTTAATAAAAGATTTCGAACATTTTTCCAATATTTTCAGTGCTTTGGAACAATATGTGCATCGGGCTAAACTCAGTGGCTCATGGCTATAATCCAGCACTTTGGGAGACCAAGGCAGGAGGAGGCCTTGAATCCAGGAGGTTCCCCAGGACTCACCTGGGGAATATAATAATCAACGTCTCTACAAAAAAAAAAATTTTTAATTCTCTGGCCATGGTGGCACATACTTGTATTCCTAGCTACTTGGGAGGCTGAGGCATGAGGATCACTTGAACTCATGAATTTGAGGCTGCAGTAAGCTATGATTATGCCACTGCATTCTAGCCTGGATGACAGGGCAATACCCTGTCTGAGAAAACAAAAGAAAACAAATACAGAGAACTGTGGATCATTTAGATTACCTATTCTTTGAAGGATTCATAGAATTCCCTGCAAAATCATATGAGCTAGTTCTTTTCTTTTTTAAAATGGGGAAACTCCCTGATAACATTTTTTCTTTTTTTTTTCCCTATGGATACTAGTATGTTTAAGCAGTTCACCTCTAAGGGTGTCAGTTTTGTTAAGCTGTTTTTTTCTAGGAAATAATCCATTTCATTTCATGTAGAGTTTCACATTTATCTGCATAGAGGTCTGTAAAGTAGGATCTTAAAATTTTCTTCTGTTGGCTGGGTGTAGTGGCTCATGCCTGTAATCCCAGCACTTTGGGAGGCCGAGGCAGGTGGATCACCTGAGGTCAGGAGTTTGAGACCAGCCTGGCCAAAATGGTGAAACCTCATCTCTACTAAAAATACAAAAATTAGCGGGGCGTGGTCACAGGCGCCTGTAATCCCAGCTTCTTGGGAGGCGGGAGAATCGCTTGAACTCAGGAGGCGGAGATTGCGATGAGCCAAGATTGCGCCACTGTACTCCAGCCTGGGTGACAAAGTGAGACTCCATCTAAAAAAAAAAGCAAAAAAAAAATTTCTTCTGTTGCAATATTTTCCCCTGGTCATTTCTTAGGTTTGATTTTTTCTTGATTAAGTTAGCTAGCTCTTGGTTTGTGTATTTTAACTTCAAAAAAAAAAAAAAAAATCCAAGACTTAAAAAATTATTTATATCCAGTATGTTTCTATTCTCTATTAATTTGTGCTTTTATTTCTTTTATTATGCTTCTGTTTATTTACTTTATTTTTCTACCAATTTTTAGCTAGGAATTTTATTATTTTATTTTGATTCTTTGATTTATATTGATAAAAGTTAATTTTCCTGTGATTCACCGCTTTTTATATCCTGAAGATTCAAATGCATAGCATTTTTATTCTCAGTGCTTTTGATTTTAAGAGGTGAGGTTTTACTCTGTTGCCCAGGCTGGTGCAATCATAGCTCACTGTAGCCTCCACCTCCAAGGCTCAAGCAATCCTCCCATCTTAGCCTCCTGAGTTGCTGTAACTGCAGTTGCATACCACCACACCTGGCTAATTATTTTTTTATTTTTTAGAGACAGCATCTCGTTCTGTTGCCCAATGTAGTGAGACCAAATTAAAAAATAAATTAAAAATTAAAAATTGATGGTGGAAGCAAGAGCTGATGCCTACTGTAAAATGATAAAGAGGTAGTAACAGTGTTGAACATCCCGAACACCATATCTTACATTAAGACAAGATAATAAGTGTGAAAATACTTTGCAGAATTGCCCAAATTAAAAACCTTTTTTATATTTTTGTCATTACTTTTTAAAGAATTCTATAATTTCATTTGTATTTCACCTTCTACCCAAGGGTTGTTTAGTGGAAAAGCTTTTTAGGGGGAAAGGCTTATTTTTTTTTTCTATTTTAATTGTTGTTAGTAATTTATAGTTTTATTACATTCCAATCAGTGTTGTTCTTGTAATATTTCAGCTTATGGAACTTACTGATGATGTCTTATGACCCAATATTGATTTTTTATGAATTTTCCATGTGTACTTGAGAAGAATGTATATGCTTTATTATTATTATTGAGAAGAATGTATATGTTTTATTATATAAAGCTATAGATAGATATTCATAAGAGCTGTTTTATCAATTGTGTTGTTTAGGGCTAGATTCTATATCTTTATTTATTGTCAACTTCATCTGTCTTATACTAAGAGTGCATGTTTGTCTCATATTACTAGTGTATTTCTATTTACATCTTCTAAAATCTCATATATTTTGCTTTATAAAGGCTATGCTGTTTCGGCCGGGCGCGGTAGCTCACGCCTGTAATCCCAGCACTTTTGGAGGCCGAGGTGGGCGGATCACAAGGAGATCTAGACCATCCTGGCTAACACGGTGAAACCCCACCTCTACTAAAAATACAAAAATTAGCTGGGCGTGGTAGCGGGCGCCTGTAGTCTCAGCTACTTGGGAGGCTGAGGCAGGAGAAAGACGTGAACCTGGGAGGCAGAGCTTGCTGACATCACACCACTGCACTCCAGCCTGGGTGACAAAGCAAGATTCCATCTCAAAAAAAAAACGAAAAAAAAAGACTATGCTGTTTCGTGCATATTTATAATTATTGTTAGTCATTGTGAATTGTGGCTTTTAATATTAAAAATATTCAAGTAGATTGCTCAGGAAGATTTTGTGGGTACAATATTCTCTGAGCCCTTGTTCAAAGGTGTTTTTCAATATTTGAAGTTCAGTTTGGCTAGATTTAAAATCTTTTCTTTACATTTTTATTTCCATATATTTTTTGAAAATGCTACTCCTTTATTGCTCAGCTGTGTATGTTGTTTTTGAGAGGATTGAAGCCAGTCTAATTCTCTTGCCTTGTAAGTTATTACATGATTTTTCCTGGAAGTCCTGGTGATTTTTTTTCTGTATGTTTCAAAATTGGTCTTTGGGTGTGATTTCCCTGATTCCAAGTAGACCCTTTCAATGTGGGTCTGCAGCCTCCACCTCCTGTGTTCAAGTGATTCTCCTGCCTCAGCCTCCCAAGTAGCTGGAATTACAGGAACATGCCACCGTGTCTGGCCAATTATACCAAACTCTTGGTGTCCTCTGAAGACATCTGGAGCTTTCACACTTGTGGTATTTTGCTAGCTCTGTTCAACTTACTTAGAGTTTACCCTAACCTCTTTCCTCTGCCTTTTCAAATCCTACTTATCAAAAGCCACAGTTATGATTAAAATGACACATAAGACACATAGGAAAACATAGTCAACAGAAAACCAGTGGGTTCAATTATTTCTTTTTTTTCTCTAATTTCAAAAATGTTTAAGAATTTATATCTGGGTGCAGTGGCTCACGCCTGTATTCCCAGCACTTTGGGAGCCCAAGGCAGCAGATCGTTTGAGACCAGAAGTTTGAGACCAGCCTAGCCAAGATGGTGAAACCCCGTCTCTGCTAAAAATACAAAATTTAGCCAGCCTTAGTGACACTTGCCTGTAATCCCAGCTACTGGGGAGGCTGAGGCAGGAGAATCACTTGAACCTGGGAGGTAGAGGTTGCAGTGAACCAAGATAGTGCCACTGCACTCCAACCTGGGTGACAGAGCGAGACTCCGTCTCAAAAAAAAAAAAGTGTTTTAAGAATTTTTAGGTCTGGGAGCAGTGGCTCATGCCTGTAATCTCAGCACTTTGGGAGGCTGAGGCAGGCAGATCACCTAAGGCCAGGAGTTCAAGACCAGCCTGGCCAGCATGGTGAAGCTCTGTCTCTACTAAAAATACAAAAAATTAGCTGGACATGCTAATGGGTGCCTGTAATCCCAGCTACTTGGGAGGCTGAGGCAGGAGAATCGCTTGAACCTGGGAGGCTGGGAGGCTGAGGTTGCAGTCAGCTGAGATGATGCCATTGCACTCCAGCCTGGGCAAGAAGAGTGAAACACTGTCTTTTAAAAAAAAAAAAGAATTTTGAATCTTAGCTTTGTTACTTATGATTTGTAAAACCATGGGAAACTTGTTACTTTTCTGTGCCTTGGTTTCATTATCTATGAAATGGGGATAATACTAATACCTACTTCAGGATATGGGGATTAAATGAGTAATATGCCTAGAACAGGGCCTTGCACATAATAGGTACCAAATAAATGTGAGCTACTATTGTTTTATAACCGAGTATAACAAAATACACAGCACTAATAAATAGCACATTTCAAAGTGACTAACATAAGATTGTTGGCTTAGAATTAACTGCAAAACTGTTTTTTAAAAGAAACAAAAACTTAAAAGAATCCTAGCTCTCATGTAAAAACCTCCACTAATTCCCATGACCTAATGTGATCTTTGCTTTCCATCAATTTTTTTTGCCTTGGAAGTTTTATCATAAATTCATCCATTCATTATTCAACAAATATTGATTAATTGCCTACTATGTGCCAGGCACCGTGCTATAGTGGTGAGCAAGAGAAGACAAGGTTCCTGCCTCCATAGACTTTTCTGGTAGGGGAGACAGAAAGAAACAGGTAAACAAAGTCATAAATAAAGTAATTATAGATTGTGATAAATGTTACGAAGGAAGCAAAAATTGAATGTGATAGAAAGTAATTGAGATAAGGGAGGGAGGGTAGTTTTAAGACAGAGTGATAAATGTTCAAAAGGAGAAAAAAGAAATATAATGGAGCATCATCGGGTGGACGGAAAGTGCTACTTTAGACGAGGTAGTGCTTTCTTAGTTGGTGACTCTTTATGTCTTTTTCTAGTTATCTTATAAACTAATTGGTCTCTGACATATAATTTTGTTTTGGACGATTACTTATTTTTTAGTGTTATATACTAGCACATACATGCATATGTATTTGTTTTAATGAAGTCCATCTGAATATATATTTAAAAACCATGTGTTCATACTGGTGCCTCAGATTCCAGCCCACCACCAAAGGCTTCACTGTAGCTTCCCCCCTTTCCTTATTTGTACCTTTTTTTTTCTCTGAAGGTGAGAAACCTGTCTCTTGTAATCCACAATGTAGTATTTTGTTTTGTCCTAGTATACATATAAAATAGTGAAAAAACACATGTGTCGTAGCTAGAGTACATTTATGTACCATTCTTTTTGTCTTTAGCCATAGATTACAGTTAAGATTTTGTTTTCCAAACTTACTTAGATTAGTTCCACTTTTCCCCTTCCCTCTGCCATAGCGCAATTGTGTTCTTCATTTGTAATACAGTTAGGTTCATTTGTTACTGTTTGTATTCCATTTTGGATTCTCCCTAATTCCTGCCTGATTTTATTGATTGATTGATTGATTGATTGGTGCGAGAGTGTGCCATTGCCATGGTTCTAAGCATCAGAGCTATACAGAAAGGTTTACACAGAAAAAGTGTTGCTCCCCTTTTCATCCTTCTTTCCTTATTCTTATTCCCCTATTCTTAAGTCTCATTTGGACTCTTTTTTTTTTTTAACTTTCTTTCAAGGCTGATCTTCAGACAAGTTCTCAGCGTTTAAATCTTTCAGCCTCCAATGCTGCAGTGGCTGAACTTAAACCGGATTGTTGTATTGATGATGTCATACATCATGAAGTCAAGGAAATTGGAACACACATGTAAGGATTAGTTTTATTAGGTCTCAAAGGTTTTTACTTATATATGCCTTTATTTGAAATTTTTGCTTTCTTTTCATTCACCATGAAGCGTAGGAACCTACTTCCAAAGGAATTTTATGTTCTATGTTTACATGTTTACCAGAAATAAAGTTTAAACCAAATGTTTGTTTTGTAGGGAAAAAATCCAATTTATCATCATTTATCTCTAGTTTTATTTTTTTACATCTACAATCTCTAAAAAATGAAAAGCTATGCAAAATGTTTAAAACCCAGGTAGCACTCTAAAAGTATATTTATTATGTTTTGAAATGCTAGTAACTGATGTTATAGTGTTTATTTTTAAATTCAGTTTTTCAGTTTTGTATTTAACCAGGTATATACACTCTACCCTGACAACTCAGAAATATAGGACCAAAATAAGGCATACTGTGAAAAACAAATCAAATTCTGTATTCCTGTCATGTGTATGTATTTGAATGTAAATGCTCTATTTTTCTTTCAGTCTGAGAGGCAATATGAAAATTTTAGCCATCTGAAGTAATTTTAGACTTCTTCATCTCCTTTAGAAACCCTACATCCAATCAGTTCACAAAATCCTATTAATTCTCCGGAATATATCTCTCATTTATCTCTTCTTCATCTCTGCTTTACCACTTTTGCTCTTCTTTTTGTACCCATGAAAGTATATAATATTAGCTATTATTTAATCAGTTAATTTTGGTGACAAGCTCTGTTGTAGGGACTTTTTCATGTATATTCTTTGGGCTTTGGAGTCAGACTTCCCAGAATTCAAATTTCAACTTCATCATTTGTTATGTGATCTTGTATAAGTCACTTAATTCTTCTATGATCTCCCATTGTCCTTAGGAAATTCTGACTTTGCAAATGTTTTACAAAGCTCTCTGTAGCCTAATTCTTACCAGCCACAGTAGTTCTTACCATTACCACCCATCCCTCCCTCTCCACCCTGCAGTCATATTGGACTTCTTTTATCTCCAGACTCCAGATTGAAATGCATTCTTCCCTTACAAAGGAATACTATGGCATTTTATTTAGTTTATTTCTACTTCTCTTTCATATCTCAGCTTCAGCACTACTTTCTCAAGAAGTTTTCCTAACCTCCTAGACTGGATTAAATACCACTTTTTGTATCTTCTATAGCATCCACCATTTATCATTTTAAAAAATGTTTCGTACTTATAATTACTTATTGAGTGCCTGCCTTTCCCATTACAGTATGAGATCCATGAAGTCTGCTATAGTCCAAGGATCTAGCAGAGAACAGAAGTCAGTATTTATTGAAATGATAATAAATGTGTAAAATCTCCATTTTACAGAAAATGAGACTTGTACAATTAAGCAGCTAGTTTAGAAGACATAAAACTCAAATCCAAACCTAGTTTTAGATCCTCTACCTTGCTATGCTATTCTTACTGTGAGCACTTTGAAGGCAGGTATTGTGTTTTGATCAGTCCTCTTCCTAGCCCCTGCCTTACTTAGTCAGTACTAGGCAGCACACGTATAAAGAAGAAATTAAATTACCTGCTAATGTTACCACCCCATATAACCAACCACTATTAAAATATTAATATATTTATTTCTAGTCTTTTTGCATACATATGTAAAATAACTGTGTATAAATAATTTAATATTTTATAAAATTTTGGCCATATTGTTCATAGTTTTATTTTTTAAAATACACTATTAATATTTTCACACATATCAGACAGTATTTTTTGAAAACACAATTTTTGGGCCGGATGTGGTGGCTCACGCCTATAATCCCCAATAATTTGGGAAGCTAAGGTGGGCAGATCGCTTGAGCTCTGAAGCTCAAGACCAGCCTAGGAAACATGATGAAATCCCATCTTTACAAAAAATGCAAAAATTAGCCAGATGTGGTGGAGCATGCCTGTAGTCTCAGCTAGTTGGGAGACTGAGGTGGGAGGATCGCTTGAGCCCAGGAGATCAAGGCTGCAGTGATCCATGCTCTCCAGCCTGGGTGACAGTGGGACCCTGCCTCAAAAAAAAAATTTACATGACTCCATCTAACACAATTGTACAGTGTTTTCTGTTTACTGTAATGTTGGATGTTTATTTTCAGTTTTTCACTGTTAAAAGTAACACATAGGCCAGGCGCAGTGGCTCAAGCCTGTAATCCCAGCACTTTGGGAGGCCGAGATGGGCGGATCACGAGGTCAGGAGATCGAGACCATCCTGGCTAACACGGTGAAACCCCATTTCTACTAAAAAATACAAAAAGCTATCTAGGCAAGGTGGCAGGTGCCTGTAGTCTCAGCTACTCGGAAGGCTGAGGCAGGAGACTGGCGTAAACCTGGGAGGCGGAACTTGCAGTGAGCTGACATCCGGCCACTGCACTCCAGCCTGGGCGACAGAGCAAGACTCCGTCTCAAAAAAAAAAAAAAAAAAAGTAACACAGAGATGGACACCTTAATGTGTCCTCATGTGGAATATTTGAAGTGGTTTTACTGTGAGAACATATAAGCATTTTTAAGGTTCTTTCACTAAAAGATTGTTTTCTAAATTTCTTCCAATCACTAGCAGTGTAGAAAGACAGTTTCTCTAAACTCTCACCAATTCTGAGATCACTTATAAAGAATTTTTGCCAAATCTTGAGAAACAGAAAAATATTACCTCATTATTTTAATGTGTTTCTCTGAATACTTGTGAGGCTGAACATTTTCACATTTTTGTTAGCCATTTATGGTACTGTGCTTTCCTTTTCTCAAGTTTTGAGTGATATATTGGTGTTTTGCTTAATAACTTATGGGAACCCTTTGTCATCTTAAGTATTAAAATGTAACCACTTTCTTGTATTGTTACAAGTATTTTATGCTAGTTTGTTTCTGCTTTGTAATTGTTTTAGTGTTTTTGATTCAACTTAAAATTTTTTACATAACAGTATTTCCCATTGCATTTATGTTAAGAAATCTATCTGGAATTTTTTTTTTTTTTTTTTTTTTTGAGATAGAGTCTCTCTCTGTCGCCTAGGCTGGAGTGCAGTGGCGTGATCTCAGCTCACTGCAAGCTCTGCCTCCCGGGTTCACGCCATTTTCCTGCCTCAGCCTCCCGAGTAGCTGGGAATACAGGCACCCGCCACCATGCCCGGCTAATGTTTTGTATTTTTTTAGTAGAGACAGGTTTTCACTGTGTTAGCCAGGATGGTCTCGATCTCCTGACCTCGTGATCCATCTGCCTCAGCCTCCCAAAGTGCTGGGATTACAGTCGTGAGCCACCGCACCCCGCCTTTTTTTTTTTTTTTTGAGATGGAGTTTTGCTCTTGTTGCCCAGGCTGGAGTGCAGTGGTGCAATCTCAGCTTGCCACAACCTCCACCTCCCGGGTTCAAGCGATTCTCCTGCGTCAGTCTCCCAAGTAGCTGGGATTACAGGTGCCCGCCACCATGCCCAGCTAATTTTTGTAATTCTAGTAATGTTGGGGTTTCACCATGTTTGCCAGGCTGGTCTCGAACTCCTGACTGCAAGTGACTCACCCGCCTTGGTCTCCCAAACTGCTAGGATTACAGGCATGAACCACTATGCCCAGGTGGAATTTTTTTAATCCATATTTTTTTTCTAGTTTATATGAACTTCTTTTATATACTCAAATATTTGATTGTTCTGAGAATTATTTTGGAATGTATTTCACCTTTCAGGTGAAGTCAAGAAGTTTCTGATTTTGTGCTCCAAAAATGTTATATCTCATTTTACTAATCAGAGCTTTCTTGTTCATGTAATTATGTCTGTATCTATTCTGACATTTTCCACTGCTCTAACCTCACACATCCACACCATAGATGTGTTTCCCTAATTTCTTAGTAGAATTCAGGTGTGTTTGATTTACTATTAAAATTAAAAATGATTCAGAATCATTAAGACATCTTTCTGTTTCAGCTTGGTGTGTGCTGTGAGTTACACAACTCAGGCTGGAGAAAAAATGTATTTTAGAAAATTCTTCAAATTTCAGGTATTGAATATGACAGTGGTAAATAGTTTTTATATGCCTTTTTCTTCCTGGTAGTGTACAGTTATTTCTGATTATCTGCAGGGAAAACAAGATCCAAATAAAGGAAATAGCTCAATATTTTTTAATTTGTCATATGACTAGCAGTCTAAACTCAGACTAAATTAAGGTAAATAAAAGCAGAGGAATTATCATTGCCAATATGTTTTTGTAATGAAACTTGAAGATGTTTATTCAAAATAAAAGAAGAAAATAGCTGAGTCTGGCACAGTGGCTCACACCTATAATCCCAGTGCTTTGGGAGGCAAAGTGGGGAGGATCACTTGAGGCCAGTTCAAGATAGCCCAGACAGCATGACCTAGGACTACAGGTAACACAAGCCTGTAATCCTAGCTACTTGGGAGGCTAAGGTGGAATGATTGCTTGACCCAGGCTTCAAGTCTTCAGTGAGCTGTGATCATGCCATTGCACTCCAGCTTGGTCAACAGAGCAAGACTGTCTCTAAAAAGTAAATAACTTGTTTTTATGGCCTGACAAAACACACAGTGTAGACAAGGGATAAAATGAGTGTAAAGTCCAGATAAAATGACGGTAAATAATATCAAATTTCTAAAGAAATTTAAAGGAGAGACAACTGACTTGGAGTGAGTAGACTGAGCTTCCTTCAAGGACTCCAGGAATCATGGGAACTTTGAGTTTTGTATTAATACGCAGTTTTCAGCATCCATCAAAAATAGTTAAAAACCACTGGTTTAACACATGTGGGAGGGTAAGGAAATGTGAATACCACATATGTCTATTATAAATATAGATCTTAATATGATGCTGTATATGATTTTTTTCATTCCTCTCTAAGTGGAAGAAAAAATACTATTCACAGGGAAAAAAAAATCTGCCATTCTTTTGCTGAATCATTCATTTTCATGCTTTTTGAAAGAAAATAGAAAGTGATTCAATTTTTTTTTTTTTTTTTTTTGGAGACAGAATTTTGCTCTTGTTGCCCAGGCTGGAGTGCAGATGATGCGATCTCAGCTCACTGCAGCCTCCGCCTCCCCGATGAAAGCGGTTCTCCTGTCACAGCCTCCTGAGTAGCTGGGATTACAGGCACCCGCCACCATGCCCAGTTAATTTTTGGATTTTTAGTAGAGACGGGGTTTTGCCATGTTGGCCAGGCTTGTTTCGAACTCCTGACCTCAGGTGATCCGCCTGCCTTGGCCTCCGAAAGTGCTGGCATTACAGGAGTAGCCACTGCGCCCAGCTCAGTTGCTTTTCTTGCAAACAGTTTTTATGAATATACCTATAGAAAAATACATAAAATATATGTGTTTTGTTTAACAAAATATTATAGAGCAAAAACCCGTGTAATGTAACTATCACCCAGTAAAGAAATAATGGTAGCCTTTCAAAAAATGCATTTAGGATTCCTTTTTTTTTTTGTTTTGTTTTGGAAGAATATTGCATAACTATTATGTAAGTCTTTTAACAATTAGAATTGGAAAATGACTGACAAATTTACGCTATGTGATTTTTAAAAAATAAAAATAAATGATCACATGATAAAAATTTCCTGATTGATATGCTTTATTTAACCAGGTTCTCAAACCATTGGATGTGAAAACCAAATTTTACAATGCAGAGGTGAGTGTTGATTGTTTAATGGGATTTCATATTAAACATTAAGATCTTATTTGACTAAAAGTCTCTTATATACATTTCTAATACTGAAGCAAATTGCCAACTTGACTGTAAATTATTTGAAAAAATCATAAATTTCAGTTAAAATTGAATAATTTTATTGTAGGTCTCATAATCTTTTTCAACTTACATGGAATCAATGTGTCTTGATTTTTATTCTCACTGTTAATTTTATAAGGCTTTCATCTCTTTTTGTTAAATGATTGCCCTCTCATTCCATTTAATGGTGGTTGTTACACTAGCAATCTGTTGAATATTTACATGTGGTTCTGGATATTACAAAAATTGAATTAGTAGATCTAACCCTGCAAAATAAGATTTAATATTCACATGGAAAAATATTGACAAGTGAAGCTTAGCACATTAAATTATTTCCAGGGTAGTCAGTTTGCCAGCCAGAATTAGTTGCTGAGTTTGGTGTAATGGCTTTAAAAGCTCCTTGGGAAAAACAAGTTTGGCAAAAATAGATGTAACTTTTATAATAGAAGATACTTTATCTTTTACCCTAAAAAAAAGATATAAAATAGAACTTGCCATAGGAGAAAGGATTTATTGCTTGGATTTCTTTTTTAAGGTTTTGTTTTATCTTGGCTTCTAGAGCTGCAGAATAATCAGATCTCTTGATAGCCCTCTTATCCCCCAAAATCATGTGTTTCATACCAGTGATAAACTCAAATATATCCAAATACAGTATTTTGAAATGAAGATTATATCTCTGCTACTCTAAAACCAGATAATGATCAGACATTTTCAATCACATGGCAAATTTGACATTTATTTTTACCATCCACAATCTGAATTTTTACTCAGTAAAATTTATACTCTAACTAGGATTTCTAAGATGTCAAAGTAAGGAACCTAACCTGCAGCAAAGACCTATTAGGAGAAAAGAAAAAATGCATATAATAACCAAACTACCTAGAATGGAATATAGTGAGAATGATATGAAAAAATGTGTTACAAGAGCTCTCGGGAATGTGATCTTGGAATAGTTTAAAGAAGCTTTATGAAAGAGAAGAAAGGCTGAATTGGAGTCTGAAAGGAATGCATGTTGGAAACAGACAAATGTCAAAGCAGTAAAGGCATTCAAGCAGGGTTACAAATAGACATGGAATATCAAGTACATAGGAAAGAGTATACATATTTGACGAGAGGGAAAAGCATCATCAAAAAGATTACTAGATGTTTACAAAGTTGATGTTTCTTTTGTGGGGGATAGGTGAGTTGGAGTAATACGTATTTATTCCCTCTTTTTTGTTATTAATGGCATACTGTTGATTAATTACAGTATAGCTAGTCAGCATGGTGAGATTTAAATGGTCTACCATTTTGCTGGAAAAGATTTCATTTATAGTATGAGGGGAAAATGTTAACTATTCTATTAGAAAATTAATTTAAAATAGGGCAATAGGTGGGTTTTTTTTCTGTCTCCTAGGAGTCACATATTCAGCTATTTTAGATTTTTTTCATTAAAAATTTGGTAGTACACTAAGATACCTGTCAAATAGTTTTATAACGCTAATATTTAGAGTGATTTGTGAATAATTTTTAAAATTGCTAGTTTTTCTATAAACATTATAGAAGTGACACGCTGTCCATAAAGAAATAAAAATTCACAATTCCGGCCGGGCGCGGTGGCTCAAGCCTGTAATCCCAGCACTTTGGGAGGCCGAGATGGGCGGATCACAAGGTCAGGAGATCGAGACCATCCTGGCTAACACGGTGAAACCCCGTCTCTACTAAAAAATACAAAAAACTAGCCGGGCGAGGTGGCGGGCGCCTGTAGTCCCAGCTACTCTGGAGGCTGAGGCAGGAGAATGGCGGGAACCCGGAAGGCGGAGCTTGCAGTGAGCTGAGATCCGGCCACTGCACTCCAGCCCGGGCGACAGAGCGAGACTCCGTCTCAAAAAAAAAAAAAAAAAAAAATTCACAATTCCACCACACCAATTGATTTTTCATTAATACATACTCTTTTGCAGTCTTTATTCACTTATATATAATATTCTATTTTTATAATCACAACAATTTTGTTTACTTCCTTTGTCAGTTAACATTATATGTTGACATAATCTTTAAATCTTGCTAACAAACTTCAATCAAAATAATTTCAGTAAAATTCTGAACTTTTGAAAATAGATCTCACTTTAAAAATCAGGAGTGAACAAATAACATTTTGGGTCTCTCTAAGATACTTAATATTACCTATTAGACAAACAAATACTATTCAGCCACTAGCATGAGGCAGATTATGTTGACCCCAACCAGGAATTTCAGGTAGATTGTAGGGGTTAATAAACCACAGCAATATCAGTAGGTGATGCATATTGCTCTGTGCTGTAGTCCTTTTACAGTTAATATTATTGGCCCCACATCTGTCTCAAACATATATTTTTGATTCTGTTTCTAATAATACTGTAATATGTGAATCACCTAAAGGAAAACAAGTTCATGAAAAACTTTGTTATAGTTTTCTAAGATAGAAAAGCCTTGCAGGAAGATTGGTGAGACTAGAAGCCAGGAATCAAACATTTGGTCACCTGCCAGGTACTGAAGAGAACTATAAACAACATCTTCCCAGTCCTCAAGGGACCTGCATCCAGTAGAGGAGACTGACATGACGTAACTATAATGTAAGCCCCTCCCACACATATAAGCCAAATCATGAAGTAACGTATTCTGGGTACCTAGAGAGGTGAAAAATGATTTCCAGCTATGCATTTGATGGAGGCGACATTTGAGATTGCTCTTAATAAACAGTTGAAGAAATAATGTAAGGAAAAAAAGGCTAACTATGAAATCTGCTAAGAAGAAGAAAATAAACTCTTAATTTTTTGAAGTGGTTCAGCCCACATTCCCTGAAGTGATCAATGGAACTCTAATTGCCCAAGATATTCCTTAAAAAAAGGATTCCATTATTACATAAATTGAAGAGAAAGTATACGGTGTATATCTATTCTGAATGTGGATGATAGTATATATCCATCCTAAATTATCTATGAAGAATTAAAATGTTGGTAAAGAATTATAGAACTAGAAAGTCATGGGATATACCTCTTTGCTCCAAAATGTGCCCTTAACAGTTTGCTGCTGTTTGAGTATTCAGCCATAGTGTTCTTCTTTATTCCATTGTCATTTAACCTTAGCAGTTTCACCTTTTTAGAAAAATGGTTTGTCATATTTCTTTATGTTGCTTCCTGTTTACTTTCTTATTCACTAATGCTGTCTTGTTTAGTAAATTTAAAAAATGCAGAAATGCATTTTATTTTAAAGTAATTCTTTTTTTTTTAACATTTAACTCTGATTTTTCTAATTATTCTTTTTTATTTTTCCATTAGAGTGACCTCAGTTCTGTGGTAATTTGATTTTTTATTATAAATTTTTATACTTTTCTTACTCACCACTTTTTGACTCTGCCTAATTAATCTCTCTTTACAAAACATAGTGGAAAAACAGTTAGTTGTGAATACCACCTGTGTGACTTCAGAAAGATTATATATAATTTTATGTATTTTTTTATTATATCAATTTCTTATTCTGTGGAGAAAAATTAGCTCAAAAGTTAAATTGTCATATTGAAACAATTTTCATTTTCAGTGTTTCTTCTTTAGATTTTTTTTTTAAAGAAGTATGTTACCTTGTATAAAATGGCCTTGTGATTTTCATCATCTTACTGTAAAATACCCAGTTATCCTAGCCTTCAGTTCTTTGAGTAGACTGTATAATCGAAATTCATTTTCTGATGCACAGTGGTTTTAGTTTTAAGTGTGGGTCAGGTAATGATGGCCGCTTGACAAAATGAAACAGAAGAAAAGCAAATTTTCCCAACTTGGCTAAAATTTTATTTTCAAACTTATATTTACAATAAGCAGCATTTGCTTATATCACATTACATATGTAATAACATCAACTGCCTTAGCACTGAATTCTTAATTTTTAAAATATCAAATTGCTTAACACTATTCAAACTAACTTGATTTTCCATTATGCTGCTTGTTTTTCTTTCATTTTATCTAAGCTCTTCCTAAATTTATGCAGAAAATTGCAGTTTGTAAATTGAAATATGGGTCTGTGGTTATTTTTTTAAAAGCAATGGATTGATGGGATATATGTACTTTTTTAGAACAAGTAACCAAAAAATGCCACTAAATGATACATTTTTTAAACTGATAAATCATTTTATTTATATTTTCATTTTAACACATGTCCCAAAGACTAAAGTATCTGTTTTATTTTAGATAATAGTACATTGTATTATAACTTAATCATTATATTTTTGCAAATGATTTTCATTTTCTTGGTGTTAGTGTTTAAAAAGCTCAGCCAGGTGCGGCGGTTCATGCCTGTAATCTCAGCACTTTGGGAGGCCGAGGCGGGCGGATCACAAGGTCAGGAGTTCACGACCAGTCTGGCCAACATGGTGAAACCCCATCTCTATAAAAAAAAATACAAAAATTAGCCAGGCGTGGTGGCACTTGCCTGTAATCCTAGTCACTTGAGAGGCTGAGGCAGAAGAATCACTTCAACTCAGGAGGCAGAGGCTGCAGTGAGCTGAGATCATACCACTGCACTCCAGCCTAGGTGACAGAGTGAGACTTTGTCTCAAAGTAAATAAGTAAAAATACAAAATTAGCAGGACATGGTGGCACTGCCTGTAGTCCCAGCTACTGGGGAGGCTGAAGCAGGAGAATCACTTGAACCTGGGAGGCAGAGGTTGCAGTGAGCTGAGATCTTGCCACTGCACTCCACTCTGGGCAACAGAGCAAGACTCCGTCTCGAAAATAAAATAAAAGCTCATAGGCCAGGCATGGTGGCTCACGCCTGTAATCCCAGCACTTTGGGAGGCCGAGGTGGGTGGATCACTTGAGGTCAGGAGTTCTAGACGAGCCTGGCCAGCATGGTGAAACCCTGTCTCTACTAAAAATACAAAAATTAGCTCAGTATGATATTGCGCACCTATAATCCCAGCTACTCGGGAGGCTGAGGCAGGAGAATCCCTTGAACCCGGGAGGCGGAGGTTGCAGTGTACCGAGATCACGCCACCACGCTCCAGCCTGGGTGACAGAATGAGACTGTATGTCAAAAAAAAAAAAAGCTCTTAAAGTGGCAAATTTTTCTGGTCATAGTTGAATTTATGTTACTTATGTGTAGTACACATACTACTATGAAAATTTTTTTAAAAATTCTTGAATATCCTTAGTGTATCATTTTTTATGTAGGTTTGTTTCAAAGATACATCAAGTTAGTCTGTTATCCTTCAATTACATGAAGGAAAATAACCAAATAGCATAAAATAATGTTTAGCATAATTAGGGGAATTAATTTATCTGAAGTTAAGTATTTACCTACTGGCAAATGTTGCTGAATAGCATCAGCTTTAAAATCTGTCACTGAGGCTACAAAATACCTCTTGCCTGATTTAAAAGCTCTACGATGGTGAAGTAGAATTCACATATCCTTTTTTTAGCCCTCAATATACACTTAAAATGAACTAAGCAATCACTAGTGACCACTCGCAAACTGCTTTAATTTAAAAAATTAAATCCTTCAAGATTATAAAATAGATTATTCATAGTACTAGTGGTCATTACACTATCTAAATTGACATCAGTATGACAAAGTTATATTGCTGTATTATAATGAAGACTTAACCATCTTAACGTAATACTGAAATTATAGGAGCATAGGTATATTCATCATACTAAAGCACATTGTAATATTTTAATGCCTAATGAAAATAATTAGGGTATTTGTAAATGAAATTCTAGTTAAGTATTTTTGGATGTTAAGACAAAACATAGTTATCCTCCATCCATTGTTTGACAAGGTATCAGTTGACTAACACTTGACTTTGCCCCTGTTAATTATGATAGGGTGAAGATTTCTTTTCTTGCATTAATTGTGGTAACTTTGATTTGCAGGCATGAACTAATCACATTTGTGGTTAATATTTTTTCTTCATATAGATAAGATATTTTTGTTGAGATAAATATTTTAAATGCCATCACACTTTGGTGGATATTCTTTTCATATCCTCAGACTGATGAAGTATTTCTGGAAGCCCAGATTCAGAATATGACAACCTCACCTATGTTTATGGAGAAAGTTTCATTGGAGCCATCTATTATGTACAATGTAACAGAATTAAATTCAGTCACGGACCAAGCTGGAGAATGGTAAATATTAATTATGAAGTCTTTATCCTTGTTTTGAAAGATACATGCTTTTCTAAACATCCATTCCTCTTGAGTGGGTTTTTTTAATAGACTTTTTTTTAAATAATTTGAGGTTCATAGAAAAATTCATTAGAAAGTAGAGTTTCCACATACCCTCTTCCACCCCTCACAGTTTCAATTGTTATTTACATCTTGTTTTTTATTTTATTTTTATTTTTATTTATTTATTTATTTATTTTGAGACAGAGTCCAGCTCTGTGGCCCAGGCTGGAGTGCAGTGCTTGACCTAGGCTCACTGTAACCTCCACCACCTGGGTTCAAGCAATTCTGGTGCCTCAGCCTCCTAAGCAGCTGGGATTACAGGTGCATGCCACCACCCTTGGTTAATTTTTGTATTTTTTGTAGAGGTAGGGTTTCGCCATATTGGCCAGACTGGTCTTGAGCTCCTGACCTCAAGCAATCTGCCCGCCTTGTCTTCCCAAAGTGCTGGTCTTACAGGCTTGAGCCACTGTGCCGGGCCTACATCTTGTTTTAATGTGGTACTTTTACTACAATTGATGAACCGATACTGACAGTTATTACTAATGTCTATAATTTACATTAGAGTTCACACGTTTTGTTGTATGTTTTATTGTTTTTGGTTTTTGGTTTAAGAGACAGGTCTCATTAATGTTGCCCAGGCTGAAGTCAAATTTCTGGACTCAAACGATCCAAGTATCTGGGACTATAGGCAAGCACTGTAGGTTTTGACAAATATATGACATGTATCCACCATTACTATATTATGCAAAATAGTTTCACTTTCCAAAAAATCTCCTGGGCTCCATCTTCATCCCTCCATTACATAAAAATAAAAATCCTAGCCCTTTGCATTTCATGTTTTACTATTCAAAGCACTTGGTCTTTTAAGTCTCAAAAATCCAGTGAGGTAATAGATACCATTGCTATCCTGCAAATGATAAAACGAAGGAATGTGAAGGAATGGTGGAGAAGTTAAAAAGAGTAAGGGTAAATATGGGTTTAAAAAAGAAATACTCTCTCAACATCAAAAGAATATAGGAATAGATGATTTAATATTTTGTGAAAAGGAAATACGTATGCCTTTCCATAGCTAATTTAAAAGAGGAAGAATAAATGTAGGGTTGACAATAATACAGATAAGAAAGTAATAGGCTGGGTGTGGTGGCTCATGCCTGTAATCCTAACTCTTTGGGAGGCTGAGGCCAGAGAATTGCTTGAAACCAGGAGTTCTAGACCAGCCTGGGCAACTTAGCATTTTTTTTATTTAGCTGGGCATGGTGGTACACACCTGCATTCCTAGCTCCTTAGGAGCATGAGGCAGGAAAATCGCTTGAGTCCACAAGTTCAAGACTGCAGTGAGCCACGATTGCACCACTGTACTCCAGCCTGGTGAAAGAGGGAGACCCTGTATTTTAAACAAAAAAGAAAGAAGAAGAAGGTAATAGCTTCGGAAAGCACCTGAATTTCTTAATTAGGAATGAAAAGTTTGCTTTTATATTATTAGGTTGGTTACACACAGAAAAGTTCATAGCCTCCTTTATCCTCACTGAGGAAACCAATTTTCCATTCCTTTCTACATCTTTTAGTTCATTTTGAAAATTAGTTTAGAATGGTATGTCTCTTATTATTCTAAACTATTATCTTTGATAATTTTAGAGAAAAGAGACAGGATACTTAAGGTTCTGGTTTCTGTTGCACTTTTCAGTTAATTGATACATGTTCAAATTTATAAGTAATATATTACATTCTATTATAAAGAACCTCCTTGAGCCCAGAAGTTAGAAGTTACAGTGAGCTATGATCGTAACCACTGTACTCCAGCCTGGGTGACACAGCAAGAGCCTGTCTCTTAAAATTATTTATTATTTTTTTTATTATTATACTTTAACTTCTAGGGTACATGTGCATAACGGGCAGGTTTGTTACATATGTATACTTGTGCCATGTTGGTGTGCTGCACCCATCAACTCGTCAGCACCCATCAATTCATCATTTATATCAGGTATAACTCCCCAATGCAATCCCTCACCCCTCCCCCCTCCCCATGATAGGCCACAGTGTGTGATGTTCCCCTTCCTGAGTCCAAGTGATCTCATTGTTCAGTTCCCACCTATGAGTCAGAACATGCGGTGTTTGGTTTTCTGTTCTTGTGATAGTTTGCTAGGAATGATGGTTTCCAGCTGCATCAGTGTCCCTACAAAGGATGCAAACTCATCCTTTTTTATGGCTGCATAGTATTCCATGGTGTATATGTGCCACATTTTCTGAATCCAGTCTGTCACAGATGGACATTTGGGTTGATTCCAAGTCTTTGCTATTGTGAATAGTGCCACAATAAACATACGTGTGCATGTGTCTTTGTAGTAGAATCATTTATAATCCTTTGGGTATATACCCAGTAGTGGGATGGCTGAGTCATATGGTACATCTAGTTCTAGATCATGGAGGAATTGCCATACTGTTTTCCATAATGGTTGAACTAGTTTACAATCCCACCAACAGTGTAAAAGTGTTCCTATTTCTCCACATCCTCTCCAACACCTGTTGTTTCCTGATTTTTTAATGATTGCCATTCTAACTGGTGTGAGATGGTATCTCATTGTGGTTTTGATTTGCATTTCTCTGATAGCCAGTGATGATGAGCATTTTTTCATGTGTCTGTTGGCTGTATGAATGTCTTCTTTTGAGAAATGTCTGTTCATATCCTTGCCCACTTTTTGATGGGGTTGTTTGTTTTTTCTTGTATATTTGTTTGAGTTCTTTGTAGATTCTGGATATTAGCCTTTGTCAGATGAGTAGATTACAAAAATTTTCTCCCATTCTGTAGGTTGCCTGTTCACTCTAATGGTAGTTTTTTTGCTGTGCAGAAGCTCTTTAGTTTAATTAGATCCCATTTGTCAATTTTGGCTTTTGCTGCCGTTGCTTTTGGTGTTTTAGACATGAAGTCCTTGCCCATGCCTATGTCCTGAATGGTACTACCTAGATTTTCTTCTAGGGTTTTTATGGTATTACGTTTAACTTTTAAGTCTCTAATCCATCTTGAATTAATCTTCGTATAAGGAGTAAGGAAAGGATCCAGTTTCAGCTTTCTACTTATGGCTAGCCAATTTTCCCAGCACCATTTATTAAATAGGGAATCCTTTCCCCATTTCTTGTTTCTCTCAGATTTGTCAAAGATCAGATGGCTGTAGATGTGTGGTATTATTTCTGAGGACTCTGTTCTGTTCCATTGGTCTGTATCTCTGTTGTGGTACCAGTACCATGCTGTTTTGGTTACTGTAGCCTTGTAGTATAGTTTGAAGTCAGGTAGCGTGACGCCTCCAGCTTTGTCCTTTTGACTTAGGATTGTCTTGGCAATGCGGGCTCTTTTTGGTTCCATATGAACTTTAAAGCCGTTTTTTCCAATTCTGTGAAGAAAGTCATTGGTAGCTTGATGGGGATGGCATTGAATCTATAAATACCTTGGGCAGTATGGCCATTTTCACGATATTGATTCTTCCTATCCATGAGCATGGAATGTTCTTCCATTTGTTTGTGTCTCTTTGATTTCACTGAGCAGTGGTTTGTAGTTCTCCTTGAAGAGGTCCTTTACATCCCTTGTAAGTTGGATTCCTAGGTATTTTATTCTCTTTGAAGCAATTGTGAATGGAAGTTCATTCCTGATTTGGCTCTCTGTTTGTCTGTTACTGGTGTATAAGAATGCTTGTGATTTTTGCACATTAATTTTGTATCCTGAGACTTTGCTGAAGTTGCTTATCAGCTTGAGGAGATTTTGGGCTGAGACAATGGGGTTTTCTAAATATACAATCATGTCATCTGCAAACAGGGACAATTTGACTTCTTCTTTTCCTAACTGAATACCCTTGATTTCTTTCTCTTGCCTGATAGCCCTAGCCAGAATTTCCAACACTATGTTGAATAGGAGTGGTGAGAGAGGGCATCCCTGTCTTGTGCCAGTTTTCAAAGGGAATGCTTCCAGTTTTTGCCCATTCAGTATGATATTGGCTGTGGGTTTGTCATAAATAGCTCTTATTATTTTGAGGTACGTTCCATCAATACCGAATTTATTGAGCGTTTTTAGCATGAAGGGCTGTTGAATTTTGTCAAAAGCCTTTTCTGCATCTATTGAGATAATCATGTGGTTCTTGTCTTTGGTTCTGTTTATATGCTGGATTACGTTTATTGATTTGCGAATGTTGAACCAGCCTTGCATCCCAGGGATGAAGCCCACTTGATCATGGTGGATAAGCTTTTTGATGTGCTGCTGAATCCGGTTTGCCAGTATTTTATTGAGGATTTTTGCATCGATGTTCATCAGGGATATTGGTCTAAAATTTTCTTTTTTTGTTGTGTCTCTGCCAGGCTTTGGTATCAGGATGATGTTGGCTCATAAAAAGAGTTAGGGAGGATTCCTCTTTTCTATTGATTGGAATAGTTTCAGAAGGAATGGTACCAGCTCTCCTTGTACCTCTGGTAGAATTCAGCTGTGAATCCATCTGGTCCTGGACTTTTTTGGTGGTAGGCTATTAATTGTTGCCTCAATTTCAGAGCCTGCTATTGGTCTATTCAGGGATTCAACTTCTTCCTGGTTTAGTCTTGGGAGAGTGTAAGTGTCCAGGAAATTATCCATTTCTTAGATTTTCTAGTTGATTTGCGTAGAGGTGTTTATAGTATTCTCTGATGGTAGTTTGTATTTCTGTGGGTCGGTGGTGATATCCCCTTTATCATTTTTTATTGCGTCTATTTGATTCCTCTCTCTTTTCTTCTTTATTAGTCTAGCTAGCGGTCTCTCAATTTGTTGATCTTTTCAAAAAACCAACTCCTGGATTCATTGATTTTTTTGGAGGGTTTTTTGTGTCTCTATCTCCTTCAGTTCTGCTGATCTTAGTTATTTCTTGCCTTCTGCCAGCTTTTGAATGTGTTTGCTCTTGCCTCTCTAGTTCTTTTAATTGTGATGTTAGAGTGTCAATTTTAGATCTTTCCTGCTTTCTCTTGTGGGCATTTAGTGCTATAAATTTCCCTCTACACACTGCTTTAAATATGTCCCAGAGATTCTGGTATATTGTATCTTTGTTCTCATTGGTTTCAAAGAACATCTTTATATCTGCCTTCATTTCCTTATGTACCCAGTAGTCATTCAGGAGCAGGTTGTTCACTTTCCATGTAGTTGAGCAGTTTTGATTGAGTTTCTTAGTCCTGAGTTCTAGTTTGATTGCACTGTGGTCTGAGAGACAGTTTGTTATAATTTCTGTTCTTTTACATTTGCTGAGGAGTGCTTTACTTCCAATTATGTGGTCAATTTTGGAATAAGTGCGATGTGGTGCTGAGAAGAATGTATATTCTGTTGATTTGGGGTGGAGAGTTCTATAGATGTCTCTTAGGTCTGCTTGGTGCAGAGATGAGTTCAATTCCTGGATCCTTGTTAACTTTCTGTCTCGTTGATCTGTCTAATATTGACAGTGGGGTGTTGAAGTCTCCCATTATTATTGTATGGGAGTCTAAGTCTCTTTGTAAGTCTCTAAGGACTTGCTTTATGAATCTGGGTGCTCCTGTATTGGGTGCATATATATTAGGATAGTTAGCTCTTCCTGTTGAATTGATCCCTTTACCATTAGGTAATGGCCTTCTTTGTCTCTTTTGATCTTTGATGGTTTAAAGTCTGTTTTATCAGAGACTAGGATTGCAACCCCTGCTTTTTTTTGTTCTCCATTTGCTTGGTATATCTTCCTCCATCCCTTTATTTTGAGCCTATGTATGTCTCTGCATGTAGATGGGTCTCCTCAATACAGCAGACTGATGGGTCTTGACTCTTTATCCAGTTTGCCAGTCTGTGTCTTTTATTGGAGCATTTAGTCCATTACATTTAAGGTTAATATTGTTATGTGTGAACTTGATCCTGCCATTATGATATTAACTGGTTATTTTGCTCGTTAGTTGATGCAGTTTCTTCCTAGCCTCGATGGTCTTTACATTTTGGCGTGTTTTTGCAATGGCTGGTACCGGTTGTTCCTTTCCATGTTTAGGGCTTCCTTCAGGGTCTCTTGTAAGTCAGGCCTGGTGGTGACAAAATCTCTAAGCATTTCCTTATCTGTAAAGGATTTTATTTCTCCTTCGCTTATGAAACTTAGTTTGGCTGGATATGAAATTCTAGGTTTAAAATTCTTTTCTTTAAGAACGTTGAATATTGGCCCCCATTCTCTTCTGGCTTGTAGAGTTTCTGCCGAGAGATCTGCTGTTAGTCTGATGGGCTTCCCTTTGTGGGTAACCCGACCATTCTCTCTGGCTGCCCTTAAGATTTTTTCCTTCATTTCAACTTTGGTGAATCTGGCAATTATGTGTCTTGGAGTTGCTCTTCTGGAGGAGTATCTTTGTGGTGTTCTCTGTATTTCCTGAATTTGAATGTTGGCCTGCCCTACTAGGTTGGGGAAGTTCTCCTGGATGATATCCTGAAGAGTGTTTTCCAACTTGGTTCCAAAACCCTCACTTTCAGGCACCCCAATCAGATGTAGATTTGGTCTTTTTACATCATCCCATACTTCTTGCAGGCTTTGTTCATTTCTTTTTCTTCTTTTTTTTTTTGGTTTCTCTTCTCGCTTCATTTCATTCATTTGATCCTCAATTGCTGATACTCTTTCTTCCAGTTGATCGAGTCGGTTACTGAATCTTGTGGATTTGTCACGTATTTCTCGTGTCATGGTTTTCATCTCTGTCATTTCGTTTATGACCTTCTCTGCATTAATTAGTCTAGCTGTCAATTCTTCCACTCTTTTCTCAAGATTTTTAGTTTCTTTGCGCTGGGTACGTAATTCCTCCTTTAGCTCTGAGAAGTTTGATGGACTGAAGCCTTCTTCTCTCATCTCGTCAAAGTCGTTCTCTGACCAGCTTTGATCCATTGCTGGCGATGGGCTGCGCTCCTTTGCAGGGGGAGATGCACTCTTATTTTTTGAATCTCCAGCTTTTCTGCCCTGCTTTTTCCCCATCTTTGTGGTTTTATCTGTCTCTGGTCTTTGATGATGGTGACATACTGATGGGGTTTTGGTATAGGTGTCCTTCCTGTTTGATAGTTTTCCTTCTGACAGTCAGGACCCTCAGCTGTAGGTCTGTTGGAGATTGCTTGAGGTCCACTCCAGACCCTGTTTCCCTGGGTATCAGCAGCAGAGGTTGCAGAAGATAGAATATTGCTGAACAGCGAGTGTACCTGTCTGATTCTTACTTTGGAAGCTTCCTCTCAGGGGTGTACTCCACCCTGTGAGGTGTGGGGTGTCAGACTGCCCCTAGTGGGGGATGTCTCCCAGTTAGGCTACTCAGGGGTCAGGGACCCACTTGAGCAGGCAGTCTTTCCGTTCTCAGATCTCAACCTCCGTGTTGGGAGATCCACTGCTCTCTGCAAAGCTGTCAGACAGAGTCGTTTGCGTCTGCAGAGGTTCTGCTGCTTTTTTGTTGTTGTTATTTATCTGTGCCCTGTCCCCAGAGGTGGAGTCTACAGAGACAGGCAGGTTTCCTTGAGCTCCTGTGAGGTCCACCCAGTTCGAGCTTCCCAGCGGCTTTGTTTACCTACTTAAGCCTTAGCAATGGCGGGCGCCCCTCCCCCAGCCTCGCTGCTGCCTTGCGGTTAGATCGCTGCAGACTGCTGTGTTAGCAATGAGGGAGGCTTCGTGGGTGTGGGACCCTCCCGGCCAGGTGTGGGATATATTCTCCTGGTGTGCCCGTTTGCTTAGAGCACAGTATTGGGGTGGGAGTTACCAGATTTTCCAGGTGTTGTGTGTCTCAGTTCCCCTGGCTAGGAAAAGGGATTCCCTTCCCCCTTGCGCTTCCCAGGTGAGGCGATGCCTCGCCCTGCTTCAGCTCTCGCTGGTCAGGCTGCAGCAGCTGACCAGCACGGATTGTCCGGCACTCCCTAGTGAGATGACCCCAGTACCTCAGTTGAAAATGCAGAAATCACCGGTCTTCTGTGTCGCTCACGCTGGGAGTTGGAGACTGGAGCTGTTCCTATTCGGCCATCGTGCTCCACCCACCTTAAAATTATTTAAAAAAAAAAAAAAAGGCCCCCTTTCAGGGTCCAATTACTATAAAGAACCTGAAGATTTTTTATATCAACTGAAAAAAAATGAAGGAAAAATAAATCATTTCAGTATACATTCTTTTTATTTGTGTTGAAATCACTAACATGTTCTGTTGTTGATCTTTGGAGGGTACATCATCCAGTTCCTATCCTAAGGAACAATCACAGCCATGGTTTTTCTTTTAAAAGATGCTAGAGAATTTTCTCCATCTCTGTCTCCACCCCTCTCAGTGTGTCTACGTTTGGGTCAAGAGCATATTTGCAACCAATGGATACACGCCAGTACTTATACTGCCTAAAGCCAAAGAAGGAATTCGCAGAAAAAGCAGGCATCATTAAGGGAGTAACAGTAATTGGAAAATTGGATATAGTATGGAAAACAAATCTAGGTGAAAGGGGAAGGTTACAGACCAGCCAACTTCAAAGAATGGTGAGTCTGGAAAAAACTTCACTGGGGTTTTGGTGTGTGAGAGACAGGCAGTTAAAACAACTTAATTTTTAGTACATCCAGCAGTAAAAAAAATTGGAGCACTATAAAAGGCATTAATACTACTATAGAAGAAAAGATTAATAGTTTCACTGATAGATAGGTAGAAAACTGGTGTTGCCGTGAATGAAAAATGGTCAAATGTTAATTTATCCTTCATACATGTGTTCTTTATCAAACAAATTAAAATAACTGTTTATCAAGTGTCCCTCCTTTGGTAACACATGCCCACTCTTCTTCTGACTTCCAAACACATTAAAGTTTTCTATTTTGCAATGTCCTGAAACTCTTGGACTTACTTCATTTACCTACTCAGTTCATACCATTTTTAAGATGTTAAAAATCTGAGGCATCTCCTGAGAAGGTGAGTTCTACTAAAGTTATCTTATAAGCATTGGTTGCATATTTTACCTAATTTCTTCTCTGAGAGTAGGGATAGCTATCAGGCTTCTTTTTCTTATGCTTATAAGAATATATAACAGGATTCTCCTCTCTTTATGCTGAATATTACCTGTTTTGATATATTCCAAATTTTACTTTTCTTTTCACTGTTTGAGGCAGTAATTTAAAAAAATGATGATGATGATGATTATGATGATCCCTGGGCCCACTTAAATATAGCCATTAGTTATTTTTCTGACATGGCCTGTTCCAAGCCTTCAGATTGTTATAGTCCATCCTCCTCTGTGCATCTTGTAAAAAGTCATGATTTTCTTCCTGGCTCCTTTCAACATCATCCCGCTCTTTCTTTAGACAATAACTGCCTATTTAGAGTTACAGACATAGAAGCTACAGCATCTGGAAAGTGTCCCTTCAAGTCCCTGAAATTTCTTTACTGACTGCTTACCTATGAGATTCATCTTTACTCTACTGAACATGGAATAATTATTTATATAACAAAAACAGTCCAGGTCTGCTGCGCTATTCCACAGGCAGTAGCTGCCAAAGAACTTAAAATGAGGGATGAGTAAAGTGAATCAGAAGTATTTTCTTAGAACATCAGCTTGGAAACCCAACAGCTGTTGAGTAAATGTGCTGCTGTGATGCCTTCATTAAAATGGAAAGGTTTTGCGATAGATAATACATTAACTGTGTTGCTTGTTTTCTTAGGCTCCAGGTTATGGAGACGTTAGGTTGTCTTTGGAGGCAATACCAGATACCGTAAACCTTGAAGAACCTTTTCATATTACCTGTAAAATAACAAACTGCAGGTAATGCCACTGTTTGTGGATGAATGTCCTTTCTACCTCACCTACCTAGAAGAGAATTTTAAAATCTTTTTGTTACTGTCTCCTTTTAAGTTTTCCTCAACATATAGCCTTCTCTGATGTTGATATTGAGTACTGTAAAATTCTTCATCTGGTAGCAGTATAATTACATATTTTTAAGGGCCTATTGTATTGTGCATCTTCTGTATTTTGTTTCGTTCATGTGTCACACGCTATGAGGTAGGTATTCATTGTTTATACTTCCTTCACCAAAACATGAACTAATAGGTTTTTATGTATTAATATATTATGAATTGAAGTAGTAAGATTTTTTGAGGCATACTTGTCCTTGAGCTGTATCTTGAGTATTAAGAAACCAAACATTGTCTATGGATTTAATGTAAGGGGAAATCATTGATTCGAAAACAGGGTTTTGACAGTGAAGAGAGAGCATAATCTGAACTGTCAGGAAGCAAAGAGCACAGAGCTTTGAAACCAGAAAAAAATAGAATTACGTTCCAGTCCTATGCCTTCTGCTCCTACTTGTATTACCACTTGGTTTGTATTATTATTTGGGGTATTTTGATATTATTGCAGTGATGAATCTCAGCCCTCTTAGTGTGAATGTATAATCCTTTTAATTCCATATTTATTCTGACTTTTTTGTATTAGAAAGATAGGAAATATTTATCCTTCAAAATTACAGAAATACCCACTTCCTCTATGAAGCTACCCAGACTTTCCAAAGCACAGGTATTCATGCCTTCTCTATCATAGAAAATATTTACTTAGGTTTTTTAATGACACTCATATATTGCTATAAGTATTAGTCTCTTTCTCACTGGATTATGAATTATTCAAGGGAAAGGACATGGCCCTTAGTGTCTGCCACATCGTGAGTTCAGTAAACAACAATACAGGGCAAAGACCCTGTGCTTATAAGGTGTTACAGGGTGTTGGGGAATTTTTTTTTTTTTTAAGTTTTTTCAGCAAATCAGTTTATTGACCAGCTCACAAGTGTTATTTTTTTCAAAAGTTAACTTCTTTTGGTGTTCACTTTAACTTTTGGTGATTGAAATAAGTTTTCTAAAAAGCACATGTCTCTTATATCTTTAATTTCCTCTCTATATAAATGTCATTCCCTGCCCCTACACACCAGAGAGATGCACAGACACATACACACAACATATATAAGTCTTACTGAATTTTTGTGAAATTAACAATATTCACGTAGTACATCTACCCTGGTCTCTGGCACATAGTAGCCATCTCAAATGTTTGTTAGGGAGATACAGACATATACAAGTTAATATTATAAAGTCAATATGTCTAAAAAAATAAAATTTAAATAAGCAATTTAAAATTTGGAGCCAAGTATAAGAATAAATAGCTAAAAGAGCCATAAGTAGCCATGAATGGTGGTAGGAGAATATTTTTTATTATGAGTCTTTTGGTTATTTAAAAAAGAACAATATGCATACTTTCATGAAAAGTTTTTTTAACTTATTTAAGCTGAACTGGTGATATCTGTTATAAGCAGAAGTAGTCTTTTCTTGGTAAATAATCCATTTAGCAAACCTGAATAGTATTTACATCTTATGAATCCTGCCAGTTGTTTCCCAAGTTATGGTAAAGTAACAGATTAAATATCAAAAGGACAAGACCAGAATCAGTTGTTTTCTTCTTTTCCTGTAGAGTACCTAACAGAAATAGTGAGAATATATGGCAACAAGATTAGTCACAAATGTGTGGAAGTCTCCCAGAAAAATGGCAGCACCACATCAGCACCAGGAGGCCAGTGTTGAGTAATAGAACCAGAAGGCCAACATCAGACAGGCAGACTAGTCTGAGGCCATTTTAAGTGCTAGAAGGTGGCCGGGCGCGGTGGCTCAAGCCTGTAATCCCAGCACTTTGGGAGGCCGAGACGGGCGGATCACGAGGTCAGGAGATCGAGACCATCCTGGCTAACACGGTGAAACCCCGTCTATACTAAAAAAAATACGAAAAATTAGCCGGGCGTGGTGGCGGGCGCCTGTAGTCCCAGCTACTCGGGAGGCTGAGGCAGGAGAATGGCGGAAACCCGGGAGGCGGAGCTTGCAGTGAGCTGAGATCCGGCCACTGCACTCCAGTCCGGGCGACAGAGCGAGACTCCGTCTCAAAAAAAAAAAAAAAAAAAAAAGTGCTAGAAGGTGTGATTCCTTTCATCTTCCTGATTCTATCTTAGGTGACATATAAATGTTATAATAGCTTTTCTCTTTCTGGTTTTTATTCTCCTGGATACAGAGAAAACAAGTTTACTGTCAATAGTAGAAATATTGCAGTACCTCTGTGAAATGAACAAGATTTATTCCTATTATTCTGATTCCTCCAGCAGTGAAAGGACTATGGATCTGGTTTTGGAAATGTGCAATACCAATTCCATCCACTGGTGTGGAATTTCAGGAAGACAGCTGGGAAAGCTGCATCCAAGTTCTTCGCTCTCTCTTGCCCTTACTCTGCTTTCTTCAGTGCAGGGACTGCAAGTATGCTGTCTTTTCAAAAATTCCAATATTTGGGGGCTGTTAACTTACAAGTCATTTGTGATATTCATATTTCCTCTGAATGGATGAAAACTTAGACTCATCTCTCTCTCTCTCTCTCTCTCTCTCTCTCAATAGAGCATCTCTGGCTTAAGACTAACAGACACATTCTTAAAGAGAACATATGAATATGATGACATCGCACAAGTCTGTGTGGTATCTTCTGCCATTCAAGTGGAAAGCTGAAGGAAATTTCCAATGTTATGCTTTTCATTTAGTTTCACAGAACTGCTTTTTGTCACCTTTGTAAAATGATGATGTCAACAACGAAGTAAATATGTTATTTAAATTTCTTTCCTGTAAAATAGTTAAAATATTAAATATTTGTTTTGAAGAGATCTGATTTTATCTTGTAAGTTATGTTCGAAATGAACATGTATAGATTTTCTACACCTATTTAATTTCATTTCATTTTAGATGATCATTGGGCTTTGTTCTCCAAAAGCTGTGTATCTGAGACCATTTGTCCCTAGCCAGTATCTACACGAGTCAGCAAACTTTTTATGTAAGGTACAAGATACTAAGTATTTTAGGCTTTGTAGGCCATAAGGTTCTGTCACAAATACTGAACTCTGCCACTGTACTGCAAGAGCAGCCAGTAGGCAAAAAAAGTACAGTGGTGTACACAAAAAGCAGCAGCTGGACTCGGGAAGGTGAGGCAGGAGAATCACTTGAACCCGGGAGGTGCAGGTGGCAGTAAGCTGAGATCATGCCACTGTACCACTGTACTCTAGCCTGAGCGACAGAGCAAGACTGTCTCAAAAAAAAAAAAAAAAAAAAAGAGGCAGCTGGACAGATTTAGCCTGCAGGGTATAGTTGGCTGACCTCAATCTAGAAGAAAGAGTTGTTTCTTAGAACTTTGTAACATTTGTTTAGAAATATTTCAGTTAACTCCAGTTTTTTTCCTGGCTATTCAGTCAGCAGAAAAAGTTTGCTTCAAACAAAGGGGGTAAGGCCGGGCGCGGTGCCTCAAGCCTTAATCCCAGCACTTTGGGAGGCCGAGACGGGTGGATCACGAGGTCAGGAGATCGAGACCATCCTGGCTAACACGGTGAAATCCCATCTCTACTAAAAATACAAAAAATTAGCCGGGCGTGGTGGCGGCGCCTGTAGTCCCAGCTACTCCGGAGGCTGAGGCAGGAGAATGGCGGGAACCCGGGAGGCGGAGCTTGCAGTGAGCCAAGATCCGGCCACTGCACTCCAGCCTGGGCGACAGAGCGAGACTCTGTCTCAAAAAAAAAAAAAAAAAAAAAACAAAGGGGGTAGTCCTCTTATAACCTGATATTTGTTAGCACAATATAAGCTTTCTAATTGTTTTCAAAATTACTGTAATGGTTTGTGTCTGTATTTGTATATTATACCTACAAACATACATGCCTTTCAGCTACTGAACAGATCAGAATTGGTTTTACTTTTTAGGTTGTTGATTTTTTTCATTAACTTAACTAAGAATAATACTTATAAGCCAAAAATTGCTGGGTTTTTTTCTCATTGATTAAGCCACTTATTTTTATATGGTATATTTAAATAATTTCTATCTTCTGATATGATTTTAAACTCTAAATCATGTGTTACTGTTATAAAACTTTCTCCATGTAATCACACTTAGTTATGAGCAAAGCAGTGAGGAAGTTGAGGTGATAAACAACTTTGCAGCATTAATGTAACAAAAAGTTTAAGTATTTTGTCAGGAAAACAAAAGCTTAGGCCGTTAAATAAAAGCTATTCTATTTTGGTAAGTTGAAATTCAAGAATGTATACATGATTTCTTAAATGTAAGAGTACATTAAATCAAATACAAAAATTGGATTTTCAATGCATCATTATTTATTGCCATAACAAATTGTTTGGTCCAAAATGAAAGCTATATTCAGAAGGTTTGCACCTCAAAATTGAGTAATAATTAATGAAATGTCCGTACAAAATAAAGTGCAAGCAGTGTAAAATTGAAATCTGTCTTTGTTTCAAAATGATTAAGATTGATTAAATGATGAAATAATATTTATAGCCACTGCACTGGATACTTGGATTGTTTTTCAAGCATCTTCTTATGACTGAATCTTCTGTTTCATTCTGTTTTAAATCTTAAAAGTAATATCATGGTCACTTGGAATCTGCTCTGTACTTTAATTATAGTCTCTTCTGTTATAAACAATAACGTGGACACATATTTTTCATAGTTTTAAGTAAAGATTAGATAATGCCTTCTTAGAAAGGATCTGTTTAACCTATATTATAAAAGTTAGATACACAATTTGGTACATTAAATGAAAATGTCATTTGCATATATAGAACCTATTCTGTTTTACATAGTATCATAATAGCTACAGCTACTACAAGAAATGAAGTCAAACATTTAGTAGGATGCTTAAAGAGTTAGTTTAATAATGTCCTCTTACTTTTCTAGTTAGATAGCAACTATATTTCCCAGACAAGCAAGAAAATATATGGGGCAGTTTTTATAAATTGAAAAGTAGCTAGCACAATCCAACCACACAGAATTTTTTTGAAACAGCTTGCAATGCTGTGATTCCAAAGTGATCAAGGTACTTGAAGAGCAAAAATGGCTTGAATAGAATGGAAATGTAGGTAAGTGGACAGATAGCATCTGGATTGAATTTGTTACAGGTGGTATATTAGCAAAGAAACAAATAGAAAAATGAAATGGAAGAAATATACCAATTCCCATTATTTCATATAAAAAGAATGGCTAATTTACAGATGTTAGCACATGAAGACATTGTTCTAAAGTTTTTTTCTTATAGTATCTTTGTCTGGGTAATACTGGTCAAATAAAATGAGTTGGGAAGCATTTTCTCCTCTTCTGTTTCCTGGAAGAGATTGTTTAGAATTGCTATTATTTCTCCCTTAAGTGTTTGGTAAAATTCATCATTGAAGAAGTTATCTGGGCCTGTAGTTTTCTTTCCTGGAAGGTTTTTAACTTAACCACAAACTCAATTTCCTTAATAAATACGGGTCTGTTTAGGTTTTCTATTTCTCCAGTGAGATTTCTAGTTTGTATCCTATAGGGAATCTGTTTCATCTAAGTTGTTAAATATACAATCCTTGAGTTGGTCATGGTGTTTTCTAGTTAGCCTTTTAATACCTATAGTGTCTGTAGTATATCCCCTCTTTCATTTCTGACACTGTGAATTTGTATCTTCCGTTTTTCTAGGCAGTGAGCTAGAAGCTTATCTTATTGCTCTAAAAGCATTTTAAATGCACTCAAGATAGTTACGCTAGAAACTTTGACTTCTTATTCAACACTGAATATGAGTGACTAATTTTTAATTAAGAATCTATGTTGCAGCCGGGCGCGCTGGCTCAAGCCTGTAATCCCAGCACTTTGGGAGGCCGAGACGGGCGGATCACGAGGTCAGAAGATCGAGACCATCCTGGCTAACACGGTGAAACCCCGTCTCTACTAAAAAAAAAATACAAGAAACTAGCTGGGCGAGGTGGCGGGCGCCTGTAGTCCCAGCTACTTGGGAGGCTGAGGCAGGAGAATGGCGGGAACCCGGGAGGCGGAGCTTGCAGTGAGCCAAGATCCGGCCACTGCACTCCAGCCTGGGCGACAGAGCGAGACTCCGTCTCAAAAAAAAAAAAAAACAAAGAATCGATGTTGCTTTTTATATCACAGTAATGACTTCTATGTGATTAGTAGTACTACTTCGTTCTGTGTAATACTGGAATACTAGGAGATTAGTCTAACTTAGTGAAAAACAAAGTTGGCTTAGATGGAATACGAATTTAACTTCTAAGGGCTGAAGACTTGAATTCTGCTTTTTTTAAATTCTGTAGAACTATATATCTTCATACAGATCTTCATTGTAGCTTTAGCCAGGTGCTTAGGTGTTTGCAGGTGTAATTGAGAAACCTCTAACCTAGTGTTCCTCTAAGTTAGAGTCCCTGGATCTGTATCAAAACCACCTAGTGTACTGTTTAAAATGGCCATTCCTAGGCCTTATTACAGGACCTACTATAACAGAATTAAACACGTGGCCCTGAATCTGCATCTTTAATGAATTCTCCAGGTGATTCTTACAATGAAGTTATAGAACTACTATTCTGACGTCACAAAGGAGAAAGAGAAAAGTTGGTTTTTAAACCTCAATATACAAAATAATTAGTCTCTCTCTTTTTTTTTTTTTTTTTAGATGGAGTCTTACTCTGTCACCCAGGCTGGAGTGCAATGGCGCAATCTCGGCTCACTGCAACCTCCGCCTCTCAGGTTCAAGTGATGCTCATGCTTCAGCCTCCCGCGTAGCTGGGACTATAGGCGCCTGCCACCAAGCCAGGCTAATTTTTGTATTTTCAGGAGAGGTGAGGTTTCACCACGTTGGCCAGGCTGGTCTCGAACTCCTGACCTCAGGTGATCCCCCCCGCCCCCAGCCTCCCAAAGTGCTGCCATTACAGGCATGAGCTACTGCGCCCGGCCGATTAGTCTTTTGAAAGGGTTCTGTAAGGCCTAATCATCTGCATTATTACTAATTTAATTTTATATTGCTTCCTGGCCAGGCACAATGGCCCACACCTCTAATCCCAGCACTTTGAGGGGCCAAAATGGGCAGATCACTTGAGGTCAGGAGTTTGAGACCAGCCTGGCCAATATAGTGAAATCCTGTCTCCATTAAAAACAAAAATTAGCAGCCAGGCACGGTGGCTCACGCCCGTAATCCCAACATTGGGGAAGCCAAGGCAGGCGGATCACAAGGTCTAGAGATAGAGACCATCCTGGCCAACATACTGAAACCCTGTCTCTACTAAAAATACAAAAATTAGCTGGGCATGGTGGCGTGTCCCTGTAATTCCAGCTACTTGGGAGGTTGAGGCAGGAGAATCACTTGAACCTGGGAGGCAGAGGTTGCAGTGAGTCCAGATTGTGCCACTGCACTCCAGCCTGGCGACAGAGTGAGACTCCATCTCAAAAAAAAAAAAAAAAAAAAATTAGCTGGGCATGGCGGTGGGCACCTATAATCCCAGCTACTTGGGAGGTTGAGGCTCAAGAATCGCTTGAATCCAGGAGGTGGAGGTTGCAGTGAGCTGAGATCGCAACACTGCACTCAAGCCTGGCAAAAGAGTAAGACTCCATCTCAAAAAAACCCCACAAAATTTATATTACTTCCTTTTTCAGTTTTCCCTTGTAAAACTTGTGAAGTCATTACATGTCAGCACCAATTTCATGATTAATAAAAAATATACTCTAGTTGGAATTAAACTCTCATCATCAATGTAATTAGACCCATGCTATTTATGCCTAATGCCCCTTTTCTCCACTAAATAATATGGCATCTCATTTATAACAAAATATTTTAAGTCTCCTGTTATACTTAAATTGCATCAAATTTAAATTATGTTAATTGTAAGACTGGCATGCCAAGCCAAATTATCACAGAAGCTTACATGAACAAGCAATGTTAGTGATAGATGCTTTTTGTTATCCATCAAATAATTACTAAGTTTTCTTTTTTAAAAAAATCAGTGTTTGTGGGCACACAATTAAATACCATTTAGAACATCCTTAACTTAGGACCAGGTCACTGGCTTAGTTAAAATATGTTTATATTTAATAGTTTCCAAGGTAAGCTTACCACTGGGGAAATTGTGATAATTAAGTCATACAGTTATATCACTGACCTAACCAGTACATTAAAGATTTCTAAATGTATCTTATTGTGTGTTTAGCGTAAGTGGCCATGCTAATGTTATCAATACCAAACTGCAGACAAGATTAGTTAAGATGCAGAAAACCTGAGCATCCTACCCTTTACTTTCTGTACATTCACATTACCAATTTTTTCTTTTCAAAACATCCCTTGCATCAAGTGCTACTTTCTAACAGCTCTTAAGTTTCTCTGTTCACCAGAACAAACAACATTAAAGATCATATTGGTTCCCATGTTATATATTCATTACTGATAGCACTTATCAAAGCTAAACGTAGATAATATTCCTTCTTTCCTGACATACTGCTCAGTGGCAAGTACACTTCTTCTCAACTAGCATAGGAAACCTTTCCTTTGGGTCATTTCCCCTCTCAAAAAACTGCTTAAAGGAAATTGGAGCTAAAGAGCTTACCAACAAATAGGCCTACTAGAGTTCAATAAATATACTTTGCTATTAAGTCTAATATACAAATATGATAGAAGTTTGAAAATGGAACCTTATCCCAGTGCTACACTGGCACTCAACAAGGCTAGTGATCACTTCCAAAGGAGTCATGTTTTCAGTTTGTCTGTGATAAACCTATTGTCTAAACGGATTTATTCTTTAAGAATATACACAAGAGGTTTTCCTCCATTATTTTCACACATCAGATATGTTGTTTGGTTTTTTGAACGAGGGAGGGGACTATCTACAACAAATACTTCATTCATAGCCATAAACCATTTGTATCTTGGGCTTGAGCCCCGGGTCAAATCAGGAATGCTCTTCAGCGCTGCTGCTGAATGATCTGCTCCGGATGTGATTTCTCAGTTGCTCTATAAGTTCAGGATTTTGTTGCTGTATCTGCTGAGCAAACTGCTGTCCCCTGTAGTAAAGAGGCAATGTGGTTTGAATAGGGAATTGCCAGTCACATTTACCCAAGCAAAAACTGCAGAAAATGTGGGAGCTACCTAAAGGGGGCTTTTTTCTATAAAAATAAGTTTTAGAGCCACCTCTTTAGTATCTACAAGTTTACCAGTGCCTCCATATCACATTATTACAATGCAGTGTTCTTTATAAGAAACAAAACACCCATGCTAAAAAAAATAAGTACCTCAATTGGGTGAAATCTACTTCTCTAGTGCTAATGACAAAGAAGCAAAGGGCTAAGAAGTGTATGTTTTTATTGTATGTGCTAAAATATAATGCTTTTATACGCAAGTCTTAATAGTCTCATATAACACCCAGTTTGGGATGCTTTTTGAGGTCACCTAACAAGTAATTTTAAAAACACTAAGAAGTTTAACACAAATTGTAGTCTGTGACCCTCTATTGCCAGTGTTAGATATTATTATACGCCATTTAAAGGTCATTCTAAAAACGCAATATTCTAAGTGGATACACGGTTGTGCTGACAAACAACAAATGGTACTGTGGCTTCATATAAAGTGTCCAGTGAGAGTATCAGACACAGATTCAAAAAGTAAAGTTATCTTCACCAATCTGATACAAGTGGAGGCAATATGCTCAAGTAACGAGAAGATGCAAGTAGTTCCTCTAAGTGCTGACAGGCACTGAAAAAGTTTGAATAAAAGTTTCCTGAATTGCCTGAACATTAAAGTATGTAACGTGATTTTAAACTATGTATGTGTACCTAAATTGATATATATTTTAAGAGGATATTTGACCTTCATCTGCGTCCCTGGGTAGTTTGAAGTCTGCTGAAAAACTTGGATCTTCATTGGGAAAAAATGGGGGATTAGCAGCTTTATATATATATGAGATCACAATTTATTTGGACATACGATTTTTTACCGTTTGTCTCCATACCCTCAAAGTACCAGGGCACCAATCCTTGGGACCTTCTGTAAGCAAAGATATAGTACTGATACCCCCACTTAAAAACCAATGACCCTAATTTCACACTGACAACACAATCAAGTAAAATTAAAATTAGGCTACAAATGAAAAAGACTGACTGTGCTATCGGTTCCTTAGCAAGTCAGTAACCTGTACCTCAGTTTCTCTAGCCATTGGGTAGGGATATAAATTATCTACTTTTGTAATATCTGTCCCTCACCTGCCTTATTGAGATGGTACCAAAAAAGAAAAAGAAGCAAAGATTCTGCTGGTACTTGAAAGTCCCAAAAAATAAAGCATAATGAACGGGGGAAAAAAAAAAAGCATAATAAACATGATTGTTTTTCTCAACAGACAGGACTGGCCAACTATCTAGGTATGGATTCCTGCCCTGCAGTCTAAAAAGTGGTTCTAATTCATGAACTTCTTTCAGATGTAGTAACATTAAGGAGGCCAAAGTTACTAACGGTAAAAGATAAAAAGAAAGCCCCGACCCCTCACCATAGAGATAAGCTGTAAAACATAAAATACATCTTCACTATTTCTGTTTTAAATAATACTTACGCTTGGATGAGGCTTGACAGGTCAGTTAGGCCCCCAACTCCAGCAGCAGGTCCCCCAATGGCATTTGTCATCATTCCTGACATTCTAGAGTACACAAGAAATACATCACTGGAATTGGTATATATTCTTAACAAATAGGACAACTGGACGAGGAAAACTTAATAAAATATACCCATGTTATACCAGTAGCTAGGCCAAATGTGTGTGGCTTTAAGCTCCAACTGACTGTCATTCAGAACAGTTTCATCATTTTTGAGCTACTGTGCTCAAATTAGGAGCCTGGCAAGTAGAAGGTGGGAGAAGTGTAATAAGCTCTTTCTATATACTTACAGCTGTTGAACTTGAGGGTTCTGCATTAAACTTGCTGCCTGAAATTGAAAAATAGCACGTCCCATTAAAGGCAGTTAATATGTAGGGATCTTTAACAAAGATTTTTTTTTTTTTAGAAGAACGAAAGGTAAACCATGTATGCACTAACATTTTGTAGAGTTTCAGTGTGCTAAGCAAAGTAAATGGGAATGTAAAAAGAGAAAGTACTAGAAAAAGTGGCATTAAGAAGACACGGTGAGGATAAAGAGATTACAAACAACACTGTAAACTGAGGATGTTGACAGCAGTTTACCTCCTACTGCTGATCAGACCAATTAAGCCAAAAGGAAAAATAGGAACTTATAGTTAAGGGATCTCCTACACTTGAGAAGGTCCATTCCAAACGAGCTCTTAAGAGATGTGACTTTGCTCCATGGGGCCCAGCAGTTTCAATGCTTCCCATGCTTACGGTGGCACAGGGAATTATATTTATGTGCACACACACTTTTAAAACATTCTATTTTGAAAGCATCACATTTTTTTCCCCTCAAATTGGTAATGTCAACAATACTCATGTAAAATTTGAATTTAGTCTAAATCTTTGTAGACAATAGATTTTATTCACAGACTCTCTATGAGGTGTTGGTAAAAGCCACCACTTGCTTCTATTACCAGAAAGATCACTGACTGATTCGTAAGTAATTCAAAACTTTCCTCAAGTCCCAGTCAGGATGGGTGCCTCTGAGCCAACCCGTAAGTGCTAAAGGCATGACACAGGAAAAGCGGGATGGATGAGCTGTAAACATGAAACGCTGGTTTTGCAATCCCTTTAAACTAGTTCTGCAACAGTAGTTCTTCCCCTTCTCCCAGAATCTAGGATCTAGAAGAAATTTAGAACAGATCTATGGCTTTTCCGGTCACTTTTCAGTAAGCAGTCCTCCTGTCACTTTAAGTTCTATAAAATGACCTCCAGTTCAGCAATTAATGTCTCAGTGTAACAACGAAATACATAAAGCTTCATTTATAGGTAAAACTTCTCCCTTCCTAGCATGGGCCTGCTACAGATTGACCAGTTGTAGAAAAGAGGGATCACTGACTGCTCTGTTTCCTATAGTAGGGGTCCCAACCCCTAGGCCACAGACTCTTAGGAACCAGGCTGTACAGCAGCAAGTTAGCGGTGGGCGAGCAAGCATTACTGCCTGAGCTCCACCTCCTGTCAGATCAGCTGCAGCATCAGATTCTCATAAGAGCAAGAACCCTATTGTGAACTGTGCACGTGAGGGATCTAGGTTGAGTGCTCCTCAAGAGAATCTAACGATTCTCCCCATCCTTCCCCTACCCCCTACCCCCAGTATGGTCCATGGAAAAAGTGTCTTCCATGAAACCAGTCCCTGTTACAAAAAGGTTGGGGACTGCTCTCCTACAGTGCTTTTTTTTTTGGAGATGGAGTTTCACTCTGTCACCCAGGCTGGAGTGCAATGGCATGACCTCAGCTCACTGCAACCTCTGCCTCCCGGAGTCAAGTGATTCTCCTGCCTCAGCCTCCCAAGTAGGTGGGATTACAGGCGTGCACCACCATGCCCAGCTAATTTTTCTATTTTCAGTAGAGACGGGGTTTCGCCAGGTTGACCAGGTTGGTCTGGAACTCCTGACCTCAAGTGATCCACCCATCTCAGCCTCCCAAAGTGCTGGGATTACAGGTGTGAGCCACCACACCAAGGCCTATAGTCCTTCTTTATCCTCTAGTGCTTCCAGTCCTCTTCCCCCAGCTTGCTGATTAAGAGTTGTGGCCCTCCAGGGTGAGGGTTAAATGGAAGGAAAGGTGAAAGGAGCAGCAAAGTTCTTATTTGATGACTGGTATTATCTTACTAGTTTTGCATTGGTGCTCTTTGAGTTTGCAAGGTATTCAAAAACTACGTGGTTCTCTTATGGGGTACTTTCTGGTGTTCTTCAGACACTTCTGCTTTCCCTAGGCCCCTGGAGATTTCTTATCTCTTCTTTGAAAAGGTTAATTTACCCTCTGGATGAATGCTATGACTTTCCCTTCAGTCTCAGGTTCTTGGCAGTCCTCCAGAGATTCCCTGTCTTGGGAATCTATCACACTTCCAGGAAAGCCTCTTGGACATATTCAGACACCCTCTCTCACAACTGTGTGTGCTCACCTTGGTCCACAGGAAACACCTCTGCTCTACTCTCATCAGTATAGTAACTGCCCAAACCACACAGCTAATTCTGCCACTGGCTTTCCAGCTGAACCATCGGGTAGAAAGTCTCCGTACCAGAAACGCCCTTTCTCAGCGAGGGCTTGAGATGAGAGCAAGCCTCCCTAATTCCTTCATCTAGGGAGCCCTAGAACTCTAATAGCTCTCTCCAAAAATCTTGTTTTAATTTCCATCAACCTTGCCTTTTTTATGAGTCACAAAACAAGTTTTTTATCCCCATCTTTTGCAACTCCTACATGGTGGTCTCACACCTTATTTTGGTACATAGCAGCTTGGAGCCTAAGCCAAACCTGAAACTAAAAGAATTCCATTTTTCACATCCTGTTACAATACCATAACCTGAGTCCTGGAATGGGTAACTATGCTTCCAAAAAAAAAATGAAGTCACAAGATCTACAAAACATGTATTTGCTAGCGTGTTAAGAAGGCTGAAATTTGATGAGGGAAAAATGAAAACTACCAATTGCTAAAAAGACTTATCTCACTGGGAATGAGTCATCTGTGCATTTCAGTTCAACAGAAGATTTAATGGATGCAAGACACATTTTTTGAAGGAAACAGAAGATGAATAAAAACTGATTCCTGCCTTCCAAGGGCATATCATGTGATGGAATAATTCTCATCCAAAGTATACAGTCACCCCAGGAGCTTGATATGCCCTGGGAACATCTTAAACCCACTCAATGAAAGTTACCACATACTGAACCAGAGCACGTATGTTCTCAAAAAGGCCCAGACATTATTTTGTTGGTTTGTAAGAATAGAGGACACACATATGATATATCTATATATATCGAACTCTAAAGATAAAAAACAAGGCAGATAATGCTGAGGGGCAAGCCTAGGGAACCGCAATGACCAAATACTCCAACTGCAGATGTTAGATATCTTCCTAGGACCGCTTTTATGTAAGAGAGTAGTTTTTAACATTTCATATATTGGCAGATTCCTGTACCAACGAAAAATAAGATGCTCTCCTGGAAAAATGCACATATACACATGTACATAGATTTTTATGTCCAATTTTGGGAAAATCCATGAGCTTCCTGAAGTCCATCCATGGCTTTCCCACAGGAGGTACATGGACACGTTAAGAACCCTGCCATTCAGCCAGAGAGAAAGGCCAGGCCACCTACAAAGGAAGCCCATCAGACTAACAGCGGATCTCTCAGCAGAAACCCTACAAGCCAGAAGAGATTGGGGGCCAATATTCAATGTTCTTAAAAGAATTTCCAACCCAGAATTTCATATCTGGTCAAACTAAGCTTCATAAGCAAAGGAGAAATAAGATCCTTTTCAGACAAGTAAATGCTGAGGGAACTCGTTACTAACAGACCTGCCTTACAAGAGTTCCTAAAGGAAGCACTAAATATGGAAAGCAAAAACTGTTACCAGCCACTACAAAAGCACACTGAAGTACACAGACTAGGGACACTGTGAAGCAACCACGTAAGTTTGCAAAATAACCAGCTAGCATAATGATGATAGGATCAAATTTACACATAACAATACTAACCTTAAATGTAAATGGGCTAAATGCCCCAATTAAAAGACATAGAATGGCAAGCTAGATAAAAAAACAATATCCCATCAGTGAGCTGTATTCAAGAGACCCACTATACATACAAAGACACACATAGGCCAAAATACAGGGATGAAGGAAAATTTACCAAGCAAATGGAAAACAGAAAAAAGCAGTGGTTGCAACCCTAGTTTCCGACAAAACAGACTTTAAATCAAAGAAGATCAAAAAAGACAAAGAAGGAAGCAGAGGTTGTAGTGAGCTGAGATCGTGCCACTGTACTCCAGTCTGGGTGACAGAGCAAAACTCTGTCTCAAGAAAAAAAAAAGGCAAAGAAGGGCATTACATAATGGTAAAGGGTTCAATTCAACAACAAGAGCTAACTATCTTAAATATATATGCTCCAATACAGGAGCACCCAGATTCACAAAGCAAGTACTTCGAGAGCCTCAAAGAGACTAGACGCCCACACAATAATAGTGGGAGACTTTAACACTCTGCTGACAATATTAGACAGATCATCAAGACAGAAAACTAACAAAGATATTCAAACCTGAACTCAGCTCTGGATCAAGTGGACCTGATATCTACAGAACCCTCCACCCAAAAACAACAGAATACACATTCTTCTTATCACAACACAGCACTCAATTCACTCAAAACCGCACAACTACATGGAAATTGAACAACCTGCTCCTGAATGACTTTTGGGTAAATAACGAAATTAAGGCAGAAATCAAGAAGTTCTTTGAAACTAATGAGAACAAAGAAACGACATACCAGAATCTCAGAAACAGCTAAAACAATGTTAAGAAAGAAATTTATAGCACTAAATGCCCAAATCAAAAAGCTAGAAAGATCTCCAGTTGACAACTTAACATCACAACTCAAAGAACTAGAGAAACAAGAACAAACAAACCCCAAAGCTAGCAGAAGACAAGAAATAACCAAGATCAGAGCTGAACTGAAGGAGAGAGACACACAAAAAACCCTTCCAAAAAAAAAATGAATTCAGAAGCTAGTTTTTTGAAAAAATTAATAAACTATAGCTAGCTATACTAATGAAAAGAAAAGAGAGAAGATTCAAACAAACACAATAAAAAATGATAAGGGGGATATTACCACTGACCCTACAGAAATACAAACAACCATCAAAGAATACTATAAACAGTTCTGGCCGGGCGCGGTGGCTCAAGCCTGTAATCCCAGCACTTTGGGAGGCCGAGACGGGCGGATCACGAGGTCAGGAGTTCGAGACCATCCTGGCTAACACGGTGAAACCCCGTCTCTACTAAAAAATACAAAAAAAAAAAAAAAAAAACTAGCCGGGCGAGGTGGCGGGCGCCTGTAGTCCCAGCTACTCGGGAGGCTGAGGCAGGAGAATGGCGTAAACCCGAGAGGCGGAGCTTGCAGTGAGCTGAGATCCGGCCACTGCACTCCAGCCCGGGCGACAGAGTGAGACTCCGTCTCAAAAAAAAAAAAAAAAAAAACAGTTCTATGCACATAAACTAGAAATGTTACTAATCAATTTCTAGAAGAACTTCATAAATTCCTGGACACATACACCCTCCCAAAACTGAACCAGGAAGAAACTGAATCCCTGAACAAACCAATAATGAGTTCTGAAATTGAGGCACTAATAAATAGCCTACCAACCAAAAAAAAAAAAAAAAAGTCCACGACCAGATGAATTTACAACTAAATTCTACCAGAGGTAGAAAAAAGAGCTGGTACCATTCCTACAGAAACTATTCTAAAAAATTGAAAAGGAGGATCTCCTCCCTAACTCATTCTATGAGGCCAACATCATCCTGATACCAAAACCTGGCAGAGATACAACAACAAAAAAGAAAACTTCAGGCCAGTATCCTTGATGAACATTGATACAAAAATCCTCAGCAAAATACTGGCAAAACAAATCCAAGCAGCATATCAAAAAGCTTATCCACCACAATCAAGAAGGCTTCATCCCCAAGATGCAAGGCTATTTCTACATATGCAAATCAATAAATGTGATTCATCTCATAAACATAACTAAAGACAAAAACCCCATGATTATCTCAACAGACACAGAAAAGGCCTTCAATAAAATTCAACATCCTTTCATGTAAAAAACTCTCCATAAACTAGATATTGAAGGAACACACCTCAAAATAATAAAAGCCATATATGACAAACCTACAGCCAATATCATACTGAATGAGCAAAAGCTGAAAGTATTCCCCTTGGAAACCGGCATAAGACAAGAATATCCTCTCTCACCATTCCTATTCAACATATTAATAGTATTGGAAGTTTTGGGCAGGGAAATCAAGCATGATAAAGAAATAAAGGGTATTTAAACGGGAAGAGAGGAAGTCAAATTATCCCTATATGCAGATGATATGATCCTTTATCTAGAAAACCCTATTGTCTCAGTGGAGAAGTTTCTTAAGCTGATAAGCAACTTCAGCACAGTCTCAGGATACAAAATTAATGTGCAAAAATCGCTAGCATTTCTACATACCAACAGGCAAGTCAAAAGTCAAATCACAAATGAACCATTCACAATTGCCACAAAAAGAATAAAATACCTAGGAATACAGCTAACAGGCGAAGTGAAGGAACTCTTCAAGGAGAACTACAAACCACTGCTCAAGGAAATAAGAGAGGACAGGAACAAGTGGAAAAACATTCCATGCTCATGGATAAGAAGAATCAATATCATGAAAATGGCCATACTGCCCAAAGCAATTTACAGACTCCATGCTATTCCCATTAAACTACCCTTGACATTCTTCACAGAATAATTAGAAAAAACTATTTTAAAATTCATATGGAAGCAAAAAAGAGCCCAAAGAGCCAAGGCAATCCTAAGTGAAAAGAACAAAGCTGAAGCATCATGCTACCCAATTTCAAACTATATTACAGGGCTACAATAACCAAAACAGCGTGGTACTGGTACAAGAACAGACACATAGACCAGTGGAACAGAACAGAGAACCCAAAAATAAGACTGCACACCCACAACCATCTGATCTTTGACAAACCTGGCAAAGGCAATGGGGAAAGGATTCCCTATTTAATAAGTGGTGCCGAGAGAACTGGCTAGCCAAATGGAGAAAATTGAAACTGGACCCCTTTGCTATACTACATATATACAAAAATCAACTCAAAATGGATTCAAGACTTAAATGTACAACCCAAAACTTATAAAAACTCTATAAACCTAGGCAATATCATTCAGGACATAGGCACGGGCAAAGATTTCATGACGAAGATGTCAAAAGCAATTGCAACAAAAGAAAAAGTTGACAAATGGGATCTAATTAAACTAAAGAGCTTATTTTCCACACCAAAAGAAACAATCAACAGAGTAAACAGACAATCTGCAGAATGGGAGAATATTTTTGCAATCTATCTGACAAAGGTCTAATATACTATATCTATAAAGAACTTAAACAAATTTACAAGAAAAAAACAAACAACCCCATTATAAAGTGGGCAAAGGAAATGAACAGACATTTCTCAAAAGAAGACATATATGTGGCCAATAAACATGAAAAAACAGCTCAACATCATTGATCATTAGAGAAATGCAAATCAAAACGACAATGAGATACCATCCCACATAAGTCAGAACAACTATTATTAAAAACTCAAAAATAGGCCAGGTATGGTGGCTCATGCCTGTAATCCCAGCACTTCGGGAGGCTGAGGTGGGCGGATCACCAGAGGTCAGGAGTTTGACCAGCCTGGTCAACATGGTGAAACTCCATCTCTACTGAAAATACAAGAATTAGCCAGGTGTGGTTGTGGGTACCTATAATCCCAGCTAATCAGGAGGCTGAGGCAGGAGATTTGCTTGAACCCAGGAGGTGGAGGCTGCAGTGAGCCGAGATCCCACCATTGTACTCCAGACTGGGTGACGAGAGTAAAACTCCGTCTCAAAAAAAAAACAAACAACAACAAGAATAACAACAAAAAAAAAAACAGATGCTGGTGAAGTTGTGGAGAAAAAGGAATGCTTTAATACTGTTGGTGGAAATGTAAATTAGTTCAACCATTGTGGAAAACAGTGTGGTGATTCCTCAAAGACCTAGAAGCAGACATACCATTCGACCCAGCAATCCCATTACTGGGTATACACCCAAAGGAATAGAAATCATTCTACTGTAAATACACATGCATACGTATGTTCACTGCAGCACTATTCACAATAGCAAAGACATGGAATCAACCCACATGCCCATCAATGATAGACTGGATAAAGACAATGCGGTACATATACACCATGGAATACTATGTAGCCATAACAAGACACAAGATCATGTCCCTGGAGCTGGAGGCCATTTTACCATTTTACTTAACAAAGTAACACAGGAAAAGAAAACCAAATAACACATGTTCTCACCTATAAGTGGGAGCCAAATGATGAGAACACAATGACACACGTAGGGGAACAACACACATTGGGCCTGTTGGAGGGCAGGGGATGGGAGGAGAGAAAGGCTCAGGAAGAACAGCTAATGGATGCTGGGCTTAATACCTGGGTAATGGAAGGATCTGTGCAGCAAACTACCACGGCACACATTTTACCTATGTAACAAACTTGCACATCCCACACAAGTACCCCTGCACTTTGAAATAAAAGTTGGAAATTTAAAAAAAAAAACCCTGCTATAGCCTTATATTAACACCCCACTACAACTACCACCACAAAATCTCACTTACTTGTTTCTAAAAAAAAAACTGCATAGCTACATAGCTCTAAGGAAAACAAAGTCAGTAGAGGCAGAAAAGAAAGTATACTCACCATACTAATGAAGGCTGGATTATTTATCAAGCTAGCCATGTCAAAGCTCAGTCCAGTTCCTGTCTGTAAAACAATTATATCTGAGAATCAGTCCAACAACTACAATTACAATAACTTGTGAGTGACAGAAAATACTTCACTCATTTGGCATTAACAACTTACAGGACTGGATACCTCTCTTAACTTCTGTTCTGCTATTTTCAGATTTGACTTATAGGAATCATTTTCAGGGTCAAGATCTAATGCCTTTTGATAACTTGTAACTGCTTCTTCAAATTTATTCATGGCAGTGAGGGCCAGCCTGAAGGGAATACAGAGTACAAGAATATGAGATACATGATTAAAGAACATCAGGACATCACAAACATCGTCAAACGTCTGTCTGTCTTGGTATTCAGTTCTAATCCAGATTATACTTAATTTATTCACTGTACTATGGCTCATAGGAGTAAAATTCCCTTCAACTTAAGATTCTGTACATTTGAACTCTCGCCATTCTGCTTGCTGACAACCTGGTTGTCCTACAGATCATGAATTTAATGCTAGAGATTATCTTACTTATTCTACCATTTTTTAAAGCCTAATATGTAAAATAATTTGCTTTAGAAATGCCTAGAGTAAGTTCCAAAAGATGTGAGCTGACAATCCTGTGGTCACAAAAATCCATGATGCTAACACCATTTTTAAGGACTCTAAACTGTATTTGTGCTTCAAAATAGCCCACATGCTTTCTTCTTCCTAACAGAGCAACAATACATATCAATTTGCCATTAGGAAAACAGTCTGTAGTTATCAGATAACTATTCCTGATCAAAAGAGGTAGATAAAATTAGCATCCTTTACAACTCAAATGACAAATTATACCAGGCACAAGTCAAAGAGTTATTAAATTTTAATGTTCATATTTACCTAGTTATAATTCACTTACTGAAAAATTATTATAGAACTAAACAATAACTGTATATATAGTGAGATGGTATTAGGGGTTTCTGTTTGTTTTAGGTTTGTTTTAAACAAATTACTATTTTCTTTTCTCTTTTTCTCTTTATCAGAACCTAATTCATTTTCTACCAGTCAACCATGTATGATACTTTATCAGGTCCCTAGTTAATCAAGAGTCAAGTCAGTAACTATTTATTGAAACTCTATGATGTATAAGAATATTATTAAAATAATATCTAAAGATACAGAGGATCCTGGCTATGCGCAGTGGCCCATGTCTCCAATCCCAGCAGCACTTTGGGAAGCCAAGGTGGGTGGATCACTTGAGGTCAGGAGTTTGAGACCAGCCTGGCCAATATGGTGAAACCCTGTCTCTACTAAAACTACAAAAATTAGCCAGGCATGGTGGCAGATGCCTGTAATCCCAGCTACTAGGGAGGCTGAGGCAAAAGAATTGCTTGAACCCAGGAGGTGGAGGTTGCAGTGGGCAAGATAGAGCCATTGCACTCCAACCTGGGTGACAGACTGAGACTCTGTCTCAAAAAAAAAAAAAAGTGTCTAAAGATACCAAGGATTCCACAATGAAAAAGATAAAGTTCCTAGCCCAGGCATAGCGGCTCATGCCTATAATCCCAGCACTTTGGGAAGCTGAGGCAGGTGGATCACTTGAGGTCAGGAGTTTGAGACAGGCCTGACAAACATGGTGAAACCCTGTCTCTACTAAATACAAAAAATTAGCCAGGCATGGTGGCACATGCCTGTAATCCCAGCTTCTTGGGAGACTGAGGCAGCAGAATTGCTTGAACCCAGGAGGTGGATGTTGCACTGAGCCAAGATTGCGCCATTGCACTCCAGCCTGGAAAACAAGAGCGAAACTCCATCTCAAAAAAAAAAAGATAAAGTTTCCTGACTTTAAGAAAATTTCATTCTACCTGGGGAAGACAGGCAACCAGGCAACAAGCATGCAAATAAAAAGGGCAATATTGAAGAGAATGAATAGGAGAGCTGCTCAAAAAGTAGCCACATTGGAAAGATCTGAGGGATGTAAAGAAAGTAGTCATGAAAATATGGGAGAAGCATTATAGTGGAAACAGCAGCAAACAGAAAGGTCCTGAGAAAGATGCAAGCTTGGTATTCTTAAGGTACAGGACAAGGGCTGATGAGGAGGGAACACAGAAAACAAAGCACGGAGAGATGATGTCAGAGAACAGTTGGGTGCCAGCTGATACAGGTCCATTGCTTGGAGTTTGAACTTTATTCTGGTTGCAATGAAGTCACGTGATATAATTTGTGCTTTTGAAAGCTCACTCTGGCTTCTATGTAGAGGATCTACATGGGCAGAAGCGTAGAAAGGAGGCAGAGAGATCAGTTAGGAAGCTATTGCAGTAGCTTAGGTAAGAGATGTAGTTTGGACTAGGGCTATATGCACGATAGCGATCAACACTTGGGTTCAAGATATATATGGAAACTAGAATTGACAGGACTTGCTGATAGAGTATTAGTACTTATGTCAGGTGTAATAACAATGAAGAATGACTCAGGCTTTTGACCTGTGCATGGGAGAGATAAATAATTGTACAATGTATTGCGATTGGAAAGATTTTGGAAGGGAACATGAGTTCTGTCTGGGACATGTTAAGTTTAAAATACCTATTAAGCATCCAATCAGAGAGTTGAAAAGTAGTTGAATATATGAGTATGGAGTTCAAACAATATAACTTAGATTCAATAATATATATAGTTGATTCTTATTCACAGTAGTCCTGTTCTATAAAGTCACCACAAACAATGAATTAGCAAATACTGAGCAATTGTTCCTAGGGAAAATACAGAGTTAGGTTCCTGCAAATATGTAAATAGTCATATTTTATTCAACTGATCAATATATAATCTTGTTTTTATGTGTGTTTCTGATTAAAGAAACTTTATTTAATGTATATTTTTTATTCATTAGCATTGAACTCATAGCCAATGGTACTAACTCATGCCTGGATGAAGCTTGTCTCATAAATGTATTTTCTCCATAAGGCACATTACAATCCTCTTGGACTTAGGAACACTAGATAACACTTCAGCTTATACTTGGGGGCCACTGTAAACAGCTAAATCACAAATAAAAGGCACACACACAAAAAAAAGGTAGCACTAAATAGACTATTTCAGCATGAGAGCTAAAACAAAAAGGTAGAGCAGCACCTTATTCACCCTCAGCTGAGATCGGGAATATCAGAAGACACATTTTCACTAATTGTGCATGCCATGAATGACCACAGAAGCAGTGTAAATATTGATTTGGAGATTACAAATCAATTGGCAAGTAGGCAAATTCATAAATACAGAATCTGCAAATAATGAGTATCAACTGTATATGAATTTTAAAAGCATGGAGCAGGATAAGCTGAGCAGAGAGAATAGACAGAGAAACAGCAGCAGCAGAGGATGCAACCCTAAAATACAGCATTGTTTAGAGATGGTAGAGAGGAAGAACAAGCAAGGGAGACTGGAAAAGAGCATCCAGTAATGTGGAAGGGGAAACACGGCAAGTGTGGCATCAGGATCCTAGAGAGTAATGTATTTTGACAATAAGTTAATAGCAGCCGGGCGTGGTGGCTCACGCCTGTAATCCCAGCACTTTGGGAGGCAGAGGTGGGTGGATCACCTGAGGTCAGGAGTTCATGACACTCCTGGCCAACATGGTGAAACCCCATCTCTACTAAAAATACAAAAACTAGCCAGCTGTGGTGGTGGGCGCCTATAATCCCAGATATTCAGGAGGCTGAGGCAGAAGAATCACTTGAACCCAAGAGGAGGAGGTTGCAGTGAGCCAAGATGGCGCCACTGCACTCCACCCTGGACAACAAGAACGAAACTCCATCTCTAAATAAATGAATCAATAAATAAATGAATAAGTTGGCTTATAAAAAAATAAATGAATAAGTTAACTGCACCAAATACTAAAAGACGGTGTATGGTGAGGATACAGAGCTGAACACTGGCCTAGGCAAAATAAAGACAACTGGTAACCTTGAATAGAGTTATCTCAGTAGACTGATTGTATTACTCAGGGTTCTCAAGAGAAAGGGAACCAATAATATGTGTGTGTGTGTGTGTGTGTGTGTGTGTATATATATATATACACACACACACACACGTAGAAATATGAAGAGATTTCTTGTGATGGACTGGCTCACACAATTATGGAGGTTGAGAAGTCCTACCATCTGCTGTCTGCAAGCCGGAGACCCAGTAAAATTAATGATGTAATTCCAGTCCAAACCCAAAGACTTCAGAACCAAGACAACTGATGGTATAAGTTGGGTCCAAATCCAACGGCCTGAGAATGAGGAATGCTGAGGTCCAAGAGCAGGAGAAGATGGATGCTCCAGCTCAAGCAGAGATAGCAAATTTGCCCTTCCTCTATTTTTTTGTTCTATTTGGGGCCTCGAAGGAATGGTTGATGCTTACCCACGTTGGTGTAGGTGATCTTCTTTACTCAGTCTACTGATTCAAATGCTAATCTCATACAAAAATTGGCTGGGCATGGCGGCTCACACCTATAGTCCCAGCTACTCGGAAGGCAGGAGAACCGCTTGAACCCGGGAGGTGGAGGTTGCAGTGAGCCAGGACTGCACCACTGCACTCCAGCCTGGGTGACAGAGTGAGACTCCATTTCAAAAAAAAAAAAAGAAAAAAATGCTAATCTCTTCTGGAAACACTCACAGACACACCCAGAAATAATGTTTCACCAGCTATCGGGACATCTTTGCCCAACGAAGTTGACAAATAAAATTAACCACCATAGTGACATAGAACAGAAGCCCTACTGGAGTGAGCTGAAGAGGGAATAAGAGATGACAAAGATAAAACAGCAAGTACAGATAACCATTAGGGTCAAAGAACGAGGAACTGAGAAGTGGGATGGTGGCTGGAGGGGAACACTGGGCAAAGGGATGGGTCCAACTAATGATTTTTTTTTTTTTTTTTTTCTTGAGACAGGGTCTCACTCTGTCACCCAGGCTGGAATGTAGTGACATGATCACAGCTCACTGCAGCCCGGACTTCCCAGACTCAAGCAATCCTCCCACCTCAGCCTCCCAAGTAGCTGGGACTATAGGTGTACACCACCACTCCTGAATAATTTTTGTATTTTATAGAGATGGGGCTCAAGCATTTCTCCCACCGTGGCCACCCAAAGTGCTGGGATTACAGGTGTGAGCCACCGCACCTGGCTCGGTGAATGATTTTTTACGAACTTATCACATGCCTTGCATTATCATCTATTAGAGATGGAAGAAGTAATATTGTAGAAAATGAAGGGGGTTGTAATAGTTGCAAAGTTGTGGAGAAGGTACAAGGGGATGAGATCTTAAAGCAAGAATGGAGGCAATGGTCTTAAGTAAGAATGCGTCTATTTTTTTTTTTTTTTTTTTGAGACAGAGTCTCAATTTGTCACCCAGACTGGAATGCAGTGGCTCTATCTCAGCTCACTGCAACCTCTGCCTCCCAGGTTCAAGCGATTCTCCTGCCTCAGCCTCCCAAGTAGCTGGGACTGCAGGTGCTCACCACCATGCCTGGCTAATTTTTGCATTTTTAGTAGAGACGGGGTTTTGCCATGTTGGCCAGGCTGGTCTTGAACTCCCAACCTCAGGTGATCTGCCCGCCTTGGCCTTCCAAAGTGCTGGGATTACAGGCGTGAGTCACCACACTCAGTCAGAATGCTTCCATTTTAACAAGAAAAAAAGGCATTCTGTGTAGATACAAATGTAGGTAGACTGATGGATTTGCAAGGAGGAAAATGAGTTGTTTTTCTTCAAATCATTTTCTTCTCAATTAAGTGTAAGGCAATTGTATCAGTTGAGAGTCATCATAGAGGGAGTAGAGGAAATTTGAAGGGAGAGGAAGAGGTATGAAAGAGTCACATCAGAGAGTGGAAAGGTGACTATAGAAGGAAATAGAATAGAATTGTCTGCAATATTGAGTGCTCATCTGAGATTTGTGGTCATGGACATGAAATGAGTCGACTAAGTACGATTATATAATTTTCTCCAACAATCAAATCAGTCATCAATCATCTCACTTCCAAGTCACAGAAATTGTAGTCATTTCCTCCCTTATGTTTTATTTATCTTCTTATTAATTCAGAGGGTACAATATTAAGCAGGAAATTCAAAACCAAGCCATTAAGGACAGCATACCTGATGCTACATGGTACTACTTGGAACATTCTCCCAGAACTTACCCCATTCTCCCATAGGCCTTACTGTACTTTGAATCAATTGCTATTGCTTTTTCACAATCCTTTATCGCATCTGTATAGTGACCTAATTTGCTCTGAGCAGCAGCCCTAAGAGAAAGAAAAGAGAATTTTATTAAAGACAGTTTTCAAGGCACTAATTTAGATTTTTCAAGTACTAATAACACTACCTTTTTCTTGTTCCAATTTGTAGCTCATTCCCACTAAATTTCTAAGTCAAACTGTCTAAGATAATTATGTAATAAAATGAAAACAAAACCAAAAAAAAGCTCAGAAACTTCTGTGCAGAAAAAAGTATGCAGGCTGCCTTTCACTGTTTGCTTTGCTATAGAAAGGATAAATATGCAAGTCATACAACTGGTCTACCTATTTATACCCTTTCTAGTTTGTGCAAACAGAAAAGTGAAAAAGCTAGGACATCTGGGCTACTATGGAGGCACAAAGAGTGAGTGATTGCTGTGAATGGCTACACAGAGGGTTGTGCTATTATGACTTTAACGGTAGGGTTAAAGTACAAGTAAAAGTGATATCCCAGTCCCCTGGCACTTTCTCTCATTCATTCATTTCTAAGGCCAACTAGATTTTATTTCTTTCAGTCTCCTAGAAGTTCTCATGATCTTGTCCCTCATCAAAAGGTTGAAGAGCCAACTTTGGAAAAAGAACACTTGCCTAGATCAAAATCCCTACAATTGTGACCTCTCCTCAATAACGTTTCCAAATAGGAAGAAACAGCTCAGAGGAGAAACAGGAAAGGAGAAGAGAAGTTCTAAGATGGATGCTCAGAAGTCAAAGTGGGGTGCCAGCAACCAAGAAATAGAAGTTTCTTGGACCAAGGAGGGCCAAGGTGTGGTGACCACTTCTTCGATTTCTCACAACTACAAAGGAGAATGCTATGCTGCACAGCACCTCTGCCTCTACCACTGTAACTCCAAGACCTGGTACCCTTTCTATTAATTAAGGTAAAGAAGCACTTTCTGAAAATTCTGCTTGCAAGTCCAGAAATGAACTTAGGCTCCTTCATGTTCTTCAGTCTACAGACAAAAGTCTCATGCTAACCCAAGGTCTCTGACCTCATGTTCCTCTCCCATTGCAATCTCAGAAGCTCTACTCTTGTTTTTGCTACCTCTATTCTTCTCTCTTTACCCATATTTGTTTTTTTGTTTTGTTTTGTTTTTTTCCTTTTTGTGGAGAACAGGGTCTTGTTATCCTGCCCAGGCAGGTCTCGAACTCCTGGGCTCAAGCTATCCTCCCACCTCTGCCTCCCTAAGAGCTGGGATTACAGGCGTTAGTCACCGCACCCAGCCCCATGTTAGTTGTTTTAATTGTCCTTAAAAACAATCTTTTTGCTTAACCACCCAGTAAACCATATCTCTTCCTTGAAATTAGTCAAAGGTCACATCTTTCAAGGACCTAGCTGGAATCGAATAAGCACACATGAAAACAATAAAGCTGATTAGAACACCACCTATCTCCAAGTATCAGTGAGGATCCTTGCTGATCCTCAATATTCCTTAAGTATGCTCTAATCTCCTCCTGTCAATCAAACTATAGATTAGGGTTATCTAATACTACTTTTATATCACAACCAGCTTATTATTATACTCTACAAATACTAGCTGTACATAGTAATCAATTATTTGCTAGGTATCCACGAACAGAATGTGTTATGTAAAACCAATCCTGGATAGAAGAAGCTAAAAAAAAATACTGCCAATTCTGGAAGTTGAACCTGGGAATATAAACCTACTAAAATTTCACTAAAAATTAAGCACGTTTAGTGGGAAGAAAAGGAGAAGAAATAGGAGTTTAGTTCTAATTAAGCACATTTAGTGGGACGAAAAGGAGAAGAAATAGGAGTTTAGTTCTGACTAACAGGAAGATGTTGAGAAATTCCCATCATAGCCTGGCTTCCACAAAGCAGATTAACAACATGTGAGTCTGGATCACTGACTTTTTCCCATCTAATGTGAAGATTCCAGGTCAATAAGCATTCATTAAAGTTACACTGTGTAAGGAGCACAACCTTCCAGACTAGTACAGATCTTTCTTTTAGAGTAGCTTAACTCAGAGAAAATGTTAAAAGACCAACCTTGCAAAGTTTATACACTTCAATGGGTGACACATAAATACATACTCCCAAAAAGGAGATTTCAAGAAAACTCCTATTTATGCCCAATTTGGCCTTCTAAGCCACAGTACTTTCAAGACAAAAACTTTGTGTCACAGTAACAATAGGAATGAGACATTGCCTCAGAGCAAGTTCCTTTTTCTACCACTATAGAAAGCTCTTGTCCATACGTGATTTTAGTCCAAAGAGCCAGGAAGGTCCCTCAGAGGCTTCAAATGTTCTTGTCTATTCTGCCTGGTTGCTTGAAGGAGAACATTTCAGAGAGTGAAGTAATGCAAGCAATCAACTGAATGACAATGGAATCCTACCAACTCAGGAGGTTTTTTGTTATTGTTGTTGTGTTTGTTTTTTTGAGATAGAGTCTTGCTTTGTCGTCCAGGCTGGAGGGCAGTGGCGCAATCTCAGCTCACTGCAACCTCTGTCTCCCAGGTTCAAGCAATTCTCCTACCTCAAACCCCCAAGTAGCTGAGATCACAGGTGTGTGCCACCATGCCCTGCTGATTTTTGTATTTTTAGTAGAGACAGGATTTTGCCCTGTTGGCCAGGCTGATCTTGAACTCCTGACCTCAAGTGATCCGCCCACCTCGGCCTCCCCAAGTGCTGCGATTACAGGCGTGAGCCACCGTGCCAGGCCAGGAAGTTGAATCTGGGATTACAAAATGGCTAAACCAAATTTCATCTAAGAATTAACATTTATTGAGAGAAAAGGAGTTAACGGACTAAGCTTTGAGACAGATTTTTAAAATAATTTTATTATATATAATAAGCAGAGCCACCGGAAGAAAGAAAAACTTGTCCAGAAACGGAGCATGAGATATATACTAAGTCCAGGTCTTATATCTAACTCCATAGGCAAGGCAATACTATCTGCAAATTCACAGGCCTAGTGTCTGATCTATCACTGATATCTGATCCTGGACATCTGCGAACAGTGGTTTTGTAGAACAGCAAATGCCTCAATCTCATCTCTTTTCTGTCAAGAGTCGCACTTTCTAATCAGTGTATGTGTCTGCACATACGCACAGAAACATGCAAGAAGGGTAAAAGGGCTCATGGGAGGATGGAAAGAGAAAGTTTTGAAAAAGGAATTCAGAAAAAGAACTACGCGGTTTTGAAAAAACAACAAATCTGTTCCTAAACACTTGCTAAACACCTTCAGGAAAGTGAAAGGCAATACTTGCCTTTAGATATCTGATTAGCAATTTTTAAAATATAATCAGAAAATGACTCCTCTATACATAATACATAGGACTTAGCATACTCTGAGCATCTGTAATGTTACATAGCAAAAGTTTTTAAAGAGAACAATCCTACCATGTGGATTGTATTTTAAGTGGTTAATATATGGCTACATTCAGGATTTAATGTTAAGTATTTTTAACTGTATTTCTTTTCTTTTTTTTTTTTTTTTTGAGGCAGAGTCTTGCTCCGTTGCCCAGGCTGGAGTGCAGTGGCGAAATCTTGGCTCACTGCAAGCTCCGCCTCCCGGGTTCACACCATTCTCCTGCCTCAGCCTCCCGAGTAGCTAGGATTACAAGCGCCCACCGCCATGCCCAGCTAGTTTTTTGTATTTTTAGTAGAGGCAGGGTTTCAACATGTTAGCCAGGATGGTTTCGATCTCCTGACCTTGTGATCCGCCTGCCTTGGCCTCCGAAAGTGCTAGGATTACAGGCGTGAGCCACCATGCCCAGCCTTTTAATTGTATTTCTTTGTTTAGTTAAAATTTATCTTTAATAAATGCATATTCATACCTTCCCAAAATACTAGTCATTCTACAGGTACACATATTACCGTATATTAAGATTATCTAGCAAATCTAAAGTAAAAACACTTATCTGCGTACCGAAATCTGGCTGTAAATTAAGGATGACAACTATTCCATCTACTTTGCACAGAATCTCAGAGCAATCAAGGACCATTTATCTGATCTGTTAACACTTGCTATATCACATCTACCAAAAAAACTCTTCTAAAATGACCGGGAACAACACGACACAAGTATAATTATTGTTTGATATGCAAACCTTTCAACTCAAAGTTTCCATAATGTCTCCTGCCCTCATAATTATAAACCAATATAATTGGTTTATAATACCAACTGAAGGATATAAACCAATTATATTGGTTTATAATACCAACTGAAGGATACTGAAAGATACAGTGAAGGAGTAAAGCTACACCACTCCATTTGTTCTTCTCTAAATATTTCTACTTAATTCATTCAACTAATATATCTATTGAGGGCCAGAGAATGCACACTTTTCTAAGAATAATGGATACAGCAATAAGCAAAATAATATTCCTGTCCTCAATAGCACTTAGATTCTAGTGGGGGCATGGAGGGTGAGGAGAAGTCTGGCAGACTACAGAGAAAATGTGGTTTTAGTTCTCATTTTCTATGTCTAGTTTTCTGTCAATCTTTCTTCATACAGCATGACTGAGGCCCTTACTTCTCAGACTAATTATAAAAATGTTAATATTTATTTAAAAATAAACACATAGTCCTTTGCTTCAGTTTAAAAAAATTAAGACGTGAAAGTATAGGGTTCAACAAACCAGTTTTGGTAGTTCATGTGAAAAAGTGTATGGGTTTCTCCGACTTAATACTCACTACAAAGTAACAGCAGGACAAGAATAACCATTAGAAGAAGAGCTATAGGATGTGTAACTTTCAAATAATTAGAAAGAAAGAAAAAAAAATCAAAACAATAGAAGGGAGGGAAGTAGGGGAGGAAAGAAGCAGCCAAGAAAGAGGATGCTTAAAAAGAGCCGGGTGCAGCGGCTCATGCCTGTCATCCCAACACTGCGGGAGGCCAAGGCCAAGAGGATCACCTGAGTCCAGGAGTTTGAGACCACCTTGGACAACACAGTCTGACCCTGTGTCGACGAAAAATTTAACAATTAGCCAGTTGTAGTAGTGTACACCTGTAGTCTCAGCTACTCGGGAGACTGAGACAGGAGGATCACTTGAGCCCAGGAGGTTGAGGCTGCAGTGAGCCATGTTCATGCCATTGTACTTTAGCCTGAGTGACAAAGCAAGAGTCTGTCCTTCCCACCCCGCAAAAAAAAAAGTAGCAGAAAACAATTCAAATTTATCAGACAAAACTCAGATTCTCAACTTGGATACAAAATATATCACTTAAAACATAATCATACACAGGTTGAAGTTAAAAGGACAGAAAAAGACAAACAGGAGAACTGAAACAACAAAAAAGAAAGCTGATGTAGAACATTAATATTAAATATCAATATTAATTTAATATTAAATATTAAACACAAAGCAAATCAGATCATTAAAGATAGAGAGAGGCATTATTTTTACTAATCACCCTTTCAAATTTAATTTTATGTAAAAAACTTACAAGGTTCAGAAGTTAAACCTACATTAGACGTCTCCCTACCACCCCATTGGGGACGGGTGAGAATGGGGTAGATGGGATAGAAATGGGAGTAAGACTTCAAAAAGATGAAAAAGTAAACCTTCAAACTGAATAAAACAGAAACAATTGATCCTAACTGTATATCAAAAACAATTCAAATCATTTTTGAGCACAGTATTCTGAGTATATATGATTACTGAGATGCATTCAAAGACAAAAGAAAAACTGCAAAGAAATCCTGAAGTTTACATAGCAGGCCTGCTAGTGGTGTAATATTAGCTTATAAGACCAACTGAAGGATACTGAAAGATACAGCGAATGAGTAAAGCTACTGGTGGTGGTGGAAGAAGGGTTTTCACCCTGGGAGAAGGAAAATACAAATATAAAATGGAGGAAGATGAGGGAGAAATCTGTGATGCTAGAATGTGAATTGAAGGCATCTGTATAAACTGATAACTTTTCAAAAAATTAGTTTTCTAGCTCTGTCCACTGAAAAGACCTAGAAGCAATAAGACCTTAGTAGTAATGATCATGTCCTGCAACTCCATCTTGGTTTCTAAATACCACCCTCCACTGAAAAGGTCAGAGCTTCCTTGGAGAAACAGTTGAGTTCAGGGCTACAACAGGGAAAGTATAAAGGAAATCTGGAATGTCTCATTGTCTCAGAAAGCAAGAAAGTGGTTGGTTTTTTGGTTTTTGGTTTTTGTTTGTTTGTTTTTGAGATAGTCTTGCTCTGTCTCCCAGGCTGGAGTGCAGTGGCACGCCCAGCTATTTTTTGTATTTTTAGTAGAGACGGTTGTTTCACCATGTTGATCAGGCTGGTCTCAAACTCCCGACCTCAAGTGATCTGCTGGCCTCGGCCTCCCAAAGTGCTGGGATTACAGGCAATGAGCCACTGTGCCTGGCTAAGAAAGTGTTTTTTAAAAATGAAGTTACATAAAAGGATACACCGACCAGTTTAAAGGTGCTCTCATTAGCCAAATGTGGGATAATTTAAGAACCAAAAATAACTCATTATAACATATTGAATAGTGACTTTTTAAAAAATTAATGAGTCCAAATGAATATTCAAATGACACTCAAAAAAGTTGCAGTGAGGAAGAGGGAGAAAGCTGAAAAAGGAAGAGAGGAAAGCTCTTCTTTATAGAAATATGTGAGGAAATATATGTAAAGGAAATGATAAAATTAGAAAAATCACCATTTTGCAACTATCAACGTATTAATGATATGGTATTAATGATAAGGAGAAAGATCATGAATAGATGATAAAACATTTAATAAAAGCTTGTTAGGGAATAATTTTTTATTCATATCACCAAACCCTACAGATTACTTATAAATTACAAAAGGAATAATAGATCTGATGGTCATCACCTTAAGATATAGGCCGGGCACGGTGGCTCAAGCCTGTAATCCCAGCACTTTGGGAGGCCGAGACGGGCGGATCACGGGGTCAGGAGATCGAGACCATCCTGGCTAACACGGTGAAACCCCGTCTCTACTAAAAAATACAAAAAAACTAGCTGGGCGAGGTGGCGGGCGCCTGTAGTCCCAGCTACGTGGGAGGCTGAGGCAGGAGAATGGCGTGAACCCAGGAGGCGGAGCTTGCAGCGAGCTGAGATCCGGCCACTGCACTCCAGCCTGGGCGACAGAGCAAGGCTCGGTCTCAAAAAAAAAAAAAAAAATCCCAGCACTTTGGGAGGCCGAGACGGGCGGATCACGAGGTCAGGAGATTGAGACCATCCTGGCTAACACGGTGAAACCCAGTCTCTACTAAAAACTACAAAAAACTAGCCGGGCGACGTGGCGGCTCCTGTAGTCCCAGCTACCCGGGAGGCTGAGACAGGAGAATGGCATAAACCCGGGAGGCGGAGCTTGCAGTGAGCTGAGATCCGGCCACAGCACTCCAGCCTGGGTGACAGAGTGAGACTCCGTCTCAAAAAAAAAAAAAAAAAAAAAAAAGATATCAAACTTAGAGTCACCAGTAATGGGACAGTCTGAAAATATGTGCCTCCTAACATAATGCAATAAGTGGTACACATAATTATTTCTGTAGGCTTCATAACAAAATTTAACCTAAATTTAATCATGAGGAAGCACTACATAAATCCAGAATATGGCTCATTCTATAAGACAATTGGCCTGAACTCTTCAAAAATGTCTAGGTCATGAAAAACAATCAATCAAAAAAGTCAGGGATACTTTTTAGATTAAAAGAGACTAAAGTGGCATAATAAAATACAATGCAAGAAACTTGGTTGGATTCTGGATAAAAAACATAGCTATAAAAGATATTTTGGGGACAAATGGAAAGATTTCAGTATTAATACTAATGTTCTTACATGTAAATGGTATGATAATTATATGAAGTATATCCCTGTTCTTGGGAGATATAGTTGAAGTATTTGAGATGAGAAAGAAAATTTTATATATTTGTATATAGGCATATACACACCCCTCCATATACCCCAAAAGAAAGACAAAGAGAGGCCAGGAACAGTGGCTCATGCCTGTAATCCCAACACTTTGGGAGGCCGAGGTGGGTGAATCACTTGAGGCCAGGAGTTTGAGAAAGCCTGGCCAACATAGTGAAATCCTGTCAATCCTAAAAATATAAAAATTAGCTGGGTGTCCTGTGGTCCCTGCTACTCAGAGACTGACACACAAGACTTGCTTGAACCTGGGAGGCAGAGGTTGCAGTGAGCTGAGATCATGCCATTGCACTACAGGCTGGGTGAGAGAGTGAGAGAAGGATGGGATGGGACACGAAGGGAAGGAGGGAAGGATGGAGGGAGGGAGAGAGGGAGGGAGGAAAGAAGGAAGGAAGGAAAGAGGGGAAAGAGAGAGAGAGAAAGAGAGAGAGAAGGAAGAAAGGAAGGAAGGAAGGAGAAAGATAAGACAGAAAGAGAGAGAGAAAGGAAGGAAGGAAGGAAGGAACAAAGGAATGAAGGAAGGAAGGAGAGAAAGGAGGGGAAGGCAGGGGAGGGAAGGGTGGAGGAAGCAAGAAAGGAAGGAAGGAAGGAGGGAGGGAAAGAGGGAGGGAGGGAGGGAACGAAGAAAGGAGAAAAAGAAAGGGAGGGAAGGAGGGAGGGAAGGAAGGAAGGAAGAAAGGAGGGAGGGAGGGAGGGGGGAGGAAGGGAGGGAAGGAAGAAAGGAGAAAAAGAAAGGGAGGGAAGGAGGGAGGGAAGGAAGGAAGGAGAGAGGGAGGGAGGGAAGGAAGGAAGGAAGGAGAGAGGGAGGGAAGGAAGGAAGGAAGGAAGGAGAGAGGGAGGAAGGAAGGAAGGAAGAAAGGAAGGAAGGAAAGGAAGGAAGGAGAGAGGGAAGGAAGGAAGGAGAGGGAGGGAAGGAAAGAAGAAAGGAAGGAAGGAGAGAGGGAAGGAAGGAAGGAAGGAAGGAAGGGAGGGAGGGAGGGAAGGAAAGAGTGAGGAAGTAAACATGGCAAAATGTTAACTACCATTGATTCTATGATGAACATACATATAAAGAGATATGTTCATCATACAATTCTCTCAATAACTTCAAATAGGTTTAAATTTCTTTTTTTGAGAAAATAGACACATAAACACACTGCCATATCACTGTTTCATCATTAGAAGTCATCAGGTAGAGACAACTTTTCCTTCTAAAATTCACTGAACCAATTCAGCTGATATTTGTGGAATACCTATAATATGCTAGACACTGAACTCGAAACCACTATACAGAGATGAAGAGAATATCTCCCTGCCCTTCAACCTTTCCTAGTCTAATAGGGAAACAGATATGCAAATAAGCAAATACTATAATAAATGCAAAAATGGAAGTATAAAAGGAAGAGGCAACACAGAGAAAGGTGTGGCTAACTCTATGCCAAGCTGTCTAACAGAACTTTCTGCAATAGAAAAGTTCTGTTTCTGTACTATCCAATACAGTAGCACCTAGCCACATGTGACTAATGAGCATGAAATATGCTAATGCAACTGAGGAATTGCTAATGCAATTTTTAATTGTATTACATTTTAATTAATTTATATTGAAATCACCACATGTGGTTGGGAGCTACCATATTGGACAGCACCACTCTACTGGATGTGGAGGGGAAGGGCATAGGGGCATGGTCAGGAGGTTGGGAGGAAAAGATACTAAGAAGCCTGGGCGCAGTGGCTCCCACCTGGAATCCCAGCACTTTGGGAGGCCAAGGCAGGTGGATCACCTGAGGTCAGGAGTCTGAGACCAGCCTGGCCAACATAGTGAAACTCTGTCTGTACTAAAAATACAAAAAAATTAGTCGGGCGTAGTGGCGGGCGCCTGTAGTCCCAGCTACTCAGGAGGCTAAGGCAGGAGAACTGCTTGAACCTGGGAGGCAGAGGGTGCAGTGAGTCGAGATCATGCCACTGCACTCCAGCCTGGGTGACAGAGGGAAAAAAAAGAAAAGATATTAAGAAAGTCTTCCCAAAAGAAGCAACACCTAACAGGGTTTTTTTGTCTTTTGTTTTCTGAGATGGAGTTTCGCTCTTATGGCTCAGGCAGGAGTGCAGTGGCGCCACTGGCTCACTGCAACCTCCACCTCCCGGATTCAAGCAATTCTCCTACCTCAGCCTCTACAGTAGCTGGGATTACAGGCACACACTACCACACCCAGCTAATTTTTTGTATTTTTAGTGGAGACGGGGGTTTCACCATGCTGGCCAGGCTGGCCTCGAACTCCTGACCTCAGGTGATCCACCCACCTCGGCCTCCCAAAGCCTAATGGGTTTTGAAGGATGACTAGCAGTTGACCAATTAGATAAGGTAGGAAATATTCTAGGCACAGGGGGAAGCACATACAAAGCATGGAGAGATGTCCCAAGATGGTATTTTTAAGAAATCAGTAAGTTTCGTATTATATGTGCATAGGTAGTAGAGAGAAGAGGAAAAGGATAGGAGGAAAAGTGAAGATAATAAAGTTAAGAGAAAAGAAAGAGCCTAGATTAGAAAAGATCTTATGCGTCATGTTGAGGAGCTTAAATTGGATCCTGTAGGTATTTTGGAACTACTGAACAGAAAGCAAGCATTAGATGATCAATTTCACATCTTAGAAAAAAACCTTTTGGCAGAAGACAGGAGTGGGGAATGCAAGTAGAAATGGAAAGCCATTTTCATGTCCCTATTGCACTAGTTCAACCAAAGTTAAGAACCTGGACTAAGGGAGCAGGAAATAAATTAGCTATTTGGGAAGTGTATGGAAAATGGAAACAGAAAGACACCCTGAAATCTGGCTTCAGATTCTGACAATAAGATAAGAAATAAGCAGGGAGGATCAGACTCAGAGAGAAGAGTGGGTGTAAGGAAGGAGGGGGACTGTGTTTCAATCTTAACAGCTTTGGATCACAAACTGCAAGTTAGGGTGAAAGCAGATTTGTGCAGCTCACAAAAGGAACAGGAGAGGCGTCTGAGCCTCAGAGGCCAGGAAAGGAAAGAGAAGACAGGCTATATTTGAATCTTCTGGAAGATGAAGTGAAACATGCCAATGTCTGAAGTGAATAACAATGTGGTCTGTGCTCTCTGCCTCTGTTGTCTGGTTATCAGGGCATAACTAATGAAATTTCAGTGGAACAGTACAGTCAGAGTCACATGTTTTCAGGCACCCTTGCTTTCTTTGCCTTATTAGAAACAAAAGCATGAATATGATTTATGTTCTATTTTTATAGAAAGGCAGAAAAAAATCAAGCTACTTCACATTTCTCACATCATGCATAAATAAATCATGGCAAAAAATCTATTCCTACAACTAAAGAAGCCTTATCTTGTTTTTGAAAGAAACAAATGTTGCAAGTCTAGAACTATGCTGGGAACTCTGTACATATTATCACTCCTCACAACTACCCTTTGAAGTGGATAATATCCTTATTTTACAAGTGAGGAAACAAGAGGCTTAAAAAGATACAGTGACTGCCTAAGGTCGTGTAGCTAGTAAGTGCAGAACTGAGATTCAACGACAAGCTCAAATCCCAGTGAATTGATTGACCATATGCTGCTCACAGAGGAGGAAGAAACAAAATGCAAAATAATGAGGCCTCTGTTCCCATCTTTCTCAGGGTTCACACAGCTACGTGCTGTCACTAGCATTTCTTATTACAATGGCCTGATGCTTCTTGATTGTGCCTAAGCTCTCCAATCTGAAATGCCTTCCCCTCTCCTCTGCCTATTCAAGTTCTATCAGTCCTTCAAATCTGACTCTAGTTCTCCATCACCTGAAAGGCCTTCCAAATTCCCTCCATCATGCTCTCTCTCTCTCTCTCTCTCCTGTCTTTTATTGCCTTAAGTCATTCAACCATCCATCCACCCCTGAAGCATGAGCTTACTATGGGTAAAGTACTTAGCACTGAAGTACAAAAGAAATAAGAACATCGTGTTTGTGTAGAGACAGAACTGTTGTTCATTTCATATTATGCAGCGTTTGGTGGTGTTTTAGACCTATACTCAATCAGTTGTTGTTTTATATATACAAGTGTTCATGTGAATGGCTGCTTGCTTCAGTATCTTTTATACACTTCATAGTACAAAAATTGGCTGAACTCCTACAAAGCACAGTATAAGGTGCTATAGGGGATACAAATAGATACAAGTGCCAATCTCTGCCCTTCACCTGAATAAAACAAATATGCATATAAGGCAGAAAATATGATAAGCATATGATAAAACATATGACAAACCTACATAAATGTTACACATTGTGTCAAGTGCTAGAAGTATATTCAAAAAGCAAAACTACATGATATGTTTACAAGGAAGGATTCAGGTTTTCCTTTTATCACAGTGGAGCCTAAAGCATCATAGGATCCTAAAAGGCCAAAATAGAAGACAAGTACTAGAAAAGAAAGAGTCACGCTTAAGAAATGTGCCAGATGATCATTTTCTAACAAATTAAAAAGTCACTTCTATAAAAAGTAAACATTAGTTCATCCTAGTGAGTTGAGTATGTAAAAAATATTTTGATTAGTAATAAAATTGTGAAAATGAATTTAAAATGAATATTTAGATTGGCTATTCTGAGCTTCCAATTTGCAGCCAGTTGGCAAAGAAAAATGGCAGAGATAGTTGGCAAGATTACAGGCTATTGAGATATTTATAGTTACTAGAGTCTCAAAAAAACCAAAGTGATCCTAAAGCTTTGTTTAGTACTTATATTAAATATATAAACTTTTCTGATTATTTAATATTAAATAGCATGCTCTTTTACTGCACTTTTCAGGGAAAAAGATATGATTTAAGTGCAAAGGAGAAGTATAATTATTGATTTCAGTTTTACAAAAATTAAATAAAAAGCAACCACAGGTATTGCCAAGAATTTCTTCTAATACAGCACTGGTGGATATAAGACTATTCTCATCAAAAATAAACTTTGTAGGCTCACATTTTCCATATTTATACCTAAAAGTATATGGCTCATTGTGCTCTACAAATAAGAAATTTTGTGATCATATGTGTATCTGGTTACAATATTTCATGACACTCTTAAGTATTTATTTCAAGACTGCATATGCTAAAACATTAAAACATTATATAAATTAATCTGATTATACATAATAAAACTTAACCATCAAACCACAGCTAAGAGGATTCATTCTCTACAAATTATTTGGATTTTCTATTTTGGGGAGCTACACTGATGATTAATAAAGGAATTTTTATGTGTGTGAAGAAGAAAATGAAGTTCTCTAGTGAGGCCAACTAAACTTCTTAAGGATACGACCCTCCCACAAAGAATAACTATAAAATCTGGACAACATTTTTTAAAAATTGTTTTAACTAGAAGCAGCCCAGGTGGCCATAGATAGGAAAATAGCTAAGCAAACTGATATATTCAAACAATGGAATATTATTGATCAATAAAAAAGAATGAACTAATACATGCCATGACATGGTTGAATCTCAAAACCATTATGCTGAGCAAATAAATTTTGCACAAAAAATAAGTAAGATTTCTTTCATATGAAACTCTAGAGGAAATGAATCTAATCTATCAAAACAGTGGTTACCTCTGGTGAGTGTTGCAGGCAACAGACTGTGAAGGGGTTTAAGGAACTTCCTGGACATCTGGTGGTAGCTGGGATTACAGGCACCCACCACCATGCCTTGCTAGTGATGGTAATTTTCAATATCTTGATAGAATTTTAGGTTACATGGGTGTATTTGTCAAAACTCCGTGAAAGTACAGTTAAGATTTATGCATTTTTGTATGCAAATTTTACCCCCAAAAAATGATATGCATGCTAAGTACTTAGGGAGGATGTTTATTGATGGCTGTAAGTTGACTTGAAATGCATCAAATGTACTATACTGCTTGATCTCCATTAACAACCTTATGAGGTAAATACTATTATTACCCACATTTTACAGATAGGGAAACCAAGGCATAGATGCACTAGGAACTTTGCTCAAGGTCACATAGGTAGTAAGTGACAGAGCCAGAAATTAGAATCCAAAGAGTCTGGACCCATCAAACATAAATAAGTGAGACCTAATTAAACTGAAAGGCTTCTGTCCAGCAAAAGAAATAATCATCAGAGTAAACAGACAGCCCACAGAATGGGAGAAAATATTTGCAAACTGTGCATCCAACAAAGAACTAATACCTAGAATCTACAAGAAACTCAAACAAATCAGCAAACAAACAAACAAACAACCCATCAAAAAGTGGGCAAATAACACGAATAGACATTTCTCAAAGTTATACAAATGGCCAAACGTATGAAAAAATGCTCAATCACTAATTATCAGGGAAATGCAAATTGAAACCACAATGAGATACCACCTTACTCTTGCAAGAATAGCCATTATTAGAAAGTTAAAAAACAACAGATGTTGGCATGGATGTGGTGAAAAGGGAATACTTATACACTGCTAGTGGAAATGTAAATTAGTACAACCTATATGGAAAACAGTGTGGAGATTTCTTAAAGAACTAAAAGTAGACCTACCATTCGATCCAGGAATCCCATTACTGGGTACCCATCCAAAGGAAAAAAAGTCATTATATCCAAAAGACATCTGCACGCATATGTTTATTGCAAGACAATTCACAATTGCAAAGATGTAGAACCAACTAAGGGCTCATTGGCCAATGAGTGGATAAAGAAAATGTGGTATATATGTATATACTATGGAATACTACTCAGCCACAGAAAAAGAACAAGATGATGTCTTTTGCAGCAACTTGGATGGAGCTGGAGATCATAACTGTAAGTGAAGTAACTCAGGAATGGAAAACCAAATGCTGTGTGTTCTCACCTATAAGTAGGAGCTAAGCTATTGGTACACAAAGGCATACAGAGTGGTATAATGTACTCTGGAGACTCAGAAGTGGGAGGATAGGAGGGAGATGAGATATAAAAAAAACTACATGTTGGGTACAATGTACACTACTCAGGTGATGGTTTCACTAAAATCTCAGACTTCACCACTATACAATTCAACCGTGTAACCAAAACCCACATGTACCCCCAAAGCTACTAAAATACATATATATTTTTAAAAGAGTCTGGGTTCAGAATCCCTGCTCTTAACCACTTCTTTATTATAGTTCCACTAGTTGACTTGTTTGTTTGGTTTTTGTTTACTTTTTAGTAGAGACAGGATTTCACCACATTGGCCAGGAACTCCAGACCTCAAGTGATCCGTCCTGCCTCGGCCTTCCAAAGTGCTGGGATTATAGGCATGAGCCACTGCACCTAGTCAACTTGTTATTGACATGGTACTCTCAAGATATGGTACTCTTCTCAAGTTTGTGGATGACATGAAAACAGAAGTAAGAGCAAATTCATTAATTACTTCACAGATTATTTATCAAAAAAGCTTTAAAAGATAAATAAATAGGAGCTTATAACAAGATAGAATTTGATAGGGGCAAAACGTAAGAGCTTGCATTTAAGTATAAGCAACCAATTGTTTCTCCAGTGGCAGTATTAGTGCATAGCAGGTATTTGGTAAAAACCTGTCAAATATATATACGATTGAGTTATACAATAGAGAGAATCTATGAAAAAAGACGGCCGTAATATACCAAAAGCAAAATATGAACTTAACAAATAATGCTAGAATAAGCTGATATACAGCCATGTTATCTAGAAAGTGGGTTAAATTAGAGCCTTACAAGATTGTTGGTCTAGTTAGGCTAATGCCAGGTATACTGTGTTATCTTCTGGGAACTATATCTAACAGACACAGGTAAACTGGAACAAGTTTCAAGAGAAGGTACAGGACTTAAAAGCTGTACTACCTGAAGTATAACACAAGAAACTTCAAACATTGAATGTGGAGAAAACAAAAGTGAACATGGTAGCAAATTTTAAAATGTAAGGTCATGTACTGTCATGAAAGAGAAGAATCGGCGGTGGGGGGCGGTGGCTCACGCCTGAAATCCCAGCACTTTGGGAGGCCGAGGCAGGCGGATCACGAGGTCAGGAGATCGAGACCATCCTGGCTAACACGGTAAAACCTCATCTCTACTAAAAAAATACAAAAAAAATAGCCGGGCATGGTGGTGGGCGCCTGTAGTCCCAGTAATTCGGGAGGCTGAGACAGGAGAATGGTGTGAACCCGGGAGGCGGAGCTTACAGTGAGCCAAGATCGCGCCACGGCACTCCAGCCTGGTCAACAGAGTGAGATTCTGTCTCACAAAAAAAAAGAAAAGAAAAGGAAAAGAAGAATTATAGCTAGGCGTGGTTGCTCAGACTTGTAATCCGAGCACTTCGGGAGGCTGAGGCAGGTAGATCACTTGAGGTCAGGAGTTCAACACCAGTCTGCCCAACATGGTGAAACCCTGCCTCTACTAAAAATACAAAAATTAGCTGGGCCTGGTGGCCCATGTCTGTAGTCCCAGCTACCCGGGAAGCTGAGACGGGAGAATCACTTGAACCTGGGAGGCGGAGGTTGCAGTGAGCCAAGATCCTGCCACTGCACTCTAGCCTGGGCGACAGAGCAAGACTCCGTCTCAAAAAAAAAGAAAACGTAGGGGAAGAGAGTGCTATCTCAGAAAGGTGTGACTACCCTAAATATGATAATAATGAGTTTATGAAACATTGGACTGAGTTAACTTAAAGATCTCTTTCAAACCTAAGAACCTACTATAAAACAAAAGGTGATAAGGCCGTCATAACAAGTTTCAAATGGGTTAAAATAGTAATGCCAGTAACCAAAACAGACTTGAGATGATAAAATTTAAATGAAATGAAAAATAAGAAAATAGAAGTTATTTGTCAAGTCTGTAAATGGGGAGAGCTTCAAGTCTAAAAGCACTGGAATAAGATTCAAAGGAAAAGGAAAATTGGACTATATAAATTGTTAAAACTTTTACATATGAAAAACATTAAAAAGCAAATAAGACACACGGATTTTTGTTCTATAGCTTTAATATAGGGCTCTGCTGTCTGATATAGTAGCCGTAAGCCATATGTGGCTATTTAATTTCTGTTTGTTGTTTTTTTTTTTTTTCTTTGAGACAGAGTCTTGCTCTGTCACCCAGGCTAGAGTGCAGTGGTGTGATCTTGGCTCACTGCAAGCTCCGCCTCCTGGGTTCACGCCATTCTCCTGCCTCAGCCTCCCAAGCAGCTGGGACTACAAGCGCCAGCCACTACGCCTGGCTAATTTTTTTGTATTTTCTTTTAGTAAAGACAGGGTTTCACCGTGTTAGCCAGGATGGTCTGGATCTCCTGACCTTGTGATCTGCCTGCCTCAGCCTCCCAAAGTGCTGGAAGTACAAGCGTAGGCCACCGTGCCTGGCCTAAATTAATTTTAAATTGATTTAAACATTAAAAATTTAGTTCTTCAATTGCTCTCTAGCCACATTTCAAGTGCTCAACAGCCACTGTGGCTAGTGGCAACTGAGCTGGACAGTACAGATACAGAACATTTCAATCACTGTAGAAAGTTCTACTGGAACTTCAATATTTAAAACAGAGTAATTTAATTCAGGGAATTTATTACATAAAGTGGTAGAAGAGCTGAGAGGCCAAACAGGGTTGTACAGCAATCCACAAATTCGCAACAGGAAGCCATTACCATCCCTAAGACTGAAGGACGAAGTACAAAGTCCAATACCAAAGGTCACCTGGCAAAGACCAGGAGCGCAGTATGTGTCTCGGGTAGAAGTAGGAAGACAAGGATGAGAAGTAGCCCCTGCTGAATATATACCATGATGTTAAAAAAACAAAATAAAACAAAAAAGCAGAAAGAAATACCTAGACTTCTCTCTTCTTTCTGCCCTCCAATCTCCTGCCCAGTACCTCCATGGCTGAACCCATACAAAAGCCAGATGGTAAAGGAGCCTGGGAAATGCAGCCTACAGGGGTCAGACCAGTGTTGAAAAGGACAGAGCCAAGAAAGAGGAAGAAAGAAGTCTGGGGTCAAACAAGCTAAGAACTGGTATGGGTACTCCTCCTGCTGTGTTCTCACATGGCAAGAGGGACAGGGGAGCTCTCCAGAGTCTCTTTCATAAAGGTACGAATCCCCCTTTCATGATCTAAATCACCTTCCAAAGGTCCCACCTCCAAATACCATCACATTGGAGATTGGGCTTAAAATTCACATTAGCATATGAATTTTGAGGGGATAGAAACATTCAGTCTATAGAAGGTATAAATAGAAAATTTAGGAAAAAACAAACAAAAATGGCCAACATTTGAAAAAGATCCAACCTCACCAGTACTTAAATATAAATTAGAACAATTAATATGAAAACAAGATTAAATTAGCAATAATTAATCATTTGTATACTTAGTGCTGATCAAGGGCATAGCCAAAACAGATGCATTTCTAGGGAGAGAATTTTCAAAATATTTTCAAAGAAGGTGGGACAATTTTGTAATTTGCATCAACAATTTTAAAAATAATTTGCACTTCTAGACCTACTAAGTGCATTTCCAGGGATAAATCCAAAGTCCAGAAAATCTAAAACATGAAAAATATTTTAGAAACAACAGATGTTCATTGCAGCTTTATATGTTAATATTGAAAAAAAATGGAAGCAACTTCAATGTCCACCAGTAGGTCACTAGGTAAGTAAACTAAGGTATGTCTATCTCCTTATTCAGAAATAACCCTTGCTGAGTACTTCTTTGCTAGCCACAACAATAGGTGCTGGAAATATAAAAAAGAATAAGCAGTGGTAATAGAGACTAATTTGTAACCATTTAAATAATGCTTATGAAAGATTGCAATAAAATTAGGACATATTTTTGATAAGCCCAGTGAACAAAGGTGAATCTAAAAATGAATAAACTGGCTGAGTGTAGTGGCTCATGCCTGTAATTCCAGCACTTTGGGAGGCTAAGGCAGGTGGATCACTTGAAGTCAGGAGTTCAGGACCAGCCTGGCCAACATGAACAGTGAAACCCCATCTCTACCAAAAAAAAAAAAAAAAAAAAAAAACAAAAATTAGCCAGGCATGGTGGTGTGCACCTGTCCACCTGGTGTCCCAAAAGAGACTGAGGCGGGAGAATCACTTGAACTCAGGAGGCAGAGGTTGCAGTGAGCCAAGATCACGCCACTGCACTCCAGCCTGGGTGACAGAGTGAGACCACATCCCAAAAAATAAAAAATAAAAATAAAAATGAATAAATTTATGTAAGACAAAATACGCTAACAGATTAATAACAGCGGTTGCCTCTGAATGGTAAGTTTGTAAGTTTGATTTTTCTTCCTTCTTTATATTTTGCTGAACTTCCAAAATTTTCTAAATAAATAAGATTTGCATTGTCCTTCAGAGCTATTAATCTAAATGTTTAAGAATTGTAAACCTGCCACAATAGTGCTAGTTTACCTGTTGCAATAGTAAACCGCATTATTGGAATCCAGTTCTATTGCCTGTGTGTAACAATCCACTGCAGCAGCATAATTTTCTTCTTTCATGTGGTTATTGCCTAAAATAAAGTAACCAGTACATACAGTAAGTATAATATACATTAAAAACATAAACTCTGATAGATATATTTTAATCATGGAAACTATAATTATATGAAAGTCCGCCTCATGATTTTTCATTCACACTGGAGGTAAGTTTTATATTGTACTACAGAGTTGATATTATTTAGCTTTCATTGTGTTTGAATCATTTTAACAATGCAAAGTCTTTTTAAAAATTAATGTTTATATACCTTAAAAATCCAGACTTAAAAGAGTAAATGCAACAATTATGACTATCTCACAGCAAAAGTGAATCTCTTCTCACCTTCCTTATCTTCATCTCTCTCCTCCCTTTTAGAGCTGCCCCAGCCCGTTCCAGATGCAACACCCTCCCTAATCACCATCTCAATCTGGACCTGGTCTTCCACTCTTTCCCTGTTAAAACACACATCTGCTGATAATCAAGTGCTCAGAACCCTGCTCAGGATAAGCTGATAAAACTAATCATGCTATCATGATAGTAGCCGATAATATTTTTATGTGCTATCCCCTCCAGAGTTAGATTATTTTTAAATGGGGATTTGAGGAGATTAATTTCTAGAAAGAGAATTTCAGATACCATGGCTAGCCTGCAAAGTACTGATTTTCAGGAAGGGCATCTACAGATACATCTGGCAGTAATTTAGCTAAGTTAATAACTGGTCAGCAAAATAAGAGATTTCCCATGGCTATTTTTTGTATACCATTAAATGAAAAAGTAGTGTCCACTGCACTTAAAAGAATCAATGTTCAAAATATGTCTGGGCGTGGTGGCTCATGCCTGTAATCCCAACACTTTGGGAAGTGAAGGTGGGAGGATAACTTGAGGCCAGGAGTTCGAGACCAGCCTGGGCAATATAGTGGGACCCCCCCATCTTAACAAAAAGAATGATTTAAAAAATTAGCCAGGTGCAGTGGTACATGCCTGTAGTCCCAGCTTCTTGGAGGCTGAGGCAGGAATATCACATGAACTTAGGAGGCTGAAGCTGCAGTGAGCCGTGATTGTGCCACTGCATTCCAGTGTAGGTGACAGAGTGAAACCTTGTCTTAAAAAAAAAGAAAAAGAGGCCGGGCGCGGTGGCTCAAGCCTGTAATCCCAGCACTTTGGGAGGCCAAGACGGGTGGATCACGAGGTCAGGAGATAGAGACCATCCTGGCTAACACGGTGAAACCCTGTCTCTACTAAAAAATACAAAAAAACTAGCCGGGTGCGGTGGTGGGCACCTGTAGTCCCAGCTACTCGGGAGGCTGAGGCAGGAGAATGGCGTAAACCCAGGAGGCGGAGCTTGCAGTGAGCTGAGATCGGGCCACTGCACTCCAGCCTGGGCGACAGAGTGAAACTCCGTCTCAAAAAAAAAAAAAGAAAGAAAAAGAAAATATTACAAACAATGGAGATTAGGAGGAAGGATTTACATCTCAAAGGCATCTGTGATTCTTTCCAGTTTTCTTAAACCAGAAACTCTCACATTAGCCTTGTTCTTAATAGATCATTAGCTGCTTAACAGGAAGAGTGGGGCATAAATTTGCAAGGAACACAAACAGAATACTCAAGTTACAGTAAATTAGAAGTCAAAAATGAATATAAAGGGTGACTGCTAATGAGCACATGGCTTTTGTTTGGGGGGTTATAAAAATGTTCTGTAGGCCGGGTATGATGGCTCATCCTTGTAATCGCAGCACTTTGGGAGGGCAAGGCGGGCGTATGGCTTGAGCCCAGGAATTAGAAACTAGCCTGGGCAACATGGTGAAACCCCATCTCTACAAAAAAAAAAAAAACTAGCCAGAGTGGTGGTGTGTGCCTGTAGTCCCAGCTACTCGGGAGGCTTAAGTGGGAGGATTGCTTGAGCCCACGAGATTGAGGCTGCAGTGGTCCATGGTCATACCACTGCACTCCATCCACCCTGGTCGAAAGAGGAGACCCTGTCTCAAGAAAAAAAAAAAAATTTCTATAATTGATTATGGTAATGGCTGCACAACTCCGAGAATATACTAGAAACTAATGCATTGTACCCTTTAAAGAAATAAACTGTATGATATATGAATTATATCGCAACAAATATCTTTTAGAGTTAAAAAAATTAATTTGGATCTTCCCCAAAACAGAAATCAATAGAAAGCCTCTAAGGAAACTGAGAGGATAACATCATTTTTTATGAAGAAACAAAAAGTTTACATTAGCAAAGACAGTTTGATTTCCATGTCAAACGTTTTAATTTTCTGGGTTATTGAGACTTTGATGTTGCTGTTGGGCTGTTTGTCTTGATGGCATTTTATGATTACATTATTAAAGCTGTATTGTATGTCTTTTCCTGTGTCACCTCAAAGGTGTAAATACCATAATGTATATATACATACCACAAATATTATGCACATGTATACTATAAGTTAATGATAAAAGGCTTAACACATTTAACATATAAAATATTTAACATATAACTATTTAACATATAAAATATTTAACATATAAAAATTCAGGGTTGGGCGCAGTGGCTCACATCTGTAATCCCGGCACTTTGGGAGGCCAAGGTGGGTGGATCACCTGAGGTCAGGAGTTTGAGACCAGCCTGGCCAACATAGTGAAACTCCATCTTTACTAAAAATACAAAAATCAGCCGGGCATGGTGCCACATGCCTGTAGTCCCAGCTACTCGGGAGGCTGAGGTAGGAGAATCACTGGAACCTGGGAGGCAGAGGTTGCAGAAAGCCAAGATCGTGCCACTGCACTCCAGCCTGAGCAACAGAGCACGACTCCATCTCAAAAAAAAAAAAAAAAAAACTAAGTAGCAAAAAGAAATACTGACAAAAATATCAAAGGCAGTGTTATTTAGGATTACAAAATTATCTGTCTAGGTAAGTAAGACATGCTCAAACAGTGTCATGTAACACTACACAGCCATTAAAAACAGTGATATAGGCCAGGCATGGTGGCTCAAGCCTGTAATCCCAGCACTTTGAGAGGCCAAGGCGGGTGGATCACCTCAGGTCAGGAGTTCAAGACCAGCCTGGCCAACATAGTGAAACACCATCTCTACTAAAAATACAAAAAAATTCACCAGGGGTGGTGGCACATGCCTGTAATACCAGCTACTCAGGAGGCTGAGGCAGGAGAATTGCATGAACCCAGGAGGCAGAGGGTGCAGTGAGCCGAGATCCTGCCACTGCACTCCAGCCTAGGCGGCAGAGAGAGACTCCGTCTCAAAAAAAAAAAAACAAAAACCAAAACCACAGTGATACAGGTATATATTGACAGACCTAGAGAAATGACCATGCCCAAGGAATAGGAAGAGTATAATTGTTTCATATCCACCTTTTTAGATACCAGGTGATTGTATGTGTATGTGTGTGTATATATATTTATATATATATAAATATATATATATATATATTTTTGAGACAGAGTCTCTCTGTTGCCAGGCTGGAGTGCAGTGGCATGATCTTGGCGCACTACAACCTCCTCCCGCTGGGTTCAAGCAATTCTCCCGCCTCATCCTCCCCAAGTAGCTGGGATTACAGGCACGCACCACCACGCCCAGCTAATTTTTGTATTTTTAGTAGAGATGGGGTTTCACCGTGTTGGCCAGATGGTCTTGATCTCCTGACCTCATGATCCACCTGCCTCAGCCTCCCAAAGTGCTGGGATTACTGTGAGCCACCATGTCCGGCCATGATATATATTTTTTTAACTCATCTGCCTTCTTCAAGCTATGAAATAAAGGATAGAAAATGTTTCTGAACATAGCATATTCCCTAATAACTCCCTGTCTATATATAGAACAGAGAATTTATTGGCTGTCACTCACTGCTAAAGATAAGGACTGTACCCTACAGCTTTGTAATACAAATCTTGCAGGCCTGACCCGACTCTCGTCTATAGCTTAACATAGTTGACATAATGGAAAAATTGAACACAAATCCTCAACAGTGACTTATTTATCAAAACCAAGAATGCTTCAATAGCCAACTAGTATAAAATTTAATCATGTAGTAATCAAAAGTGCTAGCTAATAAACAAGTACCGTGTGCCTACCTTAACAAATTTCAAAGAACTCAAAAACACTAAACATATGAAAGTTAAAATAATGCTGAAAACTATTTTCCTCTTTTTAAGTATAAAGAATTTGAGATCTTACAGTAAAAGTAGCAAAAACAGTCAGAAGCAATTCGCCCTTAAGTTATTTGTTCTGCAACTTTTACTCACAACAGATCTGCTTCTCTTGAAGCAAGCTATAACTGTACTGTCCACAAGCCATTCTGTACTTCCAGGCTTCTCACCCATCACATTCACTTCTGTTTTGTAAATGCCATGTGCACTCATGACAATCTAGTCTTGGTGGTGTAAATCAGAACTATATCAATTGACAGTAATTTCCTCCACAGGTTCAGAAAGCTTTACTAAGTCATTTTTGTATGAAATATTCACCTTCATCTTTTAATTGGTCAGCTTTTCCCACATCTTCAGGCACTGAGTTTGAAAGGGGCAGAACGTCATTCTGAAATTAAATAAAAATCAATGTACTTCCCTTTGGCTACATAAAGAATCATCCTAGCGTACTATAAAATAATAATAAATTACCCACATTTTAAATCATCTGTAACTCCACATCATGAAATCAAATTCCTAAATAATAGTATTAACAAAAAATAGGGGAAAAGTCCTCTCATATATTTTTTATTAGAAATATGAATATGTGTGACTGGGCGCAGTGGCTCATGCCTTAATCCCAGCACTTTGGGAGGTCAAGGTGGATGGACAGCTGGAGCTCAGGAGTTCGAGACCAGCCTGGGCAATATGGTGAAACCTCATCTCTACAGAAAACACAAAAATTAACCAGGCGTGGTGGCATGTGCCTGAAGTCCCAGCTACTTGGGAGGCTAAGGTAGGAGGATGGCTTGAGCCCAGGAGGCAGAGGTTGCAGTGAGCTGAGATCATGGCACTGTACTCCAGCCTGGGCAACAGAGCCAGATCCGTCTCAAAAAAAAAAAAAAGAAAAAGAATATGAAGAATGTGTGAATCAAACTTTTTAAAAATGTGCATTTCCCATACCTGGCAATCCTACTTCATAAACAAAACAATGGCATTAGTATGTAAAGAACAGGAATAGAAATATGATCAAGGGATTGTTTATATTGGTGAAAATTTTGGAACAAAATGTCTAATATCCTATCTAAGATATACCCTACAAAGTCAAAATCAGTCTACAAAAAATCATTTATAATATATTATATAAATATGTTCACACACACATTAAAAACAGCCTGGAAAGATGTGTATCAGAATTAAATTTTTAACTTCCATCTTTCCATATTGTCCAATATTTTTTTCTTTTCTTTTTGAGATGGAGTCTTGCTCTGTTGCCAGGCTGGAGTGCAGTGGCATGATCTCGGCTCACTGCAACTTCTACCTCCCATGTCCAAGCAATTCTCCTGCCTCTGCCACCCAAGTAGCTGGGACTACAGGTGCGTGTCACCATGCCCTGCTAATTTTTGTGTTTTTAGTAAAGACAGGGTTTCATCACGTTGGCCAGGATGGTCTAGATCTCTTGACCTTGTGATCCGCCTACCTCAGCCACCCAAAGTGCTGGGATTACAGGCATGAGCCACCACACCTGGCCCCAACTTTTTAAAAACAATGAACATATATTAATTTTACTACAAGATAAGAAAACACTGCCAGGCGCAGTGGCTCACGCCTGTAATCCCAGCACTTTGGGAGGCCAAGGCAGGTGGATCATGAGGTCAGGAGATCGAAACCATCCTGGCTAACACGGTGAAACTCTGTCTCTACTAAAAACACACACACACACAAAAATTAGCCAGGTGAGGTGGCAGGCACCTGTAGTCCCAGCTACTCGGGAGGCTGAGGCAGGAGAATGGTGTGAACCCAGGAGGTGGAGTTTGCAGTGAGCCGAGATGGCACCACTGCACTCCAGCCTGGGCAACAGAGCAAGACTCCTTCTCAAAAAAAAAAAAAAGAAAAAGAAAACACTATAAAATCCCTGCCTTTAGTACCTACTATCATTCCAACACCAATTTTCCATTAATAAGGTTCAAACTACAGGTGTTTATGAAAACCAAATGCAGCCGGGCGCGGTGGCTCAAGCCTGTAATCCCAGCACTTTGGGAGGCCGAGGCGGGTGGATCACGAGGTCAGGAGATCGAGACCCTCCTGGCTAACACGGTGAAACCCCGTCTCTACTAAAAATACAAAAAACTAGCCGGGCGCGGTGGCGGCGCCTGTAGTCCCAGCTACTCGGAGGCTGAGGCGGGAGAATGGCGGGAACCCGGGAGGCGGAGCTTGCAGTGAGCCAAGATCGCGCCACTGCTCTCCAGCCTGGGCGACACAGCGAGACTCCGCTCTCAAAAAAAAAAAAAAAGAAAGAAAACCAAATGTTAAGATTTAGAAAAATCTTGAGTGGCATGGGGAACACAGTATGTTTTTTCATTTTTGAAAGATCTTTTTAAAATTGTATTGCTTTTAAACTTAACTCTGAAGTTCATAAATCAGTCTATTATTTTTTTAAAGAAGCATAATTTGTAGCCATTGACCTATGTAATATACATACATACATACAGTTAGTTGTTGTTGTTTGTTTGTTTTTGCGACAGGGTCTCACTCTGTCACCCAGGCTGGAGTATGGTGGTGTGACCATGGCTAACTGCAACCTCAACCTCCAGGGCTCAAGTGATCCTCCCACCGCGGCCTCCAGAGTAGCTAGGACTACAGGTGTGTGCCACTACACTTGAGTAATTTTTAAATTTTTTATAGAGATAGGCTCTCCCTCTGTTGCTCAGGCTGGTCTCAAACTCCTAGCTTAAGCAATTCTCCCATGTTGGCCTCCCAAAGTGTTGGGATTATAGGCATGAGCCACCATGCCCAGCCCTACGTATTGTAGTCTATATTCATCATTACCTTTGTCTTGATTCGAGTTTCCACAAAATTGATAGCTCTAACATCAGAAATATATTTTGCAAATTAGACATAAATATTCACAAGTAAAAAATCACTGACAAATATATGGGTCTTGTCCTTATTTTTTTAAAAATCATTATCTACTAATCAGTTTTCCTAAGCATAAAATACTTGAATAAAAATATAGAAACAAAATGAGAACCTTCCTAAGTAGAGGTCACTACTTAAAACTGACTGTAGTTACTCAGGATCTAAACATAATTCAAAGACACATTACCATCCTACAGTACTTGGCTTTAGCGTCCCTTGTATTTTAAATTTTCCAATAAGCCTAGGCACTTTATACACAGGAAAAAGTGATTTGGGGGTCAGAAAAATCGCATATTAAAAAATAGATTATAATCTCTTCTGTCTTCCCAATCCTTCTAAATTATTTGCCAAAATTGCCACTGTTTTATAGTTTGAAAACTAATTGTCATATTCATTGCATAAATTTGACAGTTCACCATGGGAGGGCAAGAGCTAGCTACTTTAAATAAAGGGAATGAATCCACTTGGTATATAAATATAATTGGGGGAAAAAAATAGAAAAGCAGTATCCTAAAGATAAAATGACCAATATAACAATCAAGTACACTTGGTGAGACAAATAATTTCTTTAATTACAACAATCTTGATGCTATTTCAAGTGAATTTTACACTTTCTCTGCCATATTCTGTCAACAAACATATATAGAATGAAGCCATAGCTGTAAAATAAGACTACTAAAGAATTATGAGACCAGGCGCGGTGGCTCATGCCTGTAATCCCAGCACTTTGGGAGGCCGAGGCAGGCGGATCATGGGGTCAGGAGTTCGACAACAGCCTGGCCAAGATGGTGAAACTCCGTCTCTACTAAAAATACAAAAATTAGCCAGGGCCGGGCACGGTGGCAGGTGCCTGTAATCCCAGCTACTCGGGAGACTGAGGCAGGAGAATCACTTGAACCCGGCAGGCGGAGGTTGCAGTCAGCTGAGATCGTGCCACTGCATTCTACCCTGGGCAACAGGGCAAGTCTCCGTCTCAAAAAAAAAAAAAAAAAAATTAGCCAGGCATGGTGGCGCACGCCTGGAGTCCCAGCTACTCAGGAGGCTGGGGCAGGAGAATCGCTTGAACCTGGGAGGCAGAGGTTGCAGTGAGCTGAGATTGAGTCACTGCACTCCAGCCTGGGCAACAGAGCAAGACCCCATCTCAAACAAAAAAAAAAAAAGGGAAAAAAAAGAAATATGATACCACATATAACACAACTGCAGATATTTTCGGCAGCCAGTTTCAGTCAACTGTATTTTAACAATAGTGACCAACAAACTTCTTATAATTAAATGCAATCAGGGAGATACAGCAAAATAAAGAAAAAGCTTTATTCAAACAGAGGGTAAAAGTCAATTAGAGCTTCCAGAGAAGAAAAAAAAAAAAAAAGAAGTTCTAATATCTTCAGTATTAAGTCAATGGTGACAGTAGCTAAAGAGTGAGCAAATCTAAAACTGTCTCAAGCATAGGCCTCATATATCTGACAGCAAAGAAGGTCTGCTTTAGCCGTAACCATATCTAGCCACCGAAACAGGGTTCCCTGAGGGGGCCACAGGCCCAGTCAATGAAAGAACCACAGCCCACCATCACCAAAGGGAAGAAAAAGGGAGTTCCCTGATGAGGAACAGAGATAAACGTTACTATCTCCTTATATCTTGTCACACAATAAGAATTCATCTGTTTGATGAATTAATGTATAAGTGCATTTTTTTCTCCCAAGTGTAATAAAAGGGAATGATTTACTGCCAAGTTGCCATCTTCATTGCAATTCTAACAACCTCTTCCCAAGAAGTTCTAGAAACAGAGCCTGGAGGATCCAGTCAAGTATGGTATTGTCAGCAATGTCCACTCCAGACTGACGTGTGCAAGATATGTTTCAGCTTCACTCCAGAATTCTTCATTATATACTAAAGCTCAAGTATGGAGTTAGAAAAACAAAAGGAGCCCATGAGGCACCAAAATGTCATAAAGAAACACGTGGGGCCAGGTGTGGTGGCTCACCGCTATAATCTGAGCACTTTTTGGAGGCCAAGGCAGGATAATGGCTTGAGCTCAGGAGTTCGGGACCAGCCCAGGCAACGAAACAAACAAAGCAAGACCTCGTCGCTACTAAAAAACAAAAACAAACAAAAATTAACTGGGTGTAGTGGTGTGTGCTTGTAGTCCCAGCTGCTTGTGAGTCTAAGGTGGGAGAATTGAGGACTGCTTAAGCCCAGGTGGTTGAGGCTGCAATGAGCCATGATCACACCACTAGACTCCAGGCTGGGTGACAGAGAGAGACCTGCTTCAGAAAAAAAGAAAACAAAGAAACAAGGGGGAGTTCAACCCACACATGGGAGCCCTAAACTCACTAACCTTAGCATTTTTCAGTCTTGTGGTCTGTTTCCTGAAAAGGCCAGAAACCCAAGACCATGTATAAATAGTCCCCAGGAACAGGGATCAGCAAACTTGGATTTCAGTCTTAGTTTTGCCCAGTGACCCTTAACCCTTTCCCTGTTTTAAAGAGCCCCATCAATGGGCAAATTTGATGACTTCTGCTTCAGAAATGATGATTCAATTCCAGATGAATCTATTTCCACAGGGCTGCTTCCTAGACATTAAAACTTTTTAAAGCTGTATTCCACGTTTTAGGGAAACATCAATTCAGATGCTGGAAATCGAAAAATACTCAGATTCATTGAAATGACATTCAAGAAAAAAAATACTCAGATACTGTAAAGAACTTAAAAGCCGACTAATACATATCATTAAATAGAAAAGGTGAGAAGACGAAAATAGTTATCAATATGAAAATCTAAAGCACATTAAATGAGTTACATTTTAGACATCCAATTATATCCGTATAGACAGACTATTTACCTTATATACATGATGAAGTTATTATACCTGGCCCCTCAACTATTAACAACCTATTAATATAAAATTGTACTCATATTTATATCAGTTAATAATGAGAAAAATAATGATAACATACCTTACAGAAGGAATTGGTAAACATTTCCGTCAAAGGCTGTGAAACTGCTAGGTGTGTATCTTCTAGGCTGATCTTAAAAACTGTCTCCAAGCACTGAATTGCAACTTAAAATAAATTTTAATAGTAAAAAACAATTAGCAATTAAAAAAAAAAACAAGTTTTTTTTTTTTTTCTGATAGAACTGCAATTCCTGGCTAACACGGTGAAACCTCGTCTCTACTAAAAAATACAAAAAGCTAGCCGGGCGAGGTGGCGGGTGCCTGTAGTCCCTGCTACTCGGGAGGCTGAGGCAGGAGAATGGCGTAAACCCGGGAGGCGGAGCTTGCAGTGAGCTGAGACCCGGCCACTGCACTCCAGCTCGGGCGACAGAGCAAGACTCCGTCTCAAAAAAAAAAAAAAAAAAAAAAAAAAAAAGAAATTTCTGTTTATAGACTAGCTATCAAAGGAAAACACACTGATTTGCCTTCTTCCTTCCTCCCCCTCCCCCTCTCCCCTCCCCTTCCCTTCCTTTCTTTCTTTCTTCCTAATTTTTTTGAGAGGCAAGGTTTCGCTTTGTGGCCAGGCTGGAATGCAGTGGCACAATTATAGTTCACTGTTACCTTGACTTCCTGGGCTCAAGGGATCCCCCCACCTCAGCTTCCTTAGTAATTGAGACTATAGGCATGAGCCACATGCTAACTGTTTAAATTTTTTTGCAGAGGCGGGGTCTTGCCACATTGCCCAGGCTGGTCTCAAACTCCTGGGCTCAAGTGATCATCCTACCTCGGCCTCCCAAAGTGCTGGGATTATAGGCATGAGCCACCACACCTGGCAACAACTTGATTTCTTATTCCTCACTTAAGGAAAAATGTTATCTAGAATATAATTTTTCTATATATGTATTACATCATATTCTTGTTGAAGGCTACCAGAAAGAAAGAGCAAGTCATTAATAACAACAACTTAGCCAAGTGTGGTGGGTTACGCCTGTAATCCCAGCACTTTGGGAGGCCAGTGAGAGTGGATTGCCTGAACTCAGGAATTCAAGGCCAGCCTGGGCAACATGGAGAAATCCCATCTTTACCAAAAATACAAAACATTGGCCAGGCAAGGTGGCGCACACCTATGGTCCCAGCTACTCGGGAGGCTGAGGTAGAAGGATTGCTTGAGCCTGGGAAGAGGAGGTTACAGTGAGCCAAGATCTCACTACTACACTCTAGCCTGGGTTGAGACCCCATCTCAAAAAAACAAAAACAAAAACAAAACAAAAAAAGTACTCTCACTACAAACCTAAAATATTCTTTTTTTTAAAAAATGTGAGAAACCAAATTCTCCATTAATTAAAAACACTAATAGTAACAGAACATAGCCCCCAGGACATAGGAAGAAGCACTTAATATTAATCCTGGTGTACTCATGTGAAGATAGATTTTAAAAATTCATTCATCCATGCAAATTTGCCAAGTGCCTACTATGTGTAAGGCACTGGTCTAAGGTGGTAGAGAAGCAGTAATAAACCTAACAGAAAAAAATCACTGTCTACATGATAAAGCTTATATTTTAATAAAGGAAGACAACATATATAAGCAAAATATAAAGCATGTTAAATGGTGATAGGGGCCTTGTCTATTTTTATTGTATGCAAAATAAATGGTTGGTATGGCTAGGGTATACAGCGGATGGAAAGACATGGTGAGGGATTATGTTTGAAGTCTGTCATTAGAAGTCAGGTTCGGTGGCTCACATCTGTAATCCCAGCACTTTGGGAGGCTGAGGAAGGCAGATCACCCGAGGTCAGGAATTCATGACCAGCCTGGCCACCATAGTGAAACCCCATCTCCACTAAAAACATAAAAATTAGTCGGACGTAGTTGCATGCCCCTGTAATCCCAACTACTCGGGAGGCTGAGGCATGGGAATTGCTTGAACCCAGGAGGCAGTGGTTGCAGTGAGCCGAGATCACCCCACTGCACTCTAGCCTGGGCGACAGAGTGAGACTCTGTCTTCAAAAAACAAAAGAAGTCTGTGTAGATGACAAGCCACCTGAAATGGCATTTTTAAAAAGATTTAGACTTCAAGAAATGAGCAAATGGAGAGCCATTGAATAAATTAGTAAAGGAGAGTAACATAACTAAATTATGTTTAGAACTAAAAGTCTGGCAGGAACATTGAGAATGAATTAGAGAGAAAACTTGGGATTCGAGAAAATGGGAGCAGATAGTTAATAGCGGATAGCATATATCCTGTCCTCTCTACAATTACCCTTTGAGGGGAAGGGAAGCAGATTCTCATCCTGACAGTGCTCACCTTTGGAAAGGAATTCACTCCTGGCTCAATGAGATGAGAATGTACCCAAAACGCCCAGTGTATTTCCAGACAGTGTGGAGTAGATTCCCTTATACTTGTATGTGACTTTTAAAAGATACATTATGTATGAACTGCAGTCCTGGGGAAATTACCTCTGTCATAAAAGAAACACTATTACTTTCAGTAATCACAGAACAATTCTCCTTAGAGAGGGATTTAATAAGAAACTAAATTACCAATGATAAAAAGTCAAAGGGTCTTTTAGATACAAAATAATCTACTGTTGACCCATCCCTATTCTCTCCCTTTCTATTCCTACCAAGCAGTTGTACTCGCACTTAAAACACTGGGCCACAAGAAAATAGGCTCTCATTGCCACGAAGACTGCTATTTAAAATAATAACAGTAGTAATAATAATAATAATAATGTATGTGGCCAGGCACAGTGACTCATGTCTCTAATCCCAGCACTTTGGGAGGCCAAGGAGGGTGGATTACCTGAGGTCAGGAGCTCAAGATCAGACTGACCAACATGGTGAAACCCTGTCTCTACTAAAAATACAAAAAAAAATTAGCCAGGCATGGTGGCGGGCGCCTGTAATCCCAGCTACTCAGGAGGCTGAGGCAGAAGAATCACTTGAACCTGGGAGGCGGAGGTTGTGGTGAGCTGAGATCGTGCCATTGCACTCCAGCCTGGGCAACAGAGCAAGACTCCATCTCAAAAAAAAAAAAAAAAGTATGTATATGTATATATTTATTCTTGATAAACATCCTGTCTTCTTGATCAGATTGGTCATTTCCTATACTTTGCCATGTGGCTTGTACATGTTTCCATTATTGTACTTATCACACTGTATTATTGCACTTAAATGTTTGTCTTCCCATATTAAACAGTCTACATCTTGTTTTCCTTAGTCTTTTATCCCTAGCGGGGCCTACATCTTATTTGTCTTTATTTGCCAGACCCCTTTAACAGGGTCTGGCAAAGGTAGACGCTCAATCAACTTAATCTACTGCCTTCTTTGCAGTGAAAGTCACATTTGAGCCGGGCGCGGTGGCTCAAGCCTGTAATCCCAGCACTTTGGGAGGCCGAGACAGGCGGATCACGAGGTCAGGAGATCGAGACCATCCTGGCTAACACAGTGAAACCCCGTCTCTACTAAAAATTACAAAAAACTAGCCGGGCGAGGTGGCCGGCGCCTGTAGTCCCAGCTACTCGGGAGGCTGAGGCAGGAGAATGGCGTAAACCCGGAAGGCGGAGCTTGCAGTGAGCTGAGATCTGGCCACTGCACTCCAGTCCGGGCGACAGAGTGAGACTCCGCCTCAAAAAAAAAAAAAAAAAGAAAGTCACATTTGAATTTGGAGGAAATAAAAACAATCAAATCTGTGGAAGAGAGTGTTTATCTGCCTCCCCACCAAAAAAAAATTAATTTACAGCCTTGTAAAAGATGGACAGTACCCAACCAAGCCCCTAGCAAAACACTAAATTATGGAACTTCAGAGCTAAACACTGACAGGTGAAAGTCCATGTGATAACTCTGAGGGATTTTTATGCCCTATGTTCTTAAGGCAGTCCAGTCCACCTTCTTTATCTCTGCTGCCACTAACCTCACATCACAGATCTGGCACATACTAGATACAATTAATTATCCCTAAAGGAAGTGGCTTTTTTTTTTTTTTCCTAAATGCAATTCTATTTTGATAAGTAAACCTAGTTGCCAAAATGTATAGTGTTCAACAATAACACATATTTAGAAAGGCATATGATTTAGTGAACAAAGCTAACCACAGCCTTGGAACTCAGGACTGTCTCATTATCCTTATTGATCCAGGCCGAAAAAATTAAATAACCTGGGTACAACAATGTAACTTACATTTACCTCAAGATTCTCATTTATCAAACAGAGATTATGACATTTGATCTTCCTTTTAGAAGAACCTATTCCTATTTATTCCTATTTAAAATAATAGACATTCAGGAATAAGTCACAAAATCTAAAGAAATACTATATATACTTATTGTTCCACTGTAACACCAAACAAAAATAGTCTGGTACTGACAGAGAAAGGTGAGTGAAGAATTCTATTCAGTAATACCACATCCCATCTGTATAACACTTAATTCAAAAGTTTTCACATGCTATGTACCTGCCATTCACTGATTCAGATTCTCTTCACAAATATATTGGCTGCGAGGAGGCAAGTATGTCTACCAAATAGACTTAGAAACTAAGATCCAAACCAACTAAGGCAAATGCCCAAGACCATTGGATTCAATTCAACAAATATTTATTAAGCACCTATCATGTGTCAAGCATTTTTCTAGACACTTTCAACATATCAGTGAATAAAACAGAAAAGATCCCTAACCTCTTGGGGTTTACTTCCTAGTAGGGGATGGAGAGGTGGACCATAAACAATAAACAGGTAGTAAAGGGTAAGGAGGATGGAGAGTGTGGGCAGTTGAGCAGAAAAGCAGTTGCAGGGTTTTGTTGTTGTTGTTTGTTTTTTTGAGACAGAGTCTCGCTCTGTTGCCCAGGCTGGAGTGCAGTGGCGCAGTCTTGCCTCACTGTAACTTGTGCCTCCCGGGTTCAAGCTATTCTCCTGCCTCAGCCTCCTGAGTAGCTGGGATTACAGACGTGTGCCACCACGCCTGGCTAATTTTTGTATTTTTAGTAGAAATGGAGTTTCACCATGTTAGCCAGGCTGGTCTCAAACTCCCGACCTCAGGTGATCTGCCCGCCTTGGCCTCTCAAAGTGCTGGGATTACAGGTGTGAGCCACCACACCTGGCCCACAGCTGAAGGCTTAACAGAGAGTTCAAAGTAGGCATTACTGAGAAAAGAGATTTGAAAAAGACTTGAAGGAGATGGGAGTGTTACCATTATCTGTGAAGACCATTCCAGGCAGAGGAACCAGCCAGATCAAAAGCCCATAGGCAAGAGGATATGGTACATTTATAAAGAGAAAGCTAATATGGCTGAAGCCAAATAAGAAAGGGGAGGAGGAGGTGAAAAATATGTCACAGAAGTCAAATTATATAGATCCTTTAAACAATGACTAAGTAACATGAGAAGTCATATTACTTAAGTCACGTTTTGAGTAGATAAATGATAGAAACTGACATACTCTGTTCGTAAAGATCCCTGATGCCTGTGTTTGCAACAGCCAATGGAGGGGCAAGAAGAGAAGCAGAGAGACCAGTTAGAGGCTGCCACACTAAAACAACCAAGAAATACTTAGTTCTATCCAGAGGTGATATCAGTGGAGATGATAAGAGATGTCAAACTCTAGACATATTTTGAAAGTGTAGCTGACAGGATTTATTGAATGGTTAGTTACAGAGTATTTGAGAAAGAGAAGAGTCCAGAATGATACCCAAGTTTCTGGCCTGAGCAACAGAAAAGATGAAGCTGCCATAAACAGAGATAGGGAAATTGCACATAGAACAGATTTTGGGTGGGGGAATCAGAAGTTCGGTTTTGGCAATGTTAAATTTGGGATGCCTATTAGACATGCAAGTGGAGATATCTAGTTGGTACTTGGATATATAAGAAGACCTTCAGGAGAAAGGTCTGAGCTGAGGGCATAAATTTGGGAAATAGCATATAGATACGGGGTATTTAAGGCTAAGAAGCTGAATGATATCACCAAAGAAATGGGTATAGATAATGAAGACAAGAGGATCAAGCAGCGGATCCTGGGTACGCCAGGTCAGGGAAAAGAAGAGGAACCAGCAAAGGGGACAGAAAAGAAGCAAACAATGAGATAAGAAAGCCAAGAAAGTATGAGGTATCCTGGAAACTAAATAAAATACACTGGGGTGGGGGTGGGGGCAGTGAGGAAATGACCATCAACATTATCAATGACAGCTAATAACTCAGATGAAAGCTGAGAACTGACCATTAAATTAAACAACACAGAAATCATTAATGACCTTGACAAGAGTGGTATAGATAGAGAGAGGCAAAGGCTTAATCAGAATGGGTTTAAGAAGAATAGAAGGAGAGGGTTTGGAGAAAGCAAGCATAGATAATTCTTTCAAATGGTTTTGCTGCAAAGGGAGACATACAATTAAGCAGTAATGGGTTGGGGGTAGTATGGTAAAATAATTATTTGCTGTTTATTTTTGCTTTTTTGAAGAAGGGAGAATAATGATAAGTTTATATTATGATGGAAATGATCCAGTAGAGTATGAAAATTTTATAAGATAAAAAAAATAACTAAAGTGATATCCTGGAGTAGGTGAGACAGGATGGGATCTAGTATACCAGTAGAGGGGTTCCATTTAGAAAGGAACGCGAATAGTCCACCTATGGTAATAGCTCGGCAAACAGGCAGGCAGGCCGAGTATGTGAGTGCTGTCATACCCAGCTATTTTCTTATTATTTCAGTTTTCTTGGTGGAGTAGAAAGCAAGGTAACCAACTAAAAGTGAGGACAGTGAAAGAGGTTTGAGGGTTTGAGAAGATATGAGAAAGTGTTAAAATGGTCATCTAGGAAAATAAATGGACGAATGAACTTGGAACAGAGAGTGTGATTGCCTGACAGCATTAAAGGGCTGCTTGAAGTTCAGAGCCATAAATTTCAAGTGGGAGTAGTCAGCAAAGTTGTGTGTTTTGCTCCATCTATATACATGAGTGGGTGTGAGTAGGTGGGCACAGAGTAGGTGGAGAGCTGGATTTAAACAAAGTTGGGCTTTGCAAGAAAGGGAAAGAGTGACGAGGGAATAACTGTAATTATCAACCATGGAATTTAAGATGAGTAACAAGAGGTGTGGGAAAAGGTGAGGGATGAACAGACTGGAGGTATTGGTTGGGTCAAAGAATAGCTGGAGTAGGGATTCTAGAGGGAGTGAGCTTGGAAGGATAGGCAATAGTAGTCAGGAAGTGAAATGTTTTGGACAGAGATTAGGGGAGGAATGCAACTCTGGTAATGATTAAGTCTAGGGAAGGCTTTCTCAATCTCTACATACTGACCTTTTGGATCAGGTAATTTCTTCTTGTGAAGGGCTGTCCTGTGCATTAGCAGCATCCATGGCCTCTACCTACTCACTAGATGCCAGTAATACTAGCCACCCCCCTCACCCAGTTGTGACAATCAGAATGTATCCAGATACTGCAAAATCACCCCCGAGTTGAGAACCACTGATCTAGAATACGATCAAGTGTTTGAGATCACTGGACAAGGCCAAGAACTGAGAGCCAGGGAACTAAAATAATCATCTATCAGTATATTGCAATTGCCAAGAACTAAACAGGAGTAGTGCTAGAGAGAATGACAGTGAGCAGGAACCACAATTAGTCAAGGAACGAAGCAAATGTCAGTAGATGACAACTGAGGAGTAGGTGACATAATCTGATGGCAAGACAAAGCTGATGATACATCAGCTTCACAGTAGTGGTAAAGCTGGTATCAGAACTGAGGCTTCTTTCCCAGGGCTTTTAAAAATGTCTAGAAGGTGGGCAGACACCTCCACATGATTTCATGTTCAATTAAATTAGACTCACAGAGTCAAAAATAAGGGTCAGTCAAAAACAATTGGCACCCTTTCTGACTGCCATATATAACAAACAGCTGAAGGCACATATTTTTGGCTGAATACCATCCTAAAAATAGGACATAACATCTTGGTTTAAAAAAAAAAAAAAAAAAACCTCAATTTTCTTTCTGGCCCTTAAAACTTTTATGCTGCCTTTGATTAGAAAAGAAACATCTTTTCTTAAATGACTGCATTTATCTGTTTGCTACAGAGCAATCATAACTAACATTCTCCTTAGATAACCAATCAACTTTATCTTCACATAGTCTAATCCCACGGAGAACAAAAAGACCTTAATATTAAATGGACTGATGGCAATGTTCTCCAACTGTGCATCACCTGCTCCTCTCACTGCCACCTGGAAAGACATCATCTAACCAGACTGCAAGCAGATTTAGAGCAAATGCCCAATTTTCATCTCCACCTCCTAAAAGCATATTCACAGGGAAGTGCTTGTTGAAATTACAGAAGCAGTTTCAAGATGGGAAATTTAAACTATACTATTATTTATTAAGTTCTTCCAAATGCACTCTTACTGCAATAATTAAGACTTTAGGGCTGGGAGGGCTGGCTCATGCCTGTAATTCCAGGACTTTGGGAGGCCAAGGTGAGTGGATCACTTGAGCCCAGGAGTTTGAGACCAGCCTGGGCAACATGGCTAAACCCTGTCTCTACAAAAAAAAATAAAAAACTTAGCCAGGCGTGGTAGTTTACTCCTAAAGTCCCAGCTACTTGGGAGGCTGAGGTGGGAGGATCACTTGAGCCCAGGAGGTGGAGGTTGCAGTGAGCTGAGATCGTGCCACTACACTCCAGCCTGGGTGACAGAGCCAGACAGACTCTGTCTCAAAAAATAAATAAATAAATAAATAAATAAATAAAAGACTTTAGGCCACAGGGACACCAGATTCACTGAACATCCACAAGCCCATCTTCCGAATTCTACCTTGTTATGGTTGTACTGAATTTAAATTTTGTAACACATAAACATGAAGAACAAAGATGGTGTCGAGGAAACACACGATGCCATCACCTACGTCCTGTTCAACTTTACAGATTACTGAAGCCAATATTAAAGTTAATGTAAAACACAGGTGAAATGCTCTCATTTCAAGTTCCAAATTAGGCACTGGTCAGATCTTACTAGTGGTATAATTATTAGACTTTTACATAGTGCTATTAAAATGACTTAGGTATTTTATATATTATTTCTAAACTGGATGCTTTCCTATTAGGAAATGCAGACAACAAGATCTTCAGAGTATTAACCAGGCTTTAAATCTCACCTTTTCACATATCAGCTGTGTTATCTGGTTATGCTATTTGGTTTCATTTTCTTTTTCTTTTTTTTTTTTGAGACAGGATCTCCCTCATGGCCCAGGCTGGAGTGCAATGATGTAATCTCAGCTTACCGCAGCCTCCGCCTTCTGGGTTCAAGCCATCCTCCCGTCTCAGCCTCCCGAGTAGCTGGGACTACAGGCAAGTGCCACCACACCTGGCTACTTTTTGTATTTTTAGTAGAGACAGGGTTTTGCCATGTTGCCCAGCCTGGTCTCGAACTCCTGACCTCAAATGATCCACCAGCCTCGGCCTCCCAAAGTGCTGGGATTATAGGCATGAGCTACCAAGTCTGGCCCTAGTTTCATTTTCTCACTTGTTAAATGGGGATAATACTAACATAACAGTTGCTGTGAAGAAAACATTGCCTATAATGTGAACAGCATACTTCCGACATATAGTATTTGTTCAATAAATGAATAGTCCTCTTAATTTGTTGTTAAATAAAATAAGCTTCAGAAAATGGAAATACGATAACCTTATAGTCAGGCCTCTCCTTGAAAGATCAAAGAAAATTCTGATTTTTGTTACAATAGATCATCAAGTTGGGCTTACAGCTATTTTAGTCCTTGTTTATAATTATAATATAAATGAACACAAAGAGCAGATGCATACCTTCCAAACTTTCTTGTTCATCCGAGGTGTAAGTGTCCATCTGACTTTGTTCTCGTAAGAAGCGAATAACTGCATAAACCAGGTGCTTGATAGATGACATTTTAGAAGCTTAAACACTTTTCCTTGATAAGAAAAATGAAAACACTGAACTAAGTTATTCTGAAGAATCAGTCAGAAAAGTCATAAATTACAAAGATGATACAGGTTATAAACTATATTAAAGGTAAAAACAAAACACAAAACTGTATGACCTTTCATCTTTTTTTTTTTTTAAGAGTCAGGAGAGCACAAAGTATTGTGAAGGTAATTTATTACATATTTTCATTAATACCCAGTGGTATAAGAGTATGTTAAATCTTGGAATAAGTAAAAATGTCTTCAAAACAAGTACAGCATAAGCTTAGACTATCACTGAGTATCTAACCATATAGAAATCCCCTAAAGGCCTCAGTACTAAGTTGAGAGGCTTTCATACTGCTGACTAAAAGCTGATCTGTAACCAAGCATCTTCCTCTATTTCATGGGACCTAAAAAAAGTATTAATAATGTATACTACCTACTTTTTGTAGGTTGAGAGTTATTTGACGAGGAAACACATTCGCGAAAGGTTGTTCAACTGGTGTCGTTCTTAATAAAAATGGCATTTCTATTTAATCAGCAGACATGTCAGGAAATCGCTGCCCAAGTCGATGGATACTACAAGTCGACCGGCGCTCCCTGCAGAGGCTGTGCTCTCGTGGACAAGCTGGAAGCTCCCGGTCATGTTCATTCACATGGAATACTATCGCATCCAAACAGTGGCGCAGGGCCAGCCGGCATTCATGGCTGATTTCCACTAAATCGCATCATCCATCTGTTCCCCAGGTTCCCTAATTCAAAGCCAGGGTGTGGTACCCGTCGCTATAATGTTTATTATTTGTGTAGTTATTTTAAAGGCGATGTCAGCCTCTAGGCCACGGGGTCACAAGCAATAAATAAGGCCCCAGGGCAGAAGGTAAAAACAGAAAGGGGGGAAAAGGGGTGCGAAGAGGGAAAGAGATGCCCAGCCTCGTCCAGGCTTCTCCCCCTTCCTCTCCCCAGAGCGCATCGAGCTACCCCTCCCTCCCGTCCTCCCTCGGGCACCCCGCCTCGCCTCGGCCCTGCCCGGTGTGCAGCGAGTGCCAGTGCGGGCCTCGGTCCGGGGCGGCGGGAGGCGCACCCTCGCCAGACAGAAGCCCCCTTACCGAGCAGGAGGACGCGAGACGACGGCTGCTGGCCCGCGGGGTTCCGTAGGCCGGCCCGCCCGACCCCTAGTCCTCGGGGCTGAAGCCCGGCTCGGGATCGCAGCACTGGGCGCGGCGGTGCAAACTTCCCCGGCCCCCAGGCCGCCAACCCCAGAGCCCACCCGGCTGTGCTCTAGCTCTGGCGGCAGGGTCTGGCCTGCACCGCCCCTGGGGCGGGGCCGGACGCGCGGGCTGGGGCGGGGCACGGCGCGGGGCGGGGCTGGTAGGCGCCGGCGTGGAGCTGCCGCACGTGGGAGGGCGCTGGCCCGTTAGCCACTGTGGCCTCTGCGGCTAGGCCGGCTGGCGACTCCCGGGCGCCCAGGCGCTGTGGAGCGCCTTGTCGCGCCACGCTGAAGGACCACGCGCCCACCGCCGCCAGCCTCTCAACGCTCCCATGATCGCCCGGTGCCTTTTGGCTGTGCGAAGCCTCCGCAGGTACCTCCAGCGCGCGGGTTAACCTTGGCCGTGGGCAGGGCGGGGTCTTTCGCCGTGTGGTGCCTGGAGCCTGGACCCAACCCTTCCCGACCGCGCCTCTCCGACGCTCCTGGGACGCACCCTCCCCTCGGCTTGCAAGGTGGACCCCTGGGGCACACCTGGCGCGGCCACCTGGAGCCACCTTTCCCGCCTCCGCTCCCTCGGGAGGACGTCCATTCCCCTTTGTTTGGGACTGCCTCAGCCGCAGTCAGCGAGGCTGGTCACAGACGCGGCCCAAAATGAATGCAAATAGTTTGGATAAGAAAATCATTTCACTTTCAACCCCAATGCAGAACTGCACACCTGTCATTAAAAGTGCCGCAGCTGTGGACTCAGAACAATTTTGTTTGCTCCTTGCGCCCATTATTAGCATTCCAATCGTTTAACATCCACCCGAGATGAAACCTCTTTGGTGGTGTTGCTTATTTCCGTCCATGCTCTCTAACTTCCTTTTTTATTTTCCTCCTCCCCATAAAACAAACATTCTGCCTCTTGCCGGTGCAAATTGACCTGGCCCAAAATGGAGAAAATGATCGCTTGTACACGGCCTTGGGCAGCCTGAGCTGCTGTTTTGGATTGCTTCCTAGCCCTCTAACCACACCCCACTGCAACAGACCAGTAGCAAGATGGTGAGGGAATTAGATTCTTTGCACGAATGCGCTGGTTTTCGGAAACAATGCCGCCACCATCCCCGTTTCCAAATCTGCCCAGAACTGTACATCCAAATGAAGATTCAACAGAAAAAAGAAAATGTGTGCTTCTTGCTAGCTGTCAACAAAACTATTTTGTAACATGTCAGCATTTAAGCTTTCTACGGTTCCCTTTTGCACATTGCCACTCCTCTGAATGGATGGAGCTTTGTGTTGCTCAGTCCGTAGAGTTAGGGAGCAGGCAGGCGACAGTGGTAATTGCAAAGAGTTAATGTGATGATTTGTGATCTTTCAGCCTGTCATTTTTTGCTAGTCTCCAGGCTGCAATCGATATAACTGTCAAATGAAGTTATACCAAGAAATGAAGATCTTCATATAATGCAGGTGTGAGAAGAGGAAATAAATCTTCATATAAGAGCAATTCTCAAACTTTTTCTTCTCAGGGCCCCTTTACCTTTCAAAAATTACCGTGGACCTAAGAGCTTCTGTTTGTATGGTATATATGTTTATATTAACCATATTAGACATTAAAGCTGGAAAAATTGTAAGTATTTGTTAATTTACAAAACAGTGATAAATAGGCTACATGCATTAATAATGATTTTAATGAAAAATAACTATTTTCCAAACCAACCCCCTCCCCCCATCAGTGAGAAGAGTAACATTGTGGGGTTTTCTTTTTAAAATTGTGGTAAGATATAACAAAATTTACCATTTTAATAATTTTTAAGTGTACAATTTAAAGTGTGCAATTGAGAGGTATAGCCAACACCACTGTCCATCTCCAGAACTTTGTCATCATCCCAAACTGAAATCCTGTACCTATTACATAATAACTGCCCATTACTTCCTCCCCAAAGCCCTGGTTAGCCATTATTTTTTCTTTATGAATTTGACTATTTCAGGTCCCTTATATAAGTGGAATTATACAATACTTGTCCTTTTGAGTCTGGTTTATTTAGTAAGTGTTTTTAAGGTTTATTCATATTGAAGCATGTGTCAGGATTTCCTTTTTAAAACTGAATAATATTTCATTGTATGTATATATCACATTTTGTTTATCCATTTGTCTGGACATTTGGGTTGCTTCCACCTTTTGGCTACTGTGAATACTACTACTATGATCGTTAATGTGCACATGTCTGTCTGAATCCCTGCTTTTAATTCTTTGGGATACCATATGTACCTAGAAGTGAAAATTGCTGAGTCATAGGATAGTACTATGTTTAGTTTTTGAAACCATACTGTTTTTCTTCAGTGGCTGTGCCATTTTTACATTCCCATTGGCAGTACACAAGGATCCCAATTTCTCCACATCATCATCAGCGCTTATTTTCTGGTTTTAATAACAGTTATCCTAGGAGTGGCATTGTTTTGCATTTTTGCAAAACTAATGTGTGACATAATAGAAGGTAACTGGATTCTTATGTCTGCCTCTGCATTTAAGCTGCTGCACTGTTTCATTATGGTTTAAGATGAAGAAAATCCCACCTCACAGTCATGTGAAGTTGGAAAGAAGAATATTTTATTTTATTTTATTTTATTTTTTTTTTTTTTTGAGACGGAGTCTGGCTCTCTCGCCCAGGCTGGAGTGCAGTGGCCGGATCTCAGGTCACTGCAAGCTCCGCCTCCCGGGTTCACGCCATTCTCCTGCCTCCGCCTCCCAAGTAGCTGGGACTACAGGCGCCCGCCTCGTCGCCCGGCTAGTTTTTTTTTTTGTATTCTTTAGTAGAGACGGGGTTTCACCGTATTAGCCAGGATGGTCTCGATCTCCTGACCTTGTGATCCACCCGTCTCGGCCTCCCAAAGTGCTGGGATTACAGGCTTGAGCCACCGCGCCCGGCCGGAAAGAAGAATATTTTAATAGTTTTTTAAAGATAATCATGGATATCCTTTGATATCACATCAAAGTTTGACAAATGGTAGCTTTTTAAAGGTTAGTTACAAAGTGGAATCTGAAACTATATCAATGTACTTTTTTACATTGTTACGTTAATAACCATTGGTGTACCTTATACTTTGAATGGATGTTGGATCGATGCCTGATATTTTAAACATTAAGCATAAGTCCTTCGGAAATTTTAGTGGTTCACTGTGTTATACAGTTCTTCCTAATGTTGACATATTTCATTATACAGTATCAAACAATCACTTTCCTTAATGTCTTCCCATTTCATCAGAAAAGTCTTCAAGTATTGGGAAGCTGTCAAGCTCACAGTGGCAGATAGGATTTTCCAAAATGCTAGTTTTCACTTGAAAGCTAGAATTGTATCATTGGCAACACAAACTGTCAGTTGTTTTACTTGAAGTGACAGTCTCACTTTGTTACATTTTTGACAGAATTTCTGCTACATGCTTAAGTCTGAATAACCCTGGTTTGTCTGTCAGTAGTTTTTTTTCTGGTAAAAATGGTGTTCCATGAAAAAAAGCTATTTCAGCTCACAGTTCAACCAATTGCAAAAGTGCTTTTGATTTGGGCAACCAAATCCACAGGACAACCCTTATACTCAGGTACACAGCAGAAGTGGTTTGTGCGTACTTGGTCACATGTAACTCAAGGGTAGAGATTTAATAAAAATTCATGCTTTTTACCATTTCATGAAGGATATTCTAAAATGAAATTGACATTATTTTTAGCCTGAGTGCATAGCAATGAAAAATACAGCTACTAGTACAGTTTGGTGCTGTTGACTCAATTTGTCCTGAAGTACCAACAATGTTATCCACCATTGCTTTTCACCATCAGTGCAAATGTTCACAAAGTAAAAAGGAGAAATAATGTCTTAGTATTGTTGCAAAAGATTTTTAACCTCACAGACTCCTTGAAAGGGTGTCAGGAACCCCTCCCCACACCTCTACCTTTAAAGTTTGTGGACTACATTTTGAGAGCTGTTGCTATGTCGTATTAGATTCTTTGTTTATGCATGGAGGAAAATAAATAAACTAATAGCCAAAAAATTATTACCTTGTTAGAAGCTACCATAAATACATTAACTATTTTGTTATATAAGGGCATATCTCACAGTTAATCATCATATACAGTAGTCCTTAACCCAGGGCTTCTGTACTTTATCACAGAATCGACTCTGTTTCAAAATCAGTATCTTCCAAAAGAGTTCATGTTAGACAACACGGAGGATCCCTGTGTTTTCCTGTTTTTCCTGTTTCCTCTGACACTTGAGAGATCCTTTTAGTGTTATGGAGTGACTAGGCTTTTGCCTAACTGACTTATAGTTTCCTTTGGGTTTTCTTGTTAGAGCTGCTATACCGGCTGCCCAAGGCCAGGTGGGCAGCCAGGATCATTAATGGGGGTGTTCAGCCAATTTCTTGGGAATAAGTGGACTGAGAATCTGGAGTTTGAATTATAGTTGCTGTTCAATTCACTTTGTGACCTTAAAAAAATCACTCATTCCCTTGGACTTCTTTCAGTTACATATGTATGAGTGCATGTATGTATGTATGTATGTTACATAGTATGTATTTTAGAGACAAGGTCTCACTGTCATCCAGGCTGAAGTGCAGTGAGGCATGATCATGGCTCACTGCAGTCTCAAACTCTAGTTTCAAACAATCCTCCCTGCCTCAGCCTCCTGAGTAGCTGGGACTACAGGTGCTCACCACCATATCCAGCTAATTTTAAAAAATTGTTTGTAGAGATAGGATCTTACTATGTTGCCAAAGCTGGTCTAGAATTCCTGGCCACAAATGATCCTCCCATCTCAACCTCTAAAAGTGCTGGGATTACAGGTGTGTGCCATCATTGCCTGGCCCAGGTTCCTTATATTGTAAAATAAAGAGGGCTTGACTAAATAATAGCTAAGGCTTTAAAAAAAAAAAAAAACCTCTATATTGCCACAGCAAACCAGGAGAATTCCTCCTCCTACCTCAGTGAGATTGCATAGCATGTGACCCAAGCAAAACCTAATGTATATTATAGAATATGAGGGATGAGTGACATGGTCAAAGAAACAAACGAGAAGGTTGACTCAACAATATTTAGCCAAAACAGCTGTAATAGCCTAGCTTCCTCTTTCAATTAGAAAAGACAGCTTGATTTGTCTTTTGGTTTTTGTTTTTTTGAGACAGAGTCTCGCTCTGTCGCCCAGGCTGGAATACAGTGGCACGATCTCGGCTCACTGCAACCTCTGCCTACCAGATTCAAGCGATTATCCTGCCTCAGGCTCCCAAATGGCTGGGATTACAGGTGTCCACAACCACACCTGGCTAATTTTTTATATGTTTAGTAGAGGTGGTGTTTCACTATGTTGGCCTGGCTGGTCTTGAACTCCTGACCTCAAGTGATCCCACCTCGGCCTCTTAAAGTTCTGGGATTACAGGTGTGAGCCACTGCACCTGGCCTAAAAAACACAGCTTGGTTTTTTAAAATGATGACAGCAGGCCAGGCGCAGTGGCTCACGCCTGTAATCCCAGCACTTTGGGAGGCCGAAGCAGGTGGATCACCTGAGGTCGGGAATTCGAGACCAGCCTGACCAACATGGAGAAACCCCATCTCTACTAAAAATACAAAATTAGCTGGGCGTGGTGGTGCATGCCTGTAATCTCAGCTACTTGAGAGGCTGAGGCACAAGAATCGCTTGAACCCAGGAGGCGGAGGTTGCAGTAAGCAGAGATCGTGCCATTGCACTCCAGCCTGGGCAACAACAGTGAAACTCTGTCTCAAAAATAGATAAATAAATGATGACAGCAATGCATGTTCATTATTGAAAACTTAGCAAGTAATGACAAGCAAAAGAAAATATTAAATACGTACATAATCCACCCATCTAGAACAGCCAATTCTTAACAGCCTTCAACATTTCTTCTATGAACAGACTTTCTTTTTACAAATAGGATGTTGTTATTCTTTTATAATTTTTAATATTATACAAACATCCTGTAAAATATAAATAGCTATAATATATTCCCTTTGGGGATATATGCAATTTGATTAATACATACCTTTAGACATGTCAACTATTCCCAACTTCTTGCAATGAGTAATAGTGCTTGGATAAACATTCCTACTGTCCTTTTCCAAATCCTTAATTATTTTCTTAGTATAAAGTCTTACGAATTGAATTTGTACATCAAAGGGCATGCATACCTTTCAGGTCTACTTATCATCTTACTCTGTTTTAAAAACTTTCTCCCAAACTATAATCTTACCGAGTAAGTAAATGCTAATTTCCTATACTGTTACCAACACTGAGCATTTTAATGTTTTTTTTATCCTTACCAGTTTGATAAGTGGAAATTTCTCTTACTATAATTTTTATTTTCATACATTTTTGGAAGGTTTATTCAGTGATTCCTAAACAAAAATTCAGGACTTGTGATGTGGAAACCAAAACGTTATTTGTTTTCTGATGTGAAAATTTATTTATATGGAAAATCTTAGAAAGTCAGACAAATTCAATTCTAGTTTTCTTGGTGTTTTTGTTTGTTTGAGACAGGGTCTCACTTGGTTGCTCAGGCTGGAGTGCAGTCACGTGATCATGGCTCACTGCACCCTCAACCTCCCAGGCTCAAGCAGTCCTCCCACTTCAGCCTCCCAAGTAGCTGGGACTACAAGTGTGTGCCACCACACGCGGCTAATTTTTGTATTTCTTATAGAGACAGGGCTTCACTATGTTGCCCAAGTTGGTCTCTAATTCCTGGGCTCAAGTGATCTACCTGCCTCAACCTTCCAGAGTGCTGGGATTATAGGCATGAGCTACTGGGCCTGGCCTAAATTACAGTTATTAATAAACTTAACAATATTTACATGTCTGAGCGTAATTAAATAAAATTGAAATTATTCCTCTAAAACCAGTAGGCATAATCTCCAAAATGTTAAGAGAACAGTACTGAGAAAAAAAATCTGATTTAAAAAAGGGTTTTAAGTTAAAGTATCAAGAAATAGATTGAGATTATTTGTACAAATGGATTTGGTTATAAAAGAGGATTTCTTTTTTCTTTTTCTTTTTTGAGACGGAGTCTCACACTGTCGCCCTGGCTGGAGTGCAGTGGCATGATCTCGGGTCACTGCAACCTCGGCCTCCCAGGTTCAAGCAATTCTTCTGCCTCAGCCTCCCAAGTAGCTGGGATTACAGGCGCCTGCCACCACGCCCAGCTAATTTCTTGTATTTTTAGTAGAGACGGGGTTTTACCATGTTGGCCAGGCTGGTCTCGAACTCCTGATCTCATGATTCGCCCGCCTCAGCCTCCCAAAGTGCTGAGATTAAAGGCGTGAGCCACTGCGCTCGGCCGAGGATTGGCTTCTATCATTTTTGGTTGTCCTTTAACTGTGGTTTTTTTGGTCAGAAACAACCTGGTTCTTCCTCAAGGTTAAACATTATCACCTCTTTGGTTAAGACAAAGCACAGGACTTCCTGCTTTAGGGGAGAACCACCTAAATTAAAGATATAAAGAACCAAGGAAATTGATGTGTATTGAGTACATATGTAAATGCCAAGCTGCGCATTACGAAGTGCATGTAGCATCATAGAGTCGACTGTATAAATGTGGAAACAGCTTGCCAGAGTTTGAATGCTGGTTCTGCCACTGACTAGCACTGTGATCTTAGGCAAGAATACTTAAGTTCTCCGTATCTGTTTCCTCCTCAGTAAATTGGGAATTGATTGGATGATTTCTTCATTCACCAAATATTTATTGTCTATTATATGCGAAACAGTATTCTAGGTCTGGGGGTATAGCAATGAACAAAGCAGACAAAAATCTTTGCATTAATGGAACTTACATTCCAGTGGGAGATACAACTAAGGAAAATATATAGTAAGTTAGATGGGAAAATGTGTTTCAGAGCAAAAGTAAAACGAGAAAGGGGAATGCTCAATACCGATAGGAAGGAAATTGTAGAGTCAACAGGAAAGGCTAAGAAAGTGATATTAATACTTGAGTAATGATCTAAGAGAAGTGAGCAGTTGTGCTATGTGAATACCTGAGGCAGGTCATTCTAAGCAGGAGAAACAGCACATACTAAGGCTCTGAAAGCAGGGCTATGCCTGGTGTTTTTGAGAAAGTAAAGAGACCATTGTGACTAGCATGGAATAAATGTCAGGCAAGTAAGTAGGAGATGAGATGAGAGAGGGAAAAATTGTACTCACCCTTTTTTTCTTTTCTTTTTTTTTTTTTTTTTTTTTTTTTTGTTTTTAGACAGAGTCTCGCTCTGTTGCTTGGGCTAGAGTGCAATGGCCCAATCTCAGCAATCTCCTCCTCCTGGGTTCAATCGATTCTCTCACCTCAGCCTCCCGAGTAGCTGGGATTACAGGCACCCACCATCATGCCCAGCTAATTTTTGTATTTTTGTAGAAATGGGTTCACCATGTTGGTCAGGCTGGACTTGAACTCTTGACCTTAAGTGACCCACCTGCCTCCGCCTCCCAAAGTGCTGGGATTACAGGTGTGAGCCACCGTGCCTGGCCTGTACTCACCTTTTAAGATTGAAACATAAATATAGAACACTTTGAACATTGCCTGGTTATATCCGTTCCTATTACTACAAAAATGCTGTATAACAAACTGAATTTCAGTGGAGTACAGTGATCAATGTTTATTTTTGCTGGCAAATCTAGATTTTGGCTGGGCAGTTTTTCTGTTTTTAACTCATTCATGCTCCTTCAGTCAGCCATGGGTTGTGTAGGCAGCTCTTTGCTGTCCTCTGCCACATGTTTGGTGATGTAGGATGACCACAGCTGGGGCTATTTGGCCGTCTTTCCTGTGACCTCTCATCCTCCAGGAAGCTACCTCTGGCTTGTTCTCATGGCAGTGGCAGGGTTCCATGAAAGAGTGGAAGGCAGTTGGAACTGGAACCTCATCAGCTCTGCCACATTCTACTGGTCAAAGCAAGTCACAAGGCTAGCCCAGATTCGAGAAGTGGGGAAACAGACTCTATCTCTTAATGGGTAGAACAGCAAACTCACATTGTTAAGAGACATAGACACATAGCAGGTGGAAAATTGAGGCCATTTTAGTCATCAGTCTACCATATTGGCACTTAATAAAATCTCGAGAAGTACTAGTTACTGTTTTTACTTGTGTGAATTGCCTAGTTTTATTTTGGGAGTTTTAAAATTAGAATTATTAATTTGTAAGAGCCCCTCATAGATGTTTCAGTTATTTTTGGTCTTTGAACTTTTGGGGTGGATTATTGTTGCTTTTTGCTTTTTTGCTTTTTCTCTACAAAATTTAATTTTTTTTTTTTTTTTTATACTTTAAGTTCTAGGGTACATGTGCATAACGTGCAGGTTTGTTACATATGTATATTTGTGCCATGTTGGTGTGCTGCACCCATCAACTCGTCAGCACCCATCAATTCATCATTTATATCATGTATAACTCCCCAATGCAATCCCTCCCTCCTCCCCCCTCCCCATGATAGGCCCCAGTGTGTGATGTTCCCCTTCCCGAGTCCAAGTGATCTCATTGTTCAGTTCCCACCTATGAGTGAGAACATGCGGTGTTTGGTTTTCTCTTCTTGTGATAGTTTGCTAAGAATGATGGTTTCCAGCTGCATCCATGTCCCTACAAAGGACGCAAACTCATCCTTTTTTATGGTTGCATAGTATTCCATGGTGTATATGTGCCACATTTTCTGAATCCAGTCTGTCACAGATGGACATTTGGGTTGATTCCAAGTCTTTGCTATTGTGAATAGTGCCGCAATAAACATACGTGCGCATGTGTCTTTGTAGTAGAATAATTTATAATCCTTTGGGTATATACCCAGTAGTGGGATGGCTGGGTCATAAGGTACATCTAGTTCTAGATCCTTGAGGAATCGCCATACTGTTTTCCATAATGGTTGAACTAGTTTACAATCCCACCAACAGTGTGAAAGTGTTCCTATTTCTCCACATCCTCTCCAACACCTGTTGTTTCCTGACTTCTTAATGATTGCCATTCTAACTGGTGTGAGATGGTATCTCATTGTGGTTTTGATTTGCATTTCTCTGATGGCGAGTGATGATGAGCATTTTTTCATGTGTCTGTTGGCTGTATGAATGTCTTCTTTTGAGAAATGTCTGTTCATATCCTTGCCCACTTTTTGATGGGGTTGTTTGTTTTTTCTTGTAAATTTGTTTGAGTTCTTTGTAGATTCTGGATATTAGCCCTTTGTCAGATGAGTAGATTGCAAAAATTTTCTCCCATTCTGTAGGTTGCCTGTTCACTCTGTGGTAGTTTCTTTTGCTGTGCAAAAGCTCTTTAGTTTAATTAGATCCCATTTGTCAATTTGGCTTTTGCTGCCGTTGCTTTTGGTGTTTTAGACATGAAGTCCTTGCCCATGCCTATGTCCTGAATGGTACTACCTAGATTTTCTTCTAGGGTTTTTATGGTATTAGGTCTAACATTTAAGTCTCTAATCCATCTTGAATTAATCTTCATATAAGGGGTAAGAAAGGATCCAGTTTCAGCTTTCTACTTATGGCTAGCCAATTTTCCCAGCACCATTTATTAAATAGGGAATCTTTTCCCCATTTCTTGTTTCTCTCAGGTTTGTCAAAGATCAGATGGCTGTAGATGTGTGGTATTATTTCTGAGGACTCTGTTCTGTTCCATTGGTCTATATCTCTGTTTTGGTACCAGTACCATGCTGTTTTGGTTACTGTAGCCTTGTAGTATAGTTTGAAGTCAGGGAGCGTGACGCCTCCAGCTTTGTCCTTTTGACTTAGGATTGTCTTGGCAATGCGGGCTCTTTTTTGGTTCCATATGAACTTTAAAGCAGTTTTTTCCAATTCTGTGAAGAAAGTCATTGGTAGCTTGATGGGGATGGCATTGAATCTATAAATCACCTTGGGCAGTATGGCCATTTTCATGATATTGATTCTTCCTATCCATGAGCATGGTATGTTCTTCCATTTGTTTGTGTCCTCTTTGATTTCACTGAGCAGTGGTTTGTAGTTCTCCTTGAAGAGGTCCTTTACATCCCTTGTAAGCTGGATTCCTAGGTATTTTATTCTCTTTGAAGCAATTGTGAATGGAAGTTCATTCCTGATTTGGCTCTCTGCTTGTCTATTACTGGTGTATAAGAATGCTTGTGATTTTTGCACATTAATTTTGTATCCTGAGACTTTGCTGAAGTTGCTTATCAGCTTAAGGAGATTTTGGACTGAGACGATGGGGTTTTCTAAATATACAATCATATCATCTGCAAACAGGGACAATTGGACTTCTTCTTTTCCTAACTGGATACCCTTGATTTCTTTCTCTTGCCTGATTGCCCTAGCCAGAACTTCCAACACTATGTTGAATAGGAGTGGTGAGAGAGGGCATCCCTGTCTTGTGCCAGTTTTCAAAGGGAATTTTTCCAGTTTTTGCCCATTCAGTATGATATTAGCTGTGGCTTTGTCATAAATAGCTCTTATTATTTTGAGGTACGTTCCATCAATACTGAATTTATTGAGCATTTTTAGCATAAGGGCTGTTGAATTTTGTCAAAAGCCTTTTCTGCATCTATTGAGATAATCATGTGGTTCTTGTCTTTGATTCTGTTTATATGCTGGATTACGTTTATTGATTTGCGAATGTTGAACCAGCCTTGCATCCCAGGGATGAAGCCCACTTGATCATGGTGGATAAGCTTTTTGATGTGCTGCTGAATCCGGTTTGCCAGTATTTTATTGAGGATTTTTGCATCGATGTTCATCAGGGATATTGGTCTAAAATTCTCTTTTTTTGTTGTGTCTCTGCCAGGCTTTGGTATCAGGATGATGTTGGCCTCATAAAATGAGTTAGGGAGGATTCCCTCTTTTTCTATTGATTGGAATAGTTTCAGAAGGAATGGTACCAGCTCCTCCTTGTACCTCTGGTAGAATTCAGCTGTGAATCCATCTGGTCCTGGAATTTTTTTGGTGGTAGGCTATTAATTGTTGCCTCAATTTCAGAGCCTGCTATTGGTCTATTCAGGGATTCAACTTCTTCCTGGTTTAGTCTTGGAAGAGTGTAAGTGTCCAGGAATTATCCATTTCTTCTAGATTTTCTAGTTGATTTGCGTAGAGGCATTTATAGTATTCTCTGATGGTGTTTGTATTTCTGTGGGGTCAGTGGTGATATCCCCTTTATCATTTTTTATTGCGTCTATTTTATTCCTCTCTCTTTTCTTCTTTATTAGTCTTGCTAGCGGTCTCTCAATTTTGTTGATCTTTTCAAAAAACCAACTCCTGGATTCATTGATTTTTTGGAGGGTTTTTTGTGTCTCTATCTCCTTCAGTTCTGCTCTGATCTTAGTTATTTCTTGCCTTCCGCTAGCTTTTGAATGTGTTTGCTCTTGCCTCTCTAGTTCTTTTAATTGTGATGTTAGAGTGTCCATTTTAGATCTTTCCTGCTTTCTCTTGTGGGCATTTAGTGCTATAAATTTCCCTCTACACACTGCTTTAAATGTGTCCCAGAGATTCTGGTATGTTGTATCTTTGTTCTCATTGGTTTCAAAGAACATCTTTATTTCTGCTTTCATTTCGTTATGTACCCAGTAGTCATTCAGGAGCAGGTTGTTCAGTTTCCATGTAGTTGAGCGGTTTTGATTGAGTTTCTTAGTCCTGAGTTCTAGTTTGATTGCACTGTGGTCTGAGAGACAGTTTGTTATAATTTCTGTTCTTGTACATTTGCTGAGGAGTGCTTTACTTCCAATTATGTGGTCAATTTTGGAATAAGTGCGATGTGGTGCTGAGAAGAATGTATATTCTGTTGATTTGGGGTGGAGAGTTCTATAGATGTCTATTAGGTCCGCTTGGTGCAGAGATGGGTTCAATTCCTGGATATCCTTGTTAACTTTCTGTCTCGTTGATCTGTCTAATGTTGACAGTGGAGTGTTGAAGTCTCCCATGATTATTGTATGGGAGTCTAAGTCTCTGTAAGTCTCTAAGGACTTGCTTTATGAATCTGGGTGCTCCTGTATTGGGTGCATATGTATTTAGGAGAGTTAGCTCTTCCTGTTGAATTGATCCCTTTACCATTATGTAATGGCCTTCTTTGTCTCTTTTGATCTTTGATGGTTTAAAGTCTGTTTTATCAGAGACTAGGATTGCAACCCCTGCTTTTTTTTGTTCTCCATTTGCTTGGTAGATCTTCCTCCATCCCTTTATTTTGAGCCTATGTATGTCTCTGCATGTGAGATGGGTCTCCTGAATACAGCAGACTGATGGGTCTTGACTCTTGATCCAGTTTGCCAGTCTGTGTCTTTTAATTGGAGCATTTAGTCCATTGACATTTAAGGTTAATATTGTTATGTGTGAACTTGATCCTGTCATTATGATATTAACTGGTTATTTTGCTCGTTAGTTGATGCAGTTTCTTCCTAGCCTCGATGGTCTTTACATTTTGGCATGTTTTTGCAATGGCTGGTACCGGTTGTTCCTTTCCATGTTTAGGGCTTCCTTCAGGGTGTCTTGTAAGGCAGGCCTGGTGGTGACAAAATCTCTAAGCATTTGCTTATCTGTAAAGGATTTTATTTCTCCTTCACTTATGAAACTTAGTTTGGCTGGATATGAAATTCTGGGTTGAAAATTCTTTTCTTTAAGAACGTTGAATATTGGCCCCCACTCTCTTCTGGCTTGTAGAGTTTCTGCCGAGAGATCTGCTGTTAGTCTGATGGGCTTCCCTTTGTGGGTAACCCGACCTTTCTCTCTGGCTGCCCTTCAGATTTTTTCCTTCATTTCAACTTTGGTGAATCTGGCAATTATGTGTCTTGGAGTTGCTCTTCTGGAGGAGTATCTTTGTGGCGTTCTCTGTATTTCTTGAATTTGAATGTTGGCCTGCCCTACTAGGTTGGGGAAGTTCTCCTGGATGATATCCTGAAGAGTGTTTTCCAACTTGGTTCCATTTTCCCCCTCACTTTCAGGCACCCCAATCAGACGTAGATTTGGTCTTTTTACATAATCCCATACTTCTTGCAGGCTTTGTTCATTTCTTTTTCTTCTTTTTTCTTTTGGTTTCTCTTCTCGCTTCATTTCATTCATTTGATCCTCAATCGCTGATACTCTTTCTTCCAGTTGATCGAGTGGGTTACTGAAGCTTGTGCATTTGTCACGTATTTCTCGTGTCATGGTTTTCATCTCTGTCATTTCGTTTATGATCTTCTCTGCATTAATTAGTCTAGCTGTCAATTCTTCCACTCTTTTTTCAAGATTTTTAGTTTCTTTGCACTGGGTACGTAATTCCTCCTTTAGCTCTGAGAAGTTTGATGGACTGAAGCCTTCTTCTCTCATCTCGTCAAAGTCATTCTCTGACCAGCTTTGATCCGTTGCTGGCGATGGGCTGCGCTCCTTTGCAGGGGGAGATGCGCTCTTATTTTTTGAATTTCCAGCTTTTCTGCCCTGCTTCTTCCCCATCTTTGTGGTTTTATCTGCCTCTGGTCTTTGATGAGGGTGACGTACTGATGGGGTTTTGGTATAGGTGTCCTTCCTGTTTGATAGTTTTCCTTCTAATAGTCAGGACCCTCAGCTGTAGGTCTGTTGGAGATTGCTTGAGGTCCACTCCAGACCCTGTTTGCCTCAGTTGAAAATGCAGAAATCACTGGTCTTCTGTGTCGCTCGCGCTGGGAGTTGGAGACTGGAGCTGTTCCTATTCGGCCATCTTGCTCCGCCCCCCCCCTAAATTTTTATATAATCAGAAATATCAGTCTTTCCTTTACGACCTCTGCCTTTGGTCTCATTCCTAGAAAGTCCTCTACCCCAAGATTATACATTTTAAACATCATCTACATTTTCTTTTTTTTTTTTTAAGACAGAGTCTAGCTCTGTCACCCAGGCTGGAGTACAGTGGAACAATCTCATCTCTGTAACCTCTGCCTCCCAGTCTCAAGCAGTCCTCCCACCTCAGCCTTCCAAGTAGCTGGGACTACGGGTGTGAGTCACACCTGGCTAATTTTTGTATTTTTTGTAGAGAAAGGGTTTCGCTGTGTTGCCCAGGCTGGTCTCAAACTCCTGGGCTCAAGCAATCCTTCCACCTCAGCCTCCTAAAGTGCTGGGATTACAAGCATGAGCCACCACACCCAGCATCTACATTTTCTTCTAGTACTTTTATGTTCCATTTTCCACACTTAAACCCTTTATCTATCATGAGGGCTGACTTTTTAAAAAAGACTTCTTCAAATTATTGAGTGAAACAAAAAGGAAATCAACACCGAAACTGCAAGAAATATAAAAGGAAGTTCAGCTTATGAAATTTGGATTTCCCATTCACCCAAGCTTACATTAGAAAGACTCTGCCCCATTCTACCCACTCTGAGATTGTCTGTGCTTCCTGTTTGGCATTCAGGAGGAAGTCCTCATATTTCCCAGCCATATTTTGCTGGTATCTTTAATATTTTTTTTTTTTTTTGAGGCGGAGTCTCGCTCTGTCGCCCGGACTGGAGTGCAGTGGCCCGATCTCAGCTCACTGCAAGCTCCGCCTCCCGGGTTTACGCCATTCTCCTGCCTCAGCCTCCCGAGTAGCTGGGACTACAGGCGCCCGCCACCTCGCCCGGCTAGTTTTTGTATTTTTAGTAGAGACGGGGTTTCACTGTGTTAGCCAGGATGGTCTCGATCTCCTGACCTCGTGATCCGCCCGTCTCGGCCTCCCAAAGTGCTGGGATTACAGGCTTGAGCCACCGCGCCCGGCCTATCTTTAATATTTAGTCCCATTTGTGGTCAACACCAAAAGGAAAATTCTATTTCTGCCTCACATCTCAGGTGGAGTTGTAGTGACTGAAATAATCACAGCTTGATGAAGCCTGCTTGCTACAATGTATAATGTCCATACTCTCAGGGCTACATAGATCTAACCAATCTAACATTGAGATTTATACATCTGTATGTTATTTTTATTCTCATAGAAATTCTTTTTAAGGTTTCATAGCTTCTCTGCCAAGATACAAAATAGGGAACCACAAATTGTATATTTAAAAAAGAAGTAGATGAATGATATTAGATTCCAACTACCAATTGGACAGCTCCTGAAGTCTCACAGTCAACCACTTTTTTATCTTTTAAGTGATAGGGTTTGGCTGTGTCCCCACCAAAATCTTACCTTGAATTGTAGTTCCCATATTCCCCGCGTGTCGTGGGAGGGACCTGGTGGGAGGTAATTGAATCATGGGGCAGTTATCCCCATGCGTGTCGTGGGAGGGACCTGGTGGGAGGTAATTGAATCATGGGGCAGTTATCCCCATGCTGTTCTCATGATACAGTGAGTTCTCACAAGATCTGATGGTTTTATAAGGGGCTTTTTCCTCTTTGCTCAGCATTTCTCCTTCCTGCTGCCATGTGAATAAATGTGATTAAAAGGATGAAAAATTTGTCCATATATAAAATGTTTCTAGTATGAAAAATGTATCTATATATAAAATGACATTTCTAGTACCTTTGAAGTTCCTCGAGTGCCACTCTCCACCATATCCCCTTTCCTCATACCAGAGATAACCACAATCTTGAATTTTGTAATCACTGTCCTCTTGCTTTTCTTTATAGACATTACCACAAATGTGTATTTCCCTAAATAATATGATTTAGTTTTGCATGATGAAACTAGTTTCACATGGATGTGGTTCATTTTTACTCTTGTAAGATATTTCCTTGTGTGACTATTCCAAAAATATACTATTTATTTTGTCAGTGAATATTTGGGCTTCCATTTTCTTGATATTATAAACAGTATTGCTATGAATATTCTTATAGTGTCTCCTGATACATATGTGTGACTATGAATTTAAGAGAAAAATTACTAGGTTGTAGGATGTACATTCTCAGTTTTACCAAATAATGCCCAATTCTTTTTCCAAAGTGGTTATACTAATTTACTTCCTTCTCTCCATATAGTATTCATGAGTAGCCATGGATCCACTGTCCTTAGCAACTCTTGGTGTTGTCAGGCCTTTTGCCAACCCAATGACTGTAAAATGGCATTACTTGGCTTTTATACATATTGCTGTGTTACTAATGAGTTTGAACATGTTTTCATGTTTCTTTGCCATTTGTATTTTATGCTTGTTCATGTCTTTTGCCCATTTTCCTATTGAGTTATCTTTTTCATACTGAATTTACGTTCTACAATGTTTATATATTTTAGATATTGTTCATTTGTTTTCCAATATTCAAAAAATATGACTAGTCATGGTGGCTCACACCTGTAATCTTAACACTTTGGGAGGCTGAGGCAAGAGCATTACTTGAGCCCAGAAGTTTGACACCAACCTGGGCAATACAGGAACACCCTGTATCTATAAAACATTTAAAAAAAACAAAATTAGCTGGGCATAGTGGCATTCACCTGTGGACCCAGCTACTCAGAAGGCTGAGGTGGGAGGATTGCTTGAGGCTGGGAGGTCGACGCTTCAGCAAGCCATAATGATGCTGCTGCACTCCAGCCTATGCGATGGAGGGAGACTCTGTCCAGCCTATGCGACAGAGGGAGACTGTCTCCAAAAAAAATGTATATTTAATCTGTGTTTAATCTGTACAAGCCACTGAACTAAACTCTGGAAACACAGCTATGGATAAGACAGAAACTACTCCCGCCCTCATGGGTTTATCCCCTCACTCGAAGGGGGTTAAAAAGTAAACTAATAAATCTCTAACTAGTAACATCATCTTAGCTTTGTACTTTCTGAGGGTGAAGTTACCAGACCCCTACTAAATTCTTTCCCTCTGAATCCTGTATTAATACTTCTATAGTATAAACGTTATTATTAATGGTGTTTGTCTTCACCACTCGTTGACAAGTTTTCTGAAATCAGCAGCGTATTTTTTTGTTTTTCATTTCTGTACCTCCACTACTTAACATGGTCATTACGTAAGGGATACTAAATAAATATATTCATTGAATGGATGAATGAAAATATGTCATTAGTGATAATAACTGAAAATTCAGTGTTCACTATTGATATCTAGGGAGTATAGGCCTAGGTTTGGCATTTTGATACAATTGCAGGTATAACTTTCAGTAGAAAGTAGATATTTCTTTTTTTTTTTTTTGAGATGGAGTCTCATTCTGTCGCCTAGGCTGGAGTGCAGTGGTGTGATCTCGGCTCACTGCAAGCTCTGCCTCCCAGATTCACGCCATTGTCCTGCCTCAGCCTCTCGAGTAGCTGGGACTACGGGCGCCCGCCACCACGCCCGGCTAATTTTTTGTATTTTTAGTAGACACGGGGTTTCACCATGTTGCCCAAGCTGGACTTGGGCTCCTGAGCTAAAGTGAACCGCCCGCCTCAGCCTCCCAAAGTGCTGGGATTACAGGCGTGAGCCACCGTGCCTGGCCAAAAGTAGATATTTCAAGCACTATATGAAGTAGCTGGTTGCAGATTTCTTCATGCAAAAACCCGGTTGCCTATGTCTATGTGTTAGGTAAGCCAGTTTAGATTTAGATGTTTTATACCAAAGTTATTTACAGAAAAAAGTAGACCTAGTTGTATTATCAAAAAATTACAGAGTTAGCTGGGCACAGTGGTTCACTCCTGTAATCCCAGCACTTTGGGAGGCTAAGGTGGGCGGATCACTTTAGCTCAGGAGCCCAAGTTCAGCTTGGGCAACATGGCAAAGCCCCATCTCTACAAAAATTACAAAAATTAGCAGGGCGTGGTAGCATGCGCCTGTAGTCCTAGCTACTTGTAAAGCTGAGGTGGGAAAATTGCTTGAGCCCGGGAGGTCAAGCCTGCACTGAGCCATGTTTGTACCACTGCACTCCAGCCTGTTTGTCAGAGCGAGACCCTGTCTCAGAAAAAAAAAAAAAAAAACAGAGTTACAGAGTTGTGTAATATGCGATACAAACTAACTGTCGGGGCTATACTTAACCAGCAAATACACAAGAATGTTAAGTATGTATTACGATATGAGACAGAGGAGAAGCCATATATTAAAAGACATATATTAAAAGCCAAGCATGGTGGCTCACATCTGTAATCCCAACACTTTGGGAGGCTGAGACAGGAGGATTCCTTGAGCCCAGGGGTTCAAGACCAGCCTGGGCAACAAAGTGAGACCCCCGTCTCTACCAAAAAACAAACAAAAAAATTAGCCAGGCATGCTGGCATGCACCTGTGGTCAGCCTGGGCAACACAGTGAGACCGTGTCTTTAAAAAAGAAAAGAAAAGAAAAAAAAAGGCATGACTTTGATTCCTTGTCATGACTGGGAACATTCAGACAGTCACTTGTTAAATCTATAGATTAATCCCCTATTAATGAATACTCTGGGAGCAAAGCTCTTCTGAATATGTTGGCCTGGATATGAAAAAATTGAAGAAGGTGCTAATCTCCAAAACACTGGGTCAGAAGCAGCCAAGCTGGAAGAACAGAAGGCAAGCTTCCCATGGGTAGGCCTGGTATCAGCTCAGGCACAGAAGTCAGACTCTGGACATGGATGACTTGGGAGTTACTTGGGACTGGGGAGTACAGTGTCACTGGGATGGACATAATCCTTAGAGGAGTAGACATACTTGGTCAGACCAAGAAAGTAATGATATGCCGGTTGCCCTACCTGTTGGATAAAGTACCCTGTAGAACCCAAAGAAGCCACAACGGTAAATTCATATCCTGGAATGCATCTCATACCTGCCATAGTAAATCTAGCACTCTGTGCCATAAGTTCTATGCTTTACTAACTGCACGGAAGTAGCTGAAGGGAAGTAAAACCATGAAAAACTTTCTCAGAATGGCAGAAGGGGCCCAAAGATACTCAGTAAGGTGTATAACTGCTCGTCAAAAATGTTTTCAGTGAACTGAAAAATTGTAAAGTTATAGAAATGGTGTGTAGTGGAATATAGCTGATTGAAACCATGTAAGGAGCTTATATATAAGCTTCAAATCATTCACTCATGGCATAAATAATAACTGAATACTATATATAAGAAACAGTGCTAAATATTATGAGGATAGATATATAAAGAAAACTTAGATTCTATTTGCAAGACACTTAGGTTGGTATTATTTGCTCACATTTATACTCCCTTTTTTACCAAAATTAATTTGTGACTGCTTACATAAACAATATATATATGTGTGTGTGTATATATATGTGTGTGTGTGTACATATATATGTATACACATATATATGAAATAATGTAAAGAGCAAAGAATGTCAGGCAAAAAATTCAAAGAAACCTTAGGATCAGTCTAGTTGCTTTAATTGTATCTGGAACTTCACTATGAGATTTTTGACAGTAAGGGCAAAGGAAAAACATCATTAAGAATTGTCATGAAGAAATATTTTCCTGGTACTGTTTGTGAGATGAATTTATCATGTGGATCCACTGCATAGGGAAAATTGAGTAATGCAATGAGTCATAGCCTCAAGAACACTACTTATGTAGTAAATGCAGAAGTAGACTTCATAGAGCTATTTCTTACTTTGATTATTTGTTAAAAGGCCGGCATGGTGGCTCCCAGCACTTTGGGAGGCCGAGGTGGATAGATCGCTTGAGCTTACGAGTTCGAGACCAGCCTGGGCAACATTGCGAATCCCCATCTCTACCAAAAATGCAAAAATTAGCTGGGCGTGGTGGTGTGTGCCTGTAGTCCCAGCCACTCGACAGACTGAGGTAGGAGGATCGCTTGAACCTCGGGAGGCGGAGGTTGCAGTGAGCCAAGATTGCACTACGGCACTCCAGCCTGGGTGACAGAACTAGACCTTGTCTCACAAAAGAAAAAAAAAACAAGGCAATACAACGTAGTAAAAGTGATAAGGCACATACTAATAAATAATTAGAATACAAGGCAGAAGGTGATAAGTACCACAGAGTGGAGAGATTGTTATGGAAGATCAGGGAAAAGAGATTATTTCCAGGATAAAAAGGAGGGGGAAAGGCCAAGCATGGTGGCTCATGCCATAATCCCAGCACTCTAGGAGGCTGATGCAGGAGGATTGCGTGAGCCCAGGAGTTCAAGACCAGAGACCCTGTTTCTACAAAAAATGTAAAAAGCCAGATGTAGTGGCACACTTCAGTGGTCCAAACTACTCAGGAGGCTGAGGTGAGAGGATCGCTTGAGCCCAGGAGGCAAAGGTTCCAGTGAGCCATGATTGCGCCACTGCACTTCAGCGTAGGTGACAGAGCAAGATCCTGTTTCAAAAAAATAAACAAATAAAATAAAACAAAGAAAAAAGAATACAATATGTTGTTAACTATAACCATCATGTAGTACAATAGATCTTTTGAACTTGATTCCTAATTGAAATTTTGTATCCTTTGACCAGCATCTCTCCAACTCCCTCCTTTCACCTGCAATCACCCCAGCTGCTGGTAACCACCATACTTCTTATTTTTAAGACAGAGACTTGCTCTGTTGCCCAGGTAGGAGTGCAGTGATGTGATCTCAGCTCACTGCAACCTCTGCCTCCCGGGTTCAAGTGATTCTCCTGCCTCAGCCTCCTGAGTAGCTGGGATCACGGGTGCCTGCCACCACGCCTGGCTAATTCTTGTATTTTTAGTAGAGATGGGGTTTCACCTTGCTGGCCTGGTTGGTCTTGAACTCCTGACCTCAGATGATCTGCCTACGTCTGCCTCCCAAAGTGCTGGGATTACAGACGTGAGCCACCACGCCTGACCAGTTCTACTTTCTGTGGTACTTCTATGAGATCAACTTTTTTACATTCCACATATGAATGAGATCATACAGTATGTGTCTTTCTGTTGCAGCTTATTTCAGTTATCACTGTCTACCAGCTTCATCCATGTTGTCACAAATGACAGAATTTCCTATTTTATGACTGAATAATATTTCGTTGTGTACGTGTACCACATTTTCTATATCCGTTTGTCGGCTGATGGACACTTAAGTTGATTCTATATCTTGTCTATTGTGAATAATATATAGCAAGCATGAGAGTGCAGATATCTCTTCCATACTGATTTCATTTTTTAAAGATATATTCCCAGTAGTGGGATTGTTGGATTATATAGTAGTTCTATGTTTAGTATTTTGAGAAACCTCCATACTGTTTTCCATAATGGCTGTATGAATTCATATTTCTAACAACAGTGTGTGAGGGTTCCCTTTTCTCCACCAAAGACTTGCATCTTTGGTCTTTTCCATAATAGCTGTTTTAACAGGTGTGAGATGATGTCTCATTGTGGTTTTTTTTACATTTCCCTAATGTTGATGTTGAGCATTTTTTTCCTATACCTGTTTGCCATTTATATATTATCTTTTAAGAAATGTCTATTTGAGTCCTTTGCCCATTTTTTAATGGGGTTGTTTTCTTGCTATTGAGTTTATTGAGTTATTTATATTTTGGATTTTAACCCCTTATGAGATGTATAGTTTGCAAATATTTTCTCCCATTCTATAGGTTGTCTCTTCATTCTGTTTATTGTTTCCTTTGCTGTGCTTATTAGTTGGATGTAATCCCATTTGACTACTTTTGCTTTTGTTGACTCTGCTTTTGGGGTCATATCCAAAAAATCATTGCCCACACTAATGTTATGGAGGTTTTCCCATATATTTTCTGTCTTAGTTCATTTTCTGTTGCTGTAATTAAATGCCTGAGGCTAGGTAATTTATAAAGAAAAGAAATTTATTATTTACAGTTCTGGAAGCTGGGAAGTGCAAGGTGGAGGGGCTGCATCTGGTGAGGGCCTTCTCAGTGTGTCATAGCATGGTGGAGGACATCACATGGTGAGTGGGGCACACCGAGAACCAAACTGGCTCCTATGACAGATCCACTCTTCTGATAACTAACCCACTCCTGTTAATCCCTGTTAATTCACCTGCTAATTCATAAATGTATTAATCCACTCATGAAGGCAAAGCCCTCACGACCCAGTCATCTCTTAACAGCTCCACCTCTTCATACTGTTACACTGAGGATTCAGTTTCAACGTGAGTTTCAAAGGGGACAAGCATTCAAACCATAACAGTTTTCTGCTAGTAGTTTCACAGTTGAGGATCTTACATTTATGTCTTTAATCCATTTTCAGTTGATTTTTGTATATGGGATGACATGAAGGTTTAATTTCATTCGACTGCATGTGGATCTCCAGTTTTCCCAACACCATTCGGTGAAGATACTGTCTTTTCTTCATTGTGTGTTCCTGGCATCTTCGTCGAAAATCGGTTGGCCATAAATGTGTGGATTTATTTCTGAGCTTTCTAGGCTGTTCCATCAGCTATGTGCCTGTTTTTATGCCAGTACCATGCTGTTTAGTTACTATAGCTTCTTTGTTATATATATATATGTAATTCTTTTTTTTTTTTTTTCTGAAAAGGAGTCTCGCTTTGTTGCCTAGGCTGGTGTGCAGTGGCGCAGTCTCAGCTCCCTGCAACCTCTGTCTCCCTGGTTCAAGCGATTCTCCTGCTTCAGGCACCTGATTAAGTAACTGGGATTACAGATGAGCACCAGCACACCCAGCTTATTTTGTGTTTTTAGTACAGGGTTTCACCAGTTGGCCAGGGTGGTCTCAAACTCCTGACCTCAAGTGATCCACCCACCTTGGCCTTCCAAAATGCTGGGATTGCAGGTGTGAGCCACCATGCCAGGCCTTTGTAAGGTATTTTGAAGTCAGGTGGTATGATACCTCCAACTTTATTCTTTTTACTCAAAATTGCTTTGGTTATTTGGAGCCTTTTGTGGTTTCATACAAGTTTCGAGATTGTTTTTCTATATCTGTGAAGAATGTCATTGGTATTTTGATAGGGATTGCATTCAGTCTGTAGATCCCTTTGTGAAATTTTTTTTCAAAAACGTAATCATAATACCATTGTCACACATAAAAATAATAAACACTTATTTTTGACTGAACCAGTCTTAAAAAGAAGCGAACCAACTATTAGCCAGGCCTTGGATGAGGATCTAGGCATCATCATTCACACCACAAAATGTGTAAATGACACACACACACAAGCCTAAGTATTAAATAATGTACTGAAAGAGGAGAGTCTCTCTCCTGAGTAATTTACTGAGGACTTCAGTTGTGAAAAGTATGCCCTAAACACCAATTAAGTGTGCCGAAAGCAATTTATTCATGTTTCTAGAGAAAAATAAAAGGGGAATATCTGAATTGTGGTTTTCCATGTATGTGGGTAGTCCCTTTAGTAATGAATCAAGGAACACTTTATTTCATTTGTGAAGCAGCGTTTGATTGTATATGCTCTGTGGTCTCAGGTGGCTTTTCGTAAGCCAGGGATAGGATTTAAGAAAAGAAATCTCTTCAAGTTCGTGTATAATCAATTTATTTAGAACCTGTAATCATTAAGCTAGCTGTGTCATATACAAAATTAGAAGAAAATTAATTATCTTTTGTTACTTATTTTTTAGAACCTTAGATTTTTGTTCAACTTTGTAATATGAACCTTTTCTAAAAGCTCCATTTGTCAGTGGCAGAAATATTACAAATATTTCTAGCATCGTACAGTTTTTCATATGCCCTTAAGTAGTGTCTAACATTTTAAAATTTTTATACATAACTCTTAAAAAAGAAAATTTTGAAGAGTTCCTTTTCATTTATTTACAATGAAATTTGGAAACAAGAACTTATTACATTACAAAATCTAGAATAAAATTACCTTTTTTAAAAAAATGGATCATGAACATTTCAACAAAAAGAGTTGAAAATAAATCATTGTTCATTCCTATGGGAGCCTTTGTGTAACCATTCTACTTTTAACTCTTACTGCTAGAGGAAGTTGTACACATTAAGGATGTATGTGGCACTGTTTCCAAAATAAATAGTTTATTTATACTACGTAAGACCAAGATTAGACCACTGAAGTTGTAATGGTCATTCTAGTCCTCAAATTTAAATGCAGTTTTTGTCAATACAAAAAAGAGACTGTACAATGAAGGAAAACTCATAATGCTTTTGACTTTACCAGCTGCTAGAGGCTACTCAGAATAAAGGTCAGAATATCTCCGTATTTAGGGTAATTCTTCTCTCTACTCAAAATACTTGTAGCTGAGTTCATGGTGTACATTTTTCGTGAATGGTTGTTTATAGGAAGTTTATATATTATCTTGGCAAGATAACTTTGAAAACCCACTGTTTTCCTAGCGTTTTTCTATTGCTGCTAAACAATTTCTGCCCAATCTAAAAAATTGCCTTCCTATACCAGCAGGTGGAGGCAAGAGCAGTCAAATCATAGCACTTTACTTTTCAAGTGTACTGGCATGTATTGTAGATTATCTATCCATGACGACTCAAAGCCTCTTTATGACATGTCTCTCACATAATTACTTTTCTTCAACAACTCTGTTGTTGTTTGAGCATCTTCTTTTGATGGCTTTATCATTTGCTTTATTTACTTGGTGTCTGGCACTGAACTTAGTGGTCATTTTAGGACAGACTAATTTAGATTTTCGTCACATTTCTATACTCATTGATTGAACAGTTAAAACGTACATGTTATGTGCTGAACACATTCTTCCACATTTGCCAAGAAATATAAAAACGACTAAGACATAGACCACATTTCCAAAGAGCTTACATTCTAGTAGAATTACAAGGAAAAATGTCTTCAATTCCTCTCCTGACTTGGGGAAGCAGATCAGTCAGCCTTGCTGGTATAGCTATGGCTAGCATTGGGTAGTGATAAAGCTCCGTATTCACGTGGATTTTAATTCCATCAACAAATATTTACTAAGCACCAGGGACTACATAGGGGATTAATTTATACACCTAGGCTTTTTGTCTTACAGATAAAAAAGGCCAAAACAATCTTCAAAAGAAGTATCATTTATTTTTAAACTTTTTAATACAGACTATATAGAACAAATAACTAACTGACGTATAGATCCTGATGCATTGAACTTAAGGAACTTTCAGTTAGAAGTAACTGTGCGTAACATTTTCTGGAATATACTTAGAAAACTTTCCACAAATCCTGGTTGAAATAAAATAAAAGTATGATACTCTAGATCAATTCCATTAGCTGTTGATTAATAGCCAATAATGATAAAAAAAATACTTTATACAAACAGTATGAAAGAGGAGAACTGAATTCTAAGGTTATGTCTGTATGTGCAGAATGAGAGATGGAGAAGAAGCTCAATTATGGAAAACAGAAAAGAATGGCCCCAGAATTTCTTGCAAGACTTGACAGCCACCAATATTCAGAACTGTCTTTAAGCCCCAACCTGTCCGTCATCTTAATACATTGTGCGTTAGAAATTTCCAACCCAATTAAAGCATTTCTGTTTCCTTCATTGGTTTATTTATGAAAGTCACTAAAAAGACACACAGTCTGATCTAACCTATTTTAGCCTTATCTCCCATCCCTCCACACTCCATTAAACCCGTGTACCCACCTTACCTCATAGAGCTATCTTGAAAGACTCAGCCAGTTTAGAAGTTACATCCTTATTGAAGTCTTTCCTAAATGCCCCAAGGCAGAGTCGCACGCACTGTCCTCTTCATTCTCCATTGCTTTATTTATATGGAATTTGTTACCTGATATTCTTTTATTTCATTATTATTTTTAGAGACAGGGTCTTACTCTGTTACCCAGGCTGGAGTGTAGTGGCACAACTGTGGCTCACTGTAGCCTTGACCTCCTGGGATCAAGTGAGCCTCCCAAGTAGCTGGGACTGTAGATGAGATCTCACCATGTTGCCTGGGCTGGTCTTAAACTTCTGGGCTCAAGTGATTCTTTCTCTTTGGCTTCCCAAAGTATTGGGATTATAGGCATGAGCCACCACACCCAGCCTGCTACCTGATATTCTAATATCTCTTTCTGTATTTCTTCCTCACGAGTCTGTAAGCTACTGAGAGGTAATAACTTTGTCTTATTCATCTTTGTAACCTCAGTAAGTATTTGCTGAAGGAATCACTGAATCAACTATTTCTTGGGACGTCCTTTTATAATAAGCCTCTCTCTCCCCCCGCCCCGCCTTTTTTTTGGTGATGTCTGAATTATATTCATAATTCCAGATGATAGATGATAGTAACAAGTCAGTAAATCCTATCAATAGGGAAGAAAGAACCAGCATTTATTGCATAGAGTGTTTTCTTAGGATACCTCAGCTGAGGCTGGGCACAGTGGCTCATGCCTATAATCCCAGCACTTTGGGAGGCCGAGGTGGGTGGATCACCTGAGGTCAGGAGTTCAAGACCAGCCTGGCCAACATGATGAAACCTTGTCTGTACTAAAAATACAAAAATTTTTATTCCAGCTACTCAGGGGAACAAGGTGAGAGAATCACTTGAACCTGGGAGGCAGAGGTTACAGTGAGCCAAAATCATGCCATTACACTCCTGTCTGGGTGAGAGAACAAGACTTCGTCTCAAAAAAAAAAAAAAAAAAAAAAAAGGAAAGAATGTCTCAGTTGAACCTTATCAATAAAAGATGTAGATTGTTTGAGTACTTTAAGGAAGAATTTGCCGTTTCCTGGGAGTACACTGTTTCCAAATGGTTTAATTGATTACCTATGAACAGTTCATTAAAGGGCTCTGGAAAAAAATGAGACCTGGGTGCAGAGGGCAGCCATGGAGGTCATCCAGGTTTGAGTGGTTTTACTCTTTGAGAACAGGTGACTGAAAAGCTGCCCAAGTCTGTGTGACCTGTTTTTCAGAGCTGGATAAAAGCTAAAGTGGGGCACTCCTCCACAGCCCCTGCAGCAGTCTCTCAGGGCGTGGTATAGATAACAAGTCAGACATGTGATATAAATATGTATGCTTTAATTCACTTATTCTCTCCCCATTAAAAGCAAAGTACAAAATCAGAGAAGTGCAACTGGCGAAAAATTTGATGATTTCCTTTTCTGAGATGGGAGTTGCAACATCAGTATAGGATAATAAAGAATAAGGGCCCTCAGATACTTTTCAGTTTATAAATAAAACTATAAAAGAGTATGGGCTCTGGAGTCAGGCTTGGGTTTGAATCCCAGCTGCACAAATGCTATGTGACCTTGAACAAGCGACTTTACTTCTCTGTACCCAGTAAATTGGGTTGATAATATCTTCCTCTGGGCTTATTGGGAGGATTAAATAAGAACATGCATGTATACTCTTGGTAAAGGCCTGAGGAGAGCTTAACAGTTAGAGGGAGATGTGAAAGTAGTTTGTTATGTCTGGAGCATAGATGCAAGAGCAAAAGGATGGCACTGACAAAGCCAACATGGTAGTTAGGGCAGATTCAGAAGTAGGTAGCTTGAACTTGATCCTGAAGTCACTGGGGAACCATGCCATTGAAAGGGAGTATCATGATCAGATTTGCATTTTAGGATGATAACTCTGCAGGCAATCTGGAAAACAGATTAGAAGGCATCCAGGAAGAACCTCCTGGGTTTCTGATTTGGACAACTGAGTACATACTGGTGATCATCCCTGAGATAAGGAATAAAGGAGGAGGACAGATTTGGTTCTGGGGGCAAGGAAGATGAGCAATTTAATTTTAGACATACTGTATTTAAGGTGACCATTGACATCCAAGTGGAGCTACCCAGCAGGCAGTTGGTCATATGGGTCTAGAACTCAGGAGATTTGTGCTGGAGGTACAGATCTATAATTCTTTAGCTATAGGTGCATCTGTAACCATACAAATGGAACAGGCATGGTGTGCAAGATGTGAAGAAAAGAAAACAGGCCATAGAACTGAATCCTGAAGAGCTCTCAGGAATCCTGAGAAGGGGCTAAAAAACAAAAACAAAACTTAAAAAAAGACAGCTGATGATAAAAATCATGAGGGAACAGCCAGAGACATCAAATGAAAAGAGGAATCATTATCACAAAAGCCCAAGAAGAGAAAAGTTCCCAAAAAAGAGGGAGTTAAAAACAGGAAAGAGTGGAAAACACTGTCATGTATCACAAAAAGTCGATACGTAAATAGTGAAGAATGTCTGTTGCATTTAGTAGAAATCACTGGGCACCTTGGTGAGAGCAGTGTCTTTTTTTTTTTTTTTTTTTTTTTTGAGACCAGGACCCAGATTGAAGTAGGGTGAAGAGTGAGTGGGACATAAGAACAAAAAGATAGCAGGGCTGGCTGGACCACTTTGAAAAATCTTGAGGATGAAGGGAAAGGAAGAAATAGTGGTGTCTAGTGGGGGACCCAGGATCAAGGAAGTTTTTGGTTTTTTTTCACTTAAGGTGGAGAAATGTAAGCACTCCAGCACGTGTGTGTGTGTGTATGTGTATAAAGAGGCAGTACAAATGAGACATTTAAGATTTTGCTGGGAGATGATATCTCTGGAAGAGATTGGATAGGACCCAAGCCCAGAGCAAGAAACTGGCTTTAGGCAAATCAGATTGGTCTTATACTAGTTAGGAGTAAAGAGAAATGGATGATACAGATGCAGCTATGTTCGTAGGAGGGAAGTGGAGAGAATTTCTGTATGATGGCTTTAGTAATGTAGGCAGCAAAGTCAGCTACTGATGCTGAGAGGAGAAATTCAGGGAGGCTGCACACAGTTTGAATAATAGGTCATAGGAGGCAGATGTTCATGGATGGATTTTCCTGAAGCCTTGGGAGTCCAACTCAAATCAGAGGCCATGATATAATAGTATCAAAACTCATAGCTCTGTTCAGAACCTGCTATGAGAGTACAGAAGGTAGCTGGTTAAAATGGTCCTGAGCAGAGGTTTTTAAGATTGATACAGCAGAAAGACTGGAGGTTGGGGTTTTGGTGAGAGATGGTTGACCTGATAGATGAAACTCACTTCTAACAGCTGTGCAACCTGAGGTGAAACTACAATTGGAAGCCCACGCCTAGCCCCCTCCATGAGGGGGCCTCACATGTGTATGGATGCCCCCACCTATATGACCAAACTCTGACCACACTCCCTGCTCTTAATGGCCACCCCTCAGTGCAAGATATATATAAACCAATGGTGCAGTTCACCCTCAGGAAAATAGACCCTGGGAAGGGGCCCACACAGATTCTGGGAGCCATTTGAGCAAGGAATTCTGGAGTCTTGGGCACTCAAAGCATAGTTGCAGGATGGTAGTGGCAAGCTTTGCATGAGCTCATCCCCTTAACCTCTCCTGAGCTGAGTGCAGACACAGGAGGGGCCAGAGTGGAGCCTGCCACAGTACAGCAGTCGGCCAGGTGCAGTGGCTCACGCCTGTAATCCTAGCACTTTAGGAGGCCAAGACGGGCAGATCACCTGAAGTCAGGAGTTCAAGACCAGCCTGGTCAACATAGTGAAACCCAGCTCTACTAAAAATACAAAAATTAGCCAGGCGTGGTGGCACATGCCTGTAATCCTAGCTACTTGGGAGGCTGAGGCAGGAGAATTGCTTGAACCTAGGAGGTGGAGGTTGCAGTGAGCCAAGATCACGCCACTGCACTCCAGCCTGGGCAACAGAGCAAGACTCTGTCTCAGAAACAAAAACAAAGTACAGCAGTCATCCAGGTCTAAGGGTGGAGCTGTGGGAGAAGTCTGTTAGAGTGAGAAAATAGAGGGATTAAAGGACTGGAGTTTTAAGGGAGATAGAAAACTAAGAACCATGAGAGTAGATAAATGGAAGCTGAAAAGATAGAAGGTTGTGATTGCAGTGGAATAGCTGACTTTATGATTTCCAAGGAGCATCTTCAAATGGTGGTAAGAAGAATAAACACAAAGGTTCTTGGAGTGAAATAGATTAAGGAAGTGATGTTGGCTGGGCACAGTGGCTCATGCCTGTAATCGCAGCACTTTGGGAGACCAAGGTGGGAGAATTGTTGAGCCCAGGATGTGAGACCAGCCTGGGCAACATAGCGAAACCCCATCTCTACAAAAATTAAATTAGCCAGGCATGATGGTGCATGCCTGTAGTCCCAGCTGTTAGGGAAATGGGAGGATCAAGTGCTTAAGCCCAGGAAGTTGAGGCCACAGTGAGTTATAATCACACCACTGCACTCCAGCCTCAGCAACAGAATGAGACCCTGTCCCAAAAAGAAAAGAGAAAAAAGGAAAAGAAACTGAAGTTAAGGGAGTGGTAAGCCTTGTCCACCCACCCTTAGAGTCTCCCTGGGATGATTATGGAACTTTAGACGGGGACTGATAATGGTTTGACTGTGTCCCTACCCAAATCTCATCTTGAATTATAGCTCCCATAATCCTCATGTGTCATAGGAGGAACGCAATGGGAGGTAATCGAATCTGGGGGTGGATTTTTTCTGTGCTGTTCTCGTGATAGTGAATAAGTCTCATGAGATCTGATGGTTTCATAAAGGGCAGCTCCCTGCGCACACTCTCTTGCCTGCCGCCATGTAAGATGTGACTTTGCTCCTCCTTCGCCTTCTGCTATGATTGTGAGGCCTCCCCAGGCATGTGGAACTATGAGCCCATTATACCTCTTTTTCCTTATACATTATCCAGTCTTGGGTATTTCTTCATAGCAGTATGAAAATAGACTAATACAGGGACTGTAGAGCTAATTCTTTGGTGAATGTGAGAAAATGGCAAAGAGTTTAGTTAATGACAGCAACAAAGAGAGTTAATAAGGGATGTAGCAGGAAGACAGTAGCCTCAGAGGATTAGAATTGTAGTGCAGTAATGATTTGTACACCCCTTTGAGGATCAAGGAGAGGTTTACCCTGTGTCAAGGCCTCCTAGTGTGAGGAACTTGAGAAAATGTGAGTGCACTTCATGGGAGAGGCAGTGCATTCACCAGGAATCCAAGTTACAGTTAAGACAAAGCGGAAAAGCCAGTGCCCTGTGACAAGGTTGAGGATATAGGGCCAAGGGTGAGTGTCGGAGAAAGAGACTGGCATGATGGGAGAGCTTCACCAACTGGTGATGCCGAACCTTTGGGACAGTGGCAGAATGTATGCTGTGAAAGGACACAGAGCACAGAGAAAGCAATAAGTTCACAAATATTTGCTGTGTTGAAGGTCTCGTACCAGAAACCTTTAGGTAAACTTTTATGACTTCTATCTTAGTATGCTCAGTCAGTGAATAAGATTAATTCTCCCTTATAAAATAATAAGGACATGAAATTTAAACAGTCTTGTGGAAAAACCATTTTTATATTCTGATCATATTATCAATACCCTTGGCCCTGCTCCCTATGGAAAGAACTGAAAGTCTTTTCTGCCAGACTGTGCTCTTGAAAGTAGCACTTACTCCTTATTTCTCTACGTTGTGAGAATTAGATGAGTGTTTTAACACTCCCTGCACACATGACCTACTCAGTAAATGAGTTCTCCCTTCCTCTGTTTCTCTGTCCTTTGTTCCTTCCAGAGAAGACACCTAGGAACCTGGTTTGTGAGTGGAAAGGAGAAAGGGTACCCAAGGAAGGGCACAGGCAGGGCTGCTTGGCGTACATGTGCTGTCACGTGGAATCTCAGGAATGAGATCGTCCAGTCGGTGCTGTCCATTCGAACTTTCTGCAGTGGTGAAAACATTATCTGTGCTGTCCAGTGTGGTACCCACTTACTACAAGTGGCTATTGGATATTTGAAATGTGCCTGGTACAACTGAGAAACTGAATTTTTTATTTTATTTACTCATAATTCATTTAAATAACTACATGTGCCTGCTGTGTTGGACTGCACAGGTCTAGTGGATAATGTGCTGCTTGGCTGAAGGCTTCAAGAAAGAAATGGACTAAGTACCTGAAGAAATAGATAAGTTGGCCAGGAGCGTTGGCTCATGCCTGTAATCTCAGCACTTTGGGAGCCAAAGCGGGTGGATTGCTTGAGCCCAGGAGTTGCTCACTATGGGCAACATAGCAAGACTCCATCTCTATTAAAAATTTAAAAATTAGCTGGATGTGGTGGCACACGCCTGTAGTACCAGCTACTTGGAAGGCTGAAGCAGGAGGATTGCTTGAGTCCAGGAGGTCTAGTTTATAGTGAGCTATGACTGCACAACTACTCTCCAGCCTGGGCAACAGAGTGAGACCTTGTCTTTTAAAAAAGTAAAGAGAAAGAGAGAGAAATACAGAAAAAAAGAGAAACAAGGAAAGAAGAAAGAAAAGAAGGAAGGAGAAAGAAAAAGAGAAACAGGTAAGCCTCAGTGAGGTGTGTAGCTGGGCTTTGGCATTGCAGAAATCAGAAATAAAGGAGTCCTATATGCTCTGATGAAAGGACCCTGGACTTGAGCTATGGCCTGAGAAGTTGTGAGGAGAGGGGTGATTTAGTCAAAACAGTGGCTAGAAAGACAACTTTGTGAATAGTAGAAATCAGGATTAGAGTGTTTCTGATGTAGTAACTACACAAGAGAAATAATTAAACTTATACAGGAATTCCAGTCTTGAGGGGGAATTGATTTAATGCAGACCTCAAGAGCAGTTTGTAGAGAAACATTAGTTGCAAAGCAAATACTGGGAATATTTGCCAAGTGTTTCAAAGAATTGGCACAAATTTCTGGAAATGTCCTGCCAACCATGTAGTACAACACTGTGACATGGTGACAGGGAAAGGGATGGAAAAAATGTAAATTGGTAGGAGGTAGAAGTTGTAAAATTTTACATAATATAGTTTCACCATAGCCCTGGCTCTAATAAAATGTGTTTCCCTGTATGAATGTTTACTTGTGATGATGAGGGAAGATGGTGTTGCTTTAATGTTTTTGCCATATTTGTCCCATCTTGTTTCAAGTGTATAATGAACATCTGTCTGCTCATCAGTGTGCAGTACATTGGGGTGGGAGTTTGTGATGAAAGAAATGTACAATGGCCATTGTGCTTGAGAAAGTCCTAGTTTCATTTAGAATATAAAACAAACTAATTGAATAGGTGATGACAGTAATTTAAATGTCTAAAATGAATGGCACAGATGAAAGGTGGTAGAAGCTCAGATCTGGGTGAACTGGAATGGTGAAAACCTTGATGAGAGGAAGTAGAGGACTTCAAACTATGCTTCAAAAGAAAATGAACCCCATAAATCAACATTTCTGAAAGTACATTCCATAAAATATTTTACAAAAGTCTCAAGGCAATAATTAACTCAGAATAACTATGGCATACTCATTTGTCCAAATGAAATTCTGTAACCTGATGATCTCTGTCAAAATTTATTCAGCTTTCTTCCTTTGCCTAAACACTATTATTATTATTATTATATTATTTTGGACATAGGAGATTACAGTGCTAGCAAATGCACCTTCCTATCAATTCTAGTATGGTATTCTGTATTATTTCTTGGTTAGAAATTTCACAGGGTTGGCCTGTTGCAGTGACTCATGCTTGTCATCCCAACACTTTGGGAAGCTGAGATGGAAGGATCGCTTGAGCTTAGGAGTTCAAGACCAGCCTGGGCAACATGGCAAAACCACATCTCTACAAAAAGTACAAAAAATTAGCTAGGTGTCATGCACACCTATAGTCCCAGCTATGTGGAAGGCTCAGGTAAGAGGATCACCTGACCCTGGAAGGTTGAGGCTACAGTGAGCCATGATCACGCCACCTGGACTCTAGCCTGGGTGAGAGAGTGAGACCCTGTTTCAAAAAAAAAAAAAAATTCACAAAGGTCATGTTTTGAAAAGTGCTTTGAAAACAGAGATGATGAAGAAGGTATGATGATTGAGACAGAAATAATAAAGAGCCTGGAATTTTGTAGTAGGAAAAAAATATATAGTGTTTAATTAGACAACTGGAATCTCAGATTTGATCTACTTTTTCATTTTCAAATTACTAGACATAATAACTGCTGTAGGAAAAGACAGGCTCATGCCGGTTGTCTGCTTTTGACTTATGTAGCTCTTAGCTGCAAAAAGTCAGAGAAAAATCTTCACCAGATTCTCAAGAATACAAGCACAGCTACTGGATGACTACAGTTGCACTGGTGTTCCCACCCAGGTGCAGTTCTTTCCAGGACTGTAGAGGCACGGAAGGGGAAGACGAGATCAATGTACCAGCATCCAAAGCATTGGGTGAGCTTGAAAATGTAACAAAGGGGGGAAGAAGAGGGATGCTCCGCAAAATGAAGATGGGAGAGGAAAAGCAGAGATAATGCAGAAAGTACTCAGTAGATCAAAATGTTTTAGTTAGAAGTATAAGGCATTCCCCGTCACCATTCCTTTTCTTTGGTAACAAGAATTATGAATCCTGAAAAGAATTAAGGTAAAATCCCAGAAGGTGAGAAAAAAAGTATTAAGATACAAATTTTAATATATTTAGTTGACCCATGACATCATGATTTCTAACTTTTGTTTCTGTCTTTTTAGCCCTTCCAGGTTCAGGGAATAGTATTACATTAAGGGAGAAATAGCTTTTCACTAGTTGCCTTGGAAGCTATAAAACATATATGTGTCCAGTCAAGATGGAGATATTGACATCTTTATCAGTTTAACTTTCCCACTACAAATAAATGACAAGTGTTTGAGGTGATAGTTATGCTAATTAACCTGGTTTGATCATTACACAATGTACACGTGTATTGAAACATCACACTCTACCCATAAAGATGTACAATTATGTGTCAATTAAAAACGAAATAGAACTTAACAATCAGATATGCTGTGACCACTCAATCTTCCAGTAAATGTTAGGAAATAGATGAAAACCAATGAAGGTCATCTTATCAGTGAAATGCTTGAAGTAATTTTCTTTTAAAACTGTGTAATAGGCCAGGCATGGTGGCTCATGCCTATAATCTCAACACATTGGAAGGCCAAGGAGGGCGGATCACTTCAGGTTAGGAGTTCAGGACCAGCCTGGCCAACATGGTGAAACCCTGTCTCTAATAAAACTACAAAAAACTAGTCAGGCATGGTAACACAAGCTTGTAATTCCAGCTACTCGGAAGGCTGAGGCACGAAAATCGCTTTAACCTGGGAGGTGGGGTTGCAATGAGCTGAGATTACGCCATTGTACTCCAGCCTGGGCGATAGAGTGAGACTCTGTCTCCAAAAAAAAAGAAACCTGAGTATTAATAGAAATTTATCTGTAGTCATTGGTTTATACTAAGAGGAGTGGTGAAAAGAACAAGGTATTAAGATGGATATGTCCTATGTTTTCGTCATCGTTCTTCTCTTTAATATTCCTGTAACTCAGTCATCTCAGGGCCAGCCTTTTTACGTATGCTGGGACTTCCTTGACAGTACAGCCTGTCATGGCCATAACTGACTCTTTCTTAGTGGCCTCTGTTGGCAGAAATAATTATTTTGGAAATTTTCAGCCAACTGTATAAATCCTGAACTTCACATCTTTATTATTTTGCACCAACACCAAGTATGTAAGACCCTCTACTCATCTGCCATTTCTTGTACTCTGACCTCCATACTGTTGGTTTCTCCCTATACTTATTCCTTTATCAGTAGAATCCTATATGAGGCAAATAATATAAAACCCCATTCTAACTGATTTCACCATAGAGGGGACTTACTAACTCATAACTGGAACGGTCAGGCTTTACAATTAGTTGATCTATGGGCTCTATGGTGTCTTTAAATATTTGGTTTCCTTCCTTTATTCTGCCATTCAAAGTGTCTGTTTTATCATAAATCAGATTCTGCTCGTTCTCATAGGATGGCTGCCAGCTGCAATCAAGGACACAAGTGTACTCACACTTAGTGGGAATGAGACCCCTTCTCTCACAGCATTCCAAGCAAGAGTACTGAGGGCAGGGACAGCTACCTTCAAAGAACATGAACTGTGTTGGGGGTGTGTGAGTGTTGACAGGAAGATGTGCATATAATTAGGTAGGGGAAGAGGTTAATGGCTAGATAACCAATGTGTATCTAACCATCTACTGTACTGACTTCTCCATTGTTATTTCTGGAACCCTTGTCCTATGGTAAATAAACTCCTCCACTTTTTCGTAGTCTTTCCTGGATCTTCCCTTCTCTTCCTGACCTTTCCTAAAATCCACTGAACCCTTACAAAAATATTTCCCATGCATCCCTCTTCCTCCCACACCCCATACCAGAAAGTAAGGAGGAAAGATCAGTATCTTTTCCCCCAGAGGCCCCCTGCAACCACTGTGATGTCCAGCACTTCTTCATTGTGTAAAAACACCTTTAAAGCTCATGATCTGGTTTTCCCATTTTATATCCTGCTCATGTTGTCTCCCCCAGTCAGCTGGGAGTTCCTTCTTCAGGTACTCGGGTTCCTGGTTCAGTCTTCCTTTCTCCTTCCAGGATCCACCGTCAACCTGCTGACTCCAGTGTTCACATAGGCAATTTATCCAAACTAGACTTGTTTCTTTACACTCTTGCAGAGAAACTGCTTAATCCTTGAGGTCTTAAATTCAAATATCTCACATTTTTACTATAACCTGACTACTCCCATTTTACTGTTTTAATGATTTTACTGAGACTATAGTTTTTCTAAAACATTGCTCATGTTTTATATTCCATTTCTTCCTATCTCTGTAGGGAGCTCAGTCTCTCTAAATACCTTAATAATGTAATTTAAAAAAGGTGGTTTCAAGTAGTGTCATAACTATGATAAATTTCTTAAATATTTTGTGCAAATTTAAAACATATTTATTCCCAAATCTTTTGATCTAAAACCAAGGCCTTTTGTTAACTATAAATGATTTGATTGGCATTTCTCACTGTCCTTGTATAAACTACACCTATAATGCATCATCTTTGATTTCCAGTTTCAGCTTCTCGAAAGTGGAACATGAGTATAAGAAACATACAAGTAGTATGAATTCAGAAGCCTTCTGAATTGTCACAGTTCCTTTCCCAATCTTTCAAAAGGACAAGTTTTTTGTGGGAGTTGATTTTTTTTGTAACTCTTTTTTTAAAGTATTTCTGAAACCTTTTACGTATCCCAGAAATAAGGTTTTAAATTTCGTATACATTTAATCAGTCATATATTTAAATTACATGAAAATAAGCGTAACAGGCATAAACAGGTTTTAGAACAACAGGCTTAACCATTAGTTAGTATGTAACTCAACTGGTGGAAGAAGAAATGTGAAAATGTATTAGAAAATAGCCTGGCAGCCTCAAGTTGTAAGCATCAACTAGTATGTGGACATGAGTTCTTATGGAGAGTAAGATGAGGAAATCAGTATTTAGGTCTCTCCTATGTGAAAAATGTTATCTATTCTGTGTCTCATCCTCTTTTAGCTACACTGCATTAGCTCTTCTTCTTTCCATGGCCAAATCCACAGAGAATTGCCTAGGTGCACACTCTCTCCAGTTCTTCACCTCTTCCTTACTATCATCATAGTAGTCAGACCTATACGCCTGCTGCTCCCCTGACACTGCTTTAGCCAGAGTCGTGAATGGCATTCTGCTGCTGTATTCAACAAAGACTTTTCAGTTTTTCTCAACATCTGTATGTTTGGTACTGTTTTCACTGCTTACTTGTCACAACTTCCTAGAACCCATCTTGGCTTAATGTTCCTTCTACCTCAGTGATCATATTAGAGTTAGGGCCCCAATGCTTTTCTCTTCTCTACAAACTCCCTTGGGTACTCCTATATATACGATTACCACTTAATATTAATGAATTCCTCTTACATGTTCTTTAGCCACTTCAAATTTGACATGTCCAAAATTGAGTTTCTCTTTTTTCCCCCAAAAAGCCTCCTTTCCCTTGACTCTCTTGACTCTCTCACCTCCACCACCTCCATCCATTCAGTACCAAGTCCTATTGAGCCCAACTCCTGAATATATTTTAAATCATTCTGATTCCCCCTATTTCCTAGTTTTGTATACTTTAATCATGAGCCCCAATTACAGCCCCAAGAACAACTTCTCTCTTGAATGATCTCTTTTACAAACCTTTCAACTCATAATTTGAGCAATTTCTCTGAAACACAAATCTGGTATCTCTCACCTGATTAAAACCCTTCTATAGCTCTCGAATTGCCTTCAGAATAAGATTGGATGTTTGAGGGAGTTTTTGGTTGTTGTCGTTGTTGTTTTAGTGTTGTTTTAATGTTTCGTGTAGACAATGTTTCACTATTTTGCCCAGGCTGGTCTCGAACCCTGGACCTTAAGCAATCTGCCTGCCTCAGCCTCCCAAAATGTTGGGATTATAGGCATGAGCCACGATGCCTGGCCAAGGTTAGAGGTTCTGATGATTCCCAAGGCTCTTCATTTGCTAAATGTCTCTACTTACCTTTTCAGCCTTCTCTCCCCTCATGGCATTACCTTTGGATAATTCCTATACATTGTTCAAATGTTGGTTTGCTTGTTGCTCTTTCTAGAAAATCTTTCTTGACACATTCGCCCTGCCCTAAGACCAGAATGGAGTTCCCTTCTTTTGGAGTTCTCTCTGCTTACCCTTGTCATAACACTCATCTCAGTGTAGTATAATTGCATGTTTATTCATTTGTCCTTTCTACTATGATAGAATGTCAGGGTCTAAGACAATTTGCCATTTATCCCCATTGTCTGTCACAAACTGGATACAGTACATGCTCATAAGTATTAGCTGGATGAATGACTTTAAATAAGTCACTTAGTCTCTGGCTTCAGTTGCTTTATTAGAAGAGAATACAGTAATGCCCTACCTACCTTATAAGGTTGTTTTGGGGTCCTGTAAGATAATAGAAATGAAGCTTAGCATAGTGGTTAAGAATATGGGTTCTGGATCCATACTGCCTGGCTTTTAATCCTACCTGTGACCCTGCAACTAGCTGCATGGCTTTAGGCAAGTTACTTAACTTCTCTGTGTTTTAGTTTCCTCTTCAGTAAAACAAGACTAACCACAGTATATAACTTAGAGGGTTGTTGGATGACTGAATGAGTTACTACATGGAAAGTATTTTGAACCGTGCCTGAATAGACAATAAATGTTAGTTACTAAATATAGCATTTTTATTTATAAGCCCTAAAATTATATATACTTATATTTATGTATATATGTGCATGTGTGTATAGACAGAGAAACATGGCATCAGTATTACTAGTTTGAATGTTTTAAGGGAGTAAAGACTGGTATCATTATTCCTAACAATTTTTTTTTTCTTTTTTTCTTTTAGGATAATGCCATAGCTATCCCAGAGTTTATTTTCCAAGTCTTAAATTCAAATTGTCATTCTTAATTTGCATGAAATTTTGGTTAAAAAAATTGATGTTCAGTATAGGAGGAGAAGTTTTTAATGTTTCCTTGCTAAACTTGCAAGGTTTTTTTGAGTCTATGTACATAGTAGGTGGAAGTTAGCACTGGAAAAATATTAAAATAAAAAAGATACTGGCCAGGTGCAGTGGCTCACACCTGTAATCCCAGTACTTTGTGAGGCCAGGGCAGGAGGATTACTTGAGCTCAGGAATTCAAAACCAGCCTGGGCAATGTGGGGAGACCTCATCTCTACAAATAATTTTTTAAAATTAGCTGGGTATGGTGGTATATCCCTGTAGTTTCAGCTACTTGGGAGGTTGGTGTTGGAGGAACACTTGAGCCCACGAAGTCAAGGCTGCAGTGAGCTATGATTATGTCACTGCACTCCATCGTGGGCAACAGAATGAGGCCCTGTCTTAAAAAAAAGAGAGAGGGAAGATTACTGATTTAATTTATGAAGGAAAATTATTATAGCTTCAACACCTGACTTTGTTTTTCTTTATGATTTAATTACACAAACAATTCAGTGTTTGAATTATACAAATTTCATTAAAACTATGTAATTATGCAAGAAAAATAGAAAATACAAGATTACTTAGTTTTGTGCATATGTGTTCACCTGAAAGTATTTGCTTTTTTTTAAAAAAAAAAAGTTATTTTAAAATTTAATTTTATAATGCGCATTCATATGTTGACTTTGGACCAACAGAAATCCCTAATTCTTATTCTTTTTCTGATTCTTTTTAGAGTTGGTGGTTCCAGGAATTTACTCAGAATGACATTAGGAAGAGAAGTGATGTCTCCTCTTCAGGCAATGTCTTCCTATACTGTGGCTGGCAGAAATGTTTTAAGATGGGATCTTTCACCAGAGCAAATTAAAACAAGAACTGAGGAGCTCATTGTGCAGACCAAACAGGTGTACGATGCTGTTGGAATGCTCGGTATTGAGGAAGTAACTTATGAGAACTGTCTGCAGGCACTGGCAGATATAGAAGTAAAGTATATAGGTAGGTCAGATGCAGAAGCATATCAGTGTTCCACTTTGTGGACATCTTAAATCATTTCATGCTTTCTCTCTTTCAGTTTTCCAGTTTTACAAGCATTGATTTTTACATAATTGCTTAAAATTTAATTATGTAAGATTTTAAAATTGTTTATGTTGGCGAAGGTGCTATAAAATGTACACTGATTACACTGCTTTCTGGAGAGCATTTTGACAACGTGTCAGAACTTTTAAGATATTCATACCCTTTCCCGTTAATTCCGCACCTAGACATTTATTCTAAGAAAATACTCATATATATGGAAAATTCATGTATCAATTTATGTATAAGTAGGTATTCTTGTCATATCATAGGCTTAGAAACAATTCCCAAGTATCAACCAATAGATTAGATAAATAAATTATGAAACATCCATCCTCTGTAATGCTGTATAACCATTAAAATCATGGTTTACAGGCAGTGTTTAATGACATGGGGAAAAGGACACAGAAGAACTGGAAGAAAATAAACAAATTTTATCAATGGTTTTGTTAGGATTCTCCAGAGAAATTGAACCTATAGGGTGTGTGTGTGTGGTGTGTGTGTGTGTGTGTGTGTAAGTATATATATGTAAATATATGTATGTGTGGGCAGAGAGAGATCGATTGATAGATTGATTATAGGGAATTGGCTTACATGATTAAGGCATCTGGAAAGTCCAGAATCTCCATGTGGGCTGGTAGGCTTGAGACCCAAGAGAGCTGATGTTCCAGCTCCAGTCCAAAGGCCAGTAGCCTAGAGGCCCAGAAGAGCCAGTAGTGCTGAAGTCTGGAGACTGCAGGAGGATTCTCCCTTGTTCAGGGAGTCTTTTGGGCCCTAAACTGATTGGATATTGGCCACCACATTATAGAGGGCAGTCTACTTTACTTAGGCTCATCACTCTAATGTTAATCTCATCAAAAACACCCTCCAAGTTAACACATAAGATTAATCATCAGAATGTTTAACGTATCAGGTGATGGGTTTATAGCTAATTTTTACTTTCCTCTTTATGTATTTCTCTATTTTCTGCCCTGACATACATTATTTTTATAACATATTAGACCCTTCAAGTTATAAGGAATGAAGATTCCCTTTGGTTACCTCTAAGGGTTGGACATATTTTGTAGAATGATTATGACAGACAATCTTGGCTGTATATCCAGGTTTCATAAGAGAATATAAGATAGCTGCAGAACTGGATATCGTAAACATTCGTGTGCATTTTGTAATTTGAAAGATTTTCAGAATCCAGCATAGCCCTAGTGACCTGGTCATCTCCTTGCCCCACCATCCCTTCATTCTCTATGTTTCACTGTAAAAAGGACTTGGCTGTTTTCTCTTATCTCAGCATTTGTTTCAGTTTCTGCTCCTACCAGCAACTGCTTCACTTTCATTAATGGCTTCTCAATCTTATTACACGTCTTGAATTTAAACTCCTAAATAAAAGGATCTGGTTGTCTTCATTAGTCAAAGTCAAAGGGATAGAGTTAGTCCCTATTCAGCAGAGCTTTTCCAGCTGGCGACTTCATGTGCGTGTACCGTCATGGATGTGGTTTGTCCTTGGTTCAGGTGCTCACTTCTTCAGTCACTTGTGGTCAAGATGGTATAGCAACCCATAACTTAGGCATTTGAGACAAAGTCTCACTCTGTCACCCAGGCTGGAGTGCTATGGCACAATCCTAGCTCACTGCAGCCTCGAACTCTTGGGCTCAAGAGATCCTCCTGCCTCAGCTTCCTGAGTAGCTGACACTGCAGACCTGTTCCACCATGCCCAGCTAATTTTTACATTTTGTGTGGAGATGGGGTTTCACTATGTTGTCCAGGCTGGTCTCATGTATGTTGCCCACTCCTTGTCTCAGGTGATCCTTCTGCCATGGCTCCCAAAGCACTGGGCTTACAGATGTAAGACACCATGACTGGCTCAAACAAAATCTTTTAAAAATAATTACTTTAAATTGTTTTTCTCTCAATAATAGATCTTTTCAGCATACTTTCAAGTTTATGATATTTGTTCTTGCTCCTCTATAAATTTATTTTTGTGGGTTAATTATGGAATATTTTGAGTTTGGGAATAGATTTCTTAAAAACTAACTTTCTCTTATCTGGGCATATTCTCCGAGTCCTTTATGCCTCTCACAGTAGCTGTTGAAACCTTGTTTGTCTAGTGTCAGGCACTGGGCATCAGCATTGTCTGTAGTTTGGCAGTGAGAGCATAAATCTGGTTCCAGGTCTTTGTGGCAAAGGAAGGAAATGGCTTTCAGCATCTTTATTTGTTTAAGAATATGTTTCTAATTGTAGGCTCCTGCATTTGATGTTACTTATATAAGTTTTTGAGCAATTTTTATTCCTTCTTAATACATTTTATAGCTAATTTATTTTATTTTATTGTTATTATTATTATTTTTTGTTTTTTTGAGACGGAGTTTCACTCCTGTTGCCCAGGCTGGAATGCAGTCGCACAATCTTGGCTCACTGCAACCTCCGCCTCCCAGGTTCAATCAATTCTCCTGCCTCAGCCTCCCGAGTAGCTGGGATTACAGGCATGCACCACCACGCTCTGCTCAATTTGTACTTTTAGTAGAGACAGGGTTTCACCGTGTTGGCCAGGTTGGTCTCAAACTCCTGACTCCAGGTGATCTACCTGCCTCAGCCTCCAAAAGTGCTGGGATTATAGGCACGAGCCACCGTTTTATAGCTAATTTTTAAAAGTAAACATATTGCAACCATATAGTTAACAATTATCACTTAAGTAAGTGCTATATTAAATTTCAAAATTGTTATTCCATTCTTTCCTTAACCCACAGACATAAAATTATATATTAAATCCTAAAAGTATAATTTCATAATTTGATATTTCAAAAATATACCTTATGGATTAATTCTGATATTTGTGGCAGGTATTTCTAATAGCTTTATTTGTAACAATGTTTTAAGAGGACTGATATGAGTGAGGCAGTTTGTTTAACTGCATAATTTCTTGCTGTATAAAGGATAGCTCTACTGTCTCCTAGAGATCATATGGAAATTTTACTGTTTATAATACCTTCACAATACTGAAGTTAATCAAATAAAAATTCACTTCTTTTCACAGCATAGCACAACCATCACTATAAACCCATACTTATTTTTGTTGTATAGTATTGGTTATTTCACTGACATCAGAGATTTTTACCCAATTAAAGTCAAAATAGAAATTGATGAAAAACCCAAGAACCAACTTTAATGTATGAAGATTAAACCAAACTAAATTATCATTATTATTTAACAGGAATGTCTCCAATGTCTAGCTACTTACTGGATGTGTCCTCTTAGATTTCTGGGAATCCTTTGAAATTATCTGGAATTTTGAATGTTTTTATGTATGTGTGCATTTGGAGTAGGGTCCATTGCTTTGATTAGATTTTCTATGGAGTCTTTATCTTTTTATGTACCCTTTCCCCATCCCAGCTCCTAAGATGCCTCAGTATCTGTGTCTTTCTCTTCCTACATTCCCAGTTGATAAATTACACCCTCAGGCCAGATGCAGTGGTTCACGCCTGTAAGCCTAATACTTTAGGAGGCTGAGGTGGGAGGATCACGTTAGCCCAGGAGTTGGAGACCAGCCTGAGAAATATGGCAAAACCCCATCCCTACAAAAAATATAAAAATTAGCTGAGTGTGGTGGATCATGCCTGTGGTCCCAGACACTCAGTGGTGTTGGGGAAGGAGGGTGCTGAGGCGGGAGGGTAGTGCTTGAGCCTGGCAAATTGAGGCTGTAGTGAGCTGTGATTGCACCACTGCACTCCAGCCTGGGCGACAAAGCAAGACCCTGTCTCAAAAAAAAATTATACCCCAGTGTACTTCTATAAGTGCTCACCTCACATCCTTACCGTTCATAATGATGCCAACTGGAACAGCCAAGTCCTGCATTAGATGCTTTTTCTTGGTAGCCTTAGAAGTAAACATATTGCAACCATAGAGTTAACCATTATCACTTAAATAAGTGCTGTATTAAATTTCAAAATTTTCTATGCCATTCTTTCCTTAACCGACAGACATAAAATTATATATTAAATCCTAAAAATATACACTTAAAATTACATATTTTAAAGTATACATTTAAAAGTATACATTTAAAATTATATATTAAATGTAAAAGAATACTTTTACAGAGAGTATAAAATAAAATAAAATAAAACTTTTATTGGCATGAGAATCCACTGGGTATGAGGTATTTGGCTTAATAATGATTTGACAAGTCCTGTTGTGTGATAATATTTTGGTCTCCATCCGCAGTGGAAAGGACCATGCTAGACTTTCCCCAGCATGTATCCTCTGACAAAGAAGTACGAGCAGCAAGTACAGAAGCAGACAAAAGACTTTCTCGTTTTGATATTGAGATGAGCATGAGAGGAGATATATTTGAGAGAATTGTTCGTTTGCAGGTAAGTGGTATAAATCCCTTTAAAGAGGGGAAAACTACAACAAAAAAGAACCTTCAATCATCAATAAAACATACTGACTAGATTTTCTTAGATTTTGTTTCCAATGATTATCATACCATAATGGGCATTATATAGTATTACATAATGTTAATTGTATCATTGAGATTATGTTGAGCTGCTAATTCCATTCAATTAAAGACCAAATGTAGAAGAGTGAACATCTGTAAAGTTAAGGCTTTTTAACAACATTATGAACTTGATGGTTGCATGTAAGGGTTATCTTAGACCAAATCAATTAGAAGCAAATAGAATCAACTTGTTTATCTTAAATATCTTGTGGTTTGGGAACCATAATATTGATGACATACTGTTGATGCTGTATGCCAGTCATTCCTGTCTGTCATCCTTACATTTTTGAAGACTTGCGGAAATTATAGATAAATGTTCTAGGTGGGTCTGCCCAAGTGTTTTTGATCTTTTCACCAATGTTGATTTGCCTCCTAGCAGTTTCATCATGCCTTGCTTTCAATTTTTATTTTCATGACACTTCAGCAATTTGTTTGGGAAAAAAACAGTTTTAAAATTCCAGGCATTTTTTTTGTTTGTTTAATTTTGCATGTTTCTTTCTGCAGAATCCCAATTTTTTTTTTCCTTTTTAGCAGACCATGACAAGAATTGAAATATTTTAAATTAAATGGCATTTTAATTTGTAACTCATTATACAATGTGTAATCAAGATTTAGATATGTAAGGTGTATATCCTGTTTATTTTCTCATATCAAACATGCATTTTTCATCCTGTAATTGATAATCATATAATTCATAATAACTGATGAAAGTAACTTATGAAAATAACTTTATGATTATTCTTAATTAGCTAAATTGTTCTTCTTGCTCCGTTTGACCACAGTTATTCTATGTGATTTGAATCATGGCCTTTTTAGTATCCCCATTTTATTTCATCCCCAAATTACTTTTCTTTCTTGTTCTATTTTTTTTTTTATGTAATTTGGAATTTTTCCTAGAATTTCTAGTTTCCTTTGATTAATCCTATTTTCATCATGATTTCTAAGTTCTCATTTGGAATAATGTTTTTTATTTCACATTCTGTGATTCTTATGAATGTTACCAAGATATGAAAGGTTTGTCACTTTAAATTCTTTGTCATAGAGTACTTTTAAATTTCATATATTTGAGACCAGCCTGGCCAACATGGTGAAACTCCGTCTCTACTGAAAACACAAAAATCAGCCGGGCGTGGTGGCAAGCACCTGTATTCCCAGCTACTCGGGAGGCTGAGGCAGTAGAATCACTTGAACCCAGGAGGCAGAGGTTGCAGTGAGCCGAGACCGTGCCATTGGGCTGCAGCCTGGGCAACAAGAGCAAAATTTCATCTAAAAAAAAATACAAATTAATTAATTAATTAAAAATAGAAAAATTAGCTGGGCATGGTGGCGAGTGCCTGTAGTCCCAGCTACTCGGGAGGCTGAGGTGGGAGGATTGCTTGTGCCCAGGAGGTTGAGACTGCACTGAGCAGTGGTTGTGCCACTCCACTCCAGCCTGAGTCACAGAGTGAGACTGTGTCTCAGAAAGAAAACAAAAAATCCACACATAAAGGCCTCATTAGGCTGGATAAATAGGATCTTAAATTTATGTGATGTCAGCAATTTCAGGCCTGCTCTATTATAATTAGGATGCTCTGAATAATATTCCCAAGATACCAATAATGTATATAATAATCAAATATATTATCCCAATTGGATATAAAATTTTATTTTAGCTCTGTTTTCCACTTAAAATTAATACATAGCAAAGTGAAATTACTTTTCATAATTCTTCATGCAATAAGGGCTCCAGTTACCTATTGATGCATAACATATTACCTCAAAATTTAGTGACCTGAAATAGCAACAATCATTTTCTTTACTCTCACAGTTTCTGTGGATCAAGAATTCTGAAACGAATTAGTTGGACAGTTCTGACTTGGGGTCTGACGTGTGGTTTCAGGCAGTGGTGACTAGGGTTGAAGTAGGTAGAAACTATTCAGGCATCTGTCGTTATTCATGTAGTCTCAGGGGTATCTCTATTTGTGCATTTTCACACGGCTATAAAGAGTATCTGAGACTGGGTAATTTATAAAGAAAGAGGCTTAATTGCCACAGTTCCACGTGGCTGGGAGGCCTTAGGAACTTATAGTCATGGCAGAAGGCGAAGGGGAAGCAAGGCATGTCTTACATGGTATCAGGAGAGAGCGCAGGGGAAGCACCAGACACTTACCAAGCAATTAGATCTCGTAAGAATTCACTCACCATCACGAGAACAGCATAGGGGAAACCACCCCATGATCCATTCACTTCCCACCAGCTCCCTCCCTTGACATGTGGGAATTACAATTTGGATTACAATTTGAGATGAGATTTGGGTGGGGACACAGCCAAACTATCATTACACCCCTGTCCCCCCCCAAATCTCATGTCCTTTTCACGTTTCAAAACCAATCATGCCTCCCCAACAGTCCCCGATAGTCTTAATTCATTCCAGCATTAACTCATGAAGGGGTGGCCTGCCCCTCCACACCTGTGGGCGTTTCTCGTTAGATGGAACGAGAGACTTGAGAAAAGAAGTGAGACACAGAGACAAAGTACACAGAAAGAAAAAGTGGGCCCAGGGGACCGGCGCTCAGCATACAGAGGACCCACGCCGGCACTGGTCTCTGAGTTCCCTTAGTATTTATTGATAATTATCTTTACCATCTTAGAAAAAAAGGGAAGTAGCAGGATAATAGGATCATGGTAGGGAGAAGGTCAGCAGTAAGACATATGAATAAAGATCTCTGTGACATGAATAAGTTTAAGGAAAAGTGCTGTGCCTTGATATGCATATGCAAACATCTTCATAAAACTTTTTAGTGCATAAAGAGCAGCATTGCACTAGCAAGTCCCACCTTTCGCCCTAAGGCGGTTTCTCCTTTCTCAGTAGACAGAACATACAATCGGGTTTTACACCGAGATGTTCCATTGCCCAGGGACGGGCAGGAGACAGATGCTTTTCTCTATCTCAACCGCCAACAACTGCCAAGAGGCCTTCTTTCCTCTTCTGCTAGTCCTCCTCAGCACAGACCCTTCATGGGTGTCAGGCTGGGGGACAGTCAGGCCTTTCCCTTCCCACGAGACCATATTTCAGACTATCGCATGGGGAGAAACCTTGGACAATACCTAGCTTTCCTAGGCAGAGGTCCCTGCGACCTTTCGCAGTGTATGTGTCCCTGGGTACTTGAGATTAAGAGAATAGTAATGACTTTTAACCAGCATACTGCCTTCAGGCACTTGTTTAACAAAGCACACCCTGCACAGCCCCAAATCCATTAAACCTTGAGCCACCACAGCACATGTCTCTTGCAAGAACAGGGTTGGGGATAGGGTTACAGATTGATAGCATCTCAAATACAGAACAAAATGGAGTCTCTTATGTCTACTTCTTTCTGTATAGACACAGTAACAGTCTGATCTTTCTTTCTTTTCCCTACAACTCAAAAGTCTAAGTCCAAAGTATGCTCTGAGACAAGGCAAGTCCCTTCTGCCTATGAGTCTGTAAAATCAAAGACAAGTTAGTTACTTCTAAGATGCAGTGCGGGTACAGGCATTGAGTGAATGTTCACATTCCAAGTGGGAGAAATTGGCCAAAACAAAGTGGCCACAGGCCCTATGCAAGTGCAAAATCTGGCCAGGCAGTCATTAAATCTTAAAACTCCAAAATCTCCTATGACTCCATGTCTCACATACAGGGCACGCTGATCCAAGGGGTGGGCTCCCATGGCCTTGGGTGGCTCCGCCTCTGTGGTTCTCAGGTTACAGCCCCTGCAGCTGCTTTCACAGGCTGGTGTTGAGTGCCTACAGCTTTTCCAGGTGCAGGGTGCAAGCTGTCATGGATCTACCATTCTGGAGTCTGGAGGGCAGTAGCCCTCTTCTCACAGCTCCACTAGGCAGTGCCCTATTGGAGCTGTGGCAGGAGAGAGAGTGAGCTCAGGGGAAGCATCAGACACTTATAAAACAACTAGGTCTTGTGAGAACTCACTCACTATCATGAGAACAGCATGGGGGAAACTGATCACATGATCCAGTCACCTCCTACCATGTCCCTCCCTCAATACGTGGGGATTAAAATTCAGATTACAATTCAAGATGAGATTTGGTTGGGCCACAGACAAATGATATCAGTGTCTTAGTTAGATTGGGCTGCCATAACAAAATACCATAGAATGAATCCTTTAAATGACAGAAATTAGCTTTTTCACAGTTGTAGAGGCTGCAAGTCCAAGATCAGTGTGCCAGCATGGTTGGGTTCTGGTGATAGCCCTCTTCCTGGCTTGCAGATGGCTGCTTCCCTTCCCTGCTGGCCGTTCCTCAGTGTGTGCACATGGTACAGGTTGGGAGGTGGGGGTCAGGAAGGTCGAGGGGAGAGAGAGACAGGGAGAACTCTTCTTCTCTTCCTAAAAGGCCACAATCCTGTCAGATTAAGAACCGCCCTTCTGACCTCATTTAACCTTAATTACCTGCCAAAAGCCTATTTACAAATACAGCCACACTGGGGATAGGGCTTCTACAAAAGAACTTGAAAGGACACAGTTCAGTCCATAGCACAGAGCGTCTCCATGTGGTCCATTTGTGTGGGTTAATTTGGGTTTCCTTACAGTGTGGTGGTATCAGGATGGTAGGACCTCTTTCATGAGACTCAGTGCTCCGACATGAGCGTTCCAGCAAGCCACATAGAAGCTACTTTGCGCTTATGACCTGTCACGGAAGTCACATGACATCACTTCTGCCATACCATATTGGTTGACAAGTCACTGCATTCTGCCCAGATTCAAGGGACACCACATCTCAGTCTGGGGAGTATCATTTAATTAGCAGTCATGTTTCAAAACCTTCAAAATAGGGGAGGAGGTGGGGATGGTTAATGAGAACTGAAAGAAAAAAAAATAGAATAGGCCGGGCGCGGTGGCTCAAGCCTGTAATCCCAGCACTTTGGGAGGCCGAGACTGGCGGATCACGAGGTCAGGAGATCGAGACCATCCTGGCTAACATGGTGAAACCCCATCTCTACTAAAAAAATACAAAAAGCTAGCCGGGCGAGGTGGTGGGCGCCTGTGAGTCCCAGCTACTTGGGAGGCTGAGGCAGGAGAATGGCGTGAACCTGGGAGGCGGAGCTTGCAGTGAGCTGAGATCCAGCCACTGCACTCCAGCCCGAGAGACAGAGCAAGACTCCGTCTCAAAAAAAAAAGAAAAAAAAATAGAATGAATAAGACCTGCTACTTGATAGCACAACAGGGTGACTATAGTCAATAATGACTTAATTGTACATTTGGAAATAACAAGGTACAACTGGATTGTTTGTAACACAAAACATAAATGCTTGAGGGAAGGGTTACCCCATTCTCTGTGATGTGATTATAACGTATTGATTGCCTGTCTCAAAACATTTCATGTGCCCCATAAATGTATATACACCTACCGTATACCCACAAAAAAGTTTTTAAAACCTTCAAAACAAATAATTTGTTGACTAAATGGATGGAAGAAATTACAGTAGAGGGTAAGACTAACCAGTGTGTTGTGGTCCTCTTTTCTCTCTCCCAGTGTATGACTACTAAGACTGCCTTACATTTGTATAGCAATATGACTCATATAACCTTGATTCCAATCTAATGAGGTAGGCTTTTTTATAATGTAAGTGGAGAAACTGAAGCTCAGAAACAATAACTTTCCAAGAGCCACATCACTGGTGGGTAAGTGCTTGCCAGAAACCATGTAGACTGTTTGTTAAACCCTTCAAGGAAGGGAGGTATCATGTTTGATTCTATTTTGCACCTCTGGCAGAGTGCCTGATCAAAAGCAATCGTTCAGTAAATGTTCATCAAACTAAAGTGAGAAAGCAGTTAGTGGCAGATCCAGAAAATAGGCCTTCAGTAATTGCTGGGACATAAGTTACCCATTTGGAAAAATAAAATAAAATTGAATATCTTCCTCGCAACCAACTGAAAAGCAATTCCTAATGGATTAAAGTCACAAAAGGCTGGAGCTTAAAGCTTCTAGATCCTGTACAGGAAGATATCTTTATGACATCTGGGCAGGGATATATTTATTAAGACGCAAAAAGTGCTAACTACAAAATATAAGGCTAATAAACTTGACTATGTTAAAATAACTTCTATCCATAAGGAAAGGTAAAAAGAGTTCAAATACTGAGAAAATAAATTTACAAAATATTAAACTAGTGATGCATTCAGGATGAAGAACTACTACAATCAATAACAAAGAAACATCCCAGTAGAAAAATGGGCAAATGATATGAAGAAATATTTCAACGGAAACACACATAGCAATTAAATGTATGAAAAGATGTTCAACTTTATTAGTAATCAGAGAAATGCAAATGAAGATCATAATAAGTTACCATTCTTCACTCACAACATTGGCAAAGATTAAGAAAACCAACAATGCCAAGTTATCTTTGTGGATATGGATCAACAAGAATGTTTGTGCACTGCTTCTAAGAGTGTAACTGATTCATCACCAAGTTGGAGAAAAACTTAGTATTAGAAAGTTGGAGCTTACATTCTCCACAACCTAGCACATCCTCCCACTCCCACCTCAGTGTTTACCTAGAGATACCCTTGCATTTGTGCAAGATAATATTGAACAACCCAGATTCCCATCAGCAAGAAAATGGATCTATAAATTGTGGTGCATTTATGCAATGGAATATTTTATAGCATTAAAATAAATAAGTATAACAACATGGAACACTATAGTTGAATGTTAGTAAAAGTAAAGGAAAGAAATTGCAGAATACTGCATGCAATATGATACTTTATAAAGCTCAAAAAGAAGCAAAACTGTACAATATATAAGTGGTAAAACTGGAAAAAATTGTTTATCACAAAATTCAAAAGAGTAATTTTTTGCACAGCTTACCTGTTGCATAACTAAATGCAATGGTATTATTAATGTCCTATTTTGTAAGTTGAAGGGGGATTTAATTTGTCCTTACTACATATATATAGTTATATTCATTTGCAGATGTCAGGTTTCACATAAAAATTTAACATATATTAAATGTATCCTTAATTCCACCAAGAAAAAAAAAGAAAAAGAAAGAGCAGTGAAAACAAGGACTTCCTCATCCTTTTAAGCTAAAAGAAAGGCCAAGGGTCATAAGCCAGCAATTATGACTGCAGGTATTAGTATTTCCCAGTTCTTACAAGGGCTTCTCAATCGTTGGCTTTTAAAAAGCCAACAAACATCAAAGAAGATTTCATACCTGCTCTTTCCAGCCATTTTGGTGAGAAAAATGTAAGTATCTTCATGTCAAAACAATCAGGCATATTCTATTGCAGTGGCCTGCTAAGGAATAAATGCACAAGAGGAATTCTTTCATGAAATAGAGGCTGAGTTATGCAAGCTAAATTTGAGGAGTACAGTGATCTATTGTAATTATTTTTTTCTTTTTTTTTTTTTAGAGTGGCAGGCTTTGGTCTTGCCGATTCATCTGAGCCAATTAGTGATTTAAATAGGAAAATTTTAATGTTACAGTGCAGATGAATAGGTCATGAGATTGAGTATATGATTTTAAACATTATGTAATCTCTCCTACTTGACCAGCCATGGAGACCCAGCTCCAAATTAAAATACAAGAACCAGAACCAGCCGGGTATGGTGGCTCATGTCTGAAATCCCAGCACTTTGGGAGGCCAAGGTGAGCAGATGGCCTGAGCCCAGGAGTTCCAAACCAGCCTGGGCAAGATGGCGAAACCCCATCTCTACCAAAAATACAGAAATTAGCCAGTCTCATAACCCAGTCTCTAAATAAATAAACAAACAAACAAACAAACAAACAAAAATTTTAAAATTAAGTTAAAAAAAAAAAAACCAGTATCATAAAACACTGACCAAAAACCAAAAAAAAAATGATATCCCAAATTCGTTTACAATTTAATTCCCTTTATTTTCCATGTCTTCCTGATTTTTGAAATATGTAAGTCTAGTCATTGGTCATAATCAATACTTCTAAACTTGTAATTTTGTTGGGTCTTAAAAGCGTAGGGATCCAGATATAAAGCATCAACTACCTTGGCTTAGTTTCCCCATTGGCCAGGCACCCTTCTTTTGTGCCCCCCTTTTTTCCAAGTACTTACCTATTTTTTAACGTGCTGTGTGATATTGATATTATCTATTAATATGTCTTTCTTTTCCTTCATGTGACTTCAGGCTCTTTAAGAATATTCCTTTTTGTTTCCTTAGTGCCAGGAATAAATAGGAGCTCAGTAAATGTATGTTGAACTGAACTAGCCCCAGTGAAAATGTATCTTCATGTAGTGTGATGCCTCACTTAAGCAACCTCACACTGTGGCTCACAGAAGCAGTGAATCTTGCGATGGCATATTGAATTAGTAGTCAGCAAGGAGTGTTGGCTATATCCTCCTAGCCCAGGAGTATAGACAACTACCTAAGAATGTCCTCTTCACAGTGTAGTAAGATAGCAACCTTACAGTAAATGTCATGGACTGGGGCTGGGGGTAAGGGGGAGCAGAAGAACTAAATTACAAATATAATACAATTAGTTATTTCTCTATTTTAGTTTAATTCTTTTGGTTTGGGTTTTTGTTTTTTGTTTCTGGGTTTTTTTGTTTTGTGTGGTTTTTTTTTTTTTTACAAACAGAGTCTTGCTCTGTCACCCAGGCTGAACCGTAGTAACACGATCTCAGCTGACTTCAACCTCCGCCTCCCAGGCTCAAGTGATTCTCCCACCTCAGCCTCCCAAGTAGCTGGGACTACAGGCACATGCCACCACACCCGACTTTCTCATCCTGTTATAATTTCTTAGCAAATTCAGAGTTCCTAATTCTTTTTTTTTTTTTTTTTTTAATGAGGTGGGTTCTCACTCTGTCACCTAGGCCAGAGTGCAGTGGCGCAGTCATGGCTCACTGCAGCCTGAACCACCTGGGCTCAAGTGATCCTCCCACCTTGGCCTCCCAAACTGCTAGGATTACAGGCATAAGCCACCACGCCCAGTCCTGAATTCTATTTGGTTTTTTTTGAGACAGGTTCTCACTCTGTTGCCCAGGCTGGAGGGCAGTGGCTCAATCTTGGCTCACTGCAACCTCTGCCTCCTGGCCCAAGCAGTCCTCCCACCTCAGCCCCCCAAGTAGCTAAGACTACAAGCACGCAGCACCATGCCCAGCTAATTTTTGTTTTTTTTGTTGTTGTTGTAGAGACAGAGTTTCGCCATGTTCCCCAGGCTGGTGAACTGAGCTCAATTGATCCACCCACTTCAGCTTCCCACAGTGTTGGGATTATAGGCATGAGCCTCCTTGCCCAGCCCTGAATTCATTTTTTAAATGATATTCAGAGAAATATATTATCTTAATCTTCATAGTTCTTTTAACGGCATTGTAATTTCTCCTTTGTATAGTACAGAAAATCCCACTGAAATAATTTTTTATTTACGTATTTTAGAAACAGAAAATATGAAGTTCTTGTGAAGAAAAAGACAAAGTCATGAGACAGAAGGTGGGGAGGGTTTGGGGGAAATTAAGAAACTCAGTATTTGGCCAGGCACGGTGGCTCATGTCTGTAATTCCAACAGGTTGGGAAGACGAGGCAGGTGGATCACTTGAGCTCAGGAGTTTTAAAACAGCCTAGGCAACGTGATTAAACTCCTTCTCTACAAAATATACCAAAATTAGCCAGATGTGGTGGCATGTGCCTGTAATCCCAGCTACTTGGGAGGCTGAGGTGTGAGGATCTATTGAGCCTAGGAGTTCAAGGCTGCAGTGAGCCATGATCACACCACTGTACTCCAGCCTAGGTGACAGAGTGAGACCCTGTCTCAAAAATAATAAACTGAACTTTTGGTGATAAAATTTTAAAGAATGATTAAGGATGGTAATATAGTAAGTAGTATGGTACATTGGGAAAAACATTAAACTAGAATTTGTAGTGTTGTTTTTTTTGTTTGTTTGTTTGTTTTGCTATTTTTAACCATTAGATAGATATATGATCTTGGGAAAATCATTTAATCTCAGTTTTCTTGTCTGTAATATGAGTATATAATCATACTTCTGAGAGAGATGCAGAGAGAGAGAGAGAATACATATTCATATTAAAACTCTTTGTTACAGGAGGAAGTTAGGGGAAAATTAAATCTTGTCACCACAGAGACTGAAATAAGGTTCCATACTGTCAGATCATATAAATTTAAAAATCACTTCTGAAACTTTAGCCCTCTACTCTTTAAGCAGAAAAACTTCACCTAAAGAGGTCTATGGCCTGGCTGAGATTCAAGGGGAGAAATTTTTGTTAGGAAGGAAGGTGCAATTACAGCAAGACAGTCTAGAAGTGTTGGCTGATTCCCTCTTAGAAAATCCTTGGGCAGTAATTCTGACCTTGCCTGGGGATTGTAAGAGAATATTACTATGATCAACTCTGGGAGAGGAATGTGCTTAAGAAGCACATTTTAGAAGTGCCTTACTCCTACCAGAGAACTCTGGGGATTTCCCAAGACCTGTGTCTGCCTTGCAAGGAGTGTCTGGTTATAATTAGTCAGATTTCTGTTGTGTCGTTTTTGTGGTAAGTTAAAGATTTCATTACAGTTAATCAGTCATACATATATAAATCATATATATATATATTTTTTTTTTTTTTGAGACCTGGGCCAGAATGCAGTGGCGCGATCTCAGCTCACTACAACCTCCACCTCCCGGGTTCAAGTGATTCTCCTGCCTCAGCCTCCCAAGTAGCTGGAATTACATGCACATGCCACCACACCCGGCTGATTTTTGTATTTTTAGTAGAGATGGGGTTTTGCTGTGTTGGCCGTGCTGGTCTCAAACCCCTCACCTCAAGTAATCCACCCGATTCAGCCTCCCAAAGTGGTGAGATTACAGGCATGAGCCACCACTCCCAGCCTAATTAGTCATATGTTAATTAGACCTAATTCAGGGCTGATTTTTCTCAGACTATCCTTCTACCTGTTTGCACCTGTATAATTTATTTTGGGAATAAGTAGTTTTAACTTTAACATAGACTATGAATTTTGAGTTCGTATCCTGAATATATTTTAGGCTTTCTAAAATAGCAGCCCTGCTACATGCTGATATAGCAGGTTGCAGCCTACCTAGTATGAGAGCCCATCCTCATCAAGCATAGCCATAGGGTAGGAATTCTGCATTCTTCAACTGTTGAGGCTTTGTCATGAGTCTGCGTCCTGAGCTCATGGCCAAATGTGGCCCAGGAACCCAAGTACACACACGACTGTGCCCCTATATCCTTAGCTTCTCACTGGCTCCTTTCCTTGCTGGGATGGCCTTCTGCTCTGGACCTTAGCCTGCTCGCCTGGGTCCTTAACAACTTACCCAACTCTTGCCAGGCCCTTCTTACCAAGGATTCCTCCCAACTCCCCTGCACATAACTACAGCCTGGATTCTCCCCAGCTCTACAGCTTGCGGTATTACACTGTCTAGATATTCCTGTTGCTGTGCCTCACACTACAGGACAGACTTCCTGGCACTACTAAAGCCAGCCTAGATCAACCCAAGTTAATCACATCCATACAAACACTGTGATTGGAGCTGCTGGCCACCCTGAGGGAACCAGCGCATAGCCCAGTTAGCTCCTGGCCATTGTGGGTTTCTTCCCTTTGCAGGCACCTGCTGCTAGCATCCCTTTGTGCACTAATACTAGCTAGGGAGGGTTCCAACTCTAGTCATGCCAGCATGCACAAATTCTCCAGGGACACAAAGGGTGGTTTCTGTGGAAAAAGGAGCCTATTTTCTGCCTCCACTGAGGATATCCTCAGAGTAAATATATGCACAACAAATGCTTTAGTACTGTGACATAAAATTATTTGTTAGCCAGGCATGGTCACTCAAACCTGTAATCCCAGCACTTTGGGAAGCCAAGGCAGGTGGATCACTTGAGGCCAGGAGTTTGAGACCATCCTGGCCAACATGGCAAAACCCCTTCTCTACTACAAATGCAAAAATTAGCTGGACGTGGTGGCACATGCCTGTAATCCTAGCTACTTGGAAGGCCAAGGCATGAGAATTGCTTGAACCTGGGAGGCGGAGGTTGCAGTGAGCTGATACCGCACCACTGCACTCCAGCCTGGGTGACAAAGCAAGACTGTCCCCAAAAAAGTAAACTAAAATAATTTTTTAGTAGGCAAAGTGAGATATAGTTGGCTGTATTAAGTAGTATTAAGTTAAAATACAACTCTGTTACCTGCTGCAACAAAAGATATACAATTGCAAAATTATTGCAGCGCAGATCTAGCACCAACAATCTGAAACACAGTCTCTAAGCTAAACATAATCTTTTTACAGATTTAATTAGTTGGGAAATTAGGGATGCTCAGGGTTGAACAGCCTGGGTCTGTCATGGAGAGAATGTGTAACCAATAGAAGGCCTATAAGGCTTTAGAAACAGAAGTCCCGGCCGGGCGCGGTGGCTCAAGCCTGTAATCCCAGCACTTTGGGAGGCCAAGACGGGCGGATCACAAGGTCAGGAGATCGAGACCATCCTGGCTAACATGGTGAAACCCCGTCTCTGCTAAAAAAAAAAAAAAAAAAAATACAAAAAACTAGCTGGGCAAGGTGGCGGGCGCCTGTAGTCCCAGCTACTCGGGAGGCTGAGGCAGGAGAATGGCGTGAATTCAGGAGGCGGAGCTTGCAGTGAGCTGAGATCCGGCCACTGCACTCCAGCGCTGGTGACAGAGCGAGACTCTGTCTCAAAAAAAAAAAAAAAAAACAGAAGTCCCTCATTGGCTTTCAACCAAACTGAATCCATTACACCTGCCAAATCTGTCCAGAGTCCATTTCTTCTTAGGAACCACTAACTACCCAGCCATCCAGATGTGCCATGTGTTTCCTGCCACCTGCTTTAGAGAAACATCTGGTGTCTTTATTACCTTGCTGTGGCTGGGGGAATTTTCCATTCCTCTCCATGGCCTTCTGTTCTTTTGAGTGAGTATTGTTTGTGCTACTGCATATAGATTCAAATTTACTGTCCAGCTTTCCTCCTCTTTGTGCAGTGCTGACTCATTTTCCCCAGATATTTGTTTCTGTGCAGCTTGCTGTAGTCCCTTGGTCTCTCTTGGAAAATGACAGTAAGGCATTTTTGAAGTGTTGGAAGGCTTTTGCTGGGGCTTTATCCAGCTCTCCCTGTTTGGTTTATTGGCAAAAGCGTCACACTCTGCATTTATGTAGAATTTACCCATTATTTCTATTCCTGCCTTTCAAGTTGGAACCAGGTTAGCAAATGATAGAAAATTAAATCCAGATGATTTGTGATAAGAAATATGTTTTGTGAAAAAGACTACTCAGTCATAAAGAATGTTCAGAATTAGATTATGCAAATGCTTCTGTTACCACACTTTCAAGTGTTACAGGCACTCCTGATTTTGATTCAAGGCAAGGAAATTCTATTTAGCTTTTTATTTATTTAATGTTTCTGTTTTAAATGAGCAGGACCTCACTAAAGCATAAAAGAAATTAAGTCTTCAATAGGGCCTGCCTCCTAATCACCTATGTGCTTCATAACCCAACAGAGATGATGAATAAATTTGCTGTGGCCTCATAGTTTATAATTTACCTCTGCACTGTTTCAACAGCAATGGTTTTCATGCTCTTTAATTTCAGGAAACCTGTGATCTGGGGAAGATAAAACCTGAGGCCAGACGATACTTGGAAAAGTCCATTAAAATGGGGAAAAGAAATGGGCTGCATCTTCCTGAACAAGTACAGAATGTGAGTTTATGTTTCCTTTTCTTACCAGAAAAAGAAATGAATAAATAAAACAAAATACTGGTTGAACGTCCCTAATCCAGAAATCCAAAATGCTCCTCAGGCTGAAACTTTTGGGTGCCAACATGATGCTCAGAGGAAATGCTCATTGGAGCATTTCAGGTTTTACAGGTAGGTGTGCTCTACTGGTAATAATGGGTATATTCCAAACTCCAGAAAACTCCAAAATCTGAAACGTTTCAAGCCCCAAGCATTTCGGATAAGGGATATTCAACTTGTGCAACAAAAAACAGAAAATAGGGAAACAGATGGCTTATAATAAAATAACCCATAATACAAATTCATCTACAAGGTATTTAGTGGTTTTACATTCTACAACTCCTGTTAACCTCAGGAGTTAACCTCAGGAGTCCGTTTGGTGACGGACAAACAACTGATAATTTAAAATTGTTCTTTAACCTTGTACAAGTTTTATTTGTTTCATGTGTGTTGAGCTTATTTTCCCTACCCTGTTTTACATTCTTTAAGAGCTGCTTTCAGGTCTTAGTAGTTGGTTTGTCTTTTCACTCCCTTGGTCATACAGAGATGGGGCACTGATTATAAAATCCTTACCAATGGAGAGTTTTTAAACTTTGGAATGGAGTATCCTATGTTTAATACATGCCCCTTAAGAGAAAAGAGATTAGCTGCTGAAAGATGCCTCTCAAAGTTTTTCTTTTGTCTGATGCCAGTCAAGTCTTCCAGGTTCAAAAATAAAGTCAGCTCCAGAAATTTCTTCTTGGAAAGGAAATACAGTCCATGATTTATTTCCAGGTCATTCTTCTAGCCCACAGGACTGGGAATAAGTTTGGAAGAAATCCAGATCAAGTGTTGTCAGCATGTTAGCTATGACCACAGGCACCACTGAGATATGGGTACCTTTCTCCCACCTAAAGCCCTTTGATCACCTTGTATCCTCTTCCTTCACCTAGTTAGAGGAGAAATGTGGTTGATCTCACTTACCTGACCCTTTGCTTTCCCGGTCAATTCTTAATTCTGTTTGGAGCATGAACACTGTATTAGTTAAGATATGTTTGGTTGCAGCTAACAAAACCCTATTTAAACGAGATTTATTTGCTTGCATAACTGGAAGGTCAAGGGGTGAGCTGCATGGGTTGGTTTGATCCTGATGCACAGTGGAGTCATTGGCCATCTGATTTTTCTATTTTTCTACTCTGTCTTCCTCAGTGTTAGTTTTATCTAAAGACTGGCTTCCTTTCATTACTAAAATGGCTATAAATCTAAAAACTCCACCATCCAGAAGGACATAGAGAAGCCACCAGTAAACCTCTCCTCATGTCTTAATGGCCCAGAGTGGATCCTGTGGTTAATCCTGAATTCCCTTTTAGTCAATGGAATGCCAGGCCTGGGTTATCTGAACAGTCTCGAGGGCAATAGGGTTAGAATGACGCCCAACTGGTGCAGAAGTCACACCCCTAGAGTTGCAGATAGGATCAGGTCCTATCTGAACTACATGGGCGCTGCAAAGTGGGGCAGAGGTAGAAGGGGGGTTGAGGAGAGTATCGGAAAACACCACTGAACAATGTGTTAGGTCAGTTGTGTCAAATTTAGTCTGCATCAGAATTACACAGAGGGCTTATTAAAACTCTGATTATAGGACTCGACTTTTAAGAGTTGGCACTTTAGTAGGTTTAGTGTTGGGGTCCCAAGAATTTGTGTTTCTAACAACTTCCCTGGTGATGGTGATGCTCCTAGCCAGGGCTACACTTTGAGAAGCAGTAAATTTCATTATGTAACATTGTTAGAAGAATGGGACAGATTAATAAAATTGTATCATGGTTTTTTTGGGGTTTTTTTCTGGTGGTTTCCTTCTTATTGCTTCGTTTGATCTCCCACCTAGTACTTTTTATGCGAATCTTAGGGTCTATAAATCATCTTTGTTTACAAAAGCTCTATAAAACTAAAACATCACCTTTTCCCCAAAGCAACAATAGAATGAATTACTCAGCTCTTATCTCTTGGTTTACTTCATAACCAGATGCTGATTACTGAATTAAAATTTTGAATTGGAAACGATTAGAAATTTGCTAATTGGTAATGTGCTGCTAGATTTATTCATTCACTCAGAAACTATTTATTGTGTATTTACTATGTGCAATATATTGCCGTTTACTGTACCTCCTAAATTTATTCTTCAAATTCACAACTAATTTCCAAGACATCACCAGGCTTGTCTTTCTGTAAGTGCTACACACAGATACACATGAACATGACATAATGGACTGCAGAAACCTATTTTATCAAGCACATATCTACAGAAGTACTTCCTGGAGTTTGGGCACAGAAGTCAATATTCATATAAAAGTGAAACTCGATTGATGGCGATAAAAATGAGTTTTTTTTTCAAACAATTCTCCTGCCTCAGACTCCGAAGTAGCTGGAATTATAGTCACACAGCACCACACCCAGCTAATTTTTGTATTTTTAGTAGAGATGGGCTTTCACCATGTTGGCCAGGCTGGTCTCAAACTCCTGACCTCAAATGATCCACCCGCCTTGGCCTCCCAAATTGCTGGGATTACAGGCATGGGCCACTGTGCCCTGCACAAAATGAGTTTATTTTTATTGCTAATGTCCTGTATTTTTATATTCCTTTCAGGAAATCAAATCAATGAAGAAAAGAATGAGTGAGCTGTGTATTGATTTTAACAAAAACCTCAATGAGGATGATACCTTCCTTGTATTTTCCAAGGCTGAACTTGGTAAGTTTTATTATTTTTCGAGATTAAATCATATAATTTAGGCAAATAGTGTTACCTCACAGTTTATTTTACTTTCCAGATACAAAATTTCTAAATCATCGTTCAAATAATTATTTTAAACATGATCCAGTACCTAAGCCCAACACCCCTTCTACAGAAGAGATAATCAAACTAACCAAAATTAGATTTTAGGCTAATGAGAGTATATACAATTTCTAGAGGCAGTCCAGAGGGGACTTAATAATCTTTTTTTTTTTTTTCATAATTTTTCTTGGTAGTTTATACTTGTGTTTAACAGCCTTCAGTGCCTAAAATTTTTTTTTTTTTTTTTTTCACTTGCAATGTTTCCTGCATTGTATCTTAAACTAGTCTCTTCTTATTCAGTCCTGGGCCTTTTTTTTTTTTTTCTTTTTCTTTTTCTTTTTTTTTTTTTTTTCTGAAACAGAGTCTCTCTCTCTGTCGCCAGGCTGGAGTGCAGTGGCACAGTCTCAGCTCACTGCAACCTCTGCCTCCCTGGTTCAAGCGATTCTCTTGCCTGAGCCTCCCAAGTAACTGGGACTACAGGCACGTGCCACCACGCCCAACTAATTTTTGTAATTTTGGTAGAGACAAAGTTTCACCACATTGGCCAGGATGGTCTCGATCTCTTGACCTGGTAATCCACCCACCTCGGCCTCCCAAAGTGCTGGGATTACATGCGTGAGCCACCGTGCCCAGCCATCCTGGGTCTTTCTTCGCTTAATTTTGCCTGTTCTCCACTGAAACATCATTTGCAAAAGCTTACTGAAACCTGTTCATATTTTGAATTACCATCTCCCAAGGCACCTGGCTTCTAACAGCCACCACCATTCCAACAACATCAAAATGATATTTAAAGGATTGTCATTATTTTACTTGAATTTCAGTTACTCCACAAAATTCCTAGAGCTACTAAAAGGCACCATGCCAATGCTAAATAAACCAGCAATGAGTGGAAAATTTGATATATGAGAAAATGATTTTTTGCAGGTGCTCTTCCTGATGATTTCATTGATAGTTTAGAAAAGACAGATGATGACAAGTATAAAATTACCTTAAAATATCCACACTATTTCCCTGTCATGAAGAAATGTTGTATCCCTGAAACCAGAAGAAGGATGGAAATGGCTTTTAATACAAGGTGCAAAGAGGTATTATAAATGTTTGTCTTTCTTTTGTTTTAATGGAATATTTTAAGAAAAGGGTTTACTTTGTTCACCAATGTCAAAGTCAGCTCAGAGACTGCTATTCCTATGTGTGTGCACTGTATCTCTAATTCCTCAGACTTACAAGACTTTTAGCTTTTTCATTGCTCATTGACAACCTGCTTGGTGTGGTCACAGGATAAGCTGTTCTAATAAAAATAGAATGGGTTAAACAAATTAGAAGTTGCTCCTCTCCTAAATCAGCAATCCAGCACTGATAAGTCCTGGTTTAATATGAAAAAGATAAAAGGAAGAAGTAGACAGGGATTCTCAGTCATCTAGCCAGTTCTACCATGATCTGCCTCTCTAGCTATCCAAGTAACCATGAGGACCCTTTTTTCTTTACATAGGACCCATTCACCATTTGTTAATTCCCAGTTACTGCCTGAAGCTCAAAGACCAGGATCTCTGGGTAATATAGTCCTCCCTGGTTGTAGCTTCTCGTAATCCAGCAAACTATAAAAGGAAAGACAAGTTATCAGCTCCTCACCCCCACACCCTCTCCAACACCCCCAGTGATGGCATAGGAAAAGAATAATCACACTAAAAAGTCCCATTTGGAAAAAGAAAGGCTGGGAAACATAGCGAGCTCATAGCAATTTTCTAAAACTTTCAAACTCCTCAGGAATTGTGAAGATTCTGTACTGTGTTGAAGTTTCTTGGTTAGCTTGTTGGGCTAAACTTGGATCTGCTTTCTCACAAGAATTCCTTTATCAATTATACTCCATGTTTGCCCACAGGGAATTGTTTTTGTCCATTATCCTTGATGACCATATCTTGGCAGTGGACTGCTGGTCCTGCTAATGTCAGGTAGAATCCCAAGGGTTGCTTTAGGGATCAAATAATCACAAACTTTTGTAAGCCAGACTTATGATATCTTTGGTAATACAGCCTCCTCAAAAACGTAGGTTTCTTGTCTGTTTGCCTCTAATCAGATGCATGTCAAAATAACTATACCAAAATATCACTTTTGGTCATCGTTCTTAAACTTGCCAAATCTTATATACTGGCTTCTGAATTTATTCATTTATCCATCATTATCCATTTAGTGAAGTCTGTTTTCAGGCCCTCTGAACATAGTGAGCTTCTGGAGGAAGACAGCATTCTCAAAGTCATGTCTGCAGTTCAGTAACTCTGAGTGACAGCCTTTTCTCCTGACACTAGGAATACAGAGCAATTGGCTTTTCCAACCATCTGAAGATTGTAGGCCATAGGCAGAACCTCTTTGAGCAGAATTCTTTTCCTTCCATCTTTAGAAACTGGCCAATTCTCACCCAAGTTCATCTCTCCCATGTAATCTTTCAAAAAGCAACAAATGCCAAAAAAATACCTCCCAACAGTATTAGTTTTCCCAAACAATTTCTCTAGACTAAGACTCAGTAGGTACGTGGCCTGCCTTCTGAGTTATGGCAAGCAACAGTTTTCACAAATGCCCATAGTATAATGAGAACCTACTTCCCAAGCTGCAGTCTCTGCGTCCTTACTTTCCATTCCTGTACATTTTTCATTTTTATTGTTAGTAGCAACTGATTTCTGGTATTCATCTCTACATATGTCAGGGTCCAGGCTAAGGGACTTGACAGAAGTCAAAAGCACAGTAACTCAAATAAGATAAAAGTTTTATCTTTCCAGAAAGTAGATTAGAGGTTACCAGGGAATGGGGAGAGGGAAGACTGGGGAGTTAATGGTTACAGACTTTCTGTTTGGGGTAATGGAAGAGTTTTAGAAACAGATCATGGTAGTGGTTGCACAACGGAATGAGTATTATTGCCGTTGAATTTTACATGGCTAAAATGGCAGATTTCACCACTATTTTGAGAAAAAAAAAGAGATTTGTCTTGTAACTGTAAGTCAAGAGGTGAGTGGTCCAGAGGTGGAAGACAGCTCTACCATCCTCAGTATGTGGCTTTCAGGGTCATTGTTGTCATTTTCAGTTCACAGCCTGCGGCAAAGATCTATCAGACATGACCCAGAAATTTCACTCATCACTACATTCACATCCCGTTGTCCCATTGAGTATCACATGGCCACAGCTGGCTTTGAGGAAGGCTGGGAAGCATAATTAGGTAACCAAGTGTCCAGCAAACATTCAGAGTTCAGTCAGGCACAGTGGCTCACACTTGTAATCCCAACACTTTGGGAGGCCAAGGCAAGAGGACTGCTTGAGGCCAGGAGTTCAAGACCAGCCTGAGCAATATGGCAAGACCTCACCTCTGTGAAAACTTAAAAAAAATAACCAAAAAATTCAGAGTTCTATTACTAAAAGAAAAAATAAGAGAACAGATATTGGGAGAAAATTGGCAGTCTAGAGAGAAGATCTGGAGAAACTCCAAAAAATGAAAGAAAATCTAATTAAACTATTTAATTTTAGAACTTGGAGAATTACATTATGTGTGTTTCTCTATTCTGTGTTTCCATTTTAGTTTTAAAATAATTATAACAGATAATTATGTAGTGTTTGATTATGTGCCAGGCATTTGTCTAAATACTTTACATATATTCTCATTTGAATCTTCATGATTACTCTCCAGTGTAGGTATTTTTATTTTCCACATCTTACAAATGAGAAAACTGAGGCTCAGAGAGCTCCAGAATTTGCCCAAGATCAGGTAACTAGTAAATGGTGGACCACATTTTGAATGCAGGTAGTGTGACCTCCGTGTGTGATTTTCCTTAGAAATCGGTCTGTAAATAATTTGCTGATTTGATTATTGGGATTAGTTTTTTCTTTTACTTTAACATTTATTCACTTCCTCTAGGATAATTATTTTTTATTTCATTGTTAAGAAAATAATAAAATAATATCAATTTTTGCATTTGTAATACAAATAAAATATAAAAGATATTTGTAATGTTAACTTGGGAAAAATCCCTGAAACATTTTTAAAAGCAGAATTTTTTGGTGCCTTAGTTCATTTGTGCTGCTATAACAAAATACCACAGATGAAGTAATTTATGAACTATAGACATTTTTCACAGTTCTGAAGGATGTGAAATTCAAGATCAAGGGGCACCAGCATTCAGTGTCTAGAAAGGGCCTTTTTTCTGTGTCCTCACATGGCAGAAGGGGGAAGGCAGAAAAGGCCCAAGTTCTTTAGCTGTAGCCCTTTTATAAGGAACTAATTCATTAGTCACTTCCCAAAAGGCCCTGCCTTTTAACACTACCACAAAAGGGATTATGTTTCAACACGTGAATTTTGGGGGACATTCAGATCATAGCATGTGGCATTAAGTATATTCACATTGAGAATATGTTTATATTTTTCTGCAGCCATCACCTCCATCCACCTGCAGAGATTTTTCATCTTCCTTAACTGAAACTGTACCCATTAAGCATTAACTCCCCATTACCCCCTTTCCCCAGACCCTGGCAGTTGCTATTCTATTCTGTGTCTCTGTGAATTTCACTACTCTAGGAACTTCATATAAGTGGAATAATAAAATACTTGTCTTTTTGTATCTGGCTTATTTCACTTAGCATACCTTAAAGGATCATCCATGTTGTAGCGTGTCAGAATTTCCTTCCTTGTGAAGGCAGAGTTATATTCCATTGTATATGTATGCCACATTTTGTTTACCTGTGTATCTGTCCATGGATACTTGGGTTGCTTCCATCTTTTGGCTGTTATAAATAATGCTGCTGTGAACATGGGTGTGTCGATCTCTCTTCGAGTCTCTGCTTTCAATTATCTGTGTTATTTTCTGAGATGTGGAATTGCTGAATCATATGGTTTAATTTTTTTAGGAATCACCATACCATTTTCTACAGCAGCTGAACTACTTTGCATTCTCATCAGCAATGCGCAAGGGTTCCAATTTCTCCATTTCCTCACCAGCACATTTTCTGTGTTTTTAAAAATAGTAGCCATATGAATGGGTATGAAATTAAAAAGATAAATGTTATGTTTTGTGTCTTTTACCACAATAAAAATGTCCAAAAGAACTGAAAGTACCCATATTTGGTGCAGTTCTGTCAGTAAAAATAAATACGGATTCGCTATATTCATTAAAAATATATTTTCATTCTAAGTTTATAGCACCTACAGTTTTATTAAGACCTCATAGTTATCTCCTGAGGTTTAAAAAGTCATAAATTATTTCAGAAATCAAACGAAATCATGAATCCAAAAAGAAAGAAAAAAAAGCCTATAACACCAAAATGGAACAGAAGTTTAAATGCTCTAAAAATATTTGACAATTTTACAAACCTAAAAATACATACAATAATTCTTCCTTTTAATGCTTTGGATCAAATTATTGATTAGCCTTTGTTTTGTTGCTGTTGTTTATTACTAGGAAAACACCATAATTTTGCAGCAGCTACTCCCACTGCGGGCCAAGGTAGCCAAACTACTCGGTTATAGCACACATGCTGACTTCGTCCTTGAAATGAACACTGCAAAGAGCACAAGCCGCGTAACAGCCTTTCTAGGTTAGTTTTTTTTTTTTTCTATGACTGTTTTGCTGTACCATGTCAACGGGACAGAAGGCCTCAGAACATAGTATGCCTTTGAGAACATCCTACTTTTCATTCATTCGAGAGAAGTATATTGATCACCTATTATGTGTTAGAAGTATGCTTGGTTTTAGGGACTGCTCATTGTTTATATTGCTGTATAGGCCTGGCTTCACTGTATCTTATATCTTGTTTAGGCTGTTTATACCAATTCCTAATATGACATGTAGGTTCTAACAGAGTTACTAAAGTTACTGGCTTTATTCACTGTCACTAGGGATTTAGTAGTCATAGCATGACTGCTTATGAATTTGTATAAAATAAGCTGACAAATATGACATACATAAAAATAGAACATATATAAACAAAAAACATTTAATATTCCAGAAACCACTTGTTAATATACAGAACTAATATAAAATAATATACATAAAAACTATTATCTAATAACTGTAATATAAAATAATATACATAAAAACTATTATCTAATAACTATATTAAGGTTAAACTCCATAAATGGTACGTATTTGTTATTGTATAATTCACTCATTCATTCATGAGACATTTATGAAATAACTATTCAGCCTTAGGCAGTATGCTAAATAGTAGGATTACAGAAAGGAATAAAACAAGGTCCTTTTTGCTGGGCGTGGCAGCTCATGCCTGTAATCCCAGCACTTTGGGAGGCCGAGGTGGGAGGACTACTTGAGGCCTAGAGTCCAAGACCAGCGTGGGAAACAAAGAGACCCCAACCCTGTGTCTACAGAAAAATTTAAAAATTAGCCAGGCACGGTGAGATGTGCCTGTGTAATTCTAGCTTCTTGGGAGGCTGAGGTGGGAGGATCCCTTGAGCCCAGGAGTTCAAGGCTACAGTGAGCCATGATCATGCCACTGTGCTCCAGCCTGAGTGACAGAGCAAGACCCTGTCTCTGAAAATAAAGGTAATTTTTTAAAAAGAGACAAGGTCCTTTTCTCAATGGATTTGTCACTTACTGGAAACAACAGAAGTGTGAACAGGTAATTACACTCTGATGCATGGTATAAAAGAGGATGGCTGAGAGAGTTAACAGGTTTGTAGAGAATGTTTCCTTCAGTGGTGATTGCATACACTAGAATGTTCCTTAGTAACCACCTGACTAACTTAATTCATTTAAAGGAGTTTTCCTTCTAATTTGAGTTTGGCATATTCCTATGCAAAGTGTCCTCTTGGGAGGCTAAGGTTTGAGGATCTCTTGAATTTGGGAGTTGGAGTCCAGCCTGGGCAACATAGCAAAACTCTCTCGCTCTCTCACTTGCTCGCTCTCTCTCTATATATATGTGTGTGTGTGTGTGTGTGTGTGTGTGTGCGCGCGCGCGCGCGCACACGCCTGTGCGTGTGTATACATACATGCACACAAACGCACACACATACATATATGGAAAACTATATCTTTGTATCCTCCATGAGTTTCCTCATTTCTCTTCACAGTATTCCTCGGGCTGCTCCTCCATCTCTCACTTTGTGGGGTTACCTTCTGAACTGCCATGTCCTCTGCCGAGCCAGGCACGTTTGTATCTTAACATATGTAACAAAAATGTAAAAAATAAATGCATAAGACCATACTCATTTAGCCAAATACAGTAAAGTGAAAAATTGACCACAGCAATATAATTTGTGGTTCTCAGAACTTTCTCCAGCTAAAAACTGGAATTGCTGTGTCCAGATAGACCTTCATAGAAATGGGGTAATGAGAAACTAAACCCATTAATAGGAATTTCTAGATAACATTGACCACAGGTCACGTCTGATGTGTTTTTCCTAGCTTTCTTAGGAGTCCAACTAACTGCATTGAAGAATAATCATGTACCTGACTGGCTTCACTGTTGCTTTACTTCCTGAATAACATTCTTCAGTCAGTGTTCTCTGAGATAAACTTGAGCTTTGGTGATGAATTGAGGAACTCATTGCCCAGTTCTGGTGGTGTTAAAAGAAAAAGGGGCGGCCGGGCACGGTGACTCACGCCTGTAATCCCAGCATTTTGGGAGGCCAAGGCGGGTGGATCATGAGGTCAGGAGATCGAGACCATCCTGGTTAACACAGTGAAACCCCATCTCTACTGAAAAAAAAAAAATACAAAAAACTAGCCAGGCGTGGTGGCGAGCACCTGTAGTCCCAGCTACTCTGGAGGCTAAGGCAGGAGAATGGTGTGAACCTGGGAGTAGAGCTTGCAGTGAGCTGAGATCGGGCCACTGCACTCCAGCCTGGGTGACAGAGCGAGACTCCGTCTCAAAAAAATAAAAAATAAAAAATAAAATAAAATAAAAGAGGGGCTAGGACCATAAAATCAATAACCCCAAAGAGCAAAGTGTTCTTCCATAATAGAGCCTGCTTTCCTCCCTCACTTTTTTCCTCCTCCTTTCCCTCTTTCCCCTGATTTTTCTGTATTGAATACTGCAAAGGAGGAAGCACCATGCTAAAACACAGGTGGTATTTATGAGTATGTTTGCTCCCAAAAGCAAGTAGATCACTAACTTTTCCCTTTTCCTTCACAGATGATTTAAGCCAGAAATTAAAACCCTTGGGTGAAGCAGAACGAGAGTTTATTTTGAATTTGAAGAAAAAGGAATGTGAAGACAGGGGTTTTGAATATGATGGGAAAATCAATGCCTGGGATCTATATTACTACATGACTCAGACAGAGGAACTCAAGTACTCCATAGACCAAGAGTTCCTCAAGGAATACTTCCCAATTGAGGTGGTCACCGAAGGCTTGCTGAACACCTACCAGGAGTTGTTGGGACTCTCATTTGAGCAAGTGACAGATGCCCATGTTTGGAACAAGAGTGTTACACTTTATACTGTGAAGGATAAAGCTACAGGAGAAGTATTGGGACAGTTCTATTTGGACCTCTATCCAAGGTACTGAGGATCACGTTGTTGGAAGGGACCTTAGGGATTCAGCTGCTACCTACTTTAAAACTCTACTCTTGGCCAGGCACAGTGGCTCATGCCTGTAATCCCAACACTTTGGGAGGCCAAGGTGGGAGGATTGCTTGAGGCTGGGAGTTCGAGACCAGCCTGGGCAACACAGTGAGGCCCTGTCTCCACAAAAAATTTAAAAATTAGGTCAAGTGCGGTGACTCATGCCTGTAGTCCCAGCACTTTGGGAGGCCGAGGCAGGTGGATTGCTTGAGTCTAGGACTTAAAAAGACTAGCCTAGGCAACGTGGCAAAACTCTGTTGTTACAAAAAATACAAAAATTAGCCAGGTGTGGTGGTACATGCCTATATTCCCAGGTACTCGAGAGGCTGAGATGAGAGGATCACTTGAGCCTCAGAGGTGGAGGCTGCAGTGAGCCAAGATTGCAACACTGCACTCCAGCCTAGGTGACAGAGTGAGACCCTGTCTCAAAAAATAATAATAATAATTAAAAATTAGCCAGGTGTGGTAGTGCACACCTGTAGTCCTAGCTGTGCTGAAGCAGGAGGATCACTTGAGTCCAGGAGTTTAAGGTTACAGTGAGCTATTATCACACTCCTGCATTCTAGCCTAGGTGACAGAGCTAGACCCTATCTCTAAAAAAATTAGTTAAAAAACAGACACTACTCTTTCATATTTCTCACGTGGGCTTCTTAGTATAGAGATTTAAAATGTGGGTCTGAAGCCAGAATGTCTGGCATCATCATTTACTAAGTAAGTTGCTTAATTTTTCTATGCCCCAGTTTTCTAACCTATATTATAGGTCCTATAAAATGGGAATATTAATAGTACCTGCTTTGTATGGTCATTGTAAGGATTAAATTGGTTAAAGACATGCAAAGCATTTAGAATACTGCTCAGCACATAGTGAAGGCTTAATCAAAGTTAGCTGCTACCATTGTCATTATCATCATCATCTAGTTTGTGCACTACATTTACTTAATTTAATATTGACCACCACCCAGGCATGGTGGCCCACACCTGTAATCCCAGCATTTTGGAAGGCTGAGGTGGGCAGATCACTTGAGGTCAGGAGTTCAAGATCAGCCTGGCCAATATGGTGAAACCCCATCTCTCCTAAAAATACAAAAATTAAACTGGCATCTGTAGTCTCAGCTACTCGGGAGGCCAAGGTATGAGAATAGCTTGAACCCTGGAACCAAGATCACGCCAATACACTCCAGCCTGGACAACAGAGCAAGAGTCTTAACTCAAAAAACATAAATAAATAAAACAAAATTGAGCACCAGAATGTTTATTAGGTAATCTGTCTGCTAATCATCTATGGCCACTCCCTTCAGTCTGGCTGAGAGGCAGCACAGTTTAGTAGAAGTAGAAAAACCTTTGCAGTCAGTCAGATTTGAGTTTGAATGCTTGAGTGATGTAACCTCTTTGAGATTCTGTTTCTTCCTCTGTAATATGGGACTGAAAATCCTTTTACAGGATTGTTTTATGCATTAAGACTATATATGCAAATCATCTTGCCCAGATATCAGTGGTAACAATTATAAAAATGTTATAATTGTGTCTGTAGCATGTAATAACTATAGATTCCATAGTGTTTCATCAGACACAAAAGGATTTGGATCTCTTTCTCCCCAGGCTACTTTCTAAAGCAAAGTCAATCTCTCATAATTACTAATCATTTTACTAAATAGATCAAAGGAGAGTATAGTATCCCCCTCATTCAGTAATACATACAAGTTTGTAATCCACTGACTTTGAGTGCTGAAAAGTAGGTTGAGTAACTGTGTCATCCAGTTGGTGGGCAGAAGTGTCTTTTAGCACGTAAGTGATTATCCCGGTGTATTAGTCCGTTCTCACAATGCTGTAAAGAACTGACTAAGACTGGGTAATTTATAAAGGAAAGAAGTTTAATTGACTTACAGTTCTGCAGGGCCTGGGAGACCTCAGGAAACTTACAATCATGGCAGAAGGGGAAGCAAACACATCCTTCTTCACGTGGCAGCAGGAAGGGGAAGTGCCAAGCAAAGGGAGGAAAGCCCCTTATAAAACCATCAGATCTTGTGAGAACTCACTCACTATCATAAGACTGGCATGGGGGTAACTGCCCCCATGAATCAATTACTTCCCACCGGGTCCCTCCCATGATTCGTGAGGATTATGATAACCACAGCTCAAGATGAGCTTTGAGTGGAGACACAGCCAAACCGTATCACCTGGTGCTTTATGGACTTACTTTCACTTATATTATGACCTAAAAGTAAAACCCTGCCAAATATAGATGAGTCTTATTTTTAACTAAAAAGTGTCAGGATATAGTTTTAACCCAAGAACTCTTTCAGGAGTAATCCTTTAATATTGGGGTCTGCTATAACTGTCCTCAGATTTTCTTTCCAGGGTCAAAGAACAATTCCTGCTACCTCATTCTGCTGTCTCACTGCCGGGATATAATTAATTTCTTTTGTACTCAGAGATCTGGTCATTGCTATCAGCACCCTGGTGTGGGTGGCAGAGAGTAATCTTTGTGAAAGCAGTGACCTAAAGTTAAAGTTTACTTCCTGTCATCTTAGATGTTCTCTTCATAAAGGTAAAAGGGATTAACTTGTTTTATTTGTCTAACTGACTTTTAAAAAGGGTATTCAGAATAGGTTTTAAAAAGACCAGGTACTGGCTGGGTGCAGTGGCTGTAATCCCAGCACTTGGGGAGGCCAAGGTGGGTGGATCACCCGAGGCCAGGAATTCAAGACCAGGTTGGCCAACATGGTGAAACCCTGTCTCTACTAAAAATAAAAAAATCAGGCTGGGCACAGTGACTCACACCTGTAGTCCCAGCACTTTGGGAGGCCAAGGAGGGCGGATCACCTGAGGTCAGGAGTTTGAGACCAGCTTGGCCATCATGGCAAAACCCCATCTCTACTAAAAATACAAAACTTAGCTGGGCGTGGTGGCAGGCACTTGTAGTCCCAGCTACTCTAGAGGCTGAGGCAGGAGAATCATTTGAACCCAGAAGGCGGAGGTTATAGTGAGCCAGGATCTTGCCACCACACCCCAGCCTGCGCAACAGAGCGAGACTCCATCTCAAAACAACAAGAATAAAATTAACCAGCATGGTGGTGCACACCTGTAATACCAGCTACTCAGGAGGCAAAGGCAGGAGAAGTGCTTGAACCTGGGAGGCGAAGGTTGCAATGAGCTGAGATCATGCCACTGCACTCCAGCCTGGGTGACAGAGCAAGACTCTGTCTCAAAGTAAAAAAAAAAAAAACAGGTACTATTAGTCTTCTGAGCAAAAGAAAAGGGGGAAAGGACACCTACTCCCAGAAGGAAGTCTGATAGCTTTTGGAGAATGAAGTCTAATAGCTTTTGGAAAGACCATCACGGATGCCACGCTATATAAGAATAGACTAATTGATAGTATAATTTATGCATTTTCCCAGGCTAACTTAAAGCATTCTGTTTCAAAAAGGCCTGTCTAGTTTATAAAAGAAGCTTATTTAATTGTAATTACTGATTCTTTCCTCCTCAAATAAAAGGAAAAACCTTATTGTCTGAAATTCAGTTTTTTATTCCGATTTTAATGAAAAGGCTGCCTAGTGAGTCAAACTGTATCTTTTATTTCAAATTTGTGTTTCAGCATTGTTTAGTGTTTAATAATCCCATCTTTGAAAAAGAAAAAGTAGAACGTCATTAAAATAAATTGGACATTCAGCTGTCGGTGTCACATGCGTTCTTCATTCTTACCTCGAGATTTTTCAACAAAAGAAACTTTGGAGCTCACACAGAATGATAGTGGAGTTATTGTTTGTTTAGCGTTACTTTTTCCATTTTAGCCAAACAACCTACTTTCTAGAAGGTAAACTAATGTTTAAAAGCATCTCTGGTAACACATAGTTATGTGTTAATGACTGGAAGAGGCCATGCCAATGTAGTTGCTAGAGGAGAATTTTCCTATCTTGTCAACTTGTATTTCTGGCTCCTAGGGAAGGAAAATACAATCATGCGGCCTGCTTTGGTCTCCAGCCTGGCTGCCTTCTGCCTGATGGAAGCCGGATGATGGCAGTGGCTGCCCTCGTGGTGAACTTCTCACAGCCAGTGGCAGGTCGTCCCTCTCTCCTGAGACACGATGAGGTGAGGACTTACTTCCATGAGTTTGGTCACGTGATGCATCAGATTTGTGCGCAGGTGAGTTTTTTTTTTCCCCCAGTAAACCTGCCAGTTGGTTTTTTTTTAGAAAACTTCTGACTGCTGTCAGGTTTCTGCTCCTAACATGTTTTTTCAGAAGCTGAATGTGTTCAAGAATTTTATAGGCCTCCTGCAAAACCAAAATTTTCCTTATCCTGTCCTCTTTCACAACATATTTTTACTTGGAGGTTCATCTACCAGTTAAAGAGGTTTATTGAATAACAGCCTATGGAAAAAGAATAAGACTATCTATAAGGAAAGGTTACAAATACTTTGCTCTTTCCTTTTAATCCTTTTCCATAGGAATTTGGTATAAATTTCTCAGAAAAACTGTGCTGTAATCTCTCCTGCTTATCAATGCTTTGTTTACTTTAGTGATTTTTCAATCCTCTTAGACTCTTTACTCATTTTTAAATAATAATTTTGTAACATTTCCCTTTACTAACTTCAAATTAAAATCATAGATAATATAGTATAACTATACAAAGAATTTGGCAGAGTGGAAGTGTATGTGTGCAGTAGATTAAAACTGATTTTTTATTTCTGAAAATAAAAAGTACATTTATTCTCAACTTTGTAATACAATCCATTTAATTAGGCTCAGACTATTCTAGCATGAACCATATGAACTTGCTAACATTTAACCATTATTAACATAGGAAAATGTCTAGTTCAGCAATTCAACCTAATAGTTGAAATATACTATTATTGGCCAGGCATGGTGGCTCATGCTTGTAATCCCAGCACTTTGGGAGGCCAAGGTGGAAGGAGTGCTTGAGTCTAGGAGTTTGAGAACAGCCTGGGCAACATGGTAAAACAAACAAAAATACAAAAATTATCCAGGCATGGTGGTATATGCCTGTGGTCCCAGCTACTTGTGAGGCTGATGTGGGAGGATCACTTGAGTCCAGGAGGTTGAGATTGCAGTGAGCCATGATTGTGCCACTGCACTCCGGCCTAGGTGACAGAGCAAGACCTTGACTTAAAAAAAAAGAAAGAAAACCACCCAAAAAACTGATAGTAACAGAAATGAAGGTACAGTTTTCCAAATTTGAAATCTTTATATGTCTCTAAAGGTAGACTCAAAAAACAACAGTGACAAAAACAAAAACCTTTTTATTAGGATACTTTTAGATTCATAGAAAACTTGCAAAGACAATGCAAAGATTGCCTGTATACCCCTCACCCTCTCACCCCTACTTCTAACATCTTCCATTCCAATAGCACATTTGTCATAGCTAAGAAGCCAGCATTCATACAGTACTCCTGACTGAACACCACAATTTATTTGGATTTTCCTTAATGGTCTTTATACAGAGAATCTTTTTAAATCAGTACAGTGTCCTCACTGACTATAAATGGAAGAAATTTTTGTGTTTTTCAAGTGATAATGCTTGGATATGACTATGCAGTAAGACATAATGAAGTATGCCGGAGGTTTGCACTGTGTGGAAGTAATCCTGAATGGAGCATCAGCAAGTGCAAACTGATTGAAGTGGTTTATGTTGTCAGCTCAAGTCCTAGAACAGTGCTGACAATGGTGGCATGATTTTCCAATATGATGAACACTTCCTGGGAAACTTCAAAGACAAGTAATCTCACTTCGATTTACACAGTAGATCCTAGCACTTGTAGTCTTAGAAATTAAAATTGTGTAAAAAAATGCTTCACAAGGCTAGGCATAGCAGCTCACACCCACAACCCCAGCACGTTGGGAGGTCGAGGCTGGCAGATCACCTGAACTCAGGAGTTCAAGACCAGCAACATTGTGAATCCCAGTCTCTACAAAAAATACAAAAATTAGCCAGGCATGATGGCACACACATGTAGTCCCAGCTACACGGAAGGCTGAGGCAGGAGGATTGCCTGAGCCCAGGATGTCGAGGCTGTGGTGAGCTGTGTTCACGCCACTGCACTCCAGCCTGGGTGAAAAAGTGAGACCCTGTCTCAAAAAAAGAAAAATGCTTTGCAAAAATATGTACAGTGGGGTTAGTTTCTCGGCTCAGTTACTGATAGTTTTTTTCATTTATGTGAATAGTCCAGCAGGGAGTATGAATGACAAGCAGGATATGGAACAGTCTTTTTGTTGTCCCAACATGCGCAGAATCAATCCTGTGCATCCAGCATCCTTATATCCCAGAGTAGCCCTAATCATTGTAATAACCCAAAATGTACCCATTCATTTCCAAAATGCTTCTGTCACCTTTGTTTAAAAGCTGTTTCGTTCTTTCAACATTTTATCTTTTATCCTGGTGCTTCCATCTTTTGTTTTAAAAAACAGAGGGGAATAATATATGAATATGTCCAGAGAAATGTCCTGATATAACCATTTTTAATCTCTCTTTAATCCAAGGAAAATAAATCTTTCAGAATAATCTAACCTTTCTTTCTTAGGTGATTTTAAAATCTATTATCATAGCACTGACTAGACATGGTGGTTCATGCCTGTAATCCCAGCACTTTGGGAGGCTGAGGCGGGAGGATTGCTTGACCCCAGGAGTTCAAGACCAAGCTGGGCAACATGATGAAAACTCATCTCTACCAAAAATACAAAAAAATTAGCTGGGTGTGGTAGTGTGGCTAGGTTTCGCAAGGCTAGGCATGGCAGCTCATACCCACAACCCCAGCACTTTGGGAGGCTGTAGTAGTCCCAGCTACTTGGGAGGCTGAAGTGGGAGGATGATTTGAGCCTGGGAGGTGGAAGTTGCAGTGAGCCGAAGTTGTGCCATTGCACTCCAGCCTGGGCGATAGGACCAGAGCCTGTTCAAAAAATAAATAAAATAGGCCAGGCGTGGTGGCTCATACCTGTCATCCAAGCACTTTGGGAGGCCCAGGCAGGCGGGTCATCTGAAGTCAGGAGTTCAAGACTAGCCTGGCCAACATGGCAAAACCCCGTCTCAACTAAGAATACAAAAATTAGCCGGGCATGATGGCACATACCTTTAATCCCAGCTGCTCAGGAGGCTGAGGCAGGATAATCGCTTGAACCCAGGAGGCAGAAACTGCAGTGAACCAAGATCATGCCAGTGCACTCCAGCCAGGGTGACAGAGTGAGATTCTGTCTCAAAATAAATAAATAAAGTCTCTTGTCATAGCACTAGGATCCCTGAAATATTTATCGTGTAGACCTTCTATCAGTATCCACACTGTGGTTGACATTTCCTTTAATTAGGATAACTCCAGTTTGCATTTAAAAAAACATTTTTATAATTTAGAAAAGTCAAAAATATTTTTCTTAATTTTAAACTTATGGTGTATTACTTATCCAAAATCCAGTTATATACTTGTACATAGATTAATAATGACCTGCTTTTAAAATAGTGGATGCTCACATTTTTGGATCTGAGGATCCTATGAAAATCTGATGTATGCTGTGGGCACCTCTTGTAGAAAAATACACCTACAAATATGCGTAAAATTCCAAAGGGCTCACAGACCCCTCAAAGCCCTCACCATAATGAATCTCAAGTTAAGAACTCCTGAGTTATAGCAGTTTCCTTCTTACTTGGTTATTTCATAAGGAAGCATTTTGGTCTTTTAATCACATTTATTAAGATAATAGTGATCTTCAAATAGAGTTTTCAATGCTGTTGATGCATGTTCTTTTTTCAGACACAGTCCTCTTATAAACTTATTATCAAAGGCTTGCCATGTATTTGGTCAGTTCTCCACAACTCATTCCATTGTTCCCATTATTTCTTACATTAATCGTGATCTTTTGAGATAGTCAATTTAGTACTGGAAAATCTTTTTTGGTACTCTGACATTTTAGAGCTGTCTGACTCGTGACTGAACTATTAATATATATATTGCATTCACCAGCTTAGTGTGTCTCTCTTGAAACAGTAGACATATTCAGTTCTTAAAGTTTTGCCTAACCTCATCCATGAGCACAAAATGTGTCATACTGATGAATAGTGTGTTGGTACAATTCTTTGCTTGGTCATATCTTCATGAGATTATCTTTGAAAATTATCTTCTTGTCTATTAATCCTTTCAGATAGCCTGTAATATTTTAAGAACTTTTAAGGTCATCAGCAGTGATCACCACTTTTGTTTTTCATAGGCACCAATCAATATATTTGCAAATTTATAATTTGAAAGCCTTTTGTACTGACCTAAAATAGATTATAGTGAATATGGAGATTGACAACTTCTATGTTCAGTAGTACTTCTAGTTTACCTGAGAAATATATAGTGAATTAAAAATTTGCCACATATATTCAGTAGATTGGTTTTAAGAAATGGCAGCTCAGTGTTTGAGCTCTTCACTGTGGCAGTTGGCAGGTTTCATGACTAGAAGAGCTCGTTTGAGCTTGTCATCGTCATATTTAAACATGTTGGCAAGAACATCTAGTTTTCAAACATGTCGATGTGCTAGATCAATATGTCTACTATCTCATCATTCAGGACATGAGTTTCACTCGTATTACGTTTACAGGGTAGGTAGGTAATTTTGAAGATAGCAATCAAGAGGTGATATCTCTAGTATCTGTTCCTGTTGCATGGCTTTATTGTGGTTTGAGCTGTCAGTAACCACTGGCCTTTGAACTTCTGTAAAGTAGTAATGCCTCTTAGCCTCCATTATGATGTCTGTGTTATGTTGTACATTAAGAGCGGTGATGAATTTTGAATTGTAAAGATGTCATTATTCTGTGGAAACACATCAGAATTACACTAAAGCCTTCTTAATTAAATGTGAAAGGGATGGGCAGAGGAACTTCAAATTATGTGACTTGAAATCATTAATTTGGTTGAAAACTACTAAACAAAGCAGCTCGTCTGCTCTAAATATTTGGATTAGATACTGCTGTAGATAAATGTACCATGTATTAGTCGGAAAGGCACCCTGGTGTTATGACACGAGCACTGGATCAAACATCATCTGTGTATCTGTGGGCCAGGCTGTGTGACTTGGGGAAAGTTATTTAAACTCTTTGAACCATCTCTTTTTTCTTATTCAGAAAATGGGGACAACAGCAATGCTATGTACTTCCCTGGATGGTTGGGAGAATTAAACCAAGCAGTATGTGAAAAGGCACTTGGAAAAGCATAAGGTGCCATGCGTATGTGAAGTATTCTGAAAACTATGCTTATGTGTAATTCAGCTCTTTTGAGATCAATATACAACTCAAAACTAGAAAGGGGGGGAAAAAGACCATTTGCCGTAAGGCAATTTACTGCCACTTAAGGTTCAAAAGAATTCACAAATGCTTACCTTCAGTGGGTTTTGAGTGAAGATCTATGGAAGGTGATTGGAAACCATCTCGTTTGTATTTGGTTCTGTTTTGTTTTCATGATTGCTGCCTACTTAGAAGTTTGATTCCTGAAACAATAACAGAAAGAGCAGCTTGGAGTATTGGGAGTGATGGAGGATTCGCTAAAGACCTGTGTGGTATATTTATCTTCAGTATTAACCCTCAGGAAGTGAAAGACAAACCAGGTTAGACCCATCAAGACCATCTAGTCAGGCAGAATATGCAGGCTGAGAAGAAGATAGGCTTTACATTCGTTCATTCATTTTTATCTTCACATTACGCTCTGAAGTAGATGGGTACTGTTATTGTCCCCATTTTCCAAGTGAAAAATCTGAGACATAGAAGGACCTGCCCAGGGTCTGATAGTCATGACCTAACTGCTCTACTTTATTGCCTAGTTATGCTCCCATTCCATGCACTGGAGACAACACTATTTCATGGTCTGAATTTGGTCTTCCAAATGTGTGGTCGCGTTGGATAGACTTCCTTCTCCTAAGTTTATTAAATGACACTCTAATAATGTAGAATGAATGCAAATGTGGAATGGATGCATTTATTTATTTCTAGGTTTCCCTCTGTGCGAGTTGACCATTGAGGTTTCAGTCCTAAAATGCAGTGAACTCCCTATCGTCAACCTTGTGGCCTCTGCTGTCACCCTGTCTCCCTAGCCCCAACTCCTGCACACTGTTAGAGTTTGTGACTTTTACGTTAGATGTAATTTCTTTCAGGATCTTCTTTTTGTTATTTTATTTGTTTGCTTTTACATATACAAACAGTACATACATGTGAAAATAAAATAAATGAAATCATAAACCAAAATATGAATGTATTAACACATAATGTTCATTTGGGAATGTGCTTATTTCTTTCATTTGCTAAGTGCATTTTCTACATGTATTATTTTTTAAAAATCAAAAATATTTTTAAAATATTTTTTTAAACATCTCTAAAGAGAGAGATGTTTAGTTTTTTGTTTGTTTGTTTGTTTTTGGAGACGGGGTCTCACTCTGTCACTCAGGCTGGAGTACAGTGGCACAATCATGGCTCAATGTAGCCTCCACCTCTCCAGGTTCAGTTGATCCTCCCACCTCAGCTTACTAAGTAGGTGGGACCACAGGCGTGTACCACTATACCTGGGTAATTTTTGTATTTTTTGTAGAGATAGGGTTTCACCATGTTGCCCAGGCTGGTCTTGAATTTCTGGGCTCAAGCAATCTGCCTACGTCAGGCTCCCAAAATGCTGGGATTACAGACGTGAGCCACCATGCCTAGCTTATATAGTTATTTTAAGAAACGGAATTATTATCTATTGTATCTGACATGTCATGTTATGTATGGTAGGATGGGGTTCAAAAGGAAGAAAAGTTATAGTATCTTGAATGTTTCGAATTTAGCTTGAGGACATGAAATGCAAAAAATAAAAAATTAAAAGCATAATAAGTAAAATAATAAAAGTAGAATTTTAAGTATTGAAAAAAAGTAGAGAAGTGAGAAGTTGAGGTCAAGTCAAGAATGATAACAAAGTATCTTTGAGTTGTTTAAGTTTGAATCTTCTTACAGAAAAATTCTCCCCAGGGCTTCATCCATTTCACAGATACTTTTTGGACATCCTCTACTTTTGGTGCTGGATTTGGGAAAGACAGTGGTGGATAAAGCACACTCTCTAGCATTTGAGTTTGAATAGTACCTTTATTTGTTTTCATCTTGAAAAGAAGCAGTTTACATAAGATGTACCTGATCAGGAAGGTATAGCTAGTTTGGGAGCCAGCCTCTGAACTTAATATGCAGAGTATTCAGAACTTCTCCAAATTATGTTATTTCCTGGGTCCTTTAAAGGATGATGGCGATACTGAACTGTTGAACTATAGGGCAGTTGTGAAGATAAAGAAGGATGTCATCACTTTCTCTGTATTACTACTATTATTTCCAGTGTTCACTCAGTATGTGTGAAGTTAAAACTATGGCCTTTTAATCATCTATTTATGGCACAGTCTAGTAGATAGTGCTCACTTTTTAAAAACAAAATACCTTGCCTTGTTATATAAACTTCTCCATCATCCCTGGATTTAGGGATAGATTAGACAGGCCAGGATGTGGAATGGCTGCTAAGAAATCAATACTGGATCACCTCAGACAGCCAATGTCAGGTCTCCTGAGGCCTGTCCTTTTTCATGAGCACAATACACTTATTGATTTCAGCAACTGCCTTTTCTTTGAGTTGGGATTTGCTATCATGAAAATAACACTTAGTTGTAGCCATTAAAAGCAACTGGTCTCTTAATTCGAACAAGCACATGTAAGATTTTGGCCTTTAAATACAGCAAAAGCTCATAGGACTTCCGAAGCTTCAATTTATATGATTCTGCTCCTGCTGTTACTGCACTGTAGGAATTACAAAGTTAATCTCTATAGCATCAAGTTATCTGTTGTAAAAATCTGAAACATAGTACATTTTAGACATCCTATTGTTTGTTTAAAAGATAGTAAAGAAGGCCGGGCACGGTGGCTCACACCTGTAATCCCAGCACTTTGAGAGGCAGAGGCAGGCGGATCATGAGGTCAGGAAATCAAGACCATCCTGGCTAACACGGTGAAACCCCGTCTCTACTAAAAATACAAAAAATTAGCTAGGCGTGGTGGCGGGCACCTGTAGTCCCAGCTACTCAGGAGGCTGAGACAGGAGAATGGCGTGAACCCGGGCGGCAGAGCTTGCAGTGAGCCAAGATTCTGCCACTGCACTCCAACCTGGGCAGCAGAGCAAGACTGCATCTCAGAAAAAAAAAAAAAAAAAAAAAAAAAGATAATAAAGAAAACTCTCTTACTTATTTATTTATTTATTTATTTTGAGGCAGGGTCTCACTCTGTTGCCCAGGCTGGAGTGCAGTGGCGTGATCATGGCTCACTGCAGCCTCAGCCTCTGCCTTCCAGGCTTAAGCGATCCTCCCATCTCAGACTCCTGAGTAGCTGAGACTACAGGAATGCGCCACCATGCCCAGTTAATTTTTTTGTAGTTTTTGTAGAGATGGGGATTTACCACGTTGCCCAGGCTGATCTTGAACCCCTGAGCTCAAGTGATTCTCCTGCCTCTGCCTCTCAAAGTGCTGGAATTACAGGCATGAGCCATCGTGCCTGGCCAAAATCGTGTATTTAGAAAACTATCTTCCTCTCAAGAACTTCTAACCAAACAGGAGTCTAAGTTTACATTGTTTTCTAGGCTTTTATTATCTAAATATTTCCTCCTGCAAAAAATGCCCTAAAATTCTTTGACGTGTCAGCTACAAAAAATATTTCTTAATTGGATTATTTTATATGTTTTTTCCCACTTTATCTGGGAAATACATTAGCATCAATAGTTATCATGGCCCATAAGCAACTATTATCAACACCTTCAAATTGTTTGCATTGATAACTATATGAAGTACTTTTTTAGGGTTCTTTGGATTATAGTTTAAAAACTGGGGAATGGTATTTGTTGGCTGGTCAACAGTGAGTAATGGTTCAGCACCCATGCTGTTTTGTGTAAGATCCATCAGGCTGCTAGACTGTAAGTCTTACCCATGGTTTCTGTGTGGACATACACAGTGGCTGACTGTGCATTCCTTTCTCTTGAGAATTCAGTTGTTTGCTGGAAATTGAGTTTTCAAATTTCGTAGGTTCTTTGTCCTCGTTTTTTGAAAAATATTTAAATGATGTTGTCCAAAGGGCTCACAGAGAAACAGCGTGACCAACTTTCGGGAAATTAGTAAGCAATAGGGTTATTTTTAGCTTTTTCTCCTTACAAACATTTCCTTTTGTTCTTTAGAAGACATTGTTGATCTTTCATTCATTTGCTGTGCTCTCTCCCCAGCTACAAAATGGCTTTTGAATAGAATAAGCCCTCTCTTCTCTACTCTGCATGACATAACTGTGTTTTTATTTTATTCAGTTTTTCTCTAAATCATGAATTATTCGTTTGTTTATGTTTTTTCCTGGATACTGAATACTCCCCTACACACACAAACACACACACACATTTTTGTTGCCATTTGGAGTTGACTTCCTCCCTCATATGCGACTAATGACTGAAAAATCTTCATACAAGCAGGATATACAAAGTCTCTATTTTTGTCAGTACATCATATGGTGGTGGCTGATGGTATGATTTGGCCTTTATTTGCTGTAAGTATCTATTTAAAAACCATCACCTTGAGAAAATTGTGCAGTAGTGTCATGGGGTCCTTGGGGTGTCGCATCACCAGCCAGAAACCTCTGTGACTAGTGGTGCCATTGCCCAAGTTTTGCTTGGGCCCACTGGGCCGACTCAGCCTGGCAGGCTGCACTCAGCTCGCACTACTGGCCTGAATCCCATGCCTGCCAAGGGCAAGTGGAGTGACGAAGGGTGCATGAGTGAGCAAGCTTGGGGTCCAACCACTGTACACAGTCAGGCATGCTGGCTATGGCGGTGCAAACAGCTCCAGGTGCCGGCATAGGCGCTGAAGGCAAGGCTGCCTGCAAGGCTGCAGCTGGACCAGGCATACCACAAGCAGCTTTCACAGCTGGCACTGGGGAACACAGTGGCACCCAGAAGCTTAGAGACGCTGGGAACCACAGAGCCCCAAAGAAGATATCATAGCCCTGGCTCAGGGAGCTCCTAGGTCTGGGTTCCCTGAAGGGCCACAACTCTTCTCTCCTTGTTGCCCACAGCATGGCGAGCAAGGGGCATGTTTCAGTCCTGTTTGTGTTACAGCCCTTTGGGCCCCACCATTCGGCAGGTCCCGAGTTCCTGTCCCATGCCCAGGAAGAAGGAGGTACACAAACAAGTGGAGAGTGAGCAAGGCAAAGAGGAGCCTTATTGAGCAAAATAACAGCTCAGAGAAGACGCACAATGGGTAGTTCCTGTCCACAACCAGGGTGTCCCAGTGTGAGTGTTCAGCTATCGAGTACACCCTGGAGTGGGTAGCTCCTCTCCACAGGCAGGTCGTCTGTAGAGGGTTCAGCTTTCAGCAGAGAGGAGACCCTGGGGTTGGTAGCTCCTCTCTGCAGCTGGTTGTCCTGACATCAGCTCAAGTCTGGCTGAGTCCAGTGTTTTTATGGGCTTCAGAGGGGAGAATGTGCAGGCTGATTGGCCTATGGGTGGGCCCAAAGAAAGCACCATAAGTTCCCACTCTGGTCTGCAGGACTGGCAGCCTGGCCCCCAGCCTTCAGGCCTTCTCTGGCTTGAAGGTAGGGCTTCACCAAGGACCCACCCCTTTCTGCCCAGGAACCTGTCTGCCTGCTACCACTGTTTATGGTGCCCACACTGTTCATGCAGGGGGGTGCCTGCGGGCCAGTGCCAAGCTGTGCTCAGTTCCCCCCTCAGCTTCCCTCCCATGCTTGTCAGTGCCCAAAGTTCAGTAAGGGCTGAGGCAGCAGGGGGCTAGCATGTCAGTGCCATCCTGAGCATGCACACACCTGGCCAGGTTGTGACATTGCCTGGGCTTGACCTCAGCTTTGCTCCAAGATCAGAGCAGGTGCCACTAATGGGTGGGGGGAGCTTCCTGGGACCCTGAGAGTGCAGAGATGCTTGGGTCCACAGCCATGGCTGGGTAGCTGCAGCTATACCTAGGAGGGTGGGGCTCCTGCCTCCTCCAAGCCCCTAAGAGTACAGGGATGCTCAGGTCTGCATCCATGGCTTAGGCAACTTCAGCTGTGCCCAGGAGGGCAGGGCTCCTGCCTGCTCCTGGCCCCCAAGAGCACAGGCATACCTGGGTCAGCAGCTACGCCCAGGAGGGGGAGGCTCTTGCCCTGCCAACTCAGAAGGGGGAAGGACTTCTCCCTGTTCCTTGCTCCTGCCAGCTGCATGGAGCACACAGCCCTAGCCACACTTCCCCTACTGCAGCCAAGATGGGCCACCACTGACGTCAGTAGTATTGGAGAATCCCAGGTTCAGGACAGATGTTACAAAGGCTGGTCTTTACACTTCAGCTTCGTGTTTGATCTTTGAAAAATCTTCCAGTATAAAGAAGTAGTCAAATTTCTAAGGAAGCACACTGAAAACTCACTTTAACTCTTCACATAAAGGAGGGTTTGATATAAGACTTTTGTATTTTAGATCCCATCCAAAAGGATTTAGTCATTTTGTAATATCATCATTTAACCTTTTTTTTTTTCATTTTACTGTAAGATACAGAGACAGTTAGCATTTGTGGTTAAGATTGTGCGTTATGAAGTCAGACTGCCTGGTTTCGAATTTGAAGTTACATCATTAATCTCTGTATGCCTTAGTTTCCTTATCTCGAAAAAGGAGATAATAGTTCATACAATTATTTTGGGATTTAAATCAGATAATCCATATAAAGAACCCATGATATAAGCACACCTCGTTTTATTGTCTTTCACTTTATTGTACTTCAGATACTATGTTTTTTTACAAACTGAAGGTTTATGTCAACCGTGTTTTAAGCAAGTGTGTTAGTGCTGTTTTTCCAACAGCATGTGCTTACTTCGTGTCCCTGTTCACATTTTGGGATTCTCACAATATTTCAGACTTTTTTCTTTATTTTTGATGGAGTCACACCCTGTTGCCCAGGTTGGAGTCCAGTGGTACAGTTTCAGCTCACTGCAACCTCCACCTCCCGGGTTCAAGTGATCTCCTGTCTCAGCCTCCTAAGTAGCTGGGATTACAGGTGCATACCACCACTCCCAGCTAATTTTTTTTTTTTTTTTTTTTTTTTAGTAGACATGCGTTTCACCATGCAGGCCAAGCTGATCTTGAACTCCTGTCCTCAAATGATCTGCCTACCTCGGCCTCCCAAAATGCTGGGGTTACAGGTGTGAGCTACCACACCTGGACAACTTTTTCATTGTTATTGTATCTGTTATGGTGATCTGTGATCAGTGATTTCCTTTTTTATTACATAGAGACAGGGTCTTGCCATGTTGCCCAGGCAAGTCTGTCAGTGCTATTTTTCCAACAGAATGTGCTTGCTTCATGTCTCTATGTCACATTTTTATAATTCTCACAGTATTTCAGACTTTTCCATTATTATATCTGTTAATTGTGACCAGCAATCTTTGATATTACTATTGCAATTGTTTTGAGGCACCACAAATCATGCTCTTACAAGACAGCGAACTCAGTTGATGAATGTTATATGTGTACTGACTGCTCCACCGAGCCATTTCTCACCCCTTCCTTTGGCCTCCTGTTCTCTGAGACTCAACAATGTTGAAATTAGATTAGTCAATAACCCTACAGTGACCTATAAGTGTTCAAGTGAAAGGAAGAGTCATAAATCTTTTGCTTTAAATCAAACACTAGAAATGATCAAGCTTCATGAGGGAGGCATGTCAAAAGATGAGATAGGACTCTTGTGCCAGTCAGTCAAGTTATGAAACAAAGGAAAAGTTCTTGAACGTTATTAAAAGTGCTACTCCAGTGAGCACACAAATAATAAGAAAGCAAAATAGACTTGTTGCTGATTGGAGAAAGTTTTAGTGGTCTGGATAGAAGATGCAACCCGCTCCAACATTCCCTTAAGCCAAAGTCTATTCCAGAGCAAAACCCTAACTCCCATTCTATGAAGGCTGAGAGAAGTGACGAAACTGTAGAAGAAAAGTTGGAAGGTAGCAGAGGTTGGTTCCTGAGGTTCAAAGAAAGAAGCTGTTTCCATAGCATTAAAGTGCAAGGTAAAGCAGCAATTGTTGATTTAGAAGCTGTGGCAAGTTAACCAGAAGATCTAGTTAAGATAATTGATGAAGGTGGCTACACTAAATGACAGATTTTCCATGTAGATGAAATAGCCTTCTATTGGAAGAAGATGCCGTCTAGGACTTTCAGGAATGCTAGAGAGGAGATATCAATGCCTGGCTTGAAAGCATCAAAGGACAGGCTGACTCTCCTCTTAGGGGCTAATGCAGCTGGTGACCTGAAGTTGAAACCAATGCATATTTACCATTCTGAAAATTCTAGAGTCCTTAAGAATTATGCTGAATCCACTCTACCCGTGCCCTATAGATGCAACCACAAAGCCTGGATGACAACACATCTGTTTATAGCATGGCTTACTGACTATTTTAAGCCACTGTTGAGATCTACTGCTCAAAAACAAAAGATTCCTTTCAAAATATTACTGCTCCTTGACAAAGTACCTGGTCACACAAGAGCTTGGATGGAGATGCTCAAGGAGATGATGTTGTTTTCATGCCTGCTAACAGAACAGCCATTCTGCTGCCCATGGATCAAGGAGTAATTTCAACTTTCAAGTCTTATACAAGAAATGCATTTCATAAGACTACAGCTGCCATAGATAGTAATTTATCTGAGGGATCTGGGCAAAGTACATAGACAACCTTCTGGAAAGGATTCACCATTCCAAATGCCATTAAGAACGTGCATGATTCATGGGAAGAGATCAAAATTTCAACATTAACAGAAATGTGGAAGAAATTGATTTCAACCCTCATAGATGACTTTGAGGAGGGGATTCAAGACCTCAGTGGAGGAAGGAGCTGCAGATATGGTAGAAGCAGCAGGACAACTAAAATTAGAAGTAGAACCTGAAGATGTGACTGAATTGCTGCCATCTCATGATAAAACTTAAAGAGATGAGGAGTTGCTTCTTAAGGATGAGCAACGAAAGTGACTTCTTGATATGCAGTCTACTCCTGGTGAAGATGCTATGAATGTCATTGAAATGACCACAAAGGATTTAGAATATTACATAAACTTAGTTGGTAAAGCAGTGGCAGGTATTGAGATACTTGACTCGTTTTGAAAGACATTCTATTGTGGGTGAAATGCTATCTAACAGCATCGCATGCTACCAAGAAATCTTTCATGAAACGAAGAGTCCATTGATATGGCAAACTGCATCTTTGTCTTATTTTAAGAAATGGCGGCTGGGTGCGGTGCCTCACGCCTGTAATCGCAGCACTTTGGGAGGCCGAGGCGGGTGGATCACCTCAGGTCAGGAGTTCGAGACCAGTCTGGCCAACATGGTGAAACCCCATCTCTACTAAAAGTACAAAAAGTAGCTGGGCATGGTGGCGCCCACCTGTAGTCCCAGCTACTAGGGAGGCTAAGGCAGGAGGATCACTTGAACCTAGGAGGCAGAGGTTACAGTGAGCTGAGATTGTGCCACTGCACTTCAGCCTGGGCAACAGAGCAAGACCCTGTCTCAAAAAAAAAAAAGGAAAGAAATTGCCACAGCCATGCCAACCTTCCGTAACTACCACCCTGATCAGTTGGCACCCTGATTGTAACTACCACCGTGATCAGTCAGCAGCCATCAACATTGATGGAGGCAAGACCCTCCACCAGCAAAAAGATTATAACTTGCCGAAGGCTCAGATGACCATTAGCATTTTTTAACATGTAAGGTATATACATGGTTTTTCTGGGTGTTTTTGGTTTTGATTTTGGGTTTTTTTGTTTTTGTTTTTGTTTGTTTTTCTTTTTTTGAAAGAGTCTCACTCTGTCACCCAGGCTGGAATGCAGTGGTACTATCTTGGCTCACTGCAACCTCCACCTCCCAGGTTCAAGCGACTCTCCTGCCTCAGCCTCCTGAGTAGCTGGGATTACAGGTGCCCACCACCATGGCTGGCTAATTTTTGTATTTTTAGTAGAGACAGGGTTTCATCATGTTGGCCAGGCTGGCTTGAACTCCTGACCTCAGATGATCCACCCACCTCAGCCTCCCAGAGTGCTGGGATTACAGGCATGAGTCACTGCACCCAGCCATGTACATTGTTTTTTAGACAATTCTTTTGAACAGTTAATAGACTAGAGTATAATGTGCATTTATAGACTTTTATCTGCAATGGGAAATCAAAGTTTGTGTGACTCACTTTATTGTGATATTCACTTCATTGCAGTGGTCTGGAACTAAACCCACAATATCTCTAAGGTATGCCTGTAATGCCTGACATAGGAAAGTCTCAACAGATGTTAGCTATTATTATTGTATAAGATTGTTTTATTTATGATATAAGATGTAATCTTAGAATATCATATACTATAATGAGACAAAATATTCAATTTCTGGGGACCCTTACCTCTTTCCCTGCAAGAAGTTTTTTATTGGGATATCCTCAATAGAGGTGGCCTAATTCCACAACCAGTGAATTTACTTATCCTTGCCCCTTTAATATTTGCATCTCTTCATATCCAGAATTGGCACAATTATAATGAGAAATCAAGCAAAACATTTTTTTGCATAAAGAGAGGAAGGCAGAATGTGAGATGGCGTTGACATCTGTGCCTCTGCCCTGGGCCAAAAAGCAGAGTGGGTATTTGCTGCTGATTCGGCACCCCATCTGCTGCGTTCTCTGGTGGTTACATGCCTCTTCCCTTTCCCCTCTGTTTGGAGCCCCAGGGATGATGAAGTCAGGGAGAGAAGGTTGGAATGTAATGCTTCAGAGGAGAAAAACAGGACAGAGGTTCAGGGAAAGACAACAGAATGAGGAGCCCCATTCTGCAGATGACCCAGTAGGATAAATGCTAAGGCTTCTCTGCCAATGGCAGTTTTACAAGTGCTTGAAGGACTGTGTGAACGTTAAAAACACTAGCCTGTTTTAGTGAATCTCCGTTCTTCTGCTTGAGAGCTTTTCTGACGTCTGACTCAAGAATTTACTAAACTTGGTTTCATTAAACTCTTTGTAAACCTCTTGTTTTTTTAACTCTTAGCTCAGGCCTTCAGAATAAGTCCTTTATTTTTACCAGGAGTGCTCTTAACTGTTGAATACATCTGTTGTTTCTCTTTTCCTATAGCATCTAACTCACTCCACTTGCCAATTAATTTACAAACCTAACTCCTACTAAAGCAGCTTCTTATTTTAAGGTAACATTGTCTACCTGATCTGAGAGGTAGAAATCTGACTTTCTACAACATGGTAATCTTAGAACCATTCGTTTAAAGTTTAAAATGCAAAGCATCACACACTAAAAGTCTATAGTGTTGTGATTGAACTCTTTAATTAATTTTGGTCAAAACCTAAGTAGTTAAGCAACAGAGTGATGAGTGCCCAGAAAGGCATGGATTGAGTAAACAACAGTTAGCAATTGGAAGGAGGAGCTAGGGAGAAATTGCTTGTTTAATAGATCTCTTCATTTTTAATGCAAAATACTTTAAAAATATTTTTGTTTTCAAAGCTTAAGGCTTGTTTCTAGCTTAGACTGATAGTATTTTTCAGTTATGATTTTCTGATGGTTGTTCCAACTTTGTCTACAGTTCAAAGGAATGAAATTATTACTGTAATATAGAGTATTTGGGGGTTATTTTTCACATTGCTCAGCTGCTGTATTTTATTTTCACTTGACTATGAGGTTATTCTAACCCCTCATTCAAAGGGACAGTTGAGTCTAATTCTGCCTTAAGTTTTCATGACTCTTAATAATTATTCATTGCATATGTACTTTTCATTCAGTTCTTTAAAAAAATTCTCTGTGTTTGCTTTCTAGACTGATTTTGCACGATTTAGCGGAACAAATGTAGAAACTGACTTTGTAGAGGTGCCATCGCAAATGCTTGAAAATTGGGTGTGGGACAGTGATTCCCTCCGAAGATTGTCAAAACATTATAAAGACGGAAGCCCTATTTCAGATGATCTGCTTGAAAAACTTGTTGCTTCTAGACTGGTCAACACAGGTATGACTTATAATTTTAAAAAGGAAAATAAATTAGAATCTCTTAATGCAGAATTGCTGTCACCTCCTTCTGTAGAACTTATTTTCATTTTAAATGGTATCCCAACTGCTAGTATGAGGAGTGAAGAATATTAAATATATTGGAGTTGGAAACCCTGGAATTTTGTCTAAGGCAAAAAACCACATCTCCTTTTAAATCTTAAGTAGAATGAGATGTCCTGCTCCCATTTTGTGAGTACTACTGGAATCTGTTTTTGGAATCTACAGTCTTGTGATAATAGAACACACAGTTCTGTCTTCTCCAAAACATGCCCAAACATTCTTATGTTATTAGGTCTTCTGACCCTGCGCCAGATTGTTTTGAGCAAAGTTGATCAGTCTCTTCATACCAACACATCACTGGATGCTGCAACTGAATACGCCAAATACTGCTCCGAAATATTAGGAGTTGCAGCTACTCCAGGTATGTAACTACTATGAATTGAGTTCATTTCCCTGTGAAGCACAGGGCATTCTCCTCACATGGCAGGGGAGATGGAGTTTGTCAGACAGATTACCTAATTGTTTCTGATTTCTGTAATCAGGCCATGACTTTCAGATAAGCATACTATGTCCTTATGAGTTATCCCATCCAAATGCGCTTGAAGGAAAGGTGGCTCCAGATCTGCAGCATTTTAGTGTAATCAGGCGTGAGCAGTTGGCCTCCGCCCCAGAGCTGGGAGAGCCGTTCGTGTTGGCAGCACACACTCAGCTCCTTCCTCCCTGTATGCATCATGACTTCCCTGTGATTTTCAGGAAGAAATTGGCAGAAGGGGAAGTTTTTAAATTTTTTTTCCTTTGCATATAGTATTTTGTTTATTTTTTCCATCCCCTCAAGCATTTATCCTTTGTGTTACATACAATCCACTTAAACTCTTTTAGTTATTCTTAAATGTACAATTAAATTATTGACTGTAGTCATCCTGTTACGCTATCAAGAAGGGACATTTTTAGGCCTGGCATGGTGGCTCATGCCTGTAATCCCGCACTTGGGGAGGCTGAGGCGGGAAGATCATTTGAGCTCAGGAGTTCGAGACCAGCCTAGGCAATAAAGGCAAAACCCGTCTCTACAAAAAATACGAAAATTAGCCAGGTGTGGTGGTGTATACCTATAGTCCTAGCTACCCGGGAGGCCAATCGAGAGTATCACCTGAGCCTGGGGAGGTTAAGCCTGCAGCGAGCCATGATCGCACCACTGCACTGTAGCCTGGGTGACACAGTGAGACCCTGTCTCAAAAAAAATAAAGGGTATTTTGTGGGAGAAGCATGAACTTCACCTTGTTTCTGATACTGAGGTCAGTTAAAGCATTTGACTAGCAGTTTGTAACCTGAGATTTATGGGACTCATGCATGGGCGTGTTTATATTTGTACGTATATGTTTTAAGCCAATATATAGTTGTGCTTTTATGTGTAGTTGGTAAGGTGGATTTTTTTTCACTAAAGAAATTGTTATTAAAATGAGTCAGCCACATTTACAGAGAAAATAAAGATAAGAATGGTCAGTTGAGTCATTCTAGGCTCCCCACATAGTAAGCCATAGCGCACCTTTGTGTCACAAGCCTTTGTGTAGCAAGTACATTTTTAAATGTACAATTAAATTATTATTGACTATTAGTCATCCTGTTATGCTATCAAGAAGGGGCATTTTTAGGCCTGGCATGGTGGCTCACGTCTGTAATCCCAACACTTCGGGAGGCTGAGGCGGGAAGATCACTTGAGCTCAGGATTTTTGACAAAATCCTATATAAAGTGGCCCTACAGGTAGATCGAATTGGTGAAGAGTTCTTTTTCAGGCCAGGCACTGTGGCTCAAGCCTGTAATCCCAACACTTTGGGAGACCAGGGTGGGCAGATCACTTGAGGTCAGAATTTCGAGACCAGCCTGACCAAAGTGGTGAAACCCTGTCTCCACTAAAAATACAAAAATTAGCCAGCGTGGTGGCATGTACCTGTAACCCCAGCTACTTGGGAGGCTGAGGCAGGAGAATCCCTTAAACCTGGGATGCTGAGGTTGCATTGAGCCAAGATCTCACCACTGTACTCCAGCTTGGGCGACAGAGTGAGACTGTCTCAAAAAAAAAGAAAAAAAGAAAAAAAAAGTTCTTTTTCAGTAATTATTAACCTAAAATAAGTGCAACTCTGAGACATTTTAGATATAAAGAGGTGTGGCAAAGAGTAGGGTTAATATTATTTTTCAAGACATACATGTTTAAGGGATAAGAAAGGACTGATTTCAGTTCTAAAACACTGAGCTATCTGATGGGTGTGGACAAAGCCGCTGAAACTATCGTTAGGCATTCCAGAGCTTGGAGCCGAAACCAGCTCTGAGGCTGAGCCATTGATAGATGTTTGTAAACATCTTGGCCAAGAGAACACATAAGCCCAAGGAGTACTAGAGGTGAGATGATATCATTCACTCTGTCCTCCCACAGCGGGCTCCCCGAAGGGAAACCTTAGCTAGCTGTTAACCTGATCATTAACGTTTGCTATCACATTGAGTGAAATGTATCTTTTTTTAAAGGCACAAATATGCCAGCTACTTTTGGACATTTGGCAGGGGGATACGATGGCCAATATTATGGATATCTTTGGAGTGAAGTATTTTCCATGGACATGTTTTACAGCTGTTTTAAAAAAGAAGGGATAATGAATCCAGAGGTATAGTATTATTTTTCTCCTTTTATTAATTTTGTAATTGCTCCTTCCCCTTTAACTCCTAGTGTAAAATATTGATCATACCTAGATTTTACTGTAAGAGGCTTGGTAACAGCTTTTACCTCTGAGGCCTTGCATCTTTCAAATCCTCGTACATCATTAAGTTGCAGTATATAAGTGATTAATTCTACAGCTTAAAAAGAAAAAGTAGCATATTTTCTTGCTTATTAACATTCCAGTATATTACATAATTAAAAATTCAAAGCTTTGTTTATGGATTTGAGAATCTATGGCTGCTAGTTTTGACATGTACCGTACAACGTTTTAGTTTTATAGGAGGTTGGGACAGAAAGGTAAACTCCTTCCTGATGTAAATGGTTTCCCTGTGTTTTGATATTCTCTACACACTTTGTGCACTCTCTGTGGGAGACGCCCTTTTTCTGTGGCTGGCATGCCCCACCCACTACATAGTTTGTGACCTTTGTCACAAAGTTGCTTCATTAACCTGAGCCATTACTTTCTGTGTGCAGTGAATTGACTGCCAGGTAGCTGCCAGACAAATCTTCCTGATTTACAGCCCCCAATCTCCATTCTCACTGAAGTCTCATCCGTCAGATTATTTCCAAGGCTGGTGCATTTTCCAGTGTATGTTTTTAAATTGTTTGATTCAGAAATTAGAACACCAAATTATCAAAATCAGGTTCTCTGTGCTTATTTCAACCAATTGATTTATTCTCCAAATGTTTTTTCTAGATTGCATAGTACCTTACACATATGTATTGAAATACATTGATATGATTTAGATCACCATTCCCTCCCCATCTTCCTCCTGAAATAACACCTCCAAGGTACCCATACTTCATTATTTTGAAGTATTTCATCTCCCATCCCACCCCACCCAATCTGTTAAGTCCTTGCAATTCTTTTTCCATTACCTGGCCAACCCATTTACAAAGGTCAACTGCTGACTCTTGTTCTCACAGACATACCTACTCCTGCATGACCTTCAACCAGGACCCATCCCTTAATGCCTCCACCATAGAGATGGTGCCCTTAGGACTCAAAGTATTCTGGGGAAGATTGTATGACTCCACTGACCTGCCCAACTGCAAAGTCATGCTCTCTAGCCTGAACTGGACCCCAGTGCTCTCTGTGGTCCAAGTCCATTCCCCTTATTGATTTCCCTCCAAGTCCCCACCGCCTCTCTCCTCTGTCAGCAGATGATCTCTCCTCTTTATTAAGAAAATTAAGATCATTGAAGCTGGCTGCAGTGGCTCACGCCTGTAATCCCAGAACTTTGGGAGGCTGAGGTGGGAGAATCACTCGAGTCCAGGAATTTGAGACCAACCTATTCGATATAACAAGACCTTGTCTCTACAGAAAAAATAAACAAAATTAGCCAGGTGTGGTGGTAGAAGCCTATAGCCCCAGCTACTCTAGAGACTGAGATGGGAGAATTGCTTGAGCCCAGGAGGGATGGAAACTGCAGTAAGCCGAGATCATGCCACTGCACTCCAGCCTGAATGACAGAGTGAGACCCTGTCTCAAAAAAAAAAAAATCATTGAGAATGAGCACCTTCATCTTTCTTTCTCTGTACTTCAATACTTGTCTTATTTTCTCCTGTCTCAGAGGAGATGTGTCTAGCTCCAAGAGTTCCTGGTTTGCTGTCTTGGAAAAAAAACTTGCTACTGACTCTGATAACCCCAGTCAGTGCTACTGCTCTGTTCTTTTCATAGCCTCATTTCTTGGTATAAGAAGTCTTTGCAAACCTCTCTTTCCTTGCTTTTGCCCCCACCAACAGAATTGGAAAGTTACCCTTCCTCCGTAGCTACCACTGATGACCCAGTTACCAACTCCGAAGGCCCTCACCCTTCTTCTTTACTTCCTGCTTCTTGTTATTCCTCTCTCTCTTCACAGCCCTCAGCGCTACAATCAAACCCTTTGTTACTTCCCAGTACTCCCTGTGTGTTGACAAGTTTATGTGTTCCCTTAGGTCTCTCCACCTTCACAAATGTATTGGTTCTATTTTGTTCACCTAAAATATATGCCTCCTTCATGTGTGCATCTCAAAAATTCCAGCACTCTTAAAGGTCTCACTCATGTGACCACATGTTCAAGAAGTCTTTGAGATTATCAAAAACCAAAAGTGATCTTTCCATCCTTTGAACATACGAGTGGACTTGGAGGAGTGGACTAAGCCTTCCCTGTCACCTCCTCGGTGCTGCCACTATGTGACCACATACCTAGTACCTTCTCTCATTACCTTTCCTCTTCTCTTTTGGAGAACTGTCCCCTAAAACAAATAAAAATTAAAAATCAAAAAATAAAAATAAAAAATGAAAAATAGACTAGTTTTTAAAGAAAAACAAAGGACAAAAAAAAGTGGTCTTGGGCATAGAAGAAGGGCTTCAATAAGCTTTTATTATGTCCGGATTATTTAATGTAACTATTACCAAGTGAAAAAACATCATATTATAAAATATTTTATACCATAGAATACAAATGTTGATTTTAAAGTATGTTTAAAAAAAAAAAAAAGCACATCAAAATGTTCATGATTATCTTTGGGGATAGTTTATGAGTGATTATTAATTTTTTCTGTACTTTTCCTGGAGCTTTTCACTATTTTTACATAATACGTAGATTGTTTTAGAAGCCAGAAACAATGTTTCAAAGAGAAAAATTCTAACTAGGTAAAGGTACAGTTATGACATCTTACTGGCAATCATTGGTGAGGATTCCTAGTGTTAAGTGTACACTGCCTCTCCCATCTAGGCCTTTGCCATCATCTCCTCTGTGCTTGCCCTCATGTGACCACATACCCAGAACCCTCTATCATTACCTTTTCTCTTCCGGTTGTCAAGGTAGCAGCCAGATTACTGATCCCTGTGGTTCCAAGGAACTTGCAAGTGTAATAGAAGCAGTTCCTGCCATTATGCTTCTCTGTACTTCCTCTTATTCTCAAGCTTCACAGTTTGGCAGACAGCCATACTACTCTTATTTAGACAAAGATGCTGGGTTGAACTTAGAGAAAGCATCATCCCAACAACTTGGAGTTAAAACTTGTGATGTGAAAAACAATTTTCAGTGTTACTAAAATTCTGGATTCAGCAGTGCTGTGTGTTATTAGATGTCTTAAGCCATAAGGCTGGTGTTAATTCCTTCCTTTACACTTTTTCCTTTCCTTTCAAATGCTCTGGGTATCATGGCACTTCCTGCTCCTCTGCTGTCACAGCAAGAATGGACCTGGCTCCAAAAACCAAGAAGAATCCCTTGGCCCTCACCTTCACACCCTTTGCAGATATTAGAAGATAGTTCTTAAGCAGCCGTTTTATTCCCTCATACAATATACTATTTGGGGTTTTTTGTTGGTGCGGGGGGGCGTGTTCTTTAAAAAAAAAGACACAAATATTTGCTCTAAAATAACACTTGCCTTACAAAATACAGCTACCCAGTTATTAAAAATTAATGCTTTGGGACAACAATCCTAGTCTACAAAAAACAGATCGTTATTATAGCTATGTGTGATGAAGACAAAAAGAAATTCTTTTGTTATCCCAAAGCATTAATTTTTAGTAACTGGGTACTTGTATTTTGTAAGGCAAGTGTTATTTTAGAGCAAATATTTGTTTTAAAAAGAAAAGAGGAAGAAGAACTCCCCCCACAAAAGCAATATACATCACGGAATACAGTACAGCCATGGAAAAGAACAAGATCTGAAGCCAGAAGGCGGAGGTTGCAGTGAGCTGAGATTGCACCATTGCAGTCCAGCCTGCACAACAAGAGCGAAACTCCATGTAAAAAAAAAAAGAACAAGATCGTATCCTTTGTAGGGACATGGATGGAGCTGGAGGCCATTACCCTTAGCAAACTAACACAGGAATCAAAAACCACATACCGCATGTTCTCACTTACAAGTGGGAGCTAAATGATGCGAACACATAGACACGTAGAGGAGAACAGCACACACTGGGGCCTTTTGGAGGGTGAAGGGTGGGAGGAAGGAGAAGATCAGGAAAAATAACTAATTGGTACTAGCTTTAATACCTGGATAATGAAATAACCTGTACAGCAAACCCCCATGACACAAGTTTACCTGTGTAACAAACCTGCACTCATATCCCTGAACTTAAAAGTTAAAAAAAGAAACAAAAATACTTCTTCAGACCAGTACACCATACATTACTTATTTTGTGCCATAACCACAGAGTGTTATTAGCCAACACAGAAAGGTGGCATTACCTGGAGTTGTTCCAGACTCTGTGCATTTGCTTTAGTTTCACATGTCGGTGATTTGGTTGCTTCAGACACATAGACAGGATAAAAATATGAATTTTTAATGGTATAAAGGAATACTTCATTGATCTGAAGTCATGGGAATCAGAGCAATCAAAATATATCCTGCAGACTTTGTTGTCTCACCCTGCCTAATGTGTGTGTGGGTCACTTTCAGAAGATAGCGGGATGGCCCTTCAAAGCATCAGTGCCTGCTATTGTTAGTCCCCAGGCACTAGAGAGGTTGGGAGCTGAGAAACCACATATTGTTGACGTTATTGGTTATGCAATAGAGAGGACTGTGTCCAGGCCTTCTCTCTGTAACCTGCTGCCATCCTACAAACCCCAGGGTCTGCTCTGGGGGCCATTTCAGATCTTGGCAAGCAGACTATAGAAAGTAGCAGTAGAATATATTGGGGTATAGTTTTCATTCTGTTTTGAGGGCCTCTATCAAAGTATAATAACTGAGTGCTTACCTATAATAGCCTAAAACTTTGCTACCTCTGGTTTTATCTATAGTTTTTAAAATGTTATTCTTCATAGTAAATAGACATCACATCTTAACTGTTTAATTGCTTTGTTATATATTACGTAAAGTATTTTTTTCTCAGTGAACATGAAATTGTCTCATTGTCAGATATACTTTTCACTTTTCTAACTGTTCTCTTAAATAATTATGGAATGGAACTGCTTGGGATTAACACTTTTCCAGGAAGCTCTCGAAGGTCTTTAAGGTCACCAAATGTGAATTCAGAATCCAGCAGCTAATCACAGGTTGAAAGAATGGGGGCATTTTAACTAAGGCCATTTCTTTTTATAAGGCAACTTCACTGTGGGAAAATTTTCTAAGAGGTAATAGACATTGTGAATTCAAAGGCAATTATATTGTTAAGCTACTATTATCTTCCTCCTCTTTTGCATTTGGAGAAATTGCTAAGCTTTGTTTCTTCCATCAGAGGAGGAGAAATACGAACAAGTATCACTTCTGAAAGAAATACTGAGAAAGTCAAGAGAGTAAGTGTAACTGTATTTCAGTCTGTAATGCCATAAAAAAGGAGCTACATCTTACATACAATAATAGCCACAGAAACATGAAGAGTCTTGGTTAAACATGACAAAGAATCTCTTGATAGAGAATCTATAATACAAAGCTAAGGATCCTGGTGCTTGAAACAGAATCCTAGGCCCAATTCTTCCTGTAACGTGTTGCTAAAAGAGAATATGAAATTTCCTCTCCAGAAGGTTTTTACAAATGGCTTTAATTCTCTTCTCTGTCTCAGCTCTCCTGATGTACCACCCAACAGCTGATTTTTCTTATAACTGAACCTTTTCTAGTAGCCTCAGGTTTTGCCTGACTTGAGGGACAAAGGAAGGAATTCGAATTGATTTCCAACCTACTTCTTGAATATTTACAAGGCCAGGCCTTCTAAATCTTGAATCCCAACCAGCTGGAAGCAGTTTTTCTTCCTTTGTGCTCTTACAGCCCTTCTTTGTTTGCTCTTAGCATCCCAGTAATCTGCCTGGTTAATTGTCTATTTCTTTATCTTCTCTGATAGATCAGAAGACTCTTGTAAAAGGAACTATTTTATTCAGCATTGGGTTCCCTTCTCTGCTTCACAACTATTTAATTTAATTACTGTTTTACATATTTGTGCCTCTTTGGACCTGACTGATGGTTTTCCCCATCCGCTTCCACTTCTCTACCCCCCATACATACTCCTACCCAGGGTGTTTTTTCCTTTGGATCTCCCCCCTCCCTATAAAGGTTTACCCTTCTATCCTCACAAATCAGTAAGGTTTCCAGAAGTCCTCTTCTAATCAGACAGCAATTCCTACTACTATTCTTGTCTCTATCAGCACCAGTTTTGTTCTCTCCCTCCTTTGTTGTTGTCAAAGCAGTTCCTTTTTAAATTTTTGTCCATTCAAGATCTCCCCACCCTCACAGAAAACAAACGGTGTGCTCTTGGGAGGGAGTTACGGGCTATGGAAGGAGAGGTTTCAAAGTTCAGCTTTAAAGCAGGCTGGTGAGCTTGTCAGGTGCCTGGTCATCATCACCCGTCCTTGACTGGTCGCTCTCTGCCCTGATGACTGTCACTCAGTATAGGAAGGAGACAGCTCTGACTGCACTCCCCAGAGTCATCCATGCTGGGAAGGATGGAGGAGGGGTGGAAAGTTAGTGAGAGCCTGCATGTGCTGCTGCAGAGATGCCCAAGATAGCAGGAGACCCCCTCTGTTTCCCATGTATATATTCTCATTGCTGATAAATGATGGACATCCTTCATTTAGGTAATTATTATTGCTATTAAGATATTACCTGAAAGGGTGCGTGTTGTTGGATAAAATGAGTGCCTGAGTGCCTTCTCTCTCCTACTTAATATTTCTACTGAATTATGCATTCTATTTCTTATTAATAGTGGAAATGAAGTTCCTTATGCCTTTCTTTAACTTTATTAAGTGATAGAACTAATTTTGAGGAAATGCCACACCAGGAATGCATTTGTTTCCCTGAACTGTATATACATAACTGAGCTGGGGCAGTGTGAAAGGAAAGAGAGGAGAGGGAAGGAGGAAAGGAGATGGGAGGAGGAGAGGTTTATTGATAACCGCTATATGCCAGATATTATGCTAGGGAGCAAACAATACTGAAATCACCTCCTCTAACTGCCCAGAAACTGAGTGAGATAGGCATATTCTCATTTGACAGATGAGGAAATCAAGGCCCCAGGTCACATAGCTAAGGACTGAGCCAAGATTCAAACCTGGGCCTGACTCTGGAGTTCCTGATCTTGCTTCAGAAATCGTCACTGTTAGAGAAGACTTGCATAGTTGCCAAAAGATACATGCTAATCTTCTAGGATTAAAAAAGCCACAGAGGTGGATGACACTGGTTTTCCTCCATAGAAAAGCTCTAGTTTTTACTGTATGCAGATCTTCCTGAAGGATGTTTCTAACATGAAAAATTTTAGCAGTTGTCTTAGAGCGTCTCTTCTTGATTTCCTCACAGTTACAGTTTCGTTATAAACAAAGTATTAACCGAACAACTCAGGGCAAAGACTCCCTCCACCTGTGGCATATGTCTCCCAGACCATGTTCTCTCACACAGAGCCTGGTACCCCCCAAAACACAAAAATTCACTTAACTGATTTTTTTCTTAAGAAAGGGAAGATCCTGTTACCAAAATGACTCTTAAACTCTTCTCAAAACTTCATTGCAAAGGAAATGAAACTATTAAAAGACCATTGCTCTGTAATTCAGGAAATTGAATCAACTTGTTTGGAGCCATAGGCAGAGGAAGATTTGAGCTGTACTGAGCCACATATTGTGAGACAAAACAGTGCCCTGCTCTGAAATGATTTTACCATTCATGAGCTGTCTCTTTACAACACCATGGAACTCCTCAAATGCCTCCTTTACTACCTAAAATTACAGTTCTCTGCACAAAATGAAAATACTTTGTCAGATGTTCACATTTGGAGTGATTTTTTAAAACTTTCATTTCGATTTTCCTTAATGTTTCTATACTTGTCAAATGCATATGTCTTTTTAAGAAATGAAAGACACATGATACATAGATCTTGAGCTTGAAGAATTTCTGCAGATGAAATACTGATGATTGAGATTGGGTGATAGGTTCATGAAAGCTCATTATACTGTTGTCTCTACTATTAGTATGTATTTTAAGTTTTTCATAATAAAATGTTTAAAATAATTTTGTAATTCTGCAGAAAAATTTAACTCCCATTGTCTGCGTTCTTCCTGTGCTGCTCTACCCAGGGCGCACAGTCTTTCCATGCTCCAGCCACTCAGTTAACACTAGTCAGATTTAGGAATGGTGAGCAAAGAAAGGAAGGGAAGGGAGGTAAATCGTGGTTGGGCTCACGAGCCATAATATGCTCCTTCTTAGCTCAGTTAACGTCCATGACAAGCACAGCCATCACTCACATTTTAGATTCGAGATTGCTGCTGTAGTTGTAATGAATTGCTGCAGAACAGGCAAGACATGACGTGTTTTTGTTTGTTTGTTTGTTTTCCCGAAAGCTGATTGAAGGCTGGGCGTGGTGGCTCACACCTGTAATCCCAGCACTTTGGGAGGCCGAGGCAGGCAGGTCACTTGAGGCCAGAAGTTAGAGACCAGCCTGGCCAACATCGCAAAACCCCATCTTACTAAAAATACAAAAAAATTAGCCGGGTGTGGTGGTGCAGTCCTGTAATCTCAGTTACTCGGGAGGCTGAGGCATAAGAATCGCTTGACCCTGGAAGGCAGATGTTGCAGTAACCCGAAACTGTGCCACTGCACTCCAGCCTGGACGACAGAATGAGACTCTGTCTCAAAAAAAAAATAGAAAAGAAGAGGCAGAGGCAGAAGCAGGGGCAGGGCCAGGGGCCCGGGGGCGGAAAGGGAAGGGAGCTAATTGAGTCTAGCTTCAAGCCCTGGTCATCAGTTTTGAGAAGTTCAATATCAGTGACTGAACGCCTTCTCCTAAGAAAATGGATTTAAAACTTGGAAATAAGGCAACAAGACTGCTGTGTACCTTTTAATATCATACTAGAACACTGTGTAACAAGCCCCCCTAAAGACTATTTTATGCTCTGGGCGCTAGACCTGTCCAGTGTGGTAGCCACGTGTGGCTGTTGAGCACTTGTAATGAGGTTAAGTACAACCGAAGAACTGAATTGAGATGCACCGTAAGTGTAGAAAACACCCTGGATTTTGAGCCCTTACAACAACAGCAACAAAAGTCTCCATAATGTGGATATTGACACATGTTGAAATGATACTATTGTGGATGTAGTGGTTTAAGTAAAATAGTAACATTAATTTTACCTATTTGTTTCTTTAACTTAAAAAAATGTGGTTAGTAGAAAGTTTAAAGTTACATACGTGCTTCATATTATGTTTCTGTTGGACAGTGCAGCCCTAGAGTTTCTGAGAAGGTAACTTTGACTAGTTATTTATTCCTAATTAGAGTCCAGACTGTGAAGTTACATGTTAGCCTGTAGATGATTAATAAGCTGCAAATGATTTCTATTTACAGCCAAATGTAACCCCAAAAGTTTGTATTCTTATGGCCCTAGGACATAAATCGTTTTGTGTCTAACTTGGTAGATTTCATCCATGTTTTATTTTCCTTAACAGTTTGACTAAATTTACCTCTGATGGTTGTACCAATCAAAATCTTGTTATAAGACAGAGCTGGAAATTCTCTAGCTCTTCTTGTACTAAGTCCTGCTGATCAAGTGATATAATGGATATAAATTTAAGTGTTGCTCTGTGAATTGTTTGTTATGTGTATATTTGGAATTATGCTTCATTGAATTGTCTTGCCTTGCTTCCTTAAAAGGACAGTGAAAGGGAAGTGAAAATATTGAACAATGCTGATACTGAATAGCAACTATTTTCTTTCATTCTGTCTGCTCCTGTGTTTATGTAAATAAAAGTAGAGGAACTGTGATGTTTTAAAATTCCAAACCTCCATCCCCAAAGAAAGCTTTCTAAAGGTCCTCATTCCCAGCATCGCACCCACAAAAACGTCTTGCCCTCCCCTGCGGGACATGTGCGGCCCTCCTTCTCTCATCCATAAGGAGGAGGGTTCTGTTGTTGTTTTGAATGAGCCCATCATAAAAGCTGCAGAAACCATGTGACAGTAGTCATGCTCCTGTTTCTGGGTACCCAGAAGGCTATTTGTAGCCTTATTGAACACTTGCTTTCTAACCCTTTTGAATTTACAAGAGATAGCACAGCAAATAGGAACTTGCCGTATATTCCATTTGGCTATATTTTGTTTGTTTGTTCATGTTGTCAGCTCACTGCCTAGAATCTAAGGAGACAAGACCATAATAAAGGACAGTGTAGAAGACCTGAAGTTTTAAGCTCCAAATCTCTTAGCTACCAAAATAAATAAATACTACAGAGCTGTTTGTGAGCAAGAGAAAACATCTAGACAGAGTAAGGCTAAAGTCCTTTTTCCTTCACCCCTACCCTTTCCTCTTTTGCATCTAGAGATTTGGAAAATTGCTATAACCATGAATTATTAGGTATGATGTTTTGTTTTATTAGGTTGGAATGAAATACAGAAACCTAATCCTGAAACCTGGGGGATCTCTGGACGGCATGGACATGCTCCACAATTTCTTGAAACGTGAGCCAAACCAAAAAGCGTTCCTAATGAGTCGAGGCCTGCATGCTTCGTGAACTGGGGATCCTTGGTAGCCATCCATGTCTGGAGAACAAGTCGACATCACCGTGTGTTACTGGCCTGGAAACTGAAGGGAGTTTTACAAATGAAAATTTAGATTTCTATTGACATCCTTTTGTTTTCTAATTTTAAAAATTATAAAGATGTAAATGGAGTTATAAATACTGTGACCTAAGAAAAGACCCACTAGAAAGTAATTGTACTATAAAATTTCATAAACTGGATTTGATTTCTTTTTATGAAAGTTTCATATGAATGTAACTTGATTTTTTACTATTCTAATCTAGATAATATGATATAAGAGGGCTAAGAATTTTAAAATTGAATCATATACATGATATAATTTGATCCTTCTTGTATCTTGAAGTTTTGTACTTGGGATTTCTGGACTGATAAATGAATCATCACATTCTTCTGGTAAATATTTTCTTGGAGCTCTGTGTCAACTTTGATCCTTTGTCTCCCAAGAAAGTGTGACCTCTCCTTTGCCTGCATACCTCAAGGCCAGGGGAATATGCCTCAGTGGTGCATTTTTTGTATATCAGGCCACGTGATTCCCAGCTTTCTGCCATACTTAAATTACGTTCCTCCATTTGAGTTTTGTCTTTTCCGTCTGAAGTGCAGTCAAGAGTATCAAAAACTTACGTTTCATTTAGACTGGTCTAATGTATAAGTTTTTGTATCTTGTATTAGAGGATTTCGTAGCTTGTATGAGAGGCTCATTTCCACTTCAGCATACAAGATCATTAGTCTTTTGGCATGTGTGCCAATTAGAATACTAAAGCAAGTCCAAGCACATTTTTCTCTTTTCGTGTTTCTAATAAGTGTTAGGGACTTTGCCTCTTTTGCTTACCACATCCCCAAAAGTGTCAGGTAGACATGTCACAAATGGCTCTGTAGAGAGCCATGGGAAGAGAGAGGAGGTGGATGTGGAACATAAAGGGTTCAGAACCTCCAGAAGAGGAATGGGTTTTGGACAGAAGCATTTTAGGACAGCTGCTCCAAAGCCTTATGTGTATGATGAAACTTAACCACAGGGAAGAGACTCTTCAGTAGCCTGTTCCGTCAGGTAATTTTTATTTTAAGTGAACCTTTGGATCTATCTTTAACTCTCTTTATTGTGAGTCCAAATTCCAATTCTGCAGCAGACCAGTAAACTCACAGTATTTTTCCTGTAGGAATCTATTCAATAAAGGAAACCAAGACAGGATAATAAAATTAAAAAAAAAAAAACTTTGAATGTACCCTGCCTAGGTCTTCCAGTTGTTTTCCAGTGCATACCTCAGGTATGACTTTGCTAGCCAGGGACAAAATTAGCACCTTTCGATTCTCTAGTCCAAGTGAACTTTGTGCTAAATAAAAAATTATTACACTACATAATAAAATTACAGACAGCAGGAAATGCAAGAGCTAGGAGATTCCTAGATTATATCTGCCAAGCAAATACCTTAAACATCCACCTGAAATCCTACTACCCTCTATTCTGAGATAATTTGCCCAGCCCTTCTCTTCCCCACACTCACTCGGTGTCACCCCCGTCTAGTCCCTAAAACTGTTGTTGTGGTCTTTGCAGCCTATAGTAGTTTTCTCACATCTTTTCCCCCACCAGACTTTTCTGTTTTCCAGTTTCAGACAAAAAAAACTCTTCAGCTTTTTCCAGTGTGTCTCCTTAACAGCAGCTTTACCATTTGAAATCTTATTTCACACAGAAAAACTAAATTGATGTGGAAAGGCTGCACACAATAAAATTATATTATTATCCATGAGAATGAATTCATATTTCTTTCATACTTTAACATTAAAACCGAAATACATGACAGGAAAAGCATCATGGTGTTCTTTTTATTTAGGGCCTACCTCTAATATTTAAAATCTACCAAAGAACAGTCACAAAATTAAAACTCAGCCCGGGCGCGGTGGCTCACACCTGTAATCCCAGCACCTTGGGAGGCCAAGTCAGGCGGATCACCTGAGGTCAGAAGTTCAAGACCAGCCTGGCCAACATGGTGAAAACCCCTCTCTACAAAAATACAAAAAGCTGGGCATGACGTCTGGTGCCTGTAGTCCCAGCTACTCAGGAGGCTAAGGCGGGAAAATAGCTTGAACCAGGGAGGCAGAGGTTGTAGCGAGCTGAGATCATGCCATTGCACTCCCGCCTAGACAACAGAGCCAGATTAAGTCTTAGAAAAATTAATACTCAAAAAATTCTCTAGCATAATTTGAAAGAAAGGACTTTTTAAAAATTCTCTAGTGTGATTCAAAAGAAAAGACTTACTTTGTTTTTTTTAATGTGGCCATCCGTCTAGTTGTTCTTTTTTTCCAGCTCAGAGCAGAGAATATCACTGACATACTTGAAATGGTGGATAACTATGGAAATTGTAATTGGACAAATGTACACTTCAGATTTATGGACTGAGCCACATATAATAAGGTCTCTCCAGGTAATTGATCCAGGGGATTTAGGCCTCTTTCGGGTTTTTTTGTTTTTTTTTTCAGGCACTGTTGTGAAGGATAAAATCTTAAACATCTTATGCTAATGGATAGTAGCATGATCTTAAAGGTTTAGTTTTACGATGCTGCAGAGAAGAGAAATGTCTTGACGTTATGCCATGTGATATAGACTTTGTCCCCCTCTAGTATAAATGTTGCGTGTTACCTAAACAACTAAAAATTGCCTTGAAGAGTTATCACCTGAGCTATTTATGCCAGGGTCTTGTCTTTCTAAAGCTAATAAGGTGAGAGGTGGATATCTGTAGCTCTTCAGATGAAAATTGCATTGTGGAAGACACCAAAATTGAGGAAATAGCTCTTCAAAGAAAAATTACTGATATGATCATTGTACTTGTAAATGCCTTAATAGGCAGTGACGCACTTTTCTACTTTACCATTTTACCTTTAGCCTTTATGTATGAATTGTAGGTCTGTGGAGATCCTGCCTTCCCACTAGGCCAGTTTGTTTGTATTTACCATTTATTCATTTTCTATCATACACAGGTGGAACTTTCCATGCGCCAAGGAAATTGCATTAAAATTTACATTAAAATACCATCTTACTTCAGGTTGCTATAACAAAATACAGACTGGGTGGCTTCAAAAGCAGACATTTCTTACAGTTCTGGAAGCTGGGAAGTCCCACAATCCACATGCTGGTAAATTTGGTTCGTGGTGAGGCCCCTCTTCCTCTTTTACTGACCACATCCCCAAAAGTGTCAGGTAGACATGTTACAAATGGCTCTGTAGAGAGCCATGGGAAGAGAGGAGGCGGATGTGGAACATAAAGGTTCAGAAACTTCTGCAGGCAGCAGTGGCAGGGAGCAAGCCCTGGAGTGTCTTTGTTTTACAAGAGCAGGAATCTCATCATGAGAGTTCCATCCTCATGACTTTATCTAAACCCAGTCACCCCCCACAAAGGCCCCACCCCCTAACCCCATCACATTGGCTGTTAGGGCTTCAATGTAGGGAATGGGGCACAAACATTCAGTCCATAACGAATACCGAGTCTTCAAATAGGGTTTAAACATAGTTAACTGAACTCCCAAAGAATGTTAAAAGAGAAAATCCATTTTATTTGAATAGATACAATGACCAAAGCTGCTTCCCTCAAATCAACACATTACAGTTAGATGTCTCCCATCTGAAATTGGATAGCCCATTGAAATTGAACATGCCTTCTCTTATAAATGTGTGGTGAGAATAAAAGCAAGAAAGAAACGAATGTGGTGGCTTACACCTGTAATCCTAACACTTTGGAAGGTTGAGGCAGGAGGATCCTTTGTGCTCGAGTTTGAGACCAGGCTGAGCAACACAGACCCTGTCTCTACAAAAACTAAAAAAATTAGCTAGGGATGGTGGCACATGCCTGTAGTCCCAGCTACTTGGGAGGCTGAGGTGGGAGGATTGCTTGAGCCCAAGAAGGTCAAGGCAGCCATGAGCCATAATCACGCCACTGCACTCCAGCCTGGGTGACAAGAGACCCTGTCTTAAAAAAAAAGTAAAATACAGGAAAAGAAAAGACAGATATACCTTCAGTTATTTGAAAAACAGTCAACGTCCAAAAAGTTTATTTTTTGAGTCACCTTTAATAGAGAAATTTCCCACTGGAAACAGATCCACCTAAGTGTTTATCTAGTATCAACTGTATCAAGGCAAAAGGTAAAGGTTACAAGATGTAAATATTAGACCAAAATAGCCCTTTTCAACAAGCACACGATAATGCTGTAAGTCTATAACAAAACAAAATTTGAAAAATTGAGGTAATGTGCACAACCACGCACACACCCCCACACCACACCATGAGTGATTCTTGAGTTTTTATTTAGTTGAATTCACCTTGTAGTTCCCTTTCCTGGGAAAATATAGGTTCAACACATCTAGTCCATGATGTACATACAAGGGGAAGGGGTGAACAGGAAATAGGCTCTCTTGTTCGGCTCACATGAGCTGGAACCTGTACTAGCTGCATACTTCATAGACCCCAGAGGCTTGCCTCAATTGTACTCCCATGGTAAAATGTCTCTAGCATTTGTTATGAGAGAAACTGGATAGAAATAGTTTGTTCATTGAGTCCAGCAAGACACGCATTGCTGTTGATATCTTTGTGGCTAAGATGGAGAATGTGACTGGATAATAGTTATCCAGATGGATTCCTAGCTATTGAAACAGTCTGAGATAGTTGCATAATGATTAACGTTAAACGGGGGGTAATTTCAAGTCATTTGGCTAAAAATGAAAAAAACCATAAAAGTATCAAACTTACAGATAATAGGGCTGGAATTATTAAGTATGATGATGTTATTAACATTTAAAACTATTTTGGCCGGGCGAGGTGGCTCACGCCTGTAATCCCAGCACTTTGGGAAGCCAAGGTGGGTGGATCACCTGAGGTCAGGAGTTCAAGACCAGCTTGGCCAACATGGCAAAACCCTGTCTCTACTAAAAAATAAAAAAAATTAGCCAGGTGTTGTGGTGCATGTCTGTAGTCCCAGCTACTCGGGAGGCTGAGGCAGAAGAATCGCTTGAACCCAGGAGGTGGAGGTTGCAGTGAGCTGACATTGTGCCACTTCGCTCCAGCCTGGGCAACAAAGTGAAACTCTGTCTCAAAAGTAAAAAAAAAATAATATTTAGAATTATTTCAATGTGGAGACAGGCTCAAAATGAAATTAGACACATTCCATTACCCAGGTAAAAGAAGGGGAAGACTGACTTGATAGTATTCAGGAAAAAAGAGTTGGCAGTTTGATTTGGCCAAATTCCGATGTCAGCTCATAGGACAGCACACCTGGGGAGGGGGACGGGAAGCGAGAACTAAGGCTTTTTAAGAGTGTGTTGATAGAAGTATGTGCCCAGATCAAAAGAATAATCCCCCTGAACTCCAGTGTAATATCAATCACTATTAGAATATTGTGTTCCTTTCTAGGTATCACATTTTAAGCAGACTTTGGCCAAGTATTACAGTGTTTGCAGGAGCAGAAACAAGATGGTGATAAATTTGAAAATACTTCTCAAAAGAAATATAAAAAAGAATTAGGGAAGTTCAGTCTGGAGATAATTCAGAAATACAGATGATAATTGTTTTCAAATTCTTGAAGGAAATGGGAGACAGAATAGGCTAATTCTGTGTTGCTTCAGAAATCAAATGGAAACAATTAAATTCCATTAGAGAAATGGTTGGAAAATATGAGGAGGATTTAGTTCAGCATGAGGAAGCTGTTTCTAATAATTTTTGTTGGTTAAAACTACATTCTGCTGCTGTGAAAAGCCTGTAGCTGCCAGGAGTGTTACAGAGGGCATTCCTTCCTTGAGTTGACATTTGTGCCAAATTGGCTTTGAGGGCTTCTCCAGCTTTTAAGATGTGATAATGATAAGGTGATAGTCGGGAAAACATCCCTCAGATGAAACGTTCACCGGCTGGCTCTGAAAACTGGCATTCAGATGATTGTGGCTCCCCCATACTGCAGGAATATTGTTTATGGCTTAAGGTTGCCTTGCTCCTCATCTGTAATCACTGAAAGTTTATCCAGAGGTTAATTACCAGTTTTCTGGTGGGTATCTGGGAACTGAGGATGGGAGACTAACAGTTGTATATGACCATAATAAAGCAAAAGACTGTTATAGAATGAGTAAAAGTTCGTGTTCTTCCCTTACAGAATTTACATTTACTTTCTGTCCATTCCACTCACTACTGTCTTCATCACACACATAGAGGCAAACATCTGATTCAGATACCCAGGGTGTCATGCATGCACTCCAGCATATTGTGATCTCTTCGAGGCTTGTTTCTGTCCCCTTCCCTCCACAGTCCTGGATTGCTAATGAATACTTCATACATGTTTGTTAAATAAATATACCTTCTTTAAAATTATCTTTTGTTACAAAGATGCCTTTTTCTATGATAACTGCAAAATACCTAATTTGTAAATAAACCAAAACTATACGGATAAGTTATTTCTACACCTGCGGGGGGCAGATTTCTACATGAGAGTCCTTTTCCTTAGTATACTGAGAGTTTCTGCATGAGGTAGATGAAAGAAACATGTTTTTGGGAAAAAAAAAATTGGCGATGGAGAACGTTTCTAAAGCTTTCTCAGCTTCTCCCTATGATTATGTATTGAAACCTAGGAATTTGTTAATCTGGAATCTCTGGTTTTCTTGGGGGGTCTATGAAAAGGGCAGAGCAAGCAGATGTCCCATGATTGCCTTGAAATTATATGAGATATGTTCGTGTGCATGGATACATGCATTTTTCTACGGATAGAGTCCTTAGCTTTAATCAGAACAAATTAAGAACTGTCTTTAAAAATATGCTTTCAGCCGTTTGCTTTTGAATTCATTTCAAAGACTCTAACCTGCCCATTATGTGTCAAGCACTGTGCTTGGCAATGAGGATACAAAAAGCCACCCCAGAACCGGAGCTGCTCACAGTGGAGTAGAGAAGGCAAATAAGTTCATAATTTATTGGGATAAACTGTAATCGAAAAGCATGTATCCAAAGCTTTTCTGTATTTTCCCCTCAACCCTGATTGACTCCACTATACAATTTGACTGTTGTGCCGCAAAATTTTACATAGTTACCACGCCACCTGCCACCACAGGCTTCTATCGTTTTTGGGTTTTTTTTGTTTGTTTGTTTGTTTGAGACAGAGTCTCGCTCTGTCACCCAGGCTGGAGTGCAGTGGCGCGATCTCTGCTCACTGCCAGCTCCGCCTCCCGGGTTCACGCCATTCTCCTGCCTCAGTCTCCGGAGTAGCTGGGCCTACAGGCGCCCGGCTAATTTTTTGTATTTTTAGTAGAGACGGAGTTTCATCGTGTTAGCCAGGATGGTCTCGCTCTCCTGACCTCGTGATCCGCCCGCCTCAGCCTCCCAAAGTGCTGGGATTACAGGCGTGAGCCACCGCGCCCGGCCCACAGGCTTCTATTTTTAACAAAATGATTGCTTTTCTCTTTTCAGCATTTCAGGAGTGGGACTAAATGGTGTTCTGTATCTGGTATATCCAGGAGTTTCTTAGAGCTGGTGGTTAAAAGGCTTATAAACAAGAGATGAAAATGTTCATTTTTGTGCAAGTGGTTATAAATTGATAGCCATTAGAAGAATGATATGGGACCCCTTTTGAGCTGATACTTATTAGATAGCCAAGAGGCATTGGTACATCCTATAAATCTAGAAAACAGATTGTTAAAATAATCACTGAGTTGTTTAGAGATGGTGCAGAATTAGTCAAGATTTCTTACTTCCTGTTCCCAGCACTTTTTTTGAGATGAGATCTTCCCATGTTGCCCAGGCTGATCTGGAATTCCTGGGCTCAAGCGATTCTCCCGCCTCAGCCTCCCAAAGTGCTGGGATTACTGGTGTGAGCCACTGTGCACAGCCCCATCAGTGTTAATAATTTCCGTTACCACCAGTAAGAGCCGAAAGAAAAGCACCCTAGCACTTCAACCTCTTACTGCCTATTATCTATGACTTCTTTATGTAGGGATAGAAACTGATTAAACATATCAATGAAAGACTAAAGAAACCCCGGGGCTCCAAGGTTCAAACAAAGACTGCGCCTGGACTTTAAACTTACACTCCATTTCCTTCTGTTTCTTTAAATAATCATCTGCTTCTCAGAAATCCTTGTTTTTGTCTATCAGACCTACATATTTTATTTTCTTGTATTTTACTTATTCATGTAATTATTTAAATTTTTGATGAGATAATACATTTGATGAGAGAAAGTGGTAGCAGTGATTCCAGACAGGAATTTTCTTTCTCTTTTAATGATTGGATGGATAGGTCTTAAAAGGAATGTAAGACTTTATTCCAGAACAAAGCAGTCATCAGTCCCTTTGTATTCGGGGCAAAGTGAAGAAAACCGAAAGATCCATTTTGTCCTCCCTGTTCCAAATCAGATGCCTTTCTATGGTCTTCAACATTTGTGTGACTGACAAGTGGGACTTCTGTTGTAATTCACAATGCAATCACTGTTCTAAACATGCACATGGCCCACTCTGTCTCAGCTTCAATTATAAAATCTTCAGCCAGAGGCTATTATCCTCTGTTTTGTTCAGTCAGCAAGATAGCCAGTGAATTTCCAGCTGAGATCAGGTGGCAGGAGAACAATTTCTCACACTTCATCTATCAAGCCCTTATAGACCCCAGTATATTTCCTCCATTGGGGGGTCCTGATAGGGAAGTTTTTCTGAAGTCATTTGGGAAGGTGTCCTAACATTGCATTTCCCTTCCTAATTCCACCTTAGAAGAGGGCAAGGAAATAATAGCTTAAGAAAGTGTAAATTCACAGAGCTCCATCCTCCTGTTTCGTTATTTTCATGTCACTAATTTTTTAGTAGATAAGCTACATCCCATGGTCTACCCAGTCATGTGAAGCATCTCTTCCTCTCCTGCCCACCCTTCCTTTCTCCCCAAAGTCCAATTAAATAAACTGAAGATTCTGGGCAAATCTCTCCAAATCCCAGCAGGAACACAACAGAAATCTGAAGCAAAAAACATAGTTAGTGAGGCCATGGACAACAAATCTAGGTGCTTTTTAATTTGGGAATGAGGGATTGGAGGCTTTTCTGTAAAACACCCTAGTTTTAAATTACAGTCAGTGTCCTAATGCCTGCAGGCTAAATGAGAGGTTTGGGAGGATTCGGGTGAGAGTAGACTATATACAACCACTTCTACAAGTAAATGCCTTTTAATTTTTTTCTAAGATAAATATTGCAGGAAGAGTAAATACCTTTTTTAAATGTGCAAGCTAGGCACGGCGGTACATTCCTATAGTTCTAGCTCTTCAGAAGGCTGAGGCAGGGGGATAGCTTGATCCCGGGAATCAGAGGCTGTAATGAGCTATGATTGTGCCACTGCACTCCAGCCTGGGTGACAGAGTGAGACATTGTCTCTTTAAAAAAAAAAGGGGGGGGGGCCAGGAATGGTGGCTCAAATCCTGTAATCCCAGCAAATTGGGAGGCTGAGGTGAGGGGATGGCTTGAGCCCAGCAGTTTGAGACCAGCCTGGGCAACATAGCGAGACCCCTTCCCTGCAAAAAAATTGTTAAAATTAGCCTGCTGTAGGTGGCACACACCAGTGGTTCCAGCTACTCAGGAGGCTAAGGTGGGAGGATACTTTGAGCCTGGGAAGTCAAGCCTGCAGTGAGCTGTGAGTGATTGTACCACTGTGCTCCAGCCTGGGTGACAGAGTGAAGCCTTGTCTCAAAAAATTAATGAATGAATGAATGAATGAATGAATGTCTGCAGAATCCATAAGAGCTCTATGGAAGATATGGCATCTTTCAAAACTCGTTGACCAAATTATAAGTATAATTATGAACTTGTTCCAGGAAAGCCAAACTGCTATCCACTTGACTTTTATCTTCTGAAGTTCAAGTTATTGGGGAGGTGGGGGGGGAAAGCCAGTTAAAGTCAACTTGTTTTATAAGGGTGGTACGTATTCGTGTTAAGGCATACAAAAACCTGATTAATTCCTCTCTCTACCTAGTAAGTTTCTTAATACCCTATCAGAATTCAGCTGGAGCATTAGTACAGCAACACACTGTTTTCTCTGGTGCCAGTAGACAAAATGTCAGAACGCCTGCTGCATTCCTCTGGGATAATAGAAATGAAATCATTACATTAGAAAGTGGATCATGTGCCCAGGATACACTTTCTCTTATCCTGAACCCAGTGACTCTTTCCCAGGCTAAAGTCAATGATCTGGTGGCAGATGCAGTTCTAGTCGCCAGAAGAGGGTGAGACAGAAGAGCCACTTAAGAAACATTGAGGTTTTATGATATTTGAGATGGCAATGACAGGTTGGTGTGGTGGCTGAAGTGCAGATGTGTCTATCAGAAGGTGAACACTGAGAGGGAAGAAGTGTTAGGACAGAGAGCCAAGAACTTGATTGCTGGCAAGTGCTGGCTTGAACAAGGGCAATTGCTGGAATCTAAGAGGGGTGCTAATATTCAAGAGAAGAAGGTGTCCAGTTTCAGGGCTCTGCTTGATTAGCAAACAATTGTTTTGTAATTCAAGGTGACTAGAAGTTTTATTTTTCAAAGGTACTGTAAGAGACTGTCTAAACTCCTCCAAAGGATTCTCAGGACTTGTTAACCATGAATAATAAAAGATATGAGTTCATGGCCTGGTGTGGCAGCTCACACCTGTAATCCTAGCTCTTTGGGAGGCTGAGGCAGGTGGATCACTTCTGCCCAGGAGTTCAAGACCAGCCTAGGCGATATGGTGAAACCTCGGCTCTACTAAAAATACGGGAATTAGCCAAATGTGGTGGCACGTACCTGTAGTCCCAGCTACTTGGGAGGCTGAGTTGAGAGGATCACCTGAGCTTTGGAGGTCAAAGCTGCAATAAGGCAAGATTGTGCCACTGCACTCCAGCCTGAGCAATGACAGTGAGACCCTGTCTCATACAATAAAATAAAATAAAAGGCATCAGTTCAAAGAAAACTCTTTAAAACTACCTTATTACCTCGTATGTATAAAAACTTTCGTAGTCATGTTTTAATGGAACATTACCAAAGTTGACCTTTATTGTGCCTGTCAGAAAAATCTGGCTGTTATCTTGAGTTCCTGAAGGAAGAAGTAATAGGAGCTGTTTGACAGACTTGACAACAGTTTCTAACATTTCTAAACAGCCCAATCAATAATCAAAAGGACAGGCAGGGCTTGGCGACTCGCGCCTGTAATCCCAGCACTTTCATAGGCTGAAGTGGGCCAATCGCTTGAGCTCAGGAGTTTGAGACCAGCCTGGGCAACATGGTGAAACCCCTGTCTCTGCATAATATACAAAAATTAGCTGGGCATGGTGGTGCATGCCTGTAGTCCCAGCCACTTGAGCCTGGGAGGTAGAGGCTGCAGTGAGCAATGATGGCACCACTGCTCTCCAGGCTTAGCAAGTGAGTGAGATCCTGTCTCAAAAACAAAAAGACAAAACAAAAACCACAGAAGGACAAATTGTTTGGCTCAACCCTCTAGAAACCATACAATGTAAATAACTCTCCCCAGTGAATTGGTTCTGGCTTAAATCTTGGAAATAATCATTTTTATCATGATTTTTATCATTTTTATCTTGAATATTTGTTTTCTTTTCTTTTTTTTTTTTTTTGAGACGGAGTCTCGCGCCCAGGCCGGAGTGCAGTGGCCGGATCTCAGCTCACTGCAAGCTCCGCCTCTTGGGTTTACGCCATTCTCCTGTCTCAGCCTCCCAGGTAGCTGGGACTACAGGCGCCCGCCAAATCGCCCGGCTAGTTTTTTGTATTTTTTAGTAGAGACGGGGTTTCACCGTGTTAGCCAGGATGGTCTCGATCTCCTGACCTCATGATCCGCCCGTCTCGGCCTCCCAAAGTGCTGGGATTACAGGCTTGAGCCACCGCGCCCGGCCTGAATATTTGTTTTCACAATTCTCACCCTCTTCCTCCATCCTTTTATACACATTCTCACACCACATTCTTTAAGCAAAGAAAATATACTTTCAAGCTAAGTGTTTCTTTTGATGCTAAGACACTTAAAAGATAACACACTGGGGAAAGCAAAAGAAAGAAATGCTTATTCCTTTCCCATCTGGATTTTACAAAGCAAACCGCAAGAGAAAACAGTACAAACTCAGTCAGTATGCATTTTATTTCCTCCTGCCGCTCTCTCACTCTGCTTGGGATTAAATGTTCCTCTAGTCCTCAACCGAAATGGAAATATGATCACATGTTTGTTTATTGTGTTGTCTTTGTATTTCCTAGGTCAATAGGGGCAAATTTTGATTTACTGATGTAGCTTCTTTCCCCAAACACAGAGAAATTCATCAGGGAGCTTGCTGTAAGCGTATCCAAGTGCAGCTGAATCTCACAGGTAGACATTATATAAAAATAGAGTAGCACTTTAAGATGCAAAAGTGGCATCATTCAGTAGTGCCATCTCTGCACTCCAGGTGCAAGTCCAAGGATTCTACTAAACAGGGTTGCCAAATACTAATTACACCAATTGGTTATCAATACTGTTCTTAAATATTATGATCCTGGGGTTTCTACAATGAGAAGAAAAGGGGATGCCTTCCATTCCCCATATGAAATGCATAAATTCTATTATATACTCTCAAATCAGCAAAAAATTACCAAGAAAAAAATTACCTTGTCTCAAATAACAAATTGGAGAGAAAATGACCAGTATCTGTATATATGTATTTATTTCCTTTTATCTTGTCTTTTCTTTATGTCCAAAACATAATAAACTTTTTAAAAAAACAGGCTAACATACCAAGATGAAGAGATTCATTATAGCCACTATGATTTTCTTTTTTTTTTTTATTGTTACAGTGTTGTAATTTGGTTTTTTTTTTTATTTTATTTTATTATACTTTAAGTTCTAGGGTACATGTGTATAACGTTTATATCATGTATAACTCCCCAATGCAATCCCTCCCTCCTCCCCCCTCCCCATGATAGGCCCCAGTGTGTGATGTTCCCCTTTCCGAGTCCAAGTGATCTCATTGTTCAGTTCCCACCTATGAGTGAGAACATGCGGTGTTTGGTTTTCTGTTCTTGTGATAGTTTGCTGCCACTATGATTTTCAATGATAAAAGAAAGAAAAAAAATTTTCAATACACTAAAATGGGATAAGCTCAACAGACTAGAGAGTTTCAAATGCATAGGAAAAGGAAATAAAAAGAGATAAAATAAATTATAATATTTCTGAAACCAGCAATGTGATTCTGCTTCACATCCATGTGACTGGCAGCAATCTAGCTACTAAGGCTGAAGATGAGTACACCCAGTAGTTCCACTCCAAGATATGTACCGCAACAAACTTCTACATGGACACCATGAGATAGCTACTACAATGTTCACAGTAGCTTTGTTTACAATGGCAAAGCATTGAAAACCACCAAAGGATCTATCAGCAGAAGAGTGGGTAATGTTTATTTAAACAATGGGCTGCATTGTAATTAGGATGAGAGAACTACAGCTCCATGTGTCAATGTAGATACAACTCAAGAGCAGTGTTACAATGCCATTGCAGAAGGGTTCATTCAGATTACCCTTTATATAAGTTAAAAAAATATATATGTAATATATATATTCAAAATAATGATGTATCTTTAGTGGAGCTATACATGCTAGTATAAAAACATCCACGTGAAAATGGATAATAAATTCAAGGCTTCCTCTGATGAGGGAGAAAGGAGAATAGGATTCAGAAGAGATATACAGGGAACTGAAACTACAACTACAATAAATGTTTTTATTTAAAAACACAATGCAAGGCCAGGTGCAGTGGCTCATGCTTGTAATCCCAGCAGTTTTGGGAGGCCGAGGCCAACAGAACACTTGAGGTCAGGAGTTCTAGACCAGCCTGGCCAACATGGTGAAACCCCATCTCTACTAAAAGTCCAAAACTTAGCCACGTGTGGTAGCGGGTGCCTGTAATCCCAGCTACTCGAGGCTGAGCACGAAAATAGCTGGAACCTAGAAGGCAGAGGTTGCAGTGAGTCTAAAGTGCACCACCGCACTCCAGCCTGGGCAACACAGCAATACTCCATCCAAAAACAAAACAAAAACAAAACAAAACAAAACAAAAAACCCAAAAATGTCAGTATGTTAAAGATTTCTTTAAGCTTTTTTTAATTGTTTGATCTCTTTAATCATTTCTTTAAAAATGCTTCTGAGTGATTTGTCAGAACATGTCTTTCAAAGCACATTTTTTTTAACCAGAAATCCATCCAACTTCTATCATGCAAAACCCAGGCATATGAGATTCCCACACAGAGTTGTTTCTAAAGACCACCCTTTGGATGCCCCCCATAAAACCCAAAAATGAGCATCCTAATCTGCTGAAAATCTAAAATAATTGGAGTCATTATACAAGAAGCATAGAAGTTAGGTGGCCTGCCTCCTGCCGTCTTGGTTATTCTGAACCACCTTTCCTTGCTTTGGACATCAGTGCTTGGAGCAGAGGGAGATTGCTGGGCTTAGCTTCAAGAGTTGGGTTAGACTCTGACTGCTCCTTCCCAGGTTGTAGTGCTCAATCAGCATTCATTATCATTCATTATCATTCCCTTTTTCCTCCTTCCTAACAGAGCCTTAATTTTCTTTCTTTTTTTTTTTAACTTTTTTTTCTTTTCTTTTTTTTTTTTTTTTGAGACAGAATCTCACTCTGTTACCCAGGCTGGAGTGCAGTGGCACAATCTCCGCTCACTACAACCTCTGCCTCCCAGGTTCAAGTGATTCTCCTGCCTCAGTCTCCTGAGCAGCTGGAACTGCAGGTGGGCACCACCATGCCCAGCTAATTTTTGTATTTTTTGGTAGAGATGGGGTTTCACCATGTTGGCCAGGCTGATCTCAAACTACTCACCTCAAGTGATCCACTCGCCTTGGCCTCCCAAAATGCTGGGATTATAGACGTGAGCCACCACGCCTGGTCAAGAGCCTTTATTTTCATTAAGTATCCTGAGTCATCTAAGGATAATTTCATGCCTCTTGCCAATAGTTGATTCAGGAATAGGTATGTGAATTAATCGAGGCCGGTGATAGGTGAGGAGAAGTTTGCTAAGGACTTTTGAGGAAAGTTTCCTAGCTTTCACGAAAAAGCTACAGAAAGAAACAGTCTCTACCTCTGGCATTATTGTGTACAGATTTGAGACCCAGAATTGCAGCAGCCATTTAACTCCAAGGCTGAAGACTAAGCCAACCCTTGATGAAGGGTAGGGCCAAGAGAATTGCAGAGAAACAGAGTCAGCGCAGCTAGGTATGTCAGCCCTGAAGACCACCTCACCTCTGAAGGTTCACACAAGTGAGCCAATATCTTTCTGTATTGTTTAAACCAGTTAAGACAGATTTTTCTTACCTGTGGCCAAGGACATTCTAACTGATACACGCATACATGATTCAGCTTCTGCAGTTGTTGGCAGGGATTTTAATTTCTGCCTTGCTAGTTCTCTCAGAGGTTTTGGAAAGCAAAATGATTCAATGCGTTTGAATGTGCTTTGTAAACTATGAAATTGCTATTCAAGGACAAGCTGTTACTATTAGTAATAATTTTGCTACTAAGTCTTAGGTACCAATTTTCTTTCTTTCTTTTTCATTTTTATTTTTTTAGAGACAGGGTCTTGCTCTGGTTTTTTTGTTTGTTTGTTTTGTTTTTTTTTGTTGTTGTTTTGTTTTGTTTTGAGACGAAGTCTCACTCTTGTCTCGCAGGCTGGAGTGCGATGGCACGATCTCAGCTCACTGCAACCTCCACCTCCTGGGTTCAAGCGATTCTCCTGCCTCAGCTTTCTGGGTAGCTAGGGTTACAGGGGCCTGCCACCACGCAAGGCTAATTTTTGTATTTTTAGTGGAGACGGGGTTTCACCATGTTGACCAGGCTGGTCTCGAACTCCTGATCTCAGGTGATCCGCCCACCTTGGCCTCTGAAAGTGCTGGGATTACAGGCATCAGCCACCATGCCTGGCTGAGACAGGGTCTTGTTCTGTTGCCCAGGCTGGAGTACAGTGACAAAGTAAAAGTTGACCACAGCCTTGAACTCCTGAGCTCAAGCAATCCTGCCTCGGCCTTACAAAGTGCTGGGATTACAGGCACGAGCCATTGTGCCTGCCAGATACAAATTTTAATTTACTGTATAAATTGTATGTCTTAGAATGTATTTAACTCATTTATTTTAAATTGATACTTCCAGTGACCTTATGAGCACTTATAGATCATTTTAAATCATATAAAGCAGTTATATATTTATAGCATCTGTTGAGGATATTTTCAGCAATTATTTTTTATATAAGGGTCCTAAGGCCTTTTGAGTAACCATTATGTTAAAGGGGTTAAAAAATGTCCACAAAATAGGGTCTTCTTACCTAAAAACTGATCTTTAGAATATCCTCTGTGTCAGTATCTACATTTGTAAAGAGGGTTGTCATAAAAATTAAGGGAGACAGTACATGTGAGGTACTCACAGCAGGACCTGCAACATAGTTACCAGCAGAATAATAACAGTTCAACCTAGCACTGACTATGTTTCAGGGATGTTCTAAGAACTTCACATTTATCAACTGGTGCTGCAGAACTGTATTCTTGTTCTATTGCATTTTTTATTTTTAAAATAGCTTTATTGCTTAGGGAAAAATGTCACATTTTTATTATTTAGACAAGATTGGGTATGCTCAAGGTATTATGGCCGTAAACACATTTTTATTATTTAAAAAATTCAAACACAGAAAAGTATGAAGATGAAATGAAAGTCACCCCAAATTCCATCTTATTACACGTATGCTGGATAAGCAACCAGGCCTTTCTGTTTAATAAGGCAGGTACACATATGTATACATACATATACACACAAGTATATATATGCACTTATGGTATATGTGTGTGTATATATATACACACTTATGCATACATAAGTTATTTCCATATGTACTATATACATGTCTATTTTTAGTCGGACTAAAGGAAAAACTGGCATTATTTTTAAAATTATAGTTGATTCCACATCCTAGGGGATAAAAGAAGCCAGATTTTTCATAATTGTTTGGGATATTGCTTGTAAGTGGGTAGGGTCTAGTTAGGCAGCAGATACTTAAATACATGTTTACTTAAATAACATCATACTATCTTTTTAAATGCTCTTAATTTTTTTTAATTTAAAGTAGCCCTTTAGTCACATAACACATCGCTATGATTTTTTATATCATAGTTACTTACTCTACCCAATTTCTCTTGTTTATTTTTCTCCCTAACAGCTGCCTTTTTTCTTTAAAAAAAAAAAATTTTTTTTTGAGACAGGGTCTCACTCCATCGCCAGGCTAAAATGCGGTGGTGCGATCATGGCTCACTACAATCTCAAACTCCTGGGCTCAAGTGATCCTCACAGCCTCCTGAGTAGCTGGGATTATATGTGTGCACCACTATGCCTGGCTAATTCTTTCTTATTTTGTACAGACAGGTTCTCCCATGGAATCAACCTAAATGTCCATCAACAGTAAACTGGATAAAGAAAATGTGGTACATATACACCATGAAATACTATGCAGCCATAAAAAAGGACACAATTGTGCCCTTTGTGGCAACATGGATGGAGCTGGAGGACATTATCCTAAGCGAACCAACACAAGAACAGAAAACCAAATACTGCATGTTCTCACTTACAACTGGGAGCTAAACAATGGGAACATATGGTTACTAGGAGGGGAACAACAGACACTGGAACCTACTTGAGGATGGAGGCTGGGAGGAGGAAAAGGATCAGAAAAAATACCTATTAGTACTATGCCTATTACCCAGGTGGCAAAATTATCTGTACACCAAACCCCATGACACTCAGTTTACCTATATAACGAACCTACACATATACCCCTGAACCTAAAATAAAAGTAAAAAAGGACCAGGCATGGTGGCTCATGCCTGTAATCCCAGCACTTTGGGAGGTTGAGGCTGGCAGATCACCTGAGGTCAGGAGTTTGAGACCAGCCTGGCCAACATGGTGAAACCCCATCTCTACTAAAAATTAAAAAATTACAAAAATTAGCTGGACGTGGTGGCGGGCCCCTTTAATCCCAGCTACTCAGGAGGCTGAGGCTGGAGAACCCCTTGAACCTGGGAGACGGAGGTTGCAGTAAGCCAAGATGATGCCACTCAACTCCAGTCTGGGTGACAGAGTGAGACTTCGTCTCAAAAAAAAAAAAAAAAAAAGGGTAAAAAGAAGAGAGAGATTGAGAGAGAGAGAGAGTCTCTGCCTAGGCTGGTCTCGAACTCCTGGGCTCAAAAGATCCTTGTGCCTTGGCCTCCCAGAGTGCTGGGATTACAGACATAAGTCACCACACCCAGCCTCTTTTTAAAAGTTTCTAATTGTGGTAAAAACTCATAACAAAATTGACCATCTTAATCATTTTTTAGTGTGTAGTTCAGTAGTGCTAAGTATATTCACATACTCAGTAGATTAATAGAACTTTTTCATCTTGCAAAACTGAAACTGTATACTGACCAAACAATCCCCTTTCCCTCCTCCCTCCAGGCCCTGGTAGCCATCATTCTACTTCCTGTTTCTATGAATTTGCAGCAGTCATATATTTTATAAGTCAACTTACATTCTCCAGCACCTAGTATAGTCGTGCTCCATAAATACTTGTTAAGTGATGAATGAATCTGTATTTGAGCTACACACAAACAAATGAAACAAGAAGAAAGTGACACAGCCTCATTTGTACTAAGGAATCAATACCCACTGTCTTAGGCCATTCTTGCCATTGCTATAAAGAAACACCTGAGGCTGAGTAATTTATAAAGAAAAGAAGTTTAATTGGCTTATGGTTCTGCAGGCTTACAAGCATGGTGCCAGCATCTGCTCAGCTTCTGGGGAAGCTCAGGAAGCTTTTACTCATGGTGGAAGTTGAAGAGGGAGCAGGGACATCATATGGTAAAAGCAGGAGCAAGAAAGAGAGTCAGGGGGAGGTGCCACACACTTTTAAATGACCAGATCTTGGGAGAGCTTACTCACTATCACAAAGACTGCACCATGGGGATGGTGCTAAGCCATTCATGAGAAATCCACTCCCATGATCTAATAACCTCCCAACAGGTCTTTCCTCCAACATTGGGGATTACAATTCAACATGAGATTTAGGAGGGACACATATTCTAACTATATCATTCCATCCTTAGCCCCTCAAATCTCATTTACTTCTCACATTGCAAAATACAATCATGCCTTCCCAACAGTCCCCAAAGGTCTTAAATCATTCCCGTGTTAACTAAAAAGTCCAAAGTCTAAAGTCTCATCTGAGACAAGGCAAGTCCCTTCCACCTATGAAGCTGTAAAATCAAAAACAAGTTATTTACTTCCAGGATACAATGGGAGTATCGGTATTGGGTAAATGTTTCCATTCCAAAAGGGAAAAATTGGCCAAAAGAAAGAGGCTACAGGCCCCATGCAAATCTGAAACCCAGCAGGGCAGTCAATAAATCTTAAAGTTTCAAAATAATCTCTTTTGACTACCTGCCTCTCCAGGGCACACTGGTGCAAGGAGTGGTCTCCCAAGGCTTTGGGCAGATCCCCACCTGTGGCTTTGCCCAGCCCAATTCAGCTGCTGTGGCTGATCTCACAGGTTGGAGTGGAGTGTCTGCAGCTTTTCCAGGTTCAGGGTATAAGCTTCCTGTGGATCTACCATTCTGGGGTCTGGAGGACAGTGGCCCCCTGCCAACAGTTTCATTAGCAGTGCCCCAGTGGCAATTCTGTGTGGAGCCTCCAACCCCACATTTTCCCCTCCACACTGCTCTACTAGAGATTCTCTGTGAGGTCTCCACCCATGCAGCAGGCTTCCACCTGGGCACCCAGGCTTTTTCTACATCCTCAGAAATCTAGGTGGAGGCTGCCAAGTCTCCACTCTTGCACTCTGTGCACCTGCAGCCTTACCACCATGTGGAAGTCGCCAAGGTTTATGACTTGCACCCTCTGAAGCAGTGGCTCAAACCATATCGGAGGCCCTTTATTGGAGGCCCTTTGAGCCAAGGCTGGAGCCAGAACAGCTGCAATGTGGGAGTAGTGTTCTGAGGCTGCACAGCGCAGCAGGGCCCTGGGCCTGACTCACAAACCATTCAGTCCTCTAGGTTTCAGGGCCTGTGATGGGAGGGGCTGCCTCAGAAATCTTTCAAATGCCTTTGAGGCCTTTTCCCCATTCTCTTGCCTAGCAGCACTTGGCTCCTTTTCAGTTATGCAACTATCTCTAGTAAGTGGTTGCTGCACAGCCTACTTGAATTCTTCTCCTAAAAAAGCTTTTTCTTTCTTTGCCACATGGCTAGGCTGCAAATTTTCCAAGCTTTTATGCTCTGCTTCCTGTTTAAATTCCAACTTTAAGTCATTTCTTTGCTTCTGCACCTGAGCATAGGTTGTTAGAAGCAACCAGGCCATATCTTGAATGCTTTGCTGCTTAGAAGTTTATTCTGCCATATAGGCTGGGTCATCACTTTCAAGTTCAAACTTCCACAGATCTTAAAGGCATGGAACAATACAGCCAAGTTCATTGCTAAGGCATAACAAGGGTGACCTTTGCTCCAGTTCCCAATAAGATCCTCATTTCCATCTGAGACCTTGTTAACCTGGCCTTCACTGTCCATATCTCTATCAGCATTTTGGTCACAACCATTTAGCCAGTCTCAAAGAAGTTCCAAACTTTTCCTCATCTTCCTGTCTTCTTCTGAGCTCTCCACCTGAGCTCTTCCAACCTGTGCCCATTACTGAGTTCCAAAGCTGCTTCCTCATTTTTCAGGTATCTTTATAGTAATGATCCACTCCTCTGTACCAATTTTCTATATTAGGCCGTTCTTGCATTGCTATAAAGATATATCTGAGGCCGGGTAATTTATAAAGAAAAGAGATTTAATTGGCTTACAGTTTTGCAGAATGTACAGGAAGCATAGCACCAGCATCTGCTTTGGGGGAGGCCTCAAGAAGCTTACAATCATAGTAGAAGGAGAATAGGGAGCGGGCATCTCACATGGCAGGAGCAGGAGCAAGAGAGAGGTGGGGTGCAGGGAGATGCCACACACTTAACCAATTCTTGTGAGAAATTAATATTACAAAGACAGCACCAAGCCGTGAGGAATCTGCTCCCGTGACCCAAACACCTCCCACCATGCACTACCTCCAACACTGGAGATTATGAATTATAATCTCATGTTGAATTAACAGGAGATTTGGTAGGGACGTATATTCAAACTCTATCAGCCTCCAAATAACTGAAATTTATTAAAAACTTATTATGTAGTAGGCACTTTATGTTAATTCTACACTTGGCCCCCACAGTCAATTCCCAACACAGCAGCCAGAGAGATCTTTTTAAACATGTCAAATGATATCGCTATTCTTCTCAAATTGCCGCAATGACTCCCTATTATGCTTGGATTAAAAGTCAGAGTTTTCCAGTGGACTATAAGGCTTTAGTCCTATCTGGACCCTTTGCCTCTCTTATCTTTTTCTTCTCTGTTTCTTCACTCCAGCCACACTGGATTATTTGCAGGGTATCCAGCATTCCAGCAGCACCCATCATGGATTTATTGTACCTGCTGTTTTCTCTATCTGGAACATTGTTTCACTAATATTACATTGCTCACACCCCCAACTTCCATGAGGCCCTTGCTCAAATAGCACCTCACCAGTGAGGTGATCTCTAACTATTCTATTCAAAACAGCAACAGGTGCCCCACTGCCTGTCTGATTCTCCCTAATCACTTCCCACTATTTTTGTTATCAAACTTATCACCATTTGACCTACCACATATTTCACTTATATACATTTCTTTTCTGTTTCCTGGTACATAATGGCAGGTATTTCTGTCTGTTTTATTCACTGCTATATCCCAGTATCCAGAACTGTGCCTGACACATAGTAAGGGCCCGAAGAATATTAATTTAAAATGAATAAATTAATATATAGTGATGGAAAGCCAGCCAGTGATTGCCTTAGGCTAATAAGGGGGAAGAATTGACTGGGAAGGGCTACAAGGAACTTGTTTGTATCTTTATTATGTGTAATTATACAAGCATATGAAGTTGTTAAAATACATTGACATATACACTTAAATGAATGCATTATATTGCATGTAAGTCATTGCTCAATAAAGAGATTTTTTTTTAACACTTCAGCAATTTGTCTAAGGTCCCAGCATTTGCAAAGTGGCAAAGTTGTAATTCAAACCCAGGTGTGTCTGATTCCCAAGCCTGTCATCTTTGTATGAGGTTATACTCCCTCCCCTAACCTCTGTCCTCCCTCGTTTCCACAACTGGCCCCACTGAGTTCTTCACCAGAGGACTCAGTCTCACTATTTTCAGATTATTCTCAGATTTATACATCTCTGGGACAGGCAATACATTTTTGGCTATGTCTTTCTCTCATTTTCAAAGTACAAGGCAAATAAACACTGTGTGTTTCCTAGGACAAGAGTCATTACCTCTCTGAGGCTTGGATTCCAAATCTAAAATCATATGCTTAACTGATACTCGATGATAATATGATTGAGAGTTCTGTTTGTCAACTTGTCTAGGCTATATGCTACCTAGCCATTCAACCAAACACTGTGTTACAACCAAAGATGTTATTGTGAAGGTATTTTGCAAATGTGATAAATATCTACAGTCAGCTAACTTTAAGGAAAGGGGATTATCCTGGATAATCAGGGTAGGATAAATCCAGCTCGTTGAAAGTCTGTAAGAGTAGAATTGAGGTTTCCCTAAGGAAAAAAGAAATTATGTCTATGGACCAAAGTGTCTGCCTCTGCCTGAGAGTTTCTAGCCTGCCGTTGCTGATGGCCTGCCCTGCACACATCAGACTTGCCTACCTTGCCCCCATAATCACAGAAACCAGTTCCTCACAATAAAGCTCTTTCCTCTCTCTCTGTCTCTCTCTCTCTCTCTCTCTGTGTGTGTGTGTGTGTGTGTATGTTTCTGTGTGTGATACAAAAAGCACCCAGGAGTGCTGAACAAACATGACTTCTTCCAACTATTAGTGTCTTGATGATAACCCCTGGGGCTAATTAGTCCCCAAGTATTCACATTGTTAACTGGGTAGAGTGTCTGCAGGGACAAACCCTGGAACCCTGGATATGTTACCTTCTCTTCCCTCTCCCTGCCTCTGATGGAGTGGGCTTTGTATTGATCCCTACACCCAACTTATGCCAGACTTAAGCCCAGCCCTCTCTCTCCAACACTTGCCTCATATTTCACCCTTCAGCCTGAGTGCTGAGTGATAAGTACCATCTGACTTTCCTACTACTGTGCCCAGCCTAATTTATTGGAAACCCAGTGGTTACCATTTTTGGAATTGAAATGTGTGTCATTTAGACACTTCAAGGGTGGCTCTGCCTGTCCCAGCTGATGAGGCTTCTGGAGTCATCCTTGGCAGCCAGGTCCATCTTACTGTCCAACCTTGATGGGCAGCTCTTAAGCCATTCCCATCTCATCAATTCCATGCACCTACCAACAGAGCATCCTGCTTCCTAATCATAGCATAAGCCATGGAGGATTGCTAGAACGATCTATTCCAACTAACCATGAGTGACGCAGCCATGGAACATATGGCCTTTTCCAAAAACGAGTAGAACTCAGTTTTCCAAAGCTAAGCATGAAAATATTCCGCATGTGTTTGTGTGGTACATTCCTAACTTTGTGACTGAAGTTTCAGAAATCAAATTCACTTTCAACTAGCTGTGTTGCTATGTTATCTATAGTTCTTAATGATTCTGTCTCTGCAGGCAATTGCAGTATATGCTAAATTCTGTCTACTCTTTTTTTTTTTAGATGGAGTCTTGCACTGTTTCCCAGGCTGGAGTGCAGTGGCGCCATCTCGGCTCACTACAAGCTCTGCCTCCCGTGTTCAGGCCATTCTCCTGCCTCAGCCTCCCGAGTAGCTGGGACTACAGGTGCCCGCTATGACCCCCAGCTAATTTTTTATATTTTTAGTAAAGACAGGGTTTCACCATGTTAGCCAGGATGGTCTCCATCTCCTGACCTCATGATCCGCCCACCTCGGCCTCCCAAAGTGCTGGGATTACAGGTGTGAGCCACCGCAACCGGCCCTGTGTATTCTTACGTATCCGTGAGAATGGGAGACTGTTGAGCAGATACAGAGTTTTAAAAAAATTATGTATTTTAGTCATGAATTCAACTTCCTTCACCACAAAAACTTAGATCCAAGTTGTGAACAATTACCAAGAATGATCGTTGGTAAATCGGGGATTCCTTTTATCTCCTCACTTCTCCCCTAATGAAAGTACCTAAAGCAGTGATTGAAAGTCAATACAAAAAGGGAGAAATCCTCATTATTCCTAGACTTAATGGTGGAGATTTCTACAGGCAATGGTTGTATTCTTGGCCAGAACACTTAACATCTTTGAACTTTATCCAAAACTGGAAGGAACTGGACTGTTTTTTCAAAGTCCCTTTTGCCACTGAAGTCCCATGAGCCTTGAGAATCAAAGTACTGTTGAGATACCCATTTACCCAAGGAAGCAGGAGATAAGGGCAGGCAATCAGAAGTCCTGTTTGCATGAGGTTCTCCTAAGCTCCATAGGCAGTGGCAGTGGGCTAATCGGTAAAAATATGGCCAGTACAACATGAAGGCCCACTGCATATAATGGCAGGAAGAGCTCACTCATTTTCTCTTTCCAGAAGATTTTTTTTTTTTTGGAAACAGGTCTTGCTCTGTTACACAGGCTGGAGTGCAGTGGTGTAATTGGCTCACTGTAGTCTCCATCTCCCAGTCCCAAGTGATCCTCCCACCTCAGCCCCTCAAGTAGTTGGGACCACAGGCATGGACCACAACACCATGACACCTGTTTTTTTTTAATCTTCTGAATTTTGTACAGACAGCATCTCATGTTTCCCAGACTGATCCTGAACTCCTGAGCTGCAGCAATCTTCCCATCTTGGCCTCTCGAAGTGCTGGGATTACAGGCGTGAGCCACCTCCCCAGTTGAAAGTAAGTTTAAGCAGAATCAGGCTTTGAATAGTGAAAAGGAACTGGAACAGTGTTTCGTGTTGTTTTATTTTTCTAATAGTGGTGGAAGGGAGGATGATGTAGGGTAGACTTCTAAGTTCTGGATGCTGTCAGAGTCAGACAGAGAATCAGGCAGCTGCTGAGATGCCTGGGTCTAATGGAGCCCGGGCAGAAGCCCATCCTGCCCAGGTCTGTTGTGACCTGGCACTCTTGTCAATACCACTTCATGCTCACCCCAGCCCCACCCAAGCACCATCTGTCCACCTTAGTTTTGCCTTGTCACTGCAAACAGCAAAAGGGATTTTGAGACTGAGAATAAAGTTCTCCCATTAGGAGAGAGGAAAGCTGCTCCAACTCTGAGGAGAGAGTCCCCAAAAAGGACAGAAACTTACCATCAGATTGAAGAGAAGGGGACATGTTCCTTTTGTGACCATGAGCTGAAGTTATTGAGCATGCCTGAGAGAGTGGTGCAGACTAGAGTCACAGGAATAGTGACCCTCCTCTAGCCCAGTACCTGATGAAGATAAATCTCTCCATGTCTATAAGGATCTGGTGCAAACTGGAGAAATAAGGGTCATATGTAAATAAACCTAACTGGATTGAAGGGAACTGAGAGGATAGAAATTAATTCCTATAAATTTGGATTGATGCCACTAATACCTCCCAATGTAGGCCAGACCAGGGGCAAGAGAATACAAATTGAAATGAATCTAAGTTTTCTGTCTTTTAAAGGCTTTAGATAGTTTTCTGACAAGTCAGATCTTCCTTAGTTATAATAGAAATAGGGCCAGGCATAGTGGCTCATGCCTGTAATCCTGTTATCGGAAAGGGGTTCCGATCCAGACCCCAAGAGAGGGTTCTTGGATCTTACACAAGAAAGAATTTGGGGCCAGTCCATAGAGTAAAATGAGAGCAAGTTTATTAGGAAAGTAAAGGAATAAAGAATGGCTACTGCATAGACAGAGCAGCCCTGAGGGCTGCTGGTTGCCCATTTTTATGGTTATTTTTTGATGATATGCCAAACAAGGGGTGGATTATTCATGCCTCCCCTTTTAGACCACATAGGTATCTTCCTGACGTTGCCATGGCATTTGTAAACTGTCGTGGTGCTGGCAGGAGTGCAACAGTGAGAACAACCAGAGGCCACTCTCATTGCCATCTTGGTTTCGGTGGGTTTTGGCTAGCTTCTTTACTGCAACTTGTTTTATCAGCAAGGTCTTTATTACGTGTATTTTGTGCCAACCTCCTATCTCATCCTGTGGCTTAGAGTGCCTTAACTGTCTGCAAATGCAGCCCAATGGGTCTCAGCCTCATTTTACCCAGCCCCTTTTCAAGATGGAGTTGCTCTGGTTCAAACACCTCTGACAATCCCAGTGTTTGGGGAGGCTGAAGTGAGAGGATTGCTTGAGCCCAGGAGTTTGAGACCAGTCTGGGCAAGACAGCATGACTCTGTCTCTAAAAAAAAAAAAAAAAATTAGCTGGGCATGGTGAGCTATGATTCTGCCACTGCATTTCAGCCTGGGAGACAGATTGTCTCTTAAAAACAAAACAAAACAAAATGAATAAATACTTCTATATAGAAAACAATTGTTTTTTATTTTATTTTTATTTTTATTTTTATGGAAACAGGGTCTCACTCTGTCGCCCAGGCTTGCGTGCGATGGCGCAATCTCAGCTCACTGCAATCTCGGCCTCCTGGGCTCAAGTGATCCTCCCTGCCTCCTGAGTAGCTGGGACTACAGGCACATGCCACCACACCCAGCTAACTGGCTAATTTTTGTATTTTTTAGAGACAGGATTTTGCCATGTTGCCCAGGCTGGTCTTGAACTCCTGGACTCAAGTAATCCTCCTTCCTTGGCCTCCCAAAGTGCTGGGATTACAGCCACCATGCCCAGCCTAACAGTTGTTTTAGTAAATTGAGATAAGATAATAACATAACATAAAATTTGTCACTTTAAGCACTTTTAAACACAGTTCCACACATTAAACACATTCACATTGTTGTGCAATCATCACCACTATCTATCTCCAGAACTCTTCTTGCAAAGTGAAACTCTGTACCCATTACACAACAACTCATTTTGCCCTCCCACCCAGCCTGTGGCAACCACAATTCTACTTTCTGTCTCTATGAATTTGACTACCCTAGATATGTTATGTAAGTGGAATCATACAGCATGTGTGCTTTGTGTCTAGCTTAATTTACTTAGCCTCAAGGTTCATCTATGTTATAGCATGTGTTAAGAATTCCCTTCCTTTTTAAGGCTGAGTAATATTCCACACACACACACATCACATTTTCTTTCTTTTGTTTTTGAGGCAGAGTTTCATTCTTGTTGCCCAGGCTAGAGTGCAATGGTCCAATCTTTGCTCACCACAACCTCCTCCCGCTTCTGGGTTCAAGCAATTCTGCTGCCTCAGCCTCCCGAGTAGCTGGGATTACAGGCATGTGCCTCCACACCCGGCTAATTTTGTATTTTTAGTAGAGACAGGGTTTCTCCATGTTGGTCAGGCTGGTCTCGAACTCCCGACCTCAGGTGATCCTCCCACCTCAGCCTTCCAAAGTGTTGGGATTGCAAGCGTGAACCACTGCTCCTGGTCGCCATATTTTCTTTATCCATCCACCAGTGGACATTTATCCATTTCTTCTAGATTTTCTAGTTTATTTGCATAGAGGTGTTTATAGTATTCTCTGATGGTAGTTTGTATTTCTGTGGGGTCGGTGGTGATATCCCTAATATCATTTTTTATTGCATCTATTTGATTCTTCTCTCTTTTCTTCTTTATTAGTCTTGCTAGTGGTCTATCAATTTTGCTGATCTTTTAAAAATACCAGCTCCTGAATTCATTGATTTTTTTAAGGGTTTTTTTGTGTCTCAATCTCCTTCAGTTCTGTTCTTATCTTAGTTATTTCTTGCCTTCTGCTAGCTTTTGAATTTGCTTGTTCTTGCTTCTCTAGTTCTTTTCATTGTGATGTTAGGGTGTCGATTTTAGATTTTTCCTGCTTCCTCTTGTGGACACTTAGTGCTATAAATTTTCCTCTACACACTGCTTTAAATGTCTCCCAGAGTGTCTGGTATATTGTGTCTTTGTTCTCATTGATTTCAAAGAACATCTTTATTTCTGCCTTCATTTCATTATTTACCCAGTAGTCATTCAGGAACAGGTTGTTTGGTTTCCATGTAGTTGTGCAGTTTTGAGTGAGTTTCTTAACCCTGAGTTTTAATTTCATTGCACTGTGGTCTGAGAGACAGTTTGTTGTGATTTCTGTTCTTTTACATTTGCTGAGGAGTGTTTTACTTCCAATTATGTGGTCAATTTTAGAGTAAGTGTGATGCGGTGCTGAGAAGAATGTATATTCTGCTGATCTGGGGTGGAGAGTTCTGTAGATGTCTATTAGGTCCACTTGGTCCAGAGCTGAGTTCAAGTCCTGGATATCCTGGGGTGTTAAAGTCTCCCATTATTATTGTGTGGGAGTCTAAGTCTCTCTGTAGGTCTCTAAGAACTTGCTTTATGCATCTGGGTGCTCCTGTATTGGGTGCATATATATTTAGGATAGTTAGCTCTTCTTGTTGAATTGATCCCTTTACAATTAGGTAATGGCATTCTTCATCTCTTTTGATCTTTGTTGATTTAAAGTCTGTTTTATCAGAGAGTAGGATTGCAACCCCTGTTTTTTTTTTTTTTTTTTTTTTTCTTTCCATTTGCTTGGTAGATCTTCCTCCATCCCTTTATTTTGAGTCTATGTGTGTCTTTGCACATGAGATGGGTCTCCTGAATACAGCACACTGATGGGTCTTGACTCTTTATCCAATTTGCCAGTCTGTATCTTTTAATTGGGGCATTTAGCCCATTTACATTTAAGATTACTATTGTTATGTGTGAATTTAATCCTGTCATTATGATGCTAGCTGGTTATTTCGCCTGTTAATTGATGCAGTTTCTTCATAGCATTGATAATCTTTACAATTTGGCATGTTTTTGCAGTGGCTGGTACTGGTTGTTCTTTTCCATGTTTAGTGCTTCCTTCAGGAGCTCTTGTAAGGCAGGCCTGGTGGTGACAAAATCTCTCAGCATTTGCTTATCTGTAAAGGATTTTATTTCTCCTTCACTTGTGAAGCTTCCTTTGGCTGGATATGAAATTCTGGGTTGAAAATTCTTTTCTTTAAGAACGTTGAATATTGGCCCCCACTCTCTTCTGGCTTGTAGGGCTTCTGCTGAGAGATCCGCTGTTAGTTTGATGGGCTTCCCTTTGTGGGTAGCCAGATCTTTCTCTGTTGCTGCCCTTAACATTTTTTCCTTCATTTCAACCTTGGTGAATCTGACAATCATGTGTCTTGGGGTTGCTCTTCTCAAGGAGTATCTTTGAGGTGTTCTCTGTATTTCCTAAATTTGAATGTTGGCCTGCCTTGCTAGGTTGGGGAAGTTCTCCTGGATAATATCCTGAAGAGTGTTTTCTAGCTTGGTTCCATTCTCCCCGTCACTTTCAGGTACACCAATCAAATGTAGATTTGGTCTTTTCACATAGTCCCATATTTTTTGGAGGCTTTGTTCATTTCTTTTCACTCTTTTTCCTCTGATCTTATCTTCCTGCTTTATTTCATTAATTTGTTCTTCAGTCACTCATATCCTTTTTTCCGCTTGATCAGTTCGGCTACTGAAGCTTGTGCATGCTTCACGAAGTTCTCGTACTGTGATTTTTAGCTCCATCAGGTCATTTAACCTCTTCTCTACATTGGTTATTCCAGTTAGCCATTCATCTAACCTTTTTTCAGGTTTTTAGCTTCCTTGCGATGGGTTAGAACACGTTCCTTCAGCTCAGAGAAGTTTGTTATTACCGACCTTCGGAAGCCTACTTCTGTCGACTAATCAAAGTTATTCTCTGTCGAGTTTTGTTCCCTTGCTGGCGAGGAGTTGTGTTCCTTTGGAGGAGAAGAGGATTCTGGTTTTTGGAATTTTCAGCCTTTCTAATCTGGTTTCTCCCCATCTTTGTGGTTTTATCTATGTTGACCTAAGGGTTTTGGTGTGGATGTCTTTTTTGTTGATGTTGATGCTATTCTTTTCTGTTTCTTAGTTTTCCTTCTAACAGACAGGCCCCTCAGCTGCAGGTCTGTTGGAGTTTGCTGAGGGTCCACTACAGACCCTGTTTGTCTGGGTATCACCAGCAGAGGCTGCAGAACAGCAAATATTGCTGCCTGATCCTTCCTCTGGAAGCTTCATCCCAGAGGGGCCCCTGCTTCTATCAGGTGTCTGTCAGCCCCTACTAGGAGGTGTCTCCCAGTCAGGCTATATGGGGGTCAAGGACCCACTTGAAGAGGCTGTCTGTTATCGGAGCTCAAACGTTGTGCTGGGAGAACCAATGCCCTCTTCAGAGTTGTCAGGCAGGGCTGTTTAAGTCTGCAGAAGCTGTCTGCTGCCTTTTGTTCAGATATGCCCTGTCCCCAGAGGTGGTATCTAGAGAGGCAGTAGGCCTTGCTAAGCTGTGGTGGCTCCGCCCAGTTCAAGCTTCCCCACCACTTTGTTTACACTGTGAGCATAGAACCACCTACTCAAGCCTCAGCAATGGCAGACCTCCCCACCCCCCAACCAAGCTCCAGTATCCCACGTTGATCTCAGACTGCTGCACTAGCAGTGAGCAAGGCTCCATGGGCATGGGACCCACCGAGCCAGGCACAGGAGGGAATCTCCTGGACTGCCAGTTGCAAAGACCATGGGAAAAGCACAGTATTTGGGCTGGAGTGTACCATTCCTCCAGGCACAGTCACTCACAGTTTCCCTTGGCTAGGAAAGGGAAATCCCCTGACCCCTTGCACTTCCTGGGTGAGGTGATGCCCCCCCTGCTTCAGCTCACCCTCCATGGGCTGCACCCACTATCCAATCAGTCCCAATGAAATGAACCAGGTACATCAGTTGGAAATGCAGAAATCACCTGTCTTCTGCATCGATCTCGCTGGGAGCTGTAGACCAGAGTTATTCCTATTCGGCCACCTTGGAAGCAACCCTAAATCACCAATTTTTAAATTGGATTGTTTGATTTCTTTGGTGTGGTTGAGTTATAGGAGTTCTTTCTATATTCTAGATGCTAATCTCTTATCAGATATATGATTTGCAAATATTTTCTCCTAAAAACAATTGTTCAAGTTGGCATGTTGATATAGCTTGAATGTATATTCCCACCAAATCTCATGCTGAATGATAACCCCCAATATTGGAGGTGGGTCCTGGTGGGAGTTATTTGGATCATGGGGGCAGATATCTCATGAATGACTTGGGCCATACTCTTTGGTAATAAATGATCTCTTGCTCTGAGATCTGGTTGGTTAAAAGTGTGTGGCATGACCCCTACTCTTGTGCTTACTCTTGTTCCCGCCATATCATGTGCCTGCTTGCCCTTTGTCTTCCACCATGATTGGAAGCTTCCCGAGACCTCTCAAGAAGCAGATGCTTCTATGCTTCCTGTACAGCCTGCAGAATTATGAGTCAATTAAATATCTTTTCTCTATAAATTGTACAGTCTCAGGTCTTTCTCTTTCCTTCCCTCCCTCCCTCCCTCCCTCCCTTCCTTCCTCCCTTCCTTCCTTCCTTCTCTCTTTCTTTCTCTCTCTCTTTCTTTCCTTCTCTTTTTCTTTCTTCTTTCTTGTTCTCTCTTTCTCTTTCTCTCTTTCTCTTTCTTTTCTTTCCTTTTCTTTCTTTCGAGACAAGCTCTTCACTCTGCCACCCAGGCTGGAGTGCAATGGCTTGATCATAGCTCACTGCAGACTTGATTTCCTGGGCTCAAGCAATCCTCTTGCTTCAGCCTCCCAAGTAGCTGGGACTATCTGGGTAGGTGTGAGCTACCAGTTGTGAGCCACCATGCCCAGATAATTTTTAAACTTTTTGTAGAGATGGGTTTTTGCTATGTTGCCCAGCTTGTTCTCAAATGCCTGGCCTCAAGCAATCCTGGCCCTGTAAAGTCCTGCGATTACAGCAGAGAGTCACCATGCTCTATTTCTCTATAGCAATGGAAGAAGGGCCCAACACACGTCTTAGTTGTTTTTCAAGCCAGAAGACATGTCATCGGCAAAATTCATATGTTCAAGACTTAACGCCCAGTGTGACTGTATTTGGACATAGAGCCTATGAGAAGGTGACAAAGTTAAATGACATCATAAGGGTTAGGCCCTAATCCTATAGAACTGATGCCCTTATAAGAAGAGGTAGAGCAGCCAGGCACAGTGGCTCACACCTGTAATCCCAGCACTTTGGGAGGCCAAGGTAGGCAGATCACTTGAGGTCAGGAATTTGAGACCTGCCTGGCCAACATGGTGAAACTCCGCCTCTATTTAAAAAATACAAAAACTAGCCGGGTGTGGTGGTGGGTGTCTGTAGTCCCAGCTACTCGGGAGCCTGAGGCAGGAGAATTGCTTGAACCAGGAGGTGAAGGTTGCAGTGAGCCAAGATCACACCACTGCACTCCAGCCTGGGCAACAGAGCAAGACTGTTTTAAAAAAAAAAAAAGAAAAAAAAGAAGAAAAGGCAGAGCCTGGATACAGCAGCTCACACATGTAATCCCAACACTTTCAGAGGCCAAAGTGAGAGGATCACTTGAGGCCAGGAGTTCAAGACCAGCCTGGGCCACAAAGTGAGATCCTATCTCTATAAAAAATAAAACTTAGCCCGGTGTCGTGGTGTGTGCCTATAGTGGCAGCTACTCAGGAGGCTGAAACTGGAGGCTCACTTGAACCCAGGAGATGGAGGCTGCAGTGAGCTACGATCGCACCACTGTACTCCAGCTTGGGCAACAGGGTGAGACCCTGTCTAAAAAAAAAAAAAAAAAGCAGAACAGGCAGAGATACAAGGCTCTCGCTCTCTCTCTCTTTCTGTCTCTCTCTCTGTCTCTAACATGTAAGGACACAGTGAAAAAGAGGCCATCTGCAAGCCAGGAAGAAGTCCTCACCAAGAACAAAACCAGCTGATTGGACTTGAGCTTGGACTTTTCAGCCTCCAGGAACGGGAGAAATACATTTCTATTGCTTAAGCCACCCAATCTGTGGTATTTTGTTATGGCAGCCCAAGCTGACTACTATGACATATATTTTATGATTAAACTAGGGATAGCATAGACATGCTGATGGGACAGTTTCAACAAACATAAAAGGAATAAGGAAGTAAAAATCATTTGAAACCCTGCAACCCAGAGATAATCATGTTGTGTTATGTATCCTTCCAGGCTTCTTCTTTGCATGTAGAAAACTTTTCACAATCCAGATGCTATTTTGTAACCTTTTCTTAGCAATAAACACAAGTGTACATGATGGTTTTGTTTTGGTTTGTTTGGTTTTTTGAGACAGAGTTTTGCTCTTGTTGCCCAGGCTGGAGTGCAATGGCGTGACCTCGGCTCACCGCAACCTCTGCCTCCCGGGTTCAAGCAATTCTCCTGCCTCGGCCTCCTGAGTAGCTGGGATTACAGGCATGCACCACCATGCCCGGCTAATTTTGTATTTTTAGTAGAGACAGGGTTTCTCCATGTTGGCCAGACTGGTCTCAAACTCCTGACCTCAGGTGATCTGCCTGCCTCAGCGTCTCAAAGTGCTGGGATTACAGGCCTGAGCCACCACACCCGGCCACATGATCGTTGTAATGCACTGCAAAATACTCCACTGAACAGATCTACCATCATGTATTTTAATCAGTCCCCTAGTGATAGAGATTTAGGTGATTTTGAATTTATCATTATTGGAAACAATACCTCATGAAGGCCTTTTATGTATATCTTTGTATGTTTGTCCAATTTGTTCACTGGGATGAATTCCCAGAAATTTAATTTCTGGGCCAAAGGATATGCATATTTAAAATTTTGACATCCTGTCTATTGCCAAATTATCTTCCAGAAAGGCTGAACCAATTTATACCCCTACTGTGCATGAGAGTGCCCACTGCTCCACACCCTTGCCAATTTGGCATGCTTTCAACAACAGTAAAAATAGATTCTTGTCTGCTTTTCTCCTATGAGTCCTACCCAAGTGCATGATGTGAAACTGAATGAGAGGAATATAAAGTTGACAGATGGGAGGTATTTTGGTCACTGTAATGTTTTATCTAAAGCACACCATTTTCCTCTCAGAACAAGTGTGATAGATAAGCCCTCTTCATTTTTTAGTACGAGTTCTAGGACATAATTTCGTAAATGGATTGATTCCTTAGAGAATGAATGTCTCTGAGGATGTAGAAATTATTCAAGCCAAATGTGCTTTCGGCTGATAGAGGATATACAATTTTGACATAGCAGTATCCATGTGACCCCTTTTTTAAAGATGCAAAGTATCTTCTTACCCTGTGCTGTCCAAAGTGTCATACTGCAGCCTGCTCTGAATGTACTCATTCATTTGCCTGAAGTTCTCACAGAGAAAATTTTCTCCAACTTTGTTTTATATTGAAAAAAATTTTTAATTGAAGTATAAGCTACACACAATATGAATAAATTTTTCTCTTTAAAATCTGTTTGTGAATAACTGCAACCTTCAAAGATAACCTTTCATTACATTAAATGAGAGAGAAAAACTTTTTTTTTTTTTTTCTCGAGACTGAGTCTCACTCTGTTGCCCAGGCTGGAGTGCAATGGTGCGATCTCGGCTCACTGTAACCTCCATCTCCTGGGTTCAAGCCATCCTCCTGTCTCAGCCTCCCAAGCAGCTGGGATTACAGGGATACGTCACCATACTCAACTAATTTTTGTATTTTTAGTAGTGACAGCATTTCACCATGTTGGCCAGGCTGATCTCAAACCCCTGACCTCAGCTGATGCACCTGCCTCTGCCTCCCTGGATTACAGGTGTGAGCCTTTGTGCCCAGCAGAAAAGCATATAATTAAACACATGCTCTTTGAAAAGCCCAGAGAAAAGAGACTGGAGTTTCATGTTCAGCTATTTCACTCCTTAGTTGTATGGTCTGAAGCACATAATTTAGCAAATACACTTCTTTTATTCTCATCTGATAAACTAGCAAAATGAAATCTACACTACCTTCTCCCTAGAGACGTTGGAAGTGCATCCATCATCTCTAGGGAGGTCCTTAGCACTATAGTGAATTAAATTATATATATATTTTAAAATGTGCATCTAGTCAAATATATCTAATCTACTTGTATCTGATCTTACCGTTTTTGTGCTTGAGGGGAATGTATTTCTTTTTCAAATGAAAACATGTTGATCAGATAAATATTTATGATGGAAAATTATCCTTTTGTTTTGGCATTAATATCAATTAAAAGCATTTTGAAACTGTTCAGCTTCACTGATGATATTAATGAACCTTACATGAGAAAAAGCCAGAAAATAATTAGCATAATTATAAAATGTGAACTGTACATTAATAATTCTCTTTATTTTTCCCTTTTAGCCACTTAATAAATTGTGTGTATCAGATTATTGTAAATGTGGTACTTCCAATGTTAGCAAAATTATATGTTTAAAAGGCACAATACTTAAACAATTTTAATTAATTGTTTAATTTGCTTAAAAACAAAATAAAACAATATTTGTTTAATTTAGAAAAAGGATCACTTTACATCCTATTATCCTAGTGATACTGTGAATAAAATTCCTTTCAAATTTATATTTTAATATCTTCTTTCTTTTTATTTATTTATTTGGAGACAGGGTCTTGCTCTTTCACCCACCTGGCCAGAGTGCAGTGGCACTATCGTAGCTCACTGTAGCCTTCACCTCCTGGGCTCAAGCCATCCTCCTGCCTCAGCCTCCCTGGTAGCTAGTACTACAGGCTCTCACCACCACACCTGGCTAATTTTGTTTTGTTTTGTTTGGGTAGAGATGAGGTCTCACTATGTTGTCCAGGCTGGTCTGGGATTCCTGGCCTCAAGTCCTCCTGCCTTGGTCTCCCAAAGCACTGGGATCACAGGCATGAGCACCTAGCCCTAATGTGCCTGCCTGCCTGCCTGCCTTCCTTCCTTCCTTCCTTCCTTCCTCTTTTCTTTTTCTTTCTTTCTTTTTTTTTTTTTTTGAGACAGAATCTTGCTCTGTTGCCCAGGCTGCATTGCAGTGGCACAATCTTGGCTCACTGCAACTTCCGCTTCCCAGGTTCAAGCAATTCTGGTGCCTCAGCCTCCAGAGTAGCTGGGATTAGAGGCACGCACCACCATGCCTGGCTAATTTTTGTATTTTCAGTAGAGACAGGGTTTCACCATGTTGGCCAGGCTGGTCTCAAACTGCTAGGCTCGAGCGATCCACCTGCCTGAACCTCTCAAAGTGTTGGGATTTCAGGTACCTGCTTTTCTTTCAACATACTGGTTAGGGGTGAATGTTTATCCCTTCAGCTCTCTGTCTGCTCCCCACGAATGACAGCTTGGGACACCCGGGCTTCTTCCCTTGTCTCACTCTCTCCTCAGGAAAAAGCACCTTCTTTGGCAAGATTGAGGGAAAGAACTGCTAAATGTGTGACTCAGCCCCTCTTTCTCTCTGAGTGGCCGGACCTTAAGGCCTTACCAGGCGATAAGCTTCCTGGAGTAAGCCCTGCCCTGCAAAAAGGACTGAAGTTTGAAAAGGTTTATTTTAATTCAGGGAAGTGAGTATTAGTAAGCCCAGTTGACCACAGACTATGCCACATTCTCCAACCAGCTTTATTAGCTGTGAACTAACTTCTTTTAAAATAATTTTTTATTGTGGTTTAAAAAAAATAGATGACATAAAATTTATCATCTTACCATTTTAAGTGTACAATTCAGTAGTGTTAATTATAGTCACATTAACCAATCTCTACCAATCTCCAAAACTTTTTCCTCTTGCAAAACTGAAACTCCATATCCATTAATCAATAAGTCATCATTTTCTCCTCCTTCCAGCCCTTGGCAACCACCGTTCTACTTTCTGTGTCTATGATTTTCACTACTCTAGATACCTCCTAGAAGTGGAACCATGCAGGGTTTGCCTTTTTTGTGACTGGCTCATTTCACTTAGCATGATGTCTTCAAGGCTCATCCATGTTGTAGCATGGTGTCAGAACTTCCTTCCTTTTTAAGGCTGACATTTTCAACTCCCAGATTCCCTGCTTCTGTGTCTCAACTGACTCAAAACTGAGAGCGAGAGGGAGAGTGTTATTAATTTTCATCCCCTCAAGCCCCATCCAACTGGATAATAGTGTGTTGTGGTAGACATCTATCATTTTCTCTGGCCAGGATCAAATAGCAAATCTGGACAGAGGTAAAGTGAGACTTTTCTCAAAAAGTTATTGCAGTAAGAGGAAGAGGACTATTATAATAGAGAGAATGCTCTGATGGTCAACTGTAAAATCTGCAAGCATCTCCAAGGACAGGCAGAAAAGGGCTTTTCTTTTACAGGGAGGAGGAAAGCAGGCTGGAAGGAAGCAGGTGAGGGCTATACCGGGATGAGCAGGTTATCCTGCTGTGTGTCAGGGAACAGTAGCCCCTGCTGGGTATGCTAGTCTCAGTAGAGGCCATTAAGGAGGGCTTGTTCCTAGCTATAATGTTTAAGGGTGGGCCAAGTTCAGGAACTTGGAAGAATGATAGAGGCCTGACTAAAGTTTAGCCCAGTTAGCAGGCATTTTGTCCAGATTGGCCTGTGGAAACAAACAGGTCAGCTAATATTTATGGGGCAAAGAATGGGAAATTAGAGGATCTCTATATGGCTTTGTCACAGTTAGGCAAGGGGGTCACCACAAGTCTCTAAGTCATACGGGGAAGGGCAATTCTTTGCTGTAAGCCATTTCCTGAAACACAAAGGTTGGAGGGAGGCTGGGCGTGGTGGCTCATGCCTGTAATCCCAGCACTCTGGGAGGCAGAGGCAGGAGGATCACTTGAGGTCAGAAGTTTGAAACCAGCCTGGACAACATGGTGAAACCCCATCTCTACTAAAAATACAGAAATTAGCCAGCGTGATGGTGCGCTCCTGTAGTCCTAGCTACTTGGGAGGCTGAGGGAGGAGAATCCCTTGAACCTGGGAGATGGTGGTTGCAGTGAGCTGAGATCACCTCACTGCACTCCAGCCTGGGCAACAGAGCAAGACTGTGTCTCAAAACAAAACAAAACAAAACAAAAACGTTGGGGGGAGGTGGTGTCCTGATCCTTGCTGTTTTCCAGGGGCACAGGGCTTGACATTGTCACTAATACCCTTTCCCATTCCAGGGGCTGACAGAACCCCTCTTTCTCATGGAAAATCCACCTCACTTATTTTGAGTGAGGCTGATCCCACTTTCTACTCATATGGATAGACATGTGGCCCAGGCCTTGCCAATTCAAATCACTTATTCTCTGATTAGTATTATTGCTCCAGCAAATAGGTAGATGCTCCAAGCAGTACCAATCAGTCTCTCCTGAGATTTGATCATGTAGATGCTGGGAGAGAACCCTGATATGAACCCAGCCATGCCTAGCTTAGGTCTACCTCCAGACTTCCCAATTATGTGAACAAATAAAACCCCTCTTTGCTTAGTTGTGTGATTCTTTTGTTACCCCCTACCCCACAAATAACTATGTGTCCTGAGGCCTTGTTGGCTTGGGGTGTTTGAAGGATCCTGGCTACCTCTGATTCTGAAGGATTTCAAGGGTCCTATTTTAGTTCCAACAGTGAAACTGTTGACTGCAGAGTTCTGGCTCTATTTCAAGCTTGAGTAATTTCATCTGCTCTCCTTGAAAATTTGTACTGCAAGATATTTAATATTCTTAACTCCCTTCATAGGCTTCTAAACATCATGGGATCTCCTTGATCATGTTTCACTACTCAAAGGCAAGTCCTGGCTGGATGCAGTAGCTCACGCCTGGAATCCCAAAACGTTGGGAGGCCAAGGCAGGTGAATCCCTTGAGCCCAGGAGTTTGAGACCAGCCCAGGCAACACAGGGAGCGCCTGTCTCTACAAAAAGTTTAAACATTAGCTGGGTGTTAGCCGGGCACGGTGGCTCATGCCTGTAATCCCAGCACTTTGGGAGACCAAGGCAGGTGGATCAGGAGGTCAGGAGATCGAGACCATCCTGGCTAACACGGTGAAACCCCATCTCTACTAAAAAATACAAAAAATTAGCCGGGCGTGGTGGTGCGCGCCTGTAGTCCCAGCTACTCGGGGGGCTGAGGCAGGAGAATGGCGTGAACCTGGGAGGCAGAGCTTGCAGTGAGCTGAGATTGTGCCACTGCACTCCAGCCTGGGTGACAGAGTGAGATTCCATCTAAAAAAAAAAAAAAAATTTAGCTGGGTGTGGTGGCATGTGTCTGTAGTCCCAGCTACTCAGGAGGCTGAGGTGGGATGATGCTTGATCCCAGGAGGTGGAGGCTGCAGTGAGCCCAGAGGTCTCACTCCTGATTTGGAGAGAAAAAATATAGTATCCCAACATAAATTTTAAAAAGAAATCCTGTTTTTCCTTTAAAAAATGAGTTTTAATGCCCTAGATGTTAAATTGATTTTCAAGTTATTATTATTTTTAATAGAGATGGGATCTCATGCTGTCCCCAGGCTAGATTGATTGCAGAAGTATAATCATAGCTCACTGGAGCCTCGAACTCTTGGGCTCAAGAGATCCTCTCTCAGTAGCTAGGACTACAGGTGCATGCCAGCATGCCCAGCTAAGCTTTTTGTTTGTTTGCTTTGTTTTTTGTCTGGCAGAGATAAGGATCTGACTATGTTGCCCAGGCTGGTTTGGAAACACCTGGTCTCAAATGATCCTCCTGCCTCAGCCTCCCAAAGCACTGAGATTACAGGCATGAGCCACCACACCAGGCCTTGAGTTCTTTTTGATAAATTATATGAGCAATAGATTAACATAAAGAATGGAAGGAATTGTTTTTGTGAGTTTTCAGGGATAGTGCATGAAAAGGCCTCATAGAAGAAATGCAATGGGGACACTTACATAAACCACAAAGCTTTAGTTTACATTTGACATTTTCCCAACTTCAGTAGATAGGTCTACTTAATGATGAGATTGATCTGGTAAGTAAGAAAAGTCATGAAATGGATGGTGAGAATGATTTAGAATGTTTTAATTATGGAAGGGAAAAAAAATAAGAAATAGCTAATCTTCCTAAGTAAATGTGAAAAAAAAAAAGGTAACTTAACAAACATTCCTGGAATGCCACTTATGTGCTAGTCACTGGGGATACAGCAATGAATAACACAGACAAAATGTTCTGCCTTCATGGAACTTCTAGTGGAAAAATGCAGCGATAAAATAAAATGACGAATCTACAAGAATAAACATTTGGGCTCCCAAGGCAAGCGAGCCTTTGACTGACTTGATGTTTTGCTGCTCTCTGTTTATTGGAAATCGCCCTATACCAGCCTGGGCAACATGATGAAACCCCAACTCTACAAAAACTACAAAAATGAGCCAGGCATGGTGGCGCATGCCTGTGGTCCCAGCTACTCAGGAGGCTGAGGTGGGAGGATCACTTGAGCCCAGGAGGTTGAGATTGCAATGAGCTGAGATCATGCCACTGCACTCCAGCCTGGGTGACAAAGCAAGACTCTGCCAAAAAAAAAAAAAGGAAGGAAGGAAACAATAAATTGTACTATTCCAAAATGTTACAGTGTTCATCTCTGAGTGATTTTATTTCTCCTTAAAATTCTTCTGCATTTTCCAAATGTTCTACAATAAGCTTCAATTACTTTTTAATCAGAAAAAGTAACTTACTAAGGGGGAAATAAAACCCCTAATAAACCAGAAGGTGAAATCCTTCAGTTTAGAGGGCTGACCTCAATACCTGCCTTTGGCATCTTCCTGAACTGAAAAGTCTAAAAAGCAGAACCTGTTGCTCTCACTTTGGGTAACTGTCCCCCTCCCTCCTCTCATTCTTGAGCTTTCCTGATGTATCCTAAAGCAATTTATTTTATAGTCTCACATACCTTTTTTTGTTCACTTATAAACATTCTGGGTATCTACAGCTTTGTCTCTTCCTTGAGTCTCTCTCTTCTTCCTGACTACCTGGTTCTTCTGACCTTTTCTCTACAAAGATCACGATTGTTCTACTTCTCTGTGGACCAGATAAACCCTATTACTCCACATTGCCCTTGTCCCTTCCAAATCTAACTGCCACTTTTCAACAAACTGAACTCTCTCTAGGTTACTATGGCATCCCCTGAAAAAATGTCCGTCAAAGCTTTCTCTTATACGCTTACATTTCTAAAAGCTGTTTAATAAATTTATGAAAGAACGTTTTTAGCTCCTGGTGGGCTGAAGCATTATGTTACAGTCTTTGAGAACTTAAGGTCATGATAGATAATTCTTTTGTTTTGTTTTTTATAATTGGTTTAATCAGAATTTTATTGTTACAATCAATAGTTGCTTTACTTTTCTCTCTCTTTATTTTAAAGAAATCCCTAGTAGTTTCCCTACTGTTTTTTTTCTTATTGGTTCTTAGTATGAAAGTTGCCTTGACCTTTTTTTTTGAGGTTTGCTGTTGTTGCACAGGCTTGAGTGCAGTGGTGTGATCTTGGCTCACTGCAACCTCTGCCTGCCAGGTTCAAATGATTCTCCTGCCTCAGCCTCTCAAGTAGCTAGGATTACAGGTGCCTGCCACCATGAACGGCTAATTTTTTGTAGTTTTAGTAAGCATTTCACCATGTTGGCCACGTTGGTCTCAAACTCCGAACCTAAAGTGATCCACCTGCCTCAGCCTCCTAAAATGCTGGGATTACAGGTTGAGTCACCACACCCAGCCACACTGACTTTTATCGATGTAGAGGGAGAAGTCACTTGATATTTAGGTAAATTTTTTAATGGTATTTTATCTACTTTTTTCAAATCGGTAAGATGTACTTTTCATGCCTTAAAAATGTCTTTATTGAAGTATAACAAATAGTAAAATACATTTACTGTATTTAGTGAGCTTTAGTGTACAGCTCAGTTTTTTTTAACATAGGTACATTCCCATTTAACCACCACCAGCTCAAGACACAGAACACTCCCAGCAATCCCACAATTTCTCTTATCCCTTCCCAGTCAATATCCTCCTGCTCCACACTTCCAGCCGACTCTTGCGAGAATAGTTACCACTATTCTGACTTCTATCACCATTTATAAGTTTTGCCTGTTTTTAAACTTGAAATAAATAGAACCACCCAGTATTTACTATTTTGTTTTGGCTTCTGTAACTCAACATTATTTTCCTGTTCAGTTGTGTCATCATTTTTTTCTTTTTAATTACTGTATGGTATTCCATTAAATAAATATACTTCAATTTATATATCTATTCTCCTGTGGATGGACATTTAGGGGGTTTTCAATTTTTTAGTATGATCAGAAAAGTTGTTACAGCCATTCTCGTACATGTCTGTCGGTGGACATATGCACTCATTTCTCATGGGTATATACCAAGGGGTGGAATTGCTGGATCATAGAATAGACATAATTTTACTTTTGGTAAAATTCTTAACACATTTGCATGGCACAAAATTCAGAAGGCACAAAGAGTGTACAGTGAAAAGTCTCTCTCTTATCTACATCCCAGTTCTACAGCTCTCTTCTCTAGAGGAAACCATATTGCCAGTTTCTTACAGAAACATACTTTGGATATAGAAGTATATGTATGTATAGTCTTGTGTTTTACACCAAAGCTACTACACAATCCAAACTCCTTTGCACCTTACTTCTTTCACTAAACAATTTATCTTTTTATTTATTTATTTATTTATTTTTATTATACTTTAAGTTCTAGGGTACATGTGCACAATGTGCAGGTTTGTTACATATGTATACATGTACCATGTTGGTGTGCTGCACCCATCAACTCGTCAGTACCCATCAACTCGTCATTTACATCAGGTATAACTCCCAATGCCATCTCTCCCCTCTCCCCCGTCTCCACAAAAGGCCCCGATGTGTGATGTTCCCCTTCCCGTGTCCAAGTGATCTCAATGTTCAATTCCCACCTATGAGTGAGAACATGCAGTATTTGGTTTTCTGTTCTTGCAATAGTTTGCTGAGAATGATGGTTTCCAGCTGCATCCATGTCCCTACTAAGGACACGAACTCATCCTTTCCTATGGCTGCATAGTATTCCATGGTGTATATGTGCCACAATTTCTTAATCCAAATGTCACTCATGGACATTTGGGTTGATTCCAAGTCTTTGCTATTGTGAATAGTGCCACAATAAACATACGTGTGCATGTGTCTTTATAGCAGCATGATTTATAATCCTTTGGGTATAAACCCAGTAATGGGATGGCTGGGTCATATGGTACTTCTAGTTCTAGATCCTTGAGGAATTGCCATCCTGTTTTCCATAATGGTTGAACTGGTTTACAATCCCACCAACAGTGTAAAAGTGTTCCTATTTCTCCACATCCTCTCCAGCACCTGTTGTTTCCTGACTTTTTAATGAGTGCCATTCTAACTGGTGTGAGATGGTATCTCATTGTGGTTTTGATTTACATTTTTCTGATGGCCAGTGATGATGAGCATTTTTTCATGTGTCTGTTGGCTGTATGAATGTCTTCTTTTGAGAAATGTCTGTTCATATCATTTGCCCACTTTTTGATGGGATTGTATGTTTTTTTCTTGTAAATTTGCTTGAGTTCTTTGTAGGTTCTGGATATTAGCCCTTTGTCAGATGAGTAGATTGCAAAAATGTTCTCCCATTCCGTAGGTTGCCTGTTCACTCTGATGATAGTTTCTTTTGTTGTGCAGAAGCTCTTTAGTTTAACTAGATCCCATTTGTCAATTTTGGCTTTTGTTGCCGTTGCTTTTGGTGTTTTAGACATGAAGTCCTTGCCCATGCCTATGTCCTGAATGGCATTACCTAGGTTTTCTTCTAGGGTTTTAATGGTATTAGGTCTAACATTTAAATCTCTAATCCATCTTGAATCAATTTTCGTATAAGGAGTAAGGAAAGGATCCAGTTTCAGCTTTCTACTTATGGCTAGCCAATGTTCCCAGCACCATTTATTAAATAGGGAATCCTTTCCCCATTGCTTGTTTCTCTCAGGCTTGTCAAAGATCAGATGGCTGTAGATGTGTGGTATTTTTTATGAGGGCTCTGTTCTGTTCCATTGGTCTATATCTCTGTTTTGGTACCAGTACCATGCTGTTTTGGTTACTGTAGCCTTGTAGTATAGTTTGAAGTCAGGTAGCGTGATGCCTTCAGCTTTGTTCTTTTGACTTAGGATTGTCTTGGCAATGCAGGCTCTTTTTTGGTTCCATATGAACTTTAAAGCAGTTTTTTCCAATTCTGTGAAGAAACTCATTGGTAGCTTAATTGGGATGGCATTGAATCTATAAATTACCTTGGACAGTATGGCCATTTTCATGATATTGATTCTTCCTATCCATGAGCATGGTATGTTCTTCCATTTGTTTGTGTCCTCTTTTATTTCACTGAGCAGTGGTTTGTAGTTCTCCTTGAAGAGGTCCTTTACATTCCTTGTCAGTTGGATTCCTAGGTATTTTATTCTCTTTGAAGCTATTGTGAATGGGAGTTCATTCATGATTTGGCTCTCTGCTTGTCTGTTACTGGTGTATAAGAATGCTTGTGATTTTTGCACATTGATTTTGTATCCTGAGACTTTGCTGAAGTTGCTTATCAGCTTAAGGAGATTTTGGGCTGAGACCGTGGGGTTTTCTAAATACACAATCATGTCATCTGCAAACAGGGACAATTTGACGTCTTCTTTTCCTAACTGGATACCCTTGATTTCTTTCTCTTGCCTGATTGCCCTAGCCAGAACTTCCAACACTATGTTGAATAGGAGTGGTGAGAGAGGGCAGCCCTGTCTTGTGCCAGTTTTCAAAGGAAATGCTTCCAGTTTTTGCCCATTCAGTATGATATTGGCTGTGGGTTTGTCATAAATAGCTCTTATTATTTTGAGATACATTCCATCAATACCGAATTTATTGAGAGTTTTTAGCATTGAAGGGCTGTTGAATTTTGTCAAAGGCCTTTTCTGCATCTATTGAGATAATCATGTGGTTTTTGTCTTTGGTTCTGTTTATATGCTGGATTATGTTTATTGATTTGCGAATGTTGAACCAGCCTTGCATCCCAGGGATGAAGCCCACTTGATCATGGTAGATAAGCTTTTTGATGTGCTGCTGGATTCGGTTTGCCAGTATTTTATTGAGGATTTTTGCATCGATGTTCATCAGGGATATTGGTCTAAAATTCTCTTTTTTGTGTGTGTCTCTGTCAGGCTTTGGTATCAGGATGATGTTGGCCTCATAAAATGAGTTGGGGAGGATTCCCTCTTTTTCTATTGATTGGAATCATTTCAGAAGGAATGGTACTAGCTCCTCCTTGTACCTCTGGTAGAATTTGGCTGTGAGTCCGTCTGGTTCTGGACTTTTTTTAGTTGGTAGGCTATTAATTATTGCCTCAATTTCAGATCCTGCTATTAGTCTATTCAGGAATTCAACTTCTTCCTGGTTCAGTCTTGGGAGAGTGTAAGTGTCCAGGAATTTATCCATTTCTTCTAGGTTTTCTAGTTTATTTGCATAGAGGTGTTTATAGTATTCTCTGATGGTAGTTTGTGTTTCTGTGGTGTCAGTGGTGATATCCCCTTTATCACTTTTTATTGTATCTATTTGATTCTTCTCTCTTTTTTTCTTTATTAGTCTTGCTAGCAATCTATCAATTTTGTTGATCTTTTCAAAAAACCAACTCCTGGATTCATCGATTTTTTGGAGGGTTTTTTGTGTCTCTATCTCCTTCAGTTCTGCTCTGATCTTAGTTATTTCTTGCCTTCTGCTAGCTTTTGAATGTGTTTGCTCTTGCTTCTCCAGTTCTTTTAATTGTGATGTTAGAGTGTCAATTTTAGATCTTTCCTGCTTTCTCTTGTGGGCATTTAGTGCAATAATTTCCCTCTACACACTGCTTTAAATGTGTCCCAGAGATTCTGGTATGTTGTATCTTTGTTCTCATTGGTTTCAAAGAACATCTTTATTTCTGCCTTCATTTTGTTATGTACCCAGTAGTCATTCAGGAGCAGGTTGTTCAGTTTCCATGTAGTTGAGCAGTTTTGATTGAGTTTCTTAGTCCTGAGTTCTAGTTTGATTGCACTGTGGTCTGAGAGACAGTTTGTTATAATTTCTGTTCTTTTACATTTGCTGAGGAGTGCTTTACTTCCAATTATGTGGTCAATTTTGGAATAAGTGTGATGTGGTGCCGAGAAGAATGTATATTCTGTTGATTTGGGGTGGAGAGTTCTATAGATGTCTATTAGGTCCGCTTGGTGCAGAGTTGAGTTCTATTCCTGGATATCCTTGTTAACTTTCTGTCTCGTTGATCTGTCTAATGTTGACAGTGGGGTATTGAAGTCTCCCATTATTATTGTATGGGAGTCTAAGTCTCTTTGTAGGTCTCTAAGGACTTGCTTTATGAATCTGGGTGCTCCTGTATTGGGTTCATACATATTTAGGATAGTTAGCGCTTCCTGTTGAATTGATCCCTTTACCATGATGTAATGGTCTTCTTTGTCTCTTTTGATCTTTGATGGTTTAAAGTCTGTTTAATCAGGGACTAGGATTGCAACTCCTGCTTTTTTTTGTTCTCCATTTGCTTGGTAGATCTTCCTCCATCCCTTTATTTTGAGCCTATGTGTGTCTCTGCATGTGAGATGGGTCTCCTGAATACAGCAGACTGATGGGTCTTGACTCTTTATCCAATCTGCCAGTCAGTATCTTTTAATTGGAGCATTTAGTCCATTTACATTTAAGGTTAATATTGTTATGTGTGAACTTGATCCTGTCATTATGATATTAGCTGGTTATTTTGCTCGTTAGTTGATGTAGTTTCTTCCTAGCATCAATGGTCTTTACATTTTGGCATGTTTTTGCAATGGCTGGTACCGGTTGTTCCTTTCCATGTTTAGTGCTTCCTTCAGGGTCTCTTGTAGGGCAGACCTGATGGTGAGAAAATCTCTAAGCATTTGCTTATCTGTAAAGGATTTTATTTCTCCTTCACTGATGAAACTTAGTTTGGCTGGATATGAAATTCTGGGTTGAAAATTCTTTTCTTTAAGAATGTTGAATATTGGCCCCCACTCTCTTCTGGCTTAGAGAGTTTCTGCCGAGAGATCTGCTGTTAGTCCGACGGGCTTTGCTTTGTGGGTAACCCGACCTTTCTCTCTGGCTGCCCTTAACATTTTTTCCTTCATTTCAACTTTGGTGAATCTGACAATTATGTGTCTTGGAGTTGCTCTTCTCAAGGAATATCTTTGTGGTGTTCTCTGTATTTCCTGAATTTGAATGTTGACCTGCCTTACTAGGTTCAGGAAGTTCTGCTGGATGATATCCTGAAGAGTGTTTTCCAACTTGGTTCCATTTTCCCCCTTACTTTCAGACACACCAATCAGACGTAGATTTGGTCTTTTCACATAATCCCATATTTCTTGGAGGCTTTGTTCATTTCTTTTTCCTCTTTTTTCTCTAGACTTCTCTTCTTGCTTCATTTCATTAATTTGCTCTTCAATCATTGATACTCTGTCTTCCAGTTGATCAAGTTGGTTACTGAAGCTTGTGCAATTGTCCCGTAATTCTCATGTCATGGTTTTTATCTCTGCCAGTTCGTTTATGGCCTTCTCTGCATTGATTATTCTAGTTGTCCATTCTTCCATTTCTTTTTTCAAGATTTTTAGTTTCTTTGCGCTGGGTACGTAGTTCCTCCTTTAGCTCTGAGAAGTTTGATCGACTGAAGCCTTCTTCTCTCAACTCGTCAAAGTCATTCTCCATCCAGCTTTGATCCGTTGCTGGCGATGAGCTGCGTTCCTTTGGAGGGGGAGATGCACTCTTATTTTTTGAATTTCCAGCTTTTCTGCCCTGCTTTTTCCCCATCTTTGTGGTTTTTATCTGCCTTTGGTCTTTGATGATGGTGATGTACTGATGGGATTTTGGTGTGGGTGTCCTTTCTGTTTGTTAGTTTTCCTTCTAACAGTCAGAACCCTCAGCTGCAGGTCTGTTGGAGTTTGCTTAAGGTCCATTCCAGACCTTGTTTGACTGGGTATCAGCAGCGGAGGCTGCAGAAGATAGAATATTGCTGAAGAGCGAGTGTTGCTGTCTGATTCTTGCTCTGGAAACTTTGTTTCAGAGGTGTGCCCAGCCATGTGAGGTGTGAGGTGTCAGTCTGCACCTATGGGTTATGTCTCCCAGTTAGGTTACTCAAGGGTCAGGGACCCACTTGAGCATGCAGTCTGTTCAGATCTCAGCCTCCATGCTGGGAGACCCACTGGTCTCTTCAAAGCTGTCAGACAGGGTCATTTACATCTGCAGAGGTTTCTGCTGTTTTTTGTTTAGCTATACCCTGTTCCCAGAGGTGGAGTCTACAGAGGCAGGCAGGCCTCTTTGAGTTGAGGTGGGCTCCACCCAGTTTGAGCTTCCAAGTGGCTTTGTTTACCTACTGAAGCCTCAGCAATGGCAGGCGCCTCTCCCCCAGCCTCACTGCTGCCTTGCAGTTAGATCTCAGACTGCTGTGCTGGCAATGAGGGAGGCTCCGTGGGCGTGGGACCCTACAGGCTGGGTGTGGGATATAATCTCCTGGTGTGCCATTTGCTAAGACCCTTGGTAAAGCACAGTATTAGGGTAGGAGTTACTCGATTTTCCAGTTTCCCTTGGCTAGGAAAAGGGATTCCCTTCCCCCTTGTGCTTCCCAGGTGAGGCGATGCCTCACCCTGCTTCAGCTCTTGCTGGTCAGGCTGCACCAGCTGACCATCACCGATTGTCTGGCACTCCCCAGTGAGATGAACCCGGTACCTCAGTTGAAAATGCAGAAATCAACCATCTTCTGTGTCACTCGTGCTGGGAGCTGGAGGCTGGAGCTGTTCCTATTCAGCCATCTTGCTCAACAATTTATCTTTGAGATTAGTCTATATTAGTAACAGTGAACTGCTTCATTCCATTAAAGCAGTGGCCCCCAAACTTTTTGGCACAAGGCACTGGTTTTGTGAAAGACAGTTTTTCCACAGAGGTCGGGGGCTGGCAGGATAGTTTTGGGATGAAACTGTTCTACCTCAGATCATCAGGCATTAGATTCTCATAAGGAATACACAACCTTGATTCCTCACATGTACAGTTCACAAAGGGGTCCATGCTCCTATGAGAATTTATTGCTGCCTCTCATCTGACAGAATTTGGAGTTCAGGCAGTAATGCTGGCTCACCTGCTACTCACCTCCTACTGTGGAGCCTGGTTCCTAACAGGCCATGGACCTGTACCAGTTCATGGCCCAGAGGTTGGGGACCCCTGCATTAAATGACTGCATAGTATGATAACTTGCACATCTAAGAATATATCTCTAGGATGAAAACAGCTTTGGGCATTTAAAAATTTGCCTTAATTATATAAGAATGCCTGTTTTCCCCCACTTTCACCAACACAATGAGGTTGTAGACATTTTAATTCTTGCTAGTCTTAGGTGGAAAATGGTATCTCATTGTACCCTTAAATCTTAAATCTCCCTTAATATAAGGAAGGTCTTTCCATATGTAAAGATTTATTTTTATTTCCTGACCTGTAAACTGTTTATATTGTTTGTGTATTTTTCTTTGATTATTTTTTCTTATTTTATAATAATTATTTATATATTAAGGGAATTAGCCCTTGGTCTGTGATATGAGTTACGATTTTTTTAATGAAAATTATTTCATTTTATTTTTGAGACAGGGTCTCACTCTGTTGCCTAGGCTGGAGTCCTGTGGCACAATCATGGTTCACTGCAGTCTGGACCTCCCAGGCTCAAGAGATCCTCCCACCTCAGCCTCCGGTGTTGCTGGGACTATAGGTGCACACCACCACACGGGGTTAATTTTTCTTTTTTTAGATATGGAGTCTTGTTATGTTGCCCAGTCTGGTCTTGAACTTCTGGGCTCAAGCAATCCTCCCAGCTCAGCCTCCCAAAGTGCTGGGATTACAGGCATGAGCCACCACCCCCAGCCTGAAAATCATATAATACATAGCAATTTAAGCTCCCACATGTATTAATTTAGAAAGGATTGCAACTTAACAAACATTTATTGTGCCAGGCACTGCAAAAAGTGCTGAATATATAATTGAGATTGATTTGTACCTTTAAAATACTTACAATCTAAGAAAAGAAAGAGACTCCCAAACCAAATGATCATTACTTTATCATTTGGTAAGTTTTATTATAGGATAGACGTGTACACTACATGCACTTCAAACTCAACGTGTCCAAAACTGAGTTTGTTGTCTTCTTCTGGGACCTCTTTTTCCATTGTTCCATATCACAGATAATGGCATCATTAGTCACTCAGCTGTTTTGTTCAGAAACCTTGGAGTGATCCTTGAGTCCTTTCTCTCCTTCACTCTGAAAATGGATTTGCCAATTATCTGAAAGATCATTGTGAAGGACTGAAGGAAGGAGGGGGCTGGTGACTGAGAAACTATTAATTACATTAGTCCAGACAGCAATTGATGAGGTAGCAACCATGAGAATGGGGAAGAAGACAGAAGAGGGACTTGAAGATTTTTAAGTATAGCCAGTGAGGAAGAGTTGGGGATAAGTTCCACATTTCTGGCTGAGTGGATGATGGAAATCATGCATAGAGATGGGGATGGAGTGTGTAACTGTTTCAGGAAGTGAAAGATACAGGATTCAGTTTAGACATTCTGTGTTCGAGGTCTGGTGTGACACCCAAATATAATTTTAAGTACAGTACTGCCAACTCCCACTTTCCTGAAGTCATAAAAGGGCATGTTACTACGGTTAATTAAAAATCAATATGGGTAATTCTTAAACTGTCCCTTTTTATTGCTGATTAGTTTCCTGGGTGTTTGCAGTCTTCCTGGGCACCCTGGTCGCTGGCCCTGATCCAGCCACAACTTCTCACAGGTACTCTTATGAAAATTAAGCCCTGTAATAGACAGAATATCGTCTGGTTTGAGTCTCGCAACTTTTTCTCCTAGACAGAATTAAGGGGACAATGAACAGCCAAAACAGAAACGGGAGGGAGTTATGAGAGAGTAGTAAAGGGGTTGAATAATTTGAAGCATAGTTAATTGGTCTTTGAATAATCAAATTGCTACAAAAGTATCAGCTTATTTACTTTTGAAGTATTATATTATCCCGAAACCAGGAAAATAAAGGAATGAGAGGAAATTACCTATAATCCAGTCATGCCAGTAGTACCACTCTGAGCATTATGGAATACTATACTCTTTCCCAATTTTTCCCAGCCTCCTTTTGAAATGGTTATAAATCATAGTGTAATCATTAATTGTCTAAAATGAATAGTGGCATCCTGGTGGCATAAGATAATTTTTGTAACTGGACTTAAAGGAACATTGAATATTAAGTAAATGATCATTGTGCTCTCTACCCTGCTAGAAATCATTACTCTCTTTAAGGACATAGAAGGAAATGTGGGTTTATGTTCCAGGTACCTAACATACAAACAGGAAGTCTTGCAGACCTGAGACAGTCTGGTTTATTCGCACTGAAATACAGCTACCTTTTAAATCACTAAGAACTTTTTTTTAACTTATGTATGTTTTGTGGCATGGTAGCATGAAAAAATCACTGGGCTTAGAGGTGGGAGACTCAGACTATAGTCCTAGCTTTGACATTAACTGTGTGGTCTTGGATTTACTTTTCCTTCTGTACTAAATCAATTCAGATCTCCCGCATACCTGTCAGTGAGTGTGTTAATGTGACCCTGTTTGTCCATGCCTGATCCATGCCCACCCCTGAAGCTGGAGGTGAGATCACCCCTCTCTACACTAAAATGACCATGAGTCGGGAGAGTCCACCCCCCAAAATTCCATGGGATGGGTTGTTACCAGAAGAGGAAATGCATTTGAGCAGGCAAAAACACTAGATGTTATCCAACTTTGCTCTCGGTTCCTTTATCCACAAAATGAAGGGATTAGTGTAAAAAGTTCTATTAATAAGTCTCTCTAGATCTGTCTTCACAGGATTGAAAGTACAGAATTGCACCAGTTAAAGTATGAAAAAAACTATGCTCTTCCTTTGACTTCTAATTTGTGGTATTTACTCCCTATGACTTCAGGGCAATTTCATGAGTTCAGACCAGGAGTTTTAAACCAGGTTCCTGAGTGACTTTCCTGTTTTTGTGAGCTGTCTGTGTATACTTCCTGCAGAGAGAATGTTTTATTAATAGCAACATATGTCCTGAAACAACATACTTCTTTGACCCCATCACCGTTTTTATCTTTGGAAAACCTATGATGTGTTACTAAGTGTTAAGAATAGTTTATTCTTTACCGTGCAGTTGCCAAACCAAATTTATTTTTACTCAAACTGGACAGTACCTGGCTAATACAATGACTCCCCCAAAATCAAGTTTTTCACGGCATGTCTTCTTATTCTACAAGCTGGGTGAGTGTGTGAGATCAAAGGAATGTGCAAACAGGCCTGTGCCATGGCTCACGCCTGTAATCCCAGCACTTTGGAAGCCCGAGGCAAGCAGATCAGTTGAGCTCAGGCGTTCAAGAACAGCCTGGGCAACATGGAGAAACCCGATTGTATTAGTCAAGGTTCTCTTAGAGGGTCAGAACTAATAGGATATATATAATATTATATATATGAGTTTATTATATATATTTATTATAATTATATAATATATAATTAATATATATTATATATATGAGTTTATTAAGTATTAACTTACATGATCACAAGGTCCCACAATAGGCTGTCTGCAAGCTGAGGAGCAAGGAGAGCCAGTCCAAGTCCTAAAACTGAAGAACTTGGAGTCTGATGTTCAAGGGCAGGAAGCATCCAGCACAGGGGAAAGATACAGGCTTGGAAGCTAGGCCCATTTCTCTTTTTCACGTTTTTCTGCCTGCTTTATATTTGCTGGCAGCTGATTAGATTGTGCCCCCCGGATTAAGGGTGGCTCTGCCTTCCCCAACCCACTGACTCAAATGTTAATCTCTTCTGGCAATACCCTCACAGACAAATCCAGAATTAATTTCATATTCTTCAGTCCAATGAAGTTGACGGTATTAACCATCACACTGGTCCTTGCAAAAAATACAAAAATTAGCCAGGCATGGTGGCACATGCCTGTGGTGGGAGGATGGCTTGAGCCTGGAGGACAGAGGTTGCAGTGAGCCTTGATTGCACCACTGCACTCCAGCCTGGGTGACGGAGTAAGATCCTGTCTGGAAAAAAAAAAAAAAAAAAAAAAGGAATGTGCACACATACTTTAAGCATAGTTTTGCCCTGACAACTCTTTTTTCTCCAATCTCGACTTCAATGATTATTTTTAATGGAACTGGCTCTGACAAAATAATCCTCACAGGACCTTTAAATTACATAATTAAACAGAATAAAACAAGGTATAATAAAAAGTTTCCTGTTCTTCAATTCTAATGGCAAATTTGCCTATATATTCTCTCCATCAGCAAACTGCGATAATAATAGTGGCTCCCTATCTCAGAAGGTTGTTGAACTGATTAAAATGAGATAATGCATGTAAAATACGTGGCACAATGTTTGATGCAAACAAAATGACCATAAATATTAGCTATGACTGTATTACTATACATAAACAGAATATAATGCCTACCTCAGACAGTGATTCTGAGGATAGAAAGGGATACAAAGTGTTTAACAGGCCAGCACAGTGGGTCACGCCTGTACTCTCAGCACTTTGGGAGGCCAAGGCTGGCGGATCACCTGAGGTCAGGAGTTCAAGACCAGCCTGACCAACATGGAGAAACCCCATCTCTACTAAAAACACAAAATTGGCCAGGCATGGTGGCTTATCTTTAAAAGGGCTATTATAATACTTATCTTGTGTACTTCCCATCATTAATAATAAAATATTATGTGAGGTTGAAAATCTCCTTATCTTTAAAAGGGTTATAATATATAATAATATTTATCTTGTGTACTTCTCATCATAATAATAAAATATTATGTGAGGTTGAGTTGATTAAAGAACTTTGTAAAGGGTCAAAAGAATAACAATCTGGCCAGGTGCAGTGGCTCATGCTTGTGATTCCAGCACTTTGGGAGGCCAAGGCGGGCCGATCACCTGAGGTTGGGAGTTCGAGACCAGCCTGACCAACATGGAGAAACCCCATCTCTACTAAAAATACAAAATTAGCTGGGTGTGGTGGTGCACGCCTGTAGTCCCAGCTACTCGGGAGGCTGAGGCAGGGGAATCGCTTGAACCCGGGAGGTGGAGGTTGTGGTGAGCCGAAGTTGCACCATTGCACTCCAGCCTGGGCAACAAGAGTGAAACTCCATCTCAAAAAATAAAAAAAAATAACAATCTAACAATAATTTATTTACCTGTCATGTACCAACTAAATGCCAAGCCTATGCTAAGTGCTATATTTATATTGCCTCATTTAATTCTCACAACAGCTCTATTAAGTAGTTGCTATTTTTATGTCCATTTTACAAATGAGGATCCTAAGTCTTAGAGATGTTACATAACTTGCTTAAAGTCACATTGCACAAATAAACATCTATTTAAACTCCAGATTACTCTTAACCTTTCTACTATAAAAACGCAAGTTTTTTTTTTTTTTTTATAATAAGCAGTTTTCTTAATGACATTTTGGTATGGGAAGCCCATAGAGGTGATTATTTCAAATAGTAATTTTTTTTTTTTTTTATGAGACAGAGTCTCACTGTCACCCAGGCTGGAGTGCAGTGGTGCAATCTTGGCTCACTGCAACCTCCGCCTCCTGGGTTCAAGCAATCCTTGTGCTTCAGCCTCCCAAGTAGCTGGGACTGCAGGTGTGCACCATCACGCCCAGCTAATTTTTGTTTTTGTTTTTGTTTTGAGATGGAGTCTCACTCTGTCACCAGGCTGGAGTGCAGTGGTGCGATCCTGGCTTATTGCAACCTCTGCCTCCTGGGTTCAAGCGATTCTCCTGCCTCAGCCTCCCGAGCAGCTGGGACTATGGGCACGAGCCACCACACCCGGCTAATTTTTTTTTGTATTTTAATAGAGAAGGGTTTTCACCATGTTGGCCAGGATGGTCTTGATCTCCTGACCTCATGATCTGCCCGCCTCAGCCTCCCAAAGTGCTGGGATTACAAGCATGAGCCACTACACCCAGCCTAATTTTCATATTTTCAATAGAGATGAGGATTTCCATGTCCATCAGGCTGGTTTAGAACTCCTGACCTCAGGTGATCCACCCACCTCTGCCTCCCAAAGTGCTGGGATTACAGTCATGAGCCACCTTATCCAGCTCAAATAGTAATTTACTAACGTGTTTTACTCACACATTTCTGACATTTTTAAGGGAACAGTGCTAAATAAAAATGACTACTCCTTGAAATATGTGTTTAATTTTCTAGGGAGAGGCGGATCTTGTTCCTTTTTGAAGTAGGAGCCAGGCTAGCCAGTGTTCCCTTCTCTTCTAGGAGCCATACACTTGATGGACATAAAATCTTGCAGAGAAAGCAAAAGCCCTTTCTTCCAAAAAGATTACAACTCATATTTGCTTCAAATAAAATAAGACCTGAAATAGCTGCTCACTCCTAAAAGAATATTTGAACTTTATGAGAAAAGAGGAGCACCATCAAGTAGGCAACCATTCCTGGGGATAAGTTGATTTGGCTATCAGATTAAGTAAACATCTTTTAAATTTCAATGTATTCCATGGTCCTTGTATTAGTCCATTTTCATGCTGCTGATAAAGACATACCCAAGACTGGGCAATTTATAAAGAAAAAGAGGTTTAAAGGGCTCACCATTCCACGTGGCTGGGGAGGCCTCACAATCATGGCAGAAGGCGAAAGGCACATTTTTTTTTTTTTTTTTATTTTTTAGATGGAGTCTTGCTCGGTCGCACAGGCCAATTTTTGTATTTTTTTTGTTGTTTAAGAGACGGAGTTTCACCGTGTTAGCCAGGATGGTCTTGATCTCCTGACCTCGTGATCCACCCACCTCGGCCTCCCAAAGTGCTGGGATTATAGGCGTGAGCCACTGCACCTGGCCTGAAAGGCACATCTTTCATGGCAGCAGACCAGAGAGAATGAGAGCCAAGCAAAAGGGGAAATCCCCTTATAAAATCATCAGATCTTGTGAGACTTATTTACTACCACGAGAATAGTATGGGGGAAATCGCCCCCACGATTCAATGATCTCCCACCAGGCCCCTCTCACAACATGTGGGAATTACGAGAGCTACAATTCAAGATGAGATTTGGGTGGGGACACATCCAAACCTTGTAAGTCCTGGTCCAAAATAATTATCTTGCTTAATTTTAAACTGTAGATTTTTATAAATAAACCTCTTTGAAGCACTAATAGCTGAGTTTTTCCATTATTAGACCCTTAGAGTCTTTGAAAGTAGGTACTAAGAAACTTGTGGTCTAGGGGTAAGAAGAGCTCTGCTGCTTGTTTAGACTTAATTTTGAGCCACAAAATGACCTCAACTTTTATATCATTATAGAATATCTTGGCTGTCAATTTATAATTTTCCACCAGAAAACCAAGATTGTTGATTCTTAATGAGACAAACCCAGTAGTTTCATGGAGCCAGCTCCTACATGCTGTGGAGAATTGATTACTAAACATTTAAAAATTTTTAATCCCAACAATTTTGAAGTCTGAGGCAGGAGGATTGTTTGAGGCCAGGAAGACAATACCAGCCTGAGCAATACAGTAAGACCCCACCTTTCTCTCTCTCTCTCTCTCTATATATACACACACACACACACACACACATATATATATATATAAGTTTTTTAAATTAGCCTGGTCTGATGGCATGTGCCTGTAGTCTGTAGTCTTAGCTATTCTGGAAGCTGAGGTGGGAGGATGCCTTGAGCCCAGGAATTTGAAGTTACAGTGATATATATATCACTGTGATCTATCTATCTATGTATCTATCTATGTATCTATCTATCTATCTATCTATCTATCTATCTATCTATCGAGAGATAATTTTTATGAGAATTATATGTGCTAATGTTAAACCTTGGTAACTTGAAATCAGGCATGATGGGGGTATTTATACCTTAGAAAATGGCAAATGTTGCCAATCAGGCCCTCCATTTCCCCTTCCTTCCTCCATGTGTCCCCCACCCATCCATCCACCCAATCTGCCCTGAGAGCCTGTTCACCAGCACGCAACTGAGTAGAGCCATCCTGTTTCCAATGAAGTATCAGAGAATGAACCCCAGACCTGATGCTCTGTTGCCAATGATCAGCAACCTGTTTCTCATCATACTTAGAAAATGGCAGCCCTCACAGCCTTGGTTACCAACCCAGGCAAAGGTGAAACTCCGAATACCAATGGCAAGAGAGTAATTTTCATCTCTGAAGGTCAGAAGTTCACTTTAAAGTGTCAGCTGTTGTTTGACAATGATAGGTTGACAGGGAGTACCAAAATATTCTAAAGACTGTGGGAAATAAGGTCTAAGGTCATTTTCCCAGTCAGCAGAGTAGGGGAAATTCATCCCTCAAAACATGATGGGATTTTCCTTCCAATGTCATTAATCACAATGAATATGTTTGAGGATTGTACACTAACAAGATGGGAGAAACTAGATCTCATGCAGTCAAAATACGTGAAGAACAGTTCTCCATTGGACTAGGTAATTCATTATTCTACCAATGTTGCCCTGTGTAAATCTTGCCTTCTTTGTATGTCAGCCAGGCCAGAATTGTTCTAACTTGTACATTTCATCTTCCAGTGAATGTACCAAGAACCATGTTTGTTTATTTTGTTTGTTTTCTGCGGATTTACCAGGACTTTGTTTAATTCACCTAAGGCCTAACATAACATCTGACTCAAGCCTGTGAATATTTGTGTTCCTTAGTCTTTGGGCTCACGGTATAGAAATGAACTAAAATCCTGGAAAACAATCCAGGGTCTTTGCCAAAAAAAGAAATATCTATTCCTTCAGAGTATGACTATACAGTGCCTGATTTGAATCTAGTGAAATCTCCCCCAACAAATGTGGAGTCCATACACACTTTCAACTCTTATTCTTCTTTTAAGACCTTAGGAAAAAGAAACTACATCAGGCATCTTTATGAGACAGGTGAACACGAAGTTCAGGACATTTAAAAATTAACATCTAAAGCAGAAATTCTCAATTGTGATTCATATTAGAATCATCTAAGGGGCTTAAAAAAATCTCAATACTTAGGTCACTCCACAGACCAACTAAATGAGAATTTTGTGGGTGAGACCCAGGCATTGATAGTTTTTAAAGCTCCCTAGACAATTTCAATGTGTACCAAGGTTTTTTTGTTTGTTTTTTATCTTTGTTATTTATTTATTTTCAATTTGTGCCAAGGTTTGAGAACCACTGACTTAAAGCAAGAAACTTGGTTTCCTGCCAGGTGAGATTTATTCTGTGTTTAGTCACTCTTCCTAATATATTAGAAATCTTCATTTCCTTAGTGCCTGATTGCCCAGTTGTTGGCTTTAAGACTTTAAATAGACAATGAATCATGCATTAAAAACAATGATCTAGAATAGGCCAGCTACCTGATGTACCAAAGCTATGATCATGTTACATCCTTGCTCAAAAAACTTCTTGTTAATAAGATCTGATATTGGTGAAAATATAGAGCAGTAAGCATTTGAATACCTTCTTTAAGAGCATAAATTGGCCGGGCGCGGTGGCTCAAGCCTGTAATCCCAGCACTTTGGGAGGCCGAGACGGGCGGATCATGAGGTCAGGAGATCGAGACCATCCTGGCTAACACGGTGAAACCCCGTCTCTACTAAAAAATACAAAAATCTAGCCAGGCGAGGTGTCGGACGCCTGTAGTCCCAGCTACTCCGGAGGCTGAGGCAGGAGAATGGCGGGAGCCCAGGAGGCGGAGCTTGCAGTGAGCTGAGTTCCAGCCACTGCACTCCAGCCTGGGCGACAGAGCAAGACTCTGCCTCAAAAAAAAAAAAAAAAAAAAAAAAAAAAAAAAAAAAAAAAAAAACACCAAAAGAGCATAAATTGATGCAAATTTTCCAGAGAGCAAATTGAAAGCATATCTCAAATTTTAATACATATATATCCAGCAATTCTACCTTCAAGAATTTAGTCTAAAGAAATAATTGGCAAGTGTGCAAAGGTATTCATACGAAGATATCGATAGCAACGTTGGTTATGTTATTAGTAATACATATTTTCTAGGGTTTTTTTCATTTCAGTGCATCCAAGTTTTTGAAATGCTTGAGGCTTGTTCAAAAGTCTTAATAGTATGTATTGACATGCAAAAGTGTTCACAACCCATTATTGAATTAAAGAAAAATACAGGTTACCAAAAAGCATGTCTAGTATAATTCCACTTACGTTTTTTAAAAAAGAAGATCTATATTTTTACAAATTTTGAATGGCTGGGGCTAGGCGTGGTGGCTCATGCCTGTAATTCCAGCACTTTGGGAGGCCAAGGCAGGAGGATCGCTTGAGCTCAGCAGTTTGAGACCAGCCTGGCCAACATGGTGAAACCCCATGTCTACCAAAAACACAAAAAATTAACCTGGTGTGGGTGCACACCTGTGGTCCCAGCTACTCAGGAGGCTGAGGTGGGCGGATTGCTGGAGCCTGGAGGCAGAGCCTGCAGTGAGCCTGCAACGAGCCACTTGCACTCCAGCTTGGGTGACAAAGTGAGACATCCATCTCAAAAAAAAAAAATTTGGAAAATTGTACCCAAACTATTAACTGATTGCATCTGAGGAGTAAAATTATACCATGATAGGAGGGGAAAATTTTGCCTCATTCTTTCTACACTTATGTATTGTTTGAATTTTTTAAATGTACATGTGTTACTATTATAATTTACACAATGCAAACATGTTAAATTATTTTTTACCCACCACTTTCTATAGAATAAAGTCTAAACTTCTTAGCTTTATATTTAAAGTGCTCAACGATTTGTCCCTTAACTACTTTTTGCCAGTCATTTAGACATGCTTGTTGGTAGAATTGAATTTCACTTTCATCTCTCCTATTTATACTCACTTGAGCCCAACTGTTCCTACCAAATTTGCCTTCATGTTTGATCTTTGGGAGCATCCCTTCCTTTGCCTGAAATGCCCTCAATCTTCCTCCCCATTCGCTAAAATCCAACCAAGCTATGAAGGCTCAGATTGAGTGCTATCAAGTAGAGCTCTCCCTCCCTTGAATTACAGTATTACATAATATCTGATACTCAAGAAATGAATATTATCAAACAGAGGAATGAATCCTCACAGTGAAGTTCAAGGTCCTGTTTAGTTTTCTCATTTAGGAAATGGGGACATACTACCTATCACATTAGGTTATTGTGAGGATTTAATGAGATAAGTATGAAAAGCACTTAGGACAATACCAGAATATGGTAATTCATGGTTCAAAAAAACTAGTATTACCATTATGCTTTTTAAATCATTCACATCTTATCTCCGTAAACACTCAATCTCTGGATACCAGAAACTGCATGCCATGTACTCTAGTATCCTTCTTCAAACTCTATGCAGTAGAACCTTCTATGTGATGCACACTAACATTTGTTGCTGATGGTAATGAAGATTATTAAATCTATATACTAGTAACTTAATTTAATTTAATTTAATTTAATTTAATTTAATTTTTTGAGATGGAGTCTTCCTGTGTTGCCCAGGCTAGAGTACAACTGGTCCTATCTCAGTTCTCTGCAGGCTCACTGCAGCCTCTATCTCCTGGGTTCAAGCGATTCTCCTGCCTCAGCCTCCCAAGTAACTGGGACTACAGGCATGTGCCACCACGACCGGCTAAATTTTGTATTTTTAGTAGAGATGGGGTTTCACCATGTTGACCAGGCTGGTCTCGAACTCCTGACCTCAAGTGATCCACCTTGGCCTCCCAAAGCGCTGAGATTACAGGCGTGAGCCACTGCACCTAGCCAATACTAACTTTAAAAAATAACAAATCACTTAGTTTGGACAATATTATAACTTCACAGTGCCAAGAATAAAATACAGGCATACCTCATTTTATTGTGCTTCACTTCATTACACTTGTGCAGATACTGCATTTTTTACAAGTTGCATGTGGCAACCCGGCTTCAAGCAAGACTATTGGCACCATTTTTCCAATGGCATGTGCTCACTTCCTGTCTCTGTCATAGTTTTGTAATTCTCACAACATTTCAAACATTTTCATTATTGCTGTATCTGTAATGATGATCTGTGATAAATGATTTTTTTTTTTTAATAGGGGTAGGGTCTCACTCTGTCACCCAGGTTGGAATGCAGTGGCACAATCACAGCTCACCACAGCCTCGATATTCTGGGATCAAGTTATCCTCCCACCTCACCATCCCAGGTAGCTAGGATCACAGGTGCACCACCATGCCTGGCTATTTTGAAATTTTTTATAGAGATAGGGTCAGGCTGGTCTTGAACTCCTGGGCTCAAACGATCTCCCTGCCTCAGCCTTGCAAAGTGCTGGGATGGACCACAGGTTCAACCATCACACCCAGCCACCACCGCCTTCTTCTTTTTCTTCTCCTTCTCCTTCTTCTTCTTCCTCTTCTTTTTTTGTAGAGATGAGGCCTTGCTGTGTTGCCACACTGGTGTTGAACTCCTGCCCTCAAACAATCATCGCACCTTGGCCTGCTAAAGCACTAGGATTATGTGATCAGTTATCTTTAATGCTACTATTGTAATTGCTTTTGTGTGCCATGAACTGCACACGTATAAGATGGTGAACTTAATCACTAAATGTTTTGTGTGTTCTTACTGCTTTACCAACTGGCTTTCCTCCATCTTTCACCTTTCCTTAGGCCTCCTATTCACTGAGACACAACAGTATGGAAATAAGGTCACTAATAACCAACCCTACCATGGCCTCTAAGTGTTGAGGTGAAAGGAAAAGTTGTGTGTGTCTCACTTTATATCAAAAGCTAAAAATGATTAAGCTTCATGAGGAAGGCATGCCAAAAGCTGCTTTAGGCCTAAAGCTAGGCCTCTTTTACCATACAGTTAGCCAAGTTGTGAATGCAAAGGAAAAGCTGTTGAAGGATATTAAAAGTACTATTCCAGTGAATACACAAATAATGAGAAAGCAAAGTAGGCTTGTTATTGATACGGAGAAAGTTTTAGTGGTCTGGAAAGAAGATGAAATCAGCCACAACATTCCCTTAAGCTAAAGCCTAATCCAGGGCAAGACCCTAACTCTCTTACTATGAAGGCTGAGAGAGGTGAGAAAGCTGTAGAAGAAAAGTTGGAAGCCAGCAGAGGTTGGTTCGTGAGATTTAAGGAAAGGAACTGTCTCCATAACATAAAAGTGCAAGGTGAAATAGCAAATGCTAATACAGAAGATACAATAAGTTATACAGAAGACCTAACTAAACTCGTCTATGAAGGTGGCCACACTAAATGACAGGTTTTCCATGTAGATGAAACAACCTTCCATTGGAAGAAGATACCATTCAAAACTTTCATAACTAGAGAGAAGTCAATGCCTGGATTCAAAGTTTCACATGACAGGCTGACTCCCCTGTTAGGGGCTAATGCAGCTGGTGACTTGAAGTTGAAGCCAATGTTCATTTACCATTCTGAAAATTCTAGGGCCCTTAAGAATTATGGCAAATCTGCTCTATGCTGTGTAAATGGAACAACAAAGACTGGATGACAGCACATTTGTTTTCAGCATGGTTTACTGAATTGTTTAAGCCCATTGTTGAGACCTACTGTTACAAAAAAAAAAAAAAAGACTTTTTTCAAAATATTACTGCTCCTTCACAATGCACTGGACACCCAAGAGCTCTGATGGAGATGTTTAAGGGGATTAATGTTGTTTTTGTGCCTGCTAACACAACAGTCATTCTGCAGCCTGTGGATCAAGGAGTAATTTCAACTTTCAAGTCTTATTACATAAGAAATACATTTCATAAGGATATAGTTGCCAAAGATAGTAATTTTTCTGATGCATCTGGACAAAGTACATTGAAAATCTTCTGGAAAAGATTCACCATTCCAAATACCACTAAGAACATGCATGATTCATGGGAGAAGATCAAAATATCAACATTAACAGGAGTTTGGAAAAAGTTGATTCCAACCCTCATGGATGATTTTGAGGGGTTCAAGATTTCAGTGGAAGAAATAATTGTAGATATGGTAGAAACAGCAAGATAACTGGAATTTTTTTTTATTTTTATTTTTTTGAGACAGAGTCTCACTCTGTCACGCAGGCTGGAGTGCAGTGGCACGATCTCGGCTCACTCTAACCTCTACCCCCTGGTTCAAGCAATTCTCCTGCCTCAGCCTCCCGAGTAGCTGAGATTACAGGCACATGCCACCAGATCTGGCTAATTTTTTGTATTTTTAGTAGAGACAGTGTTTCCCCTAACAGTCTCTACTAAATGTTGGCTAGGCTAGTCTCAAACTCCTAACCTCAGGTGATCCACCCACCTTGGCCTCCCAAAGTGCTGGAATTACAGGCATGAGCCACCAAGTCCAGGAATTCTAGTTCTCACGGTGAGAACTAGAATTAGAAGTGGAGCCTGAAGATGTGACTGAATTGCAGCAATCTTACCATAACATATGAAGAGATGAGGAGTTGCTTCTTATGGATAAGCAAAGAAAGTGGCTTTTTTTTTTTGAGACAGAGTCTCGCTCTGTCACCCAGGCTGGAATGCAGTGGCGCAATCTCAGCTCACTGTAACCTCCACCTCCCAGGTTTGAGCGATTCTCCTGCCTCAGCCTCCCAAGTAGATGGGACTACAGGGGCGTGCCACCATGCCCAGCTAATTTTTTTTTTTTTTTTGTATTTTTAGTAGAGATGGGGTTTCACTGTATTAGCCAGGATGGTCTTGATCTCCTGACCTCATGATCCACCTGCCTTGGCTTCCCAAAGTGCTAGGATTACAGCCATGGCGCTCAGCCTGCAAGTGGCTTCTTGAGACAAAATCCACTCGTGGTGAAGATGCTGTGAACGTGGTGGAAATGACCACAAAGAAATTTAGAACATTTTATAAACTTAGTTGTAAAGCAGTGGTAGGCTTTGAAAAGATTGACTCCAATTTTGAAAAAAAGGTCTACTGTTGGTAAAATGCTATCAAACAGTATTGTACGCTACAGAGAAATTTTTTGTGAAAGAAAGAATCCATCAATGCAGCAGACTTCATTGTTGTCTTATTTCAAGAATTTTTCACAGCCATCCTAGTATTTAGCAACCACCAATCACTCTGATCAGTCAACAGCCATCAACAGTGAGTCATGACACTCTACCAGCACAAAGATTATGACTCACTGAAGGCACAGATGATTGCTATCATTTTTAAGCAAGAAGGTACTTTTTAGTTAAGGTATGTACAGTTATTTTAGACATAATGCTATTGAACACTTAATAGATTACAGTCTAGGCTGGGTGTGGTGGCTCATGCCTGTAATCCCAATACTTTGGAAGGCTGAGGTGAACAGATTACTTGAGGTCAGGAGTTCGAGACCAGCCTGGCCAACTTGGTGAAACCCTATCTCTACTAAAAACACAAAAATTAGCCAGGCATGGTGGCAGGCACCTGTAATCCCATCTACTCGGGAGGCTGAGGCAGGAGAATCACTTGAGCCCAGGAGGCGGAGTTTGCAGTGGGCTGAGACTGTACCACTGTACTCCAGCCTGAGCAACAGAATAAGACTTCATCCCAAATAAACAAATAAATAAATAAATAAAGATTATGGTGTAAACACAACCTTTATATGGGCTGAGAAGCAAAAAAATTCATGTGACTTACTTTTTTTGTGATATTTGCTTTATTGCAGTGGTCTGAAACTGAACCTGCAATATCTCCAAGGTATACCTGTATCAACAGGAAATTATAACACTAAAACATTGCTGCCCTAAAATATTCAAATAAAACAATATGCTCTTTCTTTGGTGAAATCACAGAATATAGGATAAGTCATTTTCAGAACTCTATTTTCATAAACACAGTTGACACTTACAAGATGCTGGACAAGTATAGTCAAGTATTTACAGAAAACACCAGATGAGTTTGGTTTATTTAATATATTTTTGGCAGATAACACACCATACTTCAGTAGAAGACTCCATGTGTTCTAGAGTTTTGACATATGGGACTTTATATGCAGCCATAGAAATAGAGTGCTCTACTCCAACAATCATAGCAAGAATGACCAAGTCTCGATATGTTTAGTTCCTCACGTTTTTCTAGTTTAAAATCACCACTAGATTAGAGTTTTAAAATCTCAGTAACGTTATTGGCAGGCTGATTGGAACAGTTTCTGTTCTCACTTAATCCCACCAGACAGACATGATCTGTGTGTGCTGGCACAGTGCCATTGAAACAACTGGAGTTACCTGATACAGTACATTACTCTAGGATAAAGAAAGTCAGATTGTTATTTTATCTTTGGAGGCCTAACAAATATTTTACTGAACATAGTTTCTTCTTTTTTGGTTTGTGTGTCCGTATACTACTTTATAGGTTAACAGACTTGGTTCCTCAGCACTGTGTGTCTAACTTTAACTCTGTCTTCAGTAGGGTCAACACCTTGTTCTTTAGTCAAAAATGTCAAAGTGTGAATCATTAAGAAAAGATAATAGATACCTTACCTATTTTATTTAAACTTATAAATGTAAGTAACTCAGCAATCTTTTAAAGGAGGGTCAAAGCCTTCATCTTTAGTCTCCTGGTTATCAGGTTGTTGTTTTTAAGTAGAGATAGGGTCTCACTATGTTGATCAGGCTGGTCTTGAACTCAACCTCAAGTGATCCTCCCACCTCAGCCTCCCAAAGTGCTGGGATTACAAGTGTGAGCCACCGTGCCTGGCCTTTTTGGTTTTTGTTTTGTTTGTCTCTTTTTTAAGAGTGAGGCACTCAAACTGACCAACCAAAAAAACTAACCAGCATGTATGATATGAGTTCATTTGTGTAAAACATATAAAGATACTAGAGAAAAGATAGAGTTAGGGAACGTCATGATAATAAGCAAGTAAAAAAAGCAGGTTGCAGAATCATTTGTTTAGTATAGTCTTGTTCTGGTAAAGCAACAAACCAACACTTTGCATATTTATATATATACTAAATGAACAAGGAGAAAAGTGTGGAAGGCTGTTAATAATAGCAAACATGAAGTAAATGTGAAGACATGGAATCTGGAATGTGATGGGGAGGAGAAAAATAGTTTTGTTTTTAGACATCTTTGTATTGTAGTGAATCATTATACAAGCATGTTGTTGTCCATTTGTTAATGTGAAATAGATACTATGATCATTGGCAAACTGAAAATAATTTATTAAAAAATTGGAATTAATGTAAGAATTTAGTAAGATGGTTGGATTAAAAGTAAAGATTCATTGTATTTCTAAAATTTGCAACAAGCTGTTGGAAAATACCAGTTATAACAGCAACACGAAGTGCAAAGTACCTGGGAATAAATCTAATAAAACATGTGCAAGACATGTATGGAGATTATTATAAACTTTATTGAATGACATTAAAGGAGACTTCAATATCTAGAGAGATAAACCATCTTCATGGATAGGTAGACTCAATATTTTATAAATACCAATTCTCAAAAAATTGATCCGTAGCTACAACAAAGGTATATGATAGTGTGTTATTGGTAGAAGGATAAACAAATAGACCAGTGGAACAGACTGGAAAGCCTAGAAACATTATGGAATCAGCTGAAGAGAATTGTCTTGCCCAAGGTATGCACCCTCCCTGGGAGCAGCCTGCATCCAATGACTGGTCACGTGGGACCTAGCCTCCTCTTCATCCTAAATAGGGACAATTATAGAGGGCTATCTCGGCTTCAGAGCTCTTTGTGGGGTGAGCTGAGGCTTTCCTTGAGACTGCATCACAGTCCAACTTGTCTCACAGCCCAATCCTGCTTCATTCCCTGTCCCTTCACAACTGGTGATCCCAAGAGCACTCCCTAATAAACCTTCTGTATGCTAATCTCTGTCTCAGAGTCTACTTCCCTGGGGGAGTGCTCCTTGCAACACATCTCCTGCTGGTAGGAATATAAATTGATATGAGCACATTATAAAATAGTTTGGAATTACCTGGTAAAGTTTAAAATATAAGCCAGGCAAGGTGGCATGCACCAAGGAGCTGAGGTGGGAGGATCACCTGAACCCAGGAGTTGAGTCCAGCTCGGGCAATGTAGCGAGACCCCATCTCTTAAAAAAAAAAAGTTGAAGATGCATATAGCTTACAATGTAAATTTCCACTCTTGGGTATACAATCTAGAGAAACTCTCATACCAAATTCATAGTGGCAGTTCTTCTTGGGTGGAGGGATGAGGATGTCATCAGAATGGAGAGATATTGGGGCTTCAAAGGTACTAGAAAAGACTGAAAACTTCAAACAGCAACAAAAAAAAAAGAGAAGAGCATTCCTATAAAATGAGAAAATTGTCTGGGGAAGCTAAGTACTGAGGGACTGAGCATGAGCTCACCGAAGGTTGATTGGATCAAGGACAGTTGCATATCTAGAATGGGCTCTGGAGTTTGAGGAGGTGGGAAGGAATCTGAGAGGGCGATATAGGTAAGTGGAACAGCACAGCAAAAGCTTTCTAGAGTGGCCAGAGTAGGATCCATGCAAGTAGTCAGACAGAATTTTTACTACATAGAATGAGGCCAGATAATGGATTGCCTTGAAAGCCAATTAAAGTGATGCACATTTGCTACATCAGAGAGAATAACCACGAACGATTTCAAGCAGAGGAGGAGCATACTAGAAGAGGTGTTTCTGGAAGGTGAATCCAGCGTCCTTCCTGTCTCTGGGAGTAGCATTTTCACCTTGATCAATATATGCTTTAGTCTTGACTGAAAAACAAAATACTTCTAATAAATGGCATTGGCGAATAGGACCAGTTGCTAGCTTGGAAAGATCCTCCAAACTTAATTAATTACTGTACTTCCATTTGATTGCCCAGTTTGATGCTGGTCTCTGATGACTACAATGTATTCTCAGATGCACCTGTTGTTTGTGACTGCATTGTTTTCTTTGCATGATAAAATGGTTAATGTTATCCTTAAATGACTGCACGGAGAGCCACTCTGTCTTTCTGATTACAATAGCATCTATGACTGATCTTAGACAAGGCATGCTTATATTCATGAATCTACTGATTGCCAGGAGAGACTCCATCCTGCCATTCCATTATGTGTCACTATGCCAGTGACATGTTATATTTATCCCAAAGTTGAAAGTCATGCAGGTAATAGACAAGGTCTTATATCCTGAGAAGATTCAATATTAGATTTGTTTTTAGTGCCTCTTACCTCTTTGTGGAACATTAGATTAAAATATGATGCAAATGTACCTGAATGGAACTGAAGATTATTATGTTAAGAAGTAAGCCAGGCGCAGGAAGACAAATATGTACTCACTTATATGTGGAAGTAAGAAGTTGATCTCATGGTAGTAGAGAGTAGAATGATGATTACTAGAGACTGGAAAGGGTGGGGCAGGTGGTAGGAGATGAAGAAAAGTTAGTTAATGGGTACAAAAATATAGTTAGATAAAAGGAATAAGTATTTGATAGCACAGTGGAGTGACTATAGTTAACAACAATATATCCTATATTCCAAAATAGCTAGAAGAGAAGATTTGAAATGTTCCCAACACAAAGAAATGGTAAATATTTGAAGTGATAAATATACTACCTACCTTGATTTGATCATTACACATTGTATGTATGTATCAAAATACCACATATACCCCACAAATATGTAAAATTATTATGTTTCAATTTAAAAACTAAAAAAAAAAAAAATACAGTGAAAACTAGTTTAAGGTTTCAGGCTACTTCCTTGATGACAGCTGGTTTCCCTTGGTTTCTATGGCCTCAGGTGGTAGTTCTAATGATTTGCTGTGGCTCCTTTAATAAAACAGGGTCACACAACAATCCTTACCTGTAGTTTAATCCTAGCACAGAGCTCATTCTTAGACCAGGAGAGTCACAGATCCAGGGCTATTAGCTCCATGTTGTTCAGCAAAATCATTGCTAGGAAAGGACTCTGGCTTTGCTTTTGTGGCCAACTCTTTCTCTCTCTCTCTTTTTTTTTTTTTTGAGATGGAGTCTTGCTTTGTCACCCAGACTGGAGTGCAGTGGCACAATCTCAGCTCACTGCAACCTCTGCCTTCTTGGGTTCAAGCTATTCTCATGTCTCAGCCTCCTGAGTAGCTGGGATTACAGGTGCGCATGACCATGCCTGGCTAATTTTTGTATTTTTAGCAGAGACAGGGTTTTACCCTGTTGCCCAGGCTGGTCTTGAACTCCTGACCTCGAGTGATCCACTGGCCTCAGCTTCCCAAAATGCTAAAATTATAGGCATGAGCTAGCATTCCTGGTCTTTTTTTTTTTTTTTTTTTTTTTTTTTACAGGCTAGGGACGGAACCCAGGCCTCCCATGTGGTGTGTCGCTTTGGCATGGCAAGTTTTGTCGGTCCCTAATCTTACCCCTCTAATTCCTCCTTCCCTTTAGGGCTCCAGACTTGCCCACTCCACTCCCAAATTTCAGGAAATAAAGTTCCACCCATGTACCCAGCACTCTGGCCTGGGACTATGTTCTGTGCCACTACATTCGTGGCACCCTTACCACTAGGGGAAACGCCAGATTGCTCCTTCCTACACTGCCTGAGAAAGGGGAACTCAGGGGTAAACTGGCCAATGCACCTGGCCTACAAAATGTGTGTGTGTGTGTGTCCAGTGAAAGTCAGGTTATTGTTGGCTTTTATAATCTCATTTCAAAGAATCCTTGCTGCTTCACATTTCACTCTCATCCTGGTACTGATGCCGTCACAGATGTTTGAGGAAGAACATGGTTCATCTACATGCAAGTTATTGCTTACCTGTCTTCCTCATTAGATTAGCCTTCCTAGGGTAGGATGGTCATCTCTCTCTCTCTCTCTCTCTCTCTCTCTCTCTCTCTCTGACTCATGGGCTGAGCATTATGCCTGGAGCACAGCAACTTCTTAGTAAATGACAACTGCTATGTCACCAAGAAGGCACTGACTTCCAGGATATTCACCCTTCACTCCTGCTTGGAAAATCCTTTGCTGCTGGCAGTCACTTACCACTTGATTCATACCCAAACACAAAGGGAAAATAAATTCTGATGTGATCAGTATGACTGTTTTTGATGCAGAGCCAAATTTAGCAAATAATCTAATAAAGATCTTCACTTTTTTATACAAAGGCTTAGAACTTCCCTAAGTCAAACAAAAAGCCTCATTTAAGGCTAAGGCTTCTCCCATCACTCATCACTATTCAACAATATCGTTTAAGCACTGAATAGGCAGTAGATGCTGGGAACACAAAGGTTGGTGAGGAAAGGGTCCCTGGTTTCCTAAATGAGACGAATCATTCAGAGGAAAAGACTAACAATAACATAGATGACAATTCAATGTGATGTGGTGAGTGCTGTAATGAAAGGAATAAATGCAGAGTTGTGGTGGCTCAGACGGGTGAGGCGCCAGCTCTGCACAACGCAACCTATAGACCTCACATGGACGTCACTAACCAAAGAAATTGGCAGGTGAGGGAAACTCTGGGAAACAGGATTCTATACTTGCGCTTTGGGTGCCCTGGGAGGCAGACTCCAAAACACAGCTTAGTGTCTGGGATATTTATTAGGAAAGAAGAGAAGAAAGAATCAGGCGGAGGGAGAAGTCAAGTTGTAATGCCAGTCTGGCAGCCTCAACCAATTCTAACGGGAGCTCTGGAGCTGAAATGCCTCCTCAGGGTTATCCCACAGTGAGCCAAAATAGCCAGACCTTTGTACTCTCACTCCAGTCATTGGATAAGGACTACCTCCAGAGGGATGTAACCTTGGTAGGGGGGATTTCTGCAGCTGAGGCAATTTCTACAAGAATTGACAGTTGAAGGCTGTCTGTCAATTGCATTCCCAGCAGCTGAGACAGCAAATCTTTCCTCACAGGGGATTCTAGGCAGATCATCTCCATGTTCAGCATAGACTACCCCATGTGGCACTTGGATCCATTGCTTCATGTATGAACGGGGCTCTCTTCCCTAGAAGGGGAAGGTTGGTGGAACAAACTACACCTGCTGCTGTGACTGGTCTTGGGGCTGCAACTGGTACTCACTTTATCTCTTCTCTTAACCATTCTAAAATCCTTGGGCCCTCAGCTAACATCTCTACTGGTTTTGGTGGCTTATCTGGTGGTATGACCCAGATTCTCATTCCTAGAGGGAATGGGCCCGTGGTCTCCATGTCCTTCTCAGGCAAGGGACACTTCCTTTGTCTATTTCCATCACCATTTGGCAAGGATGTAACAAGGATGCCCAAGTAGATTACCTGAGTTGCACAACATAGTCCTCCATGTCCTATTGTGTACTAGGAGCCCAGCCTCTTTCTGATTATCAGTCAATTATCTTTGCCTAGAGAGTGACTCCTCTCTTGTCTGCTGGTCCCTCAATGCAAGGAGCTCGAAGTGCTCAACGACAACCTGCTTATGGTTCAATAGGACTCTTACTGTGTTTCCTGAAGGCAGCGTTCTTCCTATGGGGATCAGAATCTCTAACCCTGCAGAGCCTAATGCAATGCAGATGAGCAGCACAAAGTCCCCAGATGAGTCATTGGGAGTGATAGCAATTAGGATCATTCCTGCTTCTGCCCCTTGGTTCTCAGTCTCATGATTCTTCCTACTGGGACACTGCACCCTGAAGGATAATGCCCCATCCTTACAAAGTATTGGCTTTGAACTGGTGCTTAAGCATGTTTACAGCAAACCATTCCAATTATCTATCTGGCTAGTAGCTTCGGGTTGGTTCGGTATGTGATAAAGACCAGGGAAATTCCAAGGTCTTGGGCCCACTGTCACATCTCCTTTGCTGTAAAAAGGGGATGTGTTCTGGGCCGGGCGCGGTGGCTCATGCCTGTAATCCCAGCACTTTGGGAGGCCGAGGTGGGCAGCTCACGAAGTCAGGAGCTCAAGACTAGCCTGACCAACATGGTGAAACCCCGCCTCTACTAAAAACCCAAAAAATTAGCTGGGTGTGGTAGCAGCACCTGTAATCTCAGCTACTCAGGAGGCTGAGGCAGGAGAATTGCTTGAATCTGGGAGGTAGGGGTTGCAGTGAGCGGAGATCGCAACACTGTACTCCAGCATGAGCGACAGACCAAGACTCTGTCTCAAGAAAAAAAAAGGGTCTTCTCGTCAGATGGATATTATGTGTAATTCAGTTGAGGATCAAATGCTCTATAAGCTCTTGATGGTAGTGCTGGCAGAGGCTCTGTAAGCAGGAAAAGCTAACATATAACCAAAATATGTATCTATTACTGTCCGAAAAAATTGAGTGGAAGAGGCCCACTCTATTCAACTTCTTATCAAGTAGCTGTTTGGTCTCTTGGGGATGGTGTTGCAGTGGTGGCTCAACATTGGTTTCTGTTACTGCCATGTTGGACATCCGGCAACGGCACCAGATAGGGCAGATTTGGTAAGTGGTAGCCCATGTAACCGGGCTAATGCACAGCCTCCATCTTTCCACAAGTCTCTGTTCATGTGACCATCATGCCAGCACTGGGTGGCCAATAACAGTCTGATTGACATCAGCCAGCCAAGTCATTTTTGTTTATTTGGCTTTTTAGTGCCTCTTTCATGGTCAATTGTCTCTGGTGGGTGTTAATGTGTGATACAAAGATCTTCACACTCCATGCCCACTTTCCATACACAAATACATATGCTACTTAATGAGAAATACTGTCAAGACACCCAACACCAATTATTCCACCTTAGTCTCTGGGCACTCATTATTCTGAGTTTTCCAGTCTAACCTTTGGGTGACTTTTCCCCACAAAGACCACCACTAACTTGGTAGCAGAATTGAGTGTTAAGATTCTTTTCATTTGTTTTTAGAAAAAGACACCATTTAAACCTGTTCTCTATAAAAGGTCAGTAATTTATTACTTCCATTTTGTCTTCAAATATTCTAAAACCTCTATCCCTATTATTGTTTGTCTTTGAAGAATATCAGGCTGTATTGTAAAACTTTATTTTTAGAATGTGTAACTTGGCAGGGCAAAGAAAAATTTACACCTTGAGGGGTCAGTATCCATTATAGGAAGGTGAATGGGAGGCAAAACCTTCTTACTCTGAGCTATTATTTTCCACATGAATTTTTGGACCATTCAAAAAATATTATAGGTCAGGAATGGTGGCTAATGCTTGTAATCTCAGCACTTTGGGAGGCCAAGGTGGGAGGATCACTTGAGCCAGAAGTTTGAGACCAGCCTGGGCAACATGCCAATTTTTTTTTAAATTGTGGATTAACTTTACCTTTTTTACTTTCCACAAAGGAAACAAGGCTTTGGAAAACCGCTCTCATTTTGTAGTAATGATGCTTGTATTCTCTATAACATTAAGAAATATTAAAATGTTGCTACACATTTTACTGCTGAAAGCTGATATCACAAACTCATTTTGTGCATGAGTAAAGAATGAAATTATTTCTGACAACTACAATAAAAATATATTGTTGTTAAATAAAGGGTTGTTATTAGAAAGAAGTTATCCAACCAATTAGGCCTGTGGTGGCTGCATTAGCAGGACCATGCTCCCTGTTAATGTTAGGATACTATAAACCTTGTGAGCTCACAGGGTTTCCAAAAGCATAAGCCACCTTGGCATTTGGGTTTATAAGAATATTTTTCCGGCCGGGCGCGGTGGCTCAAGCCTGTAATCCCAGCACTTTGGGAGGCCGAGACGGGCGGATCACGAGGTCAGGAGATCGAGACCATCCTGGCTAACATGGTGAAACCCCGTCTCTACTAAAAATACAAAAAAACTAGCCGGGCGAGGTGGCGGGCGCCTGTAGTCCCAGCTACTTGGGAGGCTGAGGCAGGAGAATGGCGTGAACCCGGGAGGCGGAGCTTGCAGTGAGCTGAGATCTGGCCACTGCACTCCAGTCCGGGCCACAGAGCGAGACTCCGCCTCAAAAAAAAAAAAAAAAAGAATATTTTTCCTTAGTGATCTTGATCTTGTTCTGATGTGAAACATGAAAGATTTGGCAAGAAGTCCTGGTCATTAGCTCATCCCCATTTTTGCTACCCTCACCAATTAATTATAGAATTATTAAGGTAAAAGTCTGAAAAAGCTCAGTGTTATATGCTGTGAATAAAGACATAAGGAACTTTTTGTAGTTTGTTCCTTGTCTTCAAGGCTGGGGATAATGTAGAAGTATTTTTTGGTTTCTTTGAAATAAGTGTTTGATTTTTTTTCTCCCACAATACTTGGTTTCAGACAATGAACCACATGGCCTTTTATTCTTTTTCCATCTCTTTGGTTCTATATCTTGTTCATACCCACTAAGGAGTAAAGTTAAAGGAAACAGAAGAAAAGATTCAGTTCAGATGAGGAGATACAAGAGAGAAGAGACTGTGTGCTTTCCTCAAAAACCAATGTGTAGCAAATACTCAACCTGTGTTAGATTCTTGCATTACATATCGTTGATAGAAGTAAGAAGTCAGCAGGAATTTGAGTCTCAAGAAGAATCATGAATGCAATTGATTGAAACTTTCTTCATTTAATACCATGGGTGTAACTAGGATATCTATTCCTTGTCAAATAAAAAGAAATAATTAGGCATTTATTCTCTCTTAAACCAACTAGGCTTAGTTGATAAGGAAAATTTCTCTTCACAGAAGCATTCCAGCTAATAAATGCAGAGGGAATAAAAAGATTAGAAAATAATGATTTGAGACCTCTGAAATAAGTGATTCAAGAAAAGATAATGAATGACCGATACCCTTAGTTGAAAGTCTGGTGGGAAACTTTACAATGGAGGGATCAAGCTGTCACCACACTAACCCTCTGATCAATGTTAGCATCACTAAGAGTGGAACAACCAGACACTCTGGGCCTTTACATATGAGGTAACAGGAAGCTCACAAGCACCTCCTGTGAAGTGTTCTTGCAATAACAATTTAAAAAATGGTTTAACTTGAACCTAATCAAGTCTCTAGAGCTAACTTCCACTCATAGAAAATATGAGAAATAAAGAAACAAGTGATACTGTAAAGAAGCAAACAGATAATTTCAAAACCTGGGACATTCTTCAGGGCAACTTACCTGGTTTCTACAACTAGTCAACAGCAGGGTATGAGATGAAAAGTGGAGAGAATTGTGCCAGAGTGCCAGAGTGACATGGTCACCAAATGCCACGTTTGGTTTCCTATTTGAATACCCCAACTATGAAAATACTGTTTTTCTAAAAACGATCTGAGGAATTTTATTAAGGAATGGATTTTGTTTCATTTTATTTTTTAGAGAAAGGGTCTCACTCTGCCACCCAGGCTGGATTGCAGTGATGGGATCATAGTTCACTATAATCTCCAACACCTGGGCTCAAGGAATCCTCCTGCCTCAGTCTCCCACTAGCTAGGATTATAGGCATGCCAATGCCTGGCAAATTAAAACAAATTTTTTTTTTTTTTTGTAGAAATGGGGTCTTGTCATGTTGCCCAGGCTGGTCTTGAAATCCTGGCCTCGAGCAATTCTCCTGCCTCAGCCTCCCAAAGTGCTGGGATTACAAGCATGAGCCACTGTACCCAGCCAGGCATGAATTTTAGATGATATAAAGACATTGTTAAATTTTGGGGCGGGAGATAATGGCATTATGACTATGAGTTAAAAGTTCTTTTTTTTAGAGACTCATATGTAGGTCAAGTATACAAGATGAGATTACCTGATGTCAAGGATTTTTTTTTTTTTTTTAAGTTTGGCAAATGCAAAAAGAGGGACAAATGAAATGTGTTTTGTAAAATCTTCCTAATTATGTCATTATAATTGCATGTAATTACCATCAGGGTGATAGGTATATAGAGGTTTATTGGAACATTCTTGGTATGCCTGCGTGTGTTTGGAATTGTTTACAATAAAGATTCAGGCATATGAGTGAGAAGAAAAGGCAAAAAAGCAAGAACATATACTAATATGGTAGGACATTAAGCACTCTACAACCCAAGAACCAAAGCTCAAACAACTACAACTTTTTACAGGAGCCTACAGGTTTCAAATATCCTATTATGAAGAAAAAGCATTCAATAGGAAAATGATACAATGAAGTGTGTGTGTGTGTGTGTGTGTGTGTGTGTATTTTTTTCCTTTTCTTTTTTTTTTTGAGACAGAGTCTCACCCTGTCACTCAGGCTGGAGTACAGTGGTGTAATCACAGCTCACTGCAACCTCCACCTCCTAGCTTAAGGGATCCTTTCGCCTCAGCCTCCAAAGTAGCTGGGTCTATAGGTGAATGCCATCATGCCTGGTTAAATTTTGTATTTTTTGTAGAGATGGGGTCTTGCTATGTTGCCCAGGTTGGTCTCAAACTCCTAACTTCAAGTGATCCTCCTGCCTGCATATGAAATGTGTTTGGTAAAATCTGGCCTGCCAAAGTGCTGGGATTACAGGTATGAGCCACTGTGCCCAGCCTGTTTCTAATTCCTGGGTTTTCTTTTTTGAGACAGGCTCTTCCTCTGTCACCCAGGGTGAAGTACAGTGGCATGACTATGGCTCACTGCAGCGTTGGTGTCCTGGGCTCAAGCTATCCTCCTGCCTCAGCCTCACAAGTAGCTGGACCACAGGTGCATGCCACCACACCTGACTAATTAAAAATTTTTTTTTTGTAGAAACAGAGTCTCACCATGTTGCCCACACTGGTCTTGAACTCTTGGCCTCAAGTGATCCTCCTCACTTCAGCATGTTAAAGTGCTGGGATTACAGGCATAAGCCACTGTTCCAAGCCTATGGTTCTAATTTCTTAAACAGCAGGCAGTAAGTCTAATCTTTAACAAAATAATAAAGTTTCTATTGACGTAGAAGTTCCTAGACAGGCAACCACATGCAATACATGAGATGAAATGTTTTAATCTCACTGCACTGTTTAAACCCCTCAAACACCTTCATTTAAAAATAATAGTTAAGAATCATTGCCAATGTAAACAGCAAACAGAGATATGACCTTGAACAGATGTCTTACTAGTTCATTGTAACTGTTTACATGAAGACTCAACGGTACCAAGCCAAACAAGAACTGGTTTGCTACCTGCCCAACATTATAAAATGCCAGATATCTGAGAATGAGAAGATCTGAGATTCATCCCTTCCCTGCCACTGACGTATTATATGTCCTTGGGCATGTTCATTCATTTCTCTTGGCCTTGTTCCCCAACTATTAAATGTGCATAACACTTTCCATCTACTTACCTTGGGGAATTGGTGAGGACTAAAGAGAAAACATCAGTGAAATGCTTTGACCTCCTCAGGAAAAGCAATATTTTTTCAGTACTACAGTATATTACATTTTTATTTTGACAGAGAACCACATAAAGTTTCTAAATTATAGATAATAAACCCAGCTTTATAATAATTAACAAACACTACATAGTGTAATATCTACATAGATAATATTTCCAGCAAGGAACGCTGTCCAAATAATTTTTTAATTACACTCAGATTCAATTCACCTTTAAACCTCACAGTTTCACTAGAAAGGCTGTGTGAATTGCAATTAAACAGAGAAGATATGCAAGATTTCAGCTATTCACTTAAAGGTCTAGAATGAAAGGTTTAAAACTGACTTCTGGTTGGATGTGACTGTTAGAAGTTCTGATTTTAATTGCGATAACCACATGGGAGCAGAATAGGTTAAAATTAGTGACTGCTTTAATTTTAGATCTTAAACAACATTACTTTCTAATCTCCTATTGGGTAGGGACACTAAAAAAATTACAATGTGCAAGAAGTGTTCCTTCTTTACCTAGAACCATGAATGGCAGTGATATTTCTAAGTTCTTCAATTTAGGAAGAACTACAATTTATTAGGAAATAAAATGTATAATCAATGTGTTTTAACAGGTCATCAATTTATTCTGAGTACAAAAATGCTAGAAAGCACAAATATGCAGTTTTAGTTTAACTAGGAAAGGTTAAAAAAATTCTCTTTTCCCCACTTTACCCTCTACCTGCTCAGTCTATAAATTCAAGGATATTTAGATAAAGTCAATTACTTGCTCAGAACCCTCCAAAGGCTTCCCAGTGCACTGATTGTTAAGCACCAACTCCCCAGAGTGTAAACATGTAGGCACCCCTCCCTTTCTCCATAATGTGCAACTATGTTCCCCTTGTTCACACCACTCTTTTTGCTGTTCTTCAAACTTGCAAATTTTTTCTTTGTGCTTGCTATTCTTCCCTTCCAATGGGATTATTCTTTTTCTCTTTCTTATTTATTTAATTATTTTTGGAGACAGGGTCTTGCTCTGTCACCAGGCTGGAATGCAGTGGTGCGATCACGGCTCGCTACAGCCTCGACCTCTGGGGCTCAAGAGATTCTCCTGCCTCAGGCCCCCGGGTGGCTGAGACTACAGGCACACCCCACCATACCTTGCTAATCTTTTTGTATTGATTGTAGAGACAGCGTTTCATCATGTTGTCCAGGCTAGTCTTAAGTGATCTGCCTGCCTCGGCCTCCCAAAGTGCTGGGATTACAGGTGTGAGCTACCATTCCTGGCTTTTTTTTTTTTTTTTTAAACATTTCTTCACATGCCTGTCTCCTTTTCCCCATTCAGATCTCAGCTCAAATCTTCAAAGAGGCGTTCCCTGACCCCCTATGATAAGCAGCTACTTCCCCACCCCCACCCTCTATCACATCACCTTGTTTTGACATCATAGTATTTATTACCTTCTGATTTTATCTTGTTGATTTATTTGCTTGCTTGTTGTCTGATGCTTCCCTTCCACACAGCAGAGGCATTGTCTCATGTTCACCTTTGTTTCTGTATATTCCCATAAAAGTATTCCAACTATGCAATCCATTCATTCAAAAGCTCTGTCCCTGCATTACTCTCTAGCACTAATCTATCTTCTTGTGCCTATCTCTTTTTCTGGGATCTAAGGTTGAGATCATCTAATCCCTAGATGGATGCATAAAGGAAGAAAAGATAGAAAATTCACTTTGCCTAATGTATAACTCAACTTGGAAGATGAAGTTACTTCTATTAGAATTAGGGATTAGGGATTGGGTGTAATGCCTCATGCCTATAATCCTAGCACTTTGGGAGGCCAAGGCAGGGGGATCACCTAAGGTCAGGAGTTTGAGACCATCCTGGCCAAAATGGTGAAATCTCATCTTACTAAAAGTACAAAAATTATCCAGGTGCAGTGGCACATGTCTGTAGTCCCAGCTACTTGGGAAGCCTGAGGCATGAGAATCATCTGAACCCAGGAGGCAGAGGTTGCAGTGAGCCAAGATTGTGCCACTGCACTCCAGCCTGGGTGACAGAGCTAGACGTCATCTCAAAAAAAAAAAAAAAAAAAAAAAAAAAAATTAAGGATTAAGGGCTTTTTACAATTTACATGACTCACACTCATAAGGAAATAGCTGGCTGTGGAGTCTACTGTCCAGGCCAGGCCCTCCATCAAAAGTAGGAGTCCTGATTTCCACCAATCTGGCCCAGACCTGAAGATTTACTTGCTAATCCAAACAATTAGAGTAACTTGAGCTTCATTTGTAAGTGTTCTGGCAGCCAGGGAACCTATCACTTCTACAACTTCATTCATTAATTCAACCAATGGTCATTGAGAGCTTACTGATTCCAAGACTTTACTAGGATCATTACAAGACCTTTACAGGGTCATTTTACATGAGAGTTAAAAGTAAATGAGACATTGTATGTCCTTAGAGAGTTAACAATCTAGTAAGGGGGGACATACAGGTAAATAAAAAAGTAGAAAACAGTGTGCAATATACTCTGACAAGAGTAAGTATGGTGTGCTATGGGAGTGTAGAGGGGGTGCCTTACTCAGCCAAGCGCAGGACTCATGCCGAGAAGCTTTCCAGGGCATGTGGCATTTACACTGAGATCTGAAACTGAGTGTAGTTGATAAGCAGTATCAGGTGATGCAGAGAAGCCAGAGTGCTCCAAGTGGTGTCTAGTATATGCAAAAACTGTGAAACACCAGAACACACAGAAAGCAGCTCACTGGGCTATAGCAAGGTTTGGGGAAGGGGGAGAGAAAGGGAGTTAAAACAAGTAGGGACCAAATCATGAAAGTCTTATAAAACCTTGTTGAGAAATTGGACTTAATCCTGAAAATTTGGTAGTAGCAGAGTGACATGATTAGGTTGGTGATTTAGAATAATCACTCCAACTGCAATCCGTAGCTTGGATCTCCAAGGACAAAGACGGAAGTCAAGGAGGTGATTAAGAAGCCTTTTGCAGTACTTGAGGCAAGAAATGATAGTGACCTGGACTGTTAGTAGCAGTGGTGATAGAGAGAGAGGATTTGAAATATGTTTAGAAAGTATAATCAATAAGACTTGGCATTTGGATGGAGGGGATGATGAACGGGGATGGGTCCAAAGATGACAGGTTGTTGGCTTGGGAAAGTAGGTAGACAGTGAGGCCTTCCTCTAGCTAGGAAATTGAGAGAAGAATATGGGGGAAAGTAAGTTTTGAATATGTAGCACATGAGATGCTTCTGTACATCCAAACTGAGATATTTAGCTTACAGTTGTTCATCTAAGGTTCAGAACAGGAGTTTGGGCAAAAGATGTAAAACTGGGAGCCACTGGCATAGAAATGATAACTGGAGCTGTGGGAGTGGATACAACTGACATGTGGCATGTTGGAAAAAACAATCAATTCATTCTTTTTTTTTAAAGAAAGGAATTGATTTCTTCAATAAGAATAGCAAAAGTAGACTAGAAATATGCTGTCAAAAAGACAAAGGACAGCACTGAAACCATATATCATTATTGCTATCAGAATTCAGAATGCCCAAGAGGGCTCAAAAGTTTGAATGAACAAGGTATGGGTAGCTAAGAACATTTTTGGAAGGGTGGTGTGGGGCTACACCACTACTTGAGGGAGCTCATGTTTTTTCCCATGATTCTTCTACCTAAAGAGCTTTCTAAAAAGTGCTTTGAGATGCATAATTGCTGATTGTACTGGTTATTTCTCCAAGGTAATGCCTTTGTCCTGTCCCTGTGAACCAGTGTAGCAGCTTTCAGGCTAACTGTCAAGAAATGAAACTAGCTTTATAGCATGGAAAGTGCCATTTTCCAAGCTACACTCCTTTAAATTTTTACAAAGGAAGAGGATTCACAAAAGAGCTAAACTTTTTGTTTGGATAGGAAATGCTATAGGCAGGCTGGGTGCAGTGGTTCACGCCTATAATCCCAGCACTTTTGGAGGCTGAGGTAGGTGGATCACCTGAGGTCAGGAGGTCGAGACCACCCTGGCCAACATGTAAAACCCTGTCTCTACTAAAAACACAAAAATCAGCCAGGCGTGGCGGCACATGCCTGTAATCCCAGCTACTCAGGAGGCCGAGGCAGGAGAATCAGGTGGGCAGAAGTTGTGGTGAGCTGAGATGGCGCCACTGCACTCCAGCCTGAGCAACAGAAGGAAACTCTTGTCTCAAAAAAAAGAAAGAAAGAAGGAAAGAAAGAAAGAAAGAAAGAAAGAAAGAAAGAAAGAAAGAAAGCAAGCAAGCAATGCTACAGGCAGTCAGATGTGGTGGCTCATGCCTGTAATCCCAGCACTTTGGGAGGCCAAGTCATGTGGATTGCTTGAGCCTAGGAGTTCAAGGCCAGCCTGGGCAATGTGGTGAAACCCTGTTTCTACAAAAAGATACAAAAATTAGCCAGGCATGGTGGTGGGCACTTGTGGTCCCAGCGACATGGGAGGCTGAGGTGGGAGGATCACTTGAACCTAGGAGGAGGAGGTTGCAGTGAGATTGCACGACTGCATTCTGGCCTGGGCAACAGAGCAAGACTCCATGTCAAGAAATAAGAAGAGAAGAGAAGAAAAGAAAAGAGAAGCAAAGAGAAGAGAAGAAAAGAAAAAAGAAAAGCTGCAAGCAGAAGAAAGGAAAAAAAATTAACAAAAAGTTCTTGAACTGCTTTGTTCTTTTCTCCGGGATCATGAGGACGAGAAGGAAACAGTCTTTACGGAACACCTGGTATGCACTTTATCCATCAGTAACTAACTTAATCCAATAGTCACAAAATCTAATATTGTCTGCAACTCTCGGAAACTGATTTCTGTAATGTCCCGTATTTATTGGGATGTCAGAGGCCCTAACTCATTTTCTGAACATCCTAAAGCATGCAAGTGTCAGTGAAGACCGAAATTGGCAGCCACACAAGGAATAATGAGCTGAGGACTGCAAAAGCTTTCTATGGAATTGCATCCAGAAGGAAGAACAGCATTTCTGTGGGGGGGAAAAAAAAGAAGTGAAGCCATTAATACTTGGATCAAATGAATAGTGCATGTAGCCCCAAGTTAAGCCAAGAGTGTGTTAACTCATTTCATAAACTGAGAACTCAGGGACCTCAAGAATATGGAAGAGAAGCAAAATACATGTTAAACATGTCATACCTATTTTTAAAGTTTATTAATTTTTCTTGATGATGCCAAAATACAGATCCTCTCCTTGAAGAAACATTACAGAAAATATGAAGAATAAAGGAAAAATTAATCATAATCCCACATCACACAAACCTTAATATTTCGCTGTATTTCCTGACATTTGTTCTCCAAATGTAAGTGTGTGCATATGTGTGTATTTAAGACACACATTATTTCATATTATAATGTATTGGAAATTGCACTGAGCCTTAAAATTGTTGGCTTCTTTTATTTTCCTCCTCCTCCTCCTCCTCCTCCTCCTCCTCCTCCTCCTCCTCCTCCTCCTCCTCCTCCTCCTCCTCCTCCTCCTCCTCCTTCTTCTTCTTCTTCTTCTTCTTCTTCTTCTTCTTCTGTTGTTAACTAATTTGGGGTCTTGACACATTTAATTTCTTTTTCTTTTTTTGAGACAGAGTTTCACTCTGTCGCCCAGGCTGGAGTGCAGTGGTCCCATCTCAGCTCACTGCAACCTCTGCCCCCCTGATTCTCCTGCCTCAGTCTCCCGAGTAGCTGGGATTACAGGCATGCACTACCACGCCCGGCTGATTTTTGTATTTTTAGTAGAGACAGGGTTTCGCCATGCTGACCAGGCTGGTCTCGAACTCCTGACCTCATATGATCCACCAGCCTCAGCCTCCCAAAGTGCTGAGGTGACAGGTGTGAGCCACTGCACTGACACATTTAGTTCCATATTTGTTTTTTCCCTGAAAAGGGAAAAAAATGGCATCTGAGAATTGTGGAACTACAATGCATAATTTTCTAAAAATTAAAGTTCGTATCATTTTATTCAGAGGTAAAGCAATGTGTTTATATTAGGATAAAATACTATAAGCTGGAAAGAGGTTATTTAGAAGTATTTTCTGCAGAGGTAGGAACTATAAGAAAGAGAAAGAGTGGTGGCGAGTAAAAGATGACTCAAGAAAAGTTAAAGGCCTCATCTGATAACATTAGATGACCAGGTATACTTATATGCTACGAAATATTCTAACATCAGAGCAAGCCCTTTTAATGTGTGTCCTGGACATAAATATACTCTCAACCCAAAGGAAACATTCTAATGCCTTCCTTCCAGGAATTCAGTAAAGAACAATATTCACGAACAAAACTATATTAACACAACTTAATAAATTAAGCTGATAAGATTCTTGCTTTCCATGGTTCTGCCATTACCCAATATGACAATCCTATTTTTAACCACAAAAGAAAGCATAGTTCTTTTTCCAGAGTATATCTCTAATTGATTTAAGTGGTTACCCATTCCAGGGCCGGTGCTAAGTTCTGGTGATATAACTGAGCTCATAGACAAGGTCCCTGTCTTCATGGAGTTGAGAGTCTTGTGTAGGAATCAGGGAAGTAAAGTATAGTGCAGAGAAGTAGCAGACAATGAAAGGAAGCGCAGAAGAGGGTTTTTAAAACTCAGATTTTGAAGACTGCAGGGATTTCCAGGGAATATGATATCTAAGTGAATTCAAGGATGAATAGGAGTTAGCCAGGCAGAGCTGGGGTAGCAGACTGTTCCAGGAGCAAGAGAGGGCATGGTGAGTTCCAAGAATGGAAAAACTGGAGCACAGAAGGGGAGGGTGGCAAGAGAAGATGAGGAGGCAGGAGCCACATCCTGAAAGGACTTGCAAGTGTATAAAGGAGTCTAGGCTTTTCCCTGAGTCCAATGAAGAACCATCCAAAGGTTTTAAGTGGGAGAGACATGATTAGATTGCCGGCCACAATGTGGAGAAACAATTAAAGGGAAATAGGACTAAAGAGAGAGGTCATTAAGGAGGCTGTGAAGGTAGCCAGGAGAGAGCATATTAATGTCCCAGGTCAAATTAGTAGCAGCGGGAATGGAGAAAATTGAATATATTGGAGAAGTTATCATTTAAATTACTTCTCACCATTTCTGCCTCAGGAATTTTCCTATCAAGGTGCCACAATCACCAATAGCAAGGAAAAGAAGACACATCTGGCTTAAGATCTTGTCTTCAAACAACACAGTAGATCAATTAGCTATTTTGGTCAATGATGTTAAAAAAAGATCCAAATTATGTAGAAAATGAGAGGAATTAAAACCAACAGTAAGATCAATGGAAAAAGGCACAGAGTCTTTCAAACTTTGATATTGACCCAAACAGGAATACAAGATTAATATTTTTATTAATTATTTAGCTAATGCTGAATACGAAATACATGATATAAAATCCCAAACAGTACCCAAACAGGTTTGAAATGAAAATTCTCCCTCATACCCAGTATAAGTCTGTTCTAGCACTGCTATAAAGAAATACCTGAGCCTGGGTAATTTATAAAGAAAAGAGGTTTAATTGGTTCACAGTTCTGCAAGCTGTACAGGAATCATTGTGGCTTCTGCATCTGGGGAGGCCTCAGGAAGCTTCCAATCACGGCAGAAGGCAAAGGGGGTACAAAGCACATCACATGGCTGGAGCAGAAGGAAGACAGAGTGGGGAGGTGCTACATACTTTTAAACAACCAGTATCTTTTGAGAACTATCACAGGAACAGCACCAAGTGGATGGTGCTAAACTATTCATGAGAAAACTGCCCCCATGATCAAATCACCCCCCACCAGGCTCCACCTCCAACACTGAGAATTACAACTGCATATGAAATTTGGGTGGGAACATAGATCCAAGCCATGTTACATCCCAACTCCTGCCATTTAGGTCTCCTTCCTAGAGGCAATTAATACCAATTTCTTGTGTCTTCTTCTAAAGATACATCGTGAATACAGAATCATATGTTAAAGTATTGTCTTAATACTTTATATCCTACTTTGTTATTTTCTTTACAAATGTCAACTTTATAACTATTGTCATAGACGGTAAATTATCCAAAGATATGTGATATTTTAATACCATGTCAATTCATTTTTATAAATAATATAATAATTCTTTTCCAGATAAGCAGATCTCATTTTAAATTTAAGTAAACATTTAAGAACTTATAGGAGTACATGACCTAATGTGTTTTATAAATACCATAAGAGCCTGAATGAGACTCAGTCATCAATGGTTCTGCCATTATCTCAAATTTCTGATTCATTCTTCTGCATATTTCTTGTTCTAGTCTAGTTAAACAGAGAACCTCTTACTATGCCCATTATTCTCTTTTCTCAATCCAAGCTGTATGGCCTGGAACAATTTTTTATTGTTTCCCTGAAAATCATGTCCATTCTATTCCTCAAAATATTTTAAAAACCAACCTCTTCTAAGAGATTAACCCTAAAACTCTCTAACCTTTGGAGATAATTTGGGATGACTCGAGAATGCTATGAATTCCTTATCCTTGCTCTATATTACCCCATTTTTCCTCCAAATCTGAAGCCAATCATCCCTTTGAATCTTTCAGTTTCAAAAGACAATACACTCTCTTCAATCTGTAAACTCGTTTGAACTGAGTTGCAACATTACTAATACAGATACATTTTTATGGCTAGGTTCTCCCTCCCACCAGACCCAAAAAGGCCCCCTAAAGCTTTCACTCATTTACATTTCCTACTTATAAAATGAGATTAAGACTATTACCTCTTCTGCAGAACAACTGTTCACATACAGAATACAGTTGTACCAACTACACATCATTGCCTTTTCTTGTCCAGGTTAAAATCCTGTAGTTTCACCAGCTTTTCCTTGTGTAACAGAGTCTTTCTCAGTCTTTTAGCTAAGATCAAATGTGTATATATGGTACAATTTCTAGGTATTTCATCGTCTTGGCTGCCCTTAGCTTAACAATGTCTGTCTCAATAAGATTCCCATAACCAAACAAAATGTTCCATCATAGAGTAAACTAAGATTGAGTGGACATTGCTGGCTTGGGTCTCTTGAGCAGAAAGCAATGACAGTTGGTGGCCATTTCCCAAGTGTGATAGTTAATTTTAGGTGTCAATTTGACTGAATTCAGGAATACCTGGAAACTTGGTAAAGCATCATTTTTGGGTGTGTCTGTGAGGGTGTTTCCAGAGAAGATCAGCATGTGAGTCTGAGTGGAGAAAGTGAGGACCATCTGCCCTCAATGTGGGTGGGTACCACTGAATTAGCGGGGACCCCCGAGAGCACAGAAACAGAGAAAAGGCGAATGTATTGATCTATCTGTGAGAGCTGGGATACACTCTTCCTCTCTTGCCCTTGGACATCAGAACTCCAGACTTCCCAGCCTTTGGACTTCAAAACTTACACAAGCACCACTTCCCCTGAGCCCCCCAGGTTCTCGGAGCTTGGCTTCCCTGGTTCTGAGGCTTTTGCACTAGGACAGAGCCATTCTAGCAGCATCCCATGGTCTCCAGTTTGCAGATGGCTTGTAGGACTTCTTGGCCTCTATAATTGTGTGAGCCATTACCCTAGTAAATTCTCTATCATCTGTCTATCTGTCTGTCTATTTATCTATCTATTATCTATCTATCTATCTATCTATCTATCTATCCTATTTCTTCAGTCTCTCTGGAGAACCCTGACTAACACACCAAGTAAGGATAGGCCAGAAGTAAGGGACAATCCAAAATGCCAAATAAGGGGAACAGAGGGCAAGAATCGGACCTGAAACAAATAATTGGTAATCAAGAATGATTACAATTGGAAAGTCTTGGCCGGGTGCAGTGACCCACACATGTAATCCCAGAAATTTGGGAGGCCAAGGCAGAGCATATGAGGCCAGGAGTTTAAGACCAGCCTGGCCAACATGGCAAAACCCTGTCTGCACTAAAAATATAAACATTAGCCAGGTGTGGTGATGCATATCTGTAATCCCAGTTACTCAGGTGTGAGGCATGACAATCTCTTGAACCCAGAAGGTGGAGGTCGCAGTGAGCTGAGATTGCGCCACTGCACTCCAGCCTGGGCAACAGAGTGAGACTCTATCTCAAAAAAAAAACCAAAAAAAACAAAAAAGGGAAAAGTCTCCCTCTGTTCTTGGTTACTTTTCCGTACGAAGTGAAGCCTGCATATTTCCGGTGATAGTAAAACACAAGGACACAAGGACAAGGAACTGAATATTTTTACAACATCCTGTCCCAGACATTGGTCAAGGAGATAAAAGTAAAAGGTGCTGAGCTGGATTGAACAAGACTTTTACTGCTTTAATACGTTGATTAATGTAGCTTCAGACAGAATTCACTTTTTTAATGGTGTATCACACTGTGGGCTCAGCTGACATTGTGGTCAACCAAAGCCATGAGGTCTCTTTTATATGAGCAGAAGCCATTAACAATACACAATTCTGCACTTGTGAAACTTATTTTTGCCTCTTTAGGGCAGGAATTTACATTTACCCATTAGCATTTCTTTTCTGAGTATTCCACCTAGTTTAGAGGTTAAATGCTTTGGAGTTAGTCTGAGATTATAACTCAGCTCATTCATCTTTTGGCTGTCTGCATTTGGGAAACTCCTTTTAACATTATTTGCTTAAATAACATTTTTTAAAAAATCAATCATATTGATTTTGCCCCAACAGTCATTTTTCCATCTATCAACTTATTTACTCATTCATTCAACAGATACATGTCTTCTAAGTGCCAGGCAGTGTGTTAGATATGCAGTAAATGCCTTCTCTGGGGTCTTAAGTTCACTAATAAAATTGTTTTACAAACAGAATTCAAGGATCAGCCCCTGGACACATCTCTTAACTGTAGCTTTTTCTCTAAGTGAGTAAGTAGATAGAAATCTATTAATGAAAATGTAGAGGCCGGGCATGGTGGCTCATGCCTGTAATCCCACCACTTTGGGAGGCTGAGGCAGGCAGATCACCTGAGGTCAAAAGTTCAAGACTAGTCTGACCAACATGGTGAAAGCTTGTCTCTACTAAAAATACAAAAATTAGCTGGGCGTGGTGGCAGGTGCCTGTAATCCAGCTACTTGGGAGGCTGAGCCATGAGAATCACTTGAACCCGGGAGATGGAGGTTGCAGTGAGCCAAGATCATGCCACTGCACTCTAGCCTGGGCAACAAGAATGAAACTCCACCTCCACACACACACACACACACACACACACACACACACACACAATGCAGAGAGTATGATTATTGAACCTGATATAAATACAACTGAGTAGGCCGGGCATGGTGGCTCATGCCTGTAACCCCAGCACTCTGGGAGGCTGAGGCGGGTGGATCACTTGAGGTCAGGAGTTTGAGACCAGCCTGGCCAATGTGATGGAACCCTGTCTCTACTTAAAAGTACAAAAATTAGTCAGGCATGGTGGCACATGCCTATAATCCCAGGTACTCAGGAGAATAAGGGAGGCTGAAGCAGGAGAATCACTTGAACCCAGGAGGCAGAGGTTGTGGTGAGCCGAGATCACTCCACTTCACTCCAGCCTGGGTGAGGGAGTGAGACTCTGTCTCAAAATAAAAATAAATAAATAAATACAACTGAGTAAACTATTTTCCAGTCCATGGGCACATCTGTATACCTTTTTTTATTAAATGTCTCACATTGGGAAAACAAAACAGCTCAGGACCCAGTCAGTATGATTAATAGAAAAACACACACACAAAAAAACACAGTCGACATACATGTTTTCCTGATAAATGTACCTTTTTAGCCTATTTTTTTCAGAAAATAACAATTTTTAATATCTAAAACTGAAAACAACCCAATAGTAGAGACATTACTTGTGGTATATGAACTCATTGGAATAACAGCTAGCAATGAAAAGCAGCAAATTACAATAATCTGGATGAATCTCACAAAACAATGTCAAGTGAAAGAAGACAAACATAAAAATACACATAGTATTCCACTTATATAAAGTACAAAAACAGGCAAAAGTTTATACTGTTAGAAGTTGGTCTAGCGGGGAAGAGGGAGGTAGTGACTGGAAGGGGGCATGAGATTTAGCCTTTATTTTGCAGTAGTGGTCTTTGGAGTACCAATTCATGAACCATCCTGTTGTCATAACTTCAGACTTTCTCATAAAAATAAAACTTTTGTCCATAAAATATATACAAATACATAAAGGGGGCTAAAACACATTTTCCCTAAATGGCAGAAACACCGTAAAATTTACATTTAAGTTAGAAATGGTTACTTCTTCCTTCTTAAAATCCTTAGTCATCACCTCCATATCTTCTCAGGCCCAATATGCATTTTGAGATTGGTTGCATGACCCAAGTGTCTGGCAGCCTTTCTGCTAGACCAGCTGTCAATGACTGAAAAACAAGCAAGCTCTCAATTGCACAATATGTATCAAGTCATGCAGTTCTATAAAAGGAATACTTGATTTGATCTTCAGCAGCCAGAGTCAGGCAGCCGGAAGGTGATTATAACTATGTCCGGTATTTATATCAACCTCAATCATTCACTGTCTACCAACTGACTCTAATAAGATGCTCCCAACCATATATTTAATTCCCATGAATTACTTGTTGATTATCCACACTGCAGGTTATCTTCAATAAATTTTCTTTGTCCTGGGCCAGCTTCATCTTATTCTCTCCTAGATCACTTTCCCTATTGTCCAGCTGGTGTGTGCCCAACAGAAAAGGTGAACTAATCTTTGTATCGGTGTAAATCAGTGGTTTCCAACTGGGAGATATTTTGGCTCCAAAGGGGACATTTGGCAATGTCTGTAAACATGTTTGGTTGCCACAAATATGGGGTGCTTTTGGTATCTATTGGTAGAAGCCAGAGATGCTAGTAACATCCTACAATGCACAAAACAGCCCCTACAGCAAAGACTTGTCCAGTCTAAAATGTCAACAGTGTTGAAGTTGAGAAGCCCTCACCTAAGTGCAGATAAAATAGGGAAACAATTTACAATTAACAGATACACTTCAAATTGAAGTATGAGTGATTTGGAGGTTAACCTTTGTTTTGGATTCTCTATTTCACAGCTTCCCTCATGAACAAGGGTAATGGACATTGAATACATATTTATTATTTCTTGTGCATGCCTTTCAATGGTTATTTAAGTTTGTAGCCTTTGAATTAGGGTGTAAAAATGTCTTCTTTTCAAACAATTTTTTTTTTTTTTTTTAAGAGACAGGGTCTCATTCAGGCTGGAATGCAGTGGCACCACCATAGCTCACTGTAGCCTCGAACCCTTGGACTCCAGCAATCCTCCTGCCTCAGCCTCACAAAGTGATGAGATTATAGGTATGAACCACCGTGCCTGACTCCAAATAAGAAAGTTTAATGCTGATTATTTGTTCAATGGCTGGGGCACATTTATGGGGAGTAGAAATTCATGTAAAGAACTTCTTATAGGGGCTTAACAAGGATTCTGGAAGATATTCTCAGTGTCAAATATTTTGGACTCTATGAGGATCAAGCCTGTGGGTTTTTTTTAATTTTATTTCTGCATGTTTATCCAATTTTTGTATGTTCTTTATATGTCTCAAAGGCCTATTTCATTATCCTCCTTTGATTCTGATTGAGTCACTTGCATGCTCAGACTTCAGTTCTGCATGGCTGAACAAATTCTTGGCATGAACTTTACTTTTTCATCCTCACACTAAAAGCATGGTTAATATTGATAATTTTAATTGCTTTTCATATTTCTTTCAGTAGTGAGTTTGCAAAGCTCCCAAATTTCCATTTGTGTTGACAGGTCTCAAAATAGCTTCCTTATCTTAAGTGAATTCATTATTATATTTTATTTGGGGAAATTAAGTCAATGCAGTGCAAAGTTATCAGCAGGCTTCCTGTAAAGTGTTTCATTTCATTGCTCATCTGAACTTCAAACTCTACGTAGCTTACTGTATCCCAAACTTGAGCCTTCAGTATCCAAAGGGTCAGTCCAGGGGTCTCAAAGAAACGTGTGCCTATTAATTGCTCATCTAAGAGTGAGTCACAGGTCTGGTTTAAAATTGAAACTCATAATAGCATCTAAGGGAGTGAATTCATTCTAGGGTCCTTGCAGGAACTCTGAGCCATGCCAGAAGATCCTAGTGGGTATAAATTCTACCAACCCTTAACCAGCACTCACTCCTAAGAACTTTGGAGTATGAGGAAGAAGTAAGGGGTGTGTCGTAGAACTAATTAATGTGCTGCCCTTCCAGTATGCTAGCAAAGGATAAAATTTAAGCTTCCAAATTGGAAAAAGAATGTGTGAGCCGACTCTGTTTTTTAAACTCAGGACCAAACCTTGGTCCTCTCCTTGGACCCTATAGACTCTGAATTGATGGATTTAGAAAGATAATTGGGTGATTCTTTTCTACATCATTTCCAAAAAGCTGCTAACCTTGCTTCAGAAAAATGTGTTCAAAATGCATGTTAAATTGCATCTTCTTGTTGACTTTGTCTCTAACCAAAGTAAATGTACCATAATGATCATGTTTAGCATGATGATAAAGTTAATAAGAATAATAATCATGTGAATGATTTCCGTGAAAACTCTGTTAATCAGGTTTTTTTGTTTGTTTGTTTTTAAAATTTTTATTATACTTTAAGTTCTAGGGTACATGTGCATAACGTGCAGGTTTGTTACATATGTATACTTGTGCCATGTTGGTGTGCTGCACCCATCAACTCGTCAGCACCCATCAATTCGTCATTTATATCAGATATAACTCCCAATGCAATCCCTCCCCCCTCCCCCCTCCCCATGATAGGCCCCAGTGTGTGATGTTCCCCTTCCCGAGTCCAAGTGATCTCATTGTTCAGTTCCCACCTATGAGTGAGAACATGCAGTGTTTGGTTTTCTGTTCTTGTGATAGTTTGCTAAGAATGATGGTTTCCAGCTGCATCCATGTCCCTACAAAGGACGCAAACTCATCCTTTTTTATGGCTGCATAATATTCCATGGTGTATATGTGCCACATTTTCTTAATCCAGTCTGTCACAGATGGACATTTGGGTTGATTCCAAGTCTTTGCTATTGTGAATAGTGCCACAATAAACATACATGTGCATGTGTCTTTATAGCAGCATGATTTATAATCCTTTGGGTATATACCCAGTAATGGGATGGCTGGGTAATATGGTACTTCTAGTTCTAGATCCTTGAGGAATCGCCATACTGTTTTCCATAATGGTTGAACTAGTTTACAATCCCACCAAAAGTGTAAAAGTGTTCCTATTTCTCCACATCCTCTCCAGCACCTGTTGTTTCCTGACTTTTTAATGATTGCCATTCTAACTGGTGTGAGATGGTATCTCATTGTGGTTTTAATTTGCATCTCTCTGATGGCCAGTGATGATGAGCATTTTTTCATGTGTCTGTTGGCTGTATGAATGTCTTCTTTTGAGAAATGTCTGTTCATATCCTTTCCCCATTTTTTGATGGGGTTGTTTGTTTTTTTCTTGTAAATTTGTTTGAGTTCTTTGTAGATTCTGGATATTAGCCCTTTGTCAGATGAGTAGATTGCAAAAATTTTCTCCCATTCTGTAGGTTGCGTGTTCACTCTGATGGTAGTTTCTTTTGCTGTGCAGAAGCTCTTTAGTTTAATTAGATCCCATTTGTCAATTTTGGCTTTTGCTGCCATTGCTTTTGGTGTTTTAGACATGAAGTCCTTGCCCATGCCTATGTCCTGAATGGTACTACCTAGGTTTTCTTCTAGGGTTTTAATGGTATTAGGTCTAACATTTAAGTCTCTAATCCATCTTGAATTAATCTTCGTATAAGGAGTAAGGAAAGGATCCAGTTTCAGCTTTCTACTTATGGCTAGCCAATTTTCCCAGCACCATTTATTAAATAGGGAATCCTTTCCCCATTGCTTGTTTCTCTCAGGTTTGTCAAAGATCAGATGGCTGTAGATGTGTGGTATTATTTCTGAGGACTCTGTTCTGTTCCACTGGTCTATATCTCTGTTTTGGTACCAGTACCATGCTGTTTTGGTTACTGTAGCCTTGTAGTATAGTTTGAAGTCAGGTAGCGTGATGCCTCCAGCTTTGTTCTTATGACATAGGATTGTCTTGGCAATGCGGGCTCTTTTTTGGTTCCATATGAACTTTAAAGCAGTTTTTTCCAATTCTGTGAAGAAAGTCATTGGTAGCTTGATGGGGATGGCATTGAATCTATAAATAACCTTGGGCAGTACGGCCGTTTTCACAATATTGATTCTTCCTATCCATGAGCATGGTATGTTCTTCCATTTGTTTGTGTCCTCTTTGATTTCACTGAGCAGTGGTTTGTAGTTCTCCTTGTAGAGGTCCTTTACATTCCTTGTCAGTTGGATTCCTAGGTATTTTATTCTCTTTGAAGCAATTGTGAATGGAAATTCATTCCTGATTTGGCTCTCTGTTTGTCTGTTACTGGTGTATAAGAATGCTTGTGATTTTTGCACATTGATTTTGTATCCTGAGACTTTGCTGAAGTTGCTTATCAGCTTGAGGAGATTTTGGGCTGAGACAATGGGGTTTTCTAAATATACAATCATGTCATCTGCAAACAGGGACAATTTGACTTCTTCTTTTCCTAACTGGATACCCTTGATTTCTTTCTCTTGCCTGATTGCCCTAGCCAGAACTTCCAACACTATGTTGAATAGGAGTGGTGAGAGAGGGCATCCCTGTCTTGTGCCAGTTTTCAAAGGGAATTTTTCCAGTTTTTGCCCATTCAGTATGATATTAGCTGTGGCTTTGTCATAAATAGCTCTTATTATTTTGAGGTACGTTCCATCAATACCGAATTTATTGAGCGTTTTTAGCATGAAGGGCTGTTGAATTTTGTCAAAAGCCTTTTCTGCATCTATTGAGATAATCATGTGGTTCTTGTCTTTGGTTCTGTTTATATGCTGGATTACGTTTATTGATTTGCGAATGTTGAACCAGCCTTGCATCCCAGGGATGAAGCCCACTTGATCATGGTGGATAAGCTTTTTGATGTGCTGCTGAATCCGGTTTGCCAGTATTTTATTGAGGATTTTTGCATCGATGTTCATCAGGGATATTGGTCTAAAATTCTCTTTTTTTGTTGTGTCTCTGCCAGGCTTTGGTATCAGGATGATGTTGGCCTCATAAAATGAGTTAGGGAGGATTCCCTCTTTTTCTATTGATTGGAATAGTTTCAGAAGGAATGGTGCCAGCTCCTCCTTATATCTCTGGTAGAATTCAGCTGTGAATCCATCTGGTCCTGGGCTTTTTTTGGTTGGTAGGCTATTAATTATTGCCTCAGTTTCAGAGCCTGCTATTGGTCTATTTAGGGATTCAACTTCTTCCTGGTTTAGTCTTGGAAGAGTGTAAGTGTCCAGGAAATCATCCATTTCTTCTAGATTTTCTAGTTCATTTGCGTAGAGGTGTTTATAGTATTCTCTGATGGTAGTTTGTATTTCTGTGGGGTCGGTGGTGATATCCCCTTTATCATTTTTTATTGTGTCTATTTGATTCTTCTCTCTTTTCTTCTTTATTAGTTTGGCTGGTGGTCTGTCAATTTTGTTGATCTTTTCAAAAAACTAACTCCTGGATTCATCGATTTTTTGGAGGGTTTTTTGTGTCTCTATCTCCTTCAGTTCTGCTCTGATCTTAGTTATTTCTTGCCTTCTGCTAGCTTTTGAATGTGTTTGCTCTTACTTCTCCAGTTCTTTTAATTGTGATGTTAGAGTGTCAATTTTAGATCTTTCCTGCTTTCTCTTGTGGGCATTTAGTGCTATAAATTCCCTCTACACACTGCTTTAAATGTGTCCCAGAGATTCTGGTATGTTGTATCTTTGTTCTCATTGGTTTCAAAGAACATCTTTATTTCTGCCTTCATTTTGTTATGTACCCAGTAGTCATTCAGGAGCAGGTTGTTCAGTTTCCATGTAGTTGAGCGGTTTTGAGTAAGTCTCTTAATCCTGAGTTCTAGTTTGATTGCACTGTGGTCTGAGAGACAGTTTGTTATAATTTCTGTTCTTTTACATTTGCTAAGGAGTGCTTTACTTCCAATTATGTGGTCAATTTTGGAATAAGTGCGATGTGGTGCTGAGAAGAATGTATATTCTGTTGATTTGGGGTTGAGAGTTCTATAGATGTCTATTAGGTCTGCTTGGTGCAGAGATGAGTTCAATTCCTGGATATCCTTGTTAACTTTCTGTCTCGTTGATCTGTCTAATGTTGACAGTGGAGTGTTGAAGTCTCCCATGATTATTGTATGGGAGTCTAAGTCTCTTTGTAAGTCTCTAAGGACTTGCTTTATGAATCTGGGTGCTCCTGCATTGAGTGCATATATATTTAGGAGAGTTAGCTCTTCCTGTTGAATTGATCCCTTTACCATTATGTAATGGCCTTCTTTGTCTCTTTTGATCTTTGATGGTTTAAAGTCTATTTTATCAGAGACTAGGATTGCAACCCCTGCTTTTTTTTGTTCTCCATTGGCTTGGTAGATCTTCCTCCATCCCTTTATTTTGAGCCTATGTATGTCTCTGCATGTGAGATGGGTCTCCTGAATACAGCAGACTGATGGGTCTTGACTCTTTATCCAGTTTGCCAGTCTGTGTCTTTTAATTGGAGCATTTAGTCCATTTACATTTAAGGTTAATATTGTTATGTGTGAACTTGATCCTGCCATTATGATATTAACTGGTTATTTTGCTCGTTAGTTGATGCAGTTTCTTCCTAGCCTCGATGGTCTTTACATTTTGGCATGTTTTTGCAATGGCTGGTACCGGTTGTTCCTTTCCATGCTTAGTGCTTGCTTCAGGGTCTCTTGTAAGGCAGGCCTGGTGGTGACAAAATCTCTAAGCATTTGCTTATCTGTAAAGGATTTTATTTCTCCTTCACTTATGAAACTTAGTTTGGCTGGATATGAAATTCTGGGTTTAAAATTGTCTTCTATAAGAATGTTGAATATTGGCCCCCACTCTCTTCTGGCTTGTAGAGTTTCTGCCGAGAGGTCTGCTGTTAGTCTGATGGGCTTCCCTTTGTGGGTAACCCGACCTTTCTTTCTGGCTGCCCTTAAGATTTTTTCCTTCATTTCCACTTTGGTGAATCTGGCAATTATGTGTCTTGGAGTTGCTCTTCTCGAGGAGTATCTTTGTGGTGTTCTCTGTATTTCCTGAATTTGAATGTTGGCCTGCCCTACTAGGTTGGGGAAGTTCTCCTGGATGATATCCTGAAGAGTGTTTTCCAACTTGGTTCCAATTTCCCCCTCACTTTCAGGCACCCCAATCAGACGTAGATTTGGTCTTTTTACATAATCCCATACTTCTTGCAGGCTTTGTTCATTTCTTTTTCTTCTTTTTTCTTTTGGTTTATCTTGTCGCTTCATTTCATTCATTTGATCCTCAATCGCTGATACTCTTTCTTCCAGTTGATCGAGTCAGTTACTGAAGCTTGTGGATTCGTCACGTATTTCTCGTGTCATGGTTTTCATCTCTGTCATTTCATTTATGACCTTCTCTGCGTTAATTGTTCTAGCTATCAATTCTTCCACTCTTTTTTCAAGATTTTTAGTTTCTTTGCGCTGGGTATGTAATTCCTCCTTTAGCTCTGAGAAGTTTGATGGACTGAAGACTTCTTCTCTCATTTCGTCAAAGTTATTCGCTGACCAGCTTTGATCCGTTGCTGGTGATGAGCTGCGCTCCTTTGCAGGGGGAGATGTGCTCTCATTTCTTGAATTTCCAGCTTTTCTGCCCTGCTTCTTCCCCATCTTTGTGGTTTTATCTGCCTCTGGTCTTTGATGATGGTGATGTACTGATGGGGTTTTGGTATAGGTGTTCTTCCTGTTTGATAGTTTTCCTTCTAATAGTCAGGACCCTCAGCTGTAGGTCTGTTGGAGATTGCTTGAGGTCCACTCCAGACCCTGTTTGCCTGGGTATCAGCAGCAGAGGTTGCAGAAGATAGAATATTGCTGAACAGCGAGTGTACCTGTCTGATTCTTCCTTTGGAAGCTTCCTCTCAGGGGTGTACTCCACCCTGTGAGGTGTGGGGTGTCAGACTGCCCCTAGTGGGGGATGTCTCCCAGTTAGGCTACTCAGGGGTCAGGGACCCACTTGAGCAGGCAGTCTGTCCGTTCTCAGATCTCAACCTCCGTGTTGGGAGATCCACTGCTCTCTTCAAAGCTGTCAGAGTCGTTGGTGTCTGCACAGGCCTCTGCTGCTTCCCCTTTTGTTGTTTAGCTGTGCCCTATCCCCAGAAGTGGAGTCTACAGAGACAGGCAGGTTTCCTTGAGCTGCTGTGAGCTCCACCCAGTTCAAGCTTCCCAGCGGCTTTGTTTACCTACTTAAGCCTCAGCAATGGCGGGCACCCCTCCCCCAGCCTCGCTGCTGCTGTTTGGGTTAGATCGCAGACTGCTGTGCTAGCAATGAGGGAGGCTCCGTGGGCGTGGGACCCTCCTGGCCAGGTGTGGGTATAATCTCCTGGTGTGCCCGTTTGCTTAAAGCGCAGTATTGGGGTGGGAATTACCCGATTTTCCAGGTGTTGTCTCAGTTCCCCTGGCTAGGAAAAGGGATTCCCTTCCCCCTTGCGCTTCCCAGGTGAGGCAATGCCTCACTCTGCTTCAGCTCTTGCTGGTCGGGCTGCAGCAGCTGACCTGCACCAATTGTCCGGCACTCCCCAGTGAGATGACCCCAGTACCTCAGTTGAAAATGCAGAAATCACCGGTCTTCTGTGTCGCTCGCGCTGGGAGTTGGAGACTGGAGCTGTTCCTATTTGGCCATCTTGCTCCGCCCCCTGTTTGTTTGTTTTTGATGGAGTCTCACTCTGTTGCCAGGTTGGAGTGCAGTGGCACGATCTCGGCTCACTGCAACATCCACCTCCCAGGTTCAAGTGATTCTCCTGCCTCAGCCTCCTGAGTAGCTGGGATTACAGGCGTGTGCCAGCACACCTAGCTAATTTACATATTTTTAGTAGAGACGAGGTTTCACCATGTTGGCCAGGATGTTCTCAATCTCTTGACCTCGTGATCTGCCCGCCTCGGGCTCCCAAAGTGCAGGGATTATAGGCGTAAGCCACTGTGCCTGGCCTAATCAGTTTTTAAAATATAGTGGAAACACAAAAGTTTAAAAGTAAACATGGCAGACTTCTTAAGTAAACTCACTGCTGGAAAGTTAGGAAGAATTTTTTTTTTTTTTTTTTTTTTTTTTTTTGAGACGGAGTCTCGCTCTGTCACCCAGGCTGGAGTCCAGTGGCCGGATCTCAGCTCAGTGCAAGCTCTGCCTCCCAGGTTTACTGCATTCTCCTGCCTCAGCCTCCCGAGTAGCTGGGACTACAGGCACCTGCCACCTCGCCCGGCTAGTTTTTTGTATTTTTTTAGTGGAGACGGGGTTTCACCGTGTTAGCCAGGATGGTCTCGATCTCCTGACCTCGTGATCCGCCCGTCTCAGCCTCCCAAAGTGCTGGGATTACAGGCTTGAGCCACCGCGCCCGGCCAGGAAAGAATTTTTTATAACCATGGGGATGCTGTGTAACAAGTTTCTATATGACAACACTGTATAGAGCTAGTGTAGTCAAATTGCTGTAACAAGGAGGTGAAGAGCAGTGATTTGATGTCAAACAGACCTTGAATCAGACCCTGGTTTTGACACTTCACAGCTGAGTGGCCTTAAACTTTCTTAGCCTCAGTTTCTTCATATTCAAAATGGAGATAATAATGGTATTTATCTCATAGACTTTGGGGACTATTAATTGACTTATTGTGTGTAAAATGTACACACATTTTATGTTTAAAAACTCAGCGCCTCTATGTGAAAAAAATACATATATTTAAAAAAATGAGGCCAGGGATGGTAGCACACGCTTATAATCCCAGCACTTTGGGAGGCCAAGGCAGGAGGGTCACTTGAGCCCAAGAGTATGAGAACAGCTTGGGCAACATGACGAAACCCCATCTCTAGAAAAAATACAAAAATTAGCCGGGCCTGGTGGGGCTGCTTGTAGTCTTAGCTACTTGGGAGTCTGAGGCGGGAGAATTGCTTGAACTCAGGAGGCAGAGGTTGCAGTGGGCAGAGATCATACCACTGCACTCCAGTCTGGGAGACAAAGTGAGAACCTGTCTCAAACAAAAAGAAATAAAAAGAAAAAAAGAAAAGAAAAGCATCAACTTCATAGGCTTGTGGGAGAAAAAAGAAAAAAGAAAAACTCAGCCTCTCAATAAATACTAATTTATATTTTTTACTGTTATACACCAAGCAAGTAATAATGTTTTGGATACTAGTCTAAAGAACATAGGTGAAGTATGGCAAGATCATGGTCCACAAGAAGTTTCATTTAATTCTAGGGATCATCTGTAGATATATATATATATATTTTTTTTTTAAGATGAAGTTTCACTCTGTCGCCCAGGCTGGAGTTCAGTGGCGCAATCTCGGCTCACTGCAAGCTCCACCTCCCAGGTTCACGCCATTCTCCTGCCTCAGCCTCCCAAGTAGCTGGGACTACTGGTGCCTGCCACCACGCCCGGCTAATTTTTTGTATTTTTAGTAGAGACGGGGTTTCACCGTGTTAGCTAGGATGGTCTTGATCTCCTGACCTAGTGATCCACCCACCTTGGCCTCCCAAAGTGCTGGGATTATAGGCGTGAGCCACCGCGCCCAGCCCATCTGTAGTAATATTTTTAACTCCTTTATGTAGTTTTTAAATTGTGGTATAATATGCATAAAACACATTATTTTAACTATTATAAATTGTACAATTCAGTGGTATTAAGTACATTGACAAGGTTGTGAAACAATCACTATGCATTTCTAGAACTTTTTCATCATCCCGAACAGAAACTACACCCATGAAACAGCAATTCCACATTTTGAGTGGTCATTTTAAAATGAATATTTTATCTTTTTATGTAAAGGAAAGAAAACTACCTTTTTAGCATTATTTGAGTATATTATCACATAGAAAATGAGAAAATAGAGATAAAAATGAATTAAAATGAAATCACTTTAAATTTCACTCTCCACAAATAAGTAGCTTCCATATTTTGTGATATGTGGGAGCTAAGCTATGAGATGCAAAGGCATAAGAATGATACAATGGACACTGGGGACTAGGGGGAAAGGGTGAGAGGAGAGGGAGGGATAAAAGACTACAATAGGGGACAGTGTATACTGCTCCAGTGATGGGTGCACAAAAATCTCGGAAATTACCACTAAAAAACTTATTCATGTAACCAAACACCACCTGTTCCTCCAAAACCTATGGAAATAAAAATAAATAAAGTCTTGTGGGAAAAAAAAAAGAATGAGATTGGAGGTGTGGAGCTGAAACCAGAGATTTCATACCACATTTATTAGGCCTTGGCCAACTCAGTGAAAGCTTGTCAACCTCACAAACCTAAATTGATATGAAATATTGACTTGAATAAACTATCCCAGTGCCCTGGAAAAAATTTTTTGTGATATAGCTGTCACTAGTTTTCCTCTTGCAAACATCTATATATGTAAAATGAAATCCTATTATGAATTCTACTTTCTAACCATTTAAAAAAATCTTTTAACTAGATAAGCACATTTTAGTAGATGTGGTAGGTAAATAACCATGAGGAAGAGAGGCAGAGAACTACTTCTCCATTTTAAAAAGACTTTGATGAGGAAGCAGTGAGGAGATAAAAACCCAAATGGCCTGTTTTCATGAAGACCATTTCATCGGAAGACTAATTCTTCCTCAATCTACAACTGTCATGTTCCTAAAAATTACTGTAGCAACTTGGCCTAAAGCCTAATTGTCATCCTGCATGGTGTCTCAAAATGAACATAAACGAATGAAAATCTTTAAAAAATATAACACAAAACAAAACTAATAGAAATGACTCCCTAAAGGGAGGGAACAGGATAGTGGAAGAAGGAATGAAATGAGATTTTATTATCTAATTATTATTTATGTTATTATATAGTTATATATATTATATACATATTACATATATATGTAATTACATACATATATCATATTACATATATATCTATGTAGTCAGAGATATATTATAAGATGGTGGAGACTGCAGTGAGCCATGATCACATCACTGCACTCCAGCCTCGGCAACAGAGGGAAACCCTGTTTCTAAACAAGTAAATAAATAAAATTGTATTTTACATATAAAACATTTATGTGATTTATATGGCCATACTATATAATATACATCTTATGGCTGGAGCTGAACAATTGGGGGGAAGGGAGGGTGGGGCAGCTGGGGGCTGGCCAGGCAGCTCTCTCTCTTTGTCTCTCATTTCCTGTATGTAATCACAGGGCCTCTCCAAGTGGTCTTTCCATGTGGGCTAGTTTGGCCTTTCCCATACATGGCACCCTCAGGGCAGTCAGAATGCTCCCTTAGCAGCTGATGTCTTTGAGAGCAAGTATTCCAGTGAACAAGGTGGAGGCTGTATTGCCTTTTATGCCCTCACCTGGGAAGTCACACAATATTATTTCCTCTGTACTCTATTGGTTGAAACAGAATAAAAAACCAGCCCATTTTCAAGGAGAGGGTTCATAGATTGCACCTCTCGGTGAGAGTAATGTCAAAGAATTTGTGGACAGATTTTTAAACTGCCAGCCATAGCATCCTTAAAAACTTCACAACAGTACCCAACTCAAAAGGCCACAAAAGAATGGACAGTCTACATATCATGGTTACTTACAAGTAGGGACTTTTCTGATTCCCAGGCCCATGGAACAAACAATTCCTCTTAGAATTGCATATACCGCATGGATTTATCTAAAACATCATAACTTGATATCTTTTAATTTACTTTATGACTTATCACATGTGAAACGCCCAGCCTAGTACTGGGTCCATAATAGACACTCTGTAAATATCGATGATAGCTGACACTTGTTTGAATTCCTCAGAAGTTTTTACTGATTGAGCACACTATTAATAAATAGTAGTTTGTGTGATCTCATGATTCTCTGAAAGACTTGACGGAGTTACAGTTTGAAAGAAGAATGGACCTCTAGAAAACTAAAATTCAGTATAAAATGTTGCAATTGGCTGATGTTTAGTGATAACAAGAGAGTGGGTAGACCAGAAAAGTGCCATTTTTCTCTGTGTTTTTTTTTATTTTTCTGAGATAGGGTCTTACTCTGTCACTCAAATGGGAGTGCAGTGGTGCGATCATGGCTTACTTGAACCTTGAACTCCTGGGCTAAAGCAATCTTCCCACCTCAGGCTCCAGAGTAACTGAGATTACAGGTGCATGCCGCCACACCTGGCTAATTTTTAAAAAATTTTTTGTAGAGATAGGATCTTGCTATGTTGACTATGCTGGTGTTGAACTCCTGCCCTTAAGTGATCCTCCTTTCTCAGCCTCTATTTTTACTTTCTATCAGCTTTCTTTTGCTACAGATTGCCTTTTGAAAAACTCTCCTGAGCAACAGAAAAAAAGAAGCATCTCCCTTATGTGAAGTATCAATGTATCATGCCAAAACTTTTTAAAGAATACTAATGATGGTTAGAATCCAGTCTGTTTAAAAATATTTCTGAAGATTAAGCAAAACATACACCAGATTTTTGAATCTAGGGTATTCCTTTGGCTTATAAGTAACCTCAGATTTTCTGTTAAGTCTGAAATGTCAAAAATGACCTTAAGTTATGGTGTTAGACACAGTAATTCATTTTGTAATGTAAATTAGTGTGTAATTTCCCAAACTGACAGAAATGTTAGATAATACCTATAGCTATTCAAAGAAAGAAAATCTAATATTATACTAAAGTAGAAGTTCCCTTAAAATTACAAGTCACATAAACAATGGGTAATTATAAATTGTGTGTGTTTATTTATTAAAATACTCATCAATTGTAATTGATGCTACTACATTACCTAATAAAATTACAACATAGTGTTCTAACTCTTCACTAATATACGTTGCCAACAATTACATAAATTTCAGTGCTTTTACTTTTCCTATTTAGTGACTTTTATTTACCTCAGAATATTTGTGGAATTGATATCTAGCTCCACTTATCTTGATCTAAGAAGCTCAAGAACTCTGTGTACCCAATCAGTCAATTATCATGTATCATAGGGCACAAAATTTCAGAGGTTCAAAGGCTGTTGACTGAATTCAACTGTGCTTTTTATATCACACATACCAAAAAAACTCAAAAATTGCAAACAGATGACTCTAGAACTATATGAAAGTCTCTTCACATTCTCTGCAAAATGACCTTCTAAATCATGTCCTATAAGAAAACTGCTTTTCTTAATGGAATTTTATGAAAATTAATAATAGGCCTGAAAAAAAGAGAAGTACTACATATACTTTATTACATTCTTTGTGGAATATGTTCTGGAAAAATAGAAGGCATTACAGAAATCACTTAACTGAGGAAGAAGTTCTACTCTGCACAAAACTCCCATTGATGTCAGTGGGAGTTCTGCGAATCGAACAAATGTTGAATTTGACCCTGCAATGTTTAAACTGCAATCCTCCCTGCTCTTGGCAGAGCCTGACTTCCCACTGAAAGGCGTTGTGGTCCTTGCTGGGATTACACAGCAGGTTAATAGTCTGGTTTTTCACTTCTTCTGGGGCAACAGATGAAACACATAATACTTTCTTTTAGGGCTATTACATACTTTTAAACACAAAAGACTTTAAATGAGATGATGTGAGAAAGTAAAAGGTAGAATCTGTGAATGGAAACTTCTGTTGCGAATGATTTTTATACAATCTTCTCCACTCGTGCCTGGGAAGCATCAATGAGTCCTATTTACATTAAAGGAAAAGGGAAGAATACCAAGATCTTAGAGACCACTTAGTATATCAGTATTGAAAATCAGCACTGAGTGAGCTATGTTCACTCTGTTTTTGTTATATTCCATTACACACATATAAAGAATGGTTACCAGCAAGATCCCAATACAATTGTTTTTTGGTAAAATAAGACGGTATGATTATAAATAAAGTTAAGAAAAAACACATGTTTTTACCACAAGGTAAGATACTGCAGAACCAAACTAGAGTGGCTCATTTTCCACTCAATCTCACAAGAAAAGACGTGACTCTAGTTATGGATCTAGCATAATCACGTATTGCTGCTACCCAAAAATGAGTATTACGTTCTGGAGCAAAGGCCTTGAAATCACCCAGTCTATATAGTTATACTCAGGCACTTCAATAACAACATAATCAGGGTCTTATTTTTAGCTGTTGGTATTCAGTGGAATTATTTGTCCTCCTTTGTATACTTTGTAAATGCTTTTTTTTTCTATAGCACATACATATTGCCCTTGTGGAGAGGAAATAATAAAAGAAAGGGATCAGCTTTTGTTTGAAAGGAGCAGAAGAAGAGGAAGATGAAAAAACAGGAAGTATTTCAAGTTGAAATTAAAACTTTTTGTTTTTATTTGACAGAAGATTGTGGATTTTTTTAAAAAGCAAACCCCAATGATTAAAAGTGAAAATGTTGGCTTATACATGGTGTGAGAAATCTGCTATTTCAGGCATTAAACATAGTTACAGGTTTACATATAGTTTATGGTTGGGGTTTATGCTCTGGTCTTTCAGGTTGCTGGGTTCGTATTCCAGCTCTGCAACTTCCTAGCTACATAGTCTTGTACAGGCAGGTTATCTATTAACCAGCATCCTAATTTATTATTCTGATAGGAATGTATTGAAGAGGAGGAGGGAATAGAAGGCTTGGGAGAAGTTTACAGACGCTGAGCTGTGTTAGTTGGATCAGCTGTAGAGGCTTGGGCTCTCAGGCATCAGATGCTTGCTTGCACAGGTAGCTGAGAAGGACACTTGGGAACCATGAGCTTCAGGGTCTCAGGGCAGTTTCAGAATGGCCTTCTGTTTCATTAATTCTCTACCCAGGAGGCTCCTGGTGCTGCAGGATCCTCTTTCCAGGGGAAATCAGACTCACTCAGGAACTGAATGGCCTCTAGCAATTTTCTTTCTTTTTAACTAATTCAGAACTTGTTACTGTTTTATTATTTTTTATATTATAGATTTAAAAGTTTTAAATCCATACATCTTTTAATGTTAATGCCATTCATTTAAAAATATTTATCTAAAATTTTTCTTATGTTTACATTATATTGAAATCCATTTCATGTTCTGGCTTTTATGAAAATTTAACCCTAAATCTTTTTTTTCCTCTACTTGCTCTTTTTCACAATTTTAACTCTCACATCTCTCTCTCATCTTATTTTCTACAAACATTTCAATCTTTTAAAAAGATGTTATTTCAATTCCTAGTTTTAGGTCTGTTTTAATCCTTTTTTAAAAATTTTTATTGATGTATTTTTTGAGATGGAGTTTTGTTCTGTTGCCCAGGCTGGAGTGCAGTGGCATGATCTCTGCTCACTGCAATCTCTGCCTCCCAGGTTCAAGTGATTCTCCTGCCTCAGCCTCCCAAGTAGCTGAGATTACAGGTGCCTGCCACCATGCTAGGCTAACACACCAGCTAATTTTTATATTTTAACTAGTGACAGGCTTTCACCATGTTGATCATGCTGGTCTTGAACTCCTGACCTTCAGTGATCCACCTATCTCAGCCTCCCAGAGTGCTGGGATTACAGGCCTGAGCCACTGTGCCCAGCCTGTTTTAGTCTTTTAAAAATTTATGTTGCTGGATGTGGTGGCTCACGCCTGTCATCCCAGCATTTTGGGAAGCTGAGGCGAGCGGATAACCTGAGGTCAGGAGTTTTGAGACCAGCCTGGCCAACATTGCAGAACCCTGTCTGTAATAAAAATACAAAAAAATTAGCTGGGCATGGTGGGGCAGGCACCTGTAATCCCAGCTGCTTGGGAGGCTGAGTCAAGAGAATCACTGTAACCTGGGAGTTGGAGGTTGCAGTGAGCTGTGACTGTGCCATTACAGTCCAGCCTGGGCGACAGAGTGGGTCTCCATCTAAAAAAAAAAAAAAAAATTATGTTGAGCCTAATTTTTTCCCTTCTTCTACCTGAGCCCATATTTTTTCTCTATTACTTGTCTTTATAATAGCTGACAGGAAGAAATTCAAGGAAGTGTGAAGAGTGGATAAAGTCCATATTATAAGTAGAGGCAGAAAGAGAAGATTTTCTTCCTCTCTCTCTCCCTGACTCCTGCAGCTATTCCTGCACTAGCCTCCTTAGATCCTTCCACAGTATTCTTTAGTCCAAATAGAACCTTAATCCACTTAACCTGGGAGAATTTGAGAGTTAATTCCCTTCACGGCCTTAAATCCATTACACAAACAGCACTTTTGATTTGCCAGAATAATTTGCTGCCATCTCACACTGTTCAGTCCTTATTTAAAAATTCATGGTTTCCAAACTATACAATTATTGGAATTGGGCAAAGTATATAATTATTGGAATTTGGGCAAACTATGACAGATACACACCCAGAAGCCTGGTGGTCTGCCTAGAGGAATATGCTCAAGGAGGGGTTCACTAGGATATGCCCAGGTCTGACCCTTTTGAGATGGTGCTTCCTTAAATATTCCATGCTTCCTCAAAAAGTTCCATGAACTTCCCTACTGACATTCATGGAGAGTGGCATCAGAAAGACTCTTGTCTAGTTTCAGGGACCATGTTTAAACCGGTTTAATTCCAGCCCACAGTCATCAGATTAGTTCACTTCCCTTTCTGTTCAGGTCATGGGAGCACCCTTTAATTATAGTCCAGTGGAGTTCTTTTTGTTTGAGAGAACTGAAAAACAATCACCACCCCAAATACAATAACAGCTGAAGCTGGCTAGAGTTTCATTATCATTTCATTTCAAATGGGGTTATTCCTCACCTAGGTTTTTAAAGCCCCTATACGTTTTCAAATATTGATTGGCTCTTTATATATATTTTTTGTAAACTTTCAAAATGTCTTTTGTAAATAGTTTAATTGGATTTTGTAAATAGTTCAACTGGATTGTTATTTTCTTCCAGACTTACAAGAGCTCTTTGTATATATGGATATTAAATTGTTTCTTATATTGTTTCTAATGTTTTAACTTTGTTTGGTGTCTTTTGCCAACAGAAGTTTTAAACATAGTTCTGTCAAACTTTTCTTTGGTGGCTTCTGGGTTGCTCCATGTTTGGATTGCTATGTGGTAACAATGTGGCATGGTTGAACATACACTGAGGTGAGAGAGAACGGAGTTCTAATTATGGTTTTGCCACTAACCAGTAGAGTGACTTTGGGCAAGTCTTCAAACCTGTGTTCGCTCAGCTATAAAATGCGGTTGAAGTAGAAACAAGATGACCTCTGAGGTTTCTTCCTGCTTATTCATCCACTACTGAACATTCTCAGATTCTAGAGTTTTAAAAGCTTATTTTCTTTAAGTAGGCCAATCATTCTCCCTGAAACGAACATTTCTCATTTGCCTACTGACATTTTCATAGTGTAAAATCTAGCTAGTGTCAGAATTATCAAAATTTCTGAATTTTTGGCATCTGGATTAACAATAAATTTTTGTATAAGATTTGGTGAGTTTATGCTTGTTTTCTCTTACAGGTTATAGCATAGGCTTTATAGAGAATAGATACTGCATTTAATATGTAATCTAAAGTATGTATATTATGGAGCAACTAAGTCAATGGACATTTAATATGGCTTATTATATTTTATTGATGATAATGAATTATAGTCCTCTTGATACAAGAAAAAAAGGATAGCTTTTACTTGTGTAGTGTTGATAGTGTGCTTTCATGTTCATCATCTCGTTTGGTACCCACAATAATCCTATGAGAAAGATTAGAGGACTTATTCTATTTTATAAATCATGAAGCATTACACAAAGAGATTAAATGATTTATCCAAAGTCACCAGCCACTAAATGCTAATGTCAGTGTCCATACTTTTCTCTCTTTCTTTCCTTCTCCCCTCCCTCCCTCTCTTCCTCCCTCCTTCCTTCCCTCCCTCCTTCCCTCCCTCCCTCCCTCCCTCCCTCCTTCCTTCCTTCCTTCCTTCCTTCCTTCCTTCCTTTTTTTGAGACAGAGTTTCAATCTTGTTGCCCATATTGGAGTGCAATGGTGCAATCTCGGCTCACCACAACCTCCGCCTCCTGGGTTCAAGCAATTCTCCAGCCTCAGCCTCCTGAGTAGCTGGGATTATAGGTGCCCGCCACCACTCCCAGCTAATTTTGTATTTTTAGTAGTGATGGGGTTTCTCCATGTTGGTCAGGCTGGTCTTGAACTCCCAACCTCGAGGTGATTCACCCGCCTTTGGCCTTCCAAAGTGCTGGGATTACAGGCATGAGCCATCACGCCCAGCCACCCATGCTTTTCTTAAAGATGATAATATTGATGAGAAAAAATGTATTGGTTACGTTTAATTACTACAGAAGACAAAATAGAAATATCAGTTATCTACAAGGTAGGGTGGTGAGATATAGGTAAATGAAATAAAATATCAAGAATAAACAGTATTTCTATTAATAGGTTGGTATGCTACATACCAGGAAATAGGACAGATACACTATATACAGTTTTGTATAAGAAAACAAAAAGCCTCAGAGGGAATTTCAAGAGGTAGAAAGAACCATCCATCTTAGAGAAAAACTAGAAGAACAAAAGAATTGAAAGTAAATTAGAATTGAAAAACCATCCATCTTAGAGAATCATTCATCTTAGAGTAAAATTAAAAGAACAAGAGGATTGAAAGTAATTAAAAACTAAGGAAACGAGAGCCAGGCATGGTGGCTCACACCTGTAATCCCAGCACTTTGGGAGGCTAAGGTGGGAGAATCACTTGAGCCCAGGAGTGTGAGACTACAGTGAGCTATGATCATGACACTACACTCTAGCCTGGGAAAAATGCTAAGAAAACTAAAATAATAGATCTGAAGCTAGAGAAAAACAGAAGGGAGAGGAAATATTTAAAAATATGTTTTAATTTAGATCAGCATTTTTGAAGGAAATTGACAGCATTTATAGTCACTTCTGAGAAAAATAAATTTCATCCCAAGGGAATGAAGTATGTGTGCCAAAGTATATTCAGAGTTATTTTAGAAAATTCAATGGAAAAATATCATTTTCCAATACTGATTAAATCAGATGTAGGTGAGATTTGTCCAATAGTCTGCTTACAATACAGTAGTTTTTGACAATACAGAGAGAATTTGCTCTGACTTTATTTACTTACTTATTTATTTATTTATTTCAGACAAAGTCTTGCTCTGTCACCAGGCTGGAGTGCAGTGGCGTGATCTTGGCTCACTGCAACCTCCGCCTCCCGGGTTCAAGAGATTCTCCTGCCTCAGTCTCCCGAGTAACTGGGACTACAGGCGCATGCCACCACACCCAGTTAATTTATGTACTTTTAGTAGAGACGGGGTTTCACCATGTTGGACAAGATGGCCTCGATCTCTTGACCCCGTGATCCACCCGCCTCAGCCTCCCTAATGCTGGGATTACAGGTGTGAGCCACCCGCGCCTGGCCTACTCTGACTTTAAAATAGGAATGATGTGATGCTTAACTAGTAAATACAGTTTTTATGTAACATAGTTGGCATTTTTGAACAGGGCAGTTAAGCATCTTACTACACCTCGAATTACATTCAATACCAATTTACTGGCTATTTTCATGGCATTTTTGATGCTAAACAGTTTTCTAAAATAAAATACTATAGAAAAATTTAAGTTTATTAAATGTGGGAATAAGTGAGGAAAAGAGCAATTTCATTACCCAAAGAAAGATAATATTAAGTGGAAACCTGTGTTGAAGGGTGATAAGCAGTCTAACAGAAGCCTAAGTAGAAGTCTAAATAAACTTCTTTTGTTGATTTAATACTGCTCTGATTTGGAAAGAGGTATGCATATTGTAATATGATAGAAATAGATTATGATTCATACTAGGGAGGACTGGAGAGGAGAAGTAAATCAGAAGAAGGCAGAAAGTTGAAAATTATTAGTTTGATCATTTGCCTCAGTTGATCCAGGACAGTCTTGGTTTTACATTTGTTGTGCCTGTGTAATTATTTTTTATTGTTATCATTATTTTGAGACAGGATCTCACTCTGTCACCCAGGCTGGAGTGCAGTGGCACAATCTCAGTTCATTGCAACCTCTGACTTCTGGGCTCAAATCCTCCCACCTCAGCCTCCCAAGTAGCTGGGACTATAGGCACCCATCCTATATCCAGCTAATTTTTGTATTTTTTGAAGATATGGGGTTTCACTATGTTGCCCAGGCTGGTCTCAAACTCCTGGATACAAGCGATCTGCTCACCTTGGCCTCCAAAAGAGCTGGGATTATAGGCATGAGTCACTAAGCCCCACCCCTGTGTAATTATTAATAATGTCTTTGTTCACTCTCAAAGTGTCCTAGTTTGGATGACAGACTATATGGTCACCTTAGAAATAATGGAAGCATAGTACATATTATTGGTGCCTTTAAAAGTACATTACTAGGCCAGGATCGGCCCAGTAGTTACTAGTCTCAGTAACTCAGGAAGCTGAGGTGGGACAACCGCTGGAGCCCAGGGGTTCTAGGCCACAGTGTGCTATGACTGTGCCTGTGAAGAACCACTGCAGTTCAGCTTGGGGCAACATAGTGAAACCCTTGTCTCTAAAAAAACAGTGTAGTACTAGTGATAGCTAATACTTTTGAGTCTGCCAAGCACTGTGATATTGCGTTAAATACTTTATGAACATTGTCCCATTTAGTTTTCCTCATAATCTGTAAGGCAGTATTATAATCCCCTTTCTAGAGAAGAGGAAGCTCAAGTTTATGTTTATAGATATTCAGGAACTTGCCCAAGGTCACTCAAGTAGCCAAGTTTCTAATTCAAGCAGTCTTGTTTCAGAAGCCACACAAATAATCACAATGCATTATTTATTTCTCTCCCCACATTAAAAAACTTCATAATACATCTGAAAGAAATTCAACTTTGATAATTTACAAAATATATAGCATAGAAAAAAAGATTATTAAGCATATACAAGAGGAAAAAAACATCAAAAGTTTTCCAAAAGCTTTTCACAAATAAAGGCAGACTTTCCATGCAATGCATAAAATATTTTTAAAAAATGTGCTTGAAATGTCGAAACATGTTATGGGAGAGGTGATTCCATTCTCAAAGTATTACAGAATCCATAATATTGGTTCTTGCATGTACAGCCTCTTTTGAGCCAAAGAACTTCTTTCCTGCAGACTTGCCACCCTAACCTCCTGGCCTCTCTATCAAGAGACTAAGATGGAAGTAAAAAGGGAGAAGTCAAATCCCTATTAAAAATACACATTATAGTGCATTTTGACGTAATTGATCCAATGCTTCTAGACTTCATTAAAATCTAACCCTATTCTAGCCTGAAGATTCATTTTTCCCAAACACTACTCTACTAAAAACTGTTTTAGGTAACCAGTTCTTTACTAGGGGTCTGGTAAAGGAGAAAAGAAGAATTATCATCCCAAATTTGTCCTTGTCCTCTATTTTTGTCTCCTCAATGCTCTTATGCAGGTGCTTGGCTGGTATGGGGAAGGGATGGGGTATCTTTTTTAAAACAGTAGATGGGCTCTCTCTTAGAGCAGCTTTTCCCCCTATGAATGCTGTGTACATTCCCTGGAATGCTTAAGGCCTTAAGGCTTTCCTTCAGTTGAAATGGCTTATCTCTAGCAGACAGTAATTCCTTTTCCGAGCCCAGCCATTGGGAAGGGGAATCCCAAAGAAAAGATTTTCTGCCTTTCACAGAGAATCATTCAGAGATTCACAACAGGGAACTTGAAGCTATACTATCAATAAACATTAGTTAACTTACTCTCTAAGGTGGTCTTGGAATTCAGTTAATTGTTCCAGAATCACAGGCAGCCTTGTTTAAGGTGGGGTTTTATTTCTTCTTTAATCATAACTGAAGAGTTAAGTCCATCTTAGTGTAACGTCCTGCGGGAGGATTTTCAAAGGAAACTAATCTGTAAAGCATGGAATGAGAGTACCTTCTAGAATAAATGGAAGATTTGACTCTGTGTGTGCTGCTTATATGAAACAAAACTAAATACTCAGTGATTAATAACAAAGATGGATTGTTGTTTGTGATTGCTGAATACTCTGATTATATACCTGCCGTTTCACCCTTCCATATGCACACAGATGCAAAATTCCAGAGAAAATACTTTATAGATTATCAAAGAAATATTTGACAAAATAGATTACTACAGTTGACCTTTGACCTCACAGGGTGGACTGCATGGTTCAATGCAAATTTTTCTAGTAAATATATTGGACTTTTTTGGAAGATTTGTGACAATTTGAAAAACTTGCAAACTGTGTAGCCTAGAAACACTGAATTTTTTTTAAGTTATGTATGTCACGAATGCATAAATATGTGTAGACGCTAGTCTATTTTTATCATTTACTACCATAAAATATAAGCAAACCTATCATAAAAAGTTAAAATTTATCAAAATGTAGGCACACACTTACAGACCAAACATGGTGCTATTTGTAGCAGGGAGAAATGTAAACAAATGTAAAGATACAGTATTAAATCATAACTGCATAAAATTAACTGTCATACAAACTGTACTGCTGTAATAATTTCGTAGCCACCTCTTGGTGCTATTGCAGCAAACTTAAGTGTTGCCAGTATTTGCTTTAAGCTGTGTAATGCTAATCATCTCTGAGTGAGCAGTTCATCTCTCCAGTAAATTGCATATTGCAGTAAAAAGTTATCTCTCATGGTTCTCACATATTTTCCACCATGTTTAGTGCAATACTGCAAAACTTTAATAACACTATGGCTTCTATACGAAGTGCCACTGGTGATGCTGGAAGTGTTCCCAGGAAGCAAAGTCATGACAGTACAAGAAAAAGTTGAACTGCTTGATATGTACCATAGACTGAGGTCTGCTATTTAGGACAATTCATCTTGTAAAGAGACAATGTAAACTTATGGTATTGACATTACTGTGAATGTAGTTTCTCGTCCTTATGATTTTCTTAATAACATTTATTTCTCTACTTATTGTAAGAAGACAGTAAATAATACATATAAGATACAAGAAATGTGTTAATCAACTGTTTTATCAGTTAGGCTTCTGGTCAGTAGTAGGCTTATTAGCAGTTGTTCAATTTTGGGAGAGTCAAATGTTATATGCTCACATAGTTGGCCGGTGCCCCTAAATTCCATATTATTCAAGGGTCAACTATATTGATAAGTGTAGCCTGGATTCCATCCTTTTTTTTTTTTTTTTTTTTTGTAGAGACAAGGTCTTGCCATGTTGTCCAGGCTGATCTTGAACCCCTGGGCTCAAGCAATCCTCCCGCTTCAGCCTCCAAAGTGCTGGGATTACAGGTGTGAGCCACCGCAACCGGCCGGATTCCATCCTCTTAAGGCCAGTGTATTAGGGGGCTCATTCTCACAGTATGAGTAAGCAGGACTTATTTAGCCATCAAAAGAGTCCTTTTATTTCCTGTAATCCTCTACTCTCTATATATCGCTCCAAGGAATGAGACTACATTTCCCTCTCCTATCAACTCAGCCTCAGCACGTTATCTCTATTTTTCCCTTCCAGCAAAAGCTGTTTTAGGGAAACAACCTGATGAATTAGGTATAAATGACTAACAAGGCTTAAAATATGACTTTTCCCAGGATTATGGTTTTGTGCTAGAGAAAAAAACTACTTAAAGGGATAACACTCTAATGGCAGAATTTCAGGTGAGTTGGAGGGTTTTTAGTTATAAGTACTTTTCTAGTCTGCCAGCTTGGTCCTGAGTATGAGTTTAAATTCTAAAAAGGTTAGGATCAGGGCAAGTCTTAGCCTAAAGCAGTGACCTGATCAGTTGTTTAAGTTTTGAGAGGAGGGTTAGGTTTACTCGAATCTATGGCATTACATTTAAAGGGGTCTTGAATCAACCTGAAATTAGAGGCAACACTGGAATCCCAGAATCTAGCTGGTTTTCCACTAGTATGGGAGATATTCCATCCTGGGATGCTTTAGGAGAGTGACCCTTTCAGTTCAGAGCTATGCCACTGAGTTCTGATCAGACACAAAGCGGTTTTTGAAAATGGAGCAAGAAATCTTCCTAGCGATGATTACAAATAGCTTGTACAATATGCTAACTTTAGCTTTTTATGCAATGGTTAAGATTCATTTTCACATAAAATAGATATCCAGCTTGGTAACACTGGCATAGCTGCTGTCATTTCCTAGCTTCCAGCGAATACTATTACCTCTAATTCAGCACTGAATATATCTGAACACTTCAGTACTACCTGTAAATCTTCAACTTCTGCTCTATGCTAAATAACCTAATACCTGTATTAATTCCAGCAGTTCTTCAAGTAGTTAAAAATGCTCCCAATCTAAATAAAATAACTTGAATATCTTCGGCGTTATTTCAAGTGTTTGTAACTAATGTCAACTCATTTTGATAAATAATTACTTGGTGGAATTTACGCACTCTTTCCATTGGCAAGCCAAAAAAAAAAAAAAAAAAAAAGGGTCTGTAGGGGATATAGCTCTTTATTCAAACTTGATAATAAATAATTATCTCTGGAATACAGACGGAAGAACTGAACCAGGGACTTCAGGGACCCAGAGGCTAATTATCATCATTGTACACAGTTAAGTACAGCAGAGAATGGGGGTGGCGAATGGTTTGCTCCGCTATACGCTCCTTCTCTGGGTAAAACAAGGCCGTCTTTTCTGTGAACATATTTAAAGCAAGAACTGCAAAAACTGTACAATGTTATGGTTGAGGCTTTCTATTTGCCATATGTGTTGACAGAATGCTTAAGAGTCTCTCTCCGCAATAAACGCAAACCCTGCCAGGCTGAATTATTAGGGCCAGCGCAATTCAACGACTGCACCACCACCGAACCGCTGGGGTTGGAAGCCTGCGTCGCATCGGAGCGTACCCATGTTTCCTCTAACAAAGGCACGATCTTGAGGCCATTTCGCGGGCCCTTTTCCCCCTCCCAGCGCCAGCTTTGTCTCCCCGCCGGTGTCAGGCTGGGACTTGGAGGAGGCTGAGCTGCGCCGTTGGGGAACAAGCTCGAAGGGCGGGCGTGGGAAGCTGCGCCACGCTGCCGCTGTGGTTTCCTGCGACCTGAGCGTGCCATTAGAGGAAGGTGGAGTGCTGCAGCTGCAAGAGATACCTGCTGCCTTCAAATCAGGGCTGGACTCCAACAACCCCTGTGCACCGATTACTGTCGTACAAAGAAACTCCATCGGCCGGGGCGGCGGAGGCCTGTGGGCTCTCTATCTCCCTGGCTGGGCGCGGGGCCGCTAGCAGACAGCAGGGTCAGCGTCGCCAGCGTTCCCCACCTTGGGGGGCTCAGAAGTGGGGGAGTGCGGGGTCGGGGAGGGGGTGGGAAGGGGCAGGCAGGCCTCGGGTACCCTGGGCCGGAGCGGGCCTCACGCCTCGCCTTTCACGGGAACCCGCGGCCGCCGGCTGCCCCTCCCACAGCCCCCGGCCCACCGCCCCCCGCCGCCGACGTCGGCCCGCACCGCCCCCGCGCGCGCTGACTGGCCCGCGCCGGCCTCCTGCCCGGCTGTTGGCGGTTGGGGCGAAGCCGGCGGGAGACCGCCCCGCCCCCGCCCCCGCCGCGGAGCCGCGGCGCGCAGCCTCTTCACCCGTCGCGGCCGGGGCGGTGGCGCTGTTGCCGCCGCGGCTTGTGAGGCAGTAACTCCCCTTCGCCCCTGCCCCATTCCTCCTCCTTTCTCTCCGCTCCCTCCATCCTCCCTCCCCTCGCGGTCTCTCGCCCGAGTGAATGTGGCGCGGCGGCGCGGGACGCAGTCTCGGCCCCTGCCGCGGCCCCGCAAGCTCGTGAGAAGACAGAGCTGCTGCCTGCTCCCGCCCCCTGCGCGTCTCGGGGAGCCACCGCCGCTGGGGAAGGAGAACTAGCAGGGCAGCGGAGGGACGGCAGCGGGAAAACGGGAGAGGGAGAAGAGGGTTCGAGGGCGAGTAGGGAAAGCGGGGAGGGACGGACGGAAGGACGGACGGCCCGTCGGACGGCCCGGGCAGGGGGCCGCCATTGAGCCTGCCCGACTCCTCGGCTCCGGCTCCGGGTGGCGGCGGCAGCGGCGTCGCGGACGAAGGGCGCGGCAAGCTCTATCGAGACAATAACCCTGCCGCCCGGCTCTGGGGGCGGCGGAGAGGAAGCGGTGGCGGCCTAGCGCGGCCGAGGCTCGCCGAGCGCCCGGGCAGCGTCCTAGTCCCCGCCGGCCGGGTGCCGCTGCCGTCCGGTGTGCGGGGCGCGGCGGTTGCCCGGAGCCCGAGGTTCCCGGCGGCTGTCCCTTCCCCTCCCCCTCCCCGGTGTGCGCTGAGCTGGTTTTCCGGGTTCCCCTGGACGGAGCTGGATTCTGCTTCTCGCCAAGGCAGGAAGTGAGTTTCGCACTGCAATTCCGGGCAGTGTCACGAGTGAAAAGTTTTTTTTTTTTTTTTCGGCGGAGATCCTAGTTGGGGCTGGGAAACTCCTGCAAAACTAGAGACCAGGAAGCCAGCCCGCACCCCAACCCCCACCAAAGCCACCTACTCTTCTGCGGGAGGCCAGTCCACATCCGCTCTCACCCGAGAGAGAAATTCAGCTGGATCCAAAGTGACTAATGAAGGGAAGGAAATCATGTCAAGCGAAGCCTTGAAAAAGCTGCCCTGAGACGCTGTCCCGCCGAAAGGTAATTTTCACGAAAAGTGTCTCTGAGTCACAAAGTTCATGGGACTTTGTGACTCGGAAAAGAGATGATCCTTTAGTGTTTTTCACTTTCCTCCAAGTTACCCTAAATCCTCCTCTTTTCATATCGAAGCGGATAATAATTGAGGGGCTAAATAATCGAACTGCAACCCCTGTCTCCCCCTCCCCCGTCCCCGACCCACCATCTGGACTTTGGATTTTTTGGAAGAGGTTGTAAGAATGCGGTGGGACAAAAAGTTTTCAGCAAGCCGAAGGAGGAGTGCCTTTGTTCACAGGGGCCAGAAGTTTTGGCTTTCTGGAACGTATAGAGTGTATATTAAGTTGCTCAGCCTGGCACCTTCTGTTTGAGAAGAAAGTTTGGTCGCTGCAGCGACTGATTTGCTGTTATTGAGATGGCTGCCGCGTTTGTTTATAATCATACCGATTATATTGGCGCTTGCGTTAATCGTATATAGAGGTTTTTATTTTTTTATTTCCAGCTCTGATCAGTATATTTAGTTAGATTTTAGAAACCAAAAGATCTTGCCATTCTTAGTTGTTTTTCAGGGTAATATATTTCTTTAGTTATGTGTAATTGTTTTTTTTCAGACGTTTAGCGCCGTATAACTTGTTTAATTAATTGAAAGCAAGTATCGACTAGACTTTTCTTGTAACTGATCCATTACGAAGAAAAAAGGAGTAAGGACTAATAATAAAGAGAGAGACATAATTAAACAACAATAACAACCTGTAAGACATTTGATAGGACTTCTGTGCAGTTCACCACAGACTATATGGGAAGGGAAGTAAAACGCTTGAAACGATTTTCAAGGGAATCACAGTGATTGTGATAAAAAGCTGTGCTTTTTGAGTAGTATGGTATTTACATTTTTGTGTTGGCCCAAATGTTTTTGGTCGGTTCTGCATAAATAGTGATAGGTTCTGCCTACATCTGTGGGGGCAGCATTCATGAAGCATGGCAGACATTCCACCAGTCAGAGCTATGAACACTTCTGAACCAATGGGGACTAGTTTTGATAGCAGCAAACCCAAACTTTTTTTCAGTGGTGTTTTAGTCTTTTTCTGTTTAGCTTTTTTTCCCAGTACTTTTGCGGTGCAGGGAGGTGAAATGCAATACTGTAGTTTTGAATATATATTGAATAAATTTGGTATCCTGTTGGTAGGTATATCCTGAATATATATTGATGTTTAGATCGCCTATACCGTCTCACGTAATGACCGGAAACCCGAAGAGAGAGTTGATTTTCTTTAGTTCAAAGAGAAAAAATAGGTTTTAAAGATCAGGATCAAATTATTTCACAATTTGTTCTTTGCTACTTCAGCTTCATTAAGTACATCTCCAAAGGCAGTCTTTTATTAATTACTGTAGTTTTGATTTTTTTTTTCCTCCCCAGGGCATGGTCTCAGGAGATTTTTTTTTTCATTGTTGTTAAGATTTGTGAACCATCGAGTAATTCCTGTTAAGTCAAACTAGCTTTATCAAAGAATTTAAAGTGCATAACTTGTATACTTTATGATTTTGGAACGTATCATTAGGCTGCAAAAGAGTTTATTCTTGGGCATTTGAAAGAACTGAACAAAATAAATGGCATTGAACTTCAGTTTCCTTATATGGCTTATACTTGGCTTTAAAAGCAACAAAACCTTAATAGAGCAAGTCCTTTATAGAGAATTATCGCTTTATGAAGATGGTTATTTATTAGTAAATTTTGTATAAAAAGAGTATTGTAGCACTTGAAAATGACTTTAAACCTCTATTTTTAGATTTAGTTCTTGATTTTTTTTTCGGTGCAGACAACACATTTTATAAAGTGAGGTGTTGACCTTTGTGTTTCTTTTTTTCTCCTCAACAAGGCATAATGTACTTGTATTTTTCTTGGAATTCTGTTAGTTTATCACTGAATTAACTTACATTTTAGGTTTTATACTACTGTCAAACTATAAGTATTTTTGAAGCCTTGTTTAAACTGTGACAAAGGTTTGAAAAGAGGTTAAAAGAACAGTCATCAGTTAAAATATTTTTAAATGGCTTCAAAATTTGGATATTCTTCTTAGTATGGTGTGGATTTTCTAAGATTAAATTGGCAAATAGAGAGTACTTCCAAAGTGTATGTTGCACAAAATGCACACTTAAAGGCTCTGTTTATTGAAGGTAATCATGAATTTTCAGCACTTCAGCTGATTCAAGTAGTACTTATGTTATGAAGTCTCCTTGCCATTTGAGATCAAACTCTTGTAAACTTTATGTATAAAAAACTTATAGAGGTACGAACATGGAAACCAAATTTTCATTGTATGCTCTTTCTTAATGAAGTGATAACTATAGATACATTTCACATATATCGTTGGTAACTCTCTAAAATTGATTGTTTTAGACATTGTTGGTATTGAACTGTTAGTAAATAGTACCCTCTAAGAAATACGCTTAAAAATTTCAGAAAATAGGTATGTATTTCAAAATTACTTATTTGAAATAATTGCTTATGGATAATATGATTTAGACTTTAAGCTGCTTTTGTTTTGGAAATAGATTATGGCAGTATTTGGGATTATGCAGAATTTTAGTGATGCTGGGTAGCAATTTCTATTTTTTTTTTTTTTTTTTTCCGTAATTGCTGCTTATCCAGATTCTCCTTACAAACCCTACTTGGCTGCCTGCATTTTGACACTTTGCCTTGCTCATTCATTTCTCGAATCTGTTACATGCTTGCTTGCGTTTTCTTTTTCTGGGAATACATCTCTATTATAAACCTCTAAAGATGTCTTTGTCTTTTCCTTTCCTTTTTTTTTTTTTTTTTCTTCAAGAGTCTTGCTCTGCGCCCAGGCTGGAGTGCAGTGGCACAATCTTGACTCCACAACCTCCACCTCCCAGGTTCCAGTGATTCTCCTGCCTCCCCCTCTCGAGTAGCTGGTATTACAGGTGCGCGCCATTGCGCCTAGCTAAGTTTTGTATTTTTAGTAGAGGCAGGTTTTGTCATGTTGACCACGCTGGTCTTGAACTCCCGACCTCAGGTGATCCGCCCACCTCGGCCTCCCGAAGTGCTGGGATTAGAGGCGTGAGCCACTGAGCCTGGCTTATGGATAACTCCCATTTTTCAGATTCACCTTTCCTAATTGTAAAAAAGAAACCTAGCTGCTATTCAGCTTTCTCTTCTGATTCCTTAGCTTCCTATATTTATAGTTAGCTTCATTTACCTAGCCTATTTTTTCTGTGTTCAGCTGGTTGTTCTTAATTATATTTTGCCATTTCCCTCTTTTCCAAACTGTGTTAGTCTATGTTTATCACCTCAAAAAACTGTTCAAAACATGCAGTAGAAAAAATTTATGGGATCTTATTTTAACAGCCCATTTAATTCTGAATATCCCCCTTGCATTTCAACTAAGTGTACATGCCAGTATTTTAACTTGATATTTATCAGTATATTGCGTTTGTTTGTTTTGTTTTGTTTTTTTGAGATGTACTCTTGCTCTTTTGCCCAGGCTGGAGTGCAGCGGCAAGTTTTCGGCTCACTGCAAGCTCCGCCTCCCCCGTGTTCATGCCATTCTCCTGCCTCAGCCTCCCGAGTAGCTGTGACTACAGGCGCCCACTACCATGCCCAGCTAATTTTTTTATTTTTAGTAGAGACGGAGTTTCACAGTGTTAGCCAGGATGGTCTTGATCTCCTGACCTCGTGATCCGCCCGTCTGGGCCTCCCAAAGTGCTGGAATTACAGGCATGAGCCACCCCGCCTGGCCATTGCTTTGTTTTATACTTGTTTTCTCAGTTTTCCATTTTCTCTTTAGTGTTCTCAAAATTGTTAAGATAATACCAGGTTGTTATTTATTCTTATGTATTAAGACTTTGTAATCCTCTCTACCTTCTTGTTTTATTATACTTTTGGCCTCTTAAAACATACAGATTTATTTCTCTGTTCCTTCTTCTCTGTACTTTCCTCTCTGTCCTACCTTTCAAGTTAGATGTCTTCTCTGTTGCAGAATCCCTAAAAATTTGAAATTATCTTTCTTTGATTTCATGAAATAAGCCCAGTGGTACTCTATCACTCTATTTTTGTCACTTCAAATTTTGTTTCAGATACCATCGAATGAAGGCCTTCCCAGGCTTTCAGTGATAGTGTGGAAGACAATAGAAAAGAAGAATATCTAAAAATTCACTTAATAAGACTCTACTTATCTGGAGGTTATTATAGCTTTAAAAACATATTGAATGTAGTAGAAAAACTAGAAAATAAAAAATGTTATCTCCTTAATCAAAACAGGTATAACAGTCTGGGGACTTCACTTTTAGGGCCATTATTATTCAGAGCCCATTTACTTATGTACATAATGAGCTGTTTTTGGTTCTTTGGTGTCCCAGAAGGGGTGAGAAAGGTACATTTACACCATTATGAGGTTATGACCTGTGATGTTACAGTGAAGCAATAAAAAAATGGAAAGACAACTGAATAACTTAGAAAGTAATCTGGGACAACTTACTTTGAGGCTAAGTGCCTTGTACATTTCATTTGTCTGTGGGAGGGTTCACTCTGTTATAATATGGCATAATTACAAGAAATAGTAATAGCCCTAAGGCAGCTGTTCTCAAACTTTTTGGTTTGACTCAAAACAGAAATTTTAAAAAATTAATTTGTTTGAAAATACTAAGCTATTGCACGTTAATACATTGTTTTATTTATTTATTTATTTATTTATTTAGAGACGGAGTCTCGCCCTGTCGCCCAGGCTGGAGTGCAGTGGCCGGATCTCAGCTCACTGCAAGCTCCGCCTCCCAGGTTCATGCCATTCTCCTGCCTCAGCCTCCTGAGTAGCTGGGACTACAGGCGCCCGCCACCTCGCCCGGCTAGTTTTTTGTATTTTTTAGTAGAGACGGCGTTTCACCGTGTTAGCCAGAATGGTCTCGATCTCCTGACCTCGTGATCCGCCTGTCTCGGCCTCCCAAAGTGCTGGGATTACAGGCTTGAGCCACCGCGCCCGGCCAATGTAACATTGTTTTAATAAAAATATAATTGTTTTGTAAAATATTTAGCAAAAAGAGTGGCAATGTTTTATATTTTTGCAAGTCTCTTATGTTTGGCTTAATAGAAAACAGCTCGATTGTCATATCTGCTTCTTCACTCCATCTGTTACAATATGTTCTTTTGGTTGAAGTGTATGAACAAAATCCAGTCTTATATAGGTATTTGGTTGGAAAAGGGAGAAAGATTTTCTCTTTTTTTTGAGATGGAGTTTGCTGTTGTTACCCAGGCTGGAGTGCAGTGGTGCAATCTCGGCTCACCGCAGCCTCTGCCTCCCGGGTTCAAGCGATTCTCTTGCCTCAGCCTCCTGAGTAGCTGGGATTACAGGCATGGACCACCACACCTGGCTAATTTTGTGTTTTTGGTAGAGACGGGGTTTCTCCATATTGATCAGACTGGTCTTGAACTCCTGACCTCAGGTGATCTGCCCGCCTGGGCCTCCCCAGCCTAAGGGAGGAATATTTTCATACTCTTTTGGATAATTGTAGATACTCTTTGAGACCAAAATTTGACAAGTAGTTATGTCAAAATTTGGTAACCAGTAACTTTTTTAAAGATTTGTGGCAATGTTGAATCTGAGACCATGTCGGTGAATTTTTTATTTCTTGTCGTTACCTTAAAATCCATTAGTTTATCTTGTACTTCGGATAAATCTTTTACCCATTCATGATTTTGTAACAGCGTGCATTTGATCATTTGGAAAATATGGGTTCATTGAGTTAAACATATTTAAGAAATGTTGACATATTTCATTATACAGTAGCTACAGAAACAAAATATCTTTATTAAAGATACTCTTAAGTGGCATTTAGAAATAAACCTGGGAATGGCTGGGCACGGTGGCTTACGCCTGTAATCCCAGCACATTGGGAGGGGAAGGTGGGCAGATTATGAGGATAGGAGATCGAGACCATGGACAACATGGTGAAACCCTGTCTCTACTAAAATACAAAAAATTAGCTGGGCATGGTGGCAGGCGCCTGTAATCCCAGCTACTCAGGAGGCAGGGGCAGGAGAACTGCTTCAACTCGGGAGGCAGAGGTTGCAGTGAGCTGAGATTGTGCCTCTGCACTCCAGCCTGGCGGCAGAGCAAGACTGTGTCTCAAAATAAATAAATAAATAAAATAAAATAAACCTGGGAATATGTAGTGGTGCTAGTGCAGCTTGAAGGCATTGCCTTTATTCTTGTAAAGGTGTTAGCTGTTTTATCCACCATTGCTTTTGCAACATCAGTGTAAAATGTAAATATAATGGAAAAGGGAAAAATGTCATCTCAATATTATTATAAACACAGTTTTGACCTGGAAGATTCCTTGAAAGTGTCTCAGGGACTTCCAGAGACTGTGGACTTCCAGGGCCTACGGACTGCACTTCAAGAACTTAGGTGGAAGTTGGGATTTATGGAACTTTCATTAATTAATTTTTTTTCTTGTCTTTCGTATTGGATTCTGGGAGTGTTGAAGCTTGATCTTTTAGCCCACTTACTTGATTTTCATTTGTTTTCAGTTATTTTGTTACTTGTTTTTGGAATAGAGTTTCTTTTTTTTTTTTTTTTGAGGTGGAGTCTCGCTCTGTCACCCAGGCTGGAGTGCTGTGGCCGGATCTCAGCTCACTGCAAGCTCTGCCTCCCAGGTTCACGCCATTCTCCTGCCTCAGCCTCCCGGGTAGCTGGGACTACAGGTGCCGCCACCTCGCCCGGCTAGTTTTTTTTTGTAGTTTTTAGTAGAGATGGGGTTTCACTGTGTTAGCCAGGATGGTCTTGATCTCCTGACCTCGTCATCCTCCCGTCTCGGCCTCCTAAAGTGCTGGGATTACAGACTTGAGCCACCGGACCCGGCCTGGAATAGAGTTTCTAAGAATTCTTGTTATTCATAGAAGTTGATTTTTATTTTTATTTTTTTGAGACAGGATCTCACTGTGTTGCCCAGGGTGGAGTGCAGTGGCATACTCATGGCTCACTGCAGCCTTGAACTCTTGGGTTCAAGCTGTCCTGTCATCTCACCTTCAGCCGAGACTACAGGCGTGCACCACCATGTCCAGCTAATGTTTTTATTTTATTGTGGAGATGGGTTCTTACTTTGTTGCTCAGGCTGGTCTTGAACTCCTGGTCTCAAGCAGTCCTCCCTCCTTGGTCTCCCAAAGTGCTGGGATTATAGATAGGCATGAACCACTGCACCTGGCCCAATTTTGGTTTTTTAGCTTTATTTTTGGTCTACATGTAACCTTTAATCTCTGAGATGTTCTTTTAACATTGTCTTTTGTTTATTCTACTAACACTACAGAAAATTTGATCTTACTGTGCTTTTGGTGTATCTGTCATGCTTTTTGTGTTTTCTTCCAATACTAGATTTTCATAGTAGTCAAAGTTTTATATGATGACCTAGTAGTCTCCACTGTATTAGTTTTTTAAATGTATGTTCCCAGCCCAATGAATCCTTCTTCTGGCTTTGGTGATTGCTTAGAAGAGGAAAGGGAGAAATATTTAATGAGTTTCTCTTTGAAGGTATGTGCGTAGCTTGACTTTTTGTTACAGGTGCTTACTGTTCCTCAGGAGGCAGTCTCGTTTTTTCATACTCAGGCTGTCCAAGTGTCACACCTTCTACGTACGTAGAGCTGTACTAGAGGCTTTAGCTGCACAGTGTTCTACTATGGTTTTACTCTCTGGCTGACTGCTCAGTATATACTTCTCTTAATCCTGCTTGCTAAGAAAACTCATCTTTTTTGGAGATGCCACTTTCTTGTTTTGGGTATCTGGTTCCTCAAGTATATTGCATTTTGTTATTTCCCCGACCCCAATCTACTTTGTATTCTTTATAAATTCCTTTCTGTTCTTACCTGTAGGTATACCCTTCCCAGGTTTTCAGCACTGCTATAGATATTTTTAAATTAAATTTTAATTTCTGAAACAATGACCAACATATGGAAAAGTTTGAACATTTTTTTTCCCTGAACCATTTGACTGAGTTGCTAACATGATGCCCTGTCGTCACCTAAATTTTTTTTTTTTTTTTTGACACAGAGTCTTACTCTGTCACCCAGACTAGAGTGCAGTGGTGCCATCTTGGCTCACTGCAAGCTCCGCCTCCTAGGTTCACACCATTCTTCTGCCTCAGCCTCCCGAGTAGCTGGGACTATAGGCGCCTGCCACCATGCCCGGCTAATTTTTTGTATTTTTAGTAGAGATAGGGTTTCACTGTGTTAGCCGGGATGGTCTTGATGTCTTGACCTCATGATCCCCCCGCCTCGGCCTCCCAAAGTGCTGGGATCACAGGCGTGAGCCACTGCGCCCAGCCCGTCACCCCTAAATATTTTAATGTTTATTTCTTAAAAACAAGGACATCCTCTTGCATATAATGACATAATTACCATCAAAATCAGAAAGTTAACTTGAATATATTACTAACATCTGAACCTCATTAATTATCACAATAATGTCTTTTACAGCAAACTATTCCAATTTAGAATCATGTGTTACATTTTGTTGTCATCTCTTCATTCTCCTTCAATCTACAATAATTTCTTTCTCTTTTCTTTCAAGGCCTTGGCACTTTTGAAGATCTGAAGATAACAGGTCTAGTTATTCTGTAGAATACCCCTCAATTTTCATTTGTGCGATATTTTTCATGATTAGATCTTTGATTAGATTTTTATGATTAGATCTTTGACAGGGCTATCATAAAAGTGATGCTGCATTCTTCTTATTACATCTTATCAGGTAGCAGGCAATTTCAGTTTCTCCTGTTATGGTATTCACTTTATGTGATTTTTAAAGTTGTGGCTGCCAGACTTGCCCTTTTTAAGGTATTCTTTCCGTTTGTAATTAATTAATATTTTGTGGTAGGTGCTTTGAAACTATGTAAATATTTTGTTTTGTCATATTTTGAATTCACTTATTTGCATGTACCTAGGTTTATCTTCACAGGGACACAATCCATTATTATTTATTTTGGTGCTCAAATTGTTCTTGATTGGCCAGTGAGAACCCCCTGGCTTATTTTCTTTTTTGTTTTTGATATCTCTTCCTTTTTTGAGCACTGCTTTTTTGTTGTTGTTGTTGTTGTTTTAGCACAATTAGATGTTCTAACGTATCTTCTACTTTTCCTGATTGTTTTTAGTGGAAGATGGTACTTAGAAGCCATGATCTGGGGGCTTGTGTTCATTGTTGCTCTTCGGGTATTGCTACTCTCAGGCCTTCTTCATATGTAAAGCTAGGAAATACTTTTATGTACTTACACATATTTACATCTATTTTTATTTATATATCTATAAATATATACAATGGTCCCTGATTTATACTTCTTTGACTCTACCAGGGGTTTTATTGGGGTACTAAGTGCATTTTCAGCCTATGATACTTTTGACTTAAATATTGGGTTTATCCAAATGTAAATCCATTGTAAATCGAGGAGCATCTGCATATTTCTATTATGCAATTCTAATCCAGCACCACAAGGTTCACTCTTAAGTTGTTTTTTTTTTCCCCTTCCTTTCCATACTTGTAACTTATCTCTAACAGTGAGAACTAGTTTTGTTTCCATATGTCATGTATGTGAGGAAGTTAAGGTAAACATTTGTTCAAACATTTTGAGCCAGAAGTCTTTGCAGTTCAATTAATTTCTGAAGTATTTCTAAAGGGATAAAATTCCAAACTGTAAAAAGGCAAGTTTTAATTCCGTGATAAAGTACATTTAGGTGAAATATTTCATTCCTTAGTAATTCTTGAGGCAACTGTGAAAGGGGGATGGAAGAAATCCAGTATTTTTATTATTTATGTTGGACAAGTTATTTGTGGAGATAATTGCTCAATTTCAGTATGAGTGCAGTGATTTTGACACAGTTATGTTTTTCTTTTTTATTCTTTTTTGGAGAAGGGTCTCGTCTCGCTCTGTCACCCATGCAGTGCAGTGGCATCATCACTGCACTGCAGCTTTGAGCTCCTGGCCTCAGTCAATCCTTTCACGTCAGCCTCCTGAGAGTAGCTAAGAGTACAGGTATATGCCACCACGCCGAGCTAATTTTTCTATTTTTTATAGAAATAGAGGTCTTACTATGTTGCCAGGATTGGTCTCCAGCTCCTGGGCTTGAGTGATCCTTCCACCTCGAGTCTCCCAAAGTACTAGGATTACAGGTGTGAGCCACTGCACCCACCTGTGGTTTTCATATATAATCATTTTACCTCTAAAAAACTGCCTTTATCAGTAGTAAATCCCCAAATATATTTATACTATGTCAGGATTTTCTTTTTTTGTTTGTTGTGTTTTTTATGATACTATGCTATTTTGACCTCCCTCCCCTTCATTGTATATTTAATACCTGGAAGTGCTGCTTTGTTACTCTACTTCTAAAGGAATTTTCCAAGTGGACATGAATCATTTTTGTCAACTTCTAAAAATAATTCTTGGTGGTATGTTGATTGAGAGGGTCTGCATTTGTAGACTAATTTAGAAGATAATTGATAACTTTGCAATAGCATATCTCTTTCTAGGAAGATAGATTTCCCATTTATTTGATGTTTGATGCCCTTTAGTGGCATTTATGATTTTCATCTTGTCATATCTGTGTTTCTTGTCGATACGCATATTTGTTATTTTTAAGAAACTTACATTTTTGTTACATTTATTTCTAAAAACATTTTGGAGGGAGGGAAACAGCTTCTGTTTTTATGAGGCTATTTCATCAATTGTATTATCTGGTTATTTAAAGGAAGCAGTTGAGTTTCATATTTATTATCTACTGTACTCTAGTGATGACTTTTGAAAAATTGCTTTTAGTATTTTAGTTGATATGCTTGTATTTTCTAGGTATATAGTGATAGATTCATGAGCAGGAATACATCTTTTTTTTTTTTTTTTTTTTGAGACAAGTCTTGCTCTGTCACTCAGGCTGGAGTCAGTGGTGCGATCACAGGATGTGGTCTCACTCTGTTGCCCAGGCTAGGACTGATTCTGTGTTTTTTTTGAGATGGAGTCTTGCTTTGTCGCCCAGGCTAGAGTGCAGTGGTGCGATCTGGGCTTATTGCAACCTCCACCTCCTGGGTTCAAGTGATTCTTCTGCCTCAGCCTCCCAACTAGCTGGGACTACAGGTGCATACCATCATGCCTGGCTAATTTTTGTATTTTTAGTAGAGACGGAGTTTCACCATATTGGCCAGGCTGATCTCGAACTCCTGACCTTGTGATCCTCCCGCCTCAGCCTCCCAAAGTGCTGGGATTACAGGCGTGAGCCTCCGCGCCCGCCCAGAACTGATTCTTTAAGTGGAAATTGCTCCCTTTTACTCTTCTTCTGCCCCTTGAAGGTGTCATTAGTCATATGAGAACGGCCTTTTGAACCTTGTTGTTCCTGAACTAGTTTTTTATTTATCTCTAAGAAATTAATACTAATTGGCCGGGCGCGGTGGCTCACGCCTGTAATCCCAGCACTTTGGGAGGCCGAGGCGGGCGGATCACAAGGTCAGGAGATTGAGACCATGGTGAAACCCCGTCTCTACCAAAAATACAAAAAATTAGCCGGGCGCGGTGGCGGGCACCTGTAGTCCCAGCTACTCAGGAGGCTGAGGCAGGAGAATGGCGTGAACCCGGGAGGCGGAGCTTGCAGTGAGCCGAGATCGCGCCACTGCACTCCAGCCTGGGCGACAGAGCCAGACTCTGCCTCAAAAAAAAAAAGAAATTAATACTAATTATAAACATTTTCTTTGAACTGCTTAGTATTTAGTGTGATGTACACTAATATAGCTGGCCCACTTTATCCATGGGTTACATATGTATGGATTTTGTACTCATGAATTCAACCAATCATGAATTGAAAATAATTTGAGAAGAAAATCAATTAAAAAAATACAATAGGTGGGCATGGTGGCTCACACCTGTAATCCTGGCATTTGGGGAGGCTGAGGCGGGTAGATCACGAGGTCAGGAGCTTGAGACCAGCCTGGCCAATATGGTGAAACCCCATCTCTACTAAAAGTACAAAAATTAGCCGGGTGTGGCGGCTAGTAGTAGTCCCTAGCTACTTGGGAGGCTGAGGCAGAAGAATCACTTGAACCTAGGGGGCAGAGGTTGCAGTGAACTGAGACTGCATCACGGCACTCCAGCCTGGGCAACAGGGTGAGACTCCATCTCCAAAACAAACAAACAAAAACCAATAAAGAATAATACAAATAACAATATAGCAGTTATTTATATAGCATTTATATTGTTTCAGGCATTATAAGTAATTTAGAGATGATTTAAGATATATGGGAGAAATGATTTAAGGTATATATGTGCATAGGTTATATACAAATACAACGCCATTTTTTGTGAGGGATACTTGGAGCATCCTCAGATTTTGGTATATGTGAGGGTTCTGAAACTAATACCCCATAGATACTGAGTGATGACTGTAATTATGTATATCATTAAATGACAGTTATTTTGGGCCTTTATTTGATTATTATAGTAACCTCGATATAATTTACATGTATGATAAACATGTAAATGTGTGACAAGGAAAAGGATCTTTGTCACTACTTATACCCAAAGGTTTATTTTTGTCCCATGTGTTTCATTGACCTTAACCTTACCCTTTCTTGTAAGATACATTTTTTTTTTAAATTTATTTATTATACTTTAAGTTCTAGGGTACATGTGCATAACGTGCAGGTTTGTTACATATGTATACTTATGCCATGTTGGTGTGCTGCACCCATCAACTCGTCAGCACCCATCAATTCATCATTTAAGATACATTTTTTGAGACAGAGTGTCTCTCTGTTGCCCAGGCTGGAGTGCAGTGGCAGGATCTCTGCTCACTGCAAGCTCTGCCTCCTGGATTCAAACCATTCTCCTGCCTCAGCCTCCCAAGTAGCTGGGGCACAGGCGCCTGCCGCCACGTCCGGCTAATTTTTCGTATTTTTAGTAGAGATAGGGTTTCACTGTGTTAGCCAGGATGGTCTTGATCTCCTGACCTCATGATGCGCCCGCCTGGGCTTCCCAAGTGCTGGGATTATAGGCGTGAGCCACCACATCCGGCCCTCTTTCTTGTAATATATTTAACAGATAATTTTGTGTAAATGATAGGTGTGTTCCCCAGAATACTGATGTTTTCCTCATACTCACTGTATCACTGCGTTATGACTAGTCTGGAGTACCCTCTCTTTTTTTTTTCTTTTTAATTAGTACAATAGGAAGCTGTTAGACCAGTTGGAGAAGTGAAATATGGAGGTAATTTAGCTTATTAATGTCATAACTTAGATTAGAAAAATAAATCCAAGTTTCCTGACTCTGTTTTTTTTTTGTTGTTGTTGTTATACCAGTATTTTCCTAGGTATGTTCTGAAGAGTACAGTTTCTTTAGAGTAATACTATTTCCCAAAGATTTTTAATAGGTGTTAGAGAAAAAAAGAATTTTGGGTTCATGTAAGTGAGGAAATTCTGGGTTGATAGACCTGTTTTTCCACCCTCTTTTTGGAGGACACCAGTTTGTTATAGATGATTATTTTTTAGTTTAGAAATAACTGGATACAGCTTAATTTACAAAAAAAGTTTACATCAATATTTGAGCCAAGAAGTTGCAGAGAAAGATTTATCCTTAGAGTAGTGTGTAATTCTTCCTGATCTCAAGTTTTTAAAAAATAGACTTAAGGCTGGATGCGGTGGCTCATGCCTGTAATCCCAGCACTTTGGGAGGCTGAGGCAGGCGAATTACTTGAGGTCAGGAGTTCGAGACCAGCTTGGCCAACGTGGTGAAACCCTGTGTCTACTAAAAATCCAAAAATTAACCGGGGTGTGATTGTGCATGCCTGTAATCCCACCTACTCAGGAGGCTTGAACTCAGGAGGCGGAGGCTTCAGCGAGCTGAGGTCACGCCACTGCACTCCAGCCTGGGTGACAGAGCGAGACTCTGTCTCAAAAAAAAAAAAAAAAATAGACTTTACGTTTTTTGAGTAGTTTCAGGTTTACAGAAAAATTAAGAAGTGTAAAAAATTCCCATACCCTCCTCCTTCTCCATTTCCCCTATTACTAACATCTTGCATTCATGCAGTATATTTGTTAGAATTGATGAGCCAGTAGTGATACATTATTACTAGCTAAAGTCCATTGTTTATATTAGGCTTCACTCTTTGTGTTGTACATTCTGTGGGTTTTGACAAATATATACATATCTCTGATTGTTGCTGATAATGACAACAATCTGTTCAGTGTAATCAGCTTATGGATGAGTGAAATGAATGACAGGAATGTTAGAAGGGATGAGAAGGAGGAATTGGGAATACTCTAATCAGGCACTTGCATTACCTGAGATCAGATTACTTTTTTACTGACAACATTTGTGGGAATAATGTATTACTGTTGTTGAAATTACCCATATTGAATTTTTGGAAGCAGATTTTTAACGTTATTACTTCTTTAAAAATGTTTATCAACATTTGGTAATCCATGTTCACAATTTCTGGAAAACTGAAATTTGAATGTAGGTGTGTTTTTATTCTGAGAAATGATTTAAATGAAAGTAGAAGGTCTCCCATCATTACTTTTTTTAAGTCATTGTTCTACAGCTCTTAGTTGGCCTCTTTCTTTTTTTTTTTGAGGCGGAGTCTCGCTCTGTCGCCCGGACTGGAGTGCAGTGGCCGGATCTCAGCTCACTGCAAGCTCCGTCTCCCAGGTTTACGCCATTCTCCTGCCTCAGCCTCCCGAGTAGCTGGGACTACAGGCGCCCGCCACCTCACCCGGCTAGTTTTTGTATTTTTAGTAGAGACGGGGTTTCACCGTGTTAGCCAGGATGGTCTCGATCTCCTGACCTCGTGATCCGCCCGTCTCGGCCTCCCAAAGTGCTGGGATTACAGGCTTGAGCCACCGCGCCCGGCCTAGTTGGCCTCTTTCTATACATCCTATTCATCCATCAAGTCCAACTTAAGTACCATTTTTTCCACTAAAACTTCCCCACAATGTTTAAAATTTCCCTTCTTTGGATTTATATATTTTTCTTCTGAGCTTTTTTATTGTGATACAATACAAATAAAATAACCATTTTTAAGTGCATTTTTCAGTGGTATTAAGTACATTCATATTGTATACCCTTCACCACTATTCATCTCCAGAACTCTTTTCATTTTGCAAAACTTTAACTCTATACACATTAAACAATAACTCCCAAAGCCTCCTAGCACCTGGCAGCTACATTTAACTTTCTGTGTCTATTATTTTGACTACTCTAAGTACCTCATAAATCACTTAGCATAATGTCCTCAAAGTTCATCTGTGTTTTAGCATATGTCAGAATTTCCTTCCTAAGATCAAATAATACTCCATTGTATGTATATACCACATTTTGCTTATCCATTCATCTGTGGGTAGACACTTGGGTGGATGCCCCATTTTAGCCATTGTGAATAATGCTGTATGAACATGGGTCGATAAATATCTCCTTGAGACCCAGCTTTCACTTCTTTTGGATATATACACAGAAGCGGAATTGCTGGCTCATATGGTAATTCTATGTTTAGTGTGTGTGTGTGTGTGTGTGTGTGTATTTTTTTTTTTTTTAGGAACCACCATATTGTTTTCCACAGTGGCTATACTACTGTATATTTCCACCAAAAGTATACAAGAGTTCCAGTTTCTCTACAGCCTCACCAACACTTGCTATTTTGTTTCCTGGATAATAGCAGTCCTAATGGGTGTGACGTGGTATCTCATCATGGTCATTGTTGGTTTTTGCTTTTTTTTTTGAGGCAGAGTTTGCTCTATCACCCAGGCCGGAGTGCAGTGGTGCAGTCTCGGCTCACTGCAATCTCCTCTTCCTCCCATGCTCAAGCAATCCACCCACCTCAGCCTCCCAAGTAGCTGGGACTATAGGCATGTGCCACCGTGCTAATTTTTGTATTTGTAGTAGAGATGGAGTTTCACCATGTTTGCCAGGCTGGTGTCGAACTCTTGGGCTCATATGATCCACCTTGGCCTCCCAGAGTCTTAGGATTACAGGTGTGAGTCACTGCACCTGGCCTCATTATAGTTTTGATTAGCATTTCCTTGATGATTAGAGATGTCGAGTATCTTCATATGTACTTGTTGGCTATTTGTGTATCTTTGGAGAAATGACTATTCAAATTCTTTCATTGTTTTTGAATTGGGTTGTTTTTTAATTATTGAATTGTAGTAGTTATATATATTTTTTTATATTTGCAAATATTTTCTCCCATTCTATGGGTTTTGTTTTTACTCTCTTGATAGTTTTTTTTTTTTTTTAATCGAAAAGCAAACATCAAATTTAAAGAAAAAAAGAAATTGTAAGAACAATGGAGCAAATGAACTCCTGAAAAAATTTGGTATCTTGGTCACATTTATTGAAATAGTTGGAGAAAAATAAAAATACCTCTTAGCTTAGGAAGTTGTGAGTTATTTGCAAATCTTCTCAGTTCAGGAGTGGAAGAATCCTGGAATCATTTATTTCAAAATGTATGCAGGTTTCTCATTTGAATGTCTTACACATTTAAATAGGCCATTGTACCAAGTCTTGTATTTTTTATACAGGATAAATTCCTTGTTTCAGCCAGCTGTCAGTGGAAGGCAACTAGTATAACACCATCTCCATGGACAAAGAATGTTGGAATATTCATTGATTTATATATCTCTTTATCTGTTTCTTCATTAGTTTCTATAGTAGTCACAGTTTCTTCCAACGTCATTTAAATGTTGATCACATGCCTGTAATCTGCTTTTAAGTTCTTGGTCATTTCTCATTTTCACATAAATTTCTTCATCCAGGATGAGCCTGATGGAAATCTAGGAGCTCCTTTATGGTGCTGGTAATTTGTTTTGGGTCCATGTTGCCTGCCATATTTCAAATACTGCACCCTTTTTCTCCTCTCTCAAAAAGTGTCTTTGGATTTATAACTTAAAAACTGCTTAGCCATTCAGTTTAAAACTTAAATATATAAACTGTTTTATGTAGTTTTCTAATTGTTCTTGGATATTTTAGTTGCCTTAGCTAATTTTCTTTTTAAAATAAAAATGAAGTTAAAATTCAGATCTCTCTACTACCAGTTTATAAATATGTTTCTCTTCAGATTTCTCATTGAAATTAAGTTTTTATTTTGAGATAACTATAAATTCATATACAGTTTTAAGAATTACTACCATGAGGTCTTGTGTATCTTTTATCCAGTTACCCCAAGTGGTAATATCTTGCAGAATTATAGTATAATTTCACAACCAGGATATTGGAATTTTGGTAGTCAAGATACAGAATAGTTCGATCATCCCAAGGATCACCTGTTTTTTTTTTTTTTTTACCACACCCATCTCCCTCCTATATTCCCTTTACCCCTTGCATTTTGTCTTTTCAAAAATGTTATATAAATGGAATCAGGCTGGGCATGGTAGCTCATGCCTGTAATCCCAGCACTTTGGGAAGCTGAGACGGGCAGATCACTTGAGCTCAAGAGGTCAAGACCAGCCTGGGCAACATGGTGAAACATTGTCTCTAGAAAAATACAAAAATCAGGTGGGTGTGGTGGTGTGTGCCCGCAGTCTCAGCTACTCAGGAGGCTAAGATGGGGGTATTGCTTGATCCCAGGAAGTTGAGGCTGCAGTGAGCTGAGATTACACCACTGCACTCCAGCCTGGGTGATAGAGTAAGACTCAGTTTCATAAATGAATGAATGAATGAAGGCGTGAATGGAATCATATAGTATGTGACTTTTGGGACTGGCTTTTTACTTGGAAGATTCCAGAGTTGTTGCTTATAGCTATAATTTGTTCATTTTTATTGAGTAGTACTCCATGGCATCCATGTACTACCAGTTTGTTGAATAATTTCATGTTGAAGGTCATCTGGATTGTTGTCAATTTTTGTCTATTAGAAACAAAGCAGCTGTGAATATTCATGTAGAGGTTTTTCTGTGAACATCCCAGTTTTCACTGGTATAAAGTATAAGAGTATGATTGCTGCATTGTATGGGATACAAACTGCCAGAGTGTTTTCCACAGTGGTTGTACTATTTTGCATTTCCACCAGCAGTGTATGAGGGATCTAGTTTTTCCCATCCTAGCCAGCAATTTTTTTTTTTTTTTTTACTGTTTTAAAAACTATTCTTATAGAGAAGGAATATATGGTATTTCATGGTAGCCTTTTCCTAATGGCTAATATGTTGAACATCTTTTCCTGCGCTATTCAACATCTGTATATTCTCTTCATCTCTTTTGCCCATTTTCTAACTGGATTTTTTTTTTTTGTAAGTGCTGAATTTTGAGAGTTCTTTATATGGATCCTTTGTTGGATATATAGTTGCAGGTATTTTCTCCCATTCCATACCTTGTCTTTTAATTCTGACAGCATCTTTTGCAGAACAAAAGTTTTTTAATTTTGATGAAATCCCATTTATTATTCTTTTATGGATTGTGCTTCTGTTGTGAAGTCCAGAACTTTTTGGCTATTTTTGTATCCTGAAAAGTTTCCCGTATGCATTTTTCTGAAAGTTTTATAGTTTTGCATTTCCATCTCTGATCCATGTTTTTTGAGATGGAGTCTCTGTCATCCAGGTTGGAGTGCAGTGGCGCCATCTTGGCTCACTGCAACCTCCACCTTTTCTGGTTCAAGCGATTCTCCTGCTTCGTCTCCTGAGTAGCTGGGACTGCAGGCACATGACACCACATGCCTGGATAATTTTTGTATTTTCAGTAGAATCATTTAAAATAAGATCCCTGTATGTTCAATTTCATTATTATTTTTAACATTTCTCCTTAACAGATGAGATTTGAGGTGACACTTAATAGGATACACATAGTTAATAGAAGTCGAAAATCAGATCCAAGGAAAGAAGTGAAGAAATGTATCACTTTTAAGTCATTAAGTTGCTGTGATAAAACATCAAATTTAGCTAAGCTTCCTGGGAGCCAGAGTTTTCATGGCTTCCTAAATGAAGAAATATGTCACAAATTCTCCAGAAAAGACAATTATTTTTCTTGCATTAAATCTTAAATAAACTGGATGTGGTGGCTCACGCCTGTAATTCCAGCACTTTGGGAGGCCGAGGCGGGTGGATCATGTGAGGTCAGGAGTTTGAAACCAACCTGGCCAACGTGGCAAAACCCCGTCTCTACTAAAAACACAAAAATTAGCCAGGCATGGTGGCAGGCGACTATAATCCCAGCTACTCAGGAGGCTGAGGCAGAAGAATCATTTGAACCTCGGAGGTGGAGGTTGCAGTGAACCATGATCACGCCATTCCACTCCAGCCTGGGCTACAAGAGCGAAACTCCATCTCAAAAAAAAAAAAACAAAACTTAAATAATTTCTAAAGTGTGCATTGTTTATGTAAGAGCTATTGAGTAATGAATGGACAGTGTTGTTGAGAACGATTTTACAGCACATACTCTATAGCTGTCAAGGTCTTTTTCATGAGGTTTTTTTTTTTTTTTAAGACAAGATGTTGCTCTGTGTCTGAGGCTGGAATGCAGTGGGTTGATCACTGCAGCCTGGGTATCCCAGGCTCAAGCATTCTTCCTGCCTCAGCCTCCCGAGTAGCTGGGACTACAAGTGCGGGCTACAATGACTGGCTAATTTTTTTTTTCTTTTTTTTTAAAGTGGAGACGAGGTCTCACTATGTTGCCCAGGCAGGTCTCGAACTCCTGAGCTCAAATGATACTCCTGCCTCAGCGTCCCAAAGGGCTGGGCTTTAAAGGTGTGAGCAACTGCGTCCAGCTGATTTTTTTTCTATTTAAATAAAAAGAGAAGGGTAAAATATACAAACACTCAGGGAAGATAAATTATATGTGAGGGTAGGCTAATGTAGTTTACAAGGGTAGATTTTTTTGTTTCTAACTTGACCTAAAGATAACATAGACATAGCCATTATGGAAACAGTATTGCTTACCCCTCTAAACATCATTATTCTAATTTTGATTTTTGCTACCTGAGTAACAGACAATTTCAGGACTTTACTTCCTACTGAGACGATGACATACTGGAATTCTGTTTTGCTTTTTTTTTTTTTTGAGATGGAGTCTCGCTCTGTCACTTAGGCTGGAGTTCAGTGGCCCCATTTCAGCTCACTGCGACCTCCACTTCCCAGGTTCAAGCGATTCTCCTGCCTCAGCCTCTCAAGTAGCTGTGATTAGAGGCATTTTCCACCATGCCTGGTTCATTTTTGTATTTTTGGTAAAGACGCGGTTTCACCATGTTGGCGAGGCTGGTCTCGAACTCCTGACCTCAGATGATCCATCTGCCTTGACCTCCCAGAGCTCTAGGATTACAGGTGTGAGCCACCGTGCCTGGCCATGTTTTGCTTCTTGATGCAAAATCAGTTGAGGAAATGGTATGTTTAGTATCATATTAAGAAAGTTGAGAAATAATTTATATTTATGTAGAAGTCCCTTTCTTCTCCACAAGGGCTACTTGCTATTATTATGAAGTTTATAGTTTATTCAGGAGTCAGGTATAGATCTACTCCTGGCACTTAATGCAAGTGCTTTGAAGACCCCTGAAACACCAAAGAATACGAGGAGATTTTCAGGCTTTCTGATAGTTACCAGTCACATCTGTGCTATAAAAAAAATACTGAGTCCCAGTCCCAGTTCTAGGAAATATTTAATTTCGAGCAGGGTAGTGTCTCACTTTGTTTGACTGTACTAGCTAAAAAGCAAGCAGAAAACCCCACTTTCTGGTCATTGAAGGAGGTGAAGTGAAGTGTTGTTTGACACTAACTGGTTGAATGTTGGAATATGAGTGCTGCTGTCAGACATAATTCCTCCAGCTAATGTTCAGCCATTCCTTTTTCACAATAAGTTAAATACCTGGATTGTTGTCCTTTAGAAAAAGTTTTATTTTGAAGTGATTATATATTTCTAGAAGAACTGCTAAATAGTCCAGAGGATTCTTATGTATCAACATCTTATATAGACATGGTACATTTACCAAAACTAAGAAACTAACCTTGATAAAATACTATTAATTAAACTACAGAGTTTTATTGAATTTCATCAAGTTTTCCACAAATGTCCTCTTGCTATTTTGGGATCCAGTGTAAGAGACCATGTTGCATTTAGTTTTATGTCTTTTATTTTTTTAATTTTCGTTTTTGTGGAGACAGGGTTTGCTATCTTGCTCAGGCTGGTCTCAAACTCCTGGTCTCAAATGATCCTCCTGCCTAGGTCTCCTAAGGTGTTGGGATTACAGGCATGAGCCACTAAAATATGCAGGAACTTAAAATATCTGCCCAGCCCAGTTTTCAGGTGTTTCCCCCCTCCCCTGAGATGGAGTTTTGTTCTGTCACCCAGGCTGGAGTGCAGTGGCGCGATCTCGGCTCACTGCACCCTCTACCTTCCAGATTCAAGCTATTCTCCTGCCTCAACCTCTCGAGTAGCTGGGACTACAGGCGTCTGCCACCACGTCCGGCTAATTTTTTGTATGTTTAGTAGAGACAGAGTTTCACCGTGTTAGCCAGGATGGTCTTGATCTCCTGACCTCGTGATCCACCCGCCTTGGCCTCCCAAAGTGCTGGGATTACAGGTGTGAGCCACCATGCCTGGCCTCAGGTCTTCAGTTTCCTCCAATCTGACAATTTCTTAGTGTTTCCTTGTTTTTCATGACTTTGATTTTTGAAGAGTACTGGTTGGATATTTTGTAGAATGTTCCTAAGTTTGGGTTTTTCTGATTTTTTTCTTGATTATACTGGATGGTGGATTTTTAGGAAGAATATCATACAAGGGAAGTGTTCTTCTTACCATATCAAGAAGAGTATATGATATTAACATTATTTATTACTGGTGATTTGAACTTTGGTCACTTGGGTAAGGTGGTGTCTGCCAGGTTTCTCCACTGTTACTATTTTTACCTTTCCATAATGTATCTGTTAGAAGCCCAGGTCCCCCTTAGGGTGAGGGGAACTAAACTCTGCCTTCCTGAGAGAGAAGTACCAAATAATTTGCAGGCATGTTTAAACCACCACATAGATATTTTCGGGGAGATACTTTAATACTCTTTCTCCCTAAAGGTTTGACTAGTAATTTTAGCATTAATATGTAATTTTTTTCGTGTAGGATCAGTTGTCTTTTAAGGAGTATGTCATTGACATATGAAAGAGAATATGGCATAGTAAGAGGGCTTATATTTAGTTCATGTAAAAAAGCCATTAAAGAATAGTAAAAAGGGGCAATGAAATACAGTCACTTTACACTTTTGAAATTCATTTGATCTATAAGATGATTCTGGATCCCGATTCTTGCTGTGCTGTTACATTAGAAGGTAGATTTTGTGAAGGTACTGATTACCAATCAAGTGTGTGCTGGACTGTAGCTGGATTTTATATAGAGACTAAATGCTGGTGACACGCCAGTAGAAGCCCTCAGTTTAACCCCCTTAGTGAATTTTTCAAGTGAACATAAAATTGGTATGATGAGGGATATGCTAATTCTAAAGACTGCTGGCCTCCAGTATTTTTCACATCTTTTTCCCTCTCTGGCAGTTTACCTTATTTAGTTATTTAGACTAGTTAGACTATTGCGTATCTCTCTCTTGCATTAGAAATAAGTTTCATGAGGGTAGGAATTTTAGCTTTGTTCTCTACCTCACAACCTTGAGCAGTATCTGGCACATAATAAGTGCTCAATAAGTATTTGTTATGTGAATGAAAAAATAATGTTAAGATAAAGAATTTCAGTTGAATGATAAATCTGGCGTGAGGCCTTGATATGTTCAGTTAAATAACTTCTGTAATTTTGAAGTTAGAAATATTGTGTATTTTTAGGTCCTCTGCAGAGACCCTTGCAATGAGTGGTAATTCAGTAGGCTTAGTCACCATAACTATTTTAATTTTCCCTAAACGTTTATAACTTTTGTAAACTTTTGACCTCAATTAAATGAAAAACAAAAAATACCACCTCAATGTTGAATTTTCAAAATAATGGTACTTAAATATCTCCATTCATAAAGCTATGTATAAAATCCTTGTTTTTAGACTGTGTACAATTATAACAGCACAAGTTAATTATATATAAACTATAACATTTAAATTTTCATTAATACCAAATTCATATAAAAAATGATGTTTTGCTGAAATTTAATTGGAGGTTGTATCATGACTGATTCATTTGTGTTTGACACATGTGTGCTGTTAAGTGCCTTATGATGTTAATTTTCCTGTCTTTCTCTTGGAACTGTCGCAAGTTTTGGACTACATGTCATCATGGATTTACCTTTGCAAGTTTGAATCTGCATTTATAGATTTTCTACTTGTGTGATTTTCCCAATAGGATGTAAATACATTTCAGACATTAGGACTCATGTTCTGTGGGATGACTCCCAGACAGATGGCCCTAAGTGTAGTTGTACAATATACCTGAAAAGTCAGAAAACACAGGATACTCTTGTTTTTGTATCTGTTATATTTTCACATAAAGAATCATTAGCTTTTTTTTCCTCCCCACTTCCAGACCCCTTCACTGGTGCTGAATTTGAAGCAGTATATTCTATTAATCTGACGGGGGGTAAGCACAATAGATACACTACAGAGAGTCCACAAAGCCTGGAATAACAGGTTAAATACTGTATTGTACTTTTTATTTTTAGTTTTTAAAGAGATGGGCTCTCACTATGTTTCCCAGGCACAAGTTCAGTGGCTATTCATAGGCATGATCATGGTGCATTGCAGCTTCAAACTCCTGGCCCCAAGTAATCTTACCACCTCAGCCTGCCAAGTAGCTGGGACTATAATGAGACCATGGGTTGGCGCCACTGCTCCTGGCTTGTGTATTTGTTATACTTTTTTTTTTCCTAGATTAACAATTGGACTTACTGCTTTAAATTTAGAGATACTTTCCCTGAAAAGGTATATGGAAATAGAAGAAAAACATAATGAGCATGTTATATGAATATGTAGCTAGCATACTTTAAAATTTTTTATGCTTCTTGACTTTACAGATACCTTGTATATTAATTTGTCTTAATTTGAAACTTATAGAACTTGTGGTTTACAGTTTAGTGAATACTATTAGCTTAAAGGATCTTATCCAAGTGCTTTATTTAGATTGAGGTGATTCAGAGAAATAAGCCTTTCAGACATGCTTGCTCTTAACTTTTGTGGGTCTAGGAACAAGAGTACAAATGAAGTCTCATATACCGTACGTCTGATTTAAAAGTTATAAATCAATCTTAAAAAAGAGCTTGCCAAAAAAAAAAAAAAGTTTCGTCCTCCTTCCTTCATAAGTATACCATAATAAGACCCTGGGAGGCCAGGTTAGAATTTAGTATTTTCAGACTCGTTGGAGTTTCTCATGTCAAACTGCGGTGGTAGAAAGTTACTGTCTGGCTTCTGGTCCATAGCCCTCTCTGCTTCTCCTTTCTTCACTGCTTGTTACCACAACAATTAAGAGTATTTGGGCAGACCTATATAGACATCCCAAGCAACATGTTCAACTCTGTTCACACCCTCTGCATACAGTTGCCTCTTGGTAGCCTTCAAGCCTAAGGATACACAGTCTAGTTGGTATAGTTTTCTTTCTGGAGGACTGATCTGGTGAAAGAGGCTTTGGAAGCTTGTTGAGGGCTGTCTGGGCAGATATTTTAGGTTCCTGCATACCCATAGAATGATGTAGCGTTAGGGGAGCAAACATGTGCTCCAGTTAGACAAGTCCTCTTGGCGCAATAGACAGCTTCACGGGGATGGTTGTATAGCCAGAGTGGTACCCCATAACTCAAGGAATCCAGGGCTGGAGCCACTGTTGTTTAGGTCTAAGGGATTCATGTTGCTACGTTTCTGTTTCTTGAAAACTACAATGGTCATCCAAGTCACAATACTCTACCTTGGGAAAATTCAACTGGGATTTATTATGCTTTTTAAAAAAATATAATACAGACATTGTGGGGAGATTTGATTTCAGTTATTTCCTAAGCTTTTCTTGATAGTTCTACTTTACTCAACCACCCAAGTGAATTTTTTCTTTCCAGTTGTTTTGGAACTAGAAGCTTACTGATATTAAGACATGGATTATCTGGGAATAGTTTTTGGTTGTCATTCCTTTGATATAAAGCAGAGGTGGCACATTCAAAAGCCAACACATCTCATATTGCATATAAGCTAGGAATGTTTAGGCTGCGGGGGATTGTAGAACATTAATTCGACATTCTTTTGTGCCTGTACATGAAATTAGACCCCCCTCTCCTCCAGACATTATAGACCTGGATTCTTTTTTAAAATGTAAAACTTCCTGATTTCAGAATGTTGGTTTCCCTACACTCTCTACTTCCCTACCCGCTACTCCTTTTAAAACTGTGGTGACCAAAGAACATAGTAGCTGCAAGTTGGGTTTAGTTTGCAGACTGACAGTTGGGTAATAATGATGTGTGGAGGGAATCAGCTTGTCTTTGATTGAGACGATACATTAAAAGTGCATGTAATCTACCCTCCCCCCCCGATTGTTCTACTCTCACCCCAGATTGTTCTCGAGAGTAATAAATTTTGAAAATAATCTGTGGGGGAGAGGAGAAGGAAGAAAAGCTGAGCTGCAACTCCTGTTGCAGAGTTTGTGTCCTGTGCTTGAAAAACATGTAGGAATTGGTGAAAATTAGTCATTTTAGTCTATGCATTGACTCCTGGGAAAGTATATTGTACGAGAGATGAGAGTAACAGATGAGAGTACTATACTGTATTAGAAAGTGAGGGAGCCCTTTGTTACATGTCAGACTTAATCTTGCCAGTCCAGTTTTGGTTACATATAGACCTGAGTACATCACATTTGAGGATTCAGTTTAATGAAAATGATAAACATTGTAACATTTTAGTTTGATTTTTTTTTCATAGTGCTGTAAATACTACTTCATACTGTTTCTTTTTTGTGTTAATTTGCTTTTATGAATATATAGCACTTGATAAATACACTACAAATGTGATTTTATTGAGGTTGGCATATCCCACAAAAGTTTAAAAATTGAATGTGAAACAGTTTTAGCAGGAATATCTTTGCTCAAAGAATGAGGTTTTTCAAAACTGAAAAAAAAAAATGCATTGTAGGCCAGGTGCAGTGGCTAACGCCTGTAATCTCAGCACTTTGGGAGGCTGAGGTAGGGGGATCACTTGAGGTCAGGAGTTTGAGACCAGCCTGGTTAACATGGTGAAACCCCATCTCTACTAAAAATACAATAATTAGCTAGGCATGGTGGTGGGCGCCTGTAATCCCAGCTACTCAGGAGGCTGAGGCAGGAGAATCGCTTGAACTCAGGAGGCAGAGGTTGCGGTGAGCTGAAATTGTCCCTCTTGCACTACAGCTTGGGTAACAGAGCGAGATTCCATCTTATAAAAACAAAACAAAACAAAAAAGTGCACTATAGATTCTTAGGACTTTTATGTTAAAAAATGTTTTAAAATGGTTCGGATTTTTAAAAAATGCCAACCAATTATGCTAGCAAATATGGGGGCCACTGAGAGTATTTAGGAATTTTTGTGTCTACAAAGTATGTGCTGAATTAGAAACATTGAATTTTTTTAGCTTTTGGCATTGCTTCTCAGTTGTTGTAATCTGCTTCTTGAAAAGAAAATCAACTCTGGGGGACCAGGGATGGTGGCTCATACCTGTAATCCCAGCCCTTTGGGAGGCTGAGGTGGGTGGATCACTTGAGGTCAGGAGTTCAAGATCAGCGTGGCCAACATGGTGAAACCCCATCTTTACTAAAAATAGAAAAATTAACTGGGTGCAGTGGCGGATGCCTATAATCCCAGCCACTTGGGAGGCCAAGGCAGGAGAATCGTTTGAATCTGGGAGGCAGAGGTTGTAGTGAGCCAAGATTGTGCCATTGCACTCCAGCCTGGGCGACAGACTCCATCTCAAAAAAAAAACCAAAAAAAAAAAAAAAAAATCAGAATATAGATTGATATATGTGTTTCTTTGAGAAAATTTTCTCATATCCCAGGTGATTTTGGCTATTGGACAAGAGGTAACTTCAGGTCAGTAAGTTGTTAGAATTCAGTGACAACTATAACGGTTTTCCCTTACATGACGCTTTGTCTTCTGCAATTTCAGTTAACCGCAGTCAACTACAGTCCAAAAATATTAAATGGAAAATTCCAGAAATAATTCATAAGTTTGAGATTGCATGCTGTTCTGAGTAGAGTGATGAAATCTTGTGCCATCTTGCACCATCCAGGGCAAGATGTGAATTATCCCTTTGTTTAGCATATCTATATATGATACCCGCCCATTAGTCACTTAGCAGTAGCTGTTTCAGTTATTAGAGCAACAATACATGGTATATATAGAGTTTGACACTATCTGTGGTTTCAGGTGTATTCTGAGGGATCTGGAAATGTATTCACCCCCTAATAAGGGGAGACCACTGTATAGCAAGAAGAGTTCACATTTGTCTAATGTTATGTTAGAATGTGGCTGTTGTTAGATGTTAGGAGTGTTCTCTGTGGTAGAGTGTCTACTACATTATTGAATCCTGTGGTAGTTGGGGATCAGAAATGAAGGCCCTTCGGGGTGTGTGTGTGTGGTGGTAGTGGTGATGTTTTTTAAATGCCCATATAGCATGCATGCATGCATTCATTTACTTATCTTTTCACTGAACTGGGGTGATTAATAATCATACAGCATTTAAGGTGATTTTTTTTTTTTTTTTTGAGATGGAGTCTCGCTCTGTCACCAAGCTGGAGTGCAGTGGCGACACAATATCAGCTCACTGCAACCTTTGCCTCCCAGGCTCAAGCGATTCTCCACCTCAGCCTGGGACTACAGACACACGCCACCACGCCCAGCTAATTTTTGTGCTTTTTTTTGGGTTTTTTTTTTTTTTTTGGCCCAGGTGGTGTTTTGCCATGTTACCTAGCTGATTTCGAATTCCTAAGCTCTAGTGATCCACCTGCCTCAGACTCCCAAAGTGTTGAGATTACAGGCGTGAGCCACTGCCCCGGCAGGAAAAAATTTCTTAAAAAGAAATTTCAACCTTCAAAACAAAAGGTGTATAAACCTGAACACAAGTTGTGCATTTGGAAGAGTCTGCTCTAATCTGCTGATACTTTTTCACCCTGAAGCACAACATAGCTAGAGTTGAATTTCTGGTGAAGACTTTAATAATTCCACTTGGAAATGACATTGTCATTTCACCAGTGATCTTCACAATACACCTAAAACGGGGATTTTGAAAAGTGCTGGGATTGCAAGTGTGAGTCATCATGCCTGGCCTTCTTCAAGGTAGTATAACCATGTTGCTCTTTGGGTATGGTAATAATATTACAAGCAGCTTAGAATGTAGTTGCTTGGATGAGTCAGACTATATTTAACCAACCACTACTAAGGTATATTTATTTAGCACCCTCTCCCATTATTTTTTGCTATTATAATTTAACCCTTTTTGTGAAACTCTGGTACATATGTCTAGGTGATTTTTTAGTACAGATCGTCCCCAATTTTGGATGGTTCAATTTAGGATTTTTTGACTTTATGATGGTGTGAAGCAATACATGTTCAATAGAAATCCTACTTTGAGTACCAATATAACCATTCAGTTTTTCATTTTCAATACAGTATTCAGTAGAGTACATGATATGTTCAACACTTTCTTATTAAATAGACTTTGTGTTGGGTGATTCTGCCCAACTGCAGCTAATGTAAGTGTTCTGAGCATGCTTAAAGTAGGCTAGAGTAAGCTATGATGTTTGGTAGGTTACATGTATTAAATGCATTTTTTACTTAAACCTATCATAAGTTGAAATTATTTTATCGGTATGTAACCCCCATCATAAGTCAAGGAGCATCTGTACTTTCTAAGGAGAAATTTTTAAAAGTAGACATTGCGTATACACATTAACTTTATTTATACATGTTGTCAAATTGTCATCAAGGACATTTATACTATTGTATGCCTCCACTAAGAGTGTGATAATAGATGTGTCTATATAATGCTAGCTAACACGTGGTGTTACCAGTTTTTCTTTTTTTTTATTGTCAATCTGATGGAAATAATGGTAATTTGATCACTTAAAATTCATCTAATGAGGTGAGCATCTTAAATATTCTGGCTGGTTTTATTTCGTTTTAGGAGTCATGTGTTTATTGCCCTTTTTTCGTTTTTCTGTGGAGGCCATCTTTTTCTTATTGATTTGGAAGAAGTCTTAATATTCAGATTCTTTAATTTCATAACTTTTAATAACACAATTGATAGTGTCCTTTGTCATATGTTTTATGTAGTTTAATATATTTTATGATTTCTAGCTTTGGTCATCTTACACACAGTGAAGTCAAGACTCATAGAATTTAATGTAAGAGCAGGAGATTTTAATTTGGGGTTGGTCTGTGGACTTGTAAGTATTCTGAGGATGGACTTCATAATTCTCAAATACAAATTGAATACGACATTGGAATTATACATAAATTTTTATTTTTCTGGTGACAGGTTCAGTCAGATTCATCTGGTTCTCAAATCATATGACTCTTATGACTGTGTGCCCCCTTTTATACAGCATATATATTTAAATGCCCCTTTTTACTGTTTCAAGTGAAATTCATAGGTATTATAATCTTGCAACCCATGCAAAGGATTTAAAAAGAAAAAGCAACATAATTTTTTCTTGACTGGAACAGACATGGGACAGACAAAAATGTTAGAATACTTTGCCATGACCTCATTAGAAAACATTAAGGCTTTTTGCATTGGAGTTACCTGGAACCTTAAAAAAAAGTTGATGCCTGTTTCTTTTAAAATTAAACATACAGCTGCACCAGTTCCACTCCTAGGTATTTGCTCGAGAGAGGTGAAAACATGTCCCCAAAATGTATAGGGAGATTTATAACAGCTTTAATAGTCCACAAATTAAAACAGCTCCACTGCTGGTCAACAGAAAGAACAGATAAACAAATTGCAGTGTTTTCATACACTGGAATACTACTCTGCAGTCAAAAAGAATGAACTACTTTTTTCATGATGAAATGAATATGAATGAATCTCTGAAACACTGTGTTTAGTGAAAGAAGTCAGGTACAGAAGAGTACACACTATGTGATGGATTATGTTTATATGAAGTTCAGAAATGAGGCTATAGCATTAGAAATATGAGGAGTGATTGCTTATGGAAAGTGGGGGCACTGACTGGATGTAGGGCAGGCGGGTACTTTCTGAGTAGTGGAAACGTCCTGTATCTTGATTGGGGTGTTTGTTACTCAAGTAGAGTTGTACACCGAAGACCTCTGCATTTCACTCTGCATAAACTTTACCTCAAAAACAAACAATGAAACAGAGCAAAAATACTGATGTCTGTGTCCTACCTTCTAGAGATTCTAATTTAATTGGTTAAGGGTGTTGGCCTGGGCATAGATGATTCTCATGTGCAGCCAGAGTTGAGAATGATGCTTTTGCCCTTGGATGTAGGCTCATCATGAATGCAACTGCTACTCATGCAGATTGGCAACCAAATTATAATTAAGAGAGGCATTGCTGTAAGCAGTAACTCTCACGATATTTGCTTCGGCCCGCAGGCGCGAACCTTTCGCTGCCGGGTTCTGGCGCGCCCTTTCAGTTCTGCTTGTGGCCGGCACCACTGCGTTACCCCAAACTACCGGGCCGAGCAGCATGACCTCCGCCTTGGAGAACTATGTCAACCGAACTGTTGCCGTTATTACATCTGATGGGAGAATGATTGTGGGAACACTGAAAGGTTTTGACCAGACCATTAATTTGATTTTGGATGAAACCCATGAGCGAGTATTCAGCTCTTCACAGGGGGTAGAGCAAGTGGTACTAGGATTATACACTGTAAGAGGTGACAACGTTGCAGTCCTTGGAGAAATTGATGAAGAAACAGATTCTGCGCTTGATTAGGGGAATATTCAAGCAGAGCCTTTAAATTCTGTAGCACACTGAGGAAAAACTACATACTTAGACACCTGTAAATATTTGTACAGAAACTGATTATTCTGAGGATGATATATGGAATTTTTATGAATGTGTAACTGGATTTTGACTCCTTATTGATTCATTGTAACATGTGAATTAAAATATTTCTACATTTATTGAAAAAAAACTTTTTTTTTTTTTTGCCCGAATGTAAGTTTGGTAGCTTGGTTTCTTTTTTAAATTAAATAGTGTGAAAATATAATGGTCATTTTGAAAACTTTTAGCCAAAAGTAGTACTTTTCATACCTTAGTATTTATGGAAACTAGTGGAAAAGAGAAATTAGTGTGCTATGTAAACCAGGCATTCAAATAACATTAGTAGTACAGGATATATGTGTTTTCTTTGCCTGATATTTAGGAAAATCACAGCAGGGTAAATCTTTCCTGGAGTTATCTGAATCATCGGCATTTATCCGATTCCACTGGTGGTGGTTTGCTAGTGCTTCTAAAAGTTGCTCTCTAGCACTGAGAGGTGTGGGTAGGTAAAAATGTGTTTGCTTGAGAAAACAAAAATGCTAACAAGGTTTTAATAGATTGGCCTAAAATTCCAACTTGAGTATTAAGAATTACTAGCAATGGTAGAATTGACAGAGATAATTGGTAAAGTCTCTTGATGCCCAGTTGATTAGGTATGAAAGTAATACAAACACATTAATGTTGACATTAATGTGTTTACAGACAGTATATTATCTGAAAAAAATTGATTCCATGTAGTCTTCAATTTTTAATTTTTTTTTTTTTTTTTTTTTTTTTGAGATGGAGCCTCGCTCTGTCGCCCGGGCTGGAGTGCAGTGGCTGGATCTCAGCTCACTGCAAGCTCCGCCTCCCGGGTTTACGCCATTCTCCTGCCTCAGCCTCCGGAGTAGCTGGGACTACAGGCGCCAGCCACCTCGCCCGGCTAGCTTTTTGTATTTTTTAGTAGAGACGGGGGTTTCACCGTGTTAGCCAGGGTGGTCTCGAACTCCTGACCTCGTGATCCGCCCGTCTCGGCCTCCCAAAGTGCTGGGATTACAGGCTTGAGCCACTGCGCCCGGCCCAATTTTTAGTTTTTAAGAATTGTAATATTAGTGTTTATAAATGTGAGTAAATTAAGTTTATATTGAAGTAGTGCTAGCTATTATTGTCAGCAATTTTCCGTGATTCATTATCCATAAACCTGATTTCAGAAGACATCAACTTAGTTTTTTAAATAATTGATAGAAACAGTGTTGTAAGTAGTGTTTAGATATCCAGGCTAGTACACAAAATTTCTGATCAACTCATGTATAGGCCAAAGTGTGTGTATCTTTGTGATAAGAAGAAAATAGAAAAATATTTACATCCTTGTGAAAAAAAAAAAAAAAAGAGAGGTATTGCTATCCTTGACAAGATTTTTTCAGGTGAAGAGACAACACTTGGGAAAATTTCAAACAAGTTTAATCTTCCCTTAATTTACAGTCTGTTAAACTACTGTGTAAAAAAACTCCATCCCTTTGTCTTTATATGTGTACAGTTAGGTTCTAGGCTTAGATAATTGTAAAATTTTTTTTCAGCTTCAGGACTGGAGGACATTTAAAAGTTGATACAGGATATTAACCATCACTGGCCTTTGGCAAGTCCATTCATTGTGACAATGAAAATGTTCTCATGTATTTTCAAAACGACTCTTTTGACAACTACTGACAGCCTTAATTCCCTAAACCTTCCCATCCATATGTGTTTAATTTCCATTAATAGGGAAAAATTTTAAACGTTTGATAAAAACCTTCTGAAAACATCCTAATTTTAGGTCCGCAATTCCTTCCGTGTAATTCTGAAATTCAGAAATTCCTGAAAATTGAACTTTTCTCTTTTTTTGCTGTCTTCGCTTTGCTCCCAGTTAAAAGGGCTGCTTGAAGAGGGCAGGTTGCCTTAGTTATGCACAAGCAAGTGTTCTGGTGCTGTAGCCTCACCCCTGGGCAAGAACTTTTTTCCCTAATTCATTTGGTTGATAAAATATGACTTACACTGAACTGCGATGTGAGGCTAATATTGGTGTTTATTTATATCATTTTCCCATGAGGGTTAATATTTGTAAATTATACTTCTCTGCAGCAGTGTTTTCCAAATTCTCAGTTCTGAAGCACATCTACTGGCCTGAAGAGTTTGAATAAGAGACTGTAGATCTCTATTGCCAATGTAAATGTATTAGTTGTAATTATTAAGAGCAGGAGTTTTTAATTTGGGGTTGATCCATGGACTTGTAAGTTAACATTAGCTAGCAGTTAAAGTTAGTGAAAATGCTGTTTTTGAGGGGGTTGGGAGTCTAATAAAGAGCATCCAGGCTTATTTCCATTAGGAAATTCCAGCTTTATTTTATAATATTAAGTATGACTATTGATAACTTTTTTTTTGTCAGTTCTCTTATTCTGTAGTCTACTTCTTTTGCATTTGAGGTAGAGAATGTGTGATGATGAATTTTAGGTATCTTTGGTGGGGAGGGTACTTTTTGGTTTTGAGAGTAAGTGGTCAGTTTGACTGAGATGATTCCTGTGCTGGTATCATGGGAGCATACAGATGAGTCACTAATGAGGTGCCTTACATAGTACTGTGTCTTTTTGGTGCTGCAGAAAGCTAGCTGTCTGACATTTTACCAGAGAGTTGTAAAACCAAGTAAGACTTCTTATAAGTTGTATATATTTTAAGTTAATATCTGAAAGAAATGCCTGTTAGAGTAATTACTAAAGTACTTGACTATGTCACATTTTTTAAAGCTATGTGGATGGAAGAGCAATTGTTTGTAAATGTATCATGTATATTAAAGATGATATCTGAATAAAGAGAATCAAGAGTGAGTGCTTCTACATTTGAATGCAAAAGTTCTATAGGTCAGTAATTTCCTTCCTGACTTGTGTCCCAAAATGTATATAAAATGTGTTTGATTCAGCATTTCTTGTTTTCTTCTTAAATTGCCACTATGAAAATTTTATTGGAAAATTGGAGAAATTGGCTATTGAGCTACTAGAAAAATGTCAGAATCCATCCATAAGGCTTCATAGTTTAAAATACAAGTTTATAGGTGTGTGTGTGTGTGTAATTTGGGTGTGGAATAACTAAAACCAAATAATAGGACTTATGCAATGTGAAAGAAGAAACAATGAATTTGTGCACTGTGGTTCTGCCTCAACCTCCGTAGCTTTTTACTATAATATATTGTGTTAAATGATGGTATATTTATATTTAGACATTTCATAAATGAAGGTGTTGTTCATATTCCTGCTTTTATATTTAATACTGAGGAGTTAAGTATCTTAAATTATTTTCCCCCTTTTTTAGTAATTTTCATCAGGGCCCACAATTTTCTTCAAACATATGGTTCATCATGAGGTTAGAAAGGTAAACAAGTAATACTCGAACTGGTAAAATTATTTTTCCATGACTGTAATATTCTCTGTGTAACTATGCACTTTTAATTAAAGCCTTTAAATCTGATATTGTTAATCAATGAACAGTTTGGTTTAGTAATACTAATTAAGGATGGTTCTAAAATTTAAAACTTTGAAAATTAGAATTGTTTAATTTAGTCTAATGCTTCTGATTTGTAATTCTTACAGTGGTTGTTCATAGGATATTATCTTTTCCAGTTAAAGGTTTTTTGTTTTCCAGATGATGTGTCTGTCCTGAGATTTTTTTTTTTTGAGACGGAGTCTCGCTCTGTGGCCCAGGCTGGAGTGCAGTGGCCGGATCTCAGCTCACTGCAAGCTCCGCCTCCCGGGTTTACGCCATTCTCTCACCTCAGCCTCCCGAGTAGCTGGGACTACAGGCGCCCGCCATCTCGCCCGGCTAATTTTTTTGTATTTTTTTAGTAGAGACGGGGTTTCACCGTGTTAATCAGGATGGTCTCGATCTCCTGACCTCGTGATCCGCCCGTCTCGGCCTCCCAAAGTGCTGGGATTACAGGCTTGAGCCACCGCGCTCGGCCCCTGAGATTTTTTAAAACAACAAAATATACATTTGTCTCATTTGAGTATCAGGTCATAATTCCATTATTCATAGAAATTTCATCATGTGATTGATTACTTTTTAAAAGATAAATTTTTGATAGAATTAATTAAAATAACTACTTTAGAATTGCTTTTTATTGCATAGCAATAATTCTCTCCAAATAAAGGTGAATAAATTAGTTTTTTATTCTTTTGTTCCTTTCTAAAGTAGTTTCCTGTATGCGTTGGTTGTTATTATTTGGAAACTATTAATTGAATAATATTAAATTGGCACCTTTGAGGTAGGATACAACCAAACAAATGGAAATCTCAAGTTATCACTTTGTCAGCTATATGTAGAGTTTGCTTTTGAGCTTTAAAAACTTTACATGACAGCCCAGCCAACACGGTGAAACCCCGTCTCTACTAAAAATATGAAAAAATTAGCTGGGCATGGTGGCAGGCGCCTGTAATCCCAGCTACTCGGGAGACTGAGGCAGGAGAATCGCTTGAACCCGGGAGGTGGAGGTTGCAGTGAGCCGAGATGGTGCCATTGCACTCCAGCCTGGGTGACAAGAGGGAAACTTGATCTCAAAAACAAACAAAAAAAACTACTTTACATGAAATTCTTAGGGAAAATAAATGAGAATGTACTGTTACTTTACAAATGAAGATACCACTGCTAAGTTGTATTTGGTAGTGAAATTTTAATATAGACAAATTTTATTTTTTTGTTGGTGTGACGGTTTTCTCTTTTCTTTTTTTTTTTTTGAGATGGAGTCTTGCTCTGTCGCCCAGGCTGGAGTGTAGTGGTGGGATCTCACAGCTCACTGCAAGCTCTGCCTCCCGGAGTATTAAATATAAAAGCCATTCTCCTGCCTCAGCCTCCTGAGTAGCTGGGACTACAGGTGCCCACCACCACGCCTGGCTAATTTTTTGTATTTTTAGTAGAGATGGGGTTTCACCGTGTTAGCCAGGATGGTCTCAGTCTCCTGATCTTGTGATCCGCCTGCCTCAGCCTCCCAAAGTGTTGGGATTACAGGTATGAGCCACTGTGCCTGGCCAGTGTGAGTATTTTCTTTCAAGTTGAAAGTCGGGTTCCATGAAACTCTAATATTAGATGGATTTAGGTGAAGGTTAATACCTCTGGTTGTTTGAGGCCTGAAATATATCTAATTCAGCAGTAGTGAACCTCTTACTACATTTGCTTCAAAGCAGCTACTTTGTTATTGAACGTGTGTGTCATTAATTCTAGAAATCTGTTAAACATTGATTTTGTGTTGTATCAGAGGATGATGTAGAAGAGGAATGGCACTGACTAGTGGTTTTAAGGCACAATATTGGAATCACCTGGGGAGCCCATAACCTGTACATGCCTTGACTGTGTCCCAGGCCTTTTGGGGCAGAATCCTCCTGGTTGGAGGACACACAGTGTAGTTTGGTAAAATCTTCAGATAATTCTGATATACTCATTTATATAAGATTACTGAAATTAATTCTATCCTCAAGGAATATATACTTTGTCAAGAGGAAGGAAAACTATATACGTGCAACAACATGGGTTGTATATGATGACAGCAATAATAATGATAGCCAACATTTGTAGGGCACTTACCCTATGCAGAAGCATTGATTTTCAGGTACTGTAAACATTTGCACTAATATTGCCTCTCTCTAGCTCTTTCTCAATATAGCAGCCAGAGCAATCTTTTTTTTTTTTTTGAGATGGAGTCTCGCCCTGTCACCCAGACACCCAGACTAGAGTGCAGTGGTGCAGTCTCCACTCACTGCAACCTCTGCCTTCCAGGTTCAAGCAATTCTGCCTCAGCCTCCCAAGTAGCTGGGACTACAGACGCAGGCCACCACGCCCAGCTAATTTGTGTGTGTGTGTGTGTGTGTATGTATTTGTTAAAATTTTTTTTTAGTAGAGATGGGGTTTCACTATGTTGGCCAGTCTGGTTTCGAACTCTTGACCTCAAGTGATCCTTCCGCCTTGGCCTCCCAAAATGCTGGGATTACAGGCGTGAGCCCCTGTGCCTGGCAGAACAATCTTTTAAAAACTTAAATTAGATATTACTCTTCTTGTTTAAAACCCTCTAATGAATTCTCATTGTGATTACAATAAAATGTAAACTGCTTATTATGATTTATAAGGTGGGTACTTGGTCTGGTGGGGTTCTGTGATGTCATCTTACATGATTCTTTCTGTGTTCATTATGCTGTGGTCACACTGGTGTTTGTTCCCACATCCAGGCATTTATACCTTCTCCTTTGACTGTATTGCTTTTCTCCAGATCTGTGACAGGCTGTTCTTACCAGATTTGGTTTTTTTTTTTTTTTTTTGAGATAGAGTCTCACTCTGTTGCCCAAGCTGGAGTACAGTGGGCGATCTTGGCTCACTGCACCTTTTGCCTCCTGGGTTCAAGCGATTCTCCTGCCTCAGCCTCTCAAGTAGCTGGGACTACAGGCATGTGCCACCATGCCTGGCTAAGTTTTGTACTTTTAGTAGAGGTGGATTTCACCATGTTGGCCAGGCTAGTCTTGAACTTCTAAGTTCAAGTGATTTGCCCATCTCAGCCTCCCGAAGTGCTGGGATTACAGGTGTGAACCACTGCACCTGGCCCAGTTCTTATCAGATTTAACCTTCAGTGAGATTTCTCTTGTTCACTGTGTCTGAAATTGCTCTTCCTCTGATTCCTCTCCCCTTAATATGTTTTTAGTTCATGGCACTTAACACAGTCTGAATTTTTCTTATCATTTACTATTGTTTTTTCCTTCTTGGAATGTAAGCTCATTAAACCCATATATCTTGTATATATTCTTGCCTGTATCCTCTTGATAAATCCATGGGATCAAATAGTGTCACTTGAAGCATCATCATATGCAAATAAAATGATGGTGCAGTTAACCTCTACTATAACAAGGTATGTTAGGCTTTTTCTGTATATGTTCTCATGTGAAATTATGTTCGAGTTGAACATTTTCTGTAAAATTGTTTAATATATAGTCATGGGCCACATAATGACATTTTGGTCAGTGATAGACTATATAAACAATATTGGGTTCATAACATTATAATGGAGCTGAAAAATATTCCTTAGTGATATAGCTGGTATATACTTATTTTATAGTATATTACATGACTCATGGGTTTGTGTTGATGTTTGTGTAAACAACTTTCTGTACTGCCAGTTGTATAAAAGTATAATACAGTTATATACAGTACACAGTACTTCACAGTGACAGTAAACAGCTGTTACTGGTTTATGTATTTACTGTATGATACCTTTTATTATCTTAGAGTGTGCTCCTCCATATAAAAAGGTAGGCCGGCCATGGTAGCTCTCCCTGTAATCCTAGCACTTTGGGAGGCCGAGGCGGGTGGATCACCTGAGGTCGGGAGATCAAGACCAGCCTGACCAACATGGAGAAACACCATCTCTACTAAAAATACTAAATTAACTGGACATGGTGGCGCATGCCTGTAATCCCAGCTATTCGGGAGACTAAGGCAGGAGAATCGCTTGAACCCGGGAGGCAGAGGCTGCGGTGAGCCAAGATCGCACCATTGCACTGCAGCCTGGGCAGCAAGAGTGAAACTCTGTCTCAAAAAGAAAAAAAAAAGTAACTATAAATCATCCCATGAGGGGTCCTTCAGGAAATATTCCAGAAGAAGGCATTGTTACCATAGGAGATGACAGTTCCAGTTGTGTTGTTGCCCCTGAAGACCTTCCAATGGGACAAGATATGGAGGTGGAAGACGGACAGTAATGATCCTGACCCTGGGTAGGCCTAGGCTAATGTGTGTGTTTGTGTTTTCATTTTTAACAAGAAAGTTTAAAAAGTAAAAAAAAATAATTTTTAATAGAAAGAAAAAAACTTATAAGGATATAGGAGCTGGGTGTGGTAGTGTATGCCTGGTAGTCCCAACTACTTAGGAGGCTTGAGCCCAGGAGTTTGAGTCCAGCCTGGATAACATAGTGAGATCCCATTTCTAAGAAAAAGAAAAAATATTCTGGTTAGCTGTACAGTGTGTTTGTGTTTTACACCGTGTTATTACAAAAGTTAAGATTCTTTTAAAAAGAAAAAGTTTATAAAGTTATAATCTAAGGTTTATTATTAAAGAAAAAAATTTTTAAATAAATTTACGTAGCTTAAGTGTTTATAAAGTCTGCAGTAGTGTACATTAATGTCCTAGACCTTCACATTCACTCACTACTGACCCAGAGCAGTTTCTAGCCCTGCAAGCTCCATTTATAATAGGTGTACTAGTTTGTTTTTTTTTTGTAATCTTTTATACCATATTTTTGCTGTACTTTTTCTATGTTTAGGTACGTTTAAATACACAAATACTTACCATTGTGTCATAGTTGCCTGCTGTATTCACTACATCAGCATGTGGTACGTGTTCTTAGTCTAGTGGCAATAGGCTACACCATATAGCCTAGATGTGTAGTAGGTTATACCATCTGAGTTGCTGTAAGTAGACTGTGGTGTTTGTACGATGATGAAATTGCCAAACAGTGCATTTCTTAGAATATACTCTGTCAAGCAGTGCATGATTGTTTCTTCCAGCAAAGATGCTTTTGGTTAATCAGACCTTATACCGATTATTTATTGTGAAATAACCATCTAAAACTTAGTGATATTATAAACCCAGAAGAGTCATCATTATTACCTATCATGGGTCTAGGACTTATCTTGGCTTAGCTAGTTGGTTCTTGCTCAAGTTCTTATGTGGTTGCAGTTAGATGGTTGCCAGGGGCCATGAGCCAGAGCACCTGCGTGTGGCTTCTCAGTAAGACTTGAGTTTCCTTACAGCAAGTGGCTGGTTTCAGAGGGCAAGTGGATGAAAGGAAAAGGGCAAAAGTCTAAGTGGCAACTGTATTAGCCTTTTTATCCTAGCCTTGGATGTCATGTAGCATCACTTCTGTTGTATTTTGTTTTTAAGAAGCATGTCCCTAAGACCAGCTCTTATTCCAATGTTGGGGAAGAAGATTTCACCTCTTGAGGGGAGAAGTGTAAAAGAATTTGTGGAAAATGTTATACCTACCACAGACCTCATTCTGCAAAATAGTGGCATCTTGTTAGGGATTAAGTTCTGAAGTCAGTGTAAATGGAAGGTATCATGATGGGGAGACCGTTATACATTCTTTGTCCGGCATGGTGAGGATTTTCTATAGGTTCAAGAAAAAGTCACTGTTTCTTCCACTGAATATCAAATAGGATATATTTGGCTTGTGTTCAGTGCCTCTCTTGTATGGAAAAAATAATTAAGTACTAGAGTAACATTTAGCAAGGTGCAGTTATCAGACTTTGAGAGGCTCTGTGGAAAAGAAAATTGATATCACTATCAAACTCGTTACAAGACCTACATTTATTGAGTAAAGAAGGTAGGCAGAATTACTTGCATTATTACTTTTATTTTATTTAATTTTAATTTTATTTGTTTATTTATTTGAGACGATGTCTCGCTTCATTGCCCAGGCTGGAGTGCAGTGGCCCAATCTCGGCTCACTGCAACGTCTGCCTCCCAGGTTCAAGCAGTTCTTCTGTCTCAGCCTCCTGAGTAGCTGGGACTACAGGCGCCTGCCACCATGCCCTACTAATTTTTTTATTTTTAGTAGAGACAGGTTCCCTGTGTTGGTAAGGCTGGTCTCAAAAATCCTGACCTCAGGTGATCCACCTGCCTCAACCTCCCAAAGTGTTGGGATTACAGGCATGAGCCACTGTGCCCGGCCTATTACTTTTATTTTAAAATTTAATTTGGAGAAATTATATAGCTCAATTCATAAATAAATACATGAATGATGCAACTACTTTCTTTTCCCAAATCTTTGTTTCAAATAAGAAGGGAAATATTATTGAGTGATCTCTTCCCTTCTTAAAGTAAAAATAATGCAGTACAGTGTTTAAGGGCATATAAGTGAGTGAGAGTATCGACCTTAAGCTACTATGATATATGTCAATTAAAAAATGCTAATATGGCAACTTTCGGAGGATAAAGCAAAAAGAAAAAAATGCTTATGTGAGAACAAGCATGCCAGCCAGCCATGGTCACCCCACACCCAATAAAACAGGTAAAGAGGCAAACACAAAAAGTACCTGTAAGGATGAATAGTATAAATAACGTATTTTCAAAGAAACAAATTACTCTTATGTATCCTCAATAGAAAGGAAAAACTATTATTTATTCAACTTACGTATAATTATGTTTTCTGTTGCTGATTCAGTTACTTTTGGGAAAGGTAGCACAAGTAAAGCCACTCAATATGGCTTTGTGTTGGACGTTCGGATTTCTTAGAACAGCTAACGAAAATGTAGTTTTTATGCCCTTTGTTTTTTGACATAAAGAATCTGAGATTGAAGAGATAATGTGTTCAGGATTATAGAATGGTAAATGGTGGAATCTGGACTCAAATGTAAAACTGTATTTTTCCAAAGCCAGCTACTTTTATGTTCAGCTATATTGTTTCTTGAATTTTCAGTGATTTATTGGTAGGCTTTTTGTTATCTGGGAATTCCTTCTATTAAAATTATATTGTCAAGTGTTGAAGTATGCAGGTTTTAACTAGTTGCATTGACACAGCTTGATTTTGTGTCACTTTTAAACCATCCCCTGCTCCCCCAGGGAGCAAAAACAAAAACCACATATAAACATAGCTTTCCAGGAACAGTAGTTTCAGATACTGAAATTGTTCAGATATCCTAGCTTTTCAGTTCTGTTTGTTCCAAGGTGGCCATATATTGTTGTTTTTCAATAATCACGTATAGTTGTTTTGCCATTTTTGTTTAGGGAATTACTATTAATTGTTTTTAAATATTAAGCACGATAAACTTCAGATGTTCCTGTTTTTAAAGACTGGGTTCTCATATATTGAGTGGTTTCACTTTTGTTACCTTGCCCCAAAGTAATTGAATCAGCAACAGAAGAAAGCATGACATTTTAATTGTCTACATCAAATTACATAATCTGGTGAAGTATGAAGACTACACTGTTAAAGTATTAATGACTTTTATCTATTAAACCAAGCAGTGAGAGAGATGGTATAAGGACATTCACCTCATATTTTGTAAGTTATATTATTGGCTAAATAGTATCAAGATTGTTTTTAGTTCTGCATTGCTAACCGAGTGATCTATCTAAATCTTAAATTAGACTATGTCCCTCCTTTGCCTTAAGTCTTAAAAACTGCTGCTTACCCGTCAAAGTTTATATTACTTAGTATGGTATTTAAAGCTTTTAAGTTCTGGCCCCCTGCTGACTTACGTCATTCCTACATATTTCAAAGTCAATCCTACCTAAGTTTGTCCACTGGCAACACTACTTTTTTTCTGTATGTAGAGATATTCTACACTTTGGTTTATATATTCTATTTTATTCTGTCCTATTAGTCTGTTTCCCTTACCACCAGACTATTTGGTCTCCTTTTCCCCCACATTTGTAACTTTTTAATATTCTTTTTAAGACATGCTCTCGCTCTTTTGTTCAGAGTTGAGTGCAGTCGTGCAATCATAGCTCACCGTGGCCTTGAACTCCTGGGCTTGTCAAGCAATTCTCCTGCCTCAGCCTCCGAAGTAGCTGGGGCTACAGACATACACCACCATGCCTGGCTAATTTTATTTTTATTTTTATTTTTAGAGACAGGGTGTTGTTGTGTTGCCCAGGCTGGTCTTGAACTCCTGGCCTCAACTCCTGCCTCAGCTGGGATTACAGGTGTGAACCACTGGGCTGGGTAGCTATCATGTTTTATCTAAAATTGGAAACTCCTTGAGGCAGGGACCATTTATCTTTGTATCTTCAGTGTTCAGCACCTAGTAGTAACTCAGCAAATGTTTGTTTTCTTTCTGACATATTTGTCATATTTGTATTTGTTGTATTTAGCATCAGAAAGCCAAATATCGTCGTTCAGCATTAATTTGACTGATTCCATTTGTTATTCTAGTCCAGAATTGCTACCAGAGTGTTTAGGTTTGACCTTTTTGTGCCCATGAAGTCTAGTCTTTTTGATATTAAATCTAAATTGGTTGAGGTGTAATGAAAAAGGCAGTCAGTTGTCTAGAAGTGACTGTGACAATTGCAGATTTATCTTGTTTGTGCATGCTATTTTTTTTTTTTTCAGTGTTCAAAGCCTGTGTTACATCAGATTTTCAGGTTTAGATTTCCTAACTTTGGAACACAAAGTTCTGTTTTTAGAAGAATGGGTATTGAGTCCTTGAGTGTGGGTAGAAAGATAGAGACAGACTGATTTGCAAAATAATTGAGGATCATATTTATATTTGAATTTTCACTTACTTGAACTTTCAGATTTCAGCTCAAAAGCTTTGGTATAAGTAAAGTATATTAATAAGACCCATTGCATGAAAGTAACTGAAACCAGTAAAAATAAGATAATAAGGATGTAACAGTTTCTTATGGACACTCAAGGGCTAGAATGCAGTTAGTCTCAGAAAGGAATTAGAACAAATAACTGGAACGCCATCAGGAATCCAGAACCATCACTCTTTTATATTTTTCTCTCTTCAGATGAGCATTCTGTTTCTGTGTCCATATGGTAGAAGGCAGCAGCTCCATAGATTATGGCTTCAGATGTTACAGTTCTGTTAAATGCAGAGACAGACTTGCTGTCTTTCCGTCCCACTTATATATCCTGGGGAGAGCGAAATGATTGACTGGCTTGAGTCAGGTGCCTGTCCCCTTTCCAGTCTGCTCCATCTAGGAGGGCAGTGTTACCTGGTACCAAAATAGATGTTAGAGGGCCACCCCTTTCAAATGGGAGAATAGCCCTCACAACAGGGCTTCTATATTATAGTGCAGGTTGCTTATTCCACATGCTGCTTGCCAAGCTGTATACCTATAAGGGCTGCAGTTTTAAAATTTGTACAAAGGTGCTTTATGGATTTGTGGTAACCTTTTCTCAGAGAAGGGAGGAGTCATTGTGAATTGGGGGGCTATTCCAAGGGGGTCTGCTATGTCATTTTTTGTGGGTATTTATTGCCCATCTTAGTATTGCCAAACTCTTAGCATTGAATTATTAGATTGGCTCTCACCTTTGGGCCATGGAGTTTTATTGCAGCAAAAACAAAAATCCGTATGTATGTAAGTGTTTTCTCAATAGGAATATTGACAGTGGACTTACTATAATGTGGGGCTTTGACATTTGTGGACCTGCTGAAGTCCACAAATTGAGAACCACTCATTGAGAACCACTGATGTTATGCAAATGCTATTAAACTTTGCATCTAAGACTTCTTATTTGTCCTGTGACCTTTGATTATATTTCCACGTGCATAAAATACCTTAGAGGGTTTTGGAGTGCCATGTATGTGAATGAACTTGGCACTAAGCACCCCATAGTTTCTACAGAAAAATTTAAAGAATATTTGTTACTTAAAATTATGTTTGGTTAAGTAGAAGCTTAAATTTTTGTTTTTCTTCTTTTCCTCTCCATATCTGTTGTACTGTTTCACTTACAAAATAAATCTTCAGCCCTAAGGAATGTTTGGGATAGTTTTACAGGATTATGAATTTTATTCCTAAAATAAATCTGAATGCTACTGAAAGTGAAACTTTTTAAAGATAAGATTTTCATCTAGTGGTGGTATTTTAAAGCTTTACTTATAAGTGGTAATAATTAACCCTTGAAAATCCTGCTGTAATAAGGTGTTGAGAGTGATCTAGCTTTCTTTGGAAGGGTTTTGATGTTCCTAATCATTCCCAGCCTAAATTAACCGCAAGGAAAATGAGAACTTCAACCTGACCTCTCACTGTTTTGCCAATTCCTACCTTTTTTTCTGTTTCTTTTTGGTTCTTTTATTTCTGTTCAATTTAGGGGAAAGAATAAACTTATAAAGAAATTCACCTTAAGAAATTAGGAACTTGTCTCTTCCAGATTTGTTTGCATTTTACTAGAGGATGTGTGAGGAGGGACCAGAAGAAATAACTAATGGTGGAATTTCATGCACTGTGGCACCCACATCTAAGATTCTCAAATCAGGTCATACTTTTCAACAGGTCTGGTTCAGTTTCTAGGACAGTAGACACACTGCATAAAAACATTTTATTTATAGTGAGTTTCTCTTAAAATACCACTTGAAGAACCAAAGAAGTAATTAGTATATTGAATTGGGTAGGTGGAATGAGGAGTCAGTAGTAAGGCAAAAGGCCTCACCCGAACAAAGGATTTGATTCAGTAGTAAAGTTGTATAAAGGCAAATTGGGAGTAGATTAAGGAGGTTTGGGGATTAAGTAATGTATTTTAGGCTTTTAAAGCGGAAAGGGAGATAGTAAAATAAATGATTTTAAGGAAAAAAAGTAGGTGCTGACTAAATAGAATTAGGGAATCAGTTTGGAATCTATTGTGCTAATACATAAAAGTGGGCTGAGGCCAGGCACAGTGAGTCATGCCTGTAATGCCAGCACTTTGGGAGGGTGAGGCTGGGGGATTGCTTGAGGCCAGGAGTTTGAGACCAGCCTGGACAACACAGCCACACTCCGTCTCTACCAAATAAAAACTAAAAAAATTACCCAGATGTGGTGGTGCACACATGTTGTCCCAGCTACTTGAGAGGCCAAGGTGGGAGGATCACTTTGAGCCTAGGAGGTTGATTGTGCCATTGCCCCCCAGTTTAGGTGACAGAGGAGAGAGGCAGTGTCTCAAAGAAAAGAAAATGCATAAAAGTGACATTAACTGATGTCCTAATATTTTTCTTTTAAATATATTTTTAAATTGAGGTAAACTTCACATACAATTTACCCTTTTAAAGTATACGGTTCAGTAGTTTTTAGTATTTTTACAAGTTGTGTACCCATTATCACTATCTAATTCCAAAACATTTCATCGGGGCTTCAAACCAAACCACAACAAAGCCCATACTCCTTGACACTCACTCCCCATTCTTGTCTGTCCCCAGATCATGACAACCACTAACCTACTTTGCCTCTGTCGACTTGAGTATTCCTGACATTTGATAAAAATCAAATCATAAAACGTGACCTTTTGTGTCTGGTTTAACATAGCATAATGTTTCCAAAGTTCATACTTGTTGTATCATGTATCAGTACTTCATCCTTTTTGTAGCTGAATAATACTCCACTGTAGGGATAGATGACATTTTGTTTATTCATTGGCTGATGGACATTTGAGTTGTTTTTACTTTTGGGTCACTGAATAACGCTGTTATGAACATTAGTTACAAATTTGTCCAAGAACATGTGTTTTCAGTTCTTTTGGATACCTAGGAGTGAAATTGTTGTATCATACGATAATTGTGTTTAACTTTTTGGAAGGACTGCCAGCCTATTTTTCAAAGTGACCACACACCGTTTTGTATTCCCATCAGCTGTGTTTGAAGTTCCAGTTTCTCCACATCCTCCCAGTGTGTTATTGCCTGTCTCGATTATAGCCATCCTAGTGAGTATAAAACGGTAATATCATTGTGGTTTTGATTTGTATTGCCCAAATGACTAATAATATTAGCATCTTTATGGGATTTTGGTGGCATTTGTTTTATCTTTGGGAGAAATGCCTGTTCAAATCCTTTGCCCTTTTTTAAGTTTTGTTTTTTGTCTTTTTGTTTAGTTTTAAGAGTTCTTTATCTATTCTGGCTAAAAGCTCATTATCAGATATATGATTTACAGATATTTTCTCCCATTCTGTGGTTTGTCTTTGTACTTTATTGGTAATACTAATATTTTTTATTTTAATAGGAATGTCTCTAGTGTTTTATTCTGGACACTGATGGTTAGTTTTCTATTGAGGAAATACACTGTTTCTAATATACCAAGAATTTTGTCAAGAATAGATGTTGACTTTTATTTAGATTTATTACCTTTTGGTATTCCCCCTTTTGTCTCATTGTATGATGAGGTGTTGTCAGTAGATTTTTCTCACATAGAGAAAAATCATCTTGGCATTCCTAGAATCAATTCTCCTTAGTCATGTTTTACTATTACTGTTGCATTTGAGTTGCTTTCGTATAATTTAGGATTTTTTGAAGTATTCTTTAATCTAAATATAACATTTTTGTTCTTGAATCTAAATGTTAAATTCTAATGTTAGATCTAAATGTTAGATTCAAGAATACTTCAGAAAATCCTAAATTATATAGAAGCAACTAAATGGTTGCTTTATACTGACTTTGAGAGGTGTTGGTATCACAGTTACATTGAATCTTCCTTCTTTCTTGTGAACCCTGAACCTTGCAAATTTCACCTCCTGAAAGTTTGCAAGCACTGTGTTCATGTTGTCCTTTACAGTAGTAATTTTGACAAATTTCACCCATGATTTCATCTGTGATTTTCTATTTCTTCAGAAAATTCTTGTAATTTGTATTTTTATATAAAGTCATGTATTGTAAAGCACATCACTATTTGAGCTTAGTAATTTTTTTTTTAAATACTTTTTTGTTTGTTTGTTTTTGAGGCAGGGCCTCCCCCGTCACCTAGGCTGGAGTGCAGTGGCATAATCATAGCTTACTGTAGCCTGATAGCCTCAAAATCCTGAACTCATGCTATCCTCCTGAGCAGCTGGGACTATAGGAATGTGTCACCATGCCCAGCTAATTTTGTAATTTTTTTGTAGAGACAAGGTCTCACTATGTTGTGCAGGCGGGTCTCTTAACTATGGGCCCCAAATGATCCTCCCACCTGCACCTTGCCTAAAAATACTTTTTATCTGTATTGTTAAATTACCGTTCTGATTCCTACTCGTATATTTTATTTCTTTAAATCTGCTGGGAAATTGTTCTTTATGTTTCTCTGCTTCTACCAAAAACAACTAGCTGATGGATTTAGTCATTTTTACTGTTTCTCTTTACTAAATAATTAATTCCTGCTTTTTTCTTTAAATCCCTTCACTGAGTGGAGACATTGGATGGGGAGTTGGATATACAAGTCTGAGGTTTAGGAGAGTGGTCCAGGCTTCAGTAAAGCAGGCATTTCTGGTGTCCTGCATCACAGTTCTCTTGGCTCACCTCTGATTTTTAACCCCTCCTGCAGGAAATAATACCATGAAAGCTTAGACTCACCTCAGGCTGCTGCACACACACTCTTCATTTTTTGGCCTCAGTGATTTCTTTTCTGTGGGAGGCCAACAAGATTAGAAAGTAAGCATAGATTGGTAGTAAGGAAGAGGTTATGCCTATAGAGGCAGTGCTGCTCCTGTATCATACTGGATGGATAAAAGCTCACGTCTCATTCTATCTGGAGAGAATTTTGAGAGACCATCTATATGCTTCTTGGGAGGTTTAAGTAGATTGATCCCCTGTTATCTTTAGGGATGACATTGACAGTATACTATTCCTTATATTGGCTTTTCTTCCATCCCTGTCTTACTCTTCCTGCTCCCGTAGGTCATTCTCTAGACAAACTACTTTTACTCAGGTTCTTACCTCAGTCATTGCTTTTGGGAGAACCCAAACTAAGATAGCAGTCATTAAAGTACTTAGTATTTAAAAGGTAGATAAGAGTTCAGGAATTGAAACTGGCTGATCACCAAAGGTGTGAGTATATATAGAAAAGAAGGCCAAGATCTGTGTTCTTTGTATTGTTAGGAATGAGTTAAGAGGTTGGCATAAAGAGGAGCAACTAGCAAAGGAAATTGAGATTTGACCAGTGGTATAGAAACAAAACTAGGAGAATGTGTGGTGTGTTGGAAGCTAAATGAAGAAAACTTGGAAAGTAAGGGGAAGCGATGCTGCTAAGAAAGCAAGGGGGGGAAAATGAATTTAGATTGTCTATTGAATTTATTTTATTTATGTATTTGTTTGTTTATTTTTGAGGCAGAGTCTCGCTCTGTCACCCAGGCTGGATTGCAGTGGCAGGATCTTGGCCCACTGCAACCTTTGCCTCCTGGGTTCAAGTGATTCTTCTGCCTCAGCCTCTCCAGTAGCTGGGATTGCAGGCATGTGCCACAGTGCCCAGCTGATTTTTGTGTTATTAGTAGAGACAGGATTTCACTATGTTGGCCAAGCTGGTCTGGAACTCCTGACTTCAAGTGATCTGCCTGCCTCGACCTTCCAAAGTGCTGGGATTACAGGCGTGAGCCACCACATCCAGCCGTATTTTTTTATTTTTCGCGATGGAGTCTCACTCTGTCACCCAGGCTGTAGTGCAGTGGCGCAGTCTCAGCTCACTGCAACCTCTGCCTCCCAGATTCAAGCGATTCTCTTGCCTCAGCATCCTGAATAGCTGGAATTACAGGTGCCCGGCACCATGCCTGGCTAATTTTTGCATTTTTAGTAGAAATGGGCTTTCACCATGTTGGCCAGGCTGGTCACAAACTTCTGGCTTCAAGTGATCCGCCTGCCTTGGCGCCTCGCAAAGTGCTGGGATTACAGGTGTGAGCCACTGCGCCTGGCCAGATTGTCTGTTGACTTTAGATGTTTTAAGAACAGTTTTTCTTGAAACGATGGGGACAAAAGTGTGGTTGGAGTGGGTATAGGAACACTTGATAGAATAATTGAAGTCACTGCATGTGGACAACTTGTTTGAGGAATTTTTCTGTAAAAGACAGCAGAATAATGTGTTGGTAGCTGTAGAGAGAGATGTGGTTTCAGGAGAGATTCTTTTTAAGATGAAAGAAAAAATACACCTACTTGGTATAGCATATTGCTGTGTGTGGTCACAATCAGTTTAGAGTATTTTAGACTGTTTCTCTTTATAAGGATAGACTTAATATTCCCCATCATAATTAGGGTTCTTTCTAGTTAATTTGACTGCCTTTTTCTGTTTCCATTTAGGGCTCCCTAAGTCATGCATAATGATTTCATGGAGGAAAAGACGTTGTACTAGGAGAAACAAAGGTGATTGGGAATTACTCTGGCATAGACATAAACATGAGGAAGTGAAGAGAAGTGATGGAATACATGTGGGAAAATTAATCCTGCTACAGGATTGCATCTTATGGGGAAGAGTTTAGAATCCAGTCAAGACTGTATGAGAGGCTGGGCACAGTGGCTCACACCTACAATCCCAGCACTTTGAGAAGCTGAGGTGCTTGGATCACTTGAGGCCAGGAGTTTGAGACCATTCTGGCCAACATGGTGAAACTCCATCTCTACTAAAATTACAAAATTAACTGTATGTAGTGGCGTACACTTGTAATCCCAGCTACTGTGGAGGCTGAAGCATGATAATTGCTTGAACCTGGGAGGCAGAGGTTGCAGTGAGCTGAGATCGCGCCACTGTACTCCAGCCTGGGTGACAGAATGAGACTGTCTCACACAAAAAAAGAAAGATTATACAAGAAAGCTATTTCTAGGTTTGAAACAATGCCACGATTTAATTTCCTTGTCATATTAAGCAATAGCTTTGTGAATATTCATATTTGTAATCCATATTGTCACAAACATCTTTGCACACCTTTTGTTGACCTATTGTTGAAAATAGCCAAGTCAACTCTATGCTAGGAACAGGTGAAATTTACCCACAGACTTCCAGTCTTTATTTTATGCAGTTTCACCTTTTCCAAGTATTGTTATGAGCCATATTGAGCTGTTTTCTTTCCTTGTTCTCTCCCACCTCTTCCTTCAGATTATAGAATGGTCTTATGTCAGCTTTTCATAGTTAATTCTGTCTGAGATGTTTGCATTTGTAGTCATATGTCTAATTGTGGAATGAACGAGTTTTTCTGTTGAAAAAAAATTGAGGCTTTCTTGTTTCCTAAGTTATGTCAGTCCTGCTACACTGAGATGGAAGAGAATTCCACAGATTCTTCTACCTTGATCTACACTTATAAAATAGGGCTAACAAAAATTGGTGGACTCAAAGAAACCTTAGTGATCTGAATTTCAGAGTTAAGAAGAGTTCTGTGTAGGTGAATGTGGCAGTTTGCCTGCCTGGGGGCAAGTGTCTGGTATCAGTATAGGTGGATAATATGGAGAGACATTGAAGTTATAGGATAAAGGCATTCGAGAATTAGGATCCTTGAATGACAGTGGGGGTTTTAGGGAAGATGTGGGACTCTGACAGAGCCTCAAAGACAAAAATCAAATAATTATGCATGATACTTTGGTTCTGTCTTCCCCTGTTACATTTTGCCAAGAAGTCGCAGGATAGGAGAGGATTGAAAGCATAGAGAAATCATGTAGTCCTGCAAATTCAAGGAGTGCTTGGAATTTGGGACCCTGTTGGACTTGAATCTGAAGGTAAACTGAAAGAAAAAATATTTGGAACTGCAACCCAAACTTCTACTACCTCAGATTTGACAAGATTGAAAAGGTGACTTTGGGTCAGTGATGGGGAGGTTGGGATTTGGGCTTATTACAGATGAATTCAGTCTAATTAAAGCTGCTGCCAGTCCCAGCTCAAATGGACTCTACTAGAAATCTGAATTTCCAACCTTTATCCTGGGAGAAGTAGAAGGACCTTACACTCCCTGGGAAATAACACTTAAAACAATGTTATAGTGAGGCGTGGTGGCTTATGCCTGTAACCCTAGCACTTTGAGAGGTGGAAGCAGGAGGATTGCTTTAGCCCAGGAGTTCAATACCAGCCTGGGCAACATAGTGGGACCCTGTCTCCACAAAAAATAAAAAATTGCTGACTGTGGTGGTGGTACATGCCTATGGTCCCAGCTATTTGGGTGACTGAAGTTGGGGATTACTTGAACCTGGGAGGTTGAGGCTACAGTGAGCTGAGATTGTGCCAGTGCACTCCAGCCTGGGTGACTGAGACCCTGTCTGAAAAAAAGCCCCAAAACCAGATGAATAAAATTATACTGAATTTCTGACTATTACCTTATAGTGTCTAGAATATTATAAAATATATGAAACATACAAAGACATGGAAAAGGGTGATTGTATAGGCTTATAGATGACCCAGTTATTGGAATTAGGAGAAAAGAACATTAAGGCAATTGGCAGGATAATATATGGGGGATTGAGTATTTCAGGTGAGTAATGGAAATGCCAAAAAACCAAATGCATATTCTGGAACTGAAAAATAGAATATCTTACATCTAAAAAATTGATCAAATAGCCTTAATAGCAGATCTATGATAAGAAATAAAGACGGAAGGAAATGGTAAATGTGAATAAATACGAAAGTTTATTTTCTAGTTTTTAAATTTATATAAATGACAGTGGATAGCACAAAGCCAAAAATTACAATGTATTGTAGAATTTATAGTATGTATCAGTAAAATATAAGACAGCACAAAAGATGGAAGTAAATATATGCATACTCTTTTATAGTACTTAGATGATATGTGAAATGGTATAGTATCATTTGAAAATGGGCTATGTTGAATGAAGAATGCATATTGTAATTTCTAGAGCAACCAAAAATGTAGGATAGCTAAAAGTCCATAAAAGGAGATAAAATGGAATAAAAGGAAAACTTTATTAGAAGGTAAGAAAAGATGAACAAAGAACAAATAGAAAATAAATATGAGGCTGAGTGTGGTGGCTCACGCCTGTAATCCCAGTGCTTTGGGAGGCGGAGGCATTGGGGATCACTTGAGGTCAGGAGTTTGACACCAGCCTGGCCAACATGGGGAAACCCTGTCTCTACTAAAAGTACAAAAACTACCTGGTGTCGGGCGCAGTGTCGGGCGCCTGTAGTCCAAGCTACTTGGGAGGTTGAGGCAGGAGAATCGCGTGAACCTGGGAAGTGGAGGTTGCAGTGAGCTGAGATCGTGCCACTGCACTCCAGCCTGGGTGACAGAGCAAGACTCCGTCTCAAAAAAAAAAAGAAATAATAATGTGACAGTTTTAAGTTCTGTCATGGCAATAATTACATAAAATATGAAAGATCTAAGCCCACCATTAAAACATAGAAATTGTCAAATTTGATTTCTAAAAAGACCCAACATTATGCTTCCTACAAATGGGTACTTGAAATGTAAAGACGTTTAGTTAAAAGTAATGGATGGAAAATATATACCACATTAACACTAATCAAGAGAAAGCTCCTATAGGACTATCGTGACATCAGGCAAAATATTAAAAGACAAGGATTACTAGCAGGGAAAAAACCCTCATAATGTTAGAAGGATCCATTCACCAAGAAGGTATGAGCCCTAAATATCTGTTCACGGTATAGTGGACCTCCAATATACATGAAATAAAAATAAAAGAATAGACAAATTTACAACTGTAGTTAAGAGATGCCTATACTTTTCGATAACTTTTACAGAAAAAGAAAGCCATAAATTGGTAAGGCTATAGAAGATTTGAACATAACTGTCAACCAATTTTATCTAATTGACATTTATAGAACATTATACCCAAGAGATGCAGTATGTGACATTCATGTACACATGGAACCTCTCACTAAGAATTATGTGGGACCATCGAAAGTCTCAACATATTTCAAAGACTTGAAATGATAGTACTGTTCTGTTGACTGTATTGGAATTACATAGAAATCAGTAACAAAATGAGGTTTGGTAGATTACCAAATATTTTGAAATTAAGGAAGTCAATTTTGAATAACCCATCAGTAAAAGAATAAATCAGATGGAAAATTAGAAAGGGTATTAAATATATTCAGCAAAAGACAGCATCAAAATTATTAAATGTATGCTTAAATTATTAAAGTAGTACTGAGATAATTTGTATCTTTAAAGTTTAATGAAGAAATAAGGATTAGAAAGTTTTATTCTAAGGATAGAAAAAGAAATTCAGAATAAGTGAAAGGCAGAAAATATAGAGAAGAAAGCAGAAATCAATGAAATAGAAAGCATACTCTAAGAAAATGAACAAAATATAACATTTCCTCTTTGAAAAGATAATCCAATTGATAAACCTGTAGCAAGATTGACTGAGGGGAATAAAAAAATCCGCAGCTTACTGATATAAAAAATGGTGGGGTGCTTATGGTACAGATTCTATAGCTGTTAGAAGGATAAAAAGGAAATAACTATTTAAAACCTTTGTTATTTTTAAACAACAAAAACCAATTGTTTTAGGTATCTGTTTCTGTGTTAAGAATCTCTCCACCACTTGGTGGCTTAAAACAACAGCAGTTGACTGTTTCTCTGAATTATGTGAATCAGCATGTGGTCTTTTATCCCAGGCTTCTTTGTGGCATTGTATTCTCCGGGCAACATTCAAAGAAGGTAAAGGTGGACTTTGCAAATCATGAGGCATAGGGACTGTCACTTGCCCAACAAAACTTAACGCTGCATTGAGTTGATGTAAACAAGTCACAAGGCCTGCCCAAATTCGTGGGGTTGGGGAAATAGATTATATCTCATTATTTTAGGTGGTGTAAAACATTCTGGCCATGTTTTTCAGTCTACAGTGGTTAAGTCAGAAATAGTGAAGTCTGAGATTTTACCCTATTTACAAGCTAAAAAGTTAAGCCTGCCAGAAAACAGAATACCTTTAGATTAGAGACAGAGAGGTTACCACAAAAGCAGTAACTAGAGGAATGTCTTGTGTCAGTTCTTTAAACCTTAATCTTCAGAGGGTGACATACTGAGAGTCCTATAGTACCTGCTCATGCAGTAGTGTACGTTATAGGAGAACCACCCCAAAATAGAAAACCTGATCTTATTTAGGACCACTGGTAACCTGTCCATCCTCTCCTCTGGAGTATAGAGGGGAAGGTGGACTCTCTGAAACTTGCTTAGTGTTACTATCCTAGAATGTCTCTATACAAACACCTTATATAAATAACATTACTCAGAGGACCGAGAAGATGCAGGAATGTGAAATGTTTATGGAGAATTTTCTTTCAATGCAGTGTACTCTCGATCACAATAATTTGCCTTCCTCTCTTATACAAAATTTGATCTCACTTCTCCAAAGGTCTTATTCCATTAAAGTATGAGACTTGATGATCTGTCTCATCAAAGTGAGATCTAGATACAGATAAGGCTTCTCAATGCCATTTGTAATTAGAAAAATGCAAAATTAAGAAAGACTGAAAATACCAAGTGTTGGTGAGAATGTAATTGTAATTTTCTTTTCTGGGAATGTTAAATACTAAAACCACTTTGTAAGACAATAGTTTTGAATAGAATTAAATTACTTACAGACGATGACCCAGCAGTTTCATTCCCATGTATTTACCCATGAGAACAGAACCCTGTGTTCTTATTAACACTTGTACACAAATGTACTTTTATTCAGGACAGGCTGCCTTGGTCAGGTGTTGACTGGGAAGGGGCAAGTGTGAACCTTTTAGGGTGATGGAAATGTTAACATGTCTTGATTCCTGCTGGTTATATGATTGTATCTCTCTACCATCTATACTCTTAGAATGTGTTCATTATGTAAATTGTATCTAAAAATACAAAAATGGAAAATTTTGCAAATGTAAGGATTCCCTGGTAATTCAGTGTATATGTCTACCACTTAATTGCACAGTAATACATTTTTAGATATGTTTAGATTAACCATAGTTTGATTTTAACACTGTTCGTATTGAAAAAACACCCAGCTTTCTTCTTGATTAGAATTAGGCTAATGGGACCAGACACTGATGTTTATCTTCTAGTTATAAGTATGATCTAGCCATCAGCGTCTTTTCCTTGTTTCTTGTATATGTTATAGGCATATCACATTTTATATATATTTAGTTTTTGACTGTTGTCTTTCAGAATTACTCTTAACACAGCGTGTATAATTTTTTCTTTTCTTTTTTTTTTTTTTTGAGACGGAGTCTCCCTCTATCACCCGGGCTGGAGTGCAGTGGCCGGATCTCAGCTCACTGCAAGCTCCGCCTCCCGGGTTTACGCCATTCTCCTGCCTCAGCCTCCCGAGTAGCTGGGACTACAGGCGCCCGCCACCTCGCCCGACTAGTTTTTTGTATTTTTTTTTTTTTTAGTAGAGATGGGGTTTCACCATGTTAGCCAGGATGGTCTCGATCTCCTGACCTCGTGATCCGCCCGCCTCGGCCTCCCAAAGTGCTGGGATTACAGGCTTGCGCCACCGCGCCCGGCCTATAATTTTTTCATTACTTAAGTTTAAAAACTTTTTTTTACTCTTCTACTTTCTATCTTTATTCTTTTTCACATTATTATTTTAATTGTTATGTACTTGTCAGTAAGGGGTTAATAATGTTCGTAAAATGCCTTGGAACTAAGCATAAATATACCAAATACAGATTAGCAACATTGTGATAACTATGATTAAACTAAATGATCTTACACAACCACTAAATATCGTCTGATAGGTGTGGGCATGCCTGAGGAGGCTTTGTTTTACATTTTTACTAAATGAAATATTGCACCGCGTAAGATTGCTCTTAAATCCAGTCGAGTATACATGTGCGCCTCGGATCTGGAGGCCTGGCATCTATGAGGATGACGAGGGGAGGACCTGGGTGACCGTGGTTGTGCGACCTGTATCCCCTGAACAGAGAATGGGCCCGGGGCTCGAGCTCACAGGGCAGCACATATGAACCCAGCATCACGGTGCACATGTGGCAGATGCCAGTGCACACCCTGGAGCCACTGTCCCCCAGCCAGCTGCTCTTCTCCCAGCTGCTCCCCGTGTGGCAGCTCTACCCCAGGAGGAGGTACCAAGCAGCAAATTTCAGTTTCTGGGAAATAGTGGACCAGATCGTTTCCATGGAGCAGCTGGTCCTAACATATTGGCCGACAAGGAGTGACTGACATTGGGAGTGGCTGGCCCTGCTTGCCCTGACTCCTCTGGCCTCATGTCTCTTCGCGCCCCCTCAGTGAGGATCTTTGTGTACCTGCTATTCCGTTTGCACATCCAGCATGGCCTCCTTGCAGGCAGGAGGCAGTGGGGCCCCTGCCTGCTCAGCTTCTCTCATTTTCTTCACTTATCAGTCTTGTCCTGATCCACTCAGATCTGTACTGAGGGCGCTTGGCCTGGATGGGCTTCACTAGGGGCCCTGTCTGTGCACTGGGCCCGTTTCCCCTGCTGGCTGCAAGCCATGGGTTCTCTTTCTCCTCTCTGCCCCTCATGCTGATCTTCCAGATGCCACTCCCAAATGTCCTTGACTCCATACCCACTAGGCTGCATACCCAGCCAGGCCTCTGGCACCCTCAGTGCAGCCTATGATTGGAAACTCACCATCAGCAGTCAGTGGCTTGGTTTAAGAGATGGCCGCAGAGGGAACTGGGTCTGGATGTGTACTTGGATGCCCTGTGGGTATCAGTTCTGCTGACACTTTGGCCTGAAATAGATGAAGTTCTGAGCAAGCAGTGTATGCTGGAGCCTCAGTGAGTCCATCTGCACAGTGGGGAGTATGGAGGGATGGGTTTGGCCTGTGCTTCTGCTTGTTCAGTCCTTCAGCTCACAGCAGGATGCTAATCCATGAAGGTGACCTCGCAGTACTGGTTAATTAAACTTATTGCTCACTGAAAAAAGAAAATATATAGCCAGGTATATCTTGTGATCTCTTTAGGTAAATAGAAAATGTGCTTTATTAAAAAAAAAATCTTCACAGTGATTTTACTTTTCAATTTTTATAGTAATTCTCAAACTGAGACTTTTGTCAAAATAATCTCAAGCAGAGGATGGGGAAGGCTAAATGATAGTGGCTATGGTATAGATGAAATAAGATTGACCATGCATTGATTATTGTTGAAACTGTGTTGGAAAAAGGAATCACATGACTTTTTTTATTGTTGTTGTTTTGAGATGGAGTCCCTGTCGCCCAGGCTGTAGTACAGTGGCGCGATCTTGGCTCATTCCAGCCTCCGCCTCCCAGGTTCAAGCAATTCTCTCGCCTCAGCTTCCTGAGTAACTGGGATTACAGGTGTGCACCACCACGCCCAGTTAATTTTTGTATTTTTAGAAGAGATGGGGTTTCACCATGTTGGCCAGGCTGGTTTCAATCTCCTGACTTCGTGATCCACCTGCCTCAGCTTCCCACAGTGCTGGGATTACAGGCGTGAGCCACCACACCCGGCCCAACATTTTGTTTAAGACAAAGAATTTTGAGTTTTGTACTGTACCTAATTTACTAAATCAGAATCTCTAGGGAGAGGGTATAGTATCTGTATTTTTCAAAAACAATGAGTGAATATTAAGTAGCTAGTTGCAGTTACAGCCAAGATATGTTTTTCTTCCTCATGAGCAGCTTTTTAAATTGGTGGCAGAGTTTACTAGGGCAGTCTATGAATGGTTGCCCAAATCCTGCTTATGAAAATTATCAGTGAGCTCCTCTTTTTCTCTACTAAATTATTTCTGTCTATCTGCCTACAAATCTAGTGTTGTAGCTCTTCATTCATATTCGGGTCTGGCGACTACTTTATTTTTTTCTAATGTTTTATATAGCAAAACTACCTGAGTTGTCTGTTCTAGTTCTTCTGCTCTTTCTTAAATCCCTTCCAAGTAGTGTTTTGCCCCACCAACTAGAGGTGATTTTGTCAAGATAATCAATGACTTTCACATTAATACACAGTGGCCATTCTAAGTCCTTATTAACAGAGGTGATAACATCTTCCTCCTTGAAACCTTTTTTTTTTCCACCTGGCTTTTAGAATATCACACTTTTTCTGTCGGGGTGGAGTGTCTCTTTTGCTTCACTTGACTGCTTCTCTTCAGTGTCCTTTGCTGGTCTATAATGTTTTGGGGCTCAACCATTGAACCTATTCTCTTTTCTGTCTGCCCTCATGCCCTTGATGATCTCATCTAGTTTCATTGCTTTAAATATCATCTATAAGCAGATGACTTTCAAATTTATATCCACAGCTTGGATCTCTTCCCACATCTCTGAATGCCTGTATCTAGCTGCTTACTCAATGTCCTACTCAGATATCTTTCAAGTATTTCAAAGTAAAGTTTTTGAATACAAGCATCTCTCTTCTCTCTGCCCTGCTCCTACCATGGTCTTATTCCATTTCAGTTTACTGGCAGCTCCATTCCACCAGACTGTCATATCTGTGGGAGTCTGTATGAGTGACAGAAGACTTTGGTGGCAAACTTTGCTTGCTGTACACACAGCTTCGTCGTTGCTGCAGTTGTTTTTTGTGGCATGCAGCATATGTAGAATTCTTAGAGAACGTTAAACACACACGTTAAACACGTTAGTCCTATACCATTTGGCATAGCGACAAATAGTTTGATGTATTTAGGGCAATTCTGAAATTCTGAAACACATAAATGGATATCACTCTGAGTTTTTAAGAAAAAGATGATTTATGATGTATGCACTTTTTATAAAGACTATTATTTATTAAGCTGTCTCACTTTGGAATGTGTTGGCTGCAAGTACAGAAAACATAGCAATAATTTAAGCAAATAAGGGAATTAGTTTTCCCACATACCAAGAAATCCAGAAATAGAGAATAGTTAGCATTAATTCAGCTGCTCAGCAGTGCTATTTGAAACCCCAGCTTGTTTTGTTTTTTTCCTCTGTCAGTCTTATTTATTGGCTAGTTATTATTCCTCATGCTTGTTGACTTACGGTAATAGGATGGTTGTTTCAGCACTAGATACTGTGTACACATACAAGGCTAGAAAAATGGGAGAGTGGTGGTGTCAGACATATTTGCTCCCATTTATCAGGAAAGCAAATGTTTTTCCAGAATTAACCCGCATTTCACCACCAAAGCAGACTTCAGAATATAAGCCTTTGATTTTCACTGCGTTACCCATTTCTTGTTGACTCCTCCAGGCATGGAAAGCTCAAAAGTGGTAATTGAGCTGGGCCCCTTACTGCCCTGAATAATCTAGAGTCTTGAAAGGAAGGCCAGATCACACCTGTAAACCCAGCACTTTGGGAGGCTGAGGTGGGTGGAAGGATTGCTTGAGCCAGGAGTTTGAGACCAGCTTGGGCAACATAGTGAGACTCTGTCTCTGCGCGTGCACACACACACACACACACACACACACAAACACAAAAGAAAAAAAGAAAAAAAGGGTACCTGGCTGTGGTGGTGCATGCTTATAGTCCCACCCACTCAAGAGGCTAAGGCAGGAGGATCCTTTGAGCCCAGGAGGTCGATGCTGAAGTGAGCCATGATTGTGCCGCTGCATTCTAGCCTGGGTGACAGAACAAGATCCTGTCTCAAAAAAAAAAAAAAAATTCTGGGCGTGGTGGCTCACGCCTGTAACCCCAGCACTTTGGGAGGTCAAGGCGGGTGGATCACTTGAGGTCAGGAGTTTGAGACCAGCCTGGTCAACGTGGCAAAACCCCATCTGTACTAAAAAAAGAGTTAGCCAGCTGTGACGCGCACCTGTAATCTCAGCTACTTGGCAGGCTGAGGCAGGAGAGTTGCTTGAACCCAGGAAGCAGAGGTTGCAGTGAGCTGAGATTGCACCACTGTACTCCATCCGGGGCAACAGAGTGATACGTCTCAAAAAAAAAAAAGTATTAGAAGGGAAAATAAATTCCTTGAACAGTTAACAGTGCCTGCCACATAGAACTATGAAAAATTACTAAGATATAATTGGCCGAGTTTATTTGCTTGGAAAATTATTTCCCAGTAAGTTCAAATTAATGGCATTTTAATGGTAGGTGAAAGAGTATTTATTTATATAATGAGGGCTCTCAATAGTTTATAAATGTATGAAGACTATCCACTGTAAAGATAGCCATTTGGCTGGGTGCAGTGTCTCACGTTTGTAATCCCAGCATTTGGGAGACTGAGGTGGGAGAATCACTTAAGGCCAGGAGTTCAAGACCAGCATGGTCAACATAGTGAGACTCTGTCTCTAAAAATAATTTTAAAATTAGCTGGGTATGGTGGTGTACACCTGTAGTCCTAGCTACTCAGGAGGCTGAGGTGGGAGGATTGATTGAGCCCAGGGGTTTGAAGCTGCAGTGAGCCATGTTTGTGTCACTGGGCTCTAGCCTAGGTGATAGAGTGAGACCCAGTCTCTTAAAAAAAAAAAAAAAAGTCATTTATTTAGAAGCTAGTAAATATGTGTATGTGTGTGCATTTACTTGTGTGTGTGTTTTTAAGAGGCTAATATTTTGGTGTGACTGTTTGGTCTTAACTCTTTTCAGTTTACAGAGGTTAATTTTTGAGAAGTTTAATTTAACTTTTGTATAAATGAGATATTAAAAGATGTTCCTTAAAGTCATAAGGATTCGTTTTTATTGTTAATTTTTTTTTTTTTTTTTTGCTTTCTATAGAATGTTGGCTCAATTAAGAAACATCAGGGAGATAAATTCAACCCAGTGGTAAGTAACTTCAATTTCTTTTGGTAGAAAGTTTTCAGCAGCCAGTTACAGTGGCACACACCTCTAATCTCAGCACTTTTGGGAGGTCAGTGCAGGAGTTTGAGACCAGCCTGGGCAACATGGCGAAACCCCCATCTCTGTAGAAATTACAAAAATTAGCTGGATGTGGTGGCTGGTGGCATGGTAGTACCCTTGGGAGGCTGGTGGGAGGATCGCTTGAGCCTGGGAGATGGAGGCTGCAGTGAGCCAAGATCACAGCACTGCACTCCAGTCTGGGCGACAGAGTGTGACCCTGTTGCCAAAAAAAAAAAAAAAAAAGCTTATTATTGTGCTCATTTTCTGGGTCGACACTTTCTTCTCCATTGTGATTAGAAGATTCTTATGTCTACAGTGTTACTTCTGATTTATAAAGTGGCTCTTCCTTATGACATACCTGAAATTCTAATTAGCAGTTCCCATGTTGATCAGTTCAGTTCCGATCAGGCTAGGCTTTCTTCCTTTTAGATTACTTCCTTGTGTTATTCTGTAAAGGAGACTCAGTCTCTGGGTACTGTTACTCATTTACTTCTCTTTCATATGTTACTTTCCTCCTCTGCCTTCAAGAATTAAGGTTTTTAACCTTTCTTATCAGTCAGCAGTTCTTAGTCTATACCACTTGCACTTGCAGGCCTATCTAGATTTGGCACTCATTTTTATATTGGCACTAGGCCCACTGAATTTGATCTGAGGTCTAAATTGCTCTCTTTGTAGTCTCTATTCACAGAAAGTTTTCCTTTGAGACGTAAACTCTATTTAGCTTCCTAGAGCCCAATATCTAATCTTCCTTTTCTGAATTCATTCTCCTTTCAGAGAAGTTCTACAATTTCTGTTTGTCAGTCTGCAACATGATTAGCTCTACAGAAAAAAACTTGGAAATTGTTATATCTCCATTAACAATTACTTGACCCTATAAATTGCCTTATACCTCAAGTGCCCTACATCTTTATATGTTATCTTTATATGTTTGGACCCAATATGGTCCAGTGGCCATTAAGCGTTTAAATGTGTGACTTATAAACTGAATTTTAAATTTTATTTGATTTAGCTTTTAACACTAAGTTTAAATAGCCACATGTGTCTAGTGGCTACCATACTGGACCTAGCAGATAGAATTCTTTCCCATTCTTAAGTGTCCTCCTAACTCAGTATCAGTTGCATTAAAATGTTTAGAACAAGAAATTTTGTATTCATTTTTGGAATTTTTTAAATGATCTCATAAGTATATAGGTGAAAATCTAAATTCTCTTCTGGCAATTAAAACCTTCTTATTAGATGAACTGTTTATTCTTATTGATAAAATATGCCTTAATATAAAGATTGTTAGTAGTAAACTTTTATGGATATTTGTTGACAAAGATTTTAGATGGAAACATTTAATGTTTGACATCTTAGTTTCTTTTTTTAAATTCTGAAGGAGGAGTATGTAGCGAAGATTTACTGATACTTGAATTGTTTTAAGAACCTTCTTTCAAGTATGTGTTATTATATATTGAGAAGCAGTATGGAAGAGCACAGACTCAGTTTCTTCGTGGAAAAATGCAGTTAACAGTACATATCTTAGAAAGTTGTAGTGCCGATGAAATGAGAGTCTGCATATAGTTTATCTAAAGAACTTAGCACAGTGCCTGGTATGGAGTGATTGAGTAAGTAGGCTGAGTGCTGTGGCTCACGCCTGTAATCCCAGCACTTTGGGAGGCTGAGATGGGCAGATCACGAGGTCAGGAGATTGAGACTATCCTGGCTAACGCGGTGAAGCCCCGTCTACTAAAAATACAAAAAAAAGTAGCCGGGCATGGTGGTGGGCACCTGTAGTCCCAGCTACTCAGGAGGCTGAGGCAGGAGAATGGCCTGAACCCGGGAGGTGGAGCTTGTAGTGAGCTGAGATCAGGCCATTGCACTCCAGCCTGGGCGACAGAGCGAGACTCCGAGACTCCGTCTCAAAAAAAAAAAAAAAAAAAGTAAGTTGTAGTGACAATGAAATGAGAGTCTGCATGTAGTTTATCTAAAGAACTTAGCACAGTGCCTGGTATAGTGTGATTAAGTATAGTAAAAAAAAAGTTTTTTTGCGACGGAGTCTCGTTGTGTTGCTTGCGCTGGAATGCAGTGCTACCATCTCGGCTCACTGCAGCCTCCGCCTCCCGGGTTCAAGCAGTTATCCTGCCTCAGCCTCCCTAGCTGGGATTACAGGCATGCACCTCCACGCCCGGCTAATTTTTTTGTGTAAAGATGGGGTTTCGCCATGTTGGCCAGGCTGGTTTCAAACTCCTGACCTCAAGTGATCCGCCTGCCTTGGTCTCCCAAAGTGTTAGGATTACAGGTGTGAGCCACTGCGCCCGGCCTAGAATAGCCAATTTTTTAAAAAGATTGCAAGGGAAATACATACTTTACTCTTTGTCACTTTTAAAATACCGTATAATGTGAAGTAGGAGAATTAGAAGCAGTGCCTTGCAGATCCCTGTTACAGCTTCAGGCAAAAGGAAAAATCGCTAATACCAGATCCTGTCTTTGTTTTAACATTGGACATTTTGTTTATACATGGATTCTTTTTCAGTAATCTGTATTTTTAAAACATTATATTAAGATATTGTATTTATCTTGATCACTGAATTTTTTTGATACCGGAGGCACTCACTGGCCTTAACCTAGTCTTGGTCCTGGTTAGAGGTAATACTCTAATGGAATCTTCTGACTACAGCAAGAATAGATTGTTTTACATAGAAAGAATTGATAACACTAATTATCATTTTTATTTATTTTATTTACTCCTAATATTGCTATAAAGTTGCCAGTATATTTGTGTGGTGTTTGAATTTTTTGGTTTAATTTTATCTTAGAGTATGCTGCACAATTCAAATATTTAAAAGTTGATTTTTAAACTTTTATTTCTTCAAGTTAATTGCTTTATTACTTGTGCAAGTATAATCTTACTTTGCTAATATAATCTTAGCCTAGTTAGAATTAGCCTATGTATATACATTGTGTACTTAATAAAGTTGGCCCTGAGAATGTTCACTAATTCAGAATTGGCCTTTTCCCTAAATTAATTTGAAATCTGTTATTTATTTAAGCAAGTTTTTGCACCAGTGTGTAACCTTAAACACATCTCAGACATACAAGTTCTTTAGAAAAACTATAGGGCCAATATTTAATTTAAACAAAATATACTTGGAGTAGGTGGGAATTTTCATGTGGAAACTTTGACTTTTCATAGGAAGGTTATAGGGTGATTGATCCCTGATGGCTGGTTAAGAAGACCTGAAAATATCTTTGCATTCCCACTTCCTACTCAAAACTGCACCTAATCAAGTCCTTAATGAAGACATGTAGAACTCTTAGAGTCAGAGATTAAGTAAAATTAAATAAAAATCTTTGTCTTAGTTTTTCTTGTTGAGAACTAAGAAGCAGACTCAAAGCACGGTTTTGTTTGCTTGTTTTTTTGAGACAGAGTCTCGCTCTGTTGCCCAGGCTGGAGTGCAGTAGCCTGATCTCAGCTCACTACAAGCTCTGCCTCCTGGGTTCACGCCATTCTCCTGCCTCAGCCTCCCGAGTAGCTGGGACTACAGGTGCCCACCACCTTGCCCAGCTAATTTTTTGTATTTTTAGTAGAGATGAAGTTTCACCGTGTTAGCTGGGATGGTATCGATCTTCTGACCTGTGTTCCGCCTGCCTCGGCCTTCCCAAGTGCTGGGATTACAGGCGTGAGCCACCGCGCCCGGCCTCAAAGCACAGTTTTTGAAGAAGCATGTATGTAAATGGCTACTTCATGGATTGTTTTGTGAAGTACTAAAGAGCTTGAATTCAATTTGAAATCCAGTAGCTATAAATGTGGGTATTAAAGCATTGTTAAATGGGTTCCATTGTGCTTGTATAGTGGCGGGAGAAGTGTTTATCTGTGACATATGAATTGTGATAGATAGGAATGATTTGTTCTGAAAAACCATTGTAACATGTATGTTTTTAATTTCTTTTTATTCGAATATTGCAGTGTCTAAAAATGACTACAAAACGAAGTTTGTTTGTGCGGTTGGTACCATGTCGCTGTCTACGAGGGGAAGAGGAGACTGTCACTACTCTTGATTATTCTCACTGCAGCTTAGAACAAGTTCCGAAAGAGATTTTTACTTTTGAAAAAACCTTGGAGGAGCTCTATTTAGATGCTAATCAGATTGAAGAGCTTCCAAAGGTATGCTAATACTTTCTTTCAAGAATTACCTTTGGTTATTTTTATACCTAGACATATGATATTCCTGATATTGCTATAAAGTTGCCAATATATTTGTGTGGTGTTTGAATTTTTTGGTTTAATTGTATCTTAGAGTATGCCGCACAATTCAGATTTTTAAAAGTCGATTTTTAAACTTGTATTTCTTCAAGTTAATTGCTTTTATACTTGTGCAGATAACGTAAAATTTTGTATTTAATTTTAGTTGCATTGTAGCCATTAAGGTAAATAATGAGACTAAATAATTTCTAGAGTCAGTAGATTTGACTAGACCAATAATTGAAATTAATGCTGTCTTTTTCTACTTTTCATAAGACATTAATGTGCATTGTTATAATTGAGGGTAATTGTCCCTTTGCCATGTCATAATTTTATTGTTAAACAGCTTTTTTTGAGTTCATACAGTTATTGTTTTCCTCCATTTATAATTTGTTTGAAAAGGTTTTGGAGGACTTAAATTTCTGAAGTCTAGTAACAACTGAAAGGAGAGTGTTTGTTGCCATGAAACACCTTCTCAAGTTATCACCTTGTTTTTTTTTACCAAACTTTTTTCAGTGTACTTTTTCTTCTTAAATCCCAGTCTCTTATTATCCTATATCAATTTCTTTTCTTATTATCCTATACCAATTAAATTGCTATAATTTTGCCACCCAAACAGCAGTGTTTTTAAAACTGTGTAGCGACCCATTGGTAGCTCATAAAATCAATTTAGTATGTGTGGGTAGCATTTTGAAAAAAGAACCATAAATTTGGACTGCGAGAATTAGGAAATATAGGACAATTAAATTAGAATTTTCAAATAAACAAGGAATAATTTGTTAGTGTAAGTGTGTTCCATATAATTGTGAGATACACTTTGCTAAAAAATTATTTGTTGTTTATCTGAAATTCAAATTTAATGAACATCTTACATCTACTCTTGCAGCCTTAATTATAAAAAATAGAAAATGGAGTGTGTTGTATATAGCCATTGTTTCATGAAAATATTTTAGATTTGTGTGTATATACATACTGGATGATGCTATGCAACAGGCTTTTTTCTGGTGGTCAGTAAGAACATTTTGAAAGCCACTGCTATCCTAGGGATTATTTTACAGAGAAATCTTTATATGGCTATGGATAAAAATTAAAGGTTGTTGGTCACATATTTATGAACTAGAAATCTAGGTTGTGGTAGGGTAATTCACTGTTCTTCCTTATATATTGTTCTTCAGCAGGCAGTTTATCTTCCTTAGCTAGTTCTAGAGAATATGGAAGACCAAAATTTGTCTCCTTCTCTGATCACCACCAGTAGAGTCTTGGTTTAGGGGTTTTGTTGGAAAGGGAAAGTCTTGCTACAACAGTGCAAATAACTGAATCATTTATATCTTATCATACCTAACACTTTTACATTTTTAGAAGAATACTCTTCTTAAATAGGACTTTCATTTTGGAATAAGATTGCTTGAAAGACAAGCTCCAGAGTTGATCACATTTAATAGCCACTTATTTTTTGTACTAACTCAACAGAGAATACAGCCATATACTTACTCTCACTACGTGCATTTTGCTTAAGGTAGAAATATGAAGATATAAATTAATCTGAATGGTTCAGTTGTATTCATGTCTATAATAGTGTAACCAGAACAATGAGACATCTTTCCTGGTATTAGTATAGGTTATAACTCATTCAGTTTTAATATGGCTGATATTATTTTTATGTATAAAAGTTCATGAAATAGTTAAAGATATATATAATTGACATTCTTTCCTCCCTTTTTTCAATAGCAACTTTTTAACTGTCAGTCTTTACACAAACTGAGTTTGCCAGACAATGATTTAACAACGTTACCAGCATCCATTGCAAACCTTATTAATCTCAGGGAACTGGATGTCAGCAAGAATGGTAAGGTTTTTTTTTGCCCGTAATTTTTTGCACTTGGGAACATGTTTCATTACTAAGATTTCTATTGAGTTTTCAAAAATAAAAATATAAAAATAAGTTAAATCTAATACGTTAATATGAACTTCATCTAAGAATATTTTATGTAAAGATAGTTGCCCCACTTTACAAGTTTTGCCACCTGTTTGTATCAAATACAGTAAAATTAAATGTTACAGCCTTGGCTTAGAATTTGTTTAATATATATACATAAAATCTGTCATAGCTTAAAGCACGTGGAGAATAAATGTAAGAGGTTTTTTTGGTTTGTTTTTACATTTTTAATTGTGGTCATCATGTTGCAGGATAGATCTCTTGTACTTATTTCTCCTGTCAAACTGAAATTCTATATCCTTTGAACAACATATTCCAATCCTACATCCCTGCTTCCCCATCCCCAGCCCCTGGTAACCACCATGCTACTCTGCCTCTGCCTCTGCAAGATGCCATATGTAAGTGAGCTTATGTGGTATTTTTTTTTTTTCTGTTCCTGGCTTGTTTTATTTAACATAATGTCCTCCAGGTTTATCCATGTTACTGCAAATTAACAGGATTTTCTTCTTTTTAAAGGCTGAATAGTATTCCATTGTGTATATCGTATTTTCTTTATTCATTCATCCATTGATGGACACTTAGGTTGATTCCCTGTCTTGGCTATTGTGAATAGGGCTGTAACGAACATGGGAGTGTAAATATTTCTTCAGCATACTGATTTCATTCATTTTGAATGAAATATCCAGTAGTGGATTGCTGGATCTTGTGGTAGTTCTAATTTTTTGAGGACCCTCCATACTGTTTTCCATAGTGGCTATACTAATTTACATCCCCACCAACAGTGTGCAAGCATTCCCTTTTCTCGACTTCCTCATCAGCACTTATCTTTGGTCTTTTTACTCATTCTAACAAGTGTGAGGTCGTATCTCACTGTAGATTTAATTTGCATTTCCCTGATAATTAATGATGTTGAACATTTTTCATTTACCTGTTGGTCATTTGTGTGTCTTTTGTTGAAAACTATCTATTCAGGTCATTTGCTGATTTTTAAGTCAGATTACTTGTTTTCTTGTTATTGAGGTTTTTTAGTTTCTTACATATTTTGAATACTAACCCCTTCTCAGATGTATAGCTTGCAAACATTTTCTCCCACTCCATAGGCTGTTTCTTCACTCTGTTGTTTATTTGGCTGTACAGGAGCTGTTTTGTGTGGTGTGATCCCATTTGTCTGTTTTTGCTTTTTATGCCTGTGCTTTTGGGGTGATATTAAAAAAAAACATTGTTCAAGCCATTGCCAGGCTCTAGAATGTCATGGAGCTTTTCTCCTATATTTTTTTCTAGTGTTTTTTTTTTTTTTTTTAAATACTTTCAGGTGTTACAGTTAAGTCTTTAATCCATTTTGAGTTGATTTTTTATATGGTGTAAGATAAGAGTTTAATTTCATTCTGCATGTGGATGTCCAGTTGTCCCAACACTGCCCTTTATTTATTGAAGAGACTATACCCATTTATGTATGTGTTCTTGGCACCCTTGTCAAAAAATAATTGACAAAATACATGGATTTATTTTTGGACTGTCTATTTCATTCCATTGGTCTGTCTGTATTCATGTCATTACCATGCTGCTTTGATTATGGTTACTTTGTAGCATATTTTGAAGTCATGTGTGATGCCTGCAGTTTAGTTCTTTTTGTTCACCATTGCTTTGGGTATTCAGTCTTTTGTGGCTCCATATGAATCGTAGGATTGTTTTTTTCTTTTTCTATGAAAAATGTCATTGGAATTTTGGTAGGGATTGGGTTGAATCTGTAGACCACTTTGGGTAGTATGGACATTTTAACAATATTGATTTTCAAGTCCAATGAACACAAGATTTCTTTCCATTTATTGTGCTGCTTCAATTTTTTTGATCAAATGTTCTATAGTTTTCAGTGTGTATGTCTTTTACCTATTTTGTTAAATTTATTCCTAAGTATTTTATTTTTTTGGTAGCTATTATAAATGGGATTGTTTTCTTAATAATCTTTTCATATAGTTTGTTAGTATATAAAAATGCTACTGATTTTTGTATGTTGATTTTTGTATCCTGCAAGTTTACTGAATTTATTCTACCAGTAGTTTGGCTGGAGTCTTTAGGGTTTTCTATATATAAGATTATGTTGTCTGCAGATAGGGACACTTCAGTTTCTCCTGTTCTAATTTGGAATCCTTTTATTTCTTTCTCTGGATAGGACTTAAGTACAACGTTGAAAAGAAGTGGCAGGAATAGGCATCCTTACCTTGTCCCAGATCTTAGAGGAAAAGCTTTCAACTTTTCGTTGTTAAGTATGATGTGAGCTGTGGATTTGTCACATATGGCCTTTATTGTGTTGAGGTGCTTTCCGTCTGTACCTGATTTGTTGAGAGTTTGTTATGAAAGGACATTGAATTTTGTCAAATGCTTTTTCTGCATCCTTTGAGAGCTTTTTTTCTTCATTTTGTTAATATGATATATCACATTTATATATACGTTGAAATTATTAACAAGGCCAAGTATCTTGTTTAGTATCTTTAGTCTGATACTAAGTATGGAAGATATATTCTAAAATGTTAAGTCCTTATTACCTCAGAAGGAGAGAGAAATCAGCCCTTGAAATTTTTAGAATGAGCGTGTATTTCTTTTATAATTACAAAAAAGAAAGAATCACACGAGGATAAATTTTAAATGGTCTGACCAAATACAGGACTTTCACAAACACTGAATACTGTCATATAATGCTTAATAAGAATTGGGGGAAAAAAGTTTATTAACAAGTCCCACCAAGTTAGTGCAACAGTGCCAGCGGTTTTGTAGTAATCATATTCCACAGCTTTTAGCTTTGTCCTAATGATATGAGTGTCCGGAAGTAATCCTTCTCCTATAAGTTTTCCTAAATTTTAGGACTTATGAAGCATTTAGGGCTTATTAAAAGTCATCCTGTTTTCATAATTAACAGTTAACTTTGGCAGGCTAATTAACCAGGGGTCTGTCTACATTCACACATGCACACAAAGTTACGTTGCCTCACGCCTGTAATCTGAGCACTTTGGGAGGCTGAGGCGGGTAGATCACTTGAGGTCAGGAGTTCAAGACCAGGCTGGCCAACATGGTGAAACCCTGTCTCTACCAAAAATGCAAAAATTAGCATTGTGCCTGTAGTTGTGGTGGCATGTGCCTGTAGTCCTAGCTAGTTGGGAGACTGAGGCATGAGAATCACTTGAACCCCAGGGGGCGGAGGTTACAGTGAGCCAAGATTGTGCTACTGTACTCTAGCTGGGGCGACACAGCAAGACTCTCAAAAAAAAAAAAAAATATATATATATATATATATATATACACATCTCCACTTATTAAATTCTATTTATTTTAGTTGCAGGTCATCGAAATGTATGTTTTATAGGATTATGATCAAATCAGGACTTATGTTTTAAGGAATAAAATCTGTTTCAAGGATTTATTTATTATATTCATCCTAGGTTAAGGTGAAGGTTATAGTGGTTAGTGCTATACTGACGTTCAGTTCACAATAACTAATAAACTTTACTTTTAAAGATAGTACTGTATTTTATTTTACCTTTTTTTATTGAGCTGTTTAACTTTAGGGCTATTTGTATTTTTAATACATTTATTATTTAATTTTTATTTAGATTGGATTCATTCATAGTGATGTCCTGCTTTTTATCTAGCTATCTTAAAAATTTTTGGCCAGGCCCAGTGGCTCACACCTGTAATCCCAGCACTTTGGGAGGTCAAGGTGGAAGGATCTCTTGAGCTCAGGAGTTTGAGACCAGCCTGGGCAGCATAGCAAAACCTTGTTTCTACAAAAAATCATAAACTTAGCCGCACATGGTGGCATGTGCCTGTGGTTCCGACTACTTCAGGCTGTTGTGGGAGGATTGCTTGAGCCTGGGAAGTCAAGGCTGCGGTAAGCCGTGATCATGCCATGGCACTCTAGCCTGGAAAATAGAGCAAGACCCTGTCTCAAAAACAAAAAAAAATTGTGCTCAAATAAGAAACCTATGTAAACGCTAAAAGAACATTCATGGCTTCACCAGTTGTTAGCATTTTGTTACTTTTGTCTTACTTCTCTTTTTCGTGTATATGAATTTAAATATGTTCAGGAAAAAGATATATGCATATCATTGCTTATATAAAATGTCTTTTTGGCTGTTCGCGGTGGCTCACCCCTGTAATCCCAGCATTTTGGGAGGCCAAGGTGAGCAGATCACCTGAGGTCAGGAGTTTGTGACCAGCGTGGTCAATGTGGTGAAACCCCGTCTCTACTAAAAGTGCAAAAAATTAGCCAGGCGTGGTGGCAGATGCCTATGATCCCAGCTACTCGGGAGTCTGAGGCAGGAGAATTGCTTGAGCTGGGGAGGCAGAGGTGGCAGTGAGCCGAGATCTTGCCATTGCACTCCAGCCTGGGGGACAAGAGCGAGACTTCAATAAATAAATAAACAAACAAACAAACAAATAAATAAATAAATAAAGCAAAAGTCTTTTTGCTAAGCTTATTTAAATTTAAGTTGGAGGCATCTTGTCTTCACTCCTAAATGTTTGAATATACATCCCCTAAGAACAGGGGAATCGGAATAACCACAACATCATTATCACTCTCGAGAAATTTAACATCACATTTCCCCTGTTGCCTAATAATGCTCTTTTAAACTCTTTAGGCCCCTTCTCCATATCCCTCCTTTCAAGTTAAAGATCATGTAAAGCCTATAGTTGTTGTGTCTCTGGTGCTTTTAAATCAGGAACAGTTTGCTGATGATTTTCATGACAGTTTCCATTTTAGAAGAGTTTAGATCAGTTGGCTTTTGATTTGTGTGACTTTTCCCCTCATTATTTTATTCAAGCTAAATGTCTGCCTTTTCAAACTTTTCCTTGAGGGCAGTGTGAAATTTGTGTTTCCATCCCTAGTACTTAGTATAGTGCCTGGTGGTGCCTGATACATTCCGAAGTAAATGAACTGGATTATCATCAGATTTCTACGGATGTTGACAGATAATCCAGAGTATTATAGAATTCTAGGATTATTGTCACTTTAGTTGTCATCATGTCTACCTTTTCATCCTAAAGGAGTATCTCTATATATGTTGACAGATAAATTAATCTAGAGTATTATAGAATTCAATAATTATTGTCACTTTAGAAGTCATCACATCTACCTTTTCATCATAAAGGAGTATCTTTCTGGTCTTTTTAAATGGGAGTTGTTAAGGTATAAGGAAAGAGACTCGGTAATTTGGGTATTGATTTAAAATCTTACGCATTTGGAATTGTATGTATTGGATAAACTTTGCTAACATTCTTTATGGTATAGAAATATTGCTTGGCTCAGTAATGAAAATACTTGCGTATGTGCTTCATGCAAATGGATTAACCTCATGTTTATTACTCTAAAATGAGAATAGTGGAATTATGGCTATGTTCTAACCCTACAGCATCATTAAATTAATGTCCTAGGCTTTTGTATAACTATTTAAAGAATTACATGTCGTAGAGTTATGGCAACCTATTAGACTGCAGAGTAGCTCTTTTACCTTTCTAGTTTAGCATTTTGTTGTTGCTTCTACTATATTGAAAACTTTTAAACAATTATTTCAACCTGTGAGTGTTTTTGAGGCATTGAAGATAATCTTTATGTGATCAAAAGATTTAGGATAAGTACTTAAGTGTTCTGCCTCACGGAGGAATGACATTACTTATTGCTGCCAATAAGACTTAGTTTATTTGACTAAAAATTAAATTGGTCTGTTCTTTTTATATGATTCCTCACATAGAAAGGGCCACATCTGTTATTTAACTTGCAGAATCAGTTTTTTGCATTTTACTTGTTACTTGTATTTTCTTTCTTTTTAGTCTTGATGTCTAAGTGAAACTTCACTTCATTGTTCATAACAAGGCTAGCTGAAAGGAGACAAGAGACTCATAGTGTCAGAAATTACCTTGCCAAGTAAAAATTCTAGTTATTTTAATTCCTTATATTCATCGTAAGTGGTGTATTTAACCCATTTTACTTTTAGAGAGCTGAGACAATATTAATCAGCCTGTAGTGTTCAACCCTAATATGTATGCTTTTGTATAGCTCTATTCTGTTGAAAAGAAAATTAATAAAGCACACATACTAGGTTGCATATTAGCATGCATATTAGGTTAATGTGACTGGATGTGAGAAATTCAAATTTTGTTGCATTTTTGATTTGGTAATAGACTGCCTAAAAGAAAGGTTAGTACATTTAAGCAAATGTAACATTTTGAAGTTATTAAAATTTAATAATACAATTTAAGCTATTACTATTTTACTTATATTTAAGCTCTAGTGTTTTCCCCTTTAAGGTTTTTATGTCATTTCAGTCTAATATTTAAGTTTATCATAATATGCTAGGTACAGTTTTCAGATTCATTAGCTGTTGTGCACTGTTTGGAAGGAGGTAGGAAACTTGTGGCATACTTTGTTATTCATCCTATCATCAAACTGTATTTCTTTAAAAGCACTTGCTTTTAGGATTTTGACTTTTAGGCTGTCATAGTTTCTGGGTTTTTTTTGAGATGGAATCTCACTCCGTCACACAGGCTGGAGTGCAGTGGTGCAGTCTTGGCTCACTGCAAGCCCCGCCTCCCAGGTTCACGCCATTCTCCTGCTTCAGCCTCCCCAGTAGCTGGGACTTACAGATGCTGACCACCATGCGCGGCTAATTTTTTGTATTTTTATTAGAGACAAGGTTTCACTGTGTTAGGATGGTCTCGATCTCCTGACCTTGTGATCCGTCCACCTCAGCCTCCCAAAGTGCTGGGATTACAGGCGTGAGCCACCGTGCCCAACCAGTTTCTGATTTTTTATGTAGTTCTTATCAGTGTTTTTCATTTGTTAAGTTAGCATGGTTTAGGAATAAAAAGAAATGGCCCCTGTTCTTTGCTTCTCTGTTTATTGGTCTGGTTGTTACACTGGGGACTTAATCTAAATTTGTTAGTTCATCTGTAAGATTGTTAAACACATGAAATGGATCAGTCTAGGAAATACATAATTTTAAGGGATTTAATATTTGTATTTATCAACAAATTCAGTTTTTTCTTTTACAGTCTGTGATAAAACTGGAATGTTAATTTGTTCTGAGTCTTATTTTGCTCTTCTCTTTCTTTTCTTGAGTTGTGGTTTACTGTATGCTTTTAATTTAATTTAATTTAATTTTACTTTAAGTTCTGGGATACATGTGCTGAACGTGCAGGTTACATAGACATACACGTGCCATGGTGGTTTGCTGCACCTGTCAACCTGTCATCTAGGTTTTAAGCTTCACATGCATTAGGTATTTGTCCTAATGCTATCCCTCTGCTTTCCCTTCACTCCCCATCAGGCCCCAGTGTGTGATGTTCCCCTCCCTGCATCCATGTGTTCTCATTGTTCACCTCCCACTTAGGAGCAAGAACATGCAGTGTTTGATTTTCTGTTCCTGTGTTAGTTTGGTGAGGATGATGGTTTCCAGCTTTATCCATGTCCTGGCAAAGAACATGAACCCCTTCTTTTTTATGGCTGCATAGTATTCTGTGATGTATTATGTGCCACATTTTCTTTATCCAGTCTGTCATTGATGGGCATTTGAGTAGGTTCTAAGTTTTTGCTGTTGTAAATAGTGCTGCAATAAACATACATGTGCGTGTACACTTTTTAAAGTTATAAAAAGTTCTCTCAGGTGCTATCCCAGCTGTTGCAAATAGCAGCCAGTATTAGAGAAATGATCTGCTGTTGCATTCAAATGACTTTTCTTGTAGGGAAGACTGGGATGATATGATTAAAACATTCTGTCAAAGTGGTGGATGGGGAAAGCTGGTGGGGAGGGGAGATAAAAGAAAAACCGTGTAGCTATTAATTGTCTTATATGAACATACTGAATAAAATGCCAGGGATTACAAGGCAGAAAAACCAGAAAGAGTAGCTCAGATCTTTCTGTCTAATATGGCAATACTAGCAAGGTTAACCAAGGAATTTCTCTTTAGTTGAATTAAAAAGCCCAGGAAGAGTGAATTGAAAGTTTGTGGTCAAAGCAGAAAGCAGTTCTTTTAACTTGAGAAAATCTGATGATTGGGGACAAATTAGTGGAAAAGCCTTTTCACATTAAGCTAAAAGAAATTAAGAGAATATTACAGATTGATGGAGAAGTTATGGTATTTTGCTCTTGTGTTTTAAATTTCTAAAATTGCCATTCTGCCTTGTAGTTGATGCTTGAACTCAGCTGCTTTAATAAATCACTTTATTTAAGATAATAAAAGAAAGAAAACCATGTTTTACACTGTCCATGTTTAGACTGGTGATTTCTGGCCACTGCCAAGTGTTTTGATAAATGGAGACTGTTAACTAGAATGTGCACTCATTTGTGGCCTACCGTAGTGTAGGCATTATTATTCATTGTCTTATATCTGGTCCAAATCATACATCTGTTATCCTCTGGAAACTATCATTTGAGTTTGCAATTTCCAGTTAATTTTGACCAGAACTCGAGTGTTTTATTCTGTAGTATGGTAATCATTGCCTTTAGAGTACAGGAACAGTAAGGGACTCCTGTTGACTTAAATTAAACAACTGGGACAGTGGGATGTTGACATCTGCATGTCACAGACCACCAGGGACTCACTTGCAGTTGAACAGTTTGGGTTTATTACTTCATAGTGAGCAAAAACTCATATTATTGGGATTCATGAGGGTTGCAGAAGGCGTAAAAAAAAAATACAGGATTTGGGCTTTTGTTTGGTGATATTGGGAAGGTTTCAGAAAATACTGATTTTCCCTGGATGGGATGCTGCCAAGAAGTGGAGTAATTCTATGATTGGGTATTTTTTTTTTTTTTTTTTTACTAGGAGATTTCTCTAGTAAACTTTATTTGAATAGGACCTGAGACAGCATATTGGGCTAAGGAGGAGAGGTAATGTTCCAAAACGGCAGTCAAAGCTCATCGACCAAGCAGACTCTACTTCCCAGCAGCCTTGCAGTTAGTGCAACTAACAAAAGGCCTGCTGGGGAATGTATTTGCCACTAAATTCCCCAACTATGCCAACATTACAAAAAAGATAGAGGTTTTTCATCATAATTAAATTTCCGCAAACCTCCCCAATCACAAGTATTATAAGCGGAAGTAAAAAATTACATTTTACAGATCTCAAACTTGTCTTCAACATTTAGTCCATCATCTTCAAAAAATAGCTCCCCTGCCTAATTCATTAGCTATATGATCTATCTAAGCAGCAACAAGATGGCCAGGCCATGGCAATCCTCTTCCCATTTCCCCTAACAGCAGGGTGAGGCTCAGGTGGAGGTAGGGGGTGGGGAGCACAAGGGCTACTTTCCCCCAGTACAACATGGCATCTGAAGTTTGATGGGAGAGCAGAACTGGTGAGACTTGAGGGAAGGGTCCAGGGCCTGTATTCAGTCAGAATCACTGCTGGAAGAGGAGGAGGAATGCTTGCCGCCTGGGGGGAAAGCTGGATTGCCCTGGGGTGCTCCTGGGGGAGGAGGACAGGGCCTGGGGGAAAGAGTGGGTTAATAGTTGGTGGGTGGGCAGGATTGGAACCTCCAGGGCACCTGATGTTGGGAGCATATGGATTTGGCCCTGGCTGCCCGGCTTTGGGGATTCCATATGTTTAGGTGTGTCCTCCAGCCTTTCCACCGCCACCTGGGCTTGATGTGTTCTTTGCAGTCTCCGATTGGGTGTCTTAATGTTTTCTATAGGAAAGTTGATTAGAGTACAACTAAAGCTGTAATCAGTGAACAATACATCAGTCACTATCTGGGAAAAGGTGCTGTATGGTATATTTTGGTTTGGACAATATCATGTTTTGTCTTTTTTCAGACATGATTATAAATTTGTTTTTGTCTTGATGTATCATGGTTACAGAATGGCTTGGTGTGATATTGATGTTCTGTGAAATAGTTTTATTCAGCAGGATAACACTGAGGCCTCCATCTGAATGCCAGGGCTTGTTTGTATTAAGACCAAGGACTAGTGATAGTACCAGGCCAGCTCCTAGGCGTCAGGAGGGATTTTCTCTTTCTAGGAAGTTAAGAGAGAGAGTTCCCCTGTAACTAAGTGAGAGTGATTTGGAGAAGACAGTTGTGTTTTATGATATCTAATCTAGAGCCTCATTTTACATTTGAGCAGCAGTCTTTTTTTTTTTTTTTTTTTTTTAAAGAGGCAGCATCTCACTCTGTTTGTTGCCCAGGCTGGAGTACAGTGGCATGATCATAGCTCACTGCATCCCGAACTCCTGGGCTCAAGGGAGCCTTCCCCCTCATCGTCCTGAGTAGCAGGGACTACAGGTATGCACCACCATGCTTGGCTATTTTTTGATTTTTTTGTTGTCGTTGTTGCAGAGATGGGTTTTTGCCATGTTGCCCAGGCTGGTCTTGAACTCTTTGGCCTCAAACAATACTCCCAATACCTTGGCCTCCCAAAGTGGTGGGAATGCAGATGTGAGCTACCATGCCTGGCCAGCAGAATTTTCTTACTAAAAAAGTATACGTCAAAGAAGCAGCATTATTTATTGAAGTCACGATAATTAGAAAAGAACAGATAGTTGGCACTGTTAGAGAATTAAGAAGTAAATTGTGAAAAAATTCAGTCGTGTGTGTGTGCATATGTATGTATGTATGCGTGAGTTGAGACAGAATCTCCAACGCCCAGGCTGGAGTACAGTGGTGCAATCTCAGCGCACTGCAGTCTCCACTTCCCAGGTTCAAGCGATTCTCATGCCTCAGCCTCCTGAGTAGCTGAAATTACAGGTGCAGGCCACCACATCTGGCTTAATTTGTTTTGGTATTTTTAATTTGCATGGGTTTTCTCCATGTTGGCCAGGCTGGCCTCGAAATCCTGACCTCAAATGATCTGCCCACCTCAGCCTTCCAAAGTGCTGGTATTACATGCGTGAGCCACTGTGCCCTGTCCCTGTATACTTTATCTGAAAGGATAAAATGAGCCAACTTTGGAGAGTAGGTAACACAGTTGTTGAGGGTAGGCCTTGAGCCAGAGCTTGAGGAAGCCATGTGAATAACTAAGGTAAGGATGTATGAGAAGCTATTTTGTAAGGTGCGAGTGTCTACAGCATGTGTGAGGACTGTTCCCTGGGTAACTAAAACAGTGTGAGCAAGTTGGGAGTGCAATAGGAATAGAAACCAGGGAGGTGGCGATTTGGAGGAGCTGCTGATGAAGGGCCTTGGAGGCATTTGTATGCACTTTGACATTTACTGTCAGTAAAATAGAGTCGCTTGGAAAGTTTTGAATAGATAATTCAGAGCATGATGTGACTTGTGTGTAAGTTTAATCTGGCTATATATATAGACAGGGACTGTGAGCATATGGGTGACAAACAACCAGTTCAAATGCTGTTTCAGTCATCTGAGGTGATAGTGATGGACATAGTGAGATGAGGACAGCCCCTGGATATGCTTGAAGGTGGAATTGACAGCAGTTCATGATGGATGGGATGTGGGATGTGAGAGAAGAGTCAAGGATGCTGTCAGTGATTTTGGTCGTGCCCTTGGAAGGACAGTTGCCATCAGCTGAGATGTGGAAATCTGTGGGAGTTGTAATTTTTAATAGAACAAATCAGGAGCTCAGTTTTTTTGAGTTCTGGTTGTTTATAGGGGTCTGGAGTTTAGTCAAGAGAAAAACTGTGCTAGAGATAAATATTTGGGAGTTGTCACCATATGGATATTTAAAGCCTGAGATTAGATGCATTCGCCAAGGGCATGATTTGTCAATAAAAAGAAGGCTAAAGAATGAGCCCTGGTTGGACCCCAACATTTAACAGATCTGGCGGAAGAGAAGATACAAAAGCTACTGAGAAGGAATACTACTAATGTAGTGGGGAGAAGCTAGTCAAGTGAAAATGTTTGTTTTCCTTACTGCATTTTAGCTTCTCATGAGAAAGGACTATGCCTTAAATATCTGTGGTATATAGCATACTGTCTGATACTAACATTTGCTGAATAACTTTGAAGATAGGTAATTTCAGCTTGGGATAGGTCGAGTTTGAGGCATGTGAACAAAATCTAATGGGCATTTGAAAATTCTTAGCAGCAGCTAAGGAGGGAGGTGGGAACTGGAGATACAGATTTAGAACCTACAAATGTATATGGTAGAAATCGAAGTCAGACTAAACACATTGCTAGCAATTTTCAGAAGTAGAACACCAGTGTTTCAAAACTATTTGCTTAGGGCAAAATTACTACTATGTATCTGAAAGCCAATAATAATTTAGAATTTGTAATTTCACAGGCATTTGTGGAGTACTTTTTATAAACCATATGCTATGGAATAAAGTACTTTAAAATATAAAAAGTATGAAGTATTCAGGGCCGGGCATGGTGGCTCACGCCTGTAATCCCAACACTTTGGGAGGCCGAGGCAGGCGGATCATGAGGTCAGGAGATTGAGACCATCCTGGCTAACATGGTGAAACCCTGTCTCTCTAAAAAAATACAAAAAATTAGCCGGGCATCGTGGTGGATGCCTGTAGTCCCAGCTTCTTGGGAGGCTGAGGCAGGAGGATGGTGTGAATCAGGAGGCGGAGCTTGCAGTGAGCTGAGATTGTGCCACTGCACTCCAGCCAGGGCAACAGTGTGAGACTCCGTCTCGAATAAATTAATAAATAAATATGAAGTATTCATTTGTATTTGTGGGAGATGATCCAAGTATTAATTTCCACTAAATAATATTAAACTAATAAATACATTTTTATAGGAATTAAACACTTTATAATTTAAAACTTGAAATTATTCTCCATATGGTATTTTAGATCAGTAGAACATATTATATAGTCTTAGGTCTTTTTCTCTTTAGATAGACTTTGTCATGTACTAAAAATACTGTAACTCCTAGAAATAATATCTTTTACTTGGCTATTTCAAAATACTTAATAGATTTTAATAACAACCAATAAAGTTGAGATATTTAGCTAAATTTTAAAATGAATTTGAGGCCGGGCGCGGTGGCTCAAGCCTGTAATCCCAGCACTTTGGGAGGCCGAGACGGGCGGATCACGAGGTCAGGAGATCGAGACCATCCTGGCTAACACGGTGAAACCCCGTCTCTACTAAAAAATACAAAAAACTAGCCGGGCAAGGTGGCGGGCGCCTGTAGTCCCAGCTACTCGGAGGCTGAGGCAAGAGAATGGCATAAACCCGGGAGGTGGAGCTTGCAGTGAGCTGAGAACTGGCTACTGCACTCCAGCCTGGGCGACAGAGTGAGACTCTGTCTCAAAAAAAAAAAAAAAAAAAAAGAATTTGAATGCCAGTGAGAACTTTATAGAATGTTTTCTTGCTCCACCCAAACATGGAATGTTTTACTTTTAAAAAAGTATTAAGAATTGTGCACCACAACCAAATCCATTCCATGTATTCAAGGTTGGATCATTACTTGAAAATCAGTGTAATCCACCACATCAGTAGACACATAATTAACTCAGCAGTTCCAGTCTTAGGTATTTACCCAAGAGAAATGCAAACATTTCCACAGAATGACTTTAAAAAAATATGGAAATTTTCAGTGCAACTTTTTCATAGTAATTCAAAACTCCCTCTGCTTCCTCTGTAACTCCACAACTCCACATTGGCCCCTGAGCACTACAAGTACCGTACAATTCGAGCCCCACTGCCACCGGGCACCGCTACATGCTCTCCTTAGGCTCTGCAGCAGCAGACACTGCCCTTTCATTTAAAAAATATTTAGTCAGTTCAGCAAAGGGGTGCTCTTGTAATATATTAGGAGCATCATTTTAATGCACCCTCAATGGAGTGATCACTTAAAGACAGTTGTTTGTCGAAGAACTAATAAAGATTTCACTCCTAAGGAAAAACGCAATAATGTTAAGTATTTTGTATGTAAATGAATGAGAGGAAAGAAGATGGTAGGTAAGTGAAATTCAGCAAGCATTTGTTGTACAAAGGTACAATGTACTATATAGTAACATGTACTTAAAGTGGAGAATTGGGTCAATTGAAATAAAACCTAGCAGTAATATGAAGAATACACAACTAATACAAAGTAAACAATTGTAAAAATGCCATAAAATGCATAATTGAACTTTTTGGAGAGTTAAATTTCATTGAGTTTAGAGATCAGGATAGGCTTTCAGAAGATCCTACTGGTTTTGCTGGAAGGAAGAGCATTCTAAGTAAAAAGAATGTCTTGTAGATCAGTATTAATTTGGAGGCTTGGAATAGGATTGCCAAGTTTGTTTCACCAGTAAGAAAATTTCCCTGTCTCCCATCTCCAAAAAAAAATCTCCCACATTCCTATTTTATCATCTTTTTATTAAAAATGACTTTTTTCCCACTCAACAGGGGAAGAATGAATGATACAAAGCTACTAAATTTTAAAACTTAGATTAAGTGAAAAATAAATTACCAAAATCAGTGTAAGAAGTGGAAAACTGAGAAGACCAGGGAATGCAACATTAAATTGAATTAGTAGTCAAAAAAAGTACCAGTTAAAAATTCTATGTTTAGCATTTCGAGCAGCTACCAAACTATTTTCCATAGTGGGTATATCAGTTTGCATTCTTACCAGCAATGTGTGTAGTTCCCAGTTTCTTGACATCCTCACAAACACTTGCTACTTTCACATATTACATTTATTTGTTAGGTCTCATGGGTCCTTAGTCTTCCTTTGGTTACTTCCTTAGTCTTCCTTTGTCTTTTTTTGACCTTGATAGTTTTGAAAGTTATTGGCCATTTATTTGACATAATTTACTTAATTTGGATTTGTTTGGTGTTTGCTTATGATTAAATTCAGGTTGTGCATTTTTGGCAAGTATATGTCCAAAGTGATACGATATTGTTTCTCAGTACATCTCAGATTAGTTGCCACATTATGATGATGTTAACTGATGATGCCAACTTTCAAGCAATTTTGAAGGTTAAGGTGGTGCTTGTCAGATTTCTCTACTGTGAAGTGAATTTTCCCTTTTTAATTGCTAAGTGTTGTGTGGAAATAATCTTTTGAGTCTCTATGAATACCCTGTTTTTCATCATACTTTTACCCACTAGTTTTAGCATCCATTGATGAATTTTGACTGAAACAGTTACTACTGTGTCATTTCCTATTTGGTGGTTTTGCATCATTCATTTTTCATCACCTGACATTCTATATATGATATTGTGGTAAACTTGTTTACTTAAAATCATGTAGTGATGAAGTCGAAAGGGTCTGAAATGGTTCTCTAATGACAATCCTGTTAACCATATCATGTTAATGGAGCAATGGATCTTACAAACACAGACTATATAAAATTCATTTTTGGAATGTCTTAAATGTTATTAATTAGCATTCCTTTAGTTTAGATTAGAACAGTGCTTTTTAAAGTTGATCTGTGGACCAATGGTAGTCCACAAATTATTTATTACTTTATTTTGGCTGTGATAATGTCAGGGAATGAGTAAATGCTCAGAATCTTTCACTGCAGTTTGATATTATTCCAGTTGTACAGTGTTTTGTAAATGTATTGGTCCACAACAGATTGGAAAATTTAAAAACCATGATCCTTTACCTCTTTTGGCTTGAAAAGCACTCGTCTAGGATACTCCAAAGCTGAAATGTCTAATAGATCTATTGAATATATCTATCATAGTATTAAGAAATCACTGCATTTTAAAGCAGTTAATCATATTTTTGGCATGACACTGGGTTATGTGAAGGGAAAAGGTTGAGAAAAGGGGAATATAAATATAGTTAGGAAAAATAGGATAGTTGCAGGAAAGAGAAAGTGTTTCATTATCTTAGGCTGGACAGTGCTGCCTTCAGGCAATATATCCACTGGGATATCTGATGTAGATTGTCTTCTTCGATATGCAGCTTTGTTTTCAGCTTTGCTTATGTAAGTTTGGAACCAGCTCAATCAAGAGGCCAGCATTTAAAAAACAATTCTTGGCCTGTGGGGTGGCTCATGCCTGTAATCCCAGCACTTGGGGAGGTCGGGGTTTGTGGGTCACCTGAGGTCAGGAGCTCGAGACCGGTCCGACCAACATGGTGAAACTCCGTCTCTACTAAAATGCAAAAATTAGCTGGGCATGGTGGCGGGTGCCTGTAATCTCAGCTGTTCAGGAGACTGAAGCAGGAGAATTGCTTGAACCCAGGAGGCAGAAGTTGCACTGAGCCTAGTTTGCCCCACTGCACTCCAGCCTGGGCAACAGATCAAGACTCCCTCTTAAAAACAAATAAAAATAATAAAAAACAGTCCTTTTTTTTTAAAGTGAGAGAAACAGAAAGAATGTTAAATGTTCTACAATTTAGGTCCTTAACATCACATGGAGAAGGCACTAATTTTCAGAAGAAGGAAATAAAGGTAAAAATCAATTTTTTAGCAGTATGTAATTAGCAGTTATAAAGAGGCAAATAAAACGAGGAGGAAAGATAAAGAAATTGTTGTGGAGGTCATTGTTTAGTTCACATTGATGTTATCAGTTCATCTACTTCCTTGTTAATTGGTATATTACTTTAGAATCTGGAAGGTATGTATTATTGTTAGTGTTATTTTTGGCCTTTGTAATCTTTTAATTTGATCTTTGTTTTCTAGGCATACAGGAGTTTCCAGAAAATATAAAAAATTGTAAAGTTTTGACAGTTGTGGAGGCCAGTGTAAACCCTATTTCCAAGTAAGTTATTAGGTGAATTATAAATTACTTTTGTGAAGAAAACAATTATGAAACAGTAGATATTATTGTACATATTTTACCAAAAATTTTTTATCAATCTTAAGTCTATACAAAGTTTTAATTTTAGAGTTAAAAAGGAATCTTTTAAATAATCTCTCTAACCCCATATACTACTAACGTAAAATTGTGATCCCAAAGAGATAGTGAGAGTGTTTTGCTCCAAGTCTCACAAATAATGTCAGAAATGAGAGTAGAATCCACATTCCCTCACTCTGTGTTATTTACACCCTAGAAGAGTGTCTTTGCCTTCAAATCAGGTGTGTGGTTACCTTCAAACTTTTGAAAACAGTAAAGGAAACCAAAAGTTTCTTCACAGTTTTAATAGAAGGCAAAACAACAGGAAACATAAAACAATAACAACAACAACAAAAATATATGATTGGTTGCAGTGTATCAGAGATTGTGAATGTCCACTTATGACAGTGATGACTGTAAACAGAAAGTTTTCCTGGCACCAAGGCTGTTAAATTTTGCAAAAATGGAATGGTGAAGCAAAAGATGACTAGAAAGAAGCATAGCAATCCAGAACCAACATGTAAAGATTATGCCTAGTCTCTTCATTTGAAAGTATTGCTCTAGCATCAAATTCTAGATCTTTACTTGTTTCATAATCAACAAAAAATAGAAGTAAAGCTAACACATGTAGATTGTTACATGGCCCTAATGTCATTTAGCTTTAAATGTTATTTCTTTTCATTTGCTTATTATAAAACCGTATAATCTTAAAATTGTTTAGGAGCCAAATATTGAAATTGAAAGTAATCTCAACCAGTGATTCTCAGCTGGGGGCTATCATGCCCCAGGAGACTTTGGCAGTTTCTGGACACATTTTTGGTTTTCATAGTGGGGTATGTGTGTGCATGCATGTACACTGTTGGCATCTAGTTTGTAGAGATCAGTGTTGTAGCTAAACATCCTACAGTGCACAGGACAGCCTAGGTACAACAAAGAATTATTCAGCCCAAAATTTCTCTGCCAAGGTTTAGAAATTCTTATCTAGTCTTTTTGATTGAGAGATAAGACAGATTTCAAGAGTGTCTGCTGATTTCAGAGTTATACCCTAAATACATTTTTATGTATTGTGGCTCATTCATAGTTGACTGTTTTGTTCAGATTTTATATTATTAAAACAAATATTGCCTCATTTTTTGTTTACAATGTGATGAAGATACATTGAAACAAGTAGGTAATTATAAAAGGCAAATCTTTGAAGGGGCTTTTATAAAAGTAAAGAAGTGACTTTTCTGTCTGTTGGAAAGATATCTTATGAGAGTCTTAGATTTAAGTAAAAGACTGAATTTCTTACATGAACTTAATTTAAATTCTGGTATTTTATGTAGGCTCCCTGATGGATTTTCTCAGCTGTTAAACCTAACCCAGTTGTATCTGAATGATGCTTTTCTTGAGTTCTTGCCAGCTAATTTTGGCAGGTAAATTATGGTTTCTTCTAAAACCTTTTATTATTAGCTCTTATAAAGTTTACAAAACTATAAGCTACTTTGGTAGTACTACTAATTACAGTTTCATAGGCTCTTTTAAAATTATTCCCAAGCATTGTGACTTTTATAGTCTCTTTGGTGGCTTTGAATTAATTTTTCCTAGTAAACAATAATCAGTGAGAGTTTGAAGGAAAAAGAAAATGTTTTTTTTAGGTGGCCAAAACAATGTTTCAATGGGGGTAATTTCTGTATGCTTGAGATACTGAATGCTGTATTCTTAGCATTCTAAAATGATCTAATAATTGATTTATCTGTCTTCCCTGCTGTAATCAAAATTCTTGAGAAAAGGGAATCTGTTTCTCGGGGTGACCTCATCATCTCCCTGCCACCCTCAAATCTCTGAGTAATTTTTTAAACAGATGAATGAATAATAGATATGAAGTTATTACTGAGTTTAACTACTAGAGAAAATGCTAGTCAACTAAATGTTAATTTTGTAGCCATCTTTTATGTAAAAATCATTGATGTTCTTGTCAGATTCCTCTTCTGTATCTGGCATTTGCATCACTTAGTCTGTTCATTTTCTCTCTAGTTTTAGTGGCATGTACATCCATGAAGTGCCAGAGGATTTCTCCTCCTTGTTTTGTTTCTTTATTTCTTCTCAGAACAGCACTTTAGAGTTGCATTATTGTTTTTGAATCTACCAAGAGTTAACAATTTTTGTGAGCATTTTTGGTAAAAGGTATGAAATTCCTGACGATTGATTCTTGGGGATAATCACTTTGTCACTTTGAAAATGTGTAGAAGTGCTAACCCTTTTCCTCTGACCATAATTTTGAGGAGCAAAAATAGTCTTTTCTTCCTTTGTATTTTATGTTGTATTCTGTAATTTCTAATATATTACTTTGCATATAGTAATTACACAATTATATTGCTTCCTTTAAAACATTAGAATATAACATTAATTTATTAAATTCATTGTCTTTGTCCTAGATACGTGATTTGTTTTTTGTATTGCAGATTAACTAAACTCCAAATATTAGAGCTTAGAGAAAACCAGTTAAAAATGTTGCCTAAGTAAGTAAAGGTGCTGTTCTTTAAAAAACTTAATTTATAATTTTTAATGATTAAGTCTTTCAAAATGTAAATTTTTATTACCTAAAATGTAGTGCAAATTATTTGTAAATCTTGACTGTGTGGTCATCATATTTTAATTAGTGGTGTTAAAATATTGAAATGTATGTGTCTGTTGTTGGTGTTTAACGTGGTACTGTGTTGATAATGATTTATAGCTGTCTGAAACGCAGTCTTGTGTGTGACGTAAAAGTCAAAATAATAAGTATGTAAAGCCCACCTCAATACTGAGTAGAAATCACAGGTTTGTCTACTAAAGTTCATACACATATTGCTCATTAGAAAGATCCACAGGATCTTCATGTGAAGCCTGGTAACGGTAGAACTTGATTGTCTGGCTTTCTAGTGTGTTGTAAATTAGAAATGGGATGATTGGTTCCCTAATGGTAAGCTAACAACAAGAGATGGCAATCCAGGAGCAAATAAAAAAGTTTAATTGTAAAGAAACAGGTCTACAAACTCAAAATGCACTGTAGTCTGTGGCCATTCGTTGACCAAATGTCTTGAAACACTATGAATGCGTTGCTGTAGTGTTAGATTTTAAGGGTTGGCAAGCTACAGTCTGTGATTAAATCTAGTCCACTGTCAGTTTTTGTAAACAAAAGTTTCATTGGAACACAACCACATGCATTCATGTACGTATTGTCTGTGACTGCTTTTGCTTTACAGTGATAAAGTAGTTGTCACTACTGTATGCATCTGTTGTTGGTGTTAGAGTGGTTGTCACTGCCCTATCACTGTAGGCCCTAAACTTTTTTAGGTGTACAGGACCTAAAATATTTACTCTCTGGCCCTTTACGGAAAAAATTTGTCATCTCATGTTGAAATTGCATCATCAAGATTTGCCCACCCAGCCTGGGCAACAAAGCAAGACCCCCATCTCTACAGAAAATTTAAAAATTAGCCGGGCACAGTAGCATGTAACTATAGTCCCAGCTACTCTGGAGGCTTAGGAGTGAGGATCACTTGAGTCCAGGAATTTGCACTTGTAGTGTGCAACGATTGCACCACTGCATTCCAGCATAAGAACAGAGTGAGACCCTATCTCAAAACAAACAACAAACTTCTCACCTCTTGAGAAGGAAAACATCTCCAGTTACCCCAGGAGTTGTTCTGTTTACTCAGCTTCTATGACATATGTATATCTGTTACAGTATTTGCTGGATAATGTTAACATATTTATATCTGTTAACAGTATTTGCTCGATCTGTTTTTATTATATGTCACTCTCTTCTTCCCTGACCAGCATATAACATGCATGTATGTGCATGTGTGTCTTTCCCTTGGTTTCCCCCCATGATTATCTGTGAGGACAGAGACTGTGTCTTATTTTTTATTCCGAAAGACAATGTTTTGAGTAATTGTTTTATGCAGGGATGAATGTTTATAGTGATGATTGTGAGTATAAGTTAAAGCCAAATTATAATCCATATTAAAATTCAAAAAGATATGTATATATTACAGATTTGATACTCTCATTGATAATTCCTTAGCTAAAAACGTGACTGATTTCTAAGAGATTTGAATAGCAAGATGTAAATTATCTACTGAAATAGCTAAGCCTGCAATTACTATGTGATATCATAGGCAATTAACTGATTTTAACACCTTTTAGAGATTCAAATTAGACTCTCAGTGAATTTGCAGATATTCTTTTCTCCTTTTAAGATATGATTGTAGCCTTTTAAATACATTTTTACTGAGGTAAACTATGTGTAAAATTTACTATCTTTACCATTTTTATGTGTACAGTTCAGTGGTAATAAATACATTTATATTCTTTCCCCTTCATTCCTTCCTCCCCACTGCGCTCCTCAGCCTCTGGTAATCACCATTCTACTCTTATCTTCAAGAGATCTGTTTTTCATTTTTTGTTTTGTTTTTTTGAGACGGAGTCAGTCTCTGTCACCCAGGCTTCAGTGCAGTGGTATGATCTCAGTTCAGTGCACCCTCTGCCTCCCAAGTTAAAGTGATTCTTGTTCCTCAGCCTCCAGAGTGGCTGGGACTACAAGCATGTACCACCACGTCTGGCTAATTTTTTGTATTTTTAGTAGAGACGGGGTTTTGCTATGTTGGTCAGACTGGTCTCAAACTCCCGGCCTCAAATGACCTGCCCTCTTCGGCTTCCCAAAGTGCTGGGATTACAGGTGTGAGCCCCCACACCCGGCCTGGGATCTACTTTTTTTAGCTCGCACATATGAGTGAGTACATGCTTGGCTTATTTCACTTAACGTAATGGCCTCCTGATCAACCCATGTTACTGCAGGCAGCCTCTTTTATGGCTGAATAATATTCCATCTTGTACATGTACCGTATTTTCTTTATCCATTCATCTGTTGATGGTTACTTAAATTGATTCCGTATTTTGGCTATTGCGAATAGTGCTGCCATAGGCATAGCAGTTCAGATAACCCTTCGGTATACTGATTTCGTTTCTTTTGTATATATATACCCAGTAGTGGAATTGCTGGATTATGGGATAGTTCCATTTTAAATTTTTTTTTAGGAACTTCTATACTGTTCTCCATAGTGGCTATATTAATTTATATTCCCACCAACAGTGTTCAGAGATTCCTCTTTGTCCACATCCCTGCTAGTGTCTGTTAATTGCCTGTCTTTTTAATGTAAGCCATTTTAAGTAGGGCAAGATGAGATCTCATTGTAGTTTTCTCTGATTAGTGATGATCATTTTTTTCATATATCTGTTTGTCATTTGTATGTCTTCTTTTGAGAAATGTCTATTCAGATCTTTGGTGTATTTTACAGTAGAATTTTTTTTTTTTTTTTTACTATTGATTTGTTGAAGCTTCTTATGTATTCTAATTATTAATTCCTGTCAGATGGATACTTTGCAAATATTTCTCCCATTCTGTGGTTTGTTCATTTTGTTGATAGTTTCCTTTGCTGTGCGGTTTTTTAGCTTGCTGTAATCCCATTTGTCTATTTTTGTTGCTTTGATTGCCTGTGCTTTTGAGGTCTTACACAAAAAAATATTTGCCCAAACCAGTATCCTTGATACTGATACTGGGAATTAACAGTCTCCAATGTTTTCTTCTGGTAGTTTCATAGTTTCAGGTCTCAGATTTAAGTCTTTGATCCATTGTGAGTTAATTTGTGTGTGTGGTGAGAGATAGAGGTCTAGTTTCATTTTTCTGCATATAGTTATCCAGTTTCCCAGCATCAATTGTTGAAGAAACTGTCTTTTCCCCATTTTATCTTCTTGGCACGTTTTCCTAGGATGAGTTGGCTGTAAATGCATGGATTTATATCTCGGTTCTCAATTCCTTTCCGTTGGTCTGTGTGCCTATGTACTATGCTGCTTTGATTACCATGGCTTTGTAGTACATTTTGAAGTCTGATAGTGTGATACCTTCAACTTTGTTCTTTTTGCTCAACGTCACTGTGGTTATTTGGAGTCTTTTGTTGTGGTTCTGTATACATTTTAGGATTTTAAAAATATTTCTGTTAAGAATGTCAGTGTTTTGATGGGGATGACATTGAATCTGTACATTGCTTTGAGTAGTATTGTCATTTTAACTATCCTAATCCATGAGCATGGAGTATCTTTCCTTTTTTTGTGTCCTCTTTAATTTCTTACATCAGAGTTTTATAGTTTTTCTTGTATAGATCTTTCATGTCTTTTGACTGATTAGGTATTATGTGTGTGTGTATATATATACACACACACATATATAACTATATACACATACATACACACACACACACACACATATATATCTATATATATATTTTTTGAGATGGAGTCTTGCTCTGTCGCCCAGGCTGGAGTGCAGTGGCATGATCTCGGCTCACTGCAAGCTCCATCTCCCGAATTCACGCCATTCTCCTGCCTCAGTCTCCGGAGTAGTTGGGGCTACAGGCGCCCACCATCACACTCGGCTAATTTTTGTGTTTTTAGTAGAGACAGGGTTTCACCATGTTAGCCAGGATGGTCTCTATCTCCTGACCTCGTGATGCGCCCGCCTAGGCCTCCCAAAGTGCTGGAATTACAGGCGTGAGCCACTGCACCTGGCCGCTATTTTATATTTTTTGTAACTACTATAAATGGGAATGCTTTCTTGATTTTTCAGATTGTTTACTATTGGCATATGTAAATCTTCCTGATTTTCACATGTTGATTTTGTATCCTTCAACTTTACTTAATTTGTCTTATCAGTTCTAATAGTTTTTTGATGGAGTCATTAGATTTTTCTAGGTATAAGATCATGTTGTCTGTGAACAAGGCTAATTTTGACTTCTTATTTTCCAATTTGGATGCTCTTTCTTTCTCTTTGCTAGTTGTTTTTGCGTGATTATAAGTTTTGAGACCTCACAAACAAGAGGATATAGTTGTAAATATTACAAAGTAATGTGCATTTAGGTTATATGACTATATCAAAGATTAGAGCAATGGAAAGAGCTGTTGTTTTAGATATATAGTTAAGTGAAATTTAATGCTACCTGAAGAATATTGGAGAGAACAGTACCAAGAACACAAAAGATGTTTTACTTTTCCTTTGAGGAGAGGAGAAAGTAAAATGAGTTCAATACAAATGAGTTTTAGAAACAGATGGGAGAAAATCTGAGGGATATTGTTTATGTTTTCTCCTTGAGACAGGTGGCTAGATCTTAATCTAGGATGCAGTTTTACTTCTGAGATTTCTAAAGTGTTTGAGTATAGTCACAGTTGTCATTATTAACTACAGAGAGTTGAGGTTGAGACACTTTTTGACATGACAGTATATTTTCTTTTCTATTACATATCTGTATCACTCACATTTTCCTAAAATTGTTTTAAAATTTAACTTTTCCAGGCCATCATCTGTAATTGAATTTTTCCAATGCACTGCTTTTCATTTTTGTACCCTATTCTAAAACTGTTATGCCATTTACATTATGTGCTCAATAGTTGCATGTGAATTTTCTGTTATCTTGTCATTATAACAATACTGAAGCAAGAAATGTAAGATTATGTTTTGTTCTTTCAGTCTTCTCTTTCTCCTCACAATCCTCTTTACTTTTTGCAAATCTCCACCTGATATAGTTATTTGAACATAGGAAATTACTATCATAGCATGAGACTTTATACATCTGGAGAAAGATCCTGGAAACAACCTTTCGCTTGTTATGAAGGAAGCTAGAACTTACAGGTTTTCTGGGGAAAGATATGAGTAAGGAAGTAGAATTATAGTACCTGGGAATAGGCACTTAGTAAATCTAAGTGAAAACAGTTTTATAAAAATTGGCATTATGAGATGAATTGAGGGGTTGATGACAGAATGGCATATTTAAAATGTAAAGGGAAAATTCGCTTCTGATGTAGACCAATGACAGTTTCATTACAATGATGGTGTTTGTTCTTATATTTTTTAACTAAAAAGCTGGAGAAATGTTGCAACTGAGTTTTACTTACTACTAATTTTTATTAAAATTCCAGAAAAGATAGGAATAGTTTGTTTTTTTGCCATAATTTGAAGTGCCTGTGGATTTTAAATGATACTTATTTTCAAAGTATTAACATTAATGTAATATACTGATATTGTGATTATAACTATATTTTGCTCTCATTTTGTCATATCCTACAAAATCCTTAATACAGAATTTCTTATCTGGGTAACTGGTAGCATCTCTATATTAAATAATAGGGGTTATACAAAAATAGCAACTTAAGAGCATAAATATTTGTTTGAATTAGTTTCAAAAGGTACCTTTGTAAAAGGCAAGATAAAAGATAAAAGTGCAACATAGTTTATTTCATTGCAAAACTGGTTTGTACATCTTTCAGGTTCCTGTAGTTTCAGTGAAGTGTTGATGTTAAGTTGGAAGTTAAGAATGGTATATTATTGCTTTTATTTAAAATAAATGTCAGCTACTAATTTGTGATTCATATAATATAGACTTTATTTTGAATTGTATTAGATTTAATTTGAACATGTGGGGAGTAATAATACATGTATTGTTAGCATTTTGAATATTAATTTTCAGAGTTACAGTTATCTCAAAGTCTTACAAATATATGAGCAGTTTTGAAAAAGAATTTTTGTAATTATGGTAGTAATTACTAGGCATCTGCCAAAATTTATTAGCTGACTTTTACTATATGAAAATTTATTATGTGAAAAAATGGAAACTCATTATTCGTATTCTGGCTTGTGGGTTTAAATTTGTTGCAGTTGCTTCTTAAAAATAGAAATGAAAAGACCAATGAAAAGACAAAGTAAGATAATAACTGATCATTTATTTTATCTAGAAATCTGACTTTTAAAATTTTTTAGAAAATTAATATTTTTATTTTGTCAACATGGAAAGCCCATAAATAATTACATGTTCCATAAGAATGTTTTAGACTATGTTTTGAAAGCTTCCATGTAATTGATATTTTTGTAGTTAATTTTTCATTACTCCATTATGAACAGAACCATGAATAGACTGACCCAGCTGGAAAGACTGGATTTGGGAAGTAACGAATTCACGGAAGTGGTAAGTTCTCATCAGTCTCACTTTCCCTAAGTTCTTATATTTGATGAAGAACAAAATGTGAAAATTAATGTATTTCTTTTAAAAATTGGATAAAGGTTTCCCTTTTTTTTTTTTTAGTTATAAGATATGAAAGTTCTTAGCCAGAACTTTCCAGACAGATAGAAAAATTAACCAGACAGATGAACTTCTGACCACAAGTGAGCATAAAATGTAAAAGCAATGAGAAGTCCATGGAAGAGATACCTAAACAATTTTTAGCATAGGAAGCAAAAATTTGAGTGATTATAAGTGAGAAACATCAGTCTGGAATGCAGCAGGTAAAAGTAGTTCTGAATCAGAGATAGCTCCATGGGGTATTGCTTGTGAATTTATTCAGTAGTAAGATACTTCTCTGTGTTACTTAATAGCTAAGGGGAAAATCATTGAGTGAAACAACTGTTATTTTTGAAGTAATAATGAGAACCTTTTTGTTTGTGCTTTGTATGCCAAGGGCACTATGATGCTGAAATCAAAAGGAAAGGAGTAGTGTTTAAGTAGCTTTTGTCTCTAGTGAATTTTCCAAAAGAACTCAGAAAATAAGCTAGATTTTTTTTTTTTTTGAATAGGAACATATCCAGCTGAGTATCATTATTAAGTTAAGCTTTTAAATTAGTTTACAAGTTTGTTGTTTAAAATTGTGGTAGCTCACAAATGATGGTTTTAAGCATAGGAATTTCTTAAAACTGTTTGCTATAGTATTGCCCTGTGGGTATTGTATTAATATTATAAATTTCAGCTGAGGTTTGAGGAGGAACATGGTAGTTTGGAGTACCTCGTTCTCTAAAATACATGCTGTGCTTCCCAAATTATTTATCTATTATGTCCTTTCTCAATATTTGTTCTGTATGAATTAATCTGTTTCCATATTAACTATTTCAAAAATCTCATTTGTTCAGTTTAAGAATCCAACAAACTTTCAAAATCATCATTAGTTTTTATACCATTTTGGTCTCCTAACATTATACACTTTTTAAAACTTACAGTAGAATTATTATAAGAATGCACAAAAGGAAATTTCTTTTAATCCAAGTTACATCTGGGAGTCTTATCTATATTTATAGGTTAACAGTAAATCTAGCTGACATGCCTTTTATGTATGACTGTTAACTATGGTTACTAGATATGATGGTACTCTGTGCCATCACAAGATCGTTGATTGCACGTGGCTTTGTGAGGTGTTAGAAATAACTTTGAAGAGGGCAGCCTTGAAGGGACAATGCCCAGGAGCAAATTTTGCATGGATATGAAGGTCTGCCACAACACTTGGATTAATTTTGATGTCCTCAACACCATATTATAAAGAATTTTCCTCCATGTAATTAAAAGTTTTTACTAGAGGTTTAAATTACAGTATATTTGTATCATGTGGTTATGACTTTGTCTATGTACCTTTCCCTGATTGTGGACATTTAGGATGCATGTTGTCTTTTATCTTCCTCTTAATGAATGTCACCAGGGAACATTTGTAATTTTTCTATTTTCTAAAAGGCTGTATCTTCTTACTGATAATGAATGAGTGCATGTTGTTATTTTATACTTCTAAGCAGTGAGTCCTATTTTTTATTTCTTTACTAATTATATAAAAACTTGACCCTATTGTGTAATCCAAAGCTTAAATGCGTTTTTTGTAATCTACTTCTATGGAATGTCTCTTCGATTTCTCTATTAATAATTTTACTATAGTAAGTATAATGCAGTAGAAAAGCTCACATCCTGGCTCTTCTTTTTTATTTTTCCTTCTCCTGGCTCCTTTTATTTAATGATTTGAAACTAAAGGTTATTAGAAATTCCCAGGGTTCTTTTGCCAGATAAAGACATTCACATAAATTAATTGAATTACTGCTATCCCCTACCCTAATCCCAACAGCCTGAAGTACTTGAGCAACTAAGTGGATTGAAAGAGTTTTGGATGGATGCTAATAGACTGACTTTTATTCCAGGGGTATGTATATGAAAATTTAAATGGCATCACTTATTTCTGGCTCTCCTTTGCAGTTTTGTGAATTATATCTTTTATAATTACTTTTAATTAATAAGAAGAAATTGGATTATTCTTTATTAAACACAAGCAAATTACATTTTTTTCCATGAGCACATTCTTGATTATAATCTAAGAATTCTCATAATAAACATTTGTAAGTCTCCTTTTAATACTGTTGAGTGTGTCCTTTCCAATGGTATCACTTGAACTTATGTACCAATTTGCTTTACCCAAGAAATTGGTAAACTAGGATATTTTCCTGAACTTTCTGTTTTAACAACTGACAAATTGTTTACTCCCATGAAAAAACCACAAGAATCCCCATATATGCTATCTCCTTAGGAGGTAATGGACAACTGAATTCCCAAAGGATATGTCCTTTGTCACTTCTGCTATGCTATGATTAGTAGAACATCTTAGCTTTATTGCTGAATACATTTCGAATGGCATTTTAAAAACTACCTGAGAGTCTTCTTTCTTGTATTAACATTTAATTTTGAATTAAAACTTGGTGTCCAGTTCATTGCCTAAACTTTTTACAAATTACTAATGTTAGTAGAGTCATTAGATTTTCTTTTTTTACTTATAGTTTATTGGTAGTTTGAAACAGCTCACATATTTGGATGTTTCTAAAAATAATATTGAAATGGTTGAAGAAGGAATTTCAGCATGTGAAAACCTTCAAGACCTCCTATTATCAAGCAATTCACTTCAGCAGCTTCCTGAGACTATTGGTTTGTATTGCTTTCAAATTCATGCAATTTTTATTAAAATAAATTCAAGGCTTCCACATAATCTCAAATTTCACTTGTTATGAGTTAGTTATACTGCATTACCACAGGAACAGATTTTATTTGAATTTTTCCTATTATGATCAGTCGTACAGTTTGCTCCTTTGTTGACATTACTGTTTTTTATTTACTCTAAGGAAATCTCATTTTTATTTCTAATATATTAAATTCTTTGAAATAAGTTAATTTATACTAATTTGGCTTAACTGTTAGCTTTTATTGTCATAGCTTTTATTTTGGTAACTTTTTTCATTCCTGTTTCATTATAGACACTCAGACAAGAAAACAGATCAGTTGAACAGATCATGAGAGATCTATAATTGAGTCTGTGTCGTTGCTTGTTCAATGATATGTCAATGGAATTGAGTTATTTTGATGAAAGGACCCAAAACTTCAATCTTGACATCTTTTTGATGTTTTAATATAAAAACGAAAAATATTTTTGTATCTTTCTCAGTTAAATCACATGGTGGTTTTAGCTAAAACTACATTTTTGTAAGTTCGCTACGATTCTACTGTTATTTAGTCAACACTTCTTAAACTTAAAAAATGTTTTACTGTTTTAGTATTAGGATATATGGAATAGTTTGTTATACACCTGTTATGAACTACCTTCATACTACCATTTCTTTAGTCTGTTAATTCAACAAGTTTGTATTGTCTGTTTTTTCTGTGCCATGACATTGTTTTTAGACGCAGAGCTACAACAGTGAACAAGGAAGAGAAAAAGTTCCTACTATCAGTAAAGTTTATATTTTAGTGGGAGTTAATAAACAGATGTACACTGTGTTAAATAGTGATGTGGATGAAGATTGAAAGTACAGGATAAGGGAATAGAATGTTGGGATTGGGAGTGGTATCTCTTTTAGATAAGTTTATTAGGAGAGTTGTTTCTAATTCTTGTCAGATGTAATATGTCTCACATTGACTGTTGGTGGACTTGTTTCTTTTTTAAGCTGAAAAATTATATGTTGTTTCTTCCCTCATTAGGTTCGTTGAAGAATGTAACAACTCTTAAAATAGATGAAAACCAGTTAATGTATCTGCCAGACTCTATAGGAGGGTAAGTTTTTTGTGAATGTATACACCCTCAAAGATTTTACTTTCAGTTCAGCATGCCATACATATTTTCAGATATTTGCATAAATGACTTAAAGATTTTGTAAACATTTAAGTAATTAGTATACAGGTTGAGTGTGTGTTTGATAGTCAGACCTGCTTATTAATGGTGAAGTTTAGCTTTGTGAAATGGTTTCACTAGGTTTTCAAAGTCGAGTTCAAATGTTTATATGTTCTGAAATTTTGGATTATACATAGGAAACCTTTAAAAAATAATATATATTTCTTTTTTAAATTAAAGGTTAATATCAGTAGAAGAACTGGATTGTAGTTTCAATGAAGTTGAAGCTTTGCCTTCATCTATTGGGCAGCTTACTAACATAAGAACTTTTGCTGCTGATCATAATTACTTACAACAGTTGCCCCCAGAGGTAATGTATTTTGGATTTATTTAGATTTTTGTCTTCATTTTTTTCTAATTATCTTCATTATAGCTATTTAGTGTGGCTTCATTTATTTTCTTTCTAAAATAGTTTGTCAAGTTATTTATTTTCTGAATAATAATTAGCTATGTTAATTTTGAAGAGGTTCCTAAATGCTTTCTTATGTACATAAAAGTTAATAATTAGAAAGTCTAATCATTATTCCTTTTATAAATGTGGAGTATTTTTCATAACTTCCAAAATGATGTTTTTATGTGTTGATCAACCTGTAGGCCAAATTTTTTGATCCTCAGTTTATATTTCTCTTTCAGATTGGAAGCTGGAAAAATGTAACTGTGCTGTTTCTCCATTCCAATAAACTTGAGACACTTCCAGAGGAAATGGGTGATATGCAAAAATTAAAAGTCATTAATTTAAGTGACAATAGGTTTGTGATACTATATTCATCAGTTGGCTTATAGGAGACGTTGGTTAGATGAAATTAAGTTTCATATGATATATAATAGAATAGCTAGTGCTTGTTTCTCTTTAAATATACATAGTAAGTCCTCAGTGTTATTGATAGGCTCTTGGAAAGTGTGACTTTCAGTGAAACAACATACAATGAAATCACTTCTTTCGTTCATCAGTGTTTTAAGAAAATGACATTATTTGAGGACCTGCCATACACAGTTTTGCTAAAAGCTGTGGTTTCCAAGAACTTATCAGTAACATTAAATGAGGTCTTAAGTGTGTATTTTTGTTTTTTCTTTATACAAGGAGTGGTCTAATTTTTCTGATGTTAATTTATCATACGGTGGTTGTTACTATTCGTTTTAGGTTGACTTAGCTATATATTCCTTATTCTCTCCTTACAGTTACCTTTCATTCCTAAAGTCACATCTTCACCTTAATATTGCTATTTAACAAAACAATGTATGTATCTAGTCTATTGCTAATATTTTTCTGGGCAGAAATCTGGTTTCAGCAAAGCCAAGATGCAGAGCAAATTGATCACTAGGGTTGTAAATTGGAACAATGTTTAAGTTAAAAACAGAATTTCCATACTTTTTCCTGAGGTAAACATACTAATGATGATTCAACTGCATTTGTAGAGTGTTTTCACTTTTTACTTTCATAATGTCTTGTGAAGTCTTCAAAACAGCTCTATGAAATAGTATAATAGTATTCCCATTTTATGTAGGAGGGTTTTAAGACTCAGATTTAAGATGACTCACATAGCTTATAAGGTAGAGCTTTAATTTAAGCTCAATTTTCTGACTAATTATGATATTCTAACTTCTGTTTTATTCAAAAGAACCACTGCTTTCTTAAGTCAGTGTTTCACCCTTTAATTCCTACTGCTCACAGTAGGTTGTGCAAATTACCTTGAAAGAAGGGCATGGAAGACTAGTTAGGCATAAGATAGCAAGGCTGAAGTAGATAATTCCCTCTTAAATAGGATATTTTCGTTTAGTATTCTAATGAGTATTTATAGTTGACCCTCTGTATTTGTGGGTTCTGCAAGTGTGGATTCAAACAACTTCAGATCAAAAATATTTGGAAGAAAATTGTGTCAGTACTGAACGTGTACCAACATTCCCATTGTTATTCCCTAAACAGTACGGTATACCAACTGTTTACATAGCGTTTGTATTCTAATAGGTATTATAAGTACTCTAGAAATGATTTAAAATATATGGGGGGGATGTACATAGGTTATATGCAAATACTATACAATTTTATATAAGGGATTGAGCATCTGCAGATTTTGGTGTCTGAGGGAGATCCTGGAACCAATCTTCCACAGATACTGAGGAATGACTGTACTTTGTTTTTACTCATTATCATCTTAGGATAGTCTTCTAGGTTATATAACTGCTGACTCACAAATAGAGAGCAGTGCAGTTTTTATATCAAACTATCACTAAGAGTGCTTCCTATAATAGTTTGTTCTGAGTACAAATAAACCAAAGCAATTTTATGAGACATTCCTTAATGTGTTCTTTTCTCTAAGGCAGGGACAATTAACTGTTATTTTTTAAGGTTATTCTGTTATCCATTTTCTTGCCAGGTGAATTGATTCAATTGAAGAATTAATATTTTTGAAACTAATTCTTATAAAACTAGATATTTTGTCTTATGTTCTGTACAAATAATTATATTGGACTTTTCTAGATTTTTTTCTCCTATTTTTGTGCGCAACTATAGAGCATTTTTCAGAAAACCTTTGAGCCCTCATTCATTTTAAATCTTCTCAAATTTTAAAGTTTAATTTTTGTTTGTATTTTTTCCTACAGATTAAAGAATTTGCCCTTTAGCTTTACAAAGCTACAGCAATTGACAGCTATGTGGCTCTCAGATAATCAGGTGGGCATTCTGATTTTATAAGTTAATAGAGTTCCTTTTTGTGTTACATAATTTTGCACTGTAATTTACATAGGGTCATTTAAGAGCAGCTATACAGTGGTACATGTGTAAATGTATCTTTTATATAAGAAAAATCTCAAAATATTTAGAAGGACATGACTTTTTATAAAATAGGCATCGATTTATAAGTAATGAATTCTGTTGGACTTGCCTAATTTTTCCTAAATCTGTGAAAATTTTGAGAGATTAGGAAGTCAGACTCAAACTCTGATTTTAATAGCATTATCTCATACACTTGTCATATTTTATAGTGAGAACACTTAAAGTCTACTTGGCAAGTTCAAGACTATAACAATGTTATTAACTGTAGTCACCACGTTGTACAGTAGAGCTCTTGAACTTGTTCCTCCTAACTTGACTTTTGTACCCTTTGACCAATATATCCCAATCCATGCTCCAGCCCACCCCTGCCAGCTCCAAAACCCACCATTTTACTCTTAGTTTCTTTCAGTTTATCTTTTTTAGATTCCTCATATAAGTGAAAATGTGTGACATTTATCTTCTTGTTCCTGCTTATTTCACTTAACATAATGTCCTCTAGGTTCATCCATGTTGTTTCAAGTGACAGGATTTCCTGAATAGTATTCCATTGTGATTGTATGTGTATTTGTGTACACACACTACATTTTCTTTATTCATTCATCCATTCATGGGCACTTAGGCTGATTTGCTATTGTGAATTCTGCTGCAGTGAACATGGGAGTGCAGACATCTCTTCAACGTACTGATTTTATTTCTTTTGAATATATATCCAGTAGTGAGATTGCTGGATTATATGATAGTTTCATTTTTAATATTTTGAGGAACCTCCATAATATATTCCCACCAACAATGTGTAAGGATTCCTTGTAAGTTGTTATAACAAAATAGAATACACAATTTACTGATCTTCTTAATTAAAAAATTAATGCTTGTTATTTGATGTTGAGCAATACTTTATAATAATTTATTTAAAGCTTTATTTTCCCAGTGTTGGATACACTGGTCTCATATGATACTTATGAACTCCACAGCCAAATTTTCCTGAGAAACTATATTGTATTCTAATTCTGGATTATATTAACAGCCTTGAGGTGTTAATACAGTAAAGAAACCTACAAGGATTCTTCATACTTTTTAACTGGGTATCCTTCTCTGTTCTGTTCTGTCTTGTTCTGTGCTGTACTTCTCTTTTTTTTTTTTTGAGACAGAGTCTCTCTCTGCTGCCAGGCTGGAGTGCAGTGGCGTGATCTCAGCTCACTGCACCCTTCACCTCCCAGGTTCAAGCAATTCTCCTGCCTCGGCCTCCTGAGTAGCTGGGACTACAGGCATGTGCCACCACTCCCAGCTAATTTTTGTATATTTAGTAGAGACAGGGTTTCACCATGTTGGCCAGGATGATCTCGATCTCTTGACCTCATGATCCGCCTGCCTCGGCCTCCCAAAAGTGCTGGGATTACAGGCTTGAGCCACCATACCCTGCCTTGGGGACCCGTTTCTTACCTAGCCCTTACTATTATGCCAAAAGCCTTAAATTTTTGTTAATCCATGGTTATGAATAAGACTGTATTATTTACCTGCTTTGCAAATTTAGAGAGAATATTAAAATGATGATACATTGCTTTTATTAGAGGTTTTTGTTTGTTTTTGTTTTTTGACAGTCTTGCTCTGTCACTCAGGCTGGAGTGCAGTGGCATGATGTTGGCTCACTGCAACCTCTGTCCCCCGGGCTCAAGCAGTTCTCCTGCCTCAGCCTCCAGAGTAGCTGGGATTACAGGCCTGTGCCACCATGCCTGGCTAATTTTTGTGTTTTTTTAGTAGAGATGGGGTTTCCCCATGTTGGCCAGGCTGGTCTCAAACTCCTGACCTCAGGTAATCCACCTGCCTTGGCCTCCCAAAGTGCTGGGATTACAGGTGTGAGCCACCATGCCTGGCCTTATTGGAGCTTTTTAACACAAGCAATTACTGTATCTATTATATGTGGAACTGATTTCTCTTAATTGAATAGTATATGTTTAAATTTGATTTGAAATTTTGCGACTAGATTCAGAAAACATTTGCTAGACCCCATCTTATGCCATTTACTAACTTCACAATGAATGAGATGTACCTCCTGATCTTGAGGAACTCTTAGACTAATTCTATTAGTAGAGTAGCACTTTTTTTTTTTTTTTTTTGAGGCGAGGTCTTGCTCTGTCATCTAGGCTGGAGTACACTGGTATAATTAAGATTCAGTGGAATCTTCAACTCCTGGGGTCAAGCAGTCCTCCCGCCTCAGCATCCCAAGTAGCTGGGACCACAGGTGCATATCACCACGCCCAGCTAAATTTTTTTTTTTTTAAACGTTTTTAGTAGTGACAAGAAATCATGATATTGCCCAGACTGGTCTCAAACTCCTGGACTCAAGCCATCCCCCTGCCTCAGCCTCCCACAGTGCTGGGACTACAGGTGTTAACCACCATGCCTGGCCTGCAGTAGAACTTTTGTGGATAAATTAATGCCAGCAAATTATACCAGATGATTCATTTTAATGAAATTAACAAAGTATCTGCTACAGTTTCTTCATATTTACAGTGTTCTTTCATTCTATTTACACTTCTCCAATTGATTTAAAACAAAAATTATATGTAGGAGTCTTTGTTCTTCAAAATTTGACAGAATATTGAGTAAAACAAATCAGGTATGGCTAGAAAATTTCCCTTACCCTTACCATATGAAGCAATAATTTTGCTGTGAAAGAATGACATGTAGAGGAGAAGGTATACAGAGGTTTGCTTGTGAATTATAAAAATAAACTGTTCTACTATTTTATGGTTATGAAAATAAATTGCTCTGGTATGTAGAACAGTACATGCAGTAATATAATTTTCATGAGTTGCTGAAGGCATGAGCAGAACAATTATTTATTAATTCCTTCATTTTGTGATTCTCAAGAACCATTTATTGAACAACTGCTTTGTGCCAGGCAGTTTAAGGTGGGAAGAAGAATATTTAGAAAGTTACTTTAATACAATGTGGTTAAGAGACTTAATAGGACTAAGCTTTAGGATCAAAGATGGGGAAGATAACCGAGGGATGTAAAGGCAGATTTCTGAAGAGGAGGAAATGCCTGCAATGCCTGAATTATCTCTCAAAAGAGGAATGGGGCTGGGTATGGTGATTCACACCTCTAATCCCAGAGCTTTGGGAGGCTGAGGTGGGAGAATCTTTTGAAGCCAGGAGTTTGAGACCAACCTGGGCAACATAGCAACATCTCATCTCTGCAAAAAAATTAAAACATTAGCCAGGTGAGGTAGCACATGCCTGTACAAGTCCAAGCTACTCAGGAGGCTGAGGCTGGAGGATCCTTTGAGCCCAGGAGTTCAAGGTTACAGTGAGCTGTGAGCCTGCCACTGTACTCCAGCATGGGCAACAGAGCAAGATTCTATCTGTAAGATAAAGTTTTTTTAAATAAAAAAGAGGAATAGGATTTTGTGTCTATTTTTTCCTCCCTTAAGATTGGGTTTTCACGTGTTGCCAAGTCTGATCTCAAACTTTCAGGCTCAAGTGATCTTCCCACCCCAGCCTTCTGAGTATCTGGGATTATAGACCTGCACCACCATGACCAACTAGGTGTAGGATTTAAAGAAAAAAAAGAGAACAGTGTTCTGGTTTGGAAGAATATCATGAGCATAAGCATTTAGGTGCAAAGCAGCGTAGTATATTCCATAACTCTACAAGCAGGTCATTGTGACAAGAGTGTAACAGTGAGAAGGAACAGGTAGAAAACGAGGCTACAAAGGCAGATAGAGATCAGTTGGTGGAGGATTTTTTTTTTTTTTTTTTTTTTTTGAGATGGAGTCTGGCTCTGTCGCCCAGGCTGGAGTACAGTGGCCGTATCTCAGCTGACTGCAAGCTCCGCCTTCCGGGTTTATGCCGTTCTCCTGCCTCAGCCTCCCGAGTAGCTGGGACTACAGGCGCCCGCCACCTCGCCCGGCTAGTTTTTTGTATTTCTTAGTAGAGACGGGGTTTCACCGTGTTAGCCAGGATGGTCTCGATCTCTTGACCTCGTGATCCGCCCGTCTCGGCCTCCCAAAGTGCTGGGATTACAGGCTTAAGCCACCGCGCCCGGCTGGTGGAGGATCTTCTATACCATGCAGAGAAACTTGTATTATATCTCAAGGATGGCAGATTGGATTTTTTAAAATCTTGTGCTCTTATCAATTATGAGTGGCTTCCTAAAAATTGTGTTGCAGATTTTGACTTAAATTCAAGCTAGTAGAAAATTGCTGTGATTTGGGTGGCTATGTAATTTATTGTCCCTAATAGGATACTTTTGGGGGAGTGAAAGGGCCTCCATCGATAATTACATGAGAACAGCATGTGTAAATTGTGTCTGTCTCCGGCAAAATGGACATTCGATCATTCTAGTCATGATCAATTATTCATATCTGCCATCAGTATAAAAGGAAGAAGTGATTTTTATGATACATATAGGGTAATACGGGAACCAGTGTAATGTTGAACAGGCAAATAGTCTGATCTCATTGATATTTTAGAAAGGCCTTTTTGGCTGCATGGTGGAAGATGGATTCATCAGGGGTTAGTGCCAAGCATGAAGGCAGGGGAGACTGAGTTGGAGGACATTGTCATACTCTAGGCAACAGAATATGTTGCCTTGAACTAAAGTAATGAAACAGAGCTGAGGGAAGAGCAGGTATTTTTGAGGAATAATTTAAAAGGTTGCATCAATAGAGCATGAAGAATGCATGTATGTGAAAAGAGAGTAAAAGCAAAGATGAGGGTCAGAGATTTGGCTTCAGTGACTAGGTGGATAATGCTGCCACAACCGGGAAAACTAACCACAAATGAAGAAATATGTTTATGGGAAGGTGTTAAGTTCTAGTTAAACATGTTGACTTAGAAGTACCTTTGGTATATCCAAGTAGCTATGTATAGAACACGCTGGTGACCATGAACTTCCTGACTTCATTTTCTTCTGTATGGTTTCTGTGCTCTTGGTTTCTCTATTTAAAAATTTCTCACCTTCAGAAATTTCTCAAAATTGCTCCTGAAGTCTTCATCTTCTTTTTTCAGTACTATTATAGGTTTATTCTTTGTGCTTATTTGTAAAAATGTATTCACTTTATTTAAAAAGATTTGTGGCACAAGAAGAAATACACATTGGTGTTCAGCCTATACTCTTAATTAACTTTTTCTAGGGAATGGTTTCATAGTTTTTGTTGTTTCTCAAAAGGAATTATATAAAATTATATAAAAAAAACTTTTAAAATGTTAGTGATGGATGAATCCTGAGGAACACCAGCACTTGAATGGCAGTAGACTAAGAGGCTTAAAGAGAGTAGCCATAGAAGTAGAAGGAGAACTGAATGATGATGGTCTCAATTAAGAGTGAAGAAACTGGCCTGAAGAAAGAAGTTGTTAATAAGATAAATGCTGTTAAGAAGTCAGTTTAGATTAAATCTGAAAAATATCCATTATATGTGGCAACTAGCTAAAGTAATTATAGAGGTATATGTCAAAACCCAGATTGAAGGAGTTTAAGGAATAAATAGATGATGAAATGGAATCACATAATGTTGATTACTCTTTAAGAAGGTTGGATGAGAAGAAAATGGAATGGAACGTAAAGAAATTGATAGCTAGCAGCAGGAAAAGTGCAGGGATCCTTTAATATTGGAGAGCATGTTTACAGGTTGTTGGAAAGAAGCTGTGTAATGAGTAAGATTAAGAATATGAGGGCCAAGTGCGGTGGCTCGTGCCTGTAATTCCAATACTTTGGGAGGCCGAGGCGGGTGGATCATCTCAGGTGGATCACCTGAGATCAGGAGTTCAAGACCAGCCTGACCAATACGGTGAAACCCCGTCTCTACTAAAAATACAAAAATTAGCTGGACGTGGTGGCATGCGCCTGTAGTCTCAGCTACTGAGGAGGCTGAGACAGGAGAATTGATTGAACCCGGGAGGTGGATGTTGCAGTGAGCCGAGATCACTCCACTGTACTCCACACTCCAGGCTGGGTGACAGAGCAAGACTCTGTCTTAAAAAAAAAAAAGAGAGAAGCAGTTGGATAATGGGTAGAAAATGATAGAAAAGCTATGACAGGAATTCTGAACCTGTTGGAGGGAGTTGGTTATGACGTTTGTGAAAGGGAGGACGGGAAACAGTGTACGTTATAATACTCTTAGAATGTAGCATTTTCCATACTCATAGCTGTCCTTTTTTTTTTTTTTTTGAGACAGTGTCTCACTCTGTCTCCCAGGCTGGGGTGCAGTGGCTCCATCTTGGCTCACTGCAACTTCCTCCTCCCAGGTCCAGGCAATTCTCCTGCCTCAGCCTCTTGAGTAGTTGGGACTACAGGCCTGCCACCACACCTAGCTTTTTGTATTTTCAGTAGAGACGAGGTTTCACCGTGTTGGCCAGGCTGTTCTCGAACTCCTGATTTCACGTGATCCATCCACCTCGGCCTCCCAAAGTGCTGAGATTACAGGCGTGAGCCACCCCGCACAACCTCGTAGCTGTTCTTGAATCCTTGTTTTTTTTTTTTTTTTTATGGAAGATATTTTCAGAGTACAATTTAGGAAACATAGAAGGATTTTCAGGTAGCATGTAGAGCCTGGTTGAAGTGTTATTCGTATCAGTACACAAATATGAGTACAAATTAATAATCACTCCACAAGTTTGTGGTGATACTAATTTGCTCAGCAATGTAATACAGAGAAAGCATACAACTGGAAGGATTTTGGGCTGTAGTTTTGCCAAGACAGGTGCAAGAAAAGAATAATGCAGCGAGGAGGTCTTGGTTTGTGGCAAGAAAGTGGTTTAAGATATAGTGTGGTACAAAAGGGGAGTCAAAGACGAAGTAAATCGTGGGAAGCATGTTAAAAGGTCAGGGTATTAGTAGTCTTGCTGAGGGTGATCAAGTACTGTGAGAGCAGTGAAGTGGGAGGGCTGCATGTTGTCTGTGTTACCATACTCTGCTGGTTGTCCTTTTGCCTGACTGCTCCTCAGTCTCCTTTTCAGATATATTTGTTCTGCCTGTGCCTTACATGTTTGTGCTCCTCATGGTTACCCTAGGCTCTGCTTTAATTTCTCCATACTTTCTCTTGAAATTGCTATCTGTATCCTCATTATTCCTAACAATATCTTCAGCCCAGTTCTTGTGCCAGAGCTTCACATTCATATAGCTCAATTCCTGCTTAACATTGCCACCTAAATGTCTCAAATTCAACAAGCCCAAAATTGAGAATACCATCTTCTGCCCCAAATATATTTCCCACACCCCCCAGCTTCTTTAGCTTGGTAAATAATACTTGATGGAGGCAGAGGCCTGGAAATACAACCCTTAACTACTGTTTTTCCCTGTACTTCAGTCCAGTTCATAGACAAGCCCTATTGAATCTTAAACATCTTCAAGTGTTTGAGTATTTTGCTTTATCCCTACTGCCACTCCCTTAAATACTGTTCACCGTCATCTTTCACTTAAGACTTGCACTGTCCAGTACCATAGCCACTAGTGTCAGGGGACTGGTCCAAATTGAGATTTGGTGTGAGTGTAAGATACACACCGGTGTCTGTAGCCTTAGTATGAACAGAGAATATATATCGTCACGTTCATAATTTTTTTGATTATATGTTAAAATGATATTTTGAATATGTAAAGTTAAATGCATTATCAAAATTTCATCTTTTTTTGCCATTTTAAAATATGTGGCTACTAAAGGATTCTAAAGTGATCAGACTGGGCGTGGTGGCTCACACCTGTAATCCTAGCACTTTGAGAAGTCAAGGCAGGAGGCTTACTTGAGGCCAGGAGTTTGAGACCTGCCTGGGTGACATAACAAGACCCCATCTCTTAAAAGATATATATATATATATATATATATATATAGCAAGTCATGGTGGCACGTACCTGTAGTACCAGCTGCTTGGAAGGCTGAGGCAGGAAGATTGCTTGAGCCCAGAAGTTCTAGGTTACAATGAGCTATGATCATGCCACTGCACTCCAGCCTGGGTGACAGAGCAAGATTCTCTTTAAAAAAAAAAAAAGGAAAAGAAAAAGAAAATTATAAATAATCTGTGGTTCTCATTTTTGTCTTATCTTACAGTTCTTTCGAATAGTACTGACAGTTTTGAGCTAACTTCCTAATAGATCTCTGCCTCCAGTGTTGCTCCCAGTTCCAATCCCTTATTACCCATTCTGAACCACATTGTAATTTGAGTGATTCTTTAATCTGATCCCAGCACTAACATACTTAAAAACCTTTTCATTGTTTCTTTTTTCTTAATATCATATGCCTCAAGAGCCTGCTCGTCTTGTGGATTTGTCTCTATCCCATACACATTCATTCTCATTTCTCCAAATCAGTTCTGCTTTCTTGGAACATTCTTCCTTCTCTTTCTTACCTGGCTTCTTACCGTCTTATCCTCACCTTAGACTTTCTTTCAGGAATGCTTTGCTAATCATTCAAGATAATGGGAAGTGAATTTCTCCTATATGTTCTCCCTGCATACTGTACGCTGTCTACCCTGTAATTACACTTGAAATTACAATTGCAGTTGCCTATTTTGTTACCTGTATTCTTCCTCTCAGAAACTCTACAAAGTCAGTAAAGACAACATGCTTTGCTCACCACTCTGTACACAGGGCCTGTCATAGTGCTTTGCAATATAAAAGGCTCTTAGTAAATATTCATTGAATGAGTCATTTTTATATTTCAGAGAAGAATATTTACAGGTGATATTTTAGGAATTGTGGCATAAGAATAGAATATCTGAAATGAAATCAGATTAAAGATCTCTGAAGTTGGGTGTTCAGGGAACTGAGAGGCCAGATACACTGTTCTCAGTTCCTTTTTCTGTCTCTGTGCCTCATAAATAACAGGTGACTAGTTTTCTTATTACATCTTTGTTGACATGTAATTCATGTACCATACAATGAACCCCTTTTAAAGGATACAATTCAGTGATTTTTAGTATAGTCACAGAGTTACGCAACAATTAAAACAGTTTTAAAAGATTTTCAGGGCAATGAGTTTTTAAAAGCCTTCCAGATAATTTTTACATGCTCATCTAAGGGGACTTATTTTTTTCTTCTCACACATTGTTCATCTGCTGAGAAGCCAAAAGTATGGAAATGTCATCTGTGTTTTGTATATGTTGAATTACCCATGACTTTGGAAAAGTTTGGTGTAAAAGAGCCAAGAATAGATGAGTACCATCAAGAGACCAGTAGATAATAGGACAGGAGATTGACTATGGAAGGTACGGGTTATATGCCTCAAAGCAACAGGAATTTAAATCTGAGGATAGGGGAGGAATGATGTCACAGCATTGTAAGTGCTACCCTCACCTCCTGACTTGGGGTGGATGAGGTAGGAGAGAATAAATTACCACATATATTTGAGGCCTGAGGGAAGCACTGTCTTTGGGAAGGGAGTAGAGCTACCATTTCCATTATCTGAGGGTCAAGGAAATTGTTCAGGAATTTGAAATGTAGGGCAGTTTTTGTTTGCTGAGGAACAGAGGGGAATGTTTGAATGGGAGTAAGATTACAGGATGGAATTAACTAGCTGGAACTAGCTGGAAGGTTTTCACAGGAGTAGGTGCAAATAATTAAGTAATAGAGTGGCATGTGAGGGGAGAATTGCATAGTTATCTGTCCATCTGGAGCCAGCCAAGGCTTTTATTGGTAGGATTTTAGGTGAATAGCAAAAAGAACTAATTATATTAAAAAATAGATGGATAACATTTGTTAACTAGTTAGGGAAAAAATCATAAGAAAAAAGAAGGTCCAAATTTCCTGGGGGGCTCCACCACTGAGTGACTTACTGGTGTCATTACTGTAGATGGGATACACAAGTACACAAGAGGAAGAAAGAGAAGCTTTTTTTCATCATTGTCTTTTCATCATTGTTTTCATGATGAAAACAATGATTTTCATGAAGAGAATCATCATTCTTTTTTCATCAATGATGAATTGTTTTCATCATTCTCTTTTCAGCTGCTAACTAGAATAAACATTTAGATAACCAGACTAACCCTTCCAAGTAATTTTTTCCAAAAGCATCTTAGTGAAGGGGAATACTAGAGAGGGCAAAATAATACACAATGGAAAGGCTTATTTTATAACTTTATTAAATATATCACTGTGTTAATAAGTAACGAACTATGGGTAAACTTAGTGTATGAAATCTTTTAAAACTTGATATTTCAGTAACTTGATTTACTTTATACTAAAAACTAAATTTTATTTGTTGGATTTTAATATGGTTTCAAATCAATGCCTAAAGTATTATTGTATATAGTTAGATTTGTTTGTAACCTACACATTGATATTTTATAGAAAAAGTGGTGTGTACTTATGCAGAGGAATTGCTAAATATGTATTTGCTTTAGGGTTATTGAAAATTAAGCATTTATTTTCCTTCTCTAGTCCAAACCCCTGATACCTCTTCAAAAAGAAACTGATTCAGAGACCCAGAAAATGGTGCTTACCAACTACATGTTCCCTCAACAGCCAAGGACTGAGGATGGTAGGAATTTCATAATCTGTTTTCTTGTTAAAAACACATAGTAATTTAAAAGGTATGAAGTGAACTTTAAGTCTCAAAGACTTTTACTAGTTTGATGGGACTTTAGAGAATTGACCAAAAAAGTTCATTTGAAAATAATGGAAAAATAGGGCACGATTTCAGGAGTTGAATTTAGAGGTATAAGTGTAGCATATGCTTCCTTAAATGATTCCTTTAAATTAAACCACAGTGTTAAAATTGGTAACTTAAAAACATTTAGCTGTATGCTAGGAATAAATGTTAAGTGTTATGTGATAAGAATTATTAAACCAGGAAATATTTTCTTCACTTGTGAACTTAATATTACACTTGGATCTACACACTGGATCAGCATAATCTGTTGAACTCTGACTATAAATGCTACTCTTAAATTCTTTTATTTTGCCCGACAAAGGGGAATATACCTTTTACTACTGGGCACAGATGTTTTTTATATTTTATGGTGTGACAACCTTTTAGACTAATGAGCAAATTGTTTCTAGTATATGTTGTACTCTCTGCGTGTGTGTGTGTGTGTGTGTGTGTGTGTGTGTGTATTATATTACACTTAAAGTAACTGTAATTTTTATGTATCTTCTTTCTGACCCCAGTGAAAATACCTGTCGTTTGAAATTATTTATAAGTTAATTCTTAATACATAGAAACACTGAAGAAAAAATGTAAATCAGTCATGTCAATCATCAGTCTTAATTTATGAACTATACCACAGGCAAGTTAAATAGGTTATTGAACTTCAGTTTCCTTATCTTGAAATGATGATAATAGTTCTTTTGGGGCACAGCCACATTCGTTCACTATAAAACACTCTGTAACCAAGCATTTCAGATAAGGGATACTTATGCTAATATTCTGTCCTCTCATGTAAAATAACAATTATCTAGTATATTGCATAGCTGATTATAACATTATTTAGAGGATGCTTACCCTTACTTCCTATTTTCCAGAAATCATCTTCAGAGACAAAGAAAAGTAGGAAATTGAGATATAAGTTTTAGTGAATACGACAAAAAAACTTAGCTATTGATGCATTCGAGTATTTGTTGTAATTCCCCACATGGCACTGCTTACAGCATAAGCAGAGTTTGCATTTCTATTTTTAACTTAATTTCTAATTCATAAAATTATTGTTCACATAAAACAGTAATCACTATTGACAGCTTAATATTAAGTATACTATATTTTGTTATGGAAACATACTTCCATGTTTTATTGTATTGCTAAATTTGGAGATTATGGGTGAATTTAAATACATGGAAGAGAGGTTGTTTGTTAACCTATTCTCAAAGCTTTAACTATAGAACCTCCAGTGAATGAAGCTCTTTATGTTAGTTATCTCACAAATCTTCTAATTGGATTAGAAAGCTGAACAGGTTGTGCTACATATAAATACAAGTCATCAGATTATACCCATGAAATAATAACAACTTATCAAAGCAAGTCTTTTATTGCTTCTGGCAGAGAGCAAGAAATAGTTATCCTATAGAAGGTAAAGAGTTTTCTATTAGTTTAGCACTAGTTCTGGAATACAAGTTAAATAAGTTTTTATTCCATTTCAGTAATTCAAAGCTAAACCTGCTATAGCAATGTAAAAATAATAGGCAATTTGAGTCAGACACGATGCTAAGCACTTTATATATCCATAACTTCTCATCTTTACAATCTTCCAAAATAGATGCTGTTATCATTAGTTGCCTCTCCCAAAGCTTAAAATATTTATCTGACCCTTTATAGAAAAAGTTTACTCATTCTGCCTCTAAACTGTCAGAATCATAGGTATATTCATGCCTTGATTTCTTCTCATACTGGTTTCTACTTTAATGATTCAAATCTACCTTGCCTTCTTTTACTATTCTATCATTGTAATTTATTCCCTTCCTGTTTAATTTGAAAAGAGATCACAATTCAGGTAAAACATTTATTTCTGATAGGAAGAATAGAAGCAGCAAAATCTTGCCACTACTAATTTTTGATTTTGAGATTTGTTTGAAGAGTTTCTAATAGAAAAGTTTGAAATACAGTATCAATTATGATATTCTGGGTCCTCTTAGAGTTCGTTTGTCACCTAAAGTGTCTCATGGATATTATACACAGAGTACTAAACAAGGTGAATGAATTTCCTTTCAACTATAAGAAAGGCTTTTGTCTTTATCCTAGTGCCTCCAAGAAATAGATGAGTCAAAAAATATTACGTATTTGGGTTTGGGTTTTATACCAATTTGAGAGAAGTAGACACTGTTTGCAATTAATTCTGTTTTTCATCCCACCTTTGTGACAGGTATTGTGCTAGAGCTAAGTAAAGGCAAAAATTCTTGCCTTCAAGATTCTGAAGGTGGGAAAATTTAAAAAAAGAAGAAGGAAAAAAGAAAGATTCTAAAGGTAGATAGTGATGAATAAATGTGCAAGAGTAGGGGTGAGATCTTGGGCCTAGGTAGAGGAATCAGTCTTAATCAGAGAGAAAGGGAAGTATGCCTTCCTATAACAATACATTTGTAGCTAAGAAAGCAGGATATTAGTGGAAACACGAGTCTGAGGGTTTTTATTGCTTTTCTTTTTACAATGAAGTGGAAGTTGCCTCTGGAAGTTGGGGTAAGGGCATTTCAGGGAAGTCGTAGTGATTAATGTATAATAAAATCCAAGCTTAATAGAGAAGGAAGTAAAACCTAGAGTGATTTTACAAGGAGCAAAAGAAAGGTAGTTAAGGAACTGAAAGTTTACCAGCGGTAATAAGGAATTGAGTGATTTGGAAGAACAGGCGTCGTGGTCAAAGAGGTGGAAAAGTCCTGAGTATGACTGTGGTTGTGAATCATTTAGCTTATATGCATAGGGACATTGGGATTGAGGACATCAAGGAATTATAAAGTTGTAGTGTTGAGGTGTTGGGCTCATCATCCCACATTGACATCATTCAGGATATTAGCAGGTCTTAGGTGGAGAGAAAAATCTGTAGCCAAAATACTAGAGTCCTCAGTAAGTCTATACCTGGGTGATCAGTTTGAGTAGCCTCTAGAATGGATAGAAAATGATATTATCTGATGTCCTGAATCTTCAAAGATGTGAGATTTATACAAAAGAGTAGAAAGTGTGAGTGAAAGTAGCCTCTAGAATGGATAGAAAATGATATTATCTGATGTCCTGAATCTTCGAAGATGTGAGATTTATACAAAAGAGTAGAAAGTGTGAGTGACTAGAATTTGACAAAAATGAGAAGCATGGTAAAAGTTAGCTTACCTTGGGCTTCTGAATAAGTTCTGGTGTAAAATTGCTTTAGACATAATCTAACACTAATTGGAATCTCTGGGCCAAGCTGGTGATTGAAATTACAAGGGAGAGGGAATTATATGAGTTAAAAAATAGACTTTGTTGGAAACTGCTGGGCTGTCTTTGCCTTTCCAATGATACCACAAAAGTATGTCAATAGGAATTTGAATCACATTCCACATTTGTTTTGAACAAAAACAAATACATTACTTCATTGAGTATGTGTTAAGCAATTAAAAAAAGCAATTACAAGGAAAAAAAAATCTTGAATGGAGTAATGAAAACAAAGAAAAGGCTAAATTAAAGAATTTCATTCCCATTGATAAGAGTTGATTTCATGACATCCTTAGTTTGGATATGAGATTTTAAAAGGTTAAGCAAGCCCCAAATAAAGGCTTAATAAAAATGATAATTAGAAGTTTTTGTATTATGTTATTTTTGTGGAAATGTTCTAATTGACCATATTTGGGTATTCCAGGAGTTTCTGGGGTTCTTTAAAGCTCATTTTGGGTACTGGTAATCTCTGTTTTGAGTAGGGGATGGTCATTTTATTTTAATGGGCAAAAAAATTGTGATTTTATTTTGTATTGCACAACTTCTATGGAATGATATATAATAGCTGGATGAATTATTTTTTAAGCCTTATGTATTTTTTAGATGCCTAATAATAACAAAAAACTGAGAGTTGTTAAATCTTTGCTTTTGATGTTACAGGTTGAGTATCTCTTTTCCAAAATGCCTGAGACCAGAAGTGTTTCAGGTTTTGATTTTTTTTTTGACTTTGGAATCTTTGCAGAATTCATATCAGTTGAACCTCCCTAACCCAAAATTCAAACTGTGCCAAAATCCAAACCTTTTGGAGTGCTGACACAATGCTCAAAGGAAATACTCATTAGACTTTTTTGCATTTTGGATTTTTTGGATTAGGGATGTTCACCCTATATACCTGATAGAATATATAAGTGTTGGGTTTACCTTAAAATTTCCATTTTTTTACATTTTGATATAGAAAATATATTGTAAGAACTTTACTTAGTATATAATCCATGTTATGTATAATGTTTAATACAGTGTTGAAATTGCATTTCTACCATAGCACCTTTTGGAGCACTGCCCAAAACCATGTATCTGTGGTGTTTTCATTGGTAGATTCTCTTCAGGAACCCTTCTGGTAAAAAAACAAGATGAATCAGCTTCAGGGAAGAAAGGATATGTGATTGACATTGTAAAGAAATCTTACATTGACATTAACAAGAATCAGCCTATGCATTAGGATTTCTAATTTCTTGCATTGACTATTCTTAACTATTTTAGACTTATTGTAATGAACATAACTCATACAGAAATTAGGAGCAAGTGATAGTTTTCCATAATTACATAAAATATAGTAGGTTTTTGTTTTTTACTTTTCTCTAGTTATGTTTATATCAGATAATGAAAGTTTTAACCCTTCATTGTGGGAGGAACAGAGGAAACAGCGGGCTCAAGTTGCATTTGAATGTGATGAAGACAAAGATGAAAGGGAGGCACCTCCCAGGGTGAGTCTGTTCTTTATTCTTTAAAATTTGAAACACGTCTGCTGATATTTAAGTTGGTACTATATATACTCTGATGTTTGGGGATATGAAAAAGTATTGGATTTATTCCTTGTCCTCAAGGCACTTGAAGTGTTACTGATTCCAAATATTTCAGACATGAAAGAATTTGGGAACAATATAAAACTATGTGATTTAAAACTAAATTTCATAGTATATATAACTATAAGAGGAAAACGTTATTATAGGCTAGAGAAATGAACTAACACTTTATTTCAAATTAGTGCCCTTTATGTTTAACTTTAGTTTAGCTGACTTCCCCCCCACCATATTTGTAATGATGATTTTCTCTCCTTTCCCTTTCTTTAATGATTTATTTTTATACATCTTAGAGATAAAGAACTCTTTGTTATGAACATTTTGTTTCTTTATGGAATTGAAAACATATCACAGTGATAGGAGTAGTAAATACATATTTTTGAGTTACTTATGAATGTAATTATTTGCCCCTTATACAAACTTAGCTGAATCTTAGAAAATGATAGGCTGACCTTGGAAAAATATGGCTCTTGGTATGTGAGACACAAATATACGAATATCTGAATTTTATATATACGTAGATGAATATCTAGCCGAAAAATGTGTATCTGTTTCAAAGCTAAGTGGCACAATTTTTGGCAATATTCATACTGTATATCCCTAAATGGAAATATTTGAGTCTGATATAACTTTTAAAACATTGAAATTTACTGTGAAGTCTTACTCTTTTGTTATAAAACCATATTTTTATTAAGCCTAAAATGCCTTCAGAGTCTATCATCTGTCTTCATAGTTATCCCTATGAGCTTGATATCTAATGTAATTCAGATGGATTATAGGTTAAATTTTGTTTGAGATTGACATTAGAAATATTTGTACTTCATATTTCACTTATTTTATTTCTCTAGGAGGGAAATTTAAAAAGATATCCAACACCATATCCAGATGAGCTTAAGAATATGGTCAAAACGGTTCAAACCATTGTACACAGATTAAAAGATGAAGAGACCAGTGAAGACTCTGGAAGAGATTTGAAACCACATGAAGACCAACAAGATACAAATAAAGATGTGGGTGTGAAGGTTAGAAAATTCAAAAGGATTAACCAAAGCCTATTTCAAGTTCTTATTTTTAAATGGCAGTTGATATAGTGACCCTTTTCACGTACTCTAAATGTTCAGTTATGTACCACAGAGTGATATTTCGGTCAACATGCTCACATACATACGATGGTGTTCCTATAAGAGTATAGGGGGCCGGACGCAGTGGCTTACGCCTGTAATCCCAGCACTTTGGGATGCCAAGGCAGGCAGATCACTTGAGGTCAGGAGTTTGAGACCAGCCTGGCCAACATGGTGAAACCCCATCTCAACTAAAAGTACAAAAATTAGCTGGGCGTGGTGGTGGGCACCTGTAATCCCAGCTACTTGGGAGGCTGAGGCAGGAGAATTGCTTGAACCCAGGAGGCAGGGGTTGCAGTGAGCTGAGATTGCACCACTGTGCTCCAGCCTGGGTGACAGAGCGACACTCTGTCTCAAAAACAAAAAATAAGAATATAAGGGAGATGGCTGGCCATGGTGGCTCACCCCTGTAATCCCAGCATGTTGGGAGACTTGAGGTGGGATGGTCGCATACACCCAGGAGTTTGAGACCAGCCTGATGAACATGGTGAGACTGTTTCTACAGAAAGTTAAAAAAAAAAAAATTAGCTGTGCTTGGTGATGTATGCCTGTTGTCCTAGCTATTTGAGAGGCTTAGGCAGGAGGATCACTGGAGGCCAGGAGTTCAAGACCAGCGTGGACAACATAGCAAGACAACCTGTCTCTACAAAAAATTTAAAAATTAACTGGGTATGGTGGCATGTTCCTTAGTCCTAGCTACTTGGGAGACTTGAGGTGAGAGGATCCTTTGAGCCTAGGAATTCAAGGCTGCAGTGAGCTATGATCATGCCACAGCACTCCAGCATGGGTGACAGAGCGAGACACTGTCTCAAAAAAAGAAAAAACGTATAATGGAGCTGAAACACTCCTATTGCCTAATGACATCATAACACAACTTTTCTATATTCAGATATGTTTGCATACACACATACTTTCTGTTGTGTGTTAGAATTGCCTGTAGTGTTCAGTACAGTAACATGTTATACAGGTTTGTAGCCTCGGGGCCATAGGCTATATAACGTATAACCTATTTGTGTAGTAAGCTATACCATCTAGGTTTGTGTAAGTACACTCTGTGATGTTCACAGAGTAAAAAAATCACCTAACAAATTTCTCCAACATATCACTGTTGTAAAGTGCCATATGACTGCACTTGCCAGTTTAAGGTTTTGTTCTCAGCTACCTGAACTAGGAAACTGTAATAATCAGTGAAGTCCATAATTACTATCATTACCACTCTCTGGCTATAGAATGTCCAATTGGCAGTGTAGCGTCAGCGTAACCTTTAAAAAAATAATTGTCTGAACAAAGAACATAATGAATGCCAGAAAAATTATTATTATGGAAATTTTTTCCCCAGTAATATTGATCCATTTTACCCCATTCTCATTTTAAATGTAATTGCAATGACAGACAGTTGGCATTCATTTCCTTGGGATGTTTCAGAAACTTTCACAAATCCCTAAATGGTATATTCCTTTAGGACTTTGCCACACACACATTATTGTATCACAGAAACAAAAGTTATACATGTCATTAGAGTTACTATTCAGTTCACAAAGAGCAGAAAACAATTTTAACCATCCGGAGTTGAGTATGCTGAGCTAAGTGACTCAGTTGTCCACACTTAAAAGCCTTGCAGTTTCTAAGAGGAAAGTAACCTTGGCTCACTTTTAAATTTTAATGTGGCTCATGGATCTTTGGGGGCCATGTGATCCTAAAATGAGCATTTTATCTGTGAGTGTCACAGGTTTCTATGTTTAAAGTTTTCGTGTTTGAGATTAGTCCCAGAATTGGAAGTTGGCAAATTGCTTACAAATTTTTATCTGAACTTTTAAAATACATATAAAACTTAAAAGAATATGAGCTCTTTATATTTTCTTTTACTTAGACCTCAGAAAGTACTACTACAGTAAAAAGCAAAGTCGATGAAAGAGAAAAATATATGATAGGAAACTCTATACAGAAGATCAATGAACCTGAAGCTGAGATTAGTCCTGGGAGTTTACCAGTGACTGCAAATATGAAAGCCTCTGAGAACTTGAAGCATATTGTTAACCATGATGATGTTTTTGAGGTATGATTTTATGATTATTCTGGAGCAATCAGAAGAACTTTCAATTTAATATTTTATTATTGCTAAAGACCTGATATTAATTGTAGAAAATGTTAATGCATTCATCATTGAGAAATTTCATATCTGCAAAAATATCACTCATTTGTCACTTTAAACTTACAAATTATTATGCCCTTTGTATTCAGATGTTTATGCGAATTAGATTATAGGTAGTCTAGGCTACTGTAAAATACATAATTGCTTTTATTTCTGTAGCTTAAAAATGAAAAGACTACTATAAGCATACCCAGTTATGTAACTTATTTATGCATTTATCCTTGAATGTGAAAGGTTTTTTAGTTGAATGTCTGAGACAGTTTTAGATGTGGAGTTTCTTCTAGTGGATCAATAAAAGCTGGAACTTTGTTTTTTTTTTTTTATTTATTTTATTTATTTATTTATTTATTTTTTTTTTTGAGACGGAGTCTCGCTCTGTTGCCTGGGCTGGAGTGCTGTGGCCGGATCTCAGCTCACTGCAAGCTCCGCCTCCCGGGTTTAGGCCATTCTCCTGCCTCAGCCTCCCGAGTAGCTGGGACTACAGGCGCCTGCCACCTCGCCCGGCTAATTTTTTGTATTTTTAGTAGAGACGGGGTTTCACCGTGTTAGACAGGATGGTCTCGATCTCCTGACCTCGTGATCCGCCCGTCTCGGCCTCCCAAAGTGCTGGGATTACAGGCTTGAGCCACCGCGCCCGGCCGGAACTTTGTTTTTTTAAACAGCTTTATGTAAGATACAACTCACATACCATACAAATCACTCATTTAAAGTATTCAATTCAGTGGCTTTTAGTATATTTACCAAATTGTGCAGCCATTACTACAATCACTTTTAGAACATGTTTCTCACCCCAGAAAGAAATCCCCTACTCCTTACCTGTTACTCCTCACTCTTTATCCCCTTCAGCGCTAGGCAACCAAAAATCTACTTTATATGCCACTATAAATTTGCCTATTCTTGACATTTCATTTAAGTGGAATCACACAATATGTGGTCTTTTGTGCCTGGTTTGTTTCACTCAGCATAATGTGTTTGTTTATCTATGTTATAGCATATATCAACACAGCATCCATTTTTATGACTGAATAATATTACATTGTGTATATCCACCCTTTGTTTATCCATTCTTCAATTAATGGACGTTTGAATTATTTCCACTTCTTGGCTGTAATGAGTAAGTCTGCAGTGAATTTTTGTGTACAGGTTTTTGTGTGGATATATATTTTCATGAATAAAAAATGATTGCACCATTTTATATTCCCTTCATACGCTGCTAATGGTAATGTAAAATGGTGAAGCTGTAACTTTTTAATATGAATATCTGAAGTGTTTCTGATTTATAGCTGCATTGTTCACTGCAGTGTATACTAGCTACAAGTGGCTATTTAAGTTAATACATCTTCATCCCTAAAATTTCAAAGTGCATTCAAGCACACCATCTCTTTCCTGGTTATCCGTGAGCTGTCATTTACAACAGGAATAATTTTTTTTTTTTAAAGGATGGTTAATATCATTCAATACACTATGGTATGTACTGAAGCTAATGTAACATAGGCTGTGAAAAAATTATTAGGTTTGTTACAGTGAACTTATGACTCATTTAGTGTAATTTTTATGTGTAAGGCACTGTGTTTGGAGGTAAGGTGGCAGAATGGATAAGTGGATATAGGGATTTAAATGAATGCAAACACATATAATTAAGGATACACTGTGCTAAGTGTGTTAAAAAAGTA